>NC_059164.1:114411764-115839602 GCF_019923935.1 Bubalus bubalis | reverse complement strand
ATATATCTAAAAAATGTCTGTTCAAAGGGTAGATCTCTTTAAGAGAGAGAAAGGGCTGCGTCTGATCCATGTTTTAAAATTAATCAGTATCCTTCTAGAACAAAAGCAGCATGCCCAAGTTTATCCTTCAAGCTAAAGTGTGTCCTGCACATTTCTTTCGGAGCCTTGGTGCCTGCCTCAGTGAACATTAAGCTTCTAGCGTCCATCCTTAGCAAAGGGACAACGTCAAGGCTTTCTTGCCTCACAGTACTTGCGGTGACAAGGGCCGCCTGGGGCTGCCCTGTGCTGGGCACCCAAGCCCAGCGTGTCTGTGAGGCCGGCCCTGAAATTGCCCCATTTATGAAAGGAAATTGACATTTTGAGAATTTAAATATTATTCTCATCGTTAGCCAGCAAGTGCCTGACCTAAACTTGGGCAGGCCAGGGCTGGGGCTACTGTACTGCGCTGGCTGAAAATGCCTGCAGAGCAGAAGACGGAAGATATTTAAGTAGTCTGTGCCAGGAAGTACAGTGTGCACTGGCCACCCCTTCCCTTAATTGATCCTTAAAAACCTCGCAGACACACATGGCATTAGCTCGCTAGGGCAGCCACAACAGAGCATCACGAGAAGCCCATGATCACAGTGCTGGTGTCTTCTGAGGCCCCTGTCTTTGGTGGTCCCTCTGTGTGCCCGACCTGCTCTTCATACAGGACACCAGTCATGTGGGATTAGGGTCCCGCCCAGTGACCTCACTTTATGTTAATCAGCCTTTTAAAGACCATGTCTTCAGACACAGTCCCATTCTGAGGTCCTGGGGTTGCAACTTCAATGTGTAAATGAGGTACACAGTTCAGCCCCTAATGTTCATTGTGAGCCCATTTCAGTGATGAGGAAACTGAGGCTTGAAACGTTTCCGCAGACTTTCCAAAACCCACACAGTCAGTAATAAGCAGCAGAGTTACTCCAAACAAGAGTAAGGCGTCTGAACAGCCCTCTGGTATCTGAAAAGCAGCAGGCAGCTCAAGGGTTTGCCCTGATGGCCCACTCTGGGCAAGTCCCTGCTGGGGGTCCCGGGAGGATCCCAGCGCAGTACAGACTAGCCCTTCCCAGGTGAGTGTTCCCGGTGCCAAGGGAGGATCAGAGAGCAGAGCCTCCTCCTGCAACACACAGCAGAGGCCATAGCTACACCTGCTCCTCACCCCGCGGGCTCTTCCCTGCGCTCGCTGGACACAGGCAGCTGAGCCTGGCGGAGCGCGGCAGCCCGCTGGCCAAGGAGGCCGCCGCCAGCTGCTCGCCCTGCAGTGTTACCACCTCCCTTTCCCACTGGGCCCATCGCCTAGCACTACCAGAAACCTCTGAGATCCCTCAGGCAGTCTCCCTGCGTGGACCCGAAGCCCCACAGTCCCGAGCAGGTGCACGGGGCTGGAGGCTTGGTCACGTGGGCGCCGTGCAGCCTGCAGCCTCTTCTCGCGTCCAGTATGTCCCAGACCGGCGGCTGGCACCGGCTCAGCTGATTGGGTCTGCGTGCGCATGTGCAGCCCCTGGGTCCTGCTGCAGCCCCAGGCCGTTCTCGCTCCGCTGATCTGTGCTCACTTTGCCCCGAGCAGCCAACCGGCTGAAACAGCTTTGCCTCACGACTGGCTCCATCAGCCCGTCTTTAAGCACCTAGTATGTGCCAACGGCAACACCACCGACAAGAAGCAGGCACATTAGCTGCCTTGTTGCTGTAAGGGATCAAAATGGCCTTAGAGTAGGATCCCTGAAGATCTTGGGGGTTTTTTAGCATTAACCATCAGCAAGAGAAACCAATTCTAACTTACAGTTCCCTGAAAATAAAAGTGAATATGGGCAGCAAGGGAAGATTCCCTGGAGAGTCCCGTCAGGATCCAAAGAAGGAAGTTTAGAAAAAGAGCTTATAGAGATACATGAAAATTACCACTAGGGAGGAGACGTGGGTAAGTTTCCTGAAGACTGGATTTCTCCAGAGAAACAGAACCAATAGGGGGGGGGTGTGTGTGTGTGTGTGTGTGTACATAAAGAAAGAAGAAACTGAAGTCGCTCAGTCGTGTCCAACTCTTTGCGACCCCATGGACTATAGCCTACCAGGCTCCTCCATCCATGAGATTTTCCAGGCAAGAGTTCTGGAGTGGGTTGCCATTTCCTTCTCCAGAGGATCTTCTGGACCCAGGGATTGAACCCGGGTCTCCCACATTGTAGGCAGATGCTTTACCATCTGAGCCACCAGAGACAGAATCCGAACGTGTGTATACATATACATATACATATACTATACATATACATATACCGAGAGAGAGATTGGTTACTTTTTTTTGGCTGTGTTGGGTCTTAGTTTTGGCATGCAGACTTAATTGCCCCCATGGCATGTGGGATCTTAGTTCTCTAACCAGGGATTGAACCCATGTCCGTTGAATTAGAAGACAGATTCTTAACTACTGGACAATATGAGAAGTCCCAAGATTGGTTATTTTTAGGAATTTAGGGAGTTGGCTCATTTGCTTGTGGGGGCTTGCTAATCTGAAATCTGCAGGGTAGGATTGTGCAGGCCAGCAGGCTGGAAACCCAGGGAAAAGGCCATCTGGAGGTAGAATTCCATCTTCCTTTGGGGAGGTTGGTCTCTTTTCTCTTAAAGCCTTCAACTGATTAGACAAAGCCCACCCACACTAAGGGAAGGTAATATGCTTTACTCATAAGTCTACTGACTTAAATGTTAATCACATTAAAAAGCACCAGTCCTTCCCAGCAACATCTAGGAGACCAAACGCTGGTACCATGGGCCAGCTGCATTGCCACAAAATCAACCATGACAGGCGATAGAGGTGACTGGTAAAGCATTCGGTGAGGTGAATATTCTTAATTTACTAATACCACTCTCCTCCTCTCCCCTTTTCCCATCTTTCCACCTGAAATGTTTGCTACAATTTTGAATCATGAAATCCAGACCATTCATGGGAGAAAACAGAAAAGCCATCAGATTACTGAGCTTCTTACCTCCAAATGTTTTATACGGAAAACAGACAGAGACTTCTCTCTTACGTAAGCCACCATGACTTGGGTTTTCTGTCACGCATAACCAAGATGAACTCAAGTGAACACAGGACAAATTCCTCTTCTGTCTTCTCTTTTTATTACTCCTAACAGTTTTGCTAGGAGCATCCACCTAAAACTGCAGCCAATTAGGAAGAAACAGGAGCTGATCTTACCTATTTACTTATTTGGCCATGTGTGCGGCTTGTGGGATTCCTGACCAGGGATCAAATCCACATCCCCTCAAGTGGAAGCATGGATTCTTAACCCCTGGGCTGCCAGGGAAGTCTCTGATCCATCTTAAGAGACCTGATAAATGTATGTTGATTTCCAGATATAGCAAATAAGCGAGCTTCCAAGTCAGGTCCCCCTGAGTCAAACCTGATCCACTTCTTATTTCATAAATAAAGTTTTACTGGAACACAGCTGAGCCCATTCACTCACACGTTGTCTAATGAATGCTTTTGTACTATAGTGGCAGAGTTGAATTTGTGACAAAGGCCATGTGACCTGTAAGGTATAACATTATTATCTGATGCTTTGCAGAAAAAAGCTTGCAGACCCCACGTCTAGAGTGACCCTGTTACTTGTCAATTACAGTTATGTGCCCTCACTCAGCATCACAGAATCAATAGAAAAAAAAAAAAGCTGTATCCAAGTAGACCATTCCTCTGATTCCCTAAAAGGAAAGACCGTGGGAAAAAAATCCTAACAGTTTTTTGCCATCAGCCTCCTGTCTTCACAGAAGACAAAGTTTCCACACAGTTCTCCTCTCACACTGCTGTCAGAGTGTCTCATTTCTCGTAGGGAGACTGGGACTTGACCTGTGACCCGCCACTCACCCTCGCCTGTGTACATCCTGACAGCGTCCTCTCCAAAGGCCACAGCAGACCCATGGAATGGAGTTCATTGCCCTGGAAGCAGGAATCTCCTGTGGATCTGGGAATACCGAAAGCATTCAAATGGTTTGCAAAATCCATACCTCCGTCACCTAGAGTAAATGTTTGATACTGCTTGTTTGGACAAATGAATATGGTGTATTCAAAGGAATTCAATGACAAGCTTCATTTGAGTGATTTTCATCTTTCCCTAAAAGATGCTTCCTGCACTGATCATAAACCTTTACAAGGTAAGGTAATGCTACCCACTGTCCCTCGAGATGAGGCCACAGGACACCTGGCCTGAGCCAGTGTGTCCAGCTGTTGGAGAAGCCTCCGGCCCTGTGTTTACAGATGCTACTCTGTGCTAAGTGCTTTCCATGTAAGTCAGGAAATCTGCTCCCATAGCCTCAGAGCCTAATAGGAGTTGCAAACTTGTAGCAAATGCATGTCTTCTGGTCCTGCCTTAGGAAGCACTCCCTGGTGGCTCCGACGGTAAAGAGCCAGCCTGCAGTGCCGGAGACCCGGGTTCCATCCCTGGGTTGGAAGATCCCCTGGAGAAGGAAATGGCAACCCACTCCAGTATTCTGGCCTGGAGAATTCCATGGACAGAGGAGCCTGGTGGACTACAGTCTGTGGGGTTGCAAAGAATTGGACACGACTAAGTGACTGACACTTTCACTTCCTTTCTCTTAGGAAGCACAAGGAGAAAGAGGAGGTGGTGGAGGTAGCAAGGGGGTTTGGAAGCAACCTGGGTGCCCATCCTCATGGAGGGCCGTGTAGGATGCTCTGGACACATGCCAGTCAATACTAAGCAGTGATGAGCAGCAAGGTCATGTGCATACAGACCAGCATGGATGGATTACAAACCCAGTGCTCAGGGCAAAAGCTAAGAAATAGAAATGCATACTGACACACGTACACATATATGTATAAATACATTTACATAAATAATGTACACAAAACGCATACGCATATATCCATAAACCTTTTAACAAATGAAAAATGCATTCATACAAAGATACGTGTTTGGCAAAAACACAAACTGAAAGCTACCCAGCAGATGTGATATAATGTTTGCTGGTGGTGGGAGGGAAAGGGGGCTAGATTCTGAACTGGGAGGGAGGAGCAGGGAGGGAGGAAGAGAGGCAGGGAGGAGCGTGAGGCAAAGGAAGGAGGAAGGCAGAGGGGGGCTTTGCTTGGACCACGGATGATCATGTGATGTCAGCTCTACCTCTGCAAACCTCAGCTTCCTCTCCTGCAAGTTGGGTGGAGAAAAGTCCAAATAAAATGAATGGAGAGGGATTTGCCTGGTGGTCCAGTGGGTAAGAATCGTCTGCCAGTGCAGGAGACGTGGATTTGATCCCTGGTCCGGGAAGATCCCATGTGCCCCGCAACAACTCAGCCCCTGCGCCACAGCTACTGAGCCCGTGCTCTGCAGCAAGACAGTGACTCCTGCTCGCTGCAACTCGAGAAAGCCCGAGAACAGCACCAAAGTCCCAGCGCAGTCCTAGATAAATTAATATTGAAAAAAAAAAAAAGGGAACGGGTTGCTATTCCCTTCTTCAGGGGATCTTCCCAACCCAGGGATGGAACCCGGGTCTCCCGCACCGCAGGCTGACTCTTTATCATTTGAGCCACCAGAGAATGCTAAGGCAGGACCAAAAGACATGCATTGAGAGCCCTCGGGAGCCCTGTGCGGTCACTTGTACCATCTTAATTAACCCTCCCAACAGTCCTAGGAAATAACTAATTCTTAATTTATAGATAAGGAAAAGGGGGATTCTGAGAGACCGGACCACTTGCCCGAGATCACATAGGCAATGGTTTGAAGGATGGGCCTGGCATGGGTCCATGTGTAAGTCCAACTCTCCACTCTGTGTAGACCCATCACACTCCCTGAATTAGGTGTCCCCTGGTATGAATACCTTCCAGCTGGGAAATTCTACTGGGTGAGTCCAGGTAAATATCCCAAGGCAGATAATCAAATCTGTGAAAATTGCCACTGTGCAAAAAAAGTCTGAAACCGTCTCCCCCACACCTGGTCACACTCCAGGCTGTTCAATAACAGCCTCATCTCAACCGTCAGGGGGACCAGATGCATTACGAACTGTGTGGCATTTTGAAAACCTCATTTAAAACTGTGTTTGTTCCATGCCGAAGTAGCTTAATTCCACTCCATTGCTGTCTTTTGCATCTCCCCCTGACCCTTTTCATATCTTGAAACCTGGCTGAAGAGCATGGGCAATGTGGCACCCAGGCAGGTGGGCCACCTGAGCTGGCCGGTCACGGCTGGGCACTGCCCGCTTCTCCCCGGGCGCCTCACACTGCCGGGATGACCTTGGCAACAGCAGCCCAACAGATGTCTTGGTGACGGTCTCTAATGGCCCCGGGTTGAACTTTCCAGGGCTGTTCGCAAGGCCCATGGTGAACGAGCTCTCATGCTAGTTGGGTAACAGCAGGTGTGGTGGAGAGTCAGGTCTCCCCGCTGTCACACTGTGGTCAGTGGTGCCTCTGGATGGACATCCTCAAAGGAGCCCCTGGGCCATGCTCCGGGCATGCGCATCACCTCCTCTCTGGGTTCCCAGGATCTCCGCTCAGCCCCTGCCGTCTGGCCCACGTGTGGTTACCTAGCACCAGAACCAGGGTCAGAAAGAGCTCTCATACCCACGTAGGAAGGTACATCTTATATAACAAGTTCCTCCAAGCCTCTGAATTCTCCTGCTTCGTTTTCAACACCAAATAAATAAGTAAACAGACTCCCGCAGACAGTCCCCAGAGGAGGATCCGTCTAAAACCACTGTTGTCCAGCTTTGCAGAACACACTCGACTTGGCTTTGGGGATGAGTTTAAGTGACAGTGTGAATGACCCCCAAATGGGCCACGTCACACTGGAGATGCACATAAGCCACGGCGATTACGCTTGGCAACTCCTCTTGGAAGCTAATACAGAAGCAAGGACAGGAACAGAGGAAGCACAAAGAAAGCATGTTGTCCACCAAAGGAGGAGCACTAGTATCTCCCCCAACCCTCCAATCCGATGAGCTCCCACTAATCCTTCAGTGCCCAGTTCAAATGCCACCTCCCCCCTCCTCCCTAGATTTCATCTCTTGCCTGACTGCTCTCCCATCACAGCTTTTATGTCCCATGCTCGTGTGAAGTCTTGTTCATTGCGGCATCACGGCCCACTTCCCCGTCTGGTCTCCTTGCCCCATTGTGGGTTTCTCCAGGGCAAAGCCTGGGAAGAATGAAGTGCTACATATCAGTTAGAGGAATGAGCTTTAAGGTCAGAATAATTTCTTATGTGCAAATCCCAGGTCTGTTTCTCTTGCTGGCCATATGTAAGCCACCGATTCCAGGTTTCGGCTGTTAAATGAACACACAGTAGACGGCTCACAGCACATGGCCAGGACTAAATGAGCTCAACTATTAAACCAGCGGACAGAGCAGGGGCTCCATCAGAGGCTCTCCTCATTGCTGGACTGAGGTCACCTTAAGGACATGTCTGCTTCTTCGTATGCCCAGTGCTCAGCACACAGAAAACAACAGAAACATGGGTATTTCAGGGAGAGAACTTCAGGAAAACTTGAGAGTCACTGCCACTGAAATTCAGAGGACGTCTTTTTTCACATGAGCACCAGGAGAGTTCGGAACCTGATCATTCATTTGAGGCAACTTGTTCCCAGCAAGGACATTCAGACAGAATCACAATACACAGAACTCCTCCTGGAGCCTTATGGGCTAGTGTGATCACAGTGAGTGGATCACTGAGAGGTGGAAACACGGATGCGGGCAGCCCTGGGAGGATGGAGCAGCATCCACGGGAGGAGACATGGGTTGGGACGGTGCCAAGGTGATGAGGGTGAAGCCAAGGCTTCCTGAGACCTTGGGGCTCCAGCCCACCTACCCTCATTTCAGCATCCAGCCAGGACCCTGGCCCCATGATGGGAGCTGCATATCATTGAAACAAAGGCTCCCTGGCTTAAGACAGAGGATCCACCAAGTCCCTCACTGCAGATGAACACTTTGTAAAGGAGAAAGATGAAAAGGGGAAGACAATGACTACTAAAGAGAAAAAAGAAATCTTGCATTTTAGAAATCAACAATAAAACACACAAGGAAGATATATTTCCTCAATTCATCAGACAAGCATGTGCCTTATTATGTCTTTTTAAGTTTCTTTTGCTGAGCATTAAAAGTAAAAGTCCTTAAGAATTGGAGCTCTGCCTATCAAATAATAAGAGCTGCCGTTGAGTACTGAATGTGAGTCTGACTCTCCACCAGCCCCCACAGGAAACAGGAAAGATGATTACTTGTTGGGGAACACAGAAACAGCCACATGAAGACGAGACAGAAACACAGAAAAAACCACATGCAAGGTTTGTGCAATGAAATTAATTCTATCACTTACTGTGTCAATCAGCATTCAAAGAGAAAGACCAATAAAACAGAGAATACAAGTGCAGACAGTTCTTAGGACGGGTATTATTTTGTGCAACTTTTGTGAAATGGGGTCAATGGTGAAATATGAAGAAACCACTCTTCTAAGATCTCTAAGAGAAACTGTCCTTGTGCGTGGGCCTGTTTTCCCTTATTCCAAAGCTTTCTCTCCCTTTCCCAGAATTCTCGAACCCGTAACTTCTCCTGGAAGCTCTCAGGAGCACACCAGATTCAGCTCCTTAAGCAGGCTCAGGTTCCAACACTAGGAACTTTCCCTTTCCAACATCAGTTCAGTTCAGTTCAGTCTCTCAGTTGTGTCTAACTCTTTGTGACCCTATGGACTGCAGCACGCCAGGCCTCCCTGTCCATCACCAACTCCAGGAGCTTACCCAAACTCATGTCCATCAAGTTGGTGATGCCATCCAACCATCTCATCCTCTGTTGTCCCCTTCTCTTCCCACCTTCAATCTATCCACTTATAAAATGTGCCACTACGTCAAAGCAACTGAAGGGCCTGCATGCGATGGAGAAAAAGCTTGCCTGAATGAATTAATGATGTCTCCTACATCTGAGATGCTCAGGTGAACTCTGGTATAGAAAGATCACCCTTGGGATGAATGTAGAATGCCAGGAAACTAGCTGAGTTTGAGCCACATCTCAGAGAGGACGGAAGACTGAAACCTACAAGACGATGGGTGATTTCTCACAGCCCATTCTGAGTAGGATGACAGGTGGGAAACAGCACAGCTGATACAGTAACATTCATAGGAGACCAGAAAGGCTTCAGTTTTAAAGTATTTTCCTCATCAAGACTTCAAAATCACAACTGTGCTTTTATCTTTTATGGTTGCTATCATTCATAAGCCTATTGATAACAGAGTCAGCTGACACAGATGAAAGACACCCCATTTCTCTGTATCAACTATAATTGAGAATCTGTCAATGGATCAAATGAACAGACCCACTCCCCTCAGAATTACTAACTTGAAGAAACCCAGGAAGATCATTTCTAGATTCAGGCTACATTCTTCCCTGACTCTTTTCATCAGCTTTCAGAAACTGTCCTCATCCTTCAAATGAAATAAGTTCTTCTGATGAGCACAGACTCTTGCCATACCTCTAAAAGGGAATGGAGCCAACATGCTCACTGATTCAGGAGAATTAAGGATGGAGCGTGCTTTCCTTCTCTTGGGGTTTTATGGTTTAATAGAAAAGACTTGTATGTCCATGTCCATCACTGGGCTCATTCTGGATACAACTTTCCCTTTAAGCATCCTGCTTAAGATGAGACAGGAATCCAAGGCATGGGTGACTGGCCCAGGGTCTGTGGCCTGACCCAAGGATACCAATCTATAGCCATGTAACCCATGTTACATGTTGCAAGCCAATCTGATTCTCCCTCTCAGGAACTTGAATTCATGCAAACTCAGACGCCTCCTTTTCAAGCCCAGGTTGGTTTCCAATTTAGCATTTGGTGATAGTGATGAGCAAGGCGAAGACTCCCAGTACAGACTAATACCTAAGGATGCCCCAGGCTAGTCAACACCCCAGGGACCCTCCCCTCCTGGGGCTCAGATGGAATTCACACAGGATGTTTTTTAGAGGAGGAACAACTGCAAATGGGTTCAGGTTCCCAAAGCCCAACATCATTTTTCAACTTGCTGAGAGCTTTTATTCCATTCCACACAAGAGATTATTACTGGAAAATCCTGACTGGTCACCATTTTTTGTCTCTCTCATTTAATTTCTATACATCTATTAAGCATCTACGATATACCAGGTCTTATTGAGCTACACTACTGGAGAAGACTCTTGAGAGTCCCTGGGACTGCAAGGAGATCAAACCAGTCAATCCTAAAGGAGATCAACCCCGAATATTCATTGGAAGGACCGATGCTGAAGCTGAAGCTCCAATACTTTGGCCACTTGATGTGAAGAGCCAACTCATTGGAAAAGACTCTGATGCTGGCAAAGATTGAGGGCAAGAGGAGAAAGGGGCGACAGAGGATGGAGATGGTTGGGTGGCATCACTGACTCAATGGATTTGAGTTTGAGCAGACTCCAGGAGATAGTGAAGGACAGGGAAGCCTACAGGAGTTCACGCCGCAGCCCAGAGGAATACAAAGACTCAGACATAGCTTAGCGACTAAACAACACCAACAAAGGGAGATACTGGGGAAACACAGGTACAGAAAACACAACCTCGGCTTCTAAGGTCACCCAGTCTGGTGGGAAGGCAGACAAACAAGCCGTATCTCCAGATGAACATGAAGGCATGTGTGTGCAGGGCTAAAGCAAAGGACCTGTGGTTCTCAAAGGCTTTTCTTATAGGACATCCCGCTGGAATGATAGGGGGCCAGGTGGATTAGTGTAGACAGGACTGAGCCGTGGGCTGCCAGGAAAGTTGAATGGTGACGATGTGCAAGAAGGTCCTTCGAGGGGCTGCAGGAGATCTAGAGCGCTGGGGTGAGGTGTGGGTGAGGAGGGGGGTGAGGCTCGGATTATGAGGATCCTGTTTATTAAGGGGACAAGCTCTCCCCTGCAGACAATGAAAAAAAGTGTAGGCAATAAAATGCCATGAGCATATTTGCCATTTAGAAAGGTCTCTTCAGCATGTGGAAAATGAACTGGGACAGCAGTTTAGGAGGTTTTTGGAGTCATCCACGTGAGAAAGAAGTGCCTGAAGTAAAGTGGTGGGATGGATACAAAAGAGAAATTAAAATGGGGTATCAGCATCAACTTGAAAGAGCACATTGAGCGATTAAGAGCGAATCCATTTCCTTTGGATAAATTCAGGTGCAACAACACAAATAATCTTCTGCAAGGCCCAGCACAAGGCATCGTCCACGTGAGAAACAGTCACCACTCATGCTCACCTTTTATCCGTACTTTTCCCTGGCGCTGCCCTGTGCCCACGTGGAACTTCCAAATAAGCAAGTCTGCAATGATGGGGATACATCGTGATGATCACACCTCATTTATTTTTCAACATCCCCTCCATCTGGTCATTCTACCAAGCGCTGGATTTTACCCAACCATTGTATTTCAACCTGAGGGCTCCTTGGTCCCTTATTTTGATTAATCTGGTCAGGGTGGCTGAAGGAACAAGAAAAGCTCATATGCATAGGATGGACACTTGTGTCCCCCGCAAATTCACACTGTTAACACCTAAGTCCCACACGGAAACTCACATTACCTTATGTAACATAGATAGCCAACGGGAATTTGCTGTCTGGCTCCGGAAACTCAAACAGGGGCTCTGTATCAACCTAGAGGAGTGGGGTGGGCAGGGGGATGGGAGGGAGGTTCAAAACGGAGGGGATATATGTATACCTGTGGCTGATTCATGTCGAGGTTTATCAGAAAACAACAAAATTCTGTAAAGCAATTATCCTTCAATAAAAAATAAATAAATTTAAAAAACAGGGATAAAACAAAACAAAGCAAAGAAAAACCCTAAGTCCGACATGCTAGCATTTGGAGGTGGGGCCTTTTGGAGGTGATGAGGTCATGAGGGTGGAGCCTCATGAGTGGGATTAGTGCCGTCTTACAAGACTTCCTGGGGCCCCTTCCATCACCTGAGGACACGGCGAGAAACCTCCATCTAGGAACCTCCGGGAAGCTGGCCCCCACCAGACAAAGAATCTGCCAGAGCCTTGATCGGGACTTCCCATTTCCAGAACTGTGAGAAGTACATTTCTCTTGTTTATTCATTACCCAGTCCATGGTATTTTTGTTACAGCGGTCTGAATGGACTGAGTACACAATTCACCCTGTGTTCTATGAACTCTGGACGAGAAGGGATTACTGGGAAAAATAAAGACCTACAATCTCAATGTCAAGGATGCTCTCTGGAGTCACATAAGACAGGGGTCCCCAACTTCCAAGCTGCAGACCGGTACCTCTGGTCAGATCAGCGGTGGCATTAGATTGAAGTGGACGATAAGTGCCATGTGCTTAAATCATCCTGAAACCATCCCCCCATCCCTGGTCCATAGAAAAATTGCCTTCCATGAAATTGGTCCCTGGGTTGGGGGACTAAAAGGTTGGGGACCACTGGCTTAGGAATATGGTATCCACTGTGTCGGCGTAGAGTCTGCTCTCTGCACAGCTGTGTGTGTCTGGGTGAGGCACGGCCACCTTCCGGCCACGGCACCCCAGCCTGGGCGCCAGGGGACAGGGGGCTGCTCGCCTTGCTCATTGCCACACCCAGTACAAGCATACAGTAGGCACTCCCTAAATGTCGTGGCCCTTGAGACAGTGAGAGGACTGAGCCAGCTCGAGGGGGTGCAGCGCCTCTGACTTGCACTGTGAAGCAGGTACGGTTGGTGTCCTGCGAGCCACTGGTCCACAGATGGAACCCAGACTACAGGAAGGACTCTGTCATCGGCTTGGTGACCTTTCGCCTGTATTTACAACACGTTCCACATAGAGAGCTTCATCCCACAGGAGCCGGGAGCTGGGAGTCAGTGTCTAGATGATTTATGAAGTCTATGAAATATTTTCCGGCCTCGGTCAATGACAGCATTTTATTTGTCACCGGATATTCTTACTGTAACCCATCTCGCCCTGCTTCTTCGTCACCAGGCTCCGCTTTCCCACGTGGTGTGTTTTCTTCCTCCTTCTATCAGCTTCCATTTAGCATCATCTTCTTCCCTGAAATGCCTTTTTTTTTTTTCCTGCCACTCGACAAGCCTCCCTCTTCAGATGGGTCTGCGCTCTTGACACTGTGTATTCATTGAATTCCACAAGTACAAAGAGAGATAGACAAGAGCTTGTCAGTCTCAAAGAGGCAGAGCCCGGGACACTGTGCTAATTTTAAAAATCCATCTTTCCTGAAACTTGCATCTGTATCACTCGCTCGCCCATGATTTTCATGTTTCATAACTCTCCCTGTCATTTCACTCTACCTGCAACCAGATTTCTTCGAGTGTCCATTAGAATGCCAACTCAAAAAGGGCATTAAGTTGAAATCTGCTTTATTCAGCGACACCTTACAAGTGCTTCAGTGTTGGCCACATAGCATGTGCTCGATAAATGCCTGTTGGAACATTCACTGTTACAGAGGCTTTCTTCCCTGCGATTTGCAGGGAGTAAAACTTGGAGGGATTCATCATATAGATGAAATGGCTTTTGACAAATCATGCCTTCCATGCAGAGGACAACTTATACCTTTACACAGGATCTCATCACCATTCAAATCTGCCTTAAGAAGTGGTCAAGGCATACACCGTCTCCTCCCTAGAGAGGAAGAGCTGCTGAAGGCTGCATGTGCCCAGGGAGGTGGCATGCCAGGTCTCAGGTCCCTCAGTGAGGTTGAGCCACCCCCGTGTGGCTCTGAGTCCTCTGCATGTGGCTGTGATCCCTACAATGGAAACACGGCTGGTGCATCTTGGTAGGGGGTGGATGCGGAATCACTGGCTTCGCCCAGCCAGGTGGGCAGAGCGGCACCAAGTCCCACATCCAGTTCACCTGCCCTGCATGTTGTGTCTTCCCAGGTCTTGCCCCCTGCCTGCCCGCTACCCCAGCCTACCCCCCTTCCTCACCTCTGGGTGGAAGGTTCACACAGCAAAGCTCGGTTGCCGGACTGCACAGAGTAAGAGCAATGGATGCACCACACCCTTGATAAGTCTCCGGATGCAGCAAACTTATCCCGGCTCCAAAGACCACGAGCTGGAGGAGGGGGGGCGGGGAGGGCGCATGGCCAGGAGGAGGACCAGCTCTTCTCAGATGCACAGTGGCCGAGGGCATCTAGTGAAGCCCGTCACGTTCCTATGGATGACCGTGGCTTTGCCCATTTTACCAGACTCATTTTCTAGAGGAGAAAGTCTCTATTAGGTCGGGGGCCAAGTCCTCTAAAACTATTCCAATTCCTTCGAGATGGATCCCACACCTTCACCTTTAATATTCTTGGTCTTCTGGAAATAGAAAGAGCAGGAACGGCTCTGGACAAGCTTCCTTACAGAATGCAGGGCCTGACCCACCTTTCCTGTTCACCATGCAGTTGGCTTTTCCTGCTCTGCCAGATGCTGCCGTTTAATTAGGGAGGGCGGCAAGTGACAAGAGACCCTTCTGCCAGCCCTTCAGGGGGTCTGGTTCCAGAAGCGTGGCCGGGCCGCTGGTCTGAGCCAGCCACACAGATGGACCCGGGGGGGAAGCAGATGATGCTCAGGGTCCCTCTGCTCCTGCCAGCTCCTGTCTCCTCCTCAGTCCCCTGCTTATTCTTTTGTCTTCCCTTGCGGATGGAATTCTTGGAGAATAAGTGCTGACAGCAGAGGATAGGTCCCCAGGATATGCGTCCAGTGTCATAACAAACTCACACTGACCTAAAACAGATGACATAAACCATTAACTCGGGAGGCCTTTTATACTAAGTAGGATCAAACCAGTCCATCCGAAAGGAAATCAACCCTGAATGTTCACTGGAAGGACTGATGTTGAAGCTGAAGCTCCAATCCTCTGGCCACCTAAGGTGAAGAGCCAACTTACTGGAAAAGATCCTGATGCTGGGAAAGATTGAAGGCGGGAGGAGAAGGGGACGACAGAGGGTGAGATGGTGAGATGGCATCACCGACTCAATGGACATGAGTTTGAGCAGGGTCCAGGAGATAGTGATGGACAGGGAGGCCTGGCGTGCTGCAGTGCATGGGGTCACAAAGAGTTGGACACCATTGAGTGACTGAACAGCAACAAGACAACAGATCCAGCCATCAGGGAGAGCTAGCAGACAGTGGCCTCAGAGAGGCCAGGGGGCATCAGGAGAGGAGAGCTGCCTCCGGACGGTCCCCAAGGCCACAGCAACTTTCCACCAGGAAGGCACAGATGGCCTTGGGGGAGGGACAGTGCCATGAGAGGGCTGGGCTTGAAGGCGACCTGGTGGCTGACCCTGGATATTTGGGGAGCCTTGCCTTAAAATTCAGGTCTTGTCCGTAACTTCCTTGCCTGGAAGAGAACGCACTTTTCCAAGTCACTTGATAGATAGAGGCCATCTCCTTGCAAGGCCATCGGACGACCTGTTGCCTACCTCTATTGCAGCGTCTAGCCTACCTTCCGTAATGGTCCGAGGCACGCGTGACCGGCACGGTCCCAAGGACCCCGAGGCTCAGTCTCTGTCCCGAATATGCAGCCAAGGGATTAAGCATCATAAACCATTTTACTCATGGCTGCTTCAAGGCATGAAGGATAAAATTGGCCCAGACTGTTGATGAAGCTGGAGACAGCCTGGAGACCTGGGCCGGGGACCCCTTCCTCTTTTCCTCATCACTAGACAAAACTGTCTCCCGTCTCAGTGACTCTTCCTGCCCTTTCTGTAAAATGTAAGGACTCTTTTCAGTTCCACGGTCTTGGAAAATTGAATCCTTTCTTTTCTAACCTGCGGCATACAACCTATGAAATATTTAGCACACTGATCAAGAGCAGATATATTTGAAAACCATATGGAGGAATTAGCTATATTTTCTTCGAGGTGTATTTCTGTATGACAGGGAATAACCGGTGACAAATGGCTCTTGAGAATGGAAGGATAAAAGGTTTACGAAAGTAGAGCCCACATCTTTCTTCTCACCCATCTGTCAGAATGAAAAACATGCCAGAGTTTTCCTGCAAAAAGCTAAATCGTTATCTCCTTACACACTTTGCCTTTTCTATATTCTAAACACACCAGTGCTCTGCATATGTTTCATAAACACATGGCAGGAATAATCAGGCTTAAAATGAAACGAAGAGCACCGCGGCATTGTGATGCCAAGGCTTTTTCTCATGAAAAATAGAAGAACCTACGAGGTGTCTCAAAAATCATAATATTCACTGTGGTGCCATCTCTTCGCTTTTTAAAAGCGCTTCCTCACCAAGAGTTACTACAGCTGTGTTTTAAACACACAGACACACATATACACGGACATACCTTGGAGATACTGTGCGTGTGGTACCAGACTACCACAATAGTGTGAATATCGCAGTAAAGCAAGCTCTGTGAAACTGTTGGTTTCCCAGCGCACATAAAAGTTCTGTTTACGCTCTACTGTGGTCTAATAAGTGTGCAGCAGAGGGTGTCTCAGGCGGCACAGTAGTAAAGAATCCACATGCCAACGCAGGAGACGCAAAAGATGGGGTTCGATCCCTGGGTTGGGAAGATCCCCTGGAGGAGGAAATGGCACCCCACGCCACAGAGGAGCCTGGCGGGCTGCAGTCCATGGGGTCACAAAGAGCTGGGCATGGCTAAGCGACTGAGCACACACACACACATTGTATGCAACAGCATTATATCTAAATAAACAACACACATGCCTTAATTTTAAAATGCTTTATTGCTAATTTTCTGGTGGTGTCTTTGGGATTTTCTATGTACAGTATCATGTCTTCTGCAAACAGTGAGAATTTTACTTATTTTTTCACTTTTATTCCTTTTCCTTATTTTTCTTGTCTGATTGTTGTGGCTAGAACTTCCAATACTAAGTCGAACAAAAGTGGTGAGAGTGGGCGTCCTTATTTGTTCCTGATCTTAGAGGAAATGCTTTCAGCTTTTCACCACTGAGCATGTTGTTTGCTGTGGTTCTGTCATGCATGGCCTTTATTATGTTGAGATATATTCCCTCTATGCCCACATTTTGGAGAGTTTTATCATAAACGATGTTGAATTTTGTCAAAAGCTTTTTGTGCATCTGTTGAGATGATTATATGGTTTGTATTCTTCAATTTGTTGATGTGGCATATCACATTAATTTACGGATACTGAGAAACATCTTTGCATCCTTGGGATAAATCCCACTTGATCATGGTGTATGATTCTTTTAATGCATTGTCAGATTCATTTTGCTAATATTTTGTTGAGGTTTTTGCATCTAATGTTTATCAGTGATACTGACTTGTAATTTTCTTTTTCTGTGATATCTTTGTCTGGTTTTGGTATCAAGGTGATGTTGGTCTCATAGAATTAGTTTCGAAGTATATGTTCCTTCCTCTGAAATTTCTTGGAATAGTTTGAGAAGGACAGATGTTAATGCTTCTCTAAATATTTGACAGAATTCACCTGTGAAGCCATCTGATCCTGGACTTCTGTTTGTTGGGAATTTCTAAATTACTGATTCAATTTCAGTACTGGTGATTGACCTGTTCATGTTATCTCTTTCTTCCTGGTTCAGTCACAGGAGAGTGTACCTTTTCTAAGAATTTGTCCATTTCTTCTACGTTGTCCATTTTATTGGCATACAGCTGTTCATGTGTGCTGTGCGAAGCTGCTTCAGCCATGTCTGACTCTGTGTGCCCTATGGACTGGCCTGTCCATGGGATTCGCCAAGCAAGAATACTGGAGAGGGTTGCCATGCCCTCCTCCAGGGCATCTTCCCAACCCAGGGCTTGAACCTGTGTCTCTCATATCCCCTGCACTGGCAGGCAGGATTTTTTTTTTACCACTAGCGCCAGTTGTCCATAGGAGTCTCTTTTTGTCTTCGGTATATTTGTGGGGCTGGCCGTAACTTCTTTTTTCACTTCTGATTTTATTCATTTGGCTAACCACCATCTGAGCCTTCAGTGAGCTGAAACCTTTTTGCTGGTGGAGGGCTTGAAATATTGTGGGATTTACCAAAAAGTGACACAGAAAAACTAAGTGAGCCGAGGCTGTTAGAAAAATGCGCCAACAGACTTGCTCAATGAAGGGTTGCTACAAGCCTTCAATTTGCTGAAAAAAAAAAAAAAGCAATATCTGTGAAGCACACTAAAATGAGGTCTGCCTCTGTGTGTACAGACACAGATACTTATATATAAAATACAAAATGTCCCGGTTTAACCAGTCTTAAGCACGTAAACCAGTGGCAGTGAGGACATTCGCAAGGCTGTACAACCACCACTACTCTCTGTGCTCAAGCTTCTCAGCATTGCAACATGAAAATCCCTAACCCTAAATAATAAGTCCCTTTCCCTCTCCTGACAGCCCCTGGTAACCTCTAACACTTTCTCTCTCGATGAATTTGCCTCTTCTAGATATTTCAGATAAGCAGAATCATAGAGGATCTGTCCTTTTTGCCTGTCCTGTTTCACTTGGTATAATTTTTCAAGTTGATCCACGTTGCAGGATGTATCAGAACCTCACTGTTTTTCGTGTGTGAGTGGCATCCCTTTACATGAGTAGGCCATGTTTTATTTACCCAATAAACAGCTGATGGACACCCAAGCTGCTTCCACCTTTTGGCTGCGAGTCCTGCTGCAGTGAACACCGTGCTCACCATCTGATGGGCCACGCTCAGTACCCAAGGCCTTGTTTTTAATACTTTGGGATACTTCGACTGTTTTTAATTTCAGAAATACAATTAATTGGCTGAAATCTGCATGAGTTATCCACTTCTTATGTCCTGCAAATCACCTCACAGTTCTTCCAGAATTCAGTAACAATTACCCCACTGGTCTATAAATCAGCTAAGAGCCACCTATAACAGGTTCCTCTCAACTCCATAGACCACAGGGGTTCTGGGACTCAGCCCTCATTCTCCAGTGACCATGATCAGGTGTCTTCTAGTGACTCAGTCCCCATTTGTCTAACAGGGCAAATAATACTTGCCTTGTGTATCTAATGTGATTGTCATGAGGATCAAACGAGGTAATGTTTAGGAAACCTTTGAAATGCAGAAAAGCTCTATGTAGCACAATGTATTATTTTTGAATTCGAAAACAGCTGTTTTCATGCATCTGCAAAGAGGGCTGAAATGATGTGGGTCCAGAAACACCTGTTCCCTTGTCTTCGTGATGTCAGAATAACAAGCCAGCAGGCTTCCCTGGAGGCTCAGTGGTAAAGAAGCTGCCTGCCAGCGCAGAAGACACGGTTCCCATCTGGGAAGATCCATGCCACGGAGCAACTAAGGCCGTGAGCCACAACTACTGAGCCTGGGTTCTAGAGCCCGGGAGCCACGACTGAAGCCCGCATGCCCTAGGGGCTGGGCACGACGAGAGAAACCACCACAAAAAGAAGCCTGCCTCCTGGAACTAGAGAGGAGCCCCCGATCGCCACAACTAGAGAAAACTTGAGCAGCAGTGAAGACCCAGCACAGCCATAAATAAATGAATGAAACTGTGGGTACACGCACACACACATGCACACGCACACGCACACACACACGCGCGCACACACACACACGCACACACACACGCCAGCACCAAACAGCACGAGGCCCTGTTTAGCCCATGTAGATGGAGGGCATCTGATATCTGCCCATCATGCCCACATATACCCAGGGTTGCCTGGAGCTTCCTCTGAGTCCTTCCTGCTAGACCATCTGACCTTCTATCTGGAAAGATACCAGGAGCATCAAGGATGCTCCAGGTCTGTCTGTGGAGGCCTGCCTTCTGGGCATCCCCTGTGTTCTTGGAATTCCCACGGTACCCTGTGCTACATAAGCTTCATAACAGAGATTATCTGTTTCCTGTTATTATTACGATTCCTCTTTGCCTGGAAAGGAGAGTGAGTTCCTTGAGTAAAGGAGCCACGTCTACCCCGTTGCCGTATACCCACACCTGCTGCTTTGCCTCTCAGTCCTCATTAAGTCCGGCTGGTGATGGCGCAGCGTTGTTGATGACGATGATAACAATGGCAATGGCGGACGCTCGCCAGCAAATACCGAGTCCCCAGCCATCGTACAATTCCTGGGCATTAGCTCGATTATCCTTAAATGAGCCCGATGAAGTAGATCATTTCTATCCTCATCTTACAGATGGTAAGCCTAGGCAGAGAAAGTTGGAATCATTTGCTCCAGATGACGGGCACAACTGTGTCAAGTCCAGGATTCAAAGCAGGCGTCTCTTGCAGATTTCAAGCACGGAACGTCTACTCCCACCTCCTTTTGGATGAGTGCTCTAGGGCGATGCAGGAGGGATCTAGGGTTCAGAAGGTGAGCAGATCACATTAGTGGGGCCAATGGGGCAGGTGGGAATGAGTCCAGTCCCAATCCAGAGAGCGTTATGGTGAACATCACTGCCTGCCTCCTGACAGAGGGGAGCTGGAGACTGGACGTGGGTCTCCCGACCTTCAGGTATGTGCAGGTATTGCCCCTGAGGCCACAGTGAGATTTCCAGTGTGAACTGGCTCTGAGCAGTCTACAGACACCTGAGCAGGGTGTCCCGGCAGGTTCTGGCATTTGAGGGGGAGGGGGGCAAGAGTCATCACCTCTAATTTGATCACCTATTATATGAACCCTGGGCTTCCCTGGTGGCTCAGAAGGTAAAGAAACTACCTGAAATGCGGGAGACCCAGGTTCAATCCCTGGTTGGGAAGATCCCCTGGAGAAGGGAATGGCAACCCACTCCAGTATTCTTGCCTGGAGAGTCCCTTGGACAGAGGAGCCTGGTGGGCTACAGTCCATGGGGTTGCAAAGAGTCAGACATGACTGAAGTGACTTAGCAGGCATGCACAGAATGCAGACCACTGCGTCAAAGGTCAAATTCCTCAACATGCGGCATGACTGTAAACAAGAGGCCACTGATATAAACACCTTCTGGTGCTAAAATCCATCTGTGTGGCCAGGTACAAAGCAGGTCCTATCCAAACTGCATGATTATTCCAGAGATCTTACATGCATGTCTGCTAAGTCACCTCAGTTGTGTCTGACTCTTTGTGACCCCATGGACTGTAGCCCGCCAGGCTCCTCTGTCCAAGGGATTCTCCAGGCAAGAATACTGGAGTGGGTTGCCATTCCCTCCTCCAGGGGATTCTCCTGACCCAGGGATCGAACCTGCGCCGCATATGTCTCCTGCATTGGCAGGCTGGTTCTTTACCACTATTCCACCTGGGAAGTTCAAGAGGTCTTTCACCCAGGCGCAAAATGCATTTGAAATACCACTTAGCCTGATATCCTAAGATCTCCTGGATACACAATATGGTACATCTTTGGACTGTGTGACTCCTTTGATTTTTCAAAAGTTTCATGACAAGCTATGTGATTTACAATGAACAATGCTTGTGTCAAGTCAGATAACACCATTTGGATGTATCATTCAGTTATGACAGTGAAGACAGAGATCCAAGACTGACTCGTATGATTCAGAACACAGTTCCCTGGGGAAGGAGAGCCTGCCACATGCCAGATGTGGTGCCAGATGCAGCATCTTATCTAGAATATAAACCCTGGCCTTTAAAACTGCATTCTTATCACATAACAGTTACCTTTCTCCCATTGACCGGCTGTGTTGTCTTTAGTCCAGTTTCTTACCTTCGTCAGCTTCCTCCCTATAAAAATGAAGTGCTGACTGTCCCAAACTCACAGGATGGATGATATGTTAATACGTACAAAGCAGCTAAAACAGGGCTGGACGCAGAGTGAACGGTCACCTTAGGTCAGCTCTTACATTGCATTATCAGAACGAGATGTAAGGAAATAGAAAAGTGTCAACACCAGGATTTTCCTAGGAATGATTTTTAACCTACATATACAGTAAGTCTAGAGAATCCCAGGGATGGGGGAGCCTACTGGGCTGCCGTCTATGGGGTCACACAGAGTCGGACACGACTGAGGCGACTTAGCAGCAGCAGCACAGTAAGTCTCCCACACATGAATGCATTACATTCTGAGAGTGCGTTTGTAAATCCAGTTTGTTCATAAATCCAACAAAGTTAGCTTAGGCACCCAACTCACACACTTGGCTATATATAGTGCTGTACTGTAATACATTTGCAATACTTTTCACGTAAATAATACATAAAGACAAACAGCAGAAAAAAATAAAGCATTTTTAATCTCACAGGACAGTACCTTGAAGAGCACAGTAGTCCAGCCCAACAGCTGGCACACAGGGGCTGGCATCGAGGGAACGGGCAGGAATGACTGGAGGGAGGAGGGGTGGGAGATGATGGAGCCGGAGGATGGCCAGCGATGGGAGACGAAGGACCAGCTGCAGGGTCACTCACGCCTGACGCTGATGGATGCACGTTTGCATCTTTGAAAGTTCACAGCTTGAAGGTTCGTACGTAGGGAGCTTCCTGTATGTGGTTATTGGAGTGATAACGAACTCACTGGTTACCATTATTAATTAAATCCCAACATCAGTTGAATTAGGAACTAATTGACAAATAGGCATAACCATGGCGATCATTTACTGAACCGCTCCAGGAGTGCATGCCCTGTGCTGGGTGCATCGTGCCCTCCCCACAGCACCCTGCCCTGCTGACAGTGCTTCCTTAATAAAGGAACCGGGAGACTCGGCGTGGATGTTCGGTGGCTGAGGTCACAGACGGATCAAGTGGAGAGCGGCTCCAGCCCGGGGCCTGCTGTCCCCAGAGCCAGGGGCTTCCTGAACTCATGCCACAGGCATGGGTGTGCCTCAAAATGGGGTGGGCTTTAGAGATGCTTCCCCAGAAAAAGTCCCTTAATGAAGCCTTAGCTCAAGTTCATGAAGCTCAAAGGGATACATTTATAGTGCTCATTTGCATTTTGTCTAACCCTCATGAGCTCCACAATGCAAACTTTAAAAAAAACCACTAATATGAAAGTAAAAGTTTTCTTGGGCTCCAAAATCACTGTGAATGGTGACTGCAGCTATGGAATTAAAAGACACTTGCTCCTTGGAAGGAAAGCTATGACAAACCTAGACAGCATATTAAAAAGCAGAGAGAACACTTTGCCGACAAAGGTCCACATAGTCAAAGCTATGGCTTTTCCAGTGGTTCTGTATGGATTTGAGAGTTGGACCATTAAGAAGGCTGAGCACTGAAGAATTGGTGCTTTCAAACTGTGGTGCTGGAGAAGACCCTTGAGGGTCCCCTGGACTGCAAGGAGATCAAACTAGTCAATCCTAAAGGAAATCAACCCTGAATACTCATTGAAAGGACTGAGACTGAAGCTGAAGCTCCAATACTTTGGCCACCTGATGCAAAGAGCCGACTCACTGGCAAAGCCCCTGATGCTGGGTAAGATTGAGGGCAGAGAGGAGAAGGGGAGGACAGAGGATGAGATGGTTGGATGGAATCACTGACTCAATGGACATGAGTTTGAGGAAGCTGCGGGAGACAGTGAAGGACAGGGATGCCCGGCGTGCTGCAGTCCACGGGGAGTCGAACACGACTGAGCAACCGAACTACACCAACAAGAGGCTCCACTGTGTCACTTCCAGTAATGACAGGCCAGCCACACTTTCATGGCTTCAGAGCTATTTCTCCCACTGTTGGCCCATTGGCATGCAGTCATGGGGGATAAACAATTATTTTACTTTTCTCTATGCTAAATGCAACTTTTCTTTCAAAATATCCTGCTGGTTATTCTCAACATCTATTGAGAGTTATAAAATTGTTCTAGGCTTTGAATAGGACCTGTGCATCATTATTCTAAACAATGGCTTATTATCTCACTAGGAAAAAGTAGGGTATCTCCCAGAGGTCTTTAGAACTGTTTTTGTTTTTTTGGTTTTTTAAGGATCATCTGCTGTGCAGGGAGTGCATGAGGCTTTTTAATCTAAACTTAAATACATCTGCAGACAAATGGTCTAAGAGTCAAACCAAACCCTAGGAATAGCCAACACGTTCCTCAACAAACAATACCCTTAAGTAGATGATCTGACCCCTGTCCAGGCTTCCCACGTGGCTGGGCAGGTAAAGAATCTGCCTGAAGTGCAGGAGACCTGGGTTCATCCCTGGGTCGGGAAGAGCCCCTGGAGGAGCGTGTGGCAATGCACTCCAGTATTCTTGCCGGAGAATCCCATGGACAGAGGAGCCTGGTGGGCTATAGTCCATGGGGTCACAAAGAATCCAACTCAACTGAGTGACTAATGCATGTCTCACCCCCAATGTAATTAAATGTTATGTTTCATTCAGTTCTTCACCGTCCTTAGTGGATATATGAATACCCTTTTCTAAGAGTTTATCTGGATTCAAAAATCAGACCAATGAGACTCTGCAATCTAAACACAGTTATCGTCAGTACCACAGTACCACAGTAAAAAAGGCTCACGTGAACACAACACTGTTTTTGTTTTTAAATCCACACACAGGCATGGCACATTACTCTAAATATTACTGTATTTACACGTCTGTCCCAATAAGTAATAACCCTTCAAAGCTGCCACTTCAGAAAGCCACAGTCTCATCCCCATGACCCTACCATTAACAGTAACCTAGGAACATCCTGACCAGGGTGAGTCTGGGGACCACAGATGAAAATCAGTCACAAAATTTCATGACCATTTTTTAACTCTACATAAAAGAAACTTTTGAACTGTGGTGTTGGAGGAGACTCTTGAGAGTCCCCTGGACTGCAAGGAGATCCAACCAGTCCATCCTAAAGGAGATCAGTCCTGAATATTCACTGGAAGGACTGATGCTGAAGCTGAAACTCTAGTACTTTGGCCACCTGATGTGAAGAACTGACTCATTGGAAAAGACCCTGATACAGGGAAAGATTGAAGGCGGGAGGAGAAGGTGAGGACAGAGGATGGGATGGTTGGATGTCATCACCAACTCGACGGACATGAGTTTGAGTAAACTCCAGGAGACAGTGAAGGACAGAGGAGTCTGGCATGCTGGGGTCCGTGGGGTCACAAAGAGTTGGACACGACTGAGCGGCTGAACTGAACTGAACTGAACTGAACTGAACTGAAAAGCATCTAGACTGATCAACCAGAGTATTGTCTGTACTTGCCTTTGAATGATTAGATCTACACACGCAAATCTCATATATGTACTTGATACACACACCACACACATACCACAAATACACACTCACACACACCACATACATACACACTGGACACACACTCACACACACCACATACATACACACTGGACACACACACACACACACACACAGGGGCACTCACACGTCTTTCCCTAAATGTCTATGATTTAATGCCATCATCAAACATTTTCAAAAAATGTGGTGAAGATGTTCAAACACTTCCACATATGCGTGGAACAAGAACACCCTTCATCAAACGAGCCTCTGACTTCACAGGGGCCGCTCTGGATGGATACATTTTTAAAAAATTAATTATTTTAATTGGAGGCTAATTACTGTGCAGCATTGTAGTGGTTTCTGCCATACATCGACACGAATCAGCCATGGGTGTACATGTGTCCCCCATCCTGAACCCCCTCCCCACTCCCTCCCCATCCCATCCCTCTGGGTCATCTCAGCACACCGGCTTTGAGTGCCCTGTTTCATGCATCAAATTTGGACTGATAATCTATTTCACATATGGTAATATGTTTTCTATGCTATTCTCTCAAATTATCCCACCCTCGCTTTCGCGCACAGAGTCCAAAAGTCTGTTCTTTACATCTGTGTCTCTTTTGCTGTCTCCCTTATAGGGTCATCATTACCATCTTTCTAAATTGGATGATACATTTTATCACGACCGCTCCGAAGTCATAGCTGAACAACACATATGAGAAGACTGTGTACCGTTCAGTTAATGAAGATGTTGGGACCCGAGGTTCACAGGAACCGACCTGTGTCTCCACCAGGAGCCAGGGTTTGGTGTTCTCGGTGACTTCACAGAAGGGAAGCACCACGGACATGAGACGAGGCTGTGTCCAGAGCTCCTCAGGTCCACCTTCCTCTTCACCTGAAGCCGAGTGGGGCTTCCCCTGCACCCCAGCCGTCTCTACCCCAAGATCAGAACACCCTCACATCCAATTTAATTCTTGACCTCATCCACACTGTTTCCTAATCAGTACTTTCCTGGCTGTGGGAAGGGGCATTTCCGTCTTTCCTCAACCTGGCCCACACATCCCACTGTGACTCTAAAGCACACGGCATTAATGAGAGGCCTTAGGGACAGGGACATCAGCTGGAACCAAATGGGAATGATCTGAGGGACCTTAGGAAAAAAATCGGTTAGCAGTTCTGAGCCAAAGCCGCCTTGTTTCTGAAATGGGAATAGTAACTGCCCACAGGGCTTTGGTCTGTGTTTCTAAGACAATGCCCATAGGTTTGGGGGGAAAACATGACCGACAATAGGCTATCAATAGGGAGTGGTCAGCTTATTCCTCCTTGTCTGTTGCATGTGTGTTAGTTGCTCAGGCTCTTGGAGTCAGAAAGTGTCTGACTCTTTGTGACCCCACGGACTGTAGCCTGCCAGGCTCCTCTGTCCATGGGATTCCCCACGCAAGAATACTGGAGTGGGTTGCCATGCCCTCCTCCTCCCAACCCAGGGACTGAACCTGAGTTTCCTATGTCTCTTGCATTGGCAGGCGGGTTCTACACCGCTAGGGCCACCTGGGAAGCCCTCTCTAACCCTGTGCTGTGCTCAGCTGTGTCCAACTCTTTGTAACCCCATGGACTGTAGCCCACCAGAGCCCTCTGTCCATGGGATTCTCCAGGCAAGAGTACTGGAGTGGGTTGCCATTCTCTTTTCCAGGTGATCTTCCCAACTAGGGATTGAATCCGTGTCTCCTGAATTGTAGGCAGATTCTTTGCCATCTGAGCCACCAGGGAAGCTCCTATTTGTGCATTCTGGGATAAACAGAGATGTCCTAGACACCAGCAGAGTCTGATAAATCTCAACTATCAGAGCTCCAGGAGAAGTGTCTGGATTCCTAGGAGTTTTCACACCAAGCTCTGAATTCAGAGCCATTAGCTGTGGACAGCTTGGGTGGGGATGGGTAGATGGAGAGGGTGAAGGGCCCTGATCACAGACTGAGTCCTTCACAAAAGGCAGGGCAGCAGCCTATGGGGCTCGGTCATTCTTAACAATTTTAACATTTACTATGATTGCAGTGTTCAGTTCGGTTCAGTTCAGTCGCTCAGTCATGTCTGACTTTTTTCGACCCCATGAATTGCAGCATGCCAGGCCTCCCTGTCCATCACCAACTCCCAGAGTTCACCCAAACTCATGTCCATCGAGTCGATGATGCGATCCAGCCATCTCATCCTCTGTCGTCCCCTTCTCCTCCTGCCCCCAATCCCTCCCAGCATCAGGGTCTTTTCCAATGAGTCAACTCTTTGCATGAGATGGCCAAAGTATTGGAGTTTTAGCTTTAGCATCAGTCCTTCCAATGAACACCCAGGACTGATCTCCTTTAGAATGGACTGGATGGATCTCCTTGCAGTCCAAGGGACTCTCAAGAGTCTTCTCCAATACCACAGTTCAAAAGCACCAATTCTTCAGTGCTCAGCTGTCTTTATAGTCCAACTCTCACATCCATACATGATCACTGGAAAAACCATAGCCTTGACTAGATGGACCTTTGTTGGCAAAGTAATGTCTCTGCTTTTTAATATGCTATCTAGGTTGTTCATAAGTTTCCTTCCAAGGAGTAAGCCTCTTTTAATTTTATGGCTGCAATCACCATCTGCACTGATTTTGGAGCCCAGAAAAATAAAGTCTGACACTGTTCCCACTGTTTCCCCATCTATCTGACATGAAGTGATGGAACCGGATGCCGTGATGTTAGTTTTCTGAATGTTGAGCTTTAAGCCAACTTTTTCACTCTCCTCTTTCACTTTCATCAAGAGGCTCTTTAGTTCCTCTTCACTTTCTGCCGTAAGGGTGGTGTCATCTGCATATCTGAGGTTATTGATATTTCTCCCACCAATCTTGATTCCAGCTTGCGCTTCCTCCAGCCCAACAACTTACAGTTACAACTTACAGTGTAACGAGTCCCAAAACAACTGACTTAGGACAGAAAGGCCCACATCAACAGGCTTTCTATAAAATAAACCAAGTGATTCACCCATGTAAGAAGCACAGAAGCACATGACCTCTGAGATGTCCATGTCTGGAGACAGAGCTGCTGGCCTTGGTCATGAGTACACCCCTGGGGCAGGTGTGCCAGGGAAAGGTCAAGGGAAGACCTGCAGGAGAGAGGTCAGCGTCTGCCTCTGTCTCTGACGTCAACCTTGGTGGCTCAGATGTTAAAGAATCTGCCTGCAGTGCAGGAGACCTGGGTTCAATGCCTGGGTCGGGAAGATCCCCTGCAGAAGGGAATGGCAACTCACTCCAGTATTCTTGCCTAGAGACTATACAGAGCGACTGACACTTTCACACACACTTGGATGATCACGTTTGCCAGAAATGTGGTTCAGTGGCCTGGGACTATGCTAATGCATGTAACAGTGATGGAGACAGAGGATTGTGTGTTTAAAAAGGTCACTTTTCATTGAAAAAAATTATTCCTAACATTTTGAAATAAAATACACAAGAAAAGTTCTTTATGACAGTCTCTAGGTCCATCCACATCTCAATAGTCCATTGTATATATGTACCACATCTGCTGCTGCTGCTGCTGCTAGGTCACTTCAGTCGTGTCCAACTCTGTGCGACCCTATAGATGGCAGCCCACCAGGCTCCCCTGTCCCTGGGATTCTCCAAGCAGGAACACTGGAGTGGCTTGCCATTTCCTTCTCCAATGCATGAAAGTGAAAAGTGAACGTGAAGTCGGAAGTGAACTAAATCAAAGAGAAAAACAAATATCATATATTAATGCACATATGTGGAATCTGGAAAAAAACTGGTGTAGACGATCTTATTTACAAAGCAGAAATAGAGACACAGACGTAGAGAACAAATGAATGGACACCAAAGGGGGACAGGGGAGTGGATGGATTGGGAGACTGGGACTGACATGTATATATACACTATTGATACTATGGATAAAATAGATAACTCATGAGAACCTTCTGCACAGCGCACGGAACTCTATGCTCTGTGGTGACCTAAATGGGAAGGAAATCTAAAACAAGAGCAGATCTATGTTCACTTTGCCGTACAGTAGAAACTCACACAACACTAAAACAGCTATACTCCCAAACATATTAAACAACAAAATGAATTGTCAAAAAATATAAGAAAAGCAGTGACTTCAGATCTGGATTGTTGTTGTTTAGTCACTGCTGCTAAGTCACTTCAGTCGTGTCCGACTCTTTGTGACCCTGTGGACTGTAGCCCGCCAGGCTCCTCTGTTCCTGGGATTCTCCAGGCAAGAACACTGGAGAGGGTTGCCATTTCCTTCTCCATCAGAGCTCGCTAGGTTTAAAATTATAGTCATGGTTTGTCAGAGCCAGCTTTAGAATCTGATGTACATGGCACTGCAATGCTTTTACAATGAAAGTAAATGAAAAATCCAGACAGACTTGCAGATTTTAGAAACGAGTGTCTGAGCAAAGAAAATCTTAGTTGGCATGTCTGCATTTGACTCATTGAAGACTTAGACCATCTTCTTTCGCGTACAGAAGAATCCCAGTTCAGTACACACTGCAGTTCAGGGCTTCATGCTTCTGGACGTCGAGAGGTCAAGGCCTCCTCTTGGCTGCAGGCTGGCGCTGTGCACGGCCGCACAGATGGTCAGGAGCTGAGCAGATGCATCTCCACTCGTAGAGCGGCTGCCCGCGCACGAGACCCGCTCTGCTTGGACACGGCTCCTGTAGCCCTGCTTGGGGAGCTGGCTGCCCTGCTTGGGTGTCATCTTACTGGTGCTGCCAGGACTGGAACAGGGGTTCCTGTCTGAGGAACCAGAGAATCCCACGGAAACGCTGATCGGAACTCAGGAACCTGGCAATGAGGCTTCCATCTCACAAAGGGGACTTTGGGTGGAGGGAAGGGCCAGGGCCAGGAATGCAGGATTCTGTGGCTGTAAAGATCCTGGCAGATCATAAAGCAGCCTGTCCGATTCCTGCTGGGACCCTGAGTTCTCAGGGCTTTGGGGCATCAGGAGGGAACCAGCACCTTGGCTGAGATGCTCTCCAACAGCATGTGGCATTGCTCACCCTTAAAAACCCTCTGGTTATCCAGCGCCCTCACTTTCTGAAATAGGAGGAATAAAGGCAGGGAGAGGCATTCACAGAGAATCACCTGGAGTCGTTCCATGGGGAGTGCTGTTTCTCCTGACTGTTGGTGCTGCTATGACGATGTCTTTCTACTTGTGCCAACCTGACTCTGCGGTCCTGGTTGCATCCTGAGAGAAATCCTTCCAAAGAACCCGCCCCTCCCCCCAGTCTCTTCTACATAAAAAAGCCCAGAGTTTATACTTTACTTCTTAATTGCAGTTTAAAACATGCAGCTCATCAATGAAAGTGAGTGTAATCACAGATCCCACGAAAGGTGAAGACAATAATTTTTTCTCTGTTCTTTTTATAATCTTCTGTAACAAAATGCATGGTTGCACAGATCATTATCCACTGATAAGGCTGTATTTTGCTTCCATATAAAAGGTGCATTGCCCTTGGGTGTGGGTAAACGGCCTCTTCACAATTGTAAAGTTAATGGTCATCATAGTGGGGAGTGGTCTTCCTAGGTGGCTCAGTGGTAGAGAATCCACCTGCCAATGAAGGAGACACAGGAAATGCTGGTTTGACCCCTGGGTTGGGAAGATCCCCTGGAGAAGGAAATGGCAACTCACTTCACTATTCTTGCCTGTAAAATTGCATGGACAGAGGAGCCTGGTGGGCTACAGTCCATGGGGGTAACAAAACAACTTGCCATGCCTGAGCAATGGAGCTCACATGCATCGTAAGGGGCAGAGCGGGCCTTGCCCGGCAGCACAGCCTGGCAGAGACACAAGCCGCGTCTCGTCATTAACTGCTTCGGTCTTGTGGGTGGCGGGTGGCTCCTCTGGTCGTGGTCCTCCGCCTGCAGCTGTTCCCCACACGTCCGGAGCCCCCCTTTCTGTGCTCTGCTTCCTTCATTCTGTTGTTGAACATCACACAGCTAGTGGCAGAGAGGCTGAGCTGAACACGGAGGACACTCCAGTCCTGGCAATTTCAAGTCAACGTGACTCAAAACAAGAAAGACCAAAAGGTCCTTGGGACAAAGGATGAGTCAGAGAAATGGCATCAGACCTCTGCTGTGTCCACTGATGGGTGGAACCCTTCTATCCTAGAAAAGTGAGGTTATATACATGTAAAGTCCTTGGGGAGAGAAATGGTAACAGAGGCTCTGGTGGGAACACTATCAAAACGGCGCATTTGCCTGTTGAGCTTATCACCTCACACTGGGGTCAGAATGTCCATCATCAAAAAGACTATAAACAAAAGTGCGGGAGAGGATGTGGAGAAAGAGGAGGCTCTTGCACTGTTGGTGGGAACGTAAATTGCTGCAGGCAGTATGGAGAGCAGTATGGAGAGTCCTTAAAAACTACAAATAGGTTTACCAATGATCCTGCAATCCCACTCCTGGGCATATATCCAGAGAAAACCATAATCCCTATGTTCACAGCGGCGCTATTTGTAATAGCCACGACATGGAAGCAACCTAAGCATCCACCACCAGAGAAACAGATGAATAAGATGTGGTACATATATACAATGGAATATTACTCAGCTATACAAATGAGTGAAATAGTGCCTTTTGCAGCAACATGGATGGACCAAGAGATTATCATACTAAGTGAGTTAAATTAGAGAAAGACAATTACCATATGTATCACTCATACAACAACAACAAATCAACCTAATTAAAAAAAAAAAGATACAAATGAACATTACAGACAGGGAAGACACACTTGTGGCTAAAAGGGGAAACGGGGTGGGGAAGGATACATCAAGGGCTTGGGACTGACACATACAGACTGCTGCTGCTGCTGCTGCTAAGTCACTTCAGTTGTGTCCGACTCTCTGCGACCCCATAGACGGCAGCCCACCAGGCTCCCCCGTCCCTGGGATTCTCCAGGCAAGAACACTGGCATGGGTTGCCATTTCCTTCTCCAATGCATGAAAGTGAAAAGTGAAAGTGAAGTTGCTCAGTTGTGTCCGACTCTTCGCGACCCCATGGACTGCAGCCCACCAGGCTCCTCATCCATGGAATTTGCCAGGCAAAAGTACACACTACTACATGCGAAATAGATAACCAACAAGGACCTGCTTACGGTATAGCACTGGGAATTCTACTCAATATTCAACGATAAGTTATGTGAGAAAAGGATCTAAAAAAGAATGAATACATATATAAGTGAATCACTTCGTTGTACACCAGAAACTAACTCAAGATTGTAAATCAACTATACTCCAATAAATTAAAAAAAAATTTTTTTTTAAAGAATAGCCCCCCACAAAAAGAAAAGGGTGCATTTTCTTGGGAGCATGTGACACTTCAGGTTTGGAGAAAGAGGTCCTGCAAAGCAGAGGTCCTGGGGGCTCCAGGGACAGAAATCTTCACAGACCTGAAAGCGGGTGTGTCTCAGGACCAGGTGTGGGGCCAACAGAGGCGTGTGATGGGAACAGCTCAGTGCAGCATCAGGACAGCAGGGCAACACCCACTAGTTCCTCATTCTTTAGCAGCAGGGGTCCAGGGGAGGTCACTCTTAAGGTCACTTCTACCCCTCTGCAGCGCTTTCTCCCACCCTCTTGCCTGAGCACTTGGTTGTGCTTTTAAAGAGTTTTTTTTTTTTTTTTTATGTAGACCATTTTTAAAGTCTTTATTGAATTTGTTACACTATTATTTCTGTTTAATGGTTTGCTTTTTCCAACGCAAGCATGTGGGATCTCTGCTTCCTGACCAGGCATAGAAGCCCCACCCCCTGCATGGGAAGGTGGAGTCTTAACCACTGGACCACCGGGAAGTCCCTCTAGTGCACTTTAAACGCCTCTGTATGTTTCCCCTCAATAACACTCCCCATGCCCCCCTCCCTCTGCACTGCTCACCTGCAGTTGGAGTTTTGAAATGAACTTCAGTGAAACTCTGGAGACCCCCAAATGTCTCAGACCCAATTCCAAATAAGGCAAACGTGGCCAAGCATTCAGCCACGACTCTTTAGGTGTGACTGAAGCAGCCAGCGCACAGCTGGGCAGACCCCCGCCACGGAGTTTTCACCCAGGCAGTGTTCTAAATGCTTCCCCTTGGATTAATGTCCATTTCAATTACACTAATAAAGTATATGGAACTAAAGCCCCAGCTGTCCCAAAAGGGCCGTAAGGAGTAACAGAGGTGTGTCCTCTGTGGTCCGAGGGAATGCACCAAGTGAAGCATGCTTTTCACTTTGATGAACATTCCATTTAATTAAAAGTAAATATTAGGAGAGAGCCTGTCCAAAATGGACGGACCATGCAGGGCTAATTCAGCAGAGGATAGGGAACACTCAGGTAGAGCTCTAGTTCAGTTCAAGGCCCTGTGCTTGCAGCTGGGGACCCGCAGGTGAATAAATCAGCGTCTTCTTGTCCAGAAGCTACTCATCTCTCCAGGGACAGAGACACACAGAATACATCAAGACGTAGAGGGATTCTCAAGACCGTCCTACTTCAAGCCAGGAAACTTACTGTTGAAGGTGGTCCCTCACTATCACCCAAGGGCTTTATTACAGACCTTGTGCAGAGCATCATGTTTGTGGAGCCCTATACCAAAAGCAGAGACATTACTTTGTCAACAGTCCATCTAGTCAAGGCTATGGTTTTTCCAGAGGTCATGCATGGATGTGAGAGTTGGACTATAAAGAAAGCTGAGTGCCAAAGAATTGATGCTTTTGAACTGTGGTGTTGGAGAAAACTCTTGCGAGTCCCTTGCGCTGCAAGGAGATCCAACCAGTCCATCCTAAAGGAGTCCTGCGTGTTCACTGGAAGGACTGATGTTGAACCTGAAACTCCAATACTTTGGCCACCTGATGAAAAGAGCTGACTCATTTGAAAAGACCCTGATGCTGGGAAAAATTGAGGGCAGGAGGAGAAGGGGACGACAGAGGAGGAGATGGCTAGATGGCATCACCGACTCAATGGACGTGAGTTTGAGTGAACTCTGGGAGTTGGTGATGGACAGGGAGGCTTGGCGTGCTGCAGTCCATGGGGTCACAAAGAGTCAGACATGACTGAGCAACTGAACTGAACTGAACTGATACCAAGGTCACAGGTGTAAAGCCTTATGCCAAGGCCAAAGATGTGGAGCCCTGCTACCAAGGTCATCTCCAGAACTGAGCAAGCCCCATAGCAACCGTTGGCATGAACCCCTCTGACTTAAACCAGCAGGCTCCCTGACCCCACATTAGGTAAAAAATACCCACTCAATAGCACCCTAACCAATCACATAATGCCACTCTTCCAGGGGAGTTTCCTCTGTCTCGAGGCCACTAAGCCCACAAAAGACATCAGCTCTCCCTTTGCTGGCCTGCTGTCCTAACATCATCTCCTGCTCTAACAAACTCTATTCTCCTCTCATTCTGCCTCAAGTCTGGAAATTCTTTTCCAGCCTGTGCCCAGGTCACAATGTCCATCCTTCAGGAAGGCAAGGCTACGCAGTGATCCTGGACACAGATACGTCCCCAGGCCCCACTGGGGCCTGCCTTCAACTGGCTCTGCTCTTAACAGGGAAGGCTGACATTACTTTCAGGTCCAACGTCTGAGCCATTTTTGTGTTATTTTATGGAACGGCAGACTGACACCCACTGCTGGCCCTCGGGCTTTCGTTGGGACCCTCTTATAATTGCCAAGGAAGGGAGGCTCCCTTTCGCAGGGTTGGCTGTGGCAATCGTTGGCCCCGCTGAGCTGGCGTGTCCCCTGAAAACAGGAGCATCTGTCTGATGGGTCCCCAGCACCCAAGTGAGTAGAGGAAGCAAGACTGTGTAAACGAGCAGGGTCCCCTGTCCACCAGGGCCTCCTCTCGAGGCCTCCTGGTCTCCGCTGGCCTCCTGCGTCCTGCTTCTTGCTCTCCTAGCTTGCTCTGCATCCTGACTCCAGGGAACCCCACTCCAACCCCCGCTCACTCCAGCTTCACATTTCCTGCTTGTCATGATCAACAGCGTCATTCCCAGTCTGTGACCCTAGAAAGAGGCAGCCCCGAGCCCTCCCTCACTGGATTGACAAATAAGTGGGGTGTCACTCAGTCCTGAAACTCAGTAGGCACCAAATAGATGGACAGGAGGTTTCCATTTCCTTCTCCAGGGGATCTTCCCAATCCAGGGATCGAACCCGTGTCTCTCGTGTCTCCTACACTGGCGGACAGGTTCTTTACCTCTGAACCCCCTGGGAAGCCTCCGTGTACAGAGACTGGTGCTTAAGACTTTGAGTCCCATGTCTCCCCTCTGATGGGCAGAGACACACCTTCTGAGTTGGAAACAGAAACAGACATCCTGGGGCCCCAGAATCTCCCCAGGGAAGTGCTTACAAGTTTGAACATGGACACACTCCTTAATCACAATTCATTGTTACTACAATATACCTTGTCCTTTTCCTTTTCATTACAGGGGACTGGAATGCAAAAGTAGGAAGTCAAGAGTTACCTGGAGTAACAGGCAAATTTGGCCTTGGAGTACAAAATGAAGCAGGGCAAAGCCTAACAGTTTTGCCAAGAGAATGCACTGGTCATAGCAAACATCCTCTTCCAACAACACAAGACAAGACTCTACACATGGACATCACCAGATGGTCAACACCGAAATCAGATTGATTATATTCTTTGCAGCCAAAGATGGAGAAGCTCTATACAGTCAGCAAACAAGACCAGGAGCTGACTGTGGCTCAGATCATGAACTCCTTATTGCCAAATTCAGACTGAAATTGAAGAAAGCAGGGAAAACCACTAGACCATTCAGATATGACCTAAATCAAATCTGTTACAATTATACAGTAGAATTGACAAATAGATTTAAGGGGTTAGATCTGACAGAGAGAGTGCCTGAAGAACTATGGACAAAGGTTTGTGACATTATATATGAGGCAAAGATCAAGACCATCCCCAAGAAAAAGAAAAGCAAAAAGGCAAAATAGTTGTCTGAGGAGGCCTTACAAATAGCTGAGAAAAGAAAAGGTGCAAAAGGCAAAGGAGAAAAGAAAAGATATACCCATCTGAATGAAGAGTTTCAAAGAACAGCAAGGAGGGATAAGAAAACCTTCTTTAGTGATAAAGAAATAAAGGAAAATAATAGAATGGGAAAGACTATAGATCCCTTCAAGAAAATTAGAGATGCAAACATGGGCTCAATAAAGGACAGAAATGGTATGGACCTAACAGAAGCAGAAGATATTAAGAAGAGGTGGCAAGAATACACAGAAGAACTGTACAAAAAAGATCTTCATGACCCAGATAATCACGATGGTATGATCACTCACCTAGAGCCAGACATCCTGGAATGTAAAGTCAAGTGGGCCTTAGGAAGCATCACTACGAACAAAGCTAGTGGAGGTGACGGAATTCCAGTTGAGCTATTTCAAATCCTTAAAAGATGATGCTGTGAAAGTGCTGCACTCAATATGTCAGCAAATTTGGAAAACTCAGCATTGGCCACAGAACTGGAAAAGGTCAGTTTTCATTCCAATACCAAAGAAAGGCAATGCCAGAGAATGTTCAAATTACCACACAGTTGCACTCATTTCACACGCTAGTAAAGTAATGCTCAAAATTCTCCAAGCCAGGCTACAACAGTATGTGAACCATGAACTTCCAGATGTTCACACTGGATTTAGAAAAGGCCAAGGAACCAGAGATCAAATTGCCAACATCCCCTGGATCATCAAAAAAGCTAGAGATTTTCAGAAAAACATCTACTTCTGCTTTATTGACTACACCAAAGCCTTTGACTGTGTGGATCACTACAAACTGTGGAAGATTTTTCAAGAGATGGGAGTACCAGACCACCTGACCTGCCTCCTGAGAAATCTATATGCAGGTCAGGAAGCAACAGTTAGAGCTGGACATGGAACAACAGACTGGTTCCCAATTGGGAAAGGAGTACGTCAAGGCTGCATATTGTCACCCTGCTTATTTAACTTATATGCAGAGTACATCATGTGAAATGCTGGGCTGGATGAAGCACAAGCTGGAATCAAGATTGCCCGGATAAATATCAATAACCTCAGATATGCAGATGACACCACACTTATGACAGAAAGTAAAGAACTAAAGAGCCTCTTGATGAAAGTGAAAGAGGAGAGTGAAAAAGTTGGCTTAAAGCTCAACATTTAGAAAACGAAAATCATGGCATCCGGTCCCATCACTTCATGGGAAATAGATGGGTAACAGTGGAAATAGTGTCAGACTTTATTTTTTTGGGCTCCAAAATCACAGCAGATAGTGACTGCAGCCATGACATTAAAAGATGCTTACTCCTTGGAATAAAAGTTATGACCAACCTAGACTCTAGTACTCTTGCCTGGAAAATCCCATGGATGGAGGAGCCTGGTGAGCTGCAGTCCATGGGGTCGCAAGGAGTTGGACACGACTGAGGGACTTCACTTTTACTTTTCACTTTCATGCATTGGAGAAGGAAATGACAACCCACTCCAGTGTTCTTGCCTGGAGAATCCCAGGGACGGGAGCCGTGTGGGCTGCTGTCTATGGGGTCGCACAGAGTTGGACAGGACTGAAGTGACTTAGCAGCAGCAGCAGCAGACAGCATATTAAAAAGCAGAGACGTTACTTTGCCAAAAAAAGGTCCGTCTAGTCAAACTATGGTGCTCCCAGTTGTCATGTACAGCCACGAGAGTTGGACTATGAAGTAAGCTGAGTGCCGAAGAATTGATGCTTTTGAACTGTGGTATTGGAGAAGACTCTTGAGAGTCCCTTGGACTGCAAGGAGATCTAACAGTCAATTCTAAAGGAAATCAGTCCTGAATATTCATTGGAAGGCCTGATGCTGAAGCTGAAACTCCAATTCTTTGGCCACCTGATAGAAAGAGCCAACTCATTGGAAAAGACCTTGATGCTGGGAAAGATTGAAGTCAGGAGGAGAAGGGGATGACAGAGGATGAGATGGTTGGATGGCATCACTGACTTGATGGACAGGAGTTTGAGCAAGCTCTGGGAGTTGGTGATGGACAGGGAGGCCTGGCGTGCTGCAGTCCACGTGGTCACAAAGTGTCAGACAGGACTGAGCCACTGAACTGAAGTGAACTGATCTTGTCCATTTTATAAACCCCTTTCCTTTGGAAATGGAGGTTTTCGATAAAAGGAAAGTTGGTCCGGAGGAGTGGGCCGGTGCTGAGGGTGAAAAAGGAAGCCCACATGCACACACCCTCTCGCGGGCTGTGTGCATCGGGACTGGGGCTGAGCTCTGGAGCCAGGGTGGACTTACTCAACAGGTGCACTGAGTGGCGATACCAGCACCCTTGTTTCCACGGAGGCAAAAGCACCCCCGGGCTTCCCTGGTCGCTCAGCAGTAAAGAATCTGCCTGTTAGTACAGGAGACACTGGTTCAGTCCCTGGGTGGGGAAGTTCCCCTGGAGAAGGAAATGGAAACCCACTCCACTTTTCTTGCCCAGAGAATCCCAAGGACAGAGGAGCCTGGCAGGCTACAGTCCGTGGGGTTGCAAAAGAGTCCGTCACAACTTAGCAACTAAACAACAGCAACAAAAACCACCCCTTTCCCAGCCTCAGCACACCTTGACTCAACAGCTCTTTGGGTGTCTTACTGTAAACTTTGCCACATCAAGGCTGGGTCTCAGCTTCCACTCCCAGGAGAAACCTCATGAGCCTCTGGCCCTGAACGCATTGGACATTCCAGTCTAACCTGTGAGGGGTGGGAGTTGGGGGGTGGAGGGGTGGGCCAGCCATCCCCTTCCCCTCCAGGCCCTTGGGAGACAGGCACGGGAGGCGCTCAGGCCTCCCCAGGCTCCGAGATTCCCTGCTTCTGAGTCTTACTCCAGTGTCTATATATACGCTGCATTTCCCTTTTCTTTAGGAAAGTGATTTTTTTATTTCCATCCATTCAAAAGGGTTCTCCTGTATTATCAGTTCAAAAACAGTAATGATCAGATGTTCTAATTGGTGGAAAGTATCATTTCTGCATAGAAACCTGGCCTGTGCGGATGGACAAAAACAGCACCGGCTGCAAAGCTGGATGACAACGCTTTGTCCTTAACTCAGTAACAACACGACGAAACACATTTAATGCTTACATAACATGGTGAATACAGAACACAGACAATGTAAGAGCAAAATCATGTTCCTCTTTCAGCAAGAATTTAATCTTCCCTCTTTCATTTGAAGGGAAGATGAGAATTAGTTAATCATGAAAAGAAGCATGAAATGAAAAGTCTTTGTGGTTAGCCCAGAGATGAAAACATACCCAAATAAAGGCTGTTAGGAAAGTCATTCTTTCTGTTTACTAATAGGAAACATATTTCCTTTGCATTTTTCTCATTATTTAGGATTTGACACAAGAAGAAGGAAGTCATTTTTATAGCATCAATTTTTTTTTCTCTCAAATGCCAGGAATTGTGAAAGAGCAGATACATCTTACTGCTTTTCTTACACATCACCTTCCCTTAATTGCAACGCAGGTTTCTCATTTTACCTCTGGGATTTGGAGAATGCATTCAAATACTGCTGCTGCTGCTAAGTCACTTCAGTCGTGTCCGACTCTGTGCGATCCCATAGATGGCAGCCCACCAGGCTCCTCCGTCCCAAGGATTCTCCAGGCAAGAATACTGGAGTGGGTTGCTATTTCCTTCTCCACTAAAATACCATTATTTCTGGGAACTTCTAAGTTTGTTTAAAAACACTGCACAATAGTACAATATAGACTTCTCTAGATGGTATAGATCTGAATAGATCTTAAAGTAAGCTTGTTCAAATTCATACTTGAAAAGAAAATCAAAGCCTGGAGACATGAAGGAAGTTGTCCCTGACCTGACCACAGGATGCTGCAGCTTCATCAGCAAACATGCATGCAGCAGTGCCAAGAGCTAGACCCCACTGCATCCACACCAGCCTGGTCTCCTGGGTTCTACGTGGCTAAATGTACTCAGTGGTACCATGTAAGTCTACAGAGCGGTGTGACCCCGGAGCAGGGCAGGGCGTGGGGAACTAAGGCTGACTGAGCACCTTGGAAACCACACACAAGCCCCTGGGCCCCAGTCCTTCGAAGGATAAGCTTGTTGCTTTAGTCTTCCATGCCTTCCTGAGTCTTAAAAGGCTGATTCAGTAAACAATGAAGAATGTGGAGATGTAGAGACAAAGCACAGCTGTTGGGCTGGAGAACTGGTAGGTGTTTAGAGTATAACCAGCCACAAAGCAGAATCATTGAACTCACAGTTCCCTGAAATACATGGATAAAGGACCAAGACACATTCCTAGGTTGTTTTTACAGGAAGCAGAGCCCCAGCAGACGAAAACCGCTGATGGCAGAAACATAGACCCTAGACTGGCGGAAACCCCAGAAGGTTAAAGATGCTTGAAATGTTACCCTGATGCTGATCCATCTGAGGATTCTGCAAGAGCTGGCCATGCCCCAGCAGCCCCTCCTCCCCCTGCCTTTAAAGTCCCTCCCCTGAAAGCCATGGGGGAGTGTGGGTCTCCTGAGCGTGAGCTGCCCATTCTCCTTGCTTGGTGTCTGTAATATAAATGCTGCACTCTCCTTCACTGCAGCCCGCTCTCAGTTGCTTGGCCTTTCTGTGTGTGGGCCAGTGGACCCAAGTTAGGATCTGTAACACCCACTGTGAGCTTGGCATTGTGTTGGGCTCTTTGCAAGGTTTGCTGTATCCAATTATCCCAAGAGCTCTCAAAGGTGACCATTAGAATGAGTTCAATGTAAGGAAGAAAATCACAAGTTTTAGGATCAAAGGGCTTAGACTGAAACGCGAGCCTGTCCACTTACCAATTGTGTGGTTTTAGCCTTTAGTTCTCTAATCTTCGCATTCCCCATCTGTAGGATGAGGGTCACAGTGTTGCCTTAGTGGAGTGTTTTTGAGAATTAAATCAGTAACTCACACAAAGTATCTTTTAGAGCGAAAGGAATATTGTAGGGGATTTTAAAATAGCAGTTATCATCCCCAAATTATAGATTTTTTAAAAAAAAGTTTCATGGAATAGAAGACTTGCTGAGAAACCTGTAGATAGAAGAGGTTGAGTCAGCTGTGACCCCAGGTCTGACTGCCTCCAAGGCTCACTCTTTCACCTGCTAATCTGCCTAATCTTGTGTTCTGACCCAGTCTTCTGTCAAAATAATCAACAAACAAGGCAATTTTAGAAGTTCTAATAGAGCTGGTTCAAGTCACCAGGTCCAGCATTTGAATTTACATAAGACTGAAAGTGAAAGTCACTCAGTCGTGTCCAACTCTTTGCAACCCCATCCTCCTGGCCAGAATACTGGAGTGGGTAGCCTTTCCCTTCTCCAAGGGATCTTCCCAACCCAGGGATCGAAGCCAGGTCTCCCACACAGCAGGCAGATTCTTTACCAGCTGAGCCACCAGGGACACCCTACATAAAATTATTGAGATACTAATTGGCATCAGTAGAAAGTCTCTTAATAAAATACAGGTGTAGTCTGTGGAACACACACTGTTCAGAGCATGGTGTGTCATCAGAGAGAACCATTCAGATAAAGGGAGAAGCCTCTCTCCCCACCCTCTGCTGGTGGTTCCCTTAGTCAGAACCACACAATTCAGTCCTTGATGCTGGACTAAGTCCAGCACCTTTGTATGGACAGTCACCTCCCTAACAGTGTCAAGGCAGCACCAAGGGCAGAGACAGTACCTTCACTCCTCATAGACCACACGACGGGCTGGGCATTTTTTAGAACCAAAAACTTTCAGGCTAGAAAAGGGTTATAGATAAAGGTTGAGGGGTGGGGGATGAATTAGGAGGTTGGGATTAACATATACACACTACTATATATAAAATAACCAACAAGGACCTACTGTATAGCACAGGGAACTCTATTCAATATTCTGTAATAAGTTATATGGGGAAAGAATCTGAAAAAGAATGGATATACATATGTGTACGGCTGAATCACTGTGCTAGACATCTGAAACGAAGACAACATTGCAAATCAGGTATACCTCAATATAAAATAAAACATACTTTAAAAACAAATCAAAACCTTTCAGCTGGAAAAGTAGTATAGAGTTAATAATCTAATCCAGTGGTTTTCAAAACATTTTCTTCTCAGTACCTTTTTACACTTTTAGGAGTTACTGAGAACTTTGAAGAGCTTTAGTTTCTGTGTTTATATTCTATTTTTTTAAATTAAAATTTGTGTGTGTGTTTATATTCTATTTGTATATATACTCTCTCTCTCTCTCTCTCTCTCTATATATATATATATATATGTGTGTGTGTGTGTGTGTATATGTATGTATATATATTATATTATTATTTTATTTATATATATATATATATAAATGGGCTTCCCTGGTGGCTCAGTGGTAAAGGATATGCCTGCCAATTCAGGAGACAAGCTGTGGGTTCAGTCCCTGGGTCAGGAAGATCCTATCCCTTGGAGAAGGAAATGGCAACCCACTCCAGTATTCTTGCCTAGGAAATCTTATGGACAGCAGAGCCTAGTGGGCTACCGTCCACAGGGTTGCAAAAGAATCAGACATGACTTAGGACTAAAACAATTATATACATATTAAATTAAAAATTAAATTATCTTTATTTATTTAAAATGAAAACCTATTATGTGTTAATATAATTTAAATATTTAATGAAAGATAACTATCTTCCAAGACCAAAAATATTAATAGAATGGTATTGTTTTAAACTTTTGCAAAACTCAATTAATATCTGCCTTTATTAAAAAAAACAGTCTGGATTCTGACACCTGCTTTTGCCTTTAATTTGTTATAATGTATTATTTTGGTTTAGGTATATGAAGGGAATCTGGCTTCATGCATATATACATTGTTACAAATGTGAACCATATTTTAACTGCCTTTTCCAATAATTGCAGACACTTTTCTTTGATACTACATCAAAATTTGACAACAGTGTTTCCAATGTTGACTCAAAAATTAAATTGGTGGATTTTTCATATGCATGAAAGAATGAAAGTGTAAAAGTCAGACAAAATCTTGGTATTATTACAAAAGTATATTTGGTATTCCAGACCTCCTTAAAAAGGTCAGGGGTGCCCACAGGGTCCTGAGGAACACTTCGAGGACTTTTGGTTGAATTCACTCATTCAACATATGTGAAATCATTCAGACACCCTGAGTGACTTCTGCAGACTCTCAGGGGGACTTAATTCTGAATATAAAACCTAGTAAAAACTGTTGATTACCCAATGGTCTTGCACAAAGACAACTCTGGTCAGGAGTACAGAAAGGACAAAGAATCTTCCCTGCTGCTTCTTTCAGAGCCTGGGCCTTGGGGAACAAGGCCTTGACTGGTTCAGGCTCCTTCAAAGGACAGATCAAGGTCAAGGACCTCTCCACACTGAAGACACCCCCGTGACTGTCTGTGGTTCTTTTATGCCTTCATTCCTGCAAGCAGCCTGCATGGGGCTCCAGGCCAGGTGTGCAGCACTCACACATGCCCAAGGACGGCCACAACTATCATGTCTCCTACAGGCTCAGCCCAGCTGGCTCCCTGCAGGCACGGGGTGGGCAAGGGCACAGGTCTGTGGCTCCTCTTCATGGTTTGGCCATTAGCAAAGACATACCTCGTATGTGGCCACCCAGGTTAGCTCTAGACCACGCCACTGGGTACGCTGCCCTTTTAGGGAACAGGCTTTGCTTTTGCCCTTTATCTTTCCTCATCTCTTGTTAAACATAGAATCAAACGAAGACCAAACAAAGTCATGATGAGAAGCTTGAGTGAAAAAATTTTAGCCTTGGGAGAATATTCGCTTGAATATATTTCTAAAAAGAAATACACACAAGAAAAAAAAACTCTAAAGAATACACTATAATAAAATTGAATATTTTTCTTATCTTCCTTTTCTGATCCAAGAAAATTTCCTGGGCAAAGCACTAATTTTAAGTTTATTTTCTGTAAGTGGGCTACATTATTGCTTAAGGTTTTGTTGATCTTGCTAATACAGTCTATGGTACAGTAGTAATGAATATTATGATTGAACAAATTTACTAAAAGTTATAACACAATTGTCTTCATCTCAATTTCTTGGCCTTATGTAAAAGAATATGAGATGGTGCATTTCTGTAAAATGAATTTAAGTAATTTCTCTTCCTTATTAGAAAGCAAACCAAGAACAAGCCACAGCAGGGGCATGTCCTAAGAGGGCCTTCTATTTGCCCAATATATTGGCAGGTATATTTCATTTCAGAGAAACTTCATTAAGTTAAACATGCTCATAAGCTGCTGAAGCTGAAGCTCCAATACTCTGGCGAAGAACTGACTCATTGGAAAAGACCCTGATTCTGGGAAAGATTGAAGGTGGGAAGAGAAGGTGACAACAGAGGATGAGATGGTTGGATGGCATCACTGACTCGATGGGAATGGGTTTGAGTGAGCTCTGGGAGTTGGTGATGGACAAGGAAGCCTGGCATGCTGCAGTCCAGGGGGTCGCAAAGAGTTGGACACGACTGAGTGACTGAACTGAACTGAAGATCGTAAGCACCATTATCAACACCATCTTCATCAGCTTCATCGTTGTCACGATCATCATCACAACCATCATCATAGTCGTCAGCATCATGTCAGCATAATTAACATCACATCATCTTATGGTTATTATTTCCATCATTATCACCACCACCCCATAACCTGCAACATCATCAGTCTCATCACAACATCTTTATCATCATCACCACCATCATCTTCATCAATCTCACATAATCATCAACGCCACCCTTATCTCATTATCATCGCTGTCTTTGTATCATCGTTACATTATCATCCACATAACCACCATCATCACATCCCTTCATCACCACCAGCATCATAACCCTAATCAGGTCAGCACCATCATATCACCACACTCCTCATCACTGTCCTCACAGAATTTTCCTCATTTTCACCACCACCCGTAACCTCCACCATCATCATCTTTCATCATGACCACCAGCATCACCACCAGCATATCAGAGACCAGTTTGGACCCTCTCCACTCTGTGCTGGGAAGCATGCTGAGCTTTTCATAATACAGCTTGCATCTTCACAATAACCCTACTAGACAAATCTGGTTATTTTCCACTTTTCAAATGAAAATAGGGAGATAGATAACATGTCCAAAGGAACAGCTAATGAGAGGTTGGATAAGGATTAAACCCAGATTTTTATGACTTTGAGGGTGATCTTCTTAACCACCATATGACACCAAAGAACTCTGTGTTCTGACTTAAAGGGGCCTTCTCTGCCCAACCACAAAGTAAGATTTCAGAGTGTGAAATCTGTGTTATAAATCTTTATGCACGGCCTGTTTTGACCTCTGCATTGGTAAATACATTATACATCATGAGACTTTGGGATACCAGTACTCCATGCAAATACAGGTACAGGCAGACCACATTTTCTTGTGCTTTGCTTCCTTGCATTTCACAGATGCTGCATTTTCCCCCCACAAATTAAAGATTTGTGGCAACCTGTGTCGAGCAAGTCTATTAGTGCCACTTCCCCCAACATTTCCCCACTTCACGTGTCTGTGTCACATTTTGGTCTTTCTTGGAATATTTCAAGCTTTTTAATTATTGTTATACTTGTTATGGGGATCTGTGATCAGTGATCTTTGATGTTGCTGTTATGACTCACTGAAGGCTCCGCTGATGGTTAGCATTTTTAACACTACATATTAATATTTTAAAATACATATATTGCTTTTTCAGACATATATTATACACTTACCAGACTTACAAGACACTGTAAACATAATTTTTATATGCACTGAGAAACAACAACAAGAACAAAAGTCCACGTGACTAGTGTTTTTTGTGAAACTCTCTTTATTGGGGTGGTCTGGAACCAAACCTGCAGTATCTCTGGGATGTATGCACATCTCACAATCCTTGAAGAGGCCACTCTTCAGCACGACACAACCTCAGGGAGACTTAATTGTGACAAAGAGGAGGGCCTCTTGGGAGCTCTAGTCCATCACGCAAGTTATTCTCTTTATTTGTATAGCACTCGGTCCCCACAGACCTCCACAAACAGAACATAACAGGGATGGTTGGGAAAGCCCTAAGTACCTGCTCTGAGGCCAGCACAGGGGAGGCACGGTAGGAGAGGGGCAGAGACACCTGTGTAGACAGGAATTAATGACGCCCACACTTGCAGTGGAAACCTGCAGTTCAAGTGTCCGATGACCTCACATCTCAGGGTCCGTTTCCTTTCAGACCACCTTCCAAAGCTGCAGGCATGTGGAAGTTGACCTAGCTTCTATCATTAGATGACCATTACTCAAATTCTTTCCCCAACAGCTATGGAATTAAACACTACTCATGTATAAGAAGAATGGAATCTGTTCTAGCAGCTTCCTAATCTGATCTTGAAGGTGTCAACTTTATCCTGGTAAGTGGAACACGTGCTGATTGACTCCCGAGTTGACCTGCTTCATTCCCTGGAGTTGACCCCCTCTGTCACATGACCGTGCATATGGAGCCCTTTTCCTCTTGTTCTTCCAGGCATGGTTCTTCTTCACTTACCTTTCTCCTGTAACAGACAGTAACTGACTGAAAGGCAGAGGGGCAGGATTCTTATCCTAGACTCTCCACTGGTTGTCAACAGTGGGACTCTTTTCCTTAAATAGGTTTCTGGGTTTTCCTGACTCCTTCCCCGACTGGAAAGAGACCTTACAGGATTGAAGTGCAGTGGGGTCAACAAGATTATAGTTTCCAGCTGTGCTTTCTTGCTGAGGAAGCAGGTTCTTGGACCAGACTCTTCAAGAGCGAATTTTTCCCACCGTTGTAACCGAACAAGGCAGAAACTTTCATAATTCTCTATTTCGCTTTTGCTACACTGACCTTGGTCTGGATCAACAGGTGAAAAACACAGTTAAGCCACAAGGATATACTGAGAAGTTAAGCAGGGCTCCAAGAAAATAACTGAATATATTTAGTCTCAAGTCAGAGAAACTGCATTCTTGCCTACAAATATGACTTTTGATCCCCAATAAAATGACTTGCTCTGATTATGTCTTATGTCAGCTTAATTCCCTGATGGTTCAGTGGTAAAAAATCTGCTTGCGAATGCAGGAGATATGGGTTCGATCTCTGGGTCGGAAAGATCCCCTGGTGAAGGAAATGGCAACCCACCCCAGTATCGTTGCCTGGAGAATCCCATGGATGGAGGAGCCTGGCAGGCTACATACAGTCCATGGGGTCTCAAAGAGTTGGACATGCCTTATTGACTGAACCAAAATAAACAACAGCTTTACCTGTAGTTTATTTTTTTCTTTTCACTTCACTTGTTACTCTTTTAACATATTTAAAACAGAGCCCTGAACTTCCCTCTTCTTGTCCCCAAAGCACTGTTACTTTGCTCAGGCTGCTATGGAAACTTACCTCAGACTGGCTGGCTGAAGCAAAATAAATTTCTTTTGCCATGGCTATTGGAGGTGGAAGTCCAAGACCAAAGTGCTGGAAGATTTGGTTTCTCCTGAGGCTCCTCTCCCCACCTTGCAGGCAGCCACCTCCTCACTGGCCTTCACACGGTCTTTTCTATGTATGTGTGCATTCCTGGGGTCTCAGTGGGTGTATAATTTCTTCTCTGTATAAGACCATCATTCTCATTGGATTACGGCCCACTTCAATGGCCTTATTTTACCTGAGTGCTTAGTTACTTCAGTCGTGTCTGACTGTTTGCAAACCCATGGACTGTAGCCCACCAGGCTCCTCTGTGCATGGGATTCTCCAGGCAAGAATACTGGAGTGGGTTGCCATGTCCTTCTCCAGGGGATCTTCCTAACTCAGGAATCAAAACTGCTTCTCCTGCATCTACTGCACTGCAGGCAGATTCTTTACCACTGAGCCACTGGGGAAGCCCTGGTTTACCTGGATCACCTCATTAAAGGTTTTATCCGCAAAACAGTCTCATTCTGAGATATTGGGGGTTCGGGCTTCAGTTCTGAGGGGATACAACCGAGCCTGTAACACCATTTCTCTCACAGTCACTGACATCGAAGGAAACTGGACTCCATGCACTTAGTCGCTAGAGGGAGAGGGAGTTTAAGTGATCCTCAATTTACACTCTGTTCGTATTTCACATTCAGTCTGTGGTACACTCTGCGTGCATGCTAAGTTGCTTCAGTCATGCCTGACTCTTTGAGACCCCATGGACTGTAGCCCGCTAGGCTCCTTTGGCCATGGGGTGCTCCAGGAAAGAATTCTGGCATCCATAGCCATTGCCGTCTCCAGGGGATCTTCCCAACCCAGGAATCAAACATGTGTCTCTTATGCATCCTGCACTGGAGGTGGGTTCTTTACCACTAGCGCCATCTGGGAAATGAGTATATTCTGAAGGCTTTCATTTCAAAATATCCCCTGATTTCAACTCTACTTCCCTCCTTCCCTGCTCCCTCCTTAGCCTCACTTATATCTACTTTCCTGGTCCCATCACCTCGCCACTACTTGCTCCTTGTGATTCCAGTTTTAACCCCTGGAGACTGTTCTCCACATGCAACAAAATGGCCTTTCAAAAATATGAATCCGATTCTGACCAACTCCCCCTTAAAAGGATCCATGAAACTTAGAATGAACCCTAAGCCCTTCCCATGAACTTCAGTCCCCTCCAGGGCGTGGCCGCAACCTCTCCAACAACCTCTTGTCCTGTTTCCGACCCCGTCCCCCACCCCACTCCACTGTCTGTCCCCAGCGTCTCAGGATCCTTGCTTCTGAGGTTTCCTCTGCCCACTCCAACGTGTCCAGACCTGTTCCCCTCTTCACCAGGGCCACATCACTACTCAAATGTCTATTCCTTAGAGACGAGGTCTCTGGCCATCGACTGTGAAACAGTCACCTGCCCGTGCAGACCATCATTCCCCTCACCTTGCTCACTTCCCTGACTTGCAGGCCCTTATTTCTACTGGATGTTATGTTGTTTATTTCCTTGCTTTGTGTTGCTTTTCTCCTCCACCCGCATCTAAGCTCCTTAGGGCAGGTGTTTTGATTTTCATGTTCACAACTGTGTCCTCAGCTGTGAACAGTGTCTGGCACTTAGCAGGAACCCACCAAATATTGTTGAATGAGAGAGGAACAGGATGGGCCGGCAGAGGCAGAGTGATGGCATGAATCCTGCAAATGCGTGTGCCCTCAGTCTGTGTGGCACGGCCACATCCTTAAGCCTACCTCCTTTGTCACACGGCTCCTGCGGGTCGCCGTGGCCATGCCAGCTCCGCCCAGATCTACAGCTCTGACCTCATTCCCAGTTTGTCCCCAGCAGGTCTCTCTTCTGACCCTCCCTCTTCCCCCATGGCATTTATGTCCATTCCTATGGCTGCTCAGAGCATTTATTCAAGCACAGACTCCCGCAAGAAAACTACCCGGACGGATCCTTTCCTGGTCCCTCCCTGGCTGAGACGCCTGTGCTGATCAGCTTGGAACTTTGTAATTCAGCCTTTTTTCTTTATCCACCTTTTATTCTGAACAGGATCATAAAATCCTCAGAGGGAGGACCTAACTGCAATCAGTTCTGTTAGAAAGTTTGTTTTGAAAACGTGACTTTGTTTCAGCGCAGTTGAAGTATTAAGGGGACAACCTGTGGGTAACGCTAATTTCTTGTTTGCATACGTGTCCTTCGTTTTTGAGAGACACTAGGTGATCGTGAACACTGCATGGAGGCTGCAGGAATGCACAGAATGCACGCACACTCCCAAACAGTGCTCACCCCAGCCAGCTGCCTGGTGGAGCCACACCCACCGTGACCTGCGTCTCCCTTTCCCTTGGATTTCAGATGATCCTCTCCCATCTCCACCATGACTCCCGAGCTACCCTCTTCCAGTGCCACTTCCCCAAACAAGCTCCTGGTCCTTCTCAAGGTCAAATACCATATAGACTACAGTCTGCATGTCCTTCTTAACCATTTAACATGGGTAAACTGTGCTCCTACTTTTACTAGGTTCTTGTCTCTATATGTTACTGGCAGAATATTTGAATGTTTGGTCCACAACCCCATTTTCCCCATAAACCCTGTGGATTTTATGATGTAATTTTGCATAAGGCACTGATTTCTAAGAATTGTTGCTAGAGAAGACTCTTCAGAGCTCCTTGGACAGCCAGGAGATCAAACCAGTCCACCCTAAAGGAAATCAGTCCTGAATATACATTGGAACGACTGATGATGAAGCTGAAGCTCTACTACTTTGGCCATCTGATGTGAAGAGCCAACTCATTGGAAAAGACCCTGATGCGGGAAAAGATTGAGGGCAGGAGGAGAAGGAGGCGACAGAGGATAAGAGGTTGGATGGCATCACTGACTTAATGGACATGAGTTTGAGTAAATTCTGGGAATAGTGAAGGACAGGGAAGCCTGGCATGCTGCAGTCCACGGAGTAACAAAGAGTTGGACACAAGTAGCGAATGAACAACATTATTATTTGCTACAGCAAAACATTTGCACATTCTATGTACTTTGGGAGAATGGGTATCATCAAACACTTATTGAGCATTTGACACAAATGAAAGAGAAACAAACTTACAGACAGAAACAGACTTGAGGTTGCCAAGGGGGAGGTGGGGAGGGGAGGGACGGACTGGGAGCTGGGATCAGCAGATGCTGACTGTTATATATGAGATGGGTAAACGAAAGAGTCCTATGATAGAGCACAGGGAACTGTATTCAATATCTTGGGATAAACCATCATGGGAAACAATGTGAAAAAGAATATGTATATACATGTATAACTAAATCACTTGGCTGTAAAGCAGAAACTAACACAACATTGTAAGTCAACTCTATTTCAGTTAAATATATTTAAAAGAAAGTAACTGGAAAACATACACTTGATAATTCTAATTGTTTGCATTGTCTTATGGCATATATTTGTAAAGCATGATACAATACAACTTGAGGTAATAGGCAAAATGCACAGAGTCCTATAAGCAAACCTCCCTTATCAGTTCTCTTTCTGCTGGGCCTCAGTTACCATTCAAGTTCTATGATGACTCAAGTTTTTTCAGTGATTTTTTCATGGGCAGCATAAATCGTGCTCAGTCCCTTGCTCTCTCACGGGAATAATAAAACAGAAACTGGGTTGTTAGAAAAGTAAAACACGATATATATTAAATGATTTACCATCTAATTTATTGTTTCATTGCATTTCCCTACAACACAATCAGAGTTTACTTCGAAGCTGGAGAAGTCATCTGGATAGATGCCAAGAGTGAGGCAGTTCTTGACCACAATTTACCCTTGCTCTTTACCTCTTTCCAACCTGTTCTTGTTCTAAGTTCCATTTCTGTCCAATAATGTGTGTAATTTCCACTGATGTTTCGGCTTCTCAGCCTTTAAAGCGGCCACATTAGGAAATGACAGCCAGACACACTGTCAAGTGGTTTGCCCTTTTGTATTTGTTCTCGGGAACAAAGGGAGAAAAAAGCTAAGATTCAAGAAAACAAATGGATTGGGTTGATGTCAAACGTCTCTTCTCACGAAGGGCAGCCAAACAAGGTCATTACAGCTCTGCCATCCATTCCTTTAAACTCCGCAAGCCATTCACCCATGCCTGACTCCCTGACTCGAAGCATAGAAACGACGACCTTGCACCTGATTTGACTTCTTCCCCACTTGTGCTTGGTGTTGAACTTGAGTGTTCTGTATGGGAGATCTGCCTTCTGAGGACACAGGGAGTGCAAGCCAGAACAGGCAGGTAACCCTGGACCAAGGGAAAAGGGCTACTGGGGAGAGTGTGGCCAGAGGTGGTGATCTGGCCAAACGCCAGTACAGAAGATTCATGAGCAAGGCTGAGAATATCTTCAGGTATCTTCAGTCAAAGAAATAAGAGGAATACTTCATACTCTCACTCTGAAGCCTGAAGTGAAGTGAAGTGAAGTTGGTCAGTCGTGTCCGACTCTTTGTGACCCCATGGACTGTAGCCTACCAGGCTTCTCCGTCCATGGGATTCTCCAGGCAAGAATACTGGAGAGGGTTGCCTTTTCCTTCTCCAGGAGATCTTCCCAACCCAGGGATCGAACCGTGGTCTTCTGCCTTGTAGGCAGACGCTTTTACTGTGTGAGCCACCAGGGAAGTTCTGAAGCCTGGTATTGTCTAAAAACACTTGCCCTCCCTAAAGTGAGGCTGAGAAGGAAATACAGTGGCAATTCTAGGCTGGTACCCTTCCTAACCTCCCAGCAGAACCCCACAAGACCTTGTGACATGAAAGGATTGATTGGGGTGAGCAGGTGCTAATCAAGCGTAACCCAATGAGAACCTAGATTCTAATTTTCTTTTCTTTCCACAGTGATGATACCAACAATGGTCTTACCACCATGCAATAGACTCAGCTTCCTTGCTGTTAATTGGAAATGGCCGGAACAGATAGCTCAGGCGGTACAGGATCTGCCTGCAATGCAGGACCACCCAGGTTCAATCCCTGGGTTGGGAAGATCCCCTGGAGAAGGGAATGGCTACCCACTCCAGTATTCTTGCCTGGAGAATTCCATGGACAGAGGAGCCTGGTGGGCTACAGTCTATGGGGTCGCAAAGAGTCAGACACTTTCTGACTCTTTAGAGTTAGAGTGATTGACACTTTCACTGAACTAATAGAAAAGTAAATGCAGGAGCAAGAAAAGACAAAGTCCCCAGGACCAAACTCAACCCTGTACTGACTGGCTCTGCAATCTGGAAGCTTTAGATACGTGGGTGAGTCTGGTTCAAGAGGCTTTTGAGATCTTGGGAGGAAACATGTCTTCAAATGTCACACTTCACTTCCCTGCAACAAGTCCTGCAGACTGATCATCTTCCATCATAAACCCCATCTCCATTCATCCCAAGACTGTCATGTAACACATCCGGCAGAGGAGCCACTCTCTGTAGAATGAAGGATGCCTCGCTTGTGTTGAGCAGCCAGCTCAGGGCCCTTCGGGAGCAGATCAGTGTTTTGCATGCTATAGTTTGTGAAAACTTTAGTTAATCAAGATAAGTGATTACCATTATTGGATTTTTTTACAAAAACTAGTCCAATAATTTATTCTATAAATTTGGTTTTGAAATTCATCAGGAGGTGGTTTTTCTTCTCCTAGTCAGACTTTAATTATATGATGTTAGAGTCCACTGCAGAATACATTTTTCCTTTATCAATCTGTAGATCTCAGACACAATTACAGTTTTGCCTGAGACCTATGAAAGTAACACCATAGGTTATAAAGCATTTCATGCTTTTCACAATGTATTTTCATGTATTTATCTCACCATGCCTTAGGGAAACTGCTAAAGAGAGCAGATAATACCATTTGGATTTTGTAGATTGGTATTTGTGATTTTGCCAAACATGGATAAATTAAGAGGAATAAAATAATACTGCAAGCTTTCGTCAGGTATAGCAACCAGTTGTTCTAATTCATAGGACAATACCTTTTATGTATTGTTTTAAGTGTTTATTTATGTTAAGTGTTAAGTGGGAACACATTGTTAAACCAAGAATTTTCAAGCACTCCACTGGAAAAATTCTGGAAACATCTAGTTTCTGTTCTGGAGACTATGATGGGACTGAACAAGCACACTCTGGTCAGTGAGGGCAGGCAAAAGAGGAAAAGAAAGGAAGGGTGAGTGGGCCAGAGTTTTCCCTGAAAGACAACAGAAGGTAGGAGGATCCCCCACCCCTACCTGACTCAGGGTGCAGGGCTGTCCCCAGCACCCAAACTGCTCTGTCTTCTGCTGGGGAGTGGCTCCTACCTTCCGAATTTGCATTTCACTGCCTCTTTCTCTCCTCACATCTGGGAGAGAATTCATCTAAGCCTGCAGACTGCTCAACCTTCAAATATTGCTGATTTTCTAACTACCTGCTCTGGAATACTCACAAGACCTTTCAGTATTTCACACGCCCCTGCCCTCCCCTCACCCGCCCCCTGAAAATGGATTTCATTTCTGGTCTGATGTGGAGGCAGGAGGTCACCTGGGCCCCAGCTGCAACTCAGGTCCCCCTGCCCTGATCTCCAGTCTCTTCTCACTCTTGCTCAGAACAGAGCGGTTGCCCTGGGCAAATGGCGTGATTAGATCTTCACTGGAATTTCATACATCCTTTACTTCATTAAGAATTTTCATACATCTTTCTGTCTGAGGTCCATATGGCTCTCTGAATCACTCTTAATGCATTCCTCCCACACGTATCCCTCTGCCATTAGCTTTCAACATGCTCGTTTTCCTACCTTTGAATCTTTTTGTACAACCTCAGACCCTCTCTAGCCCTCACACTCAAAAAAACATGTGATTTGCACAGGGAACTCTGCTCAGTGTTATGTGGCATCCTAGATGGGAGGAGAGTTTAGTGTGTGAGTGGGGGGCGGGGATGGATACATGTGCAAGTACGGCTGAGTGCCTTTGCTGACAACCTGAAAGTATTACAGCATTGCTAATTGGCTGCACTCCAATATGAAATAAAGCTTTTAAAAAAATAAAGAAATGAAAATAAATAATAAAATAAAACGTGTGATTTATGTGCTTTCATTCCTCAAAGCTTTAGTTGTGTGTGTGTGTTTTGAGCGAGTATCTTTCCTCTATTTTCATGGCTTATCTCTAACCTTTATTCCAATAACAAATGGGTCCTCCCATTCCCTTCACGACTTCCCCAGTGGCTCAGACAGTAAACGTGTCTGCCTACAATGTGGGAGACCCGGGTTCGATCCCTGGGTTGGGAAGATCCCCTGGAGCAGGAAATAGCACCCCACTCCAGTACTCTTGCCTGGAAAATCCCATGGACGGAGGAGCCTGGTAGGCTACAGACCATGGGGTCGCAAAGAGTCCGACACGACTGAGCAACTTCACTCTCACTTTCATTCCCTTCACAGAAGAGTTACGTTCTTCTGCAGTGGCTCAAGCATTTGGTATTTTAGGTGTAATAGTTGTATTTTAATTCCTACCCAGTGAAAACATGACGACTATTCCCCTCCTCCCCACTGTTCTTAGGTCTCCTAATCACACCCTTAGTACTAACATCCCTCAAGGCAAGCCCTGTGTCCGTCCTTCGACTCATTCATTAAACTTGGAGCGTGCCCCTACCCTCACACACATGGCCAAGGGAGCAGCACCTGCATTAAGACAGTGCATCGGCATCCACAGGACTCATGCCTCTCTCCCAGATTTTTATTAGAACCTCAGTGTGCTGTGCTGAGCTTAGTCGCTGAGTCGTGTCCGACTCTTTGTGACCCCATGGACTGTAGCCCACCAGGCTCCTCTGTCCATGGGGATTCTCCAGGCAAGAATCCTGGAGTGGGTTGCCATGCCCTTCTCCAGGGGATCTTCTTGACCCAGCGATCGAACCCAGGTCTCCTGCATTGCAGGCAGATTCTTTACCATCTGAGCCACCAGGGAAGCCCAAGAATACTGGAGTGGTTAGCCTATCCCTTCTCTAGAGGATCTTCCCAACCCAGGAATCGAACCGGGGTCTCCTGCATTGCAGGTGCATTCTTAACCCATGGAGCTACCAGGGAAGCCCGAAGCTCAGTGTAGCTGGTTTATTCCAGCAAAGTTCATGATGGGCTGCGGCAGCTGCCATAATGCCACAAATGGCAACTTGTAAACAAAACCTATAAATAAACGCACAAAATAAACCCACCTTCAGTCACACCTAAACAACCAATAGCTGTGCTGAGATTCTTTAGATTTGGGTCTGTGACGGGCAAAAAGCAAACAAAAATTTCAGAGAAATCTTCAACTTCAGGAGAGGTCAGGGAACAGACATGGCCAAGAGGGCACAAGGGTTAGACTGGGCTGAGCTAAGGATAAAAACATTGTCCTCTCGGGCTACTTCCTCAACCTCTCCAGACCAGAGGAGGAGGATAATAATAGCTCCCGTGAAGCACTGCTGCAAGGAATAAATTAGATGATATATGAACGTGCCTGGAACACTGCTCCTCTTACCAAGAGAACACCATCATCGCTGTCACCCTCATCGCTTTTATTGTCAGAAAGGCTCATAGTGTCTATGTCAGTCATATGAATAATATTTTTTCAAACAATGATAGGCATCAAATCATGTTTTCAAATGATGATAAACATAAAATCATTTCTACATTTAAAACAGTGTGAAAGAAGTGAAAGTGAAAGTTGCTCAGTCGTGTCCGACTCTTTGCGACCACATGGACTATACAGTCCATGGAATTCTCCAGGCCAGAATACTGAAGTGGGTACCTTTCCCAGGAGATCTTCCCAAGCCAGGGATGGAACCCAGGTCTCCTGCATTGCAGGCAGATTCTTTACCAGCTGAGCCACCAGGGAGGCTAAAGAATACTGGAGTGGGTAGCCTATCTCTTCTCCAGCAGATCTTTCGGACAAGGAATCGAACTGGGGTCTCCTGCATTGCAGGCAGATTCTTCACCAGCTGAGCCACCAGGAAAGCCCTAAAACAGTGTACTAAGGCAAGATTTAACTCAAATTACCATTTCAGGGTAGGTTGTAGGTAGACAGCATTAAGCGTTATTTAATCAGCTCACATCACCTTCTTGCTTCCTGGTTTCTCCTCACTTGCTCTCCCCTGAAGGTGGGAAGTGCCCTCCTGCTGATCAAAACCACCTCCACTCACTTGTGTGTATTTTGGTTCACTCAGTTATCAGAGTGGAGGCCTGAGTTCATGGATCACCATCCACCCCCCAGACACTTTCTCCAAGGAAACCCTGATATGCTGCTTTCCTTTCTCTTCACAGTCAACTAGCTGATCTGCAAAGAAAAACCAGATTAGTACTTTTCTTCCTGGCAGAGAGTGGTTGTTCTGAAAGTACACTGGTCCCTTTCTGCCACTCTCATCTTCCCTGAAATGGACGGGTGGGTTCACTTTGCACAAAATGCTTGAGATTATTTATCAAGTGCTCCTGGAAGCCCCTTCACCCCATGTCTCCCCACTCCCCACCCTGGCTTTCTCTGCATCATCTTTCAATCTGGCTTCTTGCCAGAGACTTTCTAAATATTTATTTTATTGTCATGTTCTTTTGATTCTGGCAAACTAAAATCTGACCAAAAGGGAAACTTTTGAATGAGCTTTGAGTGGCCTTTCCCCAGCAGTTAAGGTCTTATGACTACGTCTGGGGGCTGACAGGTTTCAGGAGAAGCTTTGACGGTAGCAGCTGTTGACTCTGCCCTACCTATCCGTGCAGTCAGCAGAGTGATCACTCTGCTTTCAGACGGGTTAGTCTGACCTTTCCAACTAGTTTGGATATTCTCAGGGCATACATCTAAACTTTTCTTTCATGTAATTTTGCTTTTTTGAAATCTTTTCTAATCCCTCAATGCTAAAAAAAATCATCTCCTGCTTTGATGAGACAGCAACAGTTGGTCAGGAGAAGTTTCAGTGAAATTTGCTCATATGCCATTCACAAGAACTGTGGTGTGTGTGTGTGTGAAAGAGAGACAGTGTGTGTGAATGTGTGTGAGCATGTGTGTGTGTCAGTGTGTGTGTGTGAGACAGAGAAAGTGTGTGTGAGTGTGTGTGTGAGAGAGAGAGAGGCTGTGTGTGTGTGTATGACAGTGTATGTGTGAGTGTGTGAGAGAGAGAGAGACAGTGTGTGTATGAGTGTGTATGAGAGAGAGACAGTGTGTGTGTGTGAGCATGTGTGTGTGAGTGTGTTTGTGAGAGAGATAGACTGTGTGTGAGTGTGAGTGTGTATGTGAGAGTATGTGTCTGTGAGAGTGTGTGAGTGTGTAAGTGTGTGTGTGAGCATGTGTGTGAGAGAGAGATTGTGTGAATTTGTGTGTGTGAGAGAGAGTATATGTGTGAATGTGTGTGAGAGAGAAAGTGTGTGTGTTACTGTGTTTGACAGAGAGAGTGTGAGTGTGAGTGAGAGAGACTGTGTGAGCATGTGTGTGAGAGAGACACAGTGTGTGATTATGTGTGTGAGTGTGTGTGTGAGAGAGAGACTGTGTGAGTGTGTGAGTGCATGTGTGAAAGAGAGTGTGTGAGTGTGTGTAAGAGTGTGTGTGAGAGAGAGTGTGTGTGTGTGAGTGTGTGAGAGAGAGACTATGTGAGCATGTGTGTGAGAGAGACTGTGTGAGTGTGTGTATGAGTGTGTGTGTGTGAGACAGTGTGTGTGTGAGTGAACGTGTGAGAGACTGTGTGAGTGTGTGTGAGTGTGTGTGTGTGAGAGAGAGTATGTGTGTGTGAGAGAGAGACTGAGTGTGTGTGAGCATGTGTGTGAGAGACTGTGTGAGAGTGTGTGAGCGTGTGTGTGAGCATGTGTGTGAGAGAGAGACACTGTGAGCGTGTGTGTGAGCATTTGTGTGAGAGAGACTGTGTGTGTGTGTGAGCATGTGTGTGAGAGAGACTGTGTGAGCATGTGTGTGAGCATGTGTGTGTGTGAGAGAGAGACTGTGTGAGAGTATGTGTGACTGTGTGTGAGAGAGAGACTGTGTGTGTGAGTGTGTGCTGGCGGTCAGTAGGGTGGGATCTGGGAGAAAGCAGTCTGACAGGTACAGGAAGTCAGAAAGCACTGTCCGCAGATGAACTTGCCTGCGAAACAGAAATAGACTCACAGACAGAGAACAGACTTGTGGCTGTAAGCGGGTGTAATCACAGACCCCGAAAAGGTGAAGACAACATTTTTTCTGTTCTTTTTACAATCTTCTGTAACAAAAGGCACTGTTACACAGATCCTTATCCACAGATAAGACTGCATTTTGCTTCCGTATAAAAGGTGCCCTGCCCTTGGGTGTGGGTAAATGGCCTCTTCACAATTGTAAAGCTAGCGGTCATCATAGTGGAGTGGTCTTCCCTGGTGGCTCCGTGGTCAAGAATCCACCTGCCAATGCAGGAGATGCAGGAGATGCTGGTTTGACCTCTGGGTCGGGAAGATCCCCTGGAGAAGAAGGAAATGGCAACCCACTCCAGTACTCTTGCCTGGGAAATCCCATGGACAGAGGAGTCTGGCGGGCTACAGTCCATGGGGCTGCAAAGGCTTAGTGACTAAAAAACAACAACAATAATATGGATGTATAACTGAATCACTTTACTGTATAGCAGAAATTACATGATGCTGTAAGTCAACAGTAAAAGTTTTAAAAGGTGCATTGTTGCATTGTCTTTAGAGAATTTAAAGCTTAACAGATCTGACTAATAAGCGTTGGTAGTATTTGTTTAAGACCAGAAACCAGCGTGAGGGCTCGGACACCCCTCCCTGCCTGGACAGAAGACTCTTCTCCTTTCTGACCTCAGTCCTGCTTTACTGCTAAATGGAAGGAATTTTATCAAAACTTAACTTGATCCCAAACATCCTTATTGTATTTCCAACACACACGCACATACACGAATGTGAAATACAAGGGCCTTGATTTTCAATTTAACTGAAGTAGATAAATCTTCTCACCCAGTTATGAATATAGATATAGATCCAAGCTCTATTAGCCCACATTTCCATTTTTACCCAAATCCCTCTGAAGAGCCACTGTGGTGATGGGTGCGTGCCAGGCTGAACACAGCAAGCCTAGACAATAAATGTGTGACTTTGGAAGCATTCTTGTTCCTATTCAGGCCACTACCTCCACCTCGTGTTCTTAGGAAACCTGAAGACATCCCACCTGATGGGTGATCAGGTCTGTAAGCCTCAGGCCTTGCTCTTCCCTCGCCTGCCTTCTCTTCCACCCTTCCCAAGGCATCAGCTTCCAACCACCTGCAGATTCCCCTGTGAAATACCCAGCTCTTTTGGAACAGCCATCTGCTAATTGGGGCAGAAACTTCTCTTTTCTCTGGGTCTTTCTCCTCTGCTGCCACGAGGTTTTCTGAGGTTCAACTTGATCTTAAACTGAGAGACACTAACAAGTAGCAGCCTTTCTGCAGTCAGCCAGAGTCTCGGGAGTATTTTCACATGGACTTTGATCAACACTCGGTGTAGGGCTTCCCTGGTGGTCCAGTGGTTAAGAAGCCGCCTGCCAATGCAGGGAACACGGGTTCGATCCCTGATGCAGGAAGCGCCCACACGCTGCAGAGTAACTAACCCCCATTCCACAAGTGCTGAACCCCCACACCTGACAACCTGGGCTCTACAGAGAACCAACGCAATGAGCTCCCATACACCGCAGCTAGACAGCAGCCCAGCCCTCTGTCTCTGCAGCAAAGAAAAGCCCGCGTGGCAACAAAGGCCCAGCACAGCTAAAAATAATAAACGAATAAAGAAAAACTCAAAAAAGAACACTGAGAAATTAAAAAAAAAAAAAACCCTCATGTAATTAACCTACAAATGGGGAAACTGAGGCTCAGACAGCTAGCAGGCATCCATGAATCCACCCAGCTTGTGAGTTTCCTCTTTTTGAGTCTCCGCCTCTCCCACGTGGCCGCTGAGCACTCCAAGAGAGAGCTCTTCCAAGTCCCAGCTTCAAGTTTCCAGGATCCGTGTGCCGACAGTTGGAGCCCCAGGCAAAAACCGCCTGTGGTGCAGGCTGCGTGTCCCTGTACCTCCCCTCCTTCCCCTTCCTCCCTCTTGACAAAGACCTCTTTCAGGCAAGAGACTAATTTTTCTTTTCGCCAGGTAGAAGCCACCAGGGAAGACTGCATTTCGAGGCAGACATTTTCCCCATTAAATAAAGCTTTCCGAATTCATCTTTGGGAAAGGCCTTTCTTTCTAACTAGCTGGAGACACCCGTTTTTCTTTAGCTCCCACACAGGCTCAGAACGAGGGGAGAAAGCCATTTGTCTCCTGCTCGAATTCACAGGCAGAGATTGAAGAGAGCTTTTTTCAAAGGCTGGTGAGATAACCTCTGCAGACAAACCCCGTGAGCCTGCCCGACGCTGAGCCGTGGCGCACACCCACGCATCCTCCCCAACGGAGACCCTCACCCCGGATGCCAGCGAGGTAGCCGGGCGGGGTTTCTTAGAGGCAACTGTATGAGAAATGAGAAGAAGGGCTCTTCCACCAGACTACAGCAAACCCCTCCGGATACCAGATACATTTCTGGGTATCCACAAGCCTTCTGAAACCACACACAACAGTGGCCAGCACCTTGACATTCATGGAGCTGCGACCCAGACGGACTCTGAAGCAGAGATCCAGTGTTTGGACCACACAGACGCTTCCCCTCGTCCACGGCTAAGACAAACACACAGCAGAATCCTTGAACCGCAGGCACACCATCTTCTACAAGCGGAAGGAAATACTCGGAAGAATCAGCATTCTCTGATGTTTAAAATTTTCCAAATATCTCAGAGGGAGCGGAGGAACACCGGATTCTGGCAGAAGGAATTATTTGTGCGGTTTCTCTGGGTCAGGCAATCTTTTCAGATGCGATTTGATGACCTCCCTGGCTAATAGTTTCTCTGGGCTAATTAATAGGTTAATTGATATTTTCCATTCTCTATCCACGGAATGCTGCTGTCCTAAAGAAAGTCTGATGTGGTTTTCAAAATGAACAGCATGCTTGTCTCTGACACACAAAATCAGAAAGTGGCCTCTTTTAATGTGTTTGAAGAAAGCAAGCCTCCTTTCTCATTAAGCTATGGATCGGTGCTCACGTGCTGATCCAGCTGGACACCAACACTGTATGTAAGAATCCAAAGATAGCAACCAACAGCAGCTAACAATCACGAGGACCACGGGTCTTCAACATCCATGGGCACCCCATGAATCTCAGGGTGACCCTATGGTAGCTATGCCCTAGGACCTGAGAACCCCAGTCTGATCACTGATGTGCCTGAATAACAGAGGAACATATTATCAAGACAGGTCTCCTTCAAAATTCCCTGGTGGTCCAGTGGTTGGGATTCCGTGCTTCCACTGCAGGGGACAAGGGTTGGATTCCTGGTCAGGGAACTAACATCCCATAAGCCTTGCGGCCAAAAAAAAGCATGCTCTTTTTTTTTTTTTTTTTTTTTTTTTGAGATTAAAAATTAGATGCACACAGATCCAAAGTATCCATTGCATTGGTTTTGACAAATGCATGTACAGTCAATGAATATGATCAAATCAAGATGGAGGGCATTCCACCCAGAATCTCCTACAGGCAACCCCTGTTTCGATTCCTTTCACTGTTCCTGAGTTTTTATACACGGAACTATGAGCATGTTATCTTTTTGTCTGGCTTCCTCCAGGCCAGATATGAAGTTTATGTTGAGATTCACCCTCAACGCAGTATGCATTGAATGCTGCTCACAAATAGTTCAGTATATGAGTGCAGCACAATTTCTTTTTCCATTATCTGCTTGAAGGATATTTGGGTCTTTTCCAGTTTGGGTATACTATGAATAAGACTTGTTATGAACATTACAAGTTTTTTTCAAGGACTCACGTTTTCTCTACTGTTGCAGAAACACCTAGAAGTGTAATAGATTTCAGTTGGGAGTTACACATTTAGCTTTATAAGAAACTTTCAAACGGTTCCCCAAAGTGGTCATATGTGCTGTACACTCTCCTCAATAGTGTTAGGGATTTATGTCACTTCACATTCCTGTTAACATGTGTTGTTGTTGCTGGGTTCAGAAATGGCATCTCAACACGGTTTTGACTGCCGTTTCCTTACGACTGACAATATGGAGCACCATTTCACGTGCAACCATTTATACACCTTCTTTCGTATAGCACCTATTCAAATATCTTGTCCATTTTAAATTACTGATGTGTAGGCATTTATATATTAGAGATGCAAGTCCATTTGTCAGATATATGGAATTGAATAATTTTTCCAATTTATGACCGGACTATTCATTTTCTTAACATCATCTTCAGCTGAGCAGAAAATTTTACTTTGGTGAAATCCAACTGATTGATTTTTTATCATTTTTTTTAATCCCTACCTATGAGGTTTTGGTGGGCCTTCCTGGTGGCTCAGATGGTAAAGGGTCTGCCTGCAATGCGGGAGACCCGGGTTCGATCCCTGGGTCGGGAAGATCCCCTGGAGAAGGAAATGGCAACCCACTCCAGAATTCATGCCTGGAAAATCCCATGGACCGAGGAGCCTGGTGGGCTACAGTCCATGGGGTCGCAAAGAGTCGGACATGACTGAGTGACTTCTGTTCACTTCTCTTCATGAGGTTTTCAGGGGCTTGCCAGGTGGCTCAATGGTAAAGAATCTGCCTGCCAAGCAGGAGACATGGATTCGATCCCTGGGTAAGGAAGATTCCCTGGAGAAGGAAATGGCAACCCAGTCCAGTATTTTTGCCTGGAAAATCCCATGGACAGGAGAGCTTGGCAGGCTACAGTCCACAGGATCACAAAGAGTTGGACACAACTGAGCGACTAAACAACAACATGAAGCCTTTACTAACTCCAGAGTTAGGGTATTTCTCATGACTATTAATATATGCATCATCATTTTAGATTTTATGGTTAGGCATATGATCCACCTAAAATTGACTAGTATTTATGATGAGAGGTAGGGTTTAAATTTCCTCTTTCCCCATAACTTCATCCAGATCTTTCCACCTTATCAAAAATTTATTGGTTGTGTATGTTTATGTCTAATTCTGGATTCTTCACAGATAAGTTCCATTGATTATTCATCTTTCCTTATGCCAATATTAGTACCACAAAGGCCTGTATAGTCAAAGCTGTGGTTTTTCCAGTAGTCATGTATAGATGTGAGAGTTAGACCATAAAGAAGGCTGAGCATGGGAGAATTAATGCTTTTGAACTGTGGTGTTGGAGAAGACTCTTGAGAGTCCCTTGGACTGCAAGGAGATCAAACCAGTCAATTCTAAAGGAAATCAACCCTGAATATTCATTGGAAATACTGATGCTAAAGCTGAAGCTACAATCTTTTGGCCACCTAATGCAAAGAGCCGACTCACGGAAAAGACCCTGATGCTGGGAAAGACTGAGGGCAAGAGGAGAAAGCGGCGCCAGAGGATGAGATGGTTAGATAGCATCACTGACTCAACGGACATGAATTTGAGCAAACTTTGGGAGATAGTAAAGGACAAGGAAGCCTGGCGTGGGGTTGCAAAGACTTGGATGTGATTTAGCGACTGAACGACCACAACTAATACTAATCTTAAAAACAGGTAATAGGGATTCTTAAAACACGTACTTCCTTTTCAAATTTATTTTAGCTGTTCTAAGTCCTTAGAATTCTTATGCTTGTCAATTTCTACTATCTATTTGAAATTTTCATTGAGCTTTTACTAAACCCATAGGTCAATCTGGGATCATTGACATTTAATATTACTGAATCTTCTCGTTTATGTAACTTGTCTCTATTATCTGTCAGTTTTCTATTTTATTATTTTTTCCTGTATAATTTCCAACTTTTACTTACTTGAGGTTCATTTTCTTTCTTTTTTTTTGATTCAGATTATTGATTTTTATTCTCTTTTTTCCCTAATATAAACCTTTAAAGCTACAAATTTCCTACCAAGCATTACTTTAGATACATACCACAGCTTTGATATGTATGTTTTTATTGTCATTTAGCTTAAAATATTTATTAACTAGTTTTTATCTCACTTGGGATTTCTTGAACCTCTTAGATACTTGTTTTTGTTTGTCTCCACAAAATATTGCAAATTTAAGTCATTATTTTTAAAACTTTTTTTTCTGTTATGTATTTTTGAGACTCAAATTACATGTGTTTATGACTGCTTGGATGTTGTTCTACTAATCACTGAGAAATATCTTATTATACTTTCCCATGTCTATCTCTTCTTCAAGTTGGATAACGCTGTTGAACTACCTTCAAATTGATTAGCTCTTCTGTTGTTCTCAATGCATTATTAAGTCTGCCCAATGAATTTTTATTTCACATACTATATTTTCAGTTCTAGAAATGTTTTTCTACTTTTATTTTCTCTGTTGCAATTCTCCTTTTGATCCCTCATTATGACCATGTTTTCCTCTAATTTCTTGACTATATTTACAATACCTGTGGTAACGCCCTTGTCTGAAAGATGCAACATCAAGGTTCACTTCCATTGACTTCTATTATCCTTGATCATGGGTCACCTATTTGTATTTCTCTACAAACCTAGTAATTGTTTAAAATTTTTTACACTATTTGCAGGGCAGCAATGTCTCCATTGTCTCCACTAACATAGCAAACAGACTTATGGACACGGGAGGTGTTGCAGAGGGAGAGGGTGGGGCAAGCGGAGGGAGTAGCTTGGGAACATATTCCCTACCACATGCGAAATAGAAAGTCATGGAAATTTGCTATGACTCAGGGAACTCAAACCAGAGGTCTGTAACAACCTGGGTGTGTGGGAAGGGGTGGGAGGTTGGAGGAAGGTTCAAGAGGGAGGGGATATATGTGTGCCTATGACTGACCCACGTTGAAGAATGGCAGAAACCAATGCAATACTGTAAAACAATTATCCTTCAATTAAAAATAAGTAAAGTAATATATTTTACACTAGATATTACAGATGACATATTTCAGGAATTGTAGATAGTGTCTAGAATTATAAGTTTGTTGCGTTTTCTTTTGACAGGGGAAAAATTACCAATCACTGCAGATGGTGACTGCAGCCATGAAATTAAAAGATGCTTGCTCCTTGGAAGAAGAGCTATGACCAACCTAGACAGCATACTAAAAAGTAGAGACATTACTTTGCCAACAAAGGTCCATCTAGTCAAGGCTATGGTTTTTTCCAGTAGTTATGTATGGATGTGAAAGCTAGACCATAAAGAAAGCTGAGTGCCAGAGATTTGATGCTTTTGAACTGCGGTGTAGGAGAAAACTCTTGGGAGTCCCTTGGACTGAAAGGAGATCCAACCAATCTATCCTAAAGAAAATGAGTTTTGAATATTCATTGGAAGGCCTGATGCTGAAGCTGAAGCTCCAATACTTTGGCCATCTGATGCAAAGAACTGACTCATTGAAAAAGACCCTGATGCTGGGAAAGATTTAAGGCAGGAGGAGAAGGGGACGACAGAGGATGAGATGGTTGGATGGCATCACCGACTCGATGGACATGACTTTGAGCAAGCTCCAGGAGTTGGTGATGGACAGGGAAGCTTGGCATGCTGCAGTGCATGGGGTCACAAAGAGGTGGACACAACTGAGCGACTGAACTAAATTGAGCTATTTTGGTCATATCAGGTTTATTAATCTTTTTTAGACGTGAACCTAGTCCATGGGAAGGCCTTTATTCTATAAGGCATAACTTTTACTTTTAAGTCATAGACTTCCTGTGGCTTCAGCTGAAGTCCAAGATGCTCAGTGAGGGCTCCTCACCGAGGCTGGGCTACAGGTCCAACATCCCCAGCAGTGTGTGACCTCTTCCACCTTCACTCACGCTCCCAGTTCTGCAGCAGCTAATCACTGCCGGGTCATGTGCATATGCATCCCAGCTGCAGCCAAGAGCCTGTGGTCAGTCCCCACCACCCTGGCAACCCCTGGGGAAAGTGGCCCAGACAGACAGCTCAGGCAGCCGTCGGTCTCCCCACCAGTTCCTTTTTCTCAAGGGCTGTGACTCTGTGATGCTGTGTACAATTCCTTAGAACAGTTGCCCCACACATTTTATGAGTCTGAAAGTTACTTGTGCCAGGAAAGACGGTTTGGCGTGAGTTACTCCATCGTAGCTAGAAATAAAGTTCATTGGCGGCTTTTATGCAATAGCCCAAGTCAACACGCAAAGGCACACATGCTTCTTGAAGCCAGTGCCATCAGAGCTTAAGACCTACAGAGTCGGTAGTCAGCTTGGTCTCTGCCTCACACCATTGGTTATTTATGAAGCACCACGGAGGCGCGTAGAACTTCACGAAGCCAGAGTGAGATCAAGATGCCTGCTCCAGGGTGCTTACGTGCGGATGTCACACCAGTCAGAAAGAAGAGGTGGCAAGACTGGATGCTATTTCAAAGGTTTCAGTGTGGGGAGACGCAGAAAGAACAGACCCCTTTGTTGATGCCGAGAACTTCTCCAAGAGGGAGATGGTAGCGGATTCTAAGGGATGAAACACAGATACCGAAAAGTCAAGACCGACCTCTAAGTCTCTGAGTAGCTCTTTCCTTTGTTCAAGGACTGCCTAACCCCTTTCAAGATAAAAAGCTAAGGAATCAAGCACAAAGAATTTAATGAATATCTATCAGAAACTCTGTTCTCTGTACATTCTGGAAGATAAACAGAGTGGAATGTGTGGGGAGGCGGGCGGCCAGGGGATTGTCCACTGCCATGTTACAGCAAAATGGGACAAATGGCTCCTTTCTTTAGTTCTGAGATAGAACTTCAGATTTTTAAAAAATCAGATTTTTAAAAAACTTAGAGATGACCTGTTGGTCTGAGGTTGAATTGGCTAAATTCACAGCTTTTTACCCAAAGGTGTATTGGTCCAGGCCAAATACAACACAGAAATACCAAATGTATGACATCATTTCAAATTAACTGGCTGAACAACCCAATCAAAAAATGGGCAGAAGACCTAAACAGACACTTCTCCAAAGAAGACATACAGACGGCCACTAGGCACGTGAAAAGACGCCCAACATCACTAACTATTGGAGAAATGCAAATCAAAACTGCCGTGAGGTTATCACTTCACACCGGTCAGAAGAGCCATCATTAAAAAGTCTATAAATAACAGAAGCTGGAGAGGGTGTGCAGAAAAGGGAAGCCTCCTACACTGTCAGTGGAAATGCAAGTTGGTGGATCCACAATGGAAAACAGCATGAAGCTTCCTAAGAAAACTGAAACTAGAGTTCCATATGATCTGGAAGCCCCACTCCTTGCTTATTCTCAGTCAAAACTATAATTCAAAAAGATACACGGACCTCTGTGTTCATCGCAGACTCTTTACAACAGTCAAGACATGGAAACAAGCTAAATGTCCACTGACAAACGAATGGACAAAAAGATGTGGCAGATGCACATGCAGGGGCATCCCCTTGTGCAACACACACACACACACACACTGGAACACTGCTCAGTCACGAAAAACAGCAAAGTAATGCCACTTCAGCAACATGGATGCAACTAGAGATGATCATACTGAAAGAAGTAAGTCAGAAAGAGAAAAACAAATAAATTTCATATGATGTAACTTATATGTGGAGCCTAAAATATGGCCAAAAAATGAACTTACTCTACAAAACAGAAACAGGCTCACAGACATAGGGAAGAGACGTGTGGCTGCTGGCGGGGGTGGGGAGCGTGGAGGGGGAGTTTGGGATTGGCAGATGCCAAGTATTATGTGCGAGACGGACAAACAGCAAAGTCCTGCTGCAGAGCACAGGGGACTATACCCAGTCCCCTAGGATAAACCACAACGGAAAAGAGTATAAAAATTGTGTGTGTGTGTGTGTGTGTGTGTGTGTGTGTGTGTATAACTGAGTCATTTTGTTGTATGGCAGAAATTAGCACAACATAGAGAATTAACTATACTTCAATAAAAAAATAAATTGAATCAAGTAAATTGAATGTCTGAAACACTGTCCATCATGCATAAAATCCATTGGCAGCAATTAAACAACTGTCACTGTTGATTTGTTAATAAGAAAATATTGGAATAATCATTAGCCAAATTAGAAGCACTTGATGAAATAGAGTTAGTCCCTCAAGAAATCAGGTGGAAAATTGAACATGAATGTAAGGTCAGACACTTTGCCCATGCGGCTATAGCATAAATCTCGGAACAAACAGGAAATATTCACAGGGAACTACATCAACCAATAATCTGTAGAGAACACAGGATCTGACCACCTCTAACTGATGGAGAACTTACATTCTCCTTTTTTCCCTTTTTTACAGGAGATGGAAGCTTCTGGTATTCTAGTGTGCATTTCCTTCTCTGCCATCTTGCCTTGGGGGAGCATGGAAAGGACACAGGACTGCTCACGGTTGTTTCCTATTCCTGTTCTCAGCAGAGAGGGAAAGCTCAGCCAAAGGCAGATGTCTGAGGATTGTATGCAGATGAAATCAGCAGGCAGCATCAGCAGGTCTGCCCAATTCAAGGAAGTGCAGGTTATCTCACCCTCGGTCCTTGATGTATGGAGTAACGGCCTTCTAAAACATGGCATTCAGTGATAATAATGAGAATCTATACAGGGGGTGTCTTAAAATATTACTAGAATTACATCACTGGCCATAAACTTAGCTAAATATAGAGATGAAAACATCACAGTTGATCTTTTTTCTTTTAAAATCTATGAAATAAATTAATACTAAATGGAGTTCTGGAATATTTTTCTCTATAGCAGAAGATATAACTATATTCTAGTTAGATATAAATAGTCCTAATTATATATATTCCATATATAACTAGGTTATATATATTCCATATATGACTAACTATATTCCTAGTTGTACAGATTCCATATATAACTAGGAAATTAAGAGCTATAACACTAGAAATGCCGGAGTGGGGGTGGCTTTGTCATTTCTCTTGAAAATACAGAGTCCCAGTTCCATCTGGGGCATCAGATACTCTCTAGGGGGAATAGAATTGCTCTTTGGGAACACAGCTCAAACTCAATGCCATGAGAGGATGTCTGAGCATCCTTCTTGGAAACGGGTAGAGAAATGGGTTCCAGTGAGTCCTCCCCACACCCCTCCTCCCACTAAGAAATTCAACTGGAACATTCACCCAGAACCTGTAACAGAGACCTGGCTAGACGTCCAGCACGTCTGCCCTTCATCAGTCCCGTCACCCAGAGAAACGCACAGCTTATCTTATCTTCTAATCGTAACCAGACAATGGTAATAATTTTGCGTTGCTCAAATCACAGAGACACAGCAGTTTGAGTGAGTTAATCCGCTGTTAACTACAAGATGGCATTGGCGAAATCCTTGACTATCTCTGGGCCTCAGGTTTTTAACTTGCAAGATGGAGATAATAATATTTGTTCTGTGCATGTCAAGGGGTTCTTGTAAAAATCAAGGGAAAGAGAATAAAAGCCAATGTGTGAAATGCTGGAGACACTGAAAGCATAATAATAAAAGTGTCTATTCACGGACTCCAGGCTGTAGAGTGGTTTGCCATTTTTCTTCCTTCCAGGATCGAACCCAAGTTTCCTGAGTCTCCTGAATTGGCAGGCAGATTTTTTTTTTTTAACCACTGAGCCACCTGGGAAGCCCCTGCTCAAATGTGAAGTCAAAGAAGGTGTTAGTCGTTCAGTCGTGCCCAGTTCTTTGTGATCCCCGTGGACTGTAGCCCACCAGGCTCCTCTGTCCATGGGATTCTCCAGGCAAGAATACTGGAGTGGGTAGCCATTTCCTTCTCCAAGTTACCTTCCTGACCCAGGGAATGAATTGGGTCTCTGCATCGCGGGCAGATTCTTAGCTGTCTGAGCCAGCAGGGATAAATGTCAGCCAGTGTTGCTATGGTCAACTCATAGTTTTCTCTGTATAATTCAAAAAGGAATTTAATTTAAAAATTCTTCTGTTTAATATGCAGATGACACTACCCTTATGGCAGAAAGCAAAGAAAAACTAAAGAGCCTTCTGATGAAAGTGAAAGAGGAGAGTGAAAAAGCTGTCTTAAAACTCAACATTCAAAAAACTAAGATCAGGGCATCCGGTCCCATCACTTCATGTCTAATAGATGGGGAAACAGTGGAAACAGTGACAGACTTTATTTTCTTGGACTCCAAAATCACTGCAGATGGTGACTGAAGCCATGAAATTAAGACACTTGCTCCTTGGAAGAAAAGCTATGGCAAACCTAGACAGCACATTAAGAAGCAGAGACATTACTTTACCAACAAAGGTCCATCTAGTTAAAGCTATGGTTTTCCCAGTAGTCATGTATGGATGTGAGAGTTGGACTATAAGGAAGGCTTAGGGCTGAAGAATTGATACCTTTGAACTGTGGTGTTGATGAAGACTCTTGAGAAACTCTTGGACTGAAAGAAAATTAAACAAGTCAATTCTAAAGGAAATCAACCCTGAATATTAATTGGAGGGTCTGATGCTGAAGCTGAAGCTCCAATACTTTGGCCACCTGATGCGATGTGCTGATTCATTGGAAAAGACCCTGATGCTGGTAAAGATTGAGGGCAGGAGGAGAAAGGGATGACAGAGGAAGAGATGGTCAGATGGCATCACCTACTCAATGGATCGGAGAAGGCAATGGCATCCCACTTCAGTACTCTTGCCTGGAAAATCCCATGGATGGAAGAGCCTGGTAGGCTGCAGTCCATGGGGTCGCTAGGAGTTGGACACGACTGAGCGACTTCACTTTCACTTTTCAGTTTCATGCATTGGAGAAGGAAATGGCAACCCTCTCCAGTGTTCTTGCCTGGAGAATCCCAGAGACAGGGGAGCCTGGTGGGCTGCCGTCTCTAGGGTCGCACAGAGTCGGACACGACTGAAGCAACTTAGCAGCAGCAGCAGCACTCAATGGATGAGTGTGAGCAAGTTCTGGGAGTTGGTGATGGACAGGGAAGCCTAGCATGCTGCAGTGGATAGGGTCGCAAAGAGTTGGACATGACTGAGTGACTGAACTGAACTAAATTCAAAAAGAAAAACTTGACATTACGTTTGAATTGTTAAGGTTTCCTAGTAAATCACTCCCTCTAACACACATCAATAGTATTTCAGGCTTCAGACTTCAAGAAAAGCACACATCGTCATATTTGATAAGAAATGATATTCCTGGGCTCCGCCATCAGACACAACCTGAACGCGATAATGCAGCAAATGAAAATGTTATTTATAATCCCAAATATCAACCTGCTTCCCGAAGTGACAAGATCAATTCTGCAACTAGAGCTTCCCCCTCGGTGACAGATGGTGCTATTAAAAATGACCAACTAGCACATCTCTTCAGCGAGGAAAAGCTGCCTTAGACTGCGAAAGGGACCTTGTGAAGTCTGCTCTTCTGCTTAGAGGGGAAAGGTCCTCGGGAGGGCCCTGGGATTCTCAGACAGGAGCTTCTCAAGGGGCGGTGGCCCTGGGCCTTCACTCCCCAGCCCCCCAGCAGAGGACCTCAGACAAGCCCCTTCTCTGTCTCTGCAGCTCCACCTCTGACAAGCTCCCCCACTTTCCCGAGCCTTGACAGGACACATTCTGCTGCAAAGTCCTCAGCCTTGGACCCAGTGCTTCTCTCTCTCTCGAGATTCCTTCCTGGGAGCTCAGAGCCTTGAGCTGGGTCAGGACCACACTGATCCCTGTTGTATAGGAGAGGTTTGTCCGGAGCCACTCAGTGTCCAGAAGAAAGAACTAAGCAAAGAAGGATGAAAGTGGGGTGTCACGAGCACTGACCCCGAACCCTCTCCCCATTCGGATAGTGGCTTACTGAGAAAAAAGGCTGTACCTCCCCCCAGACTCCTCTGATCTTTTAAAAGAAGAAAGTGAGTCTTTTATTGAAGACGAAGAAATTATTCTAGGAATTGAAATTACCTACAAGTCATTGGTACAAATCTCAATTGTTCTGCACAAAATTATGAGTGAGATTGTTTATTTCCTCGTAATCCAAATAGCTATTTGGATTTATAGTACATTGAAATATATCAGGGGCCTTGAGGGGACCCCCATGCTGCCTTAGGGAAGGTCAGTTGGTCCACAGGGACCTCAGATTCCTTGTCTGTAAAACAAAGAGATGGATTAGATATTCTCCAGAGTGCTGTGAGGTTCCAAATGACTGGTTTCTCTAGGCGTAAGTGTGTCATTTAGTTTGACTCTAGCAGGCTTCTGAAATGATCTTCTCAATAAACTGTTTATAATTTCATCCTCCAGAAAATGAAGGAGGAAAGCTGATGCTGTCTTTAATTGCTCCCAGGGAAGGACAGTTCTCCAGAGAACTGACCTTTTGCACGTGGCAGGGGAATGGAGGTGGAATTGAAGATTTGTCCATTTAAGTGATATCATTTGAACCCCTCAAGAGCACGCCCAGAGGTGGGGTCAGGAAGAAAGGTCCTGAGAGATGGCCTGGCTGCTGGACCAGAAGGACACGCTGGCCTGGCTGTTCTGGAGCAAGTGCGAAGGAGTCAAACACAGAAAGAGGTTACAGGTCAACACTGTCAGGGACACTTCCTGTGAAGCACCCAGCTCAGCACCGGACTTCTTCTTTTTTCACATGATAGCAATTTCACCAACACGGAGATCCGACTCCCTCCCGTACCAAATTCTGCAAGAGGCGGCTGCCCAGGAGGTCCCATCTAGCAAGTGGCCGGAGCACCCAAGTGACCTTCCTAGGATGTGGAGTTTGGGGGGGCTCCTTTCCAGATCCTCACCTTCGTTCTTGCTGTTCCCTCTGTCTGGATGCTGTTCCCTCTGTCTGAGGGCTGTTCCCTTTGGATGCTGTTCCCTCTGTCTGAGGGCTGTTGCCTCTGTCTGGATGCTGTTCCCTCTGTCTGAGGGCTGTTTCCTCTGTCTGGGTGCTGTTCCCTCTGTCTGAGGGCTGTTCCCTCTGTTTGGGTGCTGTTCCCTCTGTCTGAGGGCTGTTCCCTCTGTCTGGGTGCTGTTCCCTCTGTCTGAAAGCTCCTTATGTTGAGAGGCTACAGCTCTGCGTGTCCAAGCCTGATTCACTGTTCCATCGCCTGTCTGGGAACCAGCACCGCCCCCACCTGAACTAGGCTCTGACGGAGACTAAGTGGCCTCCCCAGTGGCTGAGCGGCAAAGGATCTGCCTGCGATGCAGGAGATGCAGGTTCGATCCCTGGGTTGGGAAGCTCCCCTGGAGGAGGAAACGGCAGCCCACTCCAGTATTCTTTCCTGGAGAATCCCATGGACAGGGGAGCTTGTCGGGCTACAGTCCATGTGGTCACAAAGAGTTGAACACGACTGAGCGACTGAGCACACGCACGCATATGCATAACTAATAAGTGCTGAAAGAATTTCTCCCTTTTTCTTGCTTTAATCCTCCCAGACGCATCCCACACGCCCTTAAAAATTCAGTTCACTTTTTCTAGGAGGCTTTTCAGAGTATTCCCGAGCCACCACCTTCCTCACTCTATAGGTTTATGAATATTGTACCGTTTGTTCTCTACACAGTTTCTGCTTTGCGTTGCTTTTTTCAGTTTTTCTCAAGCACTGACTTAGTTTTCTTTTTACATCCGTTGTAACAAAGGACCACAAACTGGGTGCTTTAAACAACAGGAAGTGATTGTCTTAGTTCTGGAGAGGGGAAGTCCCAAATCAAGGAGTCAGCAGGGGCGGGCCCCTCTGAGGCTGGGGGAGAGCGGGTCTCAGGCCTCCCTTCCAGGGTTGGGTGGTTCTCTGGCTGTCTTTAGTGTATCCTTGGCTCATCAACACATCGCCCTGGTCTCTGCCCTCATCTTCACATGATGATGGGCCTCCCTACATGTGTTGGGGCTCGAATTTCTTCCCGTTTATAAGGTTGACAAACTAAAAGGTTGCTGCCATCTCAGTAAACAAAGGATGTTGCAGTCATCAAGCCATCACATTATAGCCAACCAGACGCTGAGCCCCGAGGGAGCTCAGGACGGAGCCAGAGGGCTGCCTGCTGTCAAACCCATCGAGCCCCCAGCCTCCCCGTAAGGGACACCCCGAGGACACTCGGGGTGAGAAAGCAGAGGATGCTGGCCCCAGAGAGCCGAGGTGTGCATCAAAGGAAGGATTTCAGTGCGCCCAGACTCCTGTATCTCCCATACATAGAAAAGCCCTGAATTCCTTAACTTGAGACGTCTGGTTTTCTTTTATTAACAGTAACCGTTGGATGTTCCAACTACCGGAGCTTTCGTGGCAAAAACTCCTTTATATCCTGACTTCTCCCTTGTCCCCTCTGAACAGTTTTCTCAGCGTCATCTGAGATGTGGTGTTCTGCGCTTGAAATCTGCAGGAAGCCTGCCGAATAAAACATAACTCACAACTTTTTAGGTTGTGTATTTTTTTTCAGTCAGCGACATAAAAGTCCTATAGGTTCAGGGGCCGCATGTCCTCCAGGGTGACCTCATCTTAACCAAGTATGTCTGCAATGACCCTCTTCTCAAATAAGGCCAAACTCAGATACTGGGGGCTTAGGACGCCAACCTATGAATTTTCAGGGGACATAGTTCACCCATTCAACAAGAATGCTGAACGTTTCATCAGCATAGAAGCTCCTTAGCCACACAGGTGCTAAGTTATCTAAATATTTTGTATCACCGCTGTGATGAATAAATTATCATTGAATCAACAAACAAATTGACGTTAGCAGAAGCCTCCTCTCCCCAACTACCTATAATTCATAACTACATCCCACTGGTATGCTTGCCAGCAAAACGGTTTTCCTCTCTAGCCCAGCTTTTCTCCAGAAAATAATTTCTGAATTCAAGCTCTGAGAGATTATTCCAATTCACACAGCTAGGATCCATTCTCTAGACAGATTCACTCCCTGTATTCAACAGTTTCATTATTGGGCGTCTACGTGGAGCCATTTTAACCACGTTTCTTTCTTTGGAACACATAAAGCAGCAGTGACTTATTTTTGACACCCGCAGGAAACTTGGTAATCTGAAACCTAAACAGTGGGACGAGTCGGACAGCGTTCTTGCAGATTTTAGCACTTCGTGGGCTCCGCTTCTCAAACCTTTCTGCTACCTCTTTCCATCTGCCTTCCTCCTGCGTTGCGTCTAATTCATCTCAGCTGTTTTCTGCTGACTTCTGGCTTCTCCCTGCCTGCCCTACTCTTGGCAGATCAAGATACAAACACAGATAGAGTTGGAGAAGCAGATATAAATACCCTGATCTGAGCTGGGCAGGGACACCCACTGAAGACTGTTACATGACTGGACAAAAGGATTTTTACTAAATATGAAAGCAGTAATGATCATCGAGTCCCCATTAACACTGGTCCCACCTGGACACAACGTGCCAGCCCTGATTCTGCGCATCTGCCTCCCGGGGACTGGGACCCCGACCCCAAGCCCCTGCCCCGAGTCTGGGGCGTTGCTGCCCGTGGATGATCCGTATCAGGACACAGCCGGCCTGAACGCCCAGGCGTGTCAGCGCAGAGTCTGTGTTTTGCGCTCTGGCATTTTTGCCAGTTCCTCTCGATCGCTAGGCCTCCCAGGTGGTGCTGGTGGTAAAGAACCCGCCTGCCAGTGCAGGAAGACGTAAGAAACATGGGTTTCATCCCTGAGTCTGGAAGACCCCCTGGAGGAGGCCATGGAAACCCACGTCAGGGTTCTTGCCTGGAGAATCCCATGGACAGAGGAGCCTGGTGAGTTGGACACGACTGAAGCAACTTAACACAACAACAGCAGCAACCCTTGGTAGCTGGCTTTCTGCATGCCCTTGACTGCATATATTCTGACCCAGTGAAAGCACCCTTCCTGGGTGCTTAATTTCAGTACCTGCTCCTCCTCAATTCACTTGACCCCACCCACCCCATCATCCTATCCTATCTGTCAGGTCCTTTCCAGCTCCTGAGCATTTCCACTGGTCCCAAGGTAAGTGCTTGCCCTGGGACACCATATTCTGAAAGACCACACTGTTTAGGTAATTCTAATCGTGAAGCAAGCCTGTGGATTCATCTGTCTTTGTAAGATAAATGGAAATCATGACGCTGGTCTCTGCCATGTTCCTTGCTGGTGGGCAAGGTGGGCATTTTTTTTTTTTTTTTTTAAACTGTCCTCATTTTTATTTATTTATTTTTTTTTGCTTTTCTGTTCAACTTCAGTATTTCTACTACTGTCTTCCAGCTCGCTGATCTGTTCCTATCATCTCATCCACTGTTAATTCCTTTTAGTATATTTTTTATTTCAGCTTTTCTATTCTTCAGCTGTTTGATTCTTTCTTTGTTAATCCTCTCACTGTATTCACCGATTCTTCTCTCAAGTTCTTTGAGCATCTTTATAATCATTACCTTGAACTCTTTTTTGGATGGGTTGCCTGTCTTCAGTGTAGTTAGTTCTGGGATTTTATCTTATTCCTTCATTTGGGATATATTCCTCTATTGCCTCATTTTGCCTAATTTGCTCTTTTTATTTCTGTGCGCTTGATAGGTTATGTTTTCTGACCTTGGAGAAGCAGCCTTTTGTAGAGAAATCCTATGTGTTCCAGCAGCATAGTCTGCTCTCATCACAAAAACTTTATGCTCTAAAGGTGTCCCCACATGGGCTGCATGGGTCCTTCTGTTGTGATGGGCTGACCACTGTGGGTGGTCTGGTAGGTGTGGCTGGCTTCCTGTAGGTTTCTGCCAGGCTCTGCCTTGGTGGGGCCAGGACATGAGATGGCTGACTACAACCCTACCTGTAGGCAGAGCTGGTTCCTAACATGACTGGCTATGAGGTCCATGGTGTCCCAAAGCTGCTGTTGGCCTGCTGATGTGTGACCCAGGGTGACTTGGAGCTGATGCCAGCCTGCAGATAGGTAGAGCCAGGTTCGGGGGTCTCTTGTTACAGGGTCCTGAAGGTCCTAGAGCTGGTATTGACCCACTGGTAGGTAGGGTCATATCCTGGGGCTGCTGGATGAAGGGTCCAAGGTGTCTCAGAGAAGATGTTGACCTGTTTCCTTATGGTTTCTTCTTTATATCTTTAGTTGAAGAAGATCTTTTCTGCAAGTCTTTCTCATCAGTAGTTACTCTGTATATCGTTGTAATTTTAGTATGCATGTTCCCAGGGCTTGAAAAGCAGGGCTTGTGATCCAATGGTTCCCAAGATCAGGCAAGAACACCAGGCTTGGTTGGGTCCCTTTTATTCCTGGAGGTGTGGACCTGACAAGTGGGAGCCCTTACAGTTCTTCAGGTCTCACTCGGTTAACAGGAGGATGGCTGTATTCAAGGATGTCCATGGACCTCTAAGGCCATGAGTCTGCACCAATAATCAAAATTCCTAAAAGGTTACTGACAACCTTTCAGCAGGGGAAGACATGTCACCCTCAGTAAGCGTGATTTTTCGGTACCTTTTAGGTCGTGATGAGTCACAGATACATTATCTTGCATCAGTGGCTGGAAACTGATCTGGGAGACATGGGAGCAGGTAAAGGAGAGAGCATCGGGGAGGTACAGAAGGGAACCTGGGGTAGACGTGGGATGGGGAGGACCAGGCAGTCAGCCCGGAGTAGGGGAACAGGGGCTCATCACGTTGCGGGCAGGAGTTGAGGAGGCCACCAGATTCAGAAGGGCCACTGGCATCGTTCTCTTGGAAAGTCACTTATCACATGTCAGCATCTGGCCTTGTCCCCCCACACCCTGCTGTAAAGAGGCACAGACTGAGTCCACCCGGTTCCCTGCCCCTCACCCAGCAGATCTCAGCCCATCTCCTTCCTAAAGCTTGTTCTTGCTTTTTGCATGGAGGCTGAAGTCACCTCTTTCAAGGTCATAAGCGGCTCCTGTAGACTTTTTTGGTTCATGGCATGGCCTGTACTTCTAGAGGACTAAGTTCAAACTCTACAGAAGCTGAAGCAAAGTAACTAATATATGAACCATTCAGGAAAATCAATGTAAAATCTCATTGTCTATTAACACAAGACAAAGCATGAACTTTCCCTCAGGCACCTATTAACAACAGTGACGATACTTCTGGATCACAGAGAGCAAGCCCTTGGTCTTGGGGGAGGCTCCATGCAGAAAGGGGTCAGTGGGTAGGTGGGAGGCAAACGGACTTCTTGAGGTTATAGAGCCATTCCTCTCGTGGGTACAGGAATGGAGCAGGAGGGCCCAGTGAGAGAAAAGGGGAAGTAACTCAGGAGAACCACTGGACCCGGGACGTCTCTGCATCCTTCCCCTCCTAGTGCTATGAATTTAGGCATTTCCCCTGAGCCTCAGTTTACTCATCTGTAAAATGGGTATCCTGCAGGTATACTATGAGGCTGAAGGCAATAACGCACAGGAAGGGCTCTGTGCAGAGAAGGTTTTCAGTGAATGTTTGTTAAAGAACAGTTTCATTCCAGTTGGGATGCTGGCAGGGCGGCAAAACAGCCCAGCATGTTACTGGAGTGGTCAGAAATGACTCAGCAAATCTGAATTATCCAGAAAGATCTGGAAGCACTCTCTTCCTCCCAACTCCCACGGAACACTGTCCACCCGCTATGGAGAAACCCTCCATGAACAGCCCTGTTACAGGAAGGTCGTGTAAGGAAAAGGAATCTTCTTTACACACATGTACGCATAGTTGCTTCAGTCCTGTCCAACACTGTGCGACCCCAGGGACTGTAGCCTGCCAGGCTTCCCTGTCCACAGCAAAGCCCTAAGTGTACAATACTTCATGATAATTAACTCATTAGTAAACTCTGTCCTGCCTTTTACGCTCTTCAGAGCACCAAGAACCCACCCTTGGAGACCCACCCATAATAATACAAAGTCGTGTCGTCGTGTCTGACTCTTAGCAACCCCATGCACTGTAGCCCACCAGGCTCCTCCACCCATGGGATTTTCCAGGCAGGAGTACTGGAGTAGGATGCCACTGCCTTCTCCGAATACAAAGTTACAGTTAGCAGGGACCTAAGCACGTGAAGAATTTGATGGAGTCTTGTTACATGCACAATCTTGTTTTGAGATCTCCATGAGCCGGCGATACCATCAGGGTCAAATCCTACTTGCTCCAGTCCCTTGTGAACCAAGAACGATATCTGAGGGTCTTTAAATTAAGGGAAATAGATCCTCTTCTAATTTCCACCTCTCTCTCTCTTTTTTTCAACCTGCTGAACTATCTTCTGGCACTATTTACACCAAGGAGACATCTCTGCCATTTAGTTTCAACATAAAGGAACGGCTTATTTGAAACAGAAGTTGTGACTTCTCCTTTTATCCCTGACTTAAGTGGAGGACATAGCATCTTTTTACATGTCTTTGTAGTGGAAATTATATAAATATGTACTCAGTGTGATTTGATGGGTTGAGGACCCCTGTGAAATGCAGAAAAAGAATCCACTCTGAAGGCTTGTACATTGCCTCTTCAGTCAGGGTTTAAACTATCAATTTTTTAAAACTCTCAATTTGGCATCTTTCATAGGTGTAAAAGCCACTCCAACTTGTTTTTTAAAATAAGACTGTCAGATTCAGTCTGAAGGATTCACTGGGAACTACTGGACTACACAGAACAATTTGCGAATTATTGATCTGAAGATCCCACTTGATTATCAATTCTATTAAGCTTGGGTATTGAGTTTATAATGATATCTTTTAAATTTGCTGTTACTAGTGGGATAAGGAAAAAGAATCCCTAGTGATATTTCTGAATGGGACATTGTTCATTCTTACTGATTTCTCATCCACTTATTATCTTCCTGAAATTTCTAAGCAGGTTAAATATCATAGCTACAGTGAGTGAGACTCTTGAGAGTCCCTTGGACAGCAAGGAGATCAGCCAGTTAATTATAAAGAAAATCAACCCTGAATATTCAGTGGAAGGACTGATGCTGAAGCTCCAATACTTTGGCCACCTGATGCGAAGAGATGAGTCATTGGAAAAGACCCTGATGCTGGGAAAGACTGAAGGCAGGAGGAGAAGGGACAATGGAAGATGAGATGGTTGGATGGCATCACCGACTCGATGGACATGAGTTTGAGCAAGCTCTGGGAGATAGTGAAGCACAGGGAAGCCTGGCGTGCTGCAGACCATGGCTTTGCAGAGTTGAACACAACTGAGTGATTGAACAGCAGCAACAGTGAATAAGAGAAAGCAGGAAACATGGGCTAAAAGCCAGATGTTGAACAATACTCAGGACATCCTAGTTTTGTGTGATGGTCCATTCAGATATACGATGCCACCATGGTGACGGCGCCTGGCACTTATTCCTGATGTGGCTTTGAATGACAACCCCACCCACACTCAGCCCCACAGATTGTAGACCTCTCCTAGGATGGTGAGTTGAGAAAAACCCCAGAGGATGCTGAGCCGTGTGGGGAGCACAGTGGGATAAAGGGGTCGGTGAAGAGGAAGGTTGCCTCTTAGGTCCATCTGGGATGGCGCTTTAAATGTTTTTATTATGGTAAAAGCAGATAACATTAGAGCTACCTTTAACAGTTTCAAGTGCTCAGTACAATTTGCTAGCTTTAAGCACAGACTTCTAAAAAGTATTCACCATGCAGGGATAAAGAACAAAGTCCTACTGGACAGCACAGGGAACTAAGTCAATATCCCGTGATAACATAATGGGAAAGTAAATGAAAGAGAATGTATGTATGTGTCTAACTGAGTCACCCTGCTGTATAGCAGAGATTGGCACAACATTGTAAACCAATGGTATTCTTCAATAAAAATAGTAAAATTCAAAATAAAATAAACCCACCATAGATAACCAACAAGGACCTACTCTATAGAAAACAGGGAATTACACTTAATATTTTGTAATAACCTGTAAGGGAAAAGAATTTGAAATATGTATATATACATTTGTATAATTGAAGCTGAAACTAACATGAAATTGTCAATCAATTACACATCAATAAAGAATAAAAATGAGGGACTTCCCTGGCAGTCCAGTGGTTAAGACTCTGTGCTTCCACTACACTGGATGTAGGTTTGATACCTGATCGGGGAAATAAGATCCTGCATGCTGTGCAACTTGGCCAAGAAAAAGTTAAAAAAAGAAAACATACCCAACTTGCTAAGCGAAGCTTTACACCCACTGAACGGCAGCCCTCATTCCCCTCTCTCAGTCCCTGACAACCACCATTCTACTTTCTAATTCAACCAGTTTGCCTGTTTTAGATCCCTCATATAAACTGTCCTGTGATTGACTTATTTCACGATGTCCTCCAGGTTCCTCCACATTGTAGCATAATCAGAATTCCTTCCATGTTTTAAGGCTGAAGAGTATTCCGCTGTCTGGAGGGACCGCATTCTCTTTATCCATTCTTCCAGCAAGGGACACTCAGCAGCTTCCGTCTCTCGGCCACTGTGCATAACGCTGCCACGAGCATGAGCGTAAATATCTCTTTGTGATCCTGTCTCCAATTCTTTGGGATAAACCCTCAGAGAAACAGGATGGCTGAATCGTGTGGCAGATCTATTTTTCATTTTCAAAGGAGGCTCCATGTTGCTCTGCACAGCAGTGACGCCATTACCTTCTGATCTAATGGTACCCAAGTGTTTGCTTTTCCATCTCTCATCTTTCGGGGCCTTGAAATTGGCTGAAGGGCATTGTTACCTCATTCTTCGGATGCCAAAGGGAGACCCAGGGAGATGGAGTGACCTTCTAAAAGTCAAGGGCAGATTGTGGACAGCTGACAGTTAAAACCAAGTCTTATACATCCTTTGGCTCCGGAGATCACACACTACGACGAATAAACAAAGGAGCCCAGCTGTTGTTCCTCTCTACAAATGGTCTCACGTGCCTTATACATGATTAAACAGCATTAACTATGGATTTTTCTGAGCAGAAAAATTTTTCTCAGCAGAGGCTCCTGAGGATGTCCATGTAAGATCCATCCCATGACAAATTGGAAATAGAAACCTGCATTTACTGGTGTATACTGCATTTTACTGGGAACTAAGCCAGGTCTCTATGCCCCATGGGGTGAAACACGTGAGAGATGCTTAAGTTTTCAACACCTGTGAAGTCATTGGAACACCCCTGCAGCCAGATCCCTGTGTCTCTGCAGTAAGTAATCAGCAGAACGAACACAGCAGTCCCTCCCTCGCTGGTGTCTTTCTCCTGTGAACTGAGATGCACCTTCCCTTTCTCCGTCTTCTATGATCATCTGCAACCCCGATGCTTAATCCTTGGATCATCATTGTGTATCCCTCAACTCAGGTTCTCCATAAGACAGAATTTCTCATTTCAATATTTCAAATAACTTCTAGTTTCACCAGCAAGACACCTTTGGGTCTTAGGAGAGCTTCTCAAAGAGCATCTCGCGGCACGGAATGCAGTTTGGTACCAGGTCCTGTCTCCCCAACCGGCCCTTCTCCTGCCCCTGACACCAGGCAGCCCATGGCTCCCGCTGCTCCTCCCCCTGAATTCCGTGTTGTTCCACCTCCAGGGCAAGTCTCGGGTGCAGTCCTGTGCAACTGGGAAATACTCCGAATAGAAGACATGGTTCCAGGCGTGTTTATGCGCCGCAACAGCTGTGGCTTGATCGTTTCACTTGCTTATTCATGAGAGGTGGATATTAACAACTGTCTTCCAAATCTAAGGGCTAATGGGACCAAAATTGAAAGGTTGCTTACAAACATTGCTTGCTAATCAAAGTCGAAGTATGACTGGCTCCCCTGAGAGAGGGTGGATGAGGTCTGCTGGGAAATGAGGAAATCCAACGGCCTGGGGAAAGAGATTTGTCTCTGCAGGCAGATGAACCTGTGTTTAAATCCTGACGTGGATAACATCAGAGGAGTGAATAAATATCTTTGTTCCTTGAATATCAGTGTATTATTCATAGACTGGGTAAAATGAAACCTTCCATAGAGAGATGGTACAGATGCTATGATTACTAATGAGAGTTTTACATCAAGTGACACTCACACACACACTCACACACATAAACACACACACTCACACACATAAACACACACACTCACACACATAAACACACACATTCACACACACTCACACACACACTCACACACATAAACACACACATTCACACACACTCACACACACACTCACACACATAAACACATTCACACACATAAACACACACACTCACACACACAAACACACACACTCACACACACACTCACACACATAAACACACACACTCACACACACACATAAACACACTCACACACACTCACACACACATTCACACACACTCACACACACACTCACACACATAAACACATTCACACACATAAACACACACACTCACACACACACACATAAACACACTCACACACACTCACACACACATTCACACACACTCACACACATAAACACATTCACACATATAAACACACACACTCACACACATAAACACACACACTCACACACATAAACACACACACTCACACACACACACACACACACAACCTGTAGTAACTCTAAACCAGTAAGAATTTCCTTTCCTTCCCCAGCTTGTCTTAGAGTAAAGGGGAAAATGTCAATCAACATTTTTCTATTTTATCGCTGGTTAGAAGCAATGACATTTAAAAAGTGGAATTAAAAAATCTGAAAGGCTGAAGAAAATTTAGATGTTCCATCATGAAAGAAGGTGAGGTTGAGAGGCCATGTGATTGCTCAGAATCAGATACCTAACATGCATGCATATATATATATATATATATATATATATATATAATATGAACATTATCTATATAGATGTATAATATATGTTGTATATATTCTCTGGAAGGAAACTCTTATTTTCTTAATTTTTTGCAGATTCTTTTCAGAAAACTACACATACGAAAGCATTTTTCTAAAAACCAGAAAAAGGATGAAAGGTTTGAGTCATTTCTTGTCCATGATACACTTATTCTGAAATCAAATTCTTTGTAAAGATGCTAACAATTAAGGAGCTGATCAGACATTGCAAAAGGCCTCTTATGTCATCAAACTGTTAGGATGATGTTAATTTCCTCTGGCTATTGCTAGGAATCTTTTTTGTAGTTGATTAATTTTGGTAAATGCTGAAATCTAACTCAGTACACTGGGGACAGCTGAGATTTCCACTTGCAGAAAGAGAACTATTAAAGTTGTCAGAGTTAAACAAGGAATCTGGGAACATACTGATAATGTTCAACGCACAAAGTAAAATTTAAAAGTTAGGTCTTAATTTAACGTCATGTTTTATGGAAGATGAAGCTTTGCAGTCGATTGGAGTAGCCTGGGGACCAATTCAGGAACATTTGAAGTACACAGTTTCATCAAAGTTTGGTTATATTGTTACCTGGGGGCACAGGACTCAGCAGTCACCCTGGATGCCCCGCTTTTTCTAACTCGCAGTGCCTTGTCGCGTGAATGTGACACCTCAGTACCTCTTAGTACCGCCTGCTCCTCCCCACCTTAACCATCAGCATCGTGGTCCAAGCTGTCCCCAGCCTGGGCACTGAGGTGACTGCTGAGCTCCTCCATCACCTCCACGCCGTCCCTCCTCACTGTTCTCCACTCCCCAGAGAAAGCATCTTTTCCTGCTTGCAGACCTGACATCGCCCCACCCGACTATTCTCCCAAGCCCTTGTCGCAGGTTCCCACTGCTCTTAGGTCTGTAACGTGGCCCATGGGACCTGGCTTCTGGACACCCTCTCCCCTTCCGACATGAGATCCCACCCCACGCAGGGCTTTACAGCTTCCTTCTGCCTAGAACATTCCTCCCACCCCGTTCCCCTATCTCAGTCACCCTTTAGGTCCCTGTTTTAGCTTGGATCCTCAGGGAAGCCAGATTAAATTTGTGATCACAGGGCCCTACCCACGTCTCACGGCTCTCAGGACACTGGTCACGGTTACAGTTTTATCAATACGTTTGTCTGTGCAGTCACAGTCCATTCTTACGTCTCTCTGACATCACTGGTTCTATTTGTGCTTAGCACGAGTGGAGGCAGTGCGCGAATGGATGAACGGATGCCAGGACACGCATCTGTTTATCATCTACAGTTGGGCACGGTGCCCTGGTGAACTGTGCTTCTGCTTGTCCTCTCATGGACCAAAAGAAGTATCTCTTTGATGCTTAGCTTGAGGCTGGAGTTTTCTGATGGGAGGAGGAGCAGACTCTGATTATGCAAATATGTAAAAAGCCTACAGGAGCGGAAACCAGAACTCTTCTCATCAGTACTCAACTCTGTTGTTGCTCAGTCACTCAGTTGTGTCTGAATTTTTGCGACCCCATGGACTGCAGCATGCCAGGCTTCCCTGTCCTTCACCATCACCCGGAATTTGCTCACACTCATGTCCATCGAGTCGGTGATGCCATCCAACCATCTCGTCCTGTGTCATCCACTTCTCCTCCTGCCCTCAATCTTTCAAAGCATCAGGGTCAATTCTAGCTCTCCAGTTTTCACCATGGGCGCCACAGCCTCGCCTAATTACTTCCAATTTTCTCACGGATTATCATTTGATGAATAATTGTACAGTATGATTTTGTATTTACAGAAGGGATATAAAGTCCCAGATGATGAAAAACAACAATACACAAAACCTTTCCCAAGACCTGCAAGGTCAGGACGTCGTGGCTCATGTCAAACAAGCCATCGAAGGTTCCTGTTGAGCCCATCCATGTCTTTAACCCTAGCCTAGATCTTGTCAACAAGCAGCCAGAGGTGCGTGAGGCAGATGATGACGTGGCAGATTTAAAAAGCAGGAAATGGGACCTCCCTGGGGGCCCAGCGGCTAAGATTTCATGCCCCCAGTGCAGGGGGCTCAGGTTCAATCCTTGGTTAGGGAACCAGATCCCACATGACGCAACTAAGCATTCGTATGCTGCAAATGAAGATCCTGACACAGAAGTGAAGACTGAAGATCTGGTGTGCAGGAATGGACCCAGCACAGCCAAGTAAATGAATAATTTTTTTTAAGTGGGAAACGGTCATCCTGATGGGGTGAAATCCACTGAAATCCGCTGAAAGATTCCCCTCTACTGCAGGGTGGTGCTCAGTCGCTCAGTCGTGTCTGACTCTTTGCGACCCCAAGAACCGTAGCCCGCCAGGCTCCTCTGTCCATGAGATTTCCCAGGCAGGAATATTGGAGTGGATTGCAATTCCCTTCTCCAGGGGCTCTTCCCAGCCCAGGGCTCGAACCTGCATCTCCCGCGTTGGCAGGTGGCTTCTCTACCACTGAGCCACCTGGGAAGACCCCATTGCAGGGTACATTGTTGCATGTTATTTTGAGTCTTTCCATCCTTCTCTGCCCAACTCAGCTGTGAACAGCTGTGAACCACAGGGGGCAGGATGGATGTTGGCCTGTAAGCAGGAGAAGGTGGGGTTTGAGTTGTCCTCTGGAAATGAGCACGATTTGGTTTGTGGGAGGAAGAGATGGGTCCACAGTCATAGGTCAGGAGCGGGGACTGAGAGATGAAAATGCATAGAGAGCACACACTTATCTGAGAAAAGGCCAAGCTGTGCAAATGCTGGGGTTGGGATTCAAGGAGACAAGGAGGAGGGGTCACGTGACATGTGGTAGAGCCTCTCCCACAAAGATTTTCTGTCCCGTGGGTACCTCATCAAGCATAGTAAAGATGCTTCCTTTTTTTTTTCTAACTCATTTATGGAAAATTAAATTAAATTCTCAGTTTATCATGAATTCATATGCCTTTTATTTTAATAATACAAACTACGGATGCTATAATATGACCATTATCTCTGAAAAGGGCTTGGCCAGCTTCCAACCTTCTTCATCCACCTCTATTTCTAATTCCGCGGAGGTTAACAGCAATCCACAGATGTCTTTGCATGGCCAGCTCCCCCGGAATGAACAGAGGATCTGGAAATCTCAGAGAGTAATGAAGTCATTATCATAACGATTTTAATAAAATTTTCAATAGTTAAGCCACCTTTCTGTGATTTACTGCTCAAAAAAAGCTAAGCCACTGAGTCAGAGCCTTAAAAAGGTCGGGGAACAGGCTGTTGAACAAAAGTAATAAAGCAAGAAAGAGCAGATGAGAGAAGAAGGCCGGGGTGATAGCAGGAGCTGTTGTGTCCATGCTGGGCATCTAGCCAGTGCTCTTCAAAGCCAAGTTTCAATGAAGACCTGCATGTGCCATCTATACCTGAGATCCTCCAGACCCGGAGACCACGAATGCAAGGCCAACCACTGTAAGGACAGATCACCCGTCCCGCCCCAGGAGAGAGTCCTGGGGTCTCAAGGAGCCAAGGTAAGACTTGTGCATGGAAGCCTTCACACTAGACTCTGTAAGGACTCGGGCACCTTTCTTTTTTTTTAGGACTTACCAGCTCTGACTGTATAAATCAAGCCTGGCAAACTAGGGCTTGAAACATATCCTCTAGAAGACCCAGATATAAGGCCAGGTGAGTTTCAACACAGGTACCTGACAACCTACAGTAAGACCCACATAATACTTCCCAGCAGAACCAAGGAAGGAAACAGGTCTGTGTTGGGTGCCCTTTTCTTAAGAAAGTAGGCAAGAAAATAATAGTAAATAATAGTTTCAAAAGACTCCAGTAAAACAGCTGAGATGTTGAACAAAGGCTATTCAATGGGTAAACATCAGTTACCTTAAAAGCTTTCCCATCCTTGAGAGTGCCAGATAAAGGAAGTGCTCACATGCGTGTGTGTATGAGCAAGTTGGCGTGTGATCCACAGTCTCAGTGAAATCGGATGACACCAAAGTTGCAGGGAGTGGGGTGCCATGATCAGCTCTGTTTGCTGAGCAAAGAAGTAGCTGCTGGTGAGCATCCTTCTGAAATGCCTAATTCCCATTCCTTAGTAGTGAGCGGGTTTGGTGAACTGAGTTTTATCTTTGTTAGAGATGAAGAGTGCTTCCGAGTCTGGGGGCATCCTTCTGAAGCAGTGGCTTCACTATCCTGGGGAGGAGGCTCAAGGAGACGAACAACAACTGGCATGACAGCCCAACTAAGATCAGAATTTAAGCAGATTTTTTCCTGCCATTCCACTGCCTTCTAACACTGCCTGAGTGGCAAATCTTAGGAAGTCAAGTTTCAAAACAATAAAGATTCAATGTACCAAGAATTCTGCAAAGGACACATCCCCAAATATAGACCCAGCTGGGATTCACATGTGCAGCTCTTCAAATACGTGTCGCTGAAGTCACTAAGTCCTGTCTGACTCTTCTGTGACCCCATGGACGCAGTTTGCCATGCTCCTCTATCAGTGGGGTTCCCCAGGCAAGAACTCTGGAGTGCGCTGCAATTTCCCCCTCCAGGGGATCGTCCAGACCCAGGGACTGAACCTCCATCTCCTGCATTGGCAGGTGGATTCTTTATGGCTGAGCCACCAGGGAAGCCCTTCACAATGTATGAAAGTGAAAGTGAAGTCACTCAGTCGTGTCCGACTCTTTGAGACCCCATGGGCTGTAGTCTACCAGGCTCCTCTGTTCATGGGATTTTCCAGGCAAGAGTACTGGAATGGGTTGCCATTTCTTTCTCCAAGGGATTTTCCCAACCCAGGGATCGAACCCAGGTCTCCCGCACTGCAGGCAGACACTTCTACTGGCTGAGCTACCGGGAAAACCCCTCAGTATGTGTATAGAGATGCAAATTCCTGATGCCCTTAAGTCAAAGAATTCATTCACTCAATTCTGGCACCTCTTTTGGGGGGACAATCCTCTAGTTTTGGCTCATCCGCTGGGAATTAGAGATGGCTATCTATATTTAAAGTACGTATGTTTGCATTTTTGGCCCTGCTGTTTAATAGAAAAGTGATTTATAGCAGCGGATTGGCAGTGACAGATTCTGTGGCGGTGCCGGGGACTGCTTCCAGATGAGTTGAAAGATGGTTTCTGAGCATGAATTATATTTCCGCATGTAAACAGGAAGACAAGGAAGATGATGAATCATCTCCTACCAACTCTTAGTGCAGAACTGCAGACTATATAATTTAAAATTTACTGCCAGCAATACCCGTATAATGTGCTCAGGCACAGAGAACCTACCAGATATTAATACATTAGGAAACAAAACCTGTATTAAGGTTTCCTGTAACTGAGAGAAAGCCCGTGAGTAATCCCCACTTCCATGCATTAGGTCACCTAGAGGTGAACACGTATGCTTTGGCCTCAACCCTCAAGGAAACCAATGAATTAGCTGAAAAATCTGGTTTAATATTAATGTGATATGTCAATTTCTTTGGAAGATAAAGTTGACCTGTCATAGCTCTTTGAAGGTAATCTCTAAGTCTGGGCAGTTTAGCTGTGATGGTAATGGTACTGTTTGCCTTGGGTGGGTCCTCGGGGAGGGCACTCAGTGTGTGAATTAGGAAAGTAGCGTACTTGGGATAATGGTGCTTTCTGCATCTCTTCTGTTTCCTTTGATAAAAGCGAGTGGCTGGCCTGCCCAGGATCCCAACTGACCCTCCACCCAAAGGTAGTAAAAATGCAAAATCCATCTCAGCACACGGCCTGGGGTAATTCGTTTTCTGTTGATCAGACGAGAAAACCGACGATGGATGGATCCTAAATGTGAAGTGCTTCACCATTCCTTGATTTATTTTGCTTCTTTTTTTTTTTTTTAATATTAATTACATTCTGGGTGCTCAGAGAAATAAACTTGAATACCCAGTAAGCTGCCGCAGAGAATGTGCAATGAATCACAACGAATTCCTTTCCACCAGGCCTCGCCCCATTCCCTCTGAACCCTCGTGCCTTCTGTTCTTCAGCCCCGGACCCTGAGACTGAGGATCCAGTGGGCAGTTTGTGGATAGTCTGTGCCCTCGATCCTGTCTGCTTCCTCTGTGGTCACATGGGTGCTCTTTAGCGTCTTCTCCCAAGCTGGCAGGAGACAGTGTAAACCATGAAGGACTTCCTTGGCCCTACGGTACATGCAAGAGAGAGACGAGGTGGGAACTCAGCCCCTTGAAGGTCTGGGCATCCAGCACCTCTGAGTTTCCCTAACAGACCTTTCTCAGCTCATGCAAACCTCGGGGAGTACAGATTGGTTACAGATACACTCGTTTTGGGGGCTTCCCCAGTTGTTCAAGTGGTAAAGAATTTGCCTGCAATGCAGGAGACAGGAGTTCAATTGTGGGGTCAGCAAGATCCCCTAGAGAGGAAATGGCAACCCACTCCAGTATTCTTGCTTGGAAAACCCCATGGACAGAGTAGCCTGGTGGGCTGTAGTCCATGGGGTCGCAAAGAGTCAGACACGACTTAGTCACTAAAAACAACAACACTCGTTTTTAAGAACTATGTATCTGTTTACAGCTTATAGGCTTTTATTTCTTTTCAGAAAATGCAACCTTCTGAAAGTAATTTCCTAAACAAAATGAGGGTAATTCTGGTGGTCAAAATGGAATCTGATTGGCCCATGTATACATTAATATTTCAGAGAGATTGCTTGTGGTTGGCAAAAGATCTTAACACTTGAAATTTGAGCTTCTCTTCCAGCCAGTTCTACCCTTTTTATGTAAATGAGGGTCAAATAATTTCAGTTCCAAGAAAACCAACATTTGGAAGCTCCCAGGACCCAGCTCACTTAAATGTGCTGACATGGTTTTAGAGCCTGAAATTGTTTATTGGATGGAGTAACTCAGAAGTCAAGGGCTGATGCGAACGGCTGCAAACCTCCAACAGTTATTCCTGGGGACATCACAACCTCCTTAATCTGTTTATGTCTGTGCTTTTGCCAAAAGGAATCTACCTGGAATACTGATCAAATGATAATTTGAGAGCTTCTTTTTTATAAAAAAAATTCAATTTCCTTAAGATGAGGCTGGTGTTCCAGTCTTTACAAGGTAAGGGTTTTTATTCCCATTTTCTGGGAAGGGAGACTTCCTAAATACGGAACATGGAGCAGAATTAGTACAGGTCTCATGGGCTTTCTTTGTGGCTCAGATGGTAAAGAATCTGCCTACAAGGCAGGAGACCTGGGTTCGATCCCTGGGTTGGGAAGATCCCCTAAAGAAGGGAATGACAACCCACTCCAGTATTCCTGTCTGGAGAATCCCAGGGACAGAGGAGCCTGGAGGGCTCCAGTCCATGGGGTCGCAAAGAGCTGGACACGACTGAGTGACTAACACATTCATCTGTTCCCAAATACTTCCTTGGGCCTTTTTTCTGTTTCTCTTTCTGAGAGGGTTTTTGCTTCCACGGTTAAATCACTAAGTCAGATTGAATTTAGCTGAAGTGTGAAGTCTTAACGTGTGAAGTCTGTAATTTGGCAAAAAAACAACAATGTCACAAAAGCTTGAACTCTGCTGAAACATCATCATAGTCACATGATACAGGGAGATGACAGGGTGTACGGGGGCCGTTCGTGAGAGTGAGGACACGCTTCTCCCGGCAGGCGTGCCCCTGGGGGCTGGCTGGCGGAGGAGAGAACGGCCCTCACTAGTTCATAATGTAAAAAGGACCCTCCTTTCAGAAAAGGAGTCATGATAGCCCTTCCTCCGGATGAAGACAGATCGGTCAGACTCCCTGGGCCTTTGACACAGGTTCCCCTCACCCTTCCCTGAGGTCAAGGGCTTCTGCAGCTCCTCCCTGGACCCAAGTGTGATCTCCGTCCCCAGAAGCTAGCCCTTCCAAATACCCTAGACCTTCCAAACACCATCTTAGGATCTTCACGTGGCAACAGATTTGAATTTGCGTTCTCGAGTGAGAGTCACAATCCATTGTGAGTGTGTGTGTGTGTTCAGTCACTTAGTTGTGTCTAACATTTTTGTGACCCCTTGGACTGCAGCCCACTAGGCTCCTCTGTCCATGGGATTTTCCAGGCAAGAACATTAGCGTGGGTGTGGGTTGCCACTGCTTCTCCAGGGGGTCTTCCCAACCCAGGGATTGATCCTGGGTCTCCTGCATTGGCAGGTGGATCCTTTACCTGTATGCCACCTGGGAAGCCCGTTACTTTCCCAGGAAGAGAGCTTTTGTGGAACTACCCAGTGAGACGGGTGGTGGTCAAGAGCTGTGGGCAGAGAGGGTCCAGCGGCCCACGTGGAGGATGAATCCTAGAGGCTCACCTGCCCCGTCAGGCCCCAGAGCTTGTATAGTTTGGTGCTCCCTCCTCTCGATGTCTCCAGGTTCCCCATGGCTCCCATGAGGCTTCTGGTGCCAAGCAACATTGTGTTCTCCCGTCCAGATGTGCGTAGTTGCTCAGCAGTGTTCAACTGTTTGCAACCCTGTCGACTATAGCCTGCCAGGCTCCTCTGTCCGTGGGATTCTCCAGGCAGGAATACTGGAGTGGGTTGCCATTGCCTTCTCCAGGGGATCTTCCTGACCCAGGGAATGGACCTGAGTCTCCTGTGTCTCCTGCATTGGCAGGCAAGTTCTTTACCACCATGCCGCCTGAGAAGCTGTTCGGATGCTCAGAGATGAACTGGCTGCCGAGTGGACATGTCCCGATAGGCACTTGGCACTGTGAGCATTTCCAGCAGGAAGAGGGAAACAGGGGGACTGGGCATGTGCACCTGTCTACGGGACCCAGGACCAGATCTGCCGTCGCCCCCTTATATTAAAAGCAGTAGGTGCCATGAGTGTAAGGTGGATCTGCCTGGTTGTTTTATTGGACGCTTGAACGCTTCAGCCTCATGTTCAGAAAACTCTCCAGAACCACCCGCCCTCATCACATGGCTCGGCTGTAATCAATCAAGGCACTCAGGAAACCAGAGCAGGCTGAAGTGTGCCGGCCAGCATCTCCTTTCAACGTGTGAATGAATCACCTGGGGTCTCGTTAAATGCAGATCCAGAGTCAGCCTGCCTGGGGTTGGAGCTGGACGTGGCACTTCTAAAAGGCTCTCAGGTGATGCCCAGACGCTGGCCCATGGGGCTCTTGGCAAAAGCAGTGGGGCTGCTGCCCTCCTGCCAAGACAAACCGATGGGGAGACAGGACCTTGACGTGAAGAGCAGACCTCAACTGGCTTCCCAGAAAGGAGCTCTGGCTAAGTGGCTAAGGGGCTAAGTCACTTCAGTCGTGTCCGACTCTGTGCAGCCCCATAGATGGCAGCCCATGAGGCTCCGCTGTCCCTGGGATTCTCCAGGCAAGAACACTGGAGTGGGTTGCCATTTTCCTTCTCCAATGCATGAAAGTGGAAAGTGAAAGGGAAGTCACTCAGTCGTGTCCAACTCTTCGTGATCCCATGGACTGCAGCCCACCAGGCTCCTCCGTCCATGGGATTTGCCAGGCAAGAGTACTGGAGTGGGGTGCCATTGCCTTCTCCGGAAAGGAGCTCTGGTTACGACTATTCTTTATTCTTTTTTTTTTAATTGAAGTATAGTTGATTTACAAGGTCCTGTTAGTTTCCGTTGTACAGCACAATGACTCAGATCCTTTTTCCTTATAAGTTACTATAAAACATTGAGTATAGCCAGTCCCCTGTGCTACATAGGAGGTCCTTGTTAGTTTTCTACTTTATGTGGGTGTGTGCTCAGTCCTCAGTCATGTCAGACTCTTTGAGGCTCCATGGGCTGTACCCCACCAGGCTCCTCTGTCCTTGGGATTTTCCAGGCGAGAATACTGGAGTGGGTTGCCATTTCCTTCTCTAGGAGATCTTCCCGACCCAGGGATCGAACCAGAGTCTCCTGCATTGGCCGGTGGATTCTTTACCATGGACCCACCCGGGAAGCCCCAATCTGTAAATCCCATATTCCTAATTTGTCCCTCCACCTTTGGGAACTATATGTTTGTTTTCTATGTCTGTGGGTCTATTTCTGTTTTCTCAATAAGTTCATTTGCATCTTTTTTTTCAGATTCCACATATAAGTGATATCACGTATTTGTTACTCCTCTGACTTATTTCACTTAGCCTGATAGTCTTTAGTTCAAACTATGTTGCTAATTCAAGTAGATACATGCACTCCAATGTTCATAGCAGCACTGTGTACAATAGCCAACGTATGGCAGCAACATCAACAGATGTAAGAGTCCACCGACCGACGAATGGAAAAGGAAGATGTGGTACATATACACACAATGGAATAGCACTCAGCTGTTCTACTGTAGGGGCATCCACACACCAAACCGTCTCATCTCTACAAGTCTCCTTAAAACTACCCGAGTCTCCTTGCCCCCACTTCAAACGTAAAAGTACTGACAGGGCTGATGCTTATTAAACTGCCCCACACACCAGCAAAGAGCTCATCTGAACCTCATCACAACACTCGCTGTTGATGATGTTTAGTCGCCAACTCATCTCCAACTCTTTTGTGACCCCACGGACTGTAGCTCCCCAGGCTCCTCCGTCCAGGGGATTCTCCAGGCAAGAATACTGGAGTAGGTTGTCATTTCTTCCTCCAGGGGATCTTCCAGATCCAGGGATCAAAGCTGAGTTTCCTATGTTGGAAGGCTGATTCTTTGCCACCGAGCCACCAGGGAAGCCCCATAAGAACAGTACAAGATACATACTTTGTCCTGAGCTAATAAAGGAGACAGAGCCTCTGGATTTAAGTAACCCGCTAACAAAGTCAGAAGTGGACATGGCATTTGAACCAGGGTGGGGCATCTGACTCAAAGGCCTGCACTCTTTCCTCTGCCCATCAAAGGGGCCACTTATCTATTCTAGGGTGCAATTTTTTTTTTCCAGCCGCATGTCTAGTGAGTACCTGCGATGTGCCAGGCATGGACTAAGGCTGGTTAATACTCTACAGACAGGTCATAAGGATCCTCGAGCACAGAAAGTCTTTTTCTGGAGGCCCTCCAGCAAAAGCACACTTCTTAAATCTCCATTTCAAACACTCTGATGTAAAAGAGCTGCTGGCTCAAGGCTTTGGAGGATAAATTGGGTTGCTGGGATTTTCAGAAAGGCTTTGGTCTTGAAATCCCTGTCCTTTAGAACCTAAACACTTACTTGAAATGTGTCAAGGGTGCCGACAGCTTCCGGGGCCATGACACCGTTTCAAATAAGCGGTGACTTTGTTCCTCATTAGCGGCGGTGCCTGCAAAGCTTAGAGTGTTTGCAGCCACCTGTCCTCAGGGGCTTGGTTACCAGCTGCCCCTTAGAGGCACAATTTAGTTGCAGCGAAAGGAAGAAGTCAATGACCCTCAAAGACCATCCTCCAGGAAGAGAGCTGCTTCTGCCTGGAACTGCAGAGAATTCCCTGGAAAGCTGAGGCCTTCGGTCTGCCTCTTGGGTTTTGCAGAGGGACTTCACCTGGGCTGGTGGTCGCATTGACAGTGTATTTGAGGACCCATGGCCTTGGCTTCATCAGAGGGTCTGGAAGGGCCCCGGAAGCCATGCTGATGACTCGACATATCCACCGGACTGGAGAGGAGGACGTGGACCCAGACACTAGTGCAGCACTGGGAGTGTAGTGTCAGTCGCTCAGTCGTGTCCGACTCTTTGCGACCCCATGGACGGCAGCCCGCCAGGCTCCTCTGTCCATGGGATTCTCCAGGCCAGAACACTGGAGTGGGTTGCCATGCCCTCCTCCAGGGGATCTTCCTGACCCAGGGATCGCACCCACGTCTCCTGCACTGCAGGCAGCTTCTTTACTGTCTGAGCCACCAGGGAAGCTGGATATGAGCAGAGGGAGTTTCAGGTCCTAACTTCTGACAGTGCCTCGTGGAACATGGCTGATGGAGGCAGAGTGGTCGCCCCTGGTGGGCAGGGTGGTCAACGGCAGGCAGCCACCTCCCTCGAGTTTTGGCAGGAGTCCCTGCGTTCGCAGGCTGGTGGTGCTGTCTTATTCCTCTCTGCCTGCGAGCTGGACACAGTCCTGAGGGAGAGACACGAGGGTCTCACAACTGGGAAAGGAGGACAGCCTCAGGCAGGTGGCACTGAGCGTCAGGAAACCTGAAGCCAGAGGGCAGGGGCTCTGGGGTTCCTTCCAGCCCTTCTTGGGGTGTCTTGGTGGCACATTTCCTGGGGGGGAAGCCGGGTTGTGGGATTCCTCTGTGTCCCCATTGCACATGGCCCCATCACTTCCTGCAGAAATTCCTCACCAATACTGACATCGGAGACAGAAGCGGAAAAGGAGGGGCATGGACTTGGAGACACAGGCTGGGCTCCGGTGGGCAGCCATCATTGCCAGAGACACCTCCAGGAATTCTGTGGTTCCACCCAGCCCGTCCTCTTCCAGCCTTCAGACCCCCTCACCCCATCCCCTCCGCAGATGTCTTTCCCCAAAGCCACAGTCCAGAAACTTAGAGGCACAAGTCCCTGGGAGCTGTTTTTGGCTGTTTTCCAGTTGTTAGACTGGGCTTCCCTTGTGGCTCAGCTGGTGGAGAATCCTCCTGCCATGCGGGAGACCTGGGCTCGATCCCTGCATTGGGAAGATCCCCTGGAGCAGGGAAAAGCTATCCGCTCCAGTATTCTGGCCTGGAGAATTCCACGGACTGTATAGTCCATGGGGTTGCAAAGAGTCGGACGCAAATGAGCGCCTTCCACTTTCTAGTTGTTAGGGCGCTGAGGTCATTTGGTAAAAATAGCTAGTTGCACTGCGTGCGTACAGCAGCTCAGGCAGCACATCAGGGTCTTGGCGCGAACGCACACCAGCCTCTCGGCACCATCGTGAGGCAGGCACTGCTCTTGCCACTGCTGCACACTTGCCTCTAAGTCACTGGGTTATATTCAACATTGCTAACTGTTAGATAAATGCAAATCAAAACTACAGCCAGTCCCCACCTCACACCGGTCAGAATGGCCATGATTAAAAGTCTGCAAACAGTCAGGGCTGGAGAGGATGTGGAGAAAAGAGAGCCCTGTCCGGCAGTGCCGGCGGGAACGTAAGTTGGGGCAGCAACTACGGAAAACAGTGTGGACGCTCCTTTAAAAAGTAAAAACAGAGCTACCGTCTGCTCCAGCAAGCCCACTCCTGTGCACATGTCTGAAGAAAACTGTAATTCTAAAAGATACATGTGCTCCTATGTTTATTGCAGCACTATTTACAATAGCCAAGACAGGGGGGCAACCTAAATGCCCAACATAGATGAATAAAAAGATGTGGTCCATATATACAACGGAATATGACTCAGCCATAAAAAAGAATGAAATAATGTCATGTGCAAGCAACCTGGATGGACCTAGAGATTGTCATACTAAGTGAAGTCAGAAAGACAAAGACAAACATCGTATGACATCACTTACACGTGGAATCTAAAATACGACACAAATGAACCTATTTATGAAACAGAAACCAACCCACAGGCCTAGACAGCAGAACTGTGGTTTCCATGGGGGAGCGGAGCCCGGGAAGGGGTGTAGTGGGAGTCTGGGGCGAGCAGAAGCAGACTATTATATGTAGGGTGGATAGACAATGAGGTTCCACTGCATAGCACAGGGCACTATATTCAGTGTCCTGTGATAAACCATCATGGAAAAGAATATGAAGATGAGGACTGAGCTCTGCAGCCTCATCCAGGGCTCAAGCTCTTCACCAGCGGTGAGGGGTGACAGGTGTTCAGGCACCTTGGCAGGCCATGGACAGAGGAAGATTTGCTCAGGGAAGACCCCTGCAGCACCCCAGGACATGATGTCCACTGCAGTTACCCTTAGGCCCCATCTTGGATGACAGGACATCCATGTGGACATGGAAGGCTTGAGGGAGGGCAGGGTCTTGAGCAGCCAGGCTAGCCAATGAGGCATTTGCTAATGAGGCATTTGCTAATTTGTTAAAAGATAGACTTGAACCTTCTCCAGTCTATCTCCCTGTTACAATGACCTTTCTTCCAGCCCGTGGGGAGCTGGAGGGTTATAGGAAAAGAGAATGAAAGGTCACTATTAATCTCTTCAATTACTCTTCACCACCATTTGGTTCAAAAATTGGGAACAAGTTTCTTGCTGTGAGGCTTTCTCAACCCAACCAAAGAGAGTAAAATCTGAAACTATGGATATTTTCCAGGCAGAATTCTTTAGCTCCTTAAAAAGTCCCGTTGCATTAGAGATGTGTATGCTGAGTCTAAATGTATATCCTATAATATCTGCAATCAATAGCCAAAGGTCAATACCATCTACTGTCCAGCTCCACCCTTTGACAAGAAAGATATGAGAAGTACAATCTTAATGTTTCCACCCCGGAACCAACAGCAACCATTAGCATCTCAACAGCACCTGATGCTTCTGGTGGAGTCCCGAGCTGGCTTTCACAGCGAGCTAGAGACAAAGATCCCTTTCTGTACTTACAGTGAGAAGCTAGGGGCTTAATTCACGGTGGCTTCTACTGGGCTTCTCTATACTCTCTACCTGTGTGCCTGTGTGCTCAGTCGCTTCAGCTGTGTCCGACTCTTCGCAACCCTAAGGACTGTAGCCTGCCAGGCTCCTTTGTCCATGGGATTCTCCAGGCAAGAATACTGGAGCGGGTGGCCATGCCCTCCTCCAGGGAATCTTCCCTACCCAGAGATCAAACCCAAGTCTCTTATGTCTCCTGCGCTGGCAGGTGGGTTCTTTACCACTAGTGCCTCCTGGGAAGCCCCATACTTTCTATCTATGAGGATAGAAAACTAAGTCCAGTTTGTATCACTGGATCCTTTTCAACTAGATATGAAGAAGGGCTTTATGGTTTCAAAGCACTCTCGATATCTGGGAATTACTAGGGGAGTTGAATTTCACACCAGAAACACTACTATTCATTTTGTAAACTGGCAGATGGTGATCAGAGACAAAAATGAAAGCCACAGAAAGTCACACCCACCGGGACTTTTCTGGTTGTCCAGTGGTTAAGACTTCAGCTTCCACTGCAGAGGCCCTGGGTTCCAACCCTGGTTGGGGAGCTAAGATCCTGAGCAATATTGTAGCAAATTCAATAAAGACTTTAAAAATGGTCCACAGTAAAAAAAAAAATCTTGAAAAAAAAAGTCATGCCCACTGAGGTTGAATTCTGCAGATAAGAAGGGCCTTGATGGAACCCTGGGCAACCTTTGGTAAAGGTAGGCACCTAGTGGAGAGATGCTCCCTTCCCAGGTGGGGCAGTTAATAAAGAATCCACCTGCCGATGCAGGAGATGCAGTTTCGATCCCTGGGTCGGGATGATCCCCTGGAGGAGGGATAACGAGGATGAACGTTCCAGAGGTAGTACCCTGGCTGGAGTTCACTACTGGGGCCACCTCTGCCAGAAATGGAGCAAGCCTCCCAAATCTGACAGTTCTTTTTGGGAACCAGATTTTTCAAGGACTGCTTCCCATTGCTCAAAGCTCACGATTCATCTCTCACTGGAACACATGTCTGACTCTTCGCAACCCCTATGAACTGCAGCCCTCCAAGCTCCTCTGCCCATGGGATTTTCTAGGCAAGAATAAAGGGTTGCCATTTCCTTCTCCAGGGGATCTTTCCGACCCAGGGATCAAACCCATGTCTCTTTATGTCTCCTGCATGCAGGTGGGTTCTTCACTACTGAGCCACTTGGGAAGCCTCATCATTTACTTTCTATTTGAGGGGATGCGACAGTCTTAATTTCTTGCTAGGAATTCTCTTAATATTTGGGGGAAGTCTCTGTTACAAAATGCTCAGTCCAAATTAGTTTCATAAGGCTTTGCTAGATTTCCATTTCCTTCAACTTAAATGGTATATACCCAACATAACTAAGATCATGTATGTGTGTGTGTATTTCTCTAAAATTTAACAATTCACTAGATTTGCATAAATTATTTAGGCAAGGAAAAAATTTTTTAAATCTGCATACTTCACAGGTTCTAAATTCTGAGTTAGGAGGTAAAGCATAGGAGGGAGAAAATTACATTCTGGTGAGGCACTTATCCAGACTGAGGCTGTCCCATTTTTTTTCACTCCAGTTCCAGGAGCTGATTTTTTAATGGCCAAAAATGAAAACTTATTTCCCTGACTGTGCTATCTGGACTGTCCCCTCCAACTGTAATCGCTTTACAATAGGTTTCTAATGCACAATTGCCAATTAAACTGTACGTTTAACCTTTGCACAAAGCACTCCATTTTCTTTTGTTAGGGAATCAAGCTTTTAAGTCAGCCGATCAATTCTGCAAATTATGTAAGTACATAGCGCTTGCTTAATATTTATTATGTTGGGCAGAGTGGAGTATGACTACAGCAGGGACAAATAGCCCCTCACACAGTCCAGATGGGATGAATCAGCTGGGGTGATCTGAATACTGCGGGGTGTGGGACATCTCTGGTTTTCTGGGGCTCTTCAAATACTGGGGAGAGACATAGACATGCAGTGGGACCTCGGTGACTCTAAGGGGCAGAGCTCAGCTGTATTTTTGTCCAGGGAATGTTTCACTTTCTCTGGCCAACTCTGACCTCAGAAGAAGCTTTCCGCCTCCATGTCTGGGTCCCTGTAAATGCCACGAGGAGTTCCAACAGCACATGGTTCTGATGCTCTGAGCACACAAATACCTGAGGCCTCTTTTCTTTCTAAGTCACCTCCGGAAACAGCGGCATGATTAGATACCCTTCTGTTGTTGCATAGGCGATCAGTCGTGTCCCACTCTTCTCGACCTCATGGACTGCAGCACGCCAGGCTTCCCTGTCCTTCACTATCTCCCGGAGTGTGCTCAAACTCATCTTCATTAAGTTGGTGATGTTATCTAACCATGTCATCCTCTGTCCTCTGTCACCCCCTTCTCCTTTGGCCTTCATTCTCTCCCAGCATCAGGGTCTTTTCCAATGAATGAGTCAACTCTTCACATCAGGTGGCTAAAGTATTGGAGTTTCAGATTCAGCATCAGTCCTTCCAATGAATATTCTGGGTTGATTTCCTTTAGGGTGACTGGTTTGATCTCCTTGCTGTCCAAGGGGCTCTCAGATACACTGTTAGTAACCACTTTTGGAGGTGAATGCTTTATTATTCTTTCCATTTTAAAATGAGAAACTATTCACCCATGCCTATTTTCTGTGTCATGAAAGTGAATGAAAGTGTTGATTGCTTAGTTGTGTCTGACTCTTTGGGACCCATAGACTGTAGCCCACCAGGCTCCTCTGTCCATGGGATTTCCCAGGCAAGAATACTAGAGTGGGTTGCCATTTCCTTCTCTAGGAGATCTTCCTGATCCAGGGATCAAACCCAGATCTCTTGCATTAAGGTGGATTTTTACCATCTGAGCCACCAGAGAAGCCCTTTCCATGTCATACCACTGGATAAAAAAGATCAAAATGATTTATAACTAGAAGAATTCAATTCCATGTAAAAATCAGAATACAAAGGCTCTTCAAAATAGATGATACTTTTATTTTTTTTGTCTTCCTCACAGTGATGTTTATTCTTTATAAAATACAAGTAGAACACAGTTTGTGAAGTCCTAGTCAAAAGAAGATTCTCTGCGTTCTGCTTCTTTACTTATAAACTGAGAGGCTGAACTGAAAGGCAGGTTCTGAGTCTTACTCTATACTTGGCTCTGAGTTTGTTTAAAACCAAACTTGTTTCATAGTGTGAAATAAAATTCCTATTTTCATGGCAAGACAAGACAAATTTAAACAAAAACTATCTTCTGCCCTTTGGCAAAAGAATTGATGCTTTTAACCTATGGTGTTGGAGAAGACTCTTGAGAGTCCCTTGGACTGCAAGGAGATCCAACCAGTCAATCCTAAAGGAGATCAGTCCTGAATATTCATTGGAAGGACTGATGCTGAAGTTGAAACTCCAATACTTTGGCCACCTGATGTGAAGAACTGACTCATTGGAAAAGACCCTGATGCTGGGAAAGATTGAGGGCAGGAGGAGAAGGGGACAACAGAGGATGAGGTGGTTGGATGGCATCACTGACTCAATAGACATGAGTTTGGGTGGACTCCGGGAATTGGTGATGGACAGGGAAGCCTGGCGTGCTGTGGATCATGAGGTCGCAAAGAGTCGGATACGACTGAGCGACTGAACTGAACTGAACTTTGGCCTTCTTTCCCTCCGCTATGCACATGTATCACACGTCATGTACAGTCAAGTAAGGACCACACCTCCCCCATCGGCAGGAATGCCTGCTCAGCCATCAACAGCAACCTTCTCCCAGCATCAGCAAGACAAATCCTGAAAGATAACATTTCTCCTTGATCTTATAAGGGGTCCCATGATGCTGCCTAGATCTGGATTATGTAAACTGTCGGTAACACATCATTTGATGCACGGGCCTCTGTCTCAAAGAACTTACATAACTGCCTGAATTTAATGGGCAGAACAGGTTCTCAGAGCTTTCTGAGACACTCTCCCGCAGGTGATAACCTCATATCCGGCTTGAATAAAATTTTCCATTTCTTTCTCGGATTGATCGATTAATTTTTTTTGTCGACGGTGGTTGGAAATCATCTTACTCCACAGTCACACCTGATTAACTGCAAATTACAAATCACTGTGATCTTGAGTTTCAGGCTTCTGCTCTTCGGAGGGGCCTTCTGATCCTAACATGTCTGGATTCAACTGTGAACAGGGAGTGGAGAGCGGAGCAGGAAACCCATCGGACTCAGCAGCTTTGGCATAATTGCATTTGTGTATATTTGGTGCTAATGTTATACATGGTTTTTTCAAAATCATGCAAATTGATAAACACGCTATAGAAAAATCTAAAAGTGAAATGTACATCCTCCCAAACACTGTATCTCTTTCTACTGCACAGAAGCAAATGACATTACACTTGCAGATTCAGAAGGCCAGGAAACGCGCATGATTAGGTGTTGGTCACGGTTAGAATGATTAACTGGAGCCGCTCGTATCGACATTAAGCCCCGGATCTTAAAGGGCAGATCGTCACTGGCATGTTTCACACGTGCGCCCTGCGGGTGTGTTAATGCTCCTTTGCCGACACCATACCTCACACTTTCATCTTGGTATTTTCCCACAAAATGCTTCCAATCTGAACACACAAAGGCCCCATCTCCAACTCTTTAATCTTATGCCATTTTAAGGAGCTAACACTGAAAAGCATCTTTGAGTCCCGTCCTCCTTTCTCACTCTCCGGCTCCCCTTATTTTTGCTTGAATATATTCAAGACTGTTCTATCTACTCCCCTGTAGATACGAGGAGTGTTTGTCTACTGAGGGAAGACTGGGAACTTCACCTCTGAAGAGACATCATATACATTTAAAAGAATAATTGACCCAAGCGAAATTCTTGTATCATAAAGTCAACCATTTTAAAGTAAGCAATTTAGTGGAATTCAGTACATTCACACGTCGTACAAAGACCACCTCTTTCTAAAAGATTTCTGTCACCCTCAAATAAAACCCTTATCACAAATATTATCGAGGACATTTCAATGTTTTCTGACACAAGGAAGAGAAAAGAATGAATTGGACTAACAGTCTTATAAATGTTCCCTACTATTGCTTGGACAGATTGATTGGTGGGGTTACAGGGTGTATGAGGATTGTGGCTAAGAAAGAGGTCAATGGACTTTGTCACCTGAGTTTAAACACCTTAGGAATGTTTCCAATGTATATTAAAAGGTAGCTTTGTTATATGTTAATCCCAAATATATAATTTACCCTCTCCCTTTCCTCCTTGAGTGACGTCGCTCAGCCAAGTCCAACTCTTTGTGACCCCATGGACTGTAGCCCATCATGCTCCTTTGTCCATGGGATTTTCCAGGCAAGAATACTGGAGTGGGTTGCCATTTCCTTCTCCAGAGGATCTTCCCAACCCAGGGATTGAACCTGGGTCTTCCACATTGCAGGCAGACTCTTTACCATCTGAGCCACCAGGGAGTCCCTTTTTCTCCTTGGTAACAAGTATGTTTTGTGTGTCTGTGGGTCTATTTCTGTTTTGTATATAAGTTCATCTAACCCTAACAAATACACATCATTATATATAAAATAGGGCTTCCCAGGTGGAGCTAGAGGTAAAGAATCTGCCTGCCAATGCAGGAGACATAGGAGAAGCAGGTTTGATTCCTGGGTCGGGAGGATCCCCTGGAGGAGGGCATAGCAACCCACTCCAGTATTCTTGCCTGGAGAATCCCATGGGCAGAGGAGCCTGGCGGGCTACAGTCCATGGGGTCATAGAGTAGGAGACTCAACTGAGTGCTCACACACCCCCCGGTATTCTTGCTTACGGGGTTGCAAAGAGTCAGACGTGACTGAGTACACACACATGTATATAAAATAGAGAACCAACAAGGACCTACCGTATAGCACAGGGAACTAAACTCTATTTTGTAATAACCTATAAGGGAGAAGATATATGTATGTGTGTCACTGAATCACTTTGCAGTATACCTGAAACTAGTACAGCATCATAAGTCAACTATACTTCAACTAAAAAGTCAATAAATAAATTTATTTATTTTTAAAAAGATGACTTTGTGAGCTGTTAAGACCTCCAAATTAGCAATGTATCTGGGACAGGAAGACACTCAAGGATATGGATTCACGGCTTCTCCCTCCCCACCCTTTCTCTGGCAGAGCTCAACCTCTGTGCTGCCTTGGCTACCAGACCAGGGGCAGGGGTGCAGAGGTAGCAGACAGGCTGGGGGGCCAGGGAAGGCTGAGGATTCCAATCAGAAAGAGCCCACAGTTGCTCAGAGAACAGCGGAGAGAGATGGGGGTGGTGAGAGGCCCCCCACCTGTTTTTTTAAACCAGCAAAATTCAGGAAGAGCAACATTCCTAAACTGCAATTCAGGATATGCAGGCTCTGGAGAATGACATGCAAGTCTGGAGAACAAAGGAGAACTCCTCTTTCATACAGGAGACGAGGGAGCTGGGGGAACAGCTCCTGATGCTATCAACAGTTCAGCAGAGGAAACTAGGAGCTCAGAGGGTAAGGCTTTTCACTGGATGAGGCGTGACAGACTGGGTGGTTGCTAGGCAAGAAGAAGGCCGTCCCTCCTCCTGCTAAGTTTGTCCCCCTGGGAAATGTAAAGGTCCCCTTTTTCCTATAGGGCTGCAGTAAACATGGAGCGATAGGGGTTAAGAGGTCCCCAGTGCGAGGCCTTGGGGGTCCTGGTCTGAAATGGCCAAGGAACAGAATGTTCCTGGAGAGGAAAGCAGAAAGCAAGGCAAGAGGTGGAACAACCCTCTGGGGGAGAGAGAAGACTTTAGCCGGAGGAAAGGCAAGGAAGACATCTTGATCTTGTGGAAGGTCACACCTGTTTCCGGCTTCTTTAAGGACCTTCCTTCCATCCGAAGCATTTTTAAATCAAACTTGACGAAGCATTACAGGAGATGCATTTCTTTTGATGCACCAGAAGCCACGGCCATGCTGGGGACCAGGAAGGTGGGTGGTCAAGAACCCCCAGTCGAGGAGCAGTAAGGGGGCTTCGTCTCACAATTCCAGTTTTGGCAAAAGTCAAGAGCTTTGCACTCAGCTGTGAATAATCTCTCCTTGACAGACGGCCTCTCTGAGCCTCTGTCACTTGGGGGTGGGAGGTGGGTGGGGGGTGAGATGTCCTATGGCTCTGGGGTCCTTGGATCCTAACTCTAGGATTTCAGACTCAGGATTCTTTCAAGATGATGCCACATGAGTGGATGGATATAAATCATCTCCAGAGAAATACACTGAGTGGAAAAAGGCACCCCCTAACTTGAGCTATTTCAAATCCTGAAAGATGATGCTGTGAAAGTGCTGCACTCAATATGCCAGCAAATTTGGAAAACTCAGCAGTGGCCACAGGACTGGAAAAGGTCAGTTTTTATTCCAATCCCAAAGAAAGGCAATGCCAAAGAATGCTCAAACTACCGCACAATTGCACTCATCTCACACGCTAGTAAAGTAATGCTCAGAATTCTCCAAGCCAGGCTTCAGCAATATGTGAACCGTGAACTTCCTGATGTTCAAGCTGGTTTTAGAAAAGGCAGAGGAACCAGAGAGCAAATTGCCAACATCCGCTAGATCATCGAAAAAGCAAGAGAGTTCCAGAAAAACATCTATTTCTGCTTTATTGACTATGCCAAAGCCTTTGACTGTGTGGACCACAATAAACTGTGGAAAATTCTTCAAGCGATGGGAATACCAGACCACCTGACCTGCCTCTTGAGAAACCTATATGCAGGTCAGGAAGCAACAGTTAGAACTGGACATGGAACAACAGACTGGTTCCAAATAGGAAAAGGAGTATGTCAAGGCTGTATATTGTCACCCTGCTTATTTAACTTATATGCAGAGTACATCATGAGAAACACTGGGCTGCAAGAAGCACAAGCTGGAATCAAGATTGCTGGGAGAAATATCAATAACCTCAGATATGCAGATGACACCACCCTTATGGCAGAAAGTGAAGAGGAACTAAAAAGCCTCTTGATGAAAGTGAAAGTGGAGAGTGAAAAAGTTGGCTTAAAGCTCAACATTCAGAACACGAAGATCATGGCATGTGGTCCTATCACTTCACGGGAAATAGATGGGGAACAGTGGAAACAGTGTCAGACTTCATTTTTTTGGGCTCCAAAATCACTGCAGATGGTGACTGCAGCCATGAAATTAAAAGACGCTTACTCCTTGGAAGAAAACTTATGACCAACCTAGATAGCATATTCAAAAGCAGATACATTACTTTGCCAACAAAGGTCCATCTAGTCAAGGCTATGGTTTTTCTAGTGGTCATGTATGGATGTGAGAGTTGGACTGTGAAGAAGGCTGAGCGCCCAAGAATTGATGCTTTTGAACTGTGGTGTTGGAGAAGACTCTTGAGAGTCCCTTGGACTGCAAGGAGATCCAACCAGTCCATTCTAAAGGAGATCAGTCCTGGGTGTTCATTGGAAGGACTGATGCTAAAGCTGAAACTCCAATACTTTGGCCACCTCATGCAAAGAGTTGACTCATTGGAAACGACTCTGATGCTGGGAGGGATTGGGGGTAGGAGGAGAAGGGGACAACAGAGGATGAGATGGCTGGATGGCATCACTGAGTCGATGGACGTGAGTCTGAGTGAACTCCAGGAGTTGGTGATGGACAGGGAGGCCTGGCGTGCTGTAATTCATGGGGTTGCAAAGAGTCGGACACAACTGAGCAACTGAACTGAACTGAACTGAACTGAAGGTTACATAGTGTGTAGTGAAAGTGAAGTCGCTCAGTCGTGTCCGACTCTTTGTGACCCCTTGGACTGTAGCCCACCAGGCTCCTCCGTCTATGGGGTTCTCCAGGCAAGAATACTGGAGTGGGTTCCTATTTTCTTCTCCAGGGGACCTTCCCGACCCAGGGATGGAAGCTGTGTCTCCCGCATTGCAGGCAGACGGTTCACTGTCTGAGCCACCAGGGAGGTCACTACCACATACTGTGTGGTTCCGTTTATATCACAGCTGGGGCTTCCCTGGTGGCTCAGCTGGTAAAGAATCCACCTGCAATGCGGAAGACCTGGGTTCAATCCCTGGGTTAGGAAGATCCCCTGGAGAAGGGAAAGGCTACCCACTCTAGTATTCTTGCCTGGAGAATTCCATGGACTATACAGTCCATGGGCTCACAAACAGTTGGACATGACTGAGCGACTTTCACTTTCACTGGAAATGAAAAAGTTACCAAGCTAGAGAACAGATGAGTGGATGCTGGGGTTAAGGAGGGGAGGGGGCGGCAGGGTGCAGAACCAGCCAGAAAAGGGGCCCGGGGGGGCCCTGGTGGGGACAGAATGCCCTACGTCCTGTCTGCACCAGGATCTGTGTCCTGGTGTGGGGTTTGCCTCGGGTCCTCGCAGCGGGGTACCACGTAGTGGGTGGGGCGGGGGGGCTGGCTGAAGGGCACTCGAGGTCATGCTGTGTTATTTCGTATACACGCACACGAATCTACAATTTCTTCAAAATAAAAAGCTTAATTAAGAGGACAAAGCCAGTGAGCACTACATTGTTCTTCATAAAGGAAAGGAAACACCTGGAGAAAATAAAAGTATCAGTGATGATTAATGAAGGTCGTGTGCTGTGTCAAGGAGGCGTTGCAAAGGAGCGCTTATTAAAACATATTAGAACAGGCACCTGACCTATCATCTGATGCCTGCGGCAGAGAACGTGGGCTCAGCACAGGAGAGAGTGAGTCAAATTCAGTGTGTGACAGAACACTGTTTACATAAACATGCATGCATATTCTTTATATATATTCATTCCATATATATGTGTGTATGTGTGTATCTACATATTAAAGAATTCCAGGGAATGAATGTGCTCAGTCGCTTCAGGTGTGTACGACTCTTTGTGACCCCATGGACTGCAGCTGGCCAGGCTCCTCTGTTCATGGAATTTTACAGGTGAAAATACTGGAGTGGGTTGCTGTTTCCTTCTCCAGGGGATCTTCCTGACCCAGGGATTGAATCTGCCTCTCTTTTGCAGGCAGATTCTTTGCCACTAGCATCATCTGAGAATGAATGAATATATTCAAACGCACACCAACACACACACACCCATGCATATGCGTGTGCAAGGTCACTAACCCACTTAGTAACAGAAGTAAAACCACAGACCTGGGTTACTGCTGCTTCTAGACAAAGCTCTCCTATACAATCAATCTGGCCACAGAAAACAAACACACTTCTCCCTACTTAGCCTTGACAGTGACCTGCCACGAGGGTGTCCTGAGCCCTGTGATCTCGGGTCGCCCTGCGAGATCAGAACCTGCACGTGTGAGGATCCAGGTGCAAGTGTAAGCCACACTTTCAAATGGGGCTCATCAGGGTCTATCATTCGTCCCCACGGGGAAGGGGAAAGCTAACGATGCAATTACCTCGCCTTCGTTTAAAGTGCCCGGAGGTCATTGGCGAGTCTGTCCTCTCAATGACACCCTGGGCAGGCCCAGAGCCTGCCCGTGCTGTCGCAGGCTGGATGGAGAAGCCAGGATCTCAAGTGAAAAACAGGATACAAGTTCCCAGGACTCGCTCAGGGGCATCCCATCAAGGAGCTGCCCGCCCCCATGAAGCAGTTTAGCTCCTGGGTGATGCATGTTTGGGCTTCCCAGTGGCACCAGTGATAAAGAACCTGCCTGCCAGTGCAGGAGATGCAGGTTTCATCCTTTCATCCCTGTGTTGGGGAGATCCCCTGCAGAAGGTGATGGAAACCCACTCCAATATTCTTGCCTGGGAAACCCCATAGACAGAGGAGCCTGGCGGGCTACAGTTGATAGGGCGCAGAGTTGGACATGACTGAAGTGATGCATGTTTGGCCCATAGAAGGCAGTCTCTCTGAACTGGGCTACAGAAGGGTGATGACGGCCACGCCTCTCCATGCTGCTCCTGGAGATCCAGGTGGAGATCCCCTGTGGGGCCGTCAGATGGGAACTGCACACAAGAGGGCCCACAGCTCTACTGTGAGAGAAGAGAGGATCATTAGATGAAGGAAGCATCACTCTAGGGCTCACTTTGGGGATACAGGCTCCATAATCGATCACTTCCCTTGGACACACTCACAGCCCCTCTACAGCTGCTAACCACAGTCAGAGCAACCATTCAACCAGCACTTCTGTTTAACAGGCCCTTCGCATATTGTTGAAGAGCACACTCTTCAACTTGTTGAAGAGCACACTCAGGGGGCTATGATGACCTCTAGTTGCTTGTGATACAGGAAACTGAGCCGCTCATGGAGGGGCCACATGGGCACAGGTGTGGGGCAGCAGCTTGAGCAGAGGCTGGTCTTCCTGCCTCTGGGCAGGTGCTTCTATCACAGCACGAACCTGATGGCTCAGAAGGCACGGGGTCTATCTGCACCCTTCTCATGTCTTTTCAGCTCTTTCCTCCTGGCGCCCCCTGAACACCAGCATTTACACTGCACACATACACCTGGGCTTGTCATTGTTTATGACTCACCCAGCTGCCTCTGTCCATGTTATACCTTGTTCCTGCTGTGGTTTTTGCAAACCCCCCAGAGGAGGCGATGTTTTTGTGACAGATACACAGAGCCCAGGCCATGTGCACCAGCAAGCTTCTGACCAGGGGTCAGGAAGTCAAGGAAGGACGTCTGATGGCCAGGCCACCCCGAACCACTGAAAATGGTCTCAGCCCTGGGCAGTGGTCCTGCCAATGGTGTGTAGAGAAACGTATTTCTTCAGGGCTGGGGTTTGGGCCCTATCTTATCCTGATAATTATTGCCATATTCCACTATCTACATGTATTTGTACAACTTCAATGCCAAAACAGCAGCCAAAACATATTGTCTAAATGCTAAGTGCAAATTTTATATACTAGGCATGAGCTAACATTATCTCATTTCCGTATTTGATGCTCTCAATAAATATTGTGAATATATACTATTTTTAAGGAGAAAGAAAAACATTTTAAATAATTTAGTCAAATTTTTCAGCTAATAAAATGATAAAATCAGAACCTAAAGCCAGGTTTATTGAACTTGAATGTCCTTATTGCCAATCTATATGCTCTACTGTCAAAAGTAAAAATCCTGCCCTGAGTCCACAGCAATCAAGAAAGAAATTGTGGCTTGTGTGTCTGTGTGTATTAGTTGATGTTTCTCAATGGTTCAGAAGACTGATAAAGGGTTCTGAGCTACGTTCAGGAGTCCAGAGGTAAAATCAGACCTGTTACCTGTTTCCAGGGAGCTCACTGCACAGAAGGGGGAAATGTTTAAAAAACAAAACAAAAACACCTCTGTGGGATGGGGCAGTCTATGATGGAGGCAGATTGCAGGGTTCAGAGAGAGGGGGCTGGGGGCTGCAACACGAGAGTCTATCTGAAGATGGAACCACGACAGTGAACTCAGAGGGTGACGGCTTCCCGGATGGACCAGCACGGGGACTGTCGGGGACGGGAAACGAGGGGGCACTGGTTTGGGGTGTGAGGGTCAAGGGTAGGGTAGGTAGGAGGTGGAGGAGGGGAGCTAGGAGTGATCAGAGCAGGGAGAATAAAATGCTGGGAGAAAACACACACACACACGGAAATAGGTGAATGTGTTCACAGTAATTATCAGAGTTCCAATAAAGCTCACATGCAGCTGTTTTTTCTATATCCCCACATCATCGCTTTAATTAAATTTTTCCCTAACTATTGAAATATATTTGACAACACTGTGTAAGTTTAAGGTATATATGATGATTTGATATCAGTTCAGTTCAGTTCAATCACTTAGTCATGTCCAGCTCTTTGCGACCCCATGGACTGCAGCACGCCAGGCTTCCCTGTCCATCACCAATTCCTGGAGCTTGCTCAAACTCAAGTCCGTTGAGTCGGTGATGCCATCCAACCACCTCATCCTCTGTCGTCCCCTTCTCCTCCCGCCTTCAATCTTTCCCAGCATCACGATTTGATATATGTATATATATGTGTGTGTGTGTATATATATGATGAGATGATTACCACAACACAGTCACTTAGCACAGTGACACCTCACATAGCTCTGTGTGTTTGTGTGTGCATGCGCACATTAGTTCCGTGTGTGTGTGTGTGTGTGTGTGCACATGCTGAGACCATGCTGCCCTCTCACTTATGCAGTTAAATGTTTTCCCTTTAATAGAACCGTTATACATGGATTTACTAATTCCTATTCCTAAAGTCACCATAAGCAACAGACTCATCTACAGTATATCTTACCCAGAGTCTAGAGAGGCAGAAATGATGAATAATTGTTGCATGGATCCAGCCTCAAAGTTCCCCATTGTGACCTGCTGGTGCCTTCCTATTTATACAAGTATCCCTGAAAAGCATCTGAAGGATTTCAGAATCTCAACATGGATGAGGTCCTCATGGCAATACATGTGTTCAATAGGCATATGCCTACACCATTACAGACTTTGACTGCCTGGAAAAACCCATTTTTAAAATGGAAATCCTCTCCTTACTACCTGAAACTATGACTCAAGTTTCTCTTTTTACTGCTGATTGTGAAAGCGGAACACATCAGAAGATCCAGCTAGAGCTGTGGGGCCATATCGATAGGGGTTCCCTCACTAATCTCAGAGGGATATTCTTTGTTGGGGAAGGGAAGCTCGCAAAATCTGAAAAGGAAGCCAATTCTCAGAAGATCCCACTAATGTCCTACTGGGACTGTCCAAACGAGACACCAAGTTTCCTGCCTTGAACAGCACTTGTTCAATTAACGCAGAGCTTCGCAGTCTGTGCCAAAGTAGGACTAATGTTTCAAGCAATAAAAATCTGCACCCTTGCATTCTCCAGCTACTGAAGTTATAATAGCACTGTTTTGATTTTCTTTTAATCTATCACCACTCTTCTGAAGAAAACTCAGGAGGAAAAATGATACTTGCAACCTACCTCAGGAGATGGTGAGTTTCTCTTAAGAGTTCTTACAGGGGGCAGAAACCACTAGGCTTTACTTGTCTTAAAATTTTCTGAGATGAAAATGCTCCAGAATGACCTCAATAGTTTCGGACCCTGACCTTTAGCACTGGCATTATCAAACTTTTTTCTCAGTGGCTCAAGAGATTTTTAAAGACCGAGGTGTCTTACAAGCTTCACCCCACTAGTTCTCATCCCTGGCCACACATCAGAACCAGCTGAAAAGTGAAAGTGTCAGTCACTTAGTCATGTCTGACTCTTTGCAACACCATGGACTGTAGCCCACCAGGATCCTCTGTCCATGGGATTCCAGGCAAGAACATTGGAGTGGGTTGCAATTTCCTTCTTCAGGGGATCTTCCCAACCCAGGGATTGAACCTGTGTCTCTTTATATCTCCTGTACTGGCAGGCAGATTCTTTATCATGTGAGCCACCAAAGAAGACCCCTGGGGGACCTTTCTTAAAACCATCGCCCCAAAGTGATTAAATCAGAACCCTGGCATGTGACCTGTAAGACAATTCCTATTTGGAAAGGCCCGCCCCCCAGAGCAGCCCCAGGTGGGGAAGACAGTCCAACAGTCTGAGGCATGCCAGGTATTACAGATGGGGCCCTTCACGATCAGGACAGTTCCTCAAAAACTGCTGCTGAGGGCAGAGATGCCCCACGATTTGTCTTTCCATCACTGACACAGTGTTAGGCTCACAGGCAAAGTCTTCATAGACAACTAGTAAAGGGATAAACAAGTGAATGAAACAGGTAATTCTAACTCAGCTACCACTTAGCTTTGTCCAATATCTATTGTTCATCCAAAAAAAAAAAATGTCCTGCCTAATTAATAAAGGATGCTGGAAAGGTTACAAATAATCAACAAGCCTTCTCTAAATGCAGCTGGACATTCGAAACCACTAAGAAGTCAGAATGTGGGGGGCAGGGGATGGTAGAGGGAGGGAGAGGAGGTTGTGACTTAGGACACAGCAAGCAGCTTCAGATGCACCCCAGCTGCCGTCTCCAGCCAGGCCTCCCAACATGGGGCAAACCCTGTAAAACTCCCCTGTGCGTTAGTGGCCCAGGCGAGTAGTTGTGACAAGGATCTGGCAGGACCATGATGATGACCAACAGAAAGTGAGGTTGTGCTCACCAGGGGCTTTATCAGGGAAAGTCAGGAAAGAAGGAGATGTATTCAGAAGCACAGGAAAACAACAAACGCCAGGTCTCAGCAACTGACTCCATCCTCATCAGACCCTCATCTAATGCCAAGACTCACTCCTGAACTTAGAGGCTGAAGGACCAGTTACACAAGAGAGGACAGAAGAGAGGGGCTTGGAACCTTCTGATGCCCTACGCACTGTGATGCCTAATTTTACATCAAGGTGGCTGGGCCGTGGGGCATGTAGATACTTGGTCCGACATTGTCCTGGGTGTGTCTGTGAGGGTGCTTCTGGATGAGGCTAACATTTGAATCCTTACACCGAGGAAAGCAGATTGCTCTTCCTGATGTGGGTGGGCCTCATTCAATCAGTTGATGAATAGGCCAAAAAAGGTGACTGCTCCCTAAATAAGTGGGAACTCATCCTGGCTAACTGCTTTTAGCTGGGACATCAGTCTTTTCTGATCTTTGGACAATAACTTATATCATCAGTGTTCCTGCTTCTCAGGCCTTTGGATTCAGACTGGAGCCACCCGTCAGCTCTCTCAGGTCCCCAGCCTGCCAACTCATCTGCAGATCTTGGGATTTGAAAGTTTCCATAAACATGTAAGCCAACTGCTCATAATAAATACACATATATGTCCTATATATGTTCTATTGCTTTTGTTCCTGTGAAGCATCCTGCCTAATGCACATCTACAGGTGAAGTCCTTAAGATCTGCAACCATTTGGATATAGACTTATCTTTGTTACAGAATCAAAGTTGTATAATGCTTAGACTGCTGGAGTAATTTTAAAACACACAAAGTGAAAATTACATTGAAAGCCCATTTATCCACTTCCTCACTCACTGCATGAGTCAGAGAGAACAAGCAAAAGATGGCCTTAGACCTCAACACAACCCTGTCTATGTAAGGAAAAAGGGAGCGTCCAAAAAGAATGACAGTGTAGGGCTTCCCTGAGGGCCCCGTGGTTAAGAACCTCCTTTGCAATGCAGGGGACACACGTTCAATCCCTGGCCAGGGAACGAAGATCCCCCACGGGGCAGAGCAACGGAGCCCACGTGCTGCTACTACCGAAGTCGGAGTGCCACGACGCCAAAGCCTGGGCTCCATGACTAGAGAGTCCCTGTGTCTCACGCAACACCCCACCCGACACAGTGCAGGTCCCACAAACCACAACTAAGACCCAACGCAGCCAAATAAAGAAAGAAACACTTGACCAATTAAATAAGGAGTTGACAGTGCAATATGCAGACACGAGGGGTAGCCCCCATTACACGGCTGAGTGCTGACTCCAGCTCTAAAAACCCAGATGACTCTGCTCTCTGCCCAGGGTGCCGAGGAAGGCATCAGAGAGAATGATTCATCTCTCTAGTGCCCCTGGGGACGGAGGCCAAAGGCAGGGTGCACTGCTCCCGCTGGAGTGCAATTCTAGGTCTGGGAGGAAGAGAGGTTAGTTTCTCTGCCCTTTTCCGTGCCAGTGGCATGGCCTTCTAGGCAGATGTCATCAGGCTCAGTTAGGTCAGGATACAAGCTGCAAAGCAATGACACTCTAAATTAACTGCTTGGTGACATAATCTATTATGTTAACTGAACGTTATTGATTCTTATCCAGAACAAATGGGCACCGGGGCACAGACACACTGGGATGTCAGAAGGGTCTCAGCGTCCACAGATGAAGCTGGCTGAACTGGGTCAGTGGGTACTGCTACCATGGTCCTTGGTCATGACGTCACTGAGCCAAGTGTGGGGAGTAAGAGGCAGATTTCAGACGATGCCATCGGGCAGGCAGCACACAAAGGTGTGTGAATGCTTTTTGTCCAAAGGGAAGCTATGGTCTGATTATTCCTCGTGGATTCTCTTATTGCTTCCAATAACTCATCACTCCCTATAGTGCTTCCCTGATGTCTCAGACAGTAAAGGATCCATCTGCAAAGAGGGAGACCTGGGTTTGATCCCTGGGTTGGGAAAATCCCCTGGAGAAGGGAACAGCTACCCACTCCTGTATCCTTGCCTGGAGAATCCCACGGACAGAGGAGCCTGGTGGGCTACAGTCCATGGGATCGCGAAGAGTCGGACACGACTGGGAGACTGTCACTTTCACTCTAGAGTCACAGCTCTACCTCTGTTGTGCTTGCTGACCCTCCATAAACTCTATCCTCAGACCCGAGTCCACCACCATCACACTATCAAGGAAGAAGAGTTGCCGTGCACCGTGTTAGACTCTGCCGGGCGTTACGGAAGGATGCACCATCGACTCAGACTGCCAAGCTTGCTAACAACACCAAGCAGGGTCTGGTTAGATGCTGAACCAGCAGCATAGGCTATAAATAAGTTCAGAATGGGGGACCTCATGGAGGAGGAGACTCAAACAGGGCCCCCAAACATAGCAACAGAGGAGAGAGAGGAAAATTGAGGTTTTCCTTGAATCTCATGGAATTTCCAGGCAAGACAAGGAGGCAGGAAGCTCCAGGATTATTTGGGGAGCAAGCTGGATTTCAGTGAAGGGCTGGGGTCCACTAGATGGCGGGACAGGAGACCACTGTGAGAGGACCCTTGAAGCCTGCCAGGAAGGTGGGCCAGGTCCCGACAGAGCCAGCATCCTGCTGCTTTCTGATGGGCTGAGGCATGGTGAAAGCCACGTTGTCAGATGAATCCAAGTCAGAGGCCTTGGGTAGGCTTGGCACTTGGCCATAAAGCCCAGGTGCTCCTTGAAAGCACGCAGCTGAAAGGTAATTATCTTCCTGAAAACCGACATTCAACAGAGACGCAAAGGTGCTCCAAGAAATTCAGATGAGTCTCAATAACACAGAAATGTGCTAACTTCACGTATTCATTCATTAAATGAACATGAAGAAGGAACACGAGGATACGCTGAGGGGTGACAGTCTGTTCATTTTACATCTTGATTGCAGGGTCGGTTTCTGGATGTAAACACATGCCAAAGCTTATTAAATTACACACCGCAAAGGTGTGCAGTGGATTGTATGTCCTTTAGGTCAATAAAGCTGTTCAAAAACATCATCAGAGTTATATGCATATGATCCATGGCTTTCCAGCTTAATTTTTATTATAATTCCCTTTTATTTTGCCCTCTTCTGACATCTTCATTTCCCCGACTCTTTACCTCGTACCTACAAGAACTCATAAGCTGCCTCTATCATAAGAAAACGATACACTGGTTTTTTCTAACTCTAGCACTGAAAGCACCTGGAAATGGGATGGCTTTCTACGTGTCATAATAAAAAACGCTTAAGAAAAATGGATCTCATCAAGGGAGAAGATACACTGAGGCTACAGACAGCCTCTCTCTGCAGCTCATCAGCTTCTCTGATGAGTAACCCTTTGTTCTAAACTCCATCAGAGTGAACTCAACCTCCGCCCCCGGGGCTGGGTCCTTTTCCAGGGGAAGTTGCTGTTTGACATATTGACAGTAACCACACTTCAGAGGCTGGAAGGCTTCTGTTTGTCTTTTGCCCTGGAGCCGGGTTCTGCCCTCTGTGGTGCCTCCCGACTCAGCAGGGTGAGCTGGGAGGCTGCAATTTCCCTAGCCCTCCTAGCAGGGAGAAAGAAATAGCTCTGCTTTCCTCCTATGATAATACTTCTGCTTGAATGTGAGGATGTGACTTCAGTGAAGTGCCTCTCTCGCCCTTCTTTCACAGGTTAACCCTGCCAGCTACCAACTGGCACTTGCCATCTGCCTCTAGAAAGATGGAGTCACAAGCTGATGTGACCTCTGACTTTCAATACCAAATGACAAATGTACAAAAACGGTATGAAAATTAGGAGTCTATTTATCACACATATGAATGCTAATTTTCCCGTTTCTTAAATCACCCCTAAGATTTTTAGCACATGCAGGTCATACTCAATAGCAGACCTGAATGGAATCTCAAAGTAACACATATTTTTTTATTTATAGGAAAATCATTCTAATATTTTCACTCTATAATATGGAAATTTGCATATAAATAGCATGGCAGCCCACTCCAGTGTTTTTGCCTAGAGAATCTCATGGACAGGGGTGCCTGGCGGGCTACACTCCATGGGGTCACAAAGAGTCAGACTCGACTGAGCAACTTAGCACAGCCACAAATAACAAACCCTGCAATCCATCTGCAGAGCTGGTTAGCTGTTCCACAGAAAGAAAAGGTAAAAATGCCTTCAGTTCAGTTGAGTTGCTCAGTCATGTCCGACTCTTTGCAACATGGACTGCAGCATGGAAGTCTTCCCTGCCCATCACCAACTCCCAGAGCTTGCTGAAACTCATGTCCATCGAGTTGGTGATGCCATCCAACCACCTCATCCTCTGTCATCCCCCTTCTCCTCCTGCCTTTAATCTTTCCCAGTATCAGGATCTTTTCTAAGGAGTCAGTTCTTCCTATCATGTGGCCAAAGGATTGGAGCTTCAGCTTCAGCATCAGTCATTCCAATGAATATTCAGGACTGATTTCCTTTAGGATTGACTGGTTGGATCTCCTTGCAGTCCAAGGGACTCTCAAGAGTTTTCTCCAACACCACAATTCAAAAGCATCAATTCTTCGGTGCTCAGCCTTCTTCACAGTCCAACTTTCACATCCATACATGACTACTGGAAAAACCATAGCTTTGACTAGATGGACCTTTGTTGGCAAAGTAATGTCTCTGCTTTTTAATATGCTGTCTAGGTTGGTCATAGCTTTTCTTCCAAGGAGCAAGCATCTTTTAATTTCATGGCTGCAGTCACTATCTGCAGTGATTTTGGAGCCCTCCAAAATAAAGTCTGTCACTGTTTCCATTGTTTCCCCATCTGTTTGCCATTAAGTGATGGGACCAGATGCCAAGATCTTAGTTTTCTGAATATTTTTTTCACTCTCCTCTTTCACTTTCATCAGGAGGCTCTTTAGTTATTCTTCACTTTCTGCCATAATGGTGGTGTTATCTGCATATCTGAGGTTATTGGTATTTCTCCTGGCAATCTTGATTCCAGCTTGTGCTTCATCTAGCCTGGCATTTCACATGATGTACTCTGCATATAAGTTAAATAAATAGGGTGACAGTATACAGCCTTGACATATTCCTTTCCTGATTTGGAACCAGTCCATTGTTTCATGTCCAGTTCTAACTGTTGCTTCTTGACCTGCATACAGATTTCTCAGGAGGTAGGTCAGGTGGTCTGGTATTCCCAACTCTTTAAGAATTTTCCACAGTTTGTTGTGATCCACATGGTCAAAGGCTTTGGCATAGTCAATGAAGCAGAAGTAGATGTTTTTCTGGAACTCTCTTGCTTTTTCAATGATCTAATGGATGTTGGCAAATTGATCTCTGGTTTGATTACTTTGCTCACCTAAATATATATATATAGGAAGAATTGTCTCCAAGCGTTATTCACTGGACACTCAGAAACGAAAATGCATTAACTTCTATTTACTACTATTTACTACTAACTAATTTACTATTTGAAGTAATGCCTGGGCCTCAGCTCAGTGAGTCTCCACTTCCACAGGCCACCTCATTCAGATGTGTCCCTACCTGGTCCCAGGTCAGCTCAGTCACCCCTGCTCCCCAGTTCCCACTGTAGACACCTGCCTCACTAGTCAGAAGGGAACAGTCTTGTCTGCATGTGTCCTTAGTCACTCAGTCATGTACAATTCTCCTGTGACTCCATGGACTGTACCCCACCAGACTCTGCTACCCAAGGGATTTCCCAAGTGAGAATCCTGGAGTGGGTCACTGTTCCCTTCTCCGGGGGACTTCCCCACCCAGGGATCGAGCCTGCGTCTCCTGCGTTGCAGGCAGGTTCTTTCCTCACTGAGCCCCCTGGGAAGCCCTGGTGTTTGCGTAAGTTTCCATAAAGGTCCGTGGTTCCAGGCCTCGGGTCACACTGTCTTCTCTGCTTGGACTCCATTTGGTCCATATGGGAATTTTTTCTTTCCTTATTTTTTTTTTAATTTTATTTTATTTTTAACCTTTACATAATTGTATTAGTTTTGCCAAATGGTTGAAATATCTCCTCTCTGTGGTCTTCCTCCAAGCTCCCTGCTTCCAAATCAAACGAATTGTCCTGTTTGCCTGTTTCAAGGGCACTTTATTCCTGCCTCTCTCTGGCACGTCTAACTCTCTGTGTTCTTATGCTAAATTTCTGAATTCGCCCTGTAGAGCTGACATGATGCCTCCATACCTAGAAAAAGTCAAGGAATTGAAATGTGTATCCGACTAATTAACAGGTAACTAGGTATTAGCTAACTTTTACAGAAATCAAATTTGGGCATCTTATAGGCAGGAGAAGTTTGTTGTCTGTAGGTGAGGTCCTCAAATAAGAATTGAGTTGTAATGAAGGAACAGATGATGCTATTAACCAGTTCAACAAAAAGAGGGGAAAAAAATTCAACGTTAAAAAGAAATTCGATGCTTACTGCCTGCTCAGTTGAAGACTTTATTTTTAAAATCTTTGCAGGACTTTCCTGGTGGTGCCATGGTTAAGAAATTGCCTTCTAATTCAGGGGACGTGTGTTCAGTCCCTGGTCAGGGAATTAAGATCCCACCCGCCCAGGGGCAACTAAGGCTGTATGGTGCAGCTACCAAGCCCACATGCCCCAGCTGGAGAGTCGCCTGCATGCAAGGAAGAGCCCCACATGCCGCGAGCAAGAGCCAGCACAGCCAAGAATAAATCAAGTATTTAAAAGTAAAATCTCTGCAAAGACAAGGACTCGTGATCTAAAAGGCTGCTCCTTTCAATGTGTCTTTACCTCCCCTCTCATCATTCCTGCAGCTCAAAACAGAAGAGGATACTCAAGCATAGAAAGAAATCCACCAACATTTGCCCCCAAAAGGCTTAGGTTAAATGGTTAGGGCTTTTCCTGCATCCTTTTCCTAACTAATAAACACAGAGTAGAAAACACTCTACTTCCTAAAGCAAAGGGCTACTTAAATTGAATGGTGAACACAGAACAATGGAAGGATAATGTCTTTGGATAAAGGCCAATAGCCAAACTACCTAATAATGTTAATAATTCTAAAGAAGGGCCAGGCAAGAAAGAAAATAACAGAGAAAAGGAATCTTTTCTGGTGTTTTCAGATCATATGGTAATGTTAATATCAGCAATATGGCTGAAGTGCATGCTAACTGATTAAAAATAGACTTGATGAATTCCCAGGTGACTCATACTAAATCATAGATTTTTATGTAGACATAAATTGGATGTAAGCTAGTTCCATCCATCCACCCATCCACTGATCCATTCTTCCTTCCTTCCTTCCATTCAAGGATACTCACTCAGTACCCCCACCCTCAGCCTATGAGCTGTGGTTAAAGATTAAACAAGAAGTTGTGTGCACAGGAGGAAAAAAGAGAAACTAGCACTTGTTAATGAGACAGCTCCCAACGTCGCTCATGATGTAGGTGATCTCATGAATTTCTCACAGAATCTTACAGGATTTTTCCAGTGGTCATGTATGGATGTGAGAGTTGGACTGTGAAGAAGAATTCTTCTGTGAGCACCGAAGAATTGATGCTTTTGAACTGTGGTGTTGGAGAAGACTCTTGAGAGTCCCTTGGACTGCAAGGAGATCCAACCAGTCCATTCTGAAGGAGATCAGCCCTGGGGTTTCTTTGGAAGGAATGATGCTAAAGCTGAAACTCTAGTACTTTGGCCACCTCATGCAAAGAGTTGACTCATTGGAAAAGACTCTGATGCTGGGAGGAATTGGGGACAAGAGGAGAAGGGGACGGCAGAGGATGAGATGGCTGGATGGCATCACTGACTCGATGGACGTGAGTCTGAGTGGACTCTGGGAGTTGGTGATGGACAGGGAGGCCTGGCGTGCTTCGATTCATGGTGTCACAAAGAGTCGGACATGACTGAGCAACTGAACTGAACTGAATCTGATTATATTTTACCAATAAGGCAACTGAGGGAAAGTGTTTAAGGAACCGTTCAATTTACCCTAAATAAGTCCATTTGCCTCCTAAAGTGGGTTCTTCTACATACTCATTGTCAAGGATAATTATTCAGATCAGATCAGATCAGATCAGTTCAGTCCTTCAGTTGTGTCCGACTCTTTGCGACCGCATGAATCACAGCACGCCAGGCCTCCCTGTCCATCACCAACTCCCGGAGTTCACTCAGACTCACGTCCATCAAGTCAGCGATGCCATCCAGCCATCTCATCCTCTGTTGTCCCCTTCTCCTCTTGCCCCCAATCCCTCCCAGCATCAGAGTCTTTTCCAATGAGTCAACTCTTCGCATGAGGTGGCCAAAGTACTGGAGTTTCAGCTTTAGCATCATTCCTTCCAAAGAAATCCCAGGGCTGATCTCCTTCAGAATGGACTGGTTGGATCTCCTTGCAGTCCAAGGGACTCTCAAGAGTCTTAAAATGCTGGTAATCACGTTTACATGGTAACACTTTAAAATCTTACAAGTATTGTGTGTATTTCTGGTGGCTCAGATGGTAGAGAATCTGCCTGCAATGCAGGAGACCTGGGTTCAAATCCTGGGTCTGGAAGATCCCCTGGAGAAGGGAATAGCTACCCGTTCCAGCATTCTTGCCTGGAGAATTCCATGGAGAGAAGAGCCTGGTGGGCTACAGTCCTTTGGGTCACAAAGAGCTGGACATGACTGAGAGACTAGCACTAATAGATGTGTATCTCATACACTCGTCTTTACAATCAGTAACTTGCCTCAGATGTGTGCAGAAAATACCATCAATGGTCAGAGCACAGAGTCTCCATCGAGCAAATTACTGCCTAAAAATGAAACATCAACAGACTCTCCAGTCCCCAAGATTGTTTGCTGGGTTTCTCTGCAACCATATCATTTGCTTTTGGTTATTAACTATCAAACAAATTATCTGACAATTGACATCTTATACATGAACTCCCCCATTGCAAATATTCAGCATACTTCATTTCAAAAACATCTGAAAATAGGAACTTTCTAGATTCCTACATGAGCACAAGGCAGTGTAGGCTTCTTAAAGATTTCATTGGTTAGGAATAGTTCTTTGAAAGACCATTCCATGAAAAAACTATCTGATGCTCTTTTTTCCTTCACAAAGTAACAGCTCTTTCCAGGACACAAGGTGAATGTATGGGCTTTTTAGAGCTTTGGGGGAAAAAATTGGCCCTATTACTAACAAAGTTAGTGGAGGTGATGGAATTCCAGTTGAGCTATTCCAAATCCTGAAAGATGATGCTGTGAAAGTGCTGCACTCAATATGCCAGCAAATTTGGAAAACTCAGGAGTGGCCATAGGACTGGAAAAGGTCAGTTTTCATTCCAATCCCAAAGAAAGGCAATTCGAAAGAATGCTCAAACTACCGCACAATTGCACTCATCTCACACGCTAGTAAAGTAATGCTCAAAATTCTCCAAGCCAGGCTTCAGCAATATGTGAACCGTGAACTTCCTGATGTTCAAGCTGGTTTTAGGAAAGGCAGAGGAACCAGAGATCAAATTGCCAACATCCGCTGGATCATCTAAAAAGCAAGAGAGTTCCAGAAAAACATCTATTTCTGCTTTATTGACTATGCCAAAGACTTTGACTGTGTGGATCACAATAAACTGTGGAAAATTCTGAAAGAGATAGGAATACCAGACCACCTGACCTGCCTCTTGAGAAATTTGTATGCAGGTCAGGAAGCAACAGTTAGAACTGGACATGGAACAACAGACTGGTTCCAAATAGGAAAAGGAGTACGTCAAGGCTGTATATTGTCACCTGTTTATTTAACTTCTATGCAGAGTACATCATGAGAAACGCTGGACTGGAAGAAACACAAACTGGAATCAAGATTGCTGGGAGAAATATCAATAACCTCAGATATGCAGATGACACCACCCTTATGGCAGAAAGTGAAGAGGAACTCAAAAGCCTCTTGATGAAAGTGAAAGAGGAGAGTGAAAAAGTTGGCTTAAAGCTCAACATTCAGAACACGAAGATCATGGCATCCGGTCCCACCACTTCATGGGAAATAGATGGGGAAACAGTGGAAACAGTGTCAGACTTTATTTTTCTGGGCTCCAAAATCACTACAGATGGTGACTGCAGCCATGAAATTAAAAGACGCTTACTCCTTGGGAGGAAAGTTATGACCAACCTAGACAGCATATTCAAAAGCAGAGACATTACTTTGCCAACAAAGGTCCGTCTAGTCAAGGCTATGGTTTTTCCTGTGGTCATGTATGGATGTGAGAGTTGGACTGTGAAGAAGGCTGGGCGCTGAAGAATTGATGCTTTTGACCTGTGGTGTTGGAGAAGACTCTTGAGAGTCCCTTGGACTGCAAGGAGACCCAACCAGTCCATTCTGAAGGAGATCAGCCCTGGGATTTCTTTGGAAGGAATGATGCTAAAGCTGAAACTCCAGTACTTTGGCCACCTCATGCGAAGAGTTGACTCATTGGAAAAGACTCTGATGATGGGAGGGATTGGAGGCAGGAGGAGAAGGGGACGACAGAGGATGAGATGGCTGGATGGCATCAGTGACATGATGGACGTGAGTCTGAGTGAACTCCGGGAGCTGGTGATGGACAGGGAGGCCTGGCATGCTGTGATTCATGGGGTTGCAAAGAGTCGGACACGACTGAGCGACTGATCTGATCTGATCTGATCCTAGTTCCAGTCCTTTGGACTATCAGAAAGGTCCACCCATCTGTTTATAGCAAATGCAAAGACTGTTCTGGTTCACTAGGGGTAGGGAGAAATGTCTTTAAAGAAAACCAACACCTCAGCTGAGTTCCTGAGCACATTTGCAGAAGAAATGACCCACTATGAATTAAGTGTATACTTAAGCCCTTCTTACACGAGCAATGAATACAAAGGTAGAAAGAATTGCCTGTTTATTATTTCAAGATTAGCATCTGATTTGCAAAAATACATTCTAACCCGGGAATCCATCACCTTTTGAGAAGGAAGTTTCAATGTATTTCTCTGAAATTGTGACATTACGGGATTAACTGAGGCTGCTGCTATCAACTCTATCAGCCTCCCGTGGGAACTCCAGCCACCTTCACCTGGAGGAGTAGGCAGAGGTGTGACACTGTAACTGCCCAGAGACTCCCAGGGGCCACGCCGGGATTTCAGGCAGCACGGTTCCGCAGACCTCCTGCTCCAGCCAGCATTAGTAGGTGAGAGAAAGCCCGCTTTGCATTGATTTTGCAAGTTCAGGAAAGAGGAGGTCTTTTTCCTGCCCTCCATTCTTTATCCCTCAATATCAATCAGATATGCATTTTAGCTTCAGGATCATAAAATATTTATTAACTTCCAGCTTTTAATGTTCAGGAATAAAGAGCCAAATTAATAATTTTTGAGTGTTGGTTAACAAGAAGCAAAGAACTTTCTATAAAGGGACAGGATTCGAGGCCAATAAAGAACCGTGATTGGGTCTACCTGATGTCCAAATGCCTGACTGCACAACCTCAGTAGTAAGCGGAACCCTAGAGACTCTGAGAAGTAGAACTGTTCGAGTGTGTTCCAGCTTGCTTTCCTTCAAGAGCTGAGAGCAGTTGCTCTGGTCTGCAAGGAAGGGACAGACTAAAATAAAAGGCAGGCCACAAAGAGAAATTCAAATACAGGGAGAGTCTCATAGGTCTCAACCCAGAGATACATGAAAGGGGGGAGAGGGGAAGTGGCTGATGGAAGCCTGTGTCACGACATCACTTACTCCACACTCTTGGGGGGCCAGGAGGTATTGGGCTGGACAAGAAGTTTGTTTGGGTTTTCTCATAAGATCTTATAGAAAACAAACTTTTTGGCCAAACCAATCGTATTTTCCTTCTTCAACACGTCTGCAACCCTAGGACCTCTGCTGTGACCTGGAGCAAACATCCCGTTGGGATGAGTGCAGTCAGCCTCCCTAAACAAGTGAGGGTGTCCTGGACATCACTAACTGAGCACCCACCATGTTCTAGTACTTTCAAAGATGCTGTATCATGCTCAGTTGCTCAGTTGTGTCCAATTCTGGCACCCCATGGACTGTAGCCTGCCAGGCTCCTCTGTCCATGGGATTTCCCAGGCAAGAATACTGGGGTGAGTTGCCATTTCCTCCTCCAGGGGATCTTTCTGACCCAGGGATCGAACCCATGTCTCCTGCATCTATTTGCATTGGAAGGTGGATTCTTTACCACTGAGCCACCTGGGAAGCTCCATAGATACTGTGTGTGTGTGTGTGTGTGTGTGTGTGTGAAGATTAAATTACAATTTAATCTTCACCCCCAAACATTTAGAGTATAACTAATATTACCAGCTTTATCTTACATATGAGGAAATTTGGGTTCAGAGAGCTCAACACCCGCCTCCTCTCACCCAGAGAGGTGATGGGAGAATCTGGATTCAAATTCTGATTTGTCTGCAATGCCGTTGCCTTTTCAACTACATTACCCAGGTGGGTTGGTAGATTGGTTAGTTTTTGGAGGAGAAGGAATCGCTATCCTGTCTGACTTCCTCTTTGGATGACCAGCTTTAAAATAGTCTTTCTGACTTCCTAACAACCGGAAGAAAATGGTTTGGAGGTAGAATCACAGGACATTAGACGATCTACGGAAACCTGGTCTAACCTCATCCCATCACAAACAAGACGCAAAGGTTCACAGAGCAGAAAGGGCTTCCCCTACTAAATGCAACTCCCGGGGGCAAAGACACAATTAGATTCCAAGGACTCAGACTATTTTTTCCCTGAGACCCGAAGAAAGCTTGACTGAGAGTCAGACACGGAGCCGACCGGGCACAGGAAGACTCAATATCATGACCCAGGAGCTGCCCTGAAGGGTCCAGGGGAAGAGCCAAACGTTATCGAGGGCTTTAAATTGCTTTTCACGTTTGTGCCATGATTTAGGCAATATCCCGCTGTGGTTTGTTTGCTTCTTCTTTTTTTTTTTGGCCACATGCTTACAGGATCTTAGTTCCTGGATCAGGGTTCAAACCTGGGTACCGAGCAGTCAAAGTACAGAGTACTAACCACTGGACTGCCAGGGAAGTCCCCATATTTTCTCTTATTGAAATGCATAAATGTGGGATTGCATATTTAAATGCATTAATGTTAGTTGAACATCAGTATAAATGCTTTGGGCTTTCAGAGTATCTATGAGTATAGGTGTAGGAGTGTGCATGCTTATTAGACATCTTTTTGTCCCAAAGAAATGTGGACAGATGAATGAAATGTTTACCCCACAAACTCAACTACCTTTAAATGTGCAAAAGATAGCGGTAGGGCTCGTCTGTCTAGTTCTTAATGCATCAGCCAAGTTTTTGAGACTGGAAAATTGCACAAACAATATCAGATTTAGATACCCCGAAGCCACAATCCACTATTTCTTTTTCTCTCACCTCTACTGGATTATCAATTAATTAAAGCAAGGACTGTGTCTTCTTAATTTTTGTATACCTAACACTCTCTTAGACCTCAGTGACAAGAAAGACAAGCCTGTATTTGAGAGAAAGTATATTATTTTCACTGGTTTTATTCCCTTGAAACCAGAGTTCACTGCTCTTAGGACCAAAAATATCCCATCAGGGAATTAAAAATTCAGATGGCTATTAGATGCTTTGTCCACACTGAGGATATTCGAAGTCTTCAGCCTGAAACGCCACTTTGGGGGATTGAAGGCCTTCGTAAGTTTCACTGTACCACTTTCAACTCATCCTCTCTTGAAATGAACAGAATATTAAGAACCACCCGAACCACAATACAAACTGCGTAGTGCTCTCACCTTGAGAAATAACCATTAGAATCTTAGTGTATAGAATGTGAGAGCTCGGGAAGGACCTTCAGATGGTACAGTTGTTCTTGATTCTGGTTGCCCATTAGAATGATGGAGAAGGCGATGGCACCCCACTCCAGCACTCTTGCCTGGAAAATCCCATGGACGGAGGGGCCTGGTAGGCTGCAGTCCATGGGGTCGCTAGTCGGACACGACTGAGCGACTTTACTTTCACTTTTATGCACTGGAGAAGGAAATGGCAACGCACTCCAGTGTTCTTGCCTGGAGAATCCCAGGGACGGGGGAGCCTGGTGGGCTGGGGTCACACAGAGTTGGACACGACTGAAGCGACTTAGCAGCAGCAGCAGCAGCGTTAGAATAAGCTGGGGAGCTTAGAAAAAAATATGTTGACGTCAGAGGCTTCACCTGCAGTGACTGTGAGTTAAGTGGAGTCGGGCAGAGCCTGGGCACGGTTGGAAAAAAAAGCTTTCTGGGAGATTATCTTCTACTACCCAGACAGAGAATCACGCTAATTTGATCTACACTCTTCTTCGCAGTTTTACAGGTGAGAAAACCAATACTCAGGGAGGTAAAATGACCCTTTTGGACAGAACCCTGGGAAAGACGGGCTTGCGGCAGAATCCCTGCACCCTGCCCACTGCTCTAGGAGACGGCAGGGCCTCTCGGGAGCGTGGCTATGCCGCAGTGCTCGGGGAGGGCCTGTTTCCTGTCAGCGTCCGCAGTAATAGAGAATCCACGGGGACAAAACAACCTGTTTCGCCTCCTCGGGTAAACTGGACCAGCTTTTCCGGTGCACAGATGTCTGTCATTAAACATGTGTTGTATCAGATGCCTTCAGTTGGCATTTGATAACTGGATTCACAGATTTTTCTGGTGAAAACAAACCATCACTTGGCCACGGCATGCATGCAGTCTAAACAGCAGGGCCATTTAAAGCAGCCATTCCAAAAGTGTTCTATTTCTGACTATTGCAGGTGACCAGTCCTGGGTTTGTTGAAACAACCCCAACCCTTCTCTTATTTCCCCTTGCTACCAATACCCAGTCAGCCCTAAAGGAAATCAACCCTGAATATTCATTGGAAGGACTGATGCTAAAGCTAAAGCTCCAATATTTCGGCCACTAGATGCGAAGAGCCGACTCACTGGCAAAGATCCTGATGCTGGGAAAGACTGAGGGCAGGAGGAGAAGGGGAAGACAGAGGATGAGATGGTTGGATGGCATCCCTGACTCCACGGACAGGAGTTTGAGCAGCTCCAGGAGGTCGTGAAGGACAGGGAAGCCTGGTGTGCTGCCGTCCATGGGGTCACAAAGAGTTGGACACAACTTAGTGACTGAACGACCACCACCAATAACAAAATATAAAATTACAGAAGTAGTCATGAGTGGACTGCCATTGATCCTGACTGCAGACTACCAGGACACATTCCCTTCAAAATTGCCAGGATCCTTGGAGGAGTTTTCACTGGAGTATGTGGTGGCACCGGGCTGGGGGAGATGGGAGGGGGTCCATCCAGCCCACCTTGAGAGGCTGGCAAACTGGAGGGAACTGGACAATTAGCCTTGCCGTTTGCCTGTGATGCTACAAGGCTGCTCACCATTCAGGGTCTTCTCCATCCTTTCTCTGAAACTGTTTTCAAATCTATCTCTGATTTTTAAAAATTTTATTAACAATAGGCTGAGCTATTAGCATAAAATGACCATGAAAAGGGGGATGAATAATTCAGAATTGAGACTACAGAGTAATTACATCACCCATTCAAATCCCATCTCTAAATAATGAAGGAAGTCCTCAGATTATTTAGAATGTGCTTCCTCATCTGCACTGTGCTGTTGGCTCGTGAAACCCTGAATGTCTTTTTACATCGATCCGAGGCCTCCTTCCAGTGAAGAGGGCCAATGTACTGCCGTTAGTTCGTGAGTCTGTGTGCATCAGATGATGCTAAGGGGCCCCGGGGTCTCCCTTTCAGATGCAGCTTCCTGAGGGGTTCATCTGAAGCTCTGGGGTGTCAGATACAATGTTTTTAGATCACTGGAAGTGTTAATAGCTAAAATGAAACAGTCTGTGAAAGAGGAAAGGACACTCCACCATGAACCTTTCTGAGAAAAAATCCAGACAGATATTGGGTGAATCGGGGGCAGAGAGTAATCTGTCTTCCATGTGCTGAGATTAACTCCCAGGGCTGGAAGGAAGCACTCCCTCTTCAGATGGGAAATGAAGGGCCTTAAGCACTTTTGCCCAAGATCAAGAGACTAATCCCAGAAAACAGTTGGACCTTCAGCCCAGGACTATGCAGGGAGCATATAGTGCTTCTCTAGTTTCATCACTGAAATATTTTCAACACGCTCTTCTTTGTTCAGATGAAATACCTGCACACACACACACACACGTATGCATGCACATATATACATTACATATTACACATATTCTTCCATTTGAGGAGGAATTGTTTTGGCTTCACCCAGGTGAATGTAGATTCTGGTTTAAGAAGTAATTTCACAACTCCTGGAAAACTCACATTATCCGATCATTCCAAGTTCAGATAGATATCCTGACTTGTTGAGTGATTGGCTAAGCACATCTATCACATCAGGCCCTTCCCCAGTGACCCAGAGCATCACACAGGACAGAGAGCAGTTCACCTACAGTCCGAGATGCGTTCCATGCATGACTCCCTGTTGCTTATTCATCTAAGGAAGTGGTTTCTATCAGGGCACTGGTACACACTCAAAAACCAGAGTCAAATAACGTCAGGCAAGATGGAAACTCACCCACGTTTTCTGCATTTCATATTAAGGACTGAAAATCACCTTCAGGGTCATTTGTTCTTTCCCAGGTGCTAAACACTCAAGGGTTTTAACTGATTGCTGGAAGGCGTGGACATTCCCCACCTCCCGAATCCCACCTTAACTACAAAGGAAGGAACACTTGTTTCTCTGAATCCAGATTCTGACACCCGAAAAAGAGCCATGATCACCAGAGATGCTTCGTCCTTCCGTGAGGAGGGGCGAAAGCTGAAATTCCAGGAGCCGGCTGTTATGAGGCTGGCTTGACACCAATCCCCTCGTGACAGAGGATTATGGTAACCATCTACAGTACATATCTCACGTTTGAAGCTTGGTGATTACAATTGCCTTTGACTCTCTAATGCTTTAATAGCGCCACACAAAGCTTGAACATTCTTTGGCTTTTTCCCTTCTAGTCACTCAGGGCTTCTGATAAATTCTATAGTTGGGAAGAAAACACACAGAGACCTCACTTCCACAGGACTTTATCTGTCAGCCATCACTTTCAGCACTCTGCCCAGAGGCTAAGACCAGAACACGCCGGCTGATACCTGGGGGCAGGGGCAGTAAATATACTCCGCCAAGAGGCAGCAGCTCAGATTCTAGACTGCTGTTTCTAGAAAACTTTTGCTGGGAGTAAACACCCCAAGCTGAACTGACTGCTGATTGCATCTGCTGCAGATTAGCTAAAATTAAATTCGGAACCTTGCACAAGACATCAAGTACTCACAGTGGAACCCCCCCACGTGAGCTTTGGAAGATAATGCAAATACCTCACAGCACACTCCCCCGAGCAGCTTAGCTTTTTAATTTTCCTTTCAGGAATTAAACTCCCTCTCCCCTCCAGTAAGTTGATTTGTGTCCTTTTACTCACCCTCCAAAACTGCTTTAATCTGCTCACTCTGGGCAGTCTGGACATGCTCATCTCTGTGTATTGCCGGTCGGAGGTGCATTGGCCAGGAAGATGGAGGGACTCCCTGGGCTGACGTGAAGTGGAGTGAGGGCTGATGCCCGGAGAGTCTGGCAAGCAGAGACACTCCTTGGCTTTTAATACCGCTTTCCAACAACCACAGAGTCCTCCGCTCAGCACAAAGCAACCAATAGCTGCGCAGGACAGTCTCAGCCTCTGAGGATCACAGCGGAGTGGAGAGACCCCTCAACCGGCCGATGGGGGGCAGAGGGAAGGCCTGGGTGTTGGCAGATACCCCAGAGCAGCCTTCCCTGGTGCAGAACAGGAGGTGTTCTTCCCATGGCCCTATTTTCTGCTTCTTACTTCACCTGGGCTAAATCAGAGATCACATTCTGCTCTGGGAAAGCCAGACACTAATGATCGTCTCAGCTTAAAATGCTCAGCCTGCCTGAGGCAGAGGGTTCCCATGCTGGCCCCGCTGGCCCTGCCTTCTTGTTCTGGGTTCTGACCAGGGGCAGGTGCAGAATACCGGCCCTAATTCCTGATAAAGGGTAAATGCTGATGCTAGGTTGGCTCCATCTACTCAGGAAAAGAGAGATTTGGTCCTTCTCCACTTGATTGTATGCAGAGAGAACAGGTATTTCAGAGCTGTACTAAGTGGTGTTCTGGATATGGAAGAATGTATCTACAGAGGTCCCCCACCCCTACATCTCAGGGCCCCCAGCAGAGAGGAGCCATAGGCAGAGGGACAGACCCAGAGTTCATTGTGGTCACTTCTACTCCCGTCCTGTAACAGATTCATCCCAGACATGTTCTGTGCACGCCAGCTCCACGCTGGGCACTCCCGTGTGAGCACACAGAAGCCAGCTCTGTGACTGCGATGTTTGCAGTCAGTCTGGCGTTGCAGCAATTTAATGACCTGCCATTCTCTCCTGAACAGACCAGCCCACCTCTGAGACCAAGAGCTTCTCAGGGGCAGAGGCTGGACCACGGTCTCTTAGCATCCCACCCAGCACCCAGCTCAGTGTGGGGACCCTGAGAACAGTCAGTGATGGAGGCAAGGAGGAGGTGGGGCCAGGGAGGAATGTACATCAGGGAGCCCCAAGACTGTCTGGGCTGCACTCAGGTGTCCCCATCATCAACCTGGAAGAGAGACTTCTCCGAGGTGATTCTACCTTTACAGAAATTTAGCCTGAAGGACTGAACACTGTTAGATAATTCACAGCCAGATGCCTTTTCCAAGGTGAGGAGCCTCATCTACACAGTCGCTTCCACTCCCCACCACCACCTCTTGTCTTTCATCATCAGGTAGGACACAGTGAACTCATTTCTGGGGGATTCTCTTGTTATAGGAAATTAGTACTGTGAAACTAACACATTTAGAGGGTGGTTTAGAGCCTGGGATAAAAGGAATGAGCCAAAGATCTTGAGAAAATCAGCTTCACTAAACCACAAAGGGCAAGGGAAGGGAGGAGGAAGAAGAGTGAAGAGTGAGAAAGGCCAGGAGAAATCGGAGACTGGGGATTCCAGTGGGCAGATGGACTCATGCTCACACAGGGCGTAAGTGTCTGTGCTGGAGAAGTGAATTCCACCACTGGGTGCATCGGTCTTTAGACCAGTCTCACCTTGACCCCAAAGAGCAACTGCCAGGAAGAACACCATCTCTGGACTCAAGATAAGTGCCCGAGGGCACAGAAGGAAAGAGCAGTGAGGAAGGAAGATTCTGGAGACAGAGGAATCGAATAGGAAGCCTGCTTCCAAGATAACACCATTAGACCAGGCTGCAAGGGCAGGAGAAAGCGAGGAATGGCTGCATCTGTGCTCTTCCTCCTCATCCCTCAGCTGCTGGATGAGGACCTATCCTCACGGAGAGGCAGCACTGGGTTGGTAACATGGGAAATACGCTGGATCAGACAGCACCGGGAGACATGGGCTGAAACCTCCTTGTCATCACAGAGTACCAGGAGTGGCTCCTTTCTGGAAGCTGCCTGAAGATTTGTCTCCCCTTTAAACATCATACGATGATCCACTGTGTGGATAGTGCTGGTTGCCGAATATTTTTGGCTCAGCATCCCTGGGCACACATTACGGGATCATTCCTGGTCCCTTTTGATCGGCGGGAAGCATTTGACAGGTCTGGTCGGTGAGCTCTGGAAAGAAGCAACGTGCCACTTCCACATCAGGCCTGACACTGCCAGCGTAAAACACTCTCACTCTGATATGGTGATGGGCTGAGGAGGTGGAGACCTGCGACGGACATGTGGCTTTTCTTCCTTGAGCCTTGGAGCTCCTGGGTGTGTGTGTTACTGAAGCGCAACCTAGCCTCCACCGACTGTGAGGACTTGTCCATCATTTCCTTAGTTTGTCTTCTCCCAAAGCCATCGGCAATTATCCCAGAACGAGACGGTTGAGGTTTTGATGTGTGCTGGTACTCTGCAGTTTTTAAAGTCAGAAGATCAGGTTGTTCACCCTCCTGAACCCAGGCAGGATCACCCCTCAACAGCCAGACTGAGAGCCACAAGGCCGACCCCAGAGATCACGATCAGACACTCCGTGAATGCACCACCCCTCAAGAAAAGGATGTGATATTGCCCCCTGCAGCAACATGGATGGTCATAGCAAGTGAAGTAAGTCAGAGAAAGACAAACACCTTAAGATACCACTTACATGTGGGATCTAAGAAAAGGATACAAATCAATGACTCACGAAATAGAAAGGAACTCACAGTCACAGACAACACACTTACAGTTACCACTCGGGAAGGGAGGAGGGATAAATTAGGAGTTTGGGATTAACAGATATATACTAGTGTATATAAAATAGAAAACCAACAAGGACTTGCTGTATAGCACACAGAACTATAGGAGAAGGAAATGGCAACCCACTCCAGTATTCTTGCCTAGAGAATCCCGTGGACAGAGGAGCCTGGTGGGCTGCTGTCCACAGGGTCGCACAGGGTCGGACACGACTGAATCGACTTAGCATGCATGCACAGGGAACTATACTCAGTATCTTGTAATAATCTATACAGGAAAAAAATTTTTGAAAAAGGATACACACACACACATATATAGTTGTTTAGTTCCTAAGTCGTGTCCGACTCTTTGGCGACCCCACTGACTGTAGCTTGCCAGGCTCCTCTAACCACAGGATTTCCCTGGCAAGAATATTGGAGTGGGTAGCCATTCCCTTCTCCAGGGGATCTTTCCAACCCAGGTATTGAACTCATGTCTCCTGCATTAGCAGGTGGATTCTTTACCACTGAGTTACCAGGAAAGCTTTTATATCTATATATCTATATATCTATATATATATATCACTTTATTGTATACCTGAAACTAACACAATACTTTAAATCAACTATACTTCAATAAAAAAAAAAAAAAATAAAATGGCAAGAGGCACAATTTAAGTCCATATACAGAAGGGATCCAAGTGAGGGTTTATAAGCTAATAGTCAAGCACCTTCATTGGAAAAGACCCTGAGCTGGGAAAGATTGAAGGCAGGAGGAGAAGGGGACGACAGAGGATGAAATGGTTGGATGACATCACCGACTTGATGGCCCATGTGCTGCAGTCCACGGGGTTGCAAAGAGCTGGACACAACTGAGTGACTGAACTGGTAGCACCTTCTATACTGAATATATTTGTAAACAAAGCTGTACATTGTCTGCCACTTGTGTCCAGGAGAAGCCTACTGTGGTGAGCTTGGCCTCTTCCCCACCATTGGATGGAGGGAGAGAGGGCTCAGGATATTAACTTTCAGCTGCCACTGATGGGCCAGTGATATTTAGGTCATTCATATTCAAGACCCTGATGTTTCACTCAAAACCAACACTGGGAAATTCCTGGCACCAGAGCAGGCGAGGGCAAAGAGTTACCGTTGGGATGTAGAGGGGTGGGGAGACTTTGAATGCCTCTCAAATTATGCCCAGTCACCACTGTCTGGACAGCAGTATTCTCTTCCTATTTGAAGCGCAGTAGGACATTATTTCCGGGAAGGCAACGGCACCCAACTCCAGTACTCTTGCCTGGAAAATCCCATGGACGGAGGAGCCTGGTAGGCTGTAGTCCATGGGGTCGCTAAGAGTTGGACTCGACTGGGCAACTTCACTTTCACTTTTCAGTTTCCTGCATTGGAGAAGGAAATGGCAACCCACTCCAGTGTTCTTGCCTGGAGAATCCCAGGGACGGGGGAGCCTGGTGGGCTGCCGTCTATGGGGTCGCACAGAGTCGGACACGACTGAAGTGACTTAGCAGCAGCAGCAGCAAGACATTATTTTAATTGGAGAAAAAAAACGGAGATAAAGAAGTGGTCATAATCTTACAAGTGTAAAGATGTTACTGGAATTTGAAAGCTCTCACAAGCCATTTTCAAGGACTGTGGCCTGTATTCGGGAGTCGAAATGCATCGGGTCTGTACGTCATTTATACATCATGTCAATATGGAAACAGAGCAAGTTAATACATTCAGGGCTCTTCAACATTCCATTTAAGTCATAAGTTAAGCAACACAGAGAGCTACAGGAACCGATACTGCTGACAAAATGATTCCAAGCCAGGGGACGTGACTTCTAGTATTTCCCCTTTAAAAAGTCTTTGAAGTAAGACCTGTGGGCTAAGCACCAAGAAAAGCTGATTAATATTTAATTCCTGGCTGATAAAAATAACGTGAGCTTGAGTTTATATGATTTTGGAAAGGTAGGTATGATGGATCTATAACCCTGGAAACAGACCATGGAGAACCTTCCCATCAGAACTTTAAGTCACTGGAAAATCTGGGGAAGAAAACATAGGTCTTATTCTTCACCATATAAAGCTTTACAAAATGATATTCTGCCATGGTTATCATACATTTTTCAAGTCATTTGTAGTTTTGTGATCCGGGTGACTTCTAAGAAAAGGATATAAAACTCACATATTTTGTTAATAAGCCATATTTTCAAGAGTACCTTAGACTTCCCTATATTTCTACAAAGAAAGGGTTTTTCAATGTTTTAAATCAGAATCGGCTTGTGGGATTCCAAGTCTCTGTGGCATTGCAGGCAAACCAAGAATTGCAACGTCATTTTTCGCTTAAATGTTCTCAAACATAACATGAATAATTTAATGATTTTTAAATAAGTGAGTCTATCTTCACTTAAATTTTCACCTTATTAAAATGGTCTAAAGTGAATAGGCTCAAAGCGATCACAAAATACTGTGCAATCCTGCTGAATGAGAGATGACACAGAAGATTAACAACTAAGAATGTTGTTTTACATTTTCAAAAGATGTACATGACATAAAATCAGGTCAGCTTCCCAGGGAAAGCCAGTGATTACTAGCATGCATAAGACACAATAAGCCTTACAACCAAAGTAGGGTTTTGATTTTTGGGGGAAAAGCAGGTGACAGCCGTGACTGATTCTGGTTTGATGGGAGAGGGAGCTGGAGGTCATGGTTAACAAAAGCTGTATAGTCGCCCCTGAGTTATAGATAATTATAGATTACTTATTATTTGATTTTCAGAACAATCATGAAGTAATCACTTGTATTCAGAATGACTGGATTTTAGGTAGCCAAGAATTTCCCTCCAGAATATCAACACCCAGATCTATGGCGTCCAATCCAACGTAAATAACCATTCCAAGACACGCACTGTCGAATCTGACTCCACTGGCCACTTAAATGTTCTTCACTCAAGCTTTACATGAACACACTGCACCACCATCTTGAACCTTCATTTTAGCCTCTCTTTGCTCTGCAGTAATCTACAAATTCAGGTGTGCAAGAATACCTAATCCTTATTTTCCTTATAATATCTGATGTTCTGTCTGACAGAATGAGAGGCAGCTCAGTCTTGCTCACCACTAGGGATCCCCCCAGGACTGGTCCAGGTCTGCGGGTTTCTGCAGTGCTAAAGCCCAGGGAGGGGCCTTCAGGCCATTTGTCATGGGTTACAGGATGTTATGTCATTCTGCATCATTCCTTTAAGTGTGGTAATCCTGCTGCTTTGGGGCTGCCTGGGGACACAGAACACTTCGGAGGGGCTAGGCGCCAAGCAGCCCAGGACTCGGTCTCCAAAAGGGCACCATCAAGCCTTCCCCTCGGGGTCTTGCCGCTTCCCTTGGGCTGCATCTTGAATCAACACACAGACGCTGCTCCAGGCAGTCATGCCAACTTCTCTTCTCTTTTTGGTCTGGGGCGATTTCTTCTCTTACTGCTTCCAAAGGCTCTCCAACCTCCCCGCCCAGAATGGGACCCTTAGACGTAAACTGAAAAGGGCTGTCACAGAATGAGACAGGGGTCTTTTCATGGCATCAGTATTTACAATAGCCAAGAAACAGACACAACCTAAATGTCCATTGACAGATAAATGGGTAAAGAAGACATCGTACATAATATAATAGAATACTACTTCACCACAAAAAAGAACAGAATTTGGTTATTTGCAGAGATGTGGACGGACCTAGAGACTGTCATACAGAATGAAGTAAGTCAGAAAGAGAAAGACCAACGTGTTATTATACAACACATATATGTGGAATCTGAAAAAAATTGTATAGATAATCTTATTTACAAAGCAGAAATAGAGACCCAGATGTAGACATCAAACACATGGGTTTCAAGGAGGAAAATGGTGGTGGGATGAACTGGGAGACTGAGACTGACTATATTGACTATATACCCACTAGTGTGTATAAAATAGATAACAGGGAACTCTGCCCAGTGCTCTGTGGTGACAAAGAGGGAATATATGTATATGTGTGTGGCTGCTTCACTTTGATTTACAGCAGAAACTAACCCAACATTGAAAGAAACTATACTCCAATAATTTGTTTTACTTGTGGAATTCTATATGAATGTTAGCTATACCTTGCAGGACAGGGTCATAGCTGCTGACTTTCTTCTCATCTACAGAGACCTGTGATTGAGGTCCTGCCTTTAGAAGCGCACTGAAACACAGGCTTTACCTAGAGTCAGTGTCTTCCGGAGAGTTCTTTCTGTAAGTAGCCCTGACTTATTAAAACTACAACATGTCCTCGAGGGATGGGTAGAGAAAGTCCATTTGTTGTACTTCCCTGCCTTCCTGTGGCTTTTGGCTTTGTGGTCAGAGACTGAAGAGGTGAGCCAAAGAAAACAATAATATGATGATGGTCAGCATGAAAGCACTTTAAAAGGGGCGTGGGGATCCTTGAGGCCTCGGGTATTTCAGAGTTCGCTCAACAACGACTTCTTTGCTTCCTGATCAAACGGTGAAGGTTAACCTCCGGGTAGTAATTGCAGGATGCTGTCTCTGCAAAGGTTTTGTCTCCAAATTGGCAGTGACCTTTTGTTCTTCAAAGCTCATTGACCAGAAGTGTGCAAATTCTCCCTTCTGTGGGCATGAAGTCTCACCAAGACTTGAAATTGACTCTCACGATCTGGGCGTGCTCACCTCTTGGTGTTCTGGGAGGGGCCCTGGCTGGTCGGAGGGCTGGATGCTCGGATGCAGGCGGTGTGGTTCCCTGGAAAGGGCCCCGAACGGGGAGTCAGGGCCTTGGTGCTTCTGCCTCAGCTCTCACAGTTATGATTATGGTGTGTTCACCTTTCCTCTCTGAGCCTCATTTTTCTTTACTGCCAAAGATACTACTTTCTGTGTGTCCATGTGTTATTCCAGGCACTACAGATACTTTACAGAGTACCTGAGCACCATTGATATCACCACCTTGGCTGGCAAGGCAGGCAAGTTTGGGTAAAGGAAGAGCTCTTCATTTCAAAGTGGTGTCTCAGTCGTGTCTGACTCTTAGTGACCCCATGGACTGTAGCCCACCAGGCTCTTCTGTCCGTGGGATTCTCCAGGCAAGAATACTGGAGCGGGTAGCCACGCCCTTCTCCAAGGGATCTCCCAGACCTAGGGATCAAATTCAGGTCTCCTGCATTGCAGACAGATTCTTTACCGTCTGAGCCACCAGGGAAGCACTTCTCTTTAAAACCAATCTCAATTATTCATACCAGAGATGACTCTTTAAAAAATATAAACAGAGACTTCCTTGGTGATCCAGTGGTTAAGACTTGGCTTTCCAGTGCAGGGGGTGCAAATTCGATCCCCGGTCGGGGAACTAAGATCCCACATGCAGCAGAGTATGGCCAAAAAGTTCAAAGAAACAAATGTCCCCCTTTCTAGGGAAAATTATCAGTAAATGCACTCAGTGACTCCAAACCATGCTCACTCGTGGGCAGGGTCCTTGGTAAGGGTTTAGACACATCTGCAAATACCCTTCAGCTCTAGTCCCACTCATCCTTTTTATTCCTTTATCACCACTACTAGTTTTTAAAACTACATGGGGCCTCTCTGGTGGTCCAATGGTTAAGGATCCTCCTGCCAATCCTGGGGACACAGGTTTGATCCCTGGTCCAGGAAGATCCCACATGGAGTGGGGTGACTAAGCCCACATGCCATTAACTATTGAGTCTGTGCTCTTGAGCTGGGGGGCTGCAACCACTGAAGCCCACGTGCCCAGGGCCCATGCTCTGCAAGGAGAGACACCACTGCAATGAGAGGCCCTTGCACCTCAGTGCAGAGCAGCGCCCCGCTCACCGCAACTAGAGAAAGTCTGCCCGCAGCAACAAAGACCCAACACTGCCAAAAATCAATCAATCAATCAGTCTTAAAAAAAACCCCAAAACACTACATAGGCATTCTGGCTTTCCTCATTGCCTTTCTCTGAAACCTATATTGAAGACAGCATATCACTTTAACTCCCATTGTTTAAGCTTCCTTTCTCACCATGTCTCACTGTTGAAGATAATACTGAAGACACTTTCCTTACCCGGCATGATTGCTCTGCATCATTCACTACCTTATCCTATAAGCAAGACATCCATTTCTATACATCTACAGCCAGCTTCCTCTATTTCGTATGTATTTATCTCTGGGAAATGCTCAAAGGAACTTTATTCTCTGCTGAACACAGTGAATGTTCCCCATGTCACACTGAACAGGTCCCCAGATGGAAGAAAGCATGTCCCTGAGACTCTCTTCGGTGGCTGGTGAGGTCTCCTCTGGGCCCTGTCTGCGCCACTGTTTACAGCGTCGCCTGGTAACCGGCACTCCAGGCAAGCAGACAGGAAGTATGTGTAGAGGAGTCCCAGTTGATCGGAGAGTACCAGACAAAGGTTTGAAATTCACAGGGTCAGATTAGAGCAGTGTTTCTCAAATATCTATGATCTTTGTCATCATTTTACATGGGGATCGTGTATGCACACCTGTGAAAATGCGCATGCACACACACACACACACACACAAACAAGACTTTCACTAAACATACTTATCTTTTCCATTTGCTTCTATTTTTTTTTTTTTTTTTTTTTTGGAAAACACCACACTCCCTGCCCATATCTGTGGAGATTCTGAGTCAATAAATGTGAGGTGATCCATAGAACTCCACACTTTTCACTTATTTCCTGAAAATGCAGTTGGTTTCCAGAAACTCTTTTGCTGGTAGCACTGAATTAAAACTTACATTTTCACTCAGTTCACTCGGTGAGGGCAGATTTCTAAGACGGAACTCTGCCATATATTCCTGAAATGTCAATTAACTTCATTTTATTCCATGGAAATCGAATACATATTTCCCTCTTAGCTCAGCTGGTAAAGAATCCACCTGCAATGCAGGAGACCACGGTTCGATTCTTGTGTTGGGAAAATCCGCTGGAGAAAGGATAGGCTACCCACTTCAGTTTTCTTGGGCTTCCCTTGTGGCTCAGCTGGTACAGAATCCGCCTGCAATGCGGGAGACCTGGGTTCCATCCCTGGCTTGGGAAGATCCCCTAGAGAAGGGAAAGGCTACCCACTCGAGTATTCTGCCTGGAGAATTCCATGGCCTGAATAGTCCATGGGGTTGCAAAGAGTCAGACACAACTGAGTGACCTTCACTTTCACTTTCACTTTTCAGCTAGGGACTCTGTCCCATGTTGGTCAGAAAGAGGGCGAGGCAAAAACTTGTGATGAGATCAAAACAGCACAACTATAAGCTAATGACCTGACAGTGAATAGGGGTGTATTAGGCTTCTGTTGCTGTAACCAGTTGCCACAGACTTAGTGGTTTAAAGCTGAACTCACTTATCATCAGATAGTTCTGTAGGGCAGAAGCCCAGCACAGTGTGGCTAGATTCTCTGCTTAGAGTCTGACAAGATGGAAACCTGATTCAAAGAGCTGACTCACTGGAAAAGACCTTGATGCTGGGAAAGACTGAGGGCAGGAGGAGAAGGGGACGACAGAGGATGAGATGGGTGGATGGCATCACCGACTCAAAGGACATGAGCTTGAGTGAGCTCTGAAGTTGGTGATGGACAGGGAGGCCTGGCGTGTTGCAGTCCATGGGATCGCAAAGAGTCAGACAGGACTAAGAAACTGAACAAGGTAGAAATCAAAATATCAGCAGGACCAGGTTTCTTTCGGGGGCCCTGGGGAAGAATGTGCTCCCAAGCTCATTCTGTTGGCAGGATCCGCTTTTGTTTTAAAGAGCTCATGTGATTACACTGTGCCCACCCAGATAATTCAAGATAACTCCCTGTCTTAAGGTCCACTGGCTAGTGAACTGAATTCCACCTGCAAAGTCCCTTTGCCATGCACTCTAACACAACCATGGGTGTGACACCAGAGGACAGACATCATGGGAACCAAAATTCTGGCTACTATAGTGGGCCAGTAACATCATTGTTTTGTGTGGCGGGCAGTGTTAAATACTAAGAATTAATCAAGCATAAGAAATTATAACTGGGAAATAACTCCATATGGTGTGATATTTAAAATAAATTAAAAATTTAACACTAAAATAAATAAAAATCAAATTAAAGAGGTTTTGCCCTATTGAACATCAGTTCATCCAGAAGTCTTTCCACGGCCAAATAAGTGATTCAAACACAGTGGTTAAAGTTTCAGTGGTTGGGAGTCAGCAATATTATTCTTGAATAATATTATTTCCATAGTTTGTTTTTCCAATGCGCAGTTCAGAGAGGTAGCTATGTAGATAATAACACTCCTTGGCCATGCATGCCAATTTCCTTTGTTGCTCAGTTACCACTGCTATGCATCCTCCCGGGATTTGCCATGGCTTGATACTGGCTTTGCTTGAAAACCAAGTTCTGAACATGTCCAACTGGCCAAATCACTATCAATTCCAACCTTACTGAATTAAACATGAAGCAGTGGGTTGAAGAGGGCAGGAGGAGAAAAGGGCAACAGAGAATAAGATGGGTGGATAGTATCACCGACTCAACGGACATGAGTTTGAGCAAACTCTGGGAGATAGCAAAGGACAGGGAAGCCTGGTGTGCTGCAGTCCATGGAGCCACAGTGTCAGACATGACCTAGTGACTGAACAAGAGTGGGTTCAAGAAGGGACTCTAGAAGAAATAAGAGGAGAAAGGAGGAGAGAGAAGAAAAAACACATGAGAGAAATGAAGGGAAGAAGTTACAATGAGATAATAGAGATAGGAGGAGGGAAGAGGGGAAGAATGAGGGGTGGAGGGGAAGGATGCGAAGGGGAAGACAGATCTTGAGAAGCTGAAAATTAACAACCTGTATTCATCATAGAGAACCAAATCTCCAACTAAATATATACAAGTAAGTTATATAAACCTGGGGGTATTGATTTATCTACAAAGAGCCAGGTTTATGGTAATCAAGAAATGATGATAAAAGCAAATTCTAAGCAAAACAAAACATTCCTAGGGAGGTCTGTGAACATGGTAGGCAAAATCTGAGATGCTAACATGTCTTGGTCTTAATATCATCATTAGTGATAGGAGACTGTTTCTCAACACGTCTAAATACCGAAGGTTAATTTCTAACATTTGTCATTCAGTCACTCAGTCATGTCTGACTCTTTGTGACCCCATGGGCTGCAGCATGCCTGGCTCCCCTCCCGCCCTCAGTCTTTCTAACATAGGCATCTGCATTATAAAAATATACAATGCCCCAGAGATCTGCTTCATGACAATGTGAATATACTCAACACTACTGAGTCGCAGGTACACTTAAAATGGCTAAGACAGCTCATGTTGCCTGCCGTTTACCACTATTTTGAAAAAAGGTGCCATTCCCTATAAATGGATCAACTCACCTAATTCTCCCCAACCATATAAGACTGGTACTCTTACTATTTCCTTTTTCTAGAGGGAAAACTAAAACTTTAGGGAAGGAAGAGACTTGTCCAAACTCATGCAGCTTATGGGAGTGGAACTGGCATTCAAAACAAAACAGTGTGATCCAAGTCCCTTGGTGTTAATCATTTTACTCTTCTCTCACTCAAAAACCAATTTAAATAAAGAAGGAAAATAAATATGTATTTAAAAAATAATCTATGACTAGAAGGATGATAGAGTGGCACGTGCAGCAAATAGCATTTTAGGCAACAAACCCTCATCCCTAGGAAAACAAAAAAGTAGTAGGCCATCATATAAATGGATGAGTATCCGGAGTTTTAAAAGTGAGATTTGCACAAGATACATAGAACAGGGGTTTCCCAGGCTAGTGGAAAAGAACCTGCCTGCCAATACAGTGAGACATAAGAAACATGGATTCGATCCCTAGGTGGTCGGGAAAGTCCTCTGGTAGAGGGAATGGAAACCCACTCCAGTATTCTTGTCTGGAGGAGTCCATGGACAGAGGAGCCTGGCTGCCTAGAGTCCGTGGGGTCTCAAAGAGTTGGACACGACTGAGGCAACTTGGCAAGCACGCACGTAGAACAACGTTTTACAGCTGATGTAGGTGGAAGAGCCCTTACACCCCGAAGCTGCCTCACCCGACCTGGGCGGGCATACCTCAGTGAGCCCAGAGGAAGAGTGAGCCTGCATTCACTAAAATGCAGATGCTGTTTCTTTCCCCTCCAAGAATGTAGACATAAAAATCGAAGCACAAAATTCCTGTCTGCCTATTTCACTTAGAATTTTCACTCATTCTTCTAAACCTTCACTCTGTGAAACTAATCATGACGGCTTTCATTTCATCCACGCTGGCGCAGCCAGAAACAATTTTTGTTATGCAAATACTGATAATGTCACTGTTGTTGGTATGAATTAACCAGGACTTCAGTTAGGCCAAGAAACAAACTCTATTTACCAAAATTCCTCGGAAAGAAATGAAAGTAGTTAGGATTTAAGATTCATTCTCACATAACCCACCAGGAAATCTATTTACTCCAAACACTGTTTTTTAAATGCAAAAATAGCCTGTTATTTGCTACCATTTCTCTCCCATTATGGATTTTTAACAAATAAAATAGATTTTTGATGAAGACACACTTGTAAATAACATTCTTTCTTAAAGCCTCCAACAACCATGGTTTCAAAACTTGGGAAAGCCAATCATAGTTGTTTATGCTAACTTTCTAAGCTGTGGTCTAAGGCACTTTAAGGCAAGAAGGTCAAGAGTGAGAGTTATGGTTAAATACTCTGGTGTGCAGATCTGTGAAGCTGATAACAATATGCAAAGATTCATGCAGTACAATTCTGTCTACCTGGAATCTTCTTTATCTATTTCTTTACATAATAAGCTGCATAAAAAAACACTTGTTTCATTAATCTCCCTCTCATGAGATCATTTGCAATATCACCATTAAAATTTTTTTAATCAGGGTTCTTACCACTCCTTGATATTTTATTATTTATGTTATTTGTTTATTTACTCTTTCCTTATATTACTTCCAAAATACTCCAGAGTCCTTGGCACATGTTTGAAAGTGAAAGTGATGGTTGCTCAGTTGTGTCCACTCTTTGCAACCACATGAACTGCAGCCCGCCGGGCTCTTCTGTCCATGGAATTTTCCAGGCAAGAAAACTGGAGTGGGGAGCCATTCCCTTCTCCAGGGGATGTTCCTGACTCAGGGATCGAACCTGGGTCTCCTGCCTCGTGGGCGGATTCTTTGCTGTCTGAGCCACCACAGAAGCCTGGGTACATATGGGGCGCTCATTAAATGTCTGTGGCATAAATGAGTGAAGAAAAGGAGGGACGAAGGAAGAAGCACGGTGCCACAGAGTCTGTGTACAATATTGGAATGTGGCTCATTCAGAGGGAGGCATGTTCTTTTTAATGGGAGACAGAAACCAAAGCAGACCAGACCTTGGGCTCTCTTTGGGTAATAGAACCTTTCTGAATCCACTGTGTGCATTTATCAAACGGGAATAATATTGCTCACCCAGTTTCACTCATTATACTAGTGAGGAAAACAGAAAATAATTTATCAATGTAAGGGGAAAAAACTACCATCCCAGAGGCTCTGCATTTTAAGTACCCAGGGACAATGTTTCCTTTCAGTTCTCTCTATATGAATATATAGTCAGACCATGATCGGAAGTAGAAGGAACAGCAGAGTTGTTCTGAGTGTCACAGGTTCCGGTGGGGACAGTTGGACTCTACTGGGGGATTATGAAGGTCAAAGTGACACTGGAAAATGTTCCACTTGGCCCTGGGCTGTGGCGCAGTTCTCAGCAGAGGCCTGCCTTTGTTCTGCTTGCATCTTATGTGCCCCTAGGACTGGGGATGGAGTGGGATGGAGTTGGAAGATGATAACAAGCTTGCCAACAAAGGTCGTCTAGTCAGAGTTAGGGTTTTTCCACTAGTCACGTGCGGATGGTGACAGATGCTGGGAAAGATTGAGGGCAGGTTGAGAAGTGGACGACAGAGGATGAGATGGTTGGATGGTATCTCTGACTCAACGGACATGAGTTTGCGTAAACTCTGGGAGATGGTAAAGGACAGGGGAGTCTGGTGTGCTGCAGTCCATGGGTTGCAAAGAGACGGACATGACTGAGCGACTGAATTGAACTGAAGTAACAATGAGGGCTTCCCAGGTGGCTCTGGTGGTAAAGAACCCACCTGCCGATGCAGGAGATGCAAGAGAGGCGGGTCTGATCCCTGGGTCAGGAAGATCCCCTGGAGAAAGAAATGGCAACCCACTTCAGTATTCTTGCTTGGAGAATCCCATGGATGGAGGAGCCTGGCGGGCCACAGCCCATGGGCTCACAGAGTCGGACACGACTGAGTGAATTAGCACGAGCACAGCATCAGTGACGAGGAAGATGATGACGATGATGAGATGATGATGATACTACCTGACATTAACAACGATATACTTTGTACTAGTCACTGCTCTGATGCACTAATTCACTTAAGTCATCCAATAACCCAGCGGCTTCCCTGATGGTTCAATGGTAAATAATATGCCTGCCAATGTAGGAGACACAAGGATTGACCCCTGAGGCAGGAAGATCCCCTGGAGTAGGAAACCCACCCCCCATGGACAGAGGAGGCTGGCGGCTACAGTCCGTGTGGGGTCGCTAAAGAGTAGTGTGGGACTTAGCGATTAAATAAGCAAAAATAACAGATAATCCTGTGAGGTAGATGTTGTCCTCATCATTTTTAAGGTCACTGAGACACAGAGAAAAAACTACAATCTTTCTACAGCCACATAGCTAAAAGGTACCAGGACTTGAACTTGGGTGCCCTGAATCAGGCTTAACAACTGCTCAGTTCCGTCTCACGCAGAAGTGGGGACCAGAGTGGCAGCCTGATTCCCACCAGCTCCCTCTGCGGTCATGTGCCCCATCTTCTCTCTTCGGGAGACAGATTGCACCCCTGCTTCAGTGTGGTCCGGTCACTCGGGACGCATCCAGTACTTCACTGACTTACTATAGGACTGTATCAGGCGTGGGCGTAGGATCTATGCCAGGCCAATAGGATGCTTGCCTGAGAACTCCAAACTGAGGCTGGAGAAAAGAAGCCTTCTTTCCTCTTCACACAGAGACCGAGGAGGAGACTCTGGGATAGTCGGTGGTCACTTCCTCTCATTCCCTAAGAGGAGAAGCCAGCAGATGAAGCAGAGGGTGAATGGAGGGAGTCTTAGCTGCACCTGAGGCCTGGTTCAGCCAACCCCAACCAGCCCCACTCTTGCCCAAGCTACAGCTTCTTATTTTTCTCAAGTTGAGATGCATTATTTGCTACAGAAATATACCTCCACTCAATGTATCTAAGGGGCTTCCCTGGTGGCTCAGATGGTAAAGAATCTGCCTGCAGTGTGGGAAACCTGGCTTCAATCCCTGGGTTGAGAAGATCCTCTGGAGGAGGAAATGGCAGCCCACACTAGTATTCTTGTCTGGGAAGTCCCATGGATAGAGGATCCTGGAGGGCTACAGTCCATGGGGTCACAGAGGGCTTCACTATCAGGGCTTCCCTGGTGGCTCAGATGGTAAAGAATCTGTGTGCAATGCAGGAGACCTGGGTTCAATCCCTGGGTCAGGAAGATCCTGGAGAATGGAATGGCAGCCCACTCCAGTATTCTTGTCTGGGAAGTCCCGTAGACACAGGAGCTTGGCGGACTACAGTCCATGGGGTTGCAAAGAGTCAGACGTTTATTTTTAGAGAAAGACATGTCACATTCCTCCACAAGTCACTATAGACCCTGAGTATCTGGCCAGCCCTGATGTCAATGGAATACGCATTGAGTTAGATTCAGTGATTAAGAGACCACTGACTCTGAAGACCTGCATAAAGGTCCGTGTCAAATGTCAAATGTCTTGTTTTGGAAGTCAGAGCTTCAGCCTTGGCCTGGAGGCCTGCCATCTGCTGGAGATCCACTGGCCTTAGTTCCAATTGCTGCCTCCTCCTGGGTCGAGAAGGACGGGCCGCAGTGCACACAGCTCTGCCTCAGAGCCAAGCAGGCAGAGGGTGGTCCAGAACTACACTCGGTGTATTTTCTTCACCGCCCACATTTTCCACAGGGTGGACCAGCAGGTTCTACCAGGGTGATCAATATGTTTACGTGTCCCTGGATCAGAATGGCTGGCCTGGATAAAACAGCTCATTTATTTTATTGATCTTGTGTATCTACCTAGAGTGGGAGTACTAGGGCCTTCTGGGCTCTTCCGTCTCCCCTCTGTCTGGGCTGCCACCGTCTCAGAGCCTGAACTGATGTTCTGTGGACTCCACAACCTGGAGGGAGAGCGAGAGTTTTAATTGTACTGGCTCTCTCCTTCCTTGGAAGCTGGTGTAATCTTCAGCCGTCCGTCTGTCTCCAGTGCCTGCCTGCCTCTGCCTCAACTGAATCCAATAGAAAGAAACAGATTTGCTCACTGATAAAGGCTCCAAATGAGATTGGATGGGGGCCCAGAAAGCAGTAGCATCAGGAGGAAAGTTGCCTGACAGGTGCGAGACGGGCCAGTCTGTCCTGGGGAAGAACAGCAGCAACGGGTCCAAGTGGACCCTGAGCCTTCAGCCCTGGGAGACTGACGGGCTTAGGAAAGTCAAGGTTGCCTACCTCGGGCACTGGTCCATCTATTCTGCTTCCAGGCTCTCTGACTTCAAGCCTCACATTTCATCTCACTTAAACCTCGCTTACTCCCCTAAAAATAGGGATACTAATAACTGTCCTCCAGGCATTTTGCAGAGATTCAAGGCCACCACTTGTGGTGAGCAGTTCACAAACAGGAGTGCTGTTCAGCAAAATGACAAAGTCATCAAATCCACGGAAAGATCTGAATCCTTGCTGAATCAAAACAGAGCTGGATGTGGTAGGACCCGGAGCTCAAATGCCCCTTGAAAATAGCTACCAGAGACTTCCCTGGCAGTCCAGTGGTTAAGACTCTGAGCTTCCAGTGCAGGGGTCGCAGGTTCGATCCCTGGTCGGGGAACTAAATTCCCATATGTCGTGAGGCATGGCCAAAAAAAGAGAAAAAGAAAACATTTACTAACTGTCCTGGGATTCCTAGCCTCAGAAAGGGTCTGCAATTAATGGAAGGTACAGATCCAGTTAAGAGAGCCAGCCTGGGAAGCACCAAGCTCCATGAGCTCGTGTGGCCCTTCTGGACAGCAGTTCGTGTTGGAAGCTGTAAAATGTTTATGCAAAGGAGTTTAGCTCCTCCAATCTCAAGATGTGGCTGAAAATATGAAAGCCTTTCCAAGGGATCATTCACCTTGGGGAAAATGCATTGCCTCAGCAAGAGAGCTCATGCTCAGAAGTGGAAATGTCAGCTGAAAATATTCTCAACATGGCTTTGCTCAGCACTCACCTGCATTCATGCAGGAGTTTGACGTTCATCTGAGAAGCTCCCTAGAAAATGCCAGTCGCTAAGCATTAGTTTTTCTAAGCAGCTCAGCCCTGAGGATGTGGGTGATTTCTTCTCTAGTACTTACTTTTAATTTAACTGAACCCTCTCCCCTCAATGTCTTATACACTGCTCCTGTTCCCATCAAACGACTGTGTGGCTTCTGACTGATCAGAAGGGAATACTGCCACAAGATAAACTGGGGGCAAAGGGTGGTCTCCCAGCGGTGGTTTTACTGACGACCACACCCACAGTTTGGATAGATGCACGGGTGCAGAGGAAGAGATTACCCAGCACAAATCTGCACATGGGCACACATATGCTTGCCATTTACTTTTAATCTTTTGCATGAAGAATACATCCCTCTCTGCTTCTACGCCCCAAGCATCCAGAACAGGGCTAGATTTTTTTTCCACCATGCTCTGTGTGGCATGTGGGGTGCTGACTCCCCAACCAGGGATCGAACCCATGCCCCCTGCACTGGAAGTTCAGAGTCCCAACCACTGGACCACCAGGGAAGTCCCTGGGTTGGATTTTGAGCAGATACTTATTAGGTCCTTGCTGACCAGTGGAGAAAAAGGAAAGGCTGTCTTTGAAGACAAACAGGTGAGTAACTCACTCTCAATTAGTAAATAAAGAAGTATCCATTTTATCTTATGCAAGTCTGGGGACTTGAGAATGTAGACATCAGTCTCATGTGTTTGCATTTATTTGCATGCGTGTCCTGACCAGCTGACCTGGTGGGAGTGAATCTAGAGAAATATCACAGGCTCTCCACTGACTGTACCCCTTCCAGAAGCCCAGTGTCCTTCTCCTAAGGCCCATGTGTTAGAATCAACAGCAGCATGACCTGGCCATGCTCCTTGTACTTGGTATCTGAGAGAATCTTGGATTTCAATGGCTCCTAGCAGGGGAAGAAGTGATGCTGAAAAAAAGACTCAGGACGCGCCTCTTCCTGGAGACTAGAAATGCATCACCATCTTTACAGTGGCCAGAGTTACATGCTCGCCTGCGGAGCACCTTCCAGCTTTCTCCAAGCATAACGACACACAGGTTACTTCCGGCTTATATATTTTTTTCTTTGGAAGCCATCCATTGTTAGTCCTACTCAAGGTGATAGGGAGAAACATGGGAGAAAGGAGGCAAGACACGTAGGATGCACAGGAACCGATAAATGGAAAGAGCTAGACAGGCTGAGGAACCAGAAAGGCGGCGTTAAAGAAAAGCTGGCAAGAGAAAAAGGAAGGAAGAGAGAAATCAGAAAGGCAAAGCTCTCAGTAATCCAGGAAACGCCTGCACTTTGTTCAAATCCACACGGGAAATACGAGCCTTTGCTGGGGAAGCTGGTAGATGACCCTTCCTTTAGACACACATGGCACTCTGTGTGCCATGTGTGACAGCAGAGTAAACAAGGGAAGAGCAGAACGCGTATCTCCGTCTCCAGCAGACCATGGGTGCACTGAGGGGGTCAGGCATAGCTGGGACCCAATACAGCGCCCGGCAAATGGCTGCTGTACATAGCGGCCCATGTACGTTGGCTTGTTGAGTAAATGGAGGAATAAACTGGACACGAAAGAGGAAGATGTAGGGAAGAAATGGGAGGACGCTCAGGATTCGGTTTCAGAACAATCCTTCACGTGCAAGCTCACAGCCAAACCTTCACACCAAGACTTCTTGATGCTGGACCTCCAGACAGTCCTTCCCCTCCCATAAGCACCTACAGAACTCAACTTGTGTCCTGTCCTTGGACACTTTCCTTGAATAGCCTCATGTCTCTAACTGGTATATGCTCTTCTCCCACCAACAAGACTGCGCACAATGGGAGGACAGGTACTAACTGCCAAAATGCTTGCTCTTTTTCACATAACGCCTCATCTTTGACTCATGGAGGGGTGGACTTGCCAAGGCTTGTGTCAACTGGTAGATTCTTAACCTGCAGACTCAGGTTCCTAAACAGTGCCCACTGTTAAGAACAGAGGCTCCCAGTCAACCCTGGCAACCTGCAAAGCTTCTCATAAACCCACATCGCTATGATCTGCCATCAAGACTCTGGACTCTTTAGATCAAGGAAGGGGTCCTGTGTCTGCTCTCTCAAAAGTTCTTCTGATGGGGACTGGTGCTACCTTGCATACCTTGGTATACCAGAGCTCCCTGCCACTTGCATGTGTTTAACTGCTTCTCTTCCTCCCTAGGATCCCTGGATGCTCCCTTCTAGTTCCCAAGCTCCGACTCCACTCTCCTGGCTCCCTGCCCTGCTAATCCTCTTGTGATGCCATCTGGGGGCGGCCCCTCCCAGGGGACCTTGCACACACCCCTCCTGCCCCAGCACACTGAGAGTCCTAGGGAAGATGTGAGGGGCGATGCAATGATTCAGATCCAGCTTTGCATTTCCGTCAGCCCCTAGCGGGGCCTCTGCACACAGCTGCAGCTTAGCGGAGCTCCTCTGACAAACCCAAAACCTATAATGCAAAAATCTCCAACTGTAGGAGTTTAATAAAGCTGTAGACATAAGCTGTAATTAAAAGTGGGAAGCAGGGACCAAGTTCCAGTTAGGAAACAAAGCTTCTTTAAAATCTTGTAGAATCTATGGCTCTGGGGATGCCAAGGGCAGGAGAGATTCAAGACACAAAAAATAAACTGAACAAAAAAGAAAGAAATCAAAAAATTAGAGGGAAGGCATCAGTTAGAGAAAAAGCAAGTATCTTGGAATGGCTTATTCTGAGTGTTTGATGCCTGAAGGAGGTGGCGCCAATATTTTCAAACACAATTTAGTTTCAGAATGTAAAAAAGTTCTCTCCTGGAGGAATAAAATGCATAACTTCATTAAAAATATAAAAATGGTTAATTAAGCATCACCCAGTCTAAGAAAGAGCCTGAAAAATTGTGTTCCCTGGTTACTGGCTGAGTAGATGAATGAACGAGATGGACAAGAAGAAAGAAGATAGACAGGAAATAGGATGCTTCACAGAATCTTTAATAGAGAGAACAGTCCTTCAAGCGCAAGTTCAGTGTCCACCTCTCTAACCAAGAAGTCTTGAATTCTGGATCTCCAGACTGCCCATTATAAAATGTAACAGTCATGTCCTCATAAAGCCTTGTACACACTTACTCATGGCAGCCTTATTCATAATGGACAAAATATGGAAACCACCCAAACATCCACCGAATGATGAGTGGATACACAAAATGCGTTATATCCATACAATAGCATACATTTCAGCCACAAAGAGGAATGAAGTTCTGATATGCACGACAGCATGGATGAATCTTTATGAAACATTATCCTCAGTGCAAGAAACCATATATACCAGTGAATGTTATATAATTCCATTTATATGACATGACCAGAATAGGCAAATACAGACCAAAAAATAATAATGATAATTAGAGGTCACTGCAAGCTGGGCCAGGGACGGATGAGAAATGGCTGCTAATGGATAGACTGTGTCTCTTTTGGGTGATGAAAATGCTGTAAAATTGGATTAACATGATTGCTGCACAATTCCGTGAATATACTAAAAACCACTGAATTGTACTCTTTAAAGGGTAGATTTTATGGTATGTAAATGATGCCTCAGTGAAGCTGTAAAACAAATGTCATGGTCCATGCAAAGTAGCATGTTTAAGTCAAACACAATGGTGATGTTTTAAACAGGATGGTGGAGATAACTGCACGGTCATTTGTTGGGTTTCTGGCTGTTTTAGGAAAATCACGGATGTGAAATAGAATGTCGATGGTATTAATTTCTAGAGGAAAAGAGAGAATATCTTAAAAGCCTTTATATTAGAAAACAGTCAGGAAAACCTAGGGACCTAGAACTTGTGCTGGAAAGGGAACTCCATGGATGGTGCCAGCCCATCCATCTGAATGGTGATAGAGGCCAGGAAGATGCTGGACTCAGCCAGCGAGAATATGATGCTGAGCGGTGGGAGCCAAGCCAGGCAGGTGGGTCAGAAGAGCGATGAGAAACCTTGGGGCCATTCCCAGTTGGAAGTCCAGAGAAGCGTCAGCTCCAAGCCCCAGGTTGGAGCCCGGGAAGACAGCTGTCTCCGAGGACAGCTGGCAGGAGGGAGAAACCAGCAGAAGCTGGGTGGGGGCCAGGGAACTGGCTTCCTCACCACTTCTGTGGTCAGCTGCCTCACACCTGCACACCCTGAAGCTCCACTGAGTCCTCTGAAACCCACAGTTCCTCTCAGTAGCTGATAAACCTTTCTGACCACAGCTCTCATTACACAAATTACTTCCCAGCCCACGTACTACCCAGTCTCATTGGAGAAAGTTCAGTTCAGTTGCTCAGTCATGTCCAACTCTTTGTGACCCCATGGACTGCAGCACTCCAGGCCTCCCTGTCCATCACCAACTCCCGGAATTCACTCACACTGATGTCCATGGAGTCGGTGATGCCATCCAGCCATCTCATCCTCTGTCGTCCCCTTCTCCTCCAGCCTTCAATCTTTCCCAGCAGGTTCACCAAAATCAGAAAGCCTCACTGTTCTAGCACATCTGGCGATCTCACGAATACATCCTGAGGATTTACACTGGAACTACAGGGCAGACAAGTCTTGTGAATTAGTTTCGGGAAAACTAAAAATTTAAAGCATTTTGGGAACCGATCTGGATCTCTAAAACATGTTGTGGGTTATTTGGTTCAGCCAAAGAGAGAAAGGGTGATTTCAAATGGAAATGAAACAAAGATAAAAGCAAAAATAACTGCAACAAAAATCCAACCGGCTCAAAACATTGGCAGCACAGGAAGCCAAGCTGTCGAGCCTGACTCCCCTGGTGGGAGGGGAGCAGAAGCCCTGTGGCCTCTCCAGGCACTCAGTGGGAGGCAGGCTTGGCAGACCGGAGATGGGTCCTTGGCGAACTGCAGCAGCCCGCTAAATTTAGCCTACATACTGGAGTTCAGTTGCCTGTAACAACTCACTTAGTTACACTTATGCATGCGCTTAGATGCTCAGTCTTACCCAGCTCTTTGTGAGCCATTGGACTGTAGCCCTCCAGGCTCCTCTGTTCATGGGGCTTTTCAAGCAAGAATATAAAGTGGTTGTCATTTCCTTCTCCAGGGAATCTTTCCGACACAGGGATCAAACCAGCATTTCCTGTGTTCCTAAACTGCAGGCTAATTCTTTACCCGTGGAGCCACTGGGCAAGCCCCTTTAGTTACTCTTACATGTGTGTAAAAGTAAGTCTATGGACTTGAAGTTCATTCATTCCATAAAGACCAAAGAGAGGGACCTTATCTTTGGTTGAACTTGTCACCCATCCACAGGACACTCAAGAGTCGCCAGGCAGACTGAGGACCCTATTTCGTGAATCTCCCCTCTTGACCAAACGCTCGGTGTACACCAGTGAGGCCCAGCCAACCCAGGACTCGCACCTTTTTCGCACTTGACAACGTTGGCTCTGAGTTTTGAGGTTAATCCCAGTATATTTTCGGAAGAGATAGAGAACAAAAACAAATCTGTATTTATAATTAAATGAAACCTTCTTGAGAGTATATTTTAAATCAGAGCACATTTGCTAACACCCAGGATAAATATGCAGAGATAAAATCAACCACTTTTAGTTTTCAGATTATTTTGTCAGCTGAGATTTGAATGCATTTGTTCAGTTCTCTCTTCTCAGGGACCAACCTGTAGTCTCTGATAACTCTGTTCTTCGGCTTTTCAGAGGTGACCCAGAGAGCGGACAACTTTCCCATCACCCAAGTTCTCCGGGAAAGTTTGTGTCAACTCTGGCTGTGGCTCTGGACTAGAAAATCAAGGAAAATGTGCCACTCTTAGGAAAAAAGAAGTCTGAAGCCTAAAGATTTGGCCTCTATTTCTACCTCTCCCTGTAGCAAAACGTGTGACTGGGAGCTTCTGGGTCCCCAGCCCCTCAGTGTTACATGGAGAGGGGGTGCTCTTTCCAAACCCACTGATGTGGGCCATGTGTGCATTTGTGTGTGTGTGTGTGTGGATGAGGTGTGCTCTACAAGCATGCTGTATTCCTTTCAGCAGCAATGATTTTTAACCTAAATATTAACAACCAACACTAAAGCAACAGAATAAACTCAAGAAGGATATGGCTTTATCTACTGCTTTTGTTTATCTCCTTTGAGCTTTTAGGGTGTGCCTATTATAGTAAAAAAAATAGTCCTTCCAGGAGAAAAATAAACATTATGGAGATTCTAGTTAGCAGTAGGGCTGGTATCATCTGCATCCTCTAGGGCTCACAGTAGCAGGCCACAGTCACCAGAGGCCCGCTGACAGGGGACTCTCAGCGCCGTCGGATTCCCACTCAGGGAAGAAGGCTCTGCATTTGCTGGGAAGCGGTTTCAAATACATTTATATTAAAAAATAAATAAAACTAAGAAGAGCAATCAAATGCGCCTTGTTTTCTGGTGAATAAGAATGTGCTTTTTGTGAAATTTAAAAAGAAATGATACATATGAACTTACAAACAGAAAGAGACTTGCAGACAGAGAACTTATGGTTGCCAGGGGAGAAAGGATAGCTAGGGAGTTTGGGATGGATATATGTACACGCTGCTATATTTAAAATAGATAGACGACAAGAACCGCTGTATAGCACAGGGCACTCTGCTGAATGCTATGTGGCAGCCTTGATGAAAGGCGGGTTTGGGGGAGACTGGATACATGGATGTGTATGGCTGAGTCCCTTTGCTGTCCCCCAGAAACTGTCACTACGTTGTTAATCAGTTGTACCCCAATACAAAATAAATTAAAAAAAAAAAGAACATGCTTTTTAGAGTTCATAGGAAACCACCTCGTGGGCAGTTACATCATTTTATCTGTTTTTAGAAAGAGAGGTAAAGGAAATGGGGCCCCGGAGCTGGCTGGCTGACTCAAGGCTTTCTGAGCCCCGGGCTGGCTCTGAGCAAACGCCACCATCAGGACCACGGCTGTCCCCAGGGAAGCCCTGCTGTGAAGTACACCAGCGACAGGATCTCCCTCTGTTGGGACGTGAGCGCCTCCCTTTCTTCACTCAGGCTCCCGTTTCCCAAGAACCTGCCCTCTGTGATTTATCCTTGGACTGTAACTGATAGAACTGGGGGAGACGTGGGAGCAGAGACTGTAAACCCCAGCTTGGTCGCCTCTTCCAGGTACTCAGAGAGCACAGCACACCCAGACAGCCTGAGGAGGGGAGGTGGAGGGCCCTAGATGGCAGAGTCAAGTACGTAAGCAAAGGCATCTTCTAGAAAAACCAAGATTGCATACTACGTAAAGAACAAAGAACACCAAGGCCTGGACAGAAAGGAAAACTCCAGTTACAGGATCACCCAAAGAAGCCTTGATCTCAAAAAGGCCGAGAAAAGAAACAGGAGGAACGGCTGATCCACTGAAAGATATGGTACAAATGGAAGAAACTCTAAGCAAGGTGAAAAGACAGCCTTCAGAATGAGAGAAAATAATAGCAAATGAAACAACTGACCAAGAACTAATCTCAAAAATATACAAGCAGCTCCTGCAGCTCAATTCCAGAAAAATAAATGACCCAATCAAAAAATGGGCCAAAGAACTAAACAGACATTTCTCCAAAGAAGACATACAGATGGCTAACAAACACATGAAAAGATGCTCAACATCACTCATTATCAGAGAAATGTGAATCAAAACTACAATGAGGTACCATCTCATGCCGGTCAGAATGGCTGCTATCAAAAAGTCTACAAACAATAAATGCTGGAGAGGGTTCGGAGAAAAGGGAACCCTCTTACACTGCTGGTGGGAATGTAAACTAGTACAGCCACTATGGAGAACAGTGTGGAGATTCGTTAAAAAACTGGAAATAGAACTGCCATACAACCCAGCAATCCCATTCCTGGGCATACACACTGAGGAAACCAGAATTGAAAGACCCCAGTATTCATTACAGCACTTTTTACAATAGCCAGGACATGGAAGCAACCTAGATGTCCATCAGCAGATGAATGGATAAGAAAGCTGTGGTACATACACACAATGGAGTATTCAGTTCAGTTCAGTTGCTCAGTTATGTCCGACTCTCTGCCACCCCATGACTCGCAGCACGCCAGGCCTCCCTGTCCATCACCAACTCCCGGAGTTGACCCAGACTCATGTCCATCGAGTCAGTGATGCCATCCAGCCATCTCATCCTCTGTCGTCCCCTTCTCCTCCTGCCCCCAATCCCTCCCAGCATCAGAGTCTTTTCCAATGAGTCAACTCTTTGCATGAGGTGGCCAAAGTACTGGAGTTTCAGCTTTAGCATCATTCCCTCCAAAGAAATCCCAGGGCTGATCTCCTTCAGAATGGACTGGTTGGATCTCCTTGCAGTCCAAGGGACTCTCACGAGTCTTCTCCAACACCACAGTTCAAAAGCATCAATTCTTCGGTTCTCAGCCTTCTTCACAGTCCAACTCTCACAGCCATACATGACCACAGGAAAAACCATAGCCTTGACTAGATGAACCTTTGTTGGCAAAGTAATGTCTCTGCTTTTCAGCCATTAAAAAGAATACATTTGAATCGGTTCTAATGAGGTGGATGAAACTGGAGCCTATTATACAGAGTGAAGTAAGTCAGAAAGTAAAACACCAATACTGTACATTAACGCATATATATGGAATTTAGAAAGATGGTAACAATGACCCTATATATGAGACAGCAAAAGAGACACAGATGTAAAGAACAGACTTTTGGACTCTGTGGGAGAAGATGAGGGTGGGATGATTTGAAAGAATAGCATTGAAACATGTATATCATCATATGTGAAACAGATCCCCAGTCCAGGTTCGATGCAGGATACAGGGTGCTCAGGGCTGGTGCACTGGGATGACCCTGACGGATGGGGTGGGGAGGGAGGTGGGAGGGGGTTCAGGATGGGGAACACATGTACACCCATGGCTGATTCATGTCAATGTATGGCAAAACCACTACAATATTGTAAAGAAATTAGCCTCCAATTAAAATAAATAAATAAATTAAAAAAAAAAAGAAAGATATGGTGTAGTGCTGGGCTCTGGCATTTATAGGTGGCTCTTGACTGTCCCCTGGCAGATTGGTCATTGATTTTAAAGCAATAAATATTTAGTTTTGGGAATTGTAGGTACTTAACTATTTATGATTATTTTCAAAAGAACAGGAACTTCTTGAGGTCAGATGACTCACATGTTCTCGCCTATCCCCTGCCCCCACTGGCTGGGACTAAGTAGAGTATTAGCATGTTCTCTACTGAACTGTATTAGGACAGTAATTTCATTGCTAAGGTACTAAAGAGAGGTGGGCTTAGGATTAATTAACTATCTGCCTTGAAGCTATTTTCCAGTGATCTCTCTCTACCTTCTGGAAATCAGTCTAACTCATCCACATTAGAAATGCCAGTGCCTCGATTAGCACCATAGTTCCATGTACACTGTATTTGGAGAAAGAGTTCCACACATGTTCCCGAATTCTCCATCACCATCCTTCAGGGAGAGCAAGCCCAGAGATGGATGGCTTGTCTAGAAGACAGGTCCAGTCTTGGCTCTTTGTCCTCCCAATAACCCAAGGCATCTGCTAAGGTGATGTTTCCAGGACAGCATATACAGCGGAGATCAGAGGAGCGCCTTACTTCTTTAAAGACAGGTTGTCAGAGGAAAATCAATGACTTTTCACTCTGAATTTAGAAAGCCTAAAATAGGGAAAAGCCTATAGAAATAGGTTGCCTGTTTTAGCATAACAGAAGAAGGCACTAAAGAACACTAAAATGGCCTAAAAGAAGTTAAAGTATGTCACTGAGGACGTGGCATCATTTATCACTAATCAAAAAATAGGTGGTTCATTCAGCTTCTGACACAGGATGGATTAAAGCACAGAGAACGCGGAGTGAGACGATCCAGGCAGAAGACCTATTTTGTTATGCAGATCTCTGGATTGGGGAACCTCTTAACCCCGCCACACACAGTCGCTCAGTCGTGTCCGACCCTGCGACCCCGTGGACCGCAGCACGCCAGGCCTCCCTGTCCATCACCAACTCCCAGAATCTGCTCAAACTCAGGCCCATCAAGTCTGTGATGCCATCCAACCATCTCATCCTCTGTTGTCCCCTTCTCCTCCTGCTTTCAATCTTGCCCAGCATCAGGGTCTCTCCTAATGAGTCAGTTCTTCGCATCAGGTGGTCAAAGTATTGGAGTTTCAGTTTCAGCATCAATCCTTCCAATGAATATTCAAGACTGATTTCCTTTAGGGTTGATTAAAGGAATTTACCATCTGATGAACCAAGTAACAGTGTGGCTGTGAACATGAGTATAAGAAGTCTGTGCAGAGTGCCCAGTATTCGTAGTATTTTGCCCATTTTTTTGCCCGGGTAGAGCTGATTCAGTGGCAGTGCGGTGCATATTCTCATCCTGACTTCTGTGTGGCCAAGTTCATGTTTGTTAGTGAACTGAATAAGGTAAGGAGGAGAGGTTTTGTTTTTGTTGGGGGAAAGGGTAGGTCTTAGTATCTCATAAATATTGCCTTTTGATTAAAGTCGTTTTATTCATTTGATCTGAAAAAGCAGAAAGAATCAAAGACTGCCACAGAAATATTCTGGATTTTGTTTCTGACACAGGAAATAGGCAAAGATACACCCAGGTCGATGGCAAGGATGATGCCCCAGCTAGAACCCACGCACCTGGCTCACAGAGCAAAAGTAGGCTTGGGATTATAGACAGAAGGCTCCAGGGACCTTGTCTCCAGGAGGAAAATCGATCTATTTAAATACTGAGAACGCAGGGGGGAAAGTTACATAAAAAAGACATGTAGGACACCACTGAGTGACTCAACAACAACAACAACAAAAGTAGTATTATACCTCTTGTTCAGCAACAATACAGTCATCAAATAATGGTTTTACGAAAAGGGTGGAATGACTAAACGGGAATATGGTGAAAGGTGAAAGCTGGTGAAAAGAATACAGAAGAGTTGATCTTCACCTGTTTTAATAGGAAAGTAACAGATAATGCCTAAATGAATAAGTACAAATACTTAAGTGCATTGTTGAAAAATATTAAAGTAGAGGCTGGAAAAACAGCAAAAAGAAAATGTTAGCCATTAGGGATCCAGACTTGGAATGAGGACGAGGAGCAGAGAACTGTGTTTTCAGTCAATATGAGCCTCAATGTGTTCACTACACAGCTTTACAAACTCCGTGTGCAAATCACTTTGAAAAAGATAAAAAAGAAAAGTGGTTTTAAAAGCAGAACAAATACAGAGCAGAAAGCAATTAAAGAATCAATTCCCATTCACAGACAGCTTCTCCTCTCAGATGTTTTCAGTCTCTCTTAGGCTTTGTAGAAAGAGGAACTAGAAATTCTGCATACTGGCTCTAAAGTCATCCAAGCTTTCTCTCACAAGCTGGGTAGAGAGAATGCATGTCAGCTTAAATCACTGAGTTAGCATTTTCTGAATCCTTCTAATCTTTAGGCTCAGAAAATTCCGATGAGGGTATTTCATATACATAAAAAAAAAAATCTATGCCCTGAAGTTTTGCAGCTCTGTGTGTATTAAGTAAAAATATTCAGAATAATCAAAATATGAATACCTAAAAGAGGTCTTCTTCTACCCAAGAAACAGAGAGAACCACACATATCAAGGCTTAATTATCCCAATGAAGGTATAATCTTAAATGTCTCTCTAGATATTACAAAGATAACTTGTTCTTTGCCAAGAGTAAAACAACAGAGAGCTATATAAAGATCAGTACCAATGCACAGCTCCCCCCCTCCACCGTGCTTTTAGAAAGAGTGTTCCCTTTAAGAACAAATTTATGAGGTCACTTTGGCGTCTTCTGGCGAAGTTTGATACAGATAGACCTCTTTGATATTCAAAGGTCATCTGTATCTTTAAGCCCTATTAAGTTCAAGGTCTAAGTTTCATCAAGAAACCAAACTATGCATGGTTTTGTCAACTTCCTAAAAGATCCTTATCAGGAAGGAGGTTTTATTAAACAAGAGAGAAACTGTATGTGAGTTTCCAGTGAAATCTATGTGTATATATATATATATATATTTGTGAAATTTACTTTCAATAAAGATCACCCTGTAGCCTCTGCCTCAATTTCTGTTCTTACTCAGTACCACCAAAGAGGGTCAGCTCTATCCAACAAAGACCAACAGTCCTCTGACTTGTCTAAAACTCTAGTACCGATGATTTCTCAACACCACTGAGAACAGTGCGTTGTTGCTGCTCAATTGCTAGGTCATATCTGACTCTTTGCAACCCCATGGACTGCATGTAGCACATCTGGCTTCCATGTCCTTCACTATCTCCCGGAGTTTGCTCAAACTCAAGTCCAAAGAGTTGGTGATGCCATCCAACCATCTCATCCTCTGTCACCTTCTTTTCCTCCTGTCCTCAATGTTTCCCAGCATCAGGGTCTTTCTCCATCAGGTGGCCAAAGTATTAAAGCTTCAGCTTCAGCATCTGTCCTTCCAATGAATATTCAGGGTTTCTTTCCTTTAGGATTAACTGGTTTGATCTCCTTGAACTCCCCTAGGACACTTGGGAATACTGGCCCATCAGTTTAAAAAGAAATAGCTTTTCCACTTCTCTATAATATTTTTCTGTTTCTTCCCCCATCTGTTTCCTTCCAAATGCCTGAAGCACCTTCCAGGTGAAATTAAGCCTTTTTTATAATCCTGTTCCGTATGAGGCTAAAACGTTCCCCCTGGTGCCTCCAAGAAGAGTAGCTGAAGATCTGCTGTCGTGTTTGTAAACCATCAGCCCTGCCCAATGCTACATCCCAAGGTCTCATTCATCACTCCACATATGTGCTCCTGGTGGTGGAGGACCACCTCCAGATGTTCCATCAGATGGAGCTTCGGAGGCATGAACCTCACTGCGACTCCCCATCCAGCAGCCAGAAGGCAGGGGAGGCTTGTGAGGGCTGGCATCACACCAAGCTGCCAGGTGGGCTTCTGCGAGGGTCCCCTAGCAGCCCCCAAGAGCAGGGCTGGACGCTCTGCATGGGGCCAGGAGGGCTGCAGGCACTGCTGGGATCTGCAGGGTTCTAGACAGAACTGACAGCAGAATTCACATTGGCTTACTATTAAAGGCACAACAAATGATCTACTGAGACAGTCCTCCTGCCCTGGCTGGTTTTCAGGCAGCAGACAATGGCTGGGGAGGGACTGGAAGCCAGTGGAACTCTGGGGAGGGCCATCGAGCCATCAGCCTGCCATTGGACATCATTGTGGCTTTTCTGCTCGCTGGACTGCTGGAGGAGATGTTCCATGTCCTCTGTAGCTCGCTTTCCAAATTCATGTTGCAACGCTTCTGGCTTTCCAGCTAACCCCCCATCCTGTGGCTGCTCTCTGTTTCCTCACAGCAATTTGATGTCCACGTGAGCACGCACAGAGGCTGGGATAACCGTGCAAGCCCAGGGCATCACGGACAGAACCATGATGGACTTCCTGATCTTGTCCCACCTGCAGTTCTGCTCCTCTGGAGTTCAGAGCAGGTCAGGGGGACCCAGAGTCAGCAGGGGACTCTGTGGGCAGAGCCTCAGAAAGTCCTGAGAACCACCAGCCCACACTCTGGATACAGAGGAGGAGGGGGAGGTATGTTGGAAGCATTTAAAATGCATGTCATAAAAATAGCATGTCTCTGGCATTTGTGATTTCAAAATAAATTAAATATCATGGCTTCAAAAACTTAAAGCTGTTATAGTGATAAGCGAGCATTTACCATCATCAGTGACTGATACACTGAAGCCTGAACAGCATCTGCTATAGGAACCAGTGCACGTGAGTCTAACTGTTTTAATGCACTGAATTCTCATCACTTCTAAGGTTGCTAATATGCTGCTGCACTTTCAAGATGTGTCTGGTAAGGAGAGAGCCTGGCCCCAAAACCTAGTGCTTAAGGCCAGGGCATTATTCCCTTACATCCCTCTCCCCATTGCCTCCTGAGGACAGTCTGCCTTCCCACCCCTGCAGCACTCGCCAGTCCAGGACACTGGCTAGGGGCACTATGGTCAGCAGACATCAACAGTGAGATAGAAGTGAGTCCCTCAGTCCCGTCTAAGTGAGTAAGTCGCTGCTGGTGGCCAGAGAAGGGGCAGCCCCAGCGGGCAGGGTGTCATGGACTGAACGTGCATGTCCCTCCAAAACACACATAGTGAAGCCCTAATCCCCAAAGGGATCGGACCTGGAAACAGGCCTTTGGGGAATAACTAGGTTTAGATGAGGTCATGAGGGTGGGGCCCCCAGGTTGGGATTAGTGTCAAGGGGAGAAGGTGGCCGTCTGCCAACTAGGAGGAGGGTCATCCCCAGACACCAGATCTTCTGGAATTCCCCAATGTTATGAGAAGCAAATTCCTGATGTTGAAACCATTCAGACTGTGGTCCTCGGTCTTAGCAGTGCCGAAAGGACCAAGACACAGGAGGAAGTCAGGCAGTGGACCTGCCACTGTTCACCAGAGTTCATCTACTGCCATGTGAAGGCGCTTTCTGCTCAGCCCTGTATGGAATGGCCAGAGGACTCGGGCTGTCAGGACACCTCTAGGACCTTTTCTGGCTCATAGGAAACTTGGGGAGCTAGTCTCAAGTATGGTCTATGGGGGAAGAGAGTCCAATGTGGGAGGAGGCATAATAACTCTGAGGCGTGGGTTCATTTAGGAAAGAGGAGCCTGAGGTACAGACAACACTGCACTTGTCCTTCCTTTTAAAGAAAATGATATGGGAGAATGGCATTGAAACACGTAAAATATCATATGTGAAACGAATTGCCAGTCCAGCTTCGATGCATGATACAGGGTGCTCGGGGCTGGTGCACTGGGATGACCCAGAGGGATGGGATGGGGAGGGAGGTGGGAGGGGCCTTCAGGATGGGAACACATGTACACTCATGGCAGATTCAAGTCAATGTATGGCAAAACCAATACAATATTGTAAAGTAAAATAACTAAATTATTAATTAAAAAATTAAGAGAATTTCATGTTTGTTGTGAAAAAATCAAATACAGAAATTAATAAAGTAAAAAACCCACATATGTATGGCTGACTCCCTTTGCTGCTCACCTGAAACTATCACAACTTTGCTAATTGGCTAAATACCCCAATACAAAATGTTTCTGGTATTAAATAAAAATAAAAATTGTTTAAATGCATTTAGAAAAAAAATCAAAGCTCTCACACCCAATGTACAGTTAAGTAGAAGAGCAACAGTTTGACAGATTTCTGTCCAAACTTTTGCTTTATTCTTATGCTGATGAGTGTTTAGAAAAGAAAAGTGTGAGGAAGAGGGAGGGAGGGAGAGAGACAGATGGATGAGAGATCCCTTTGGGTTACTCCCCAAGTTATGCATTTTCGGGCTATGTGAGACACTCGCTGGGCTTCCCAGGTGGCGCTAGGGGTAAAGATGCAGGAGATATAAGACACGAAGTTTCATCCCTGGGTCAGGAAGATCCCCTGGAGGAGGGCATGGCAACCCACTCCAGTATTCTTGCCTGGGGAATCCCATGGACAGAGGGGCCTGGTGGGCTACAGTCCATAGGGTCTCAAAGAGTCAGACACGACTGAAGCGAGTTAAGAGACTGACAGTCACCAATTTAACCAATCTTTCTCCGATACAAGCCCATGTGACCAGTCTACCCAGCATATTTATATGAATAATGGGGGCCAGATAGAGGTGGTATGAAATACTTAGATATGGGTATTCAGTTATGACCATGGATTTCCACAGACCATACTGAGTACCTCCTGTGCTAAAGCCAGCCCCAGCAGGTGGTGTGAGTATGCAGAGTGGACAAGTAAGGTGTAAGCTTCTTTGGGGGCTGGGAGCACTCTGCCAGGCTCACTAGTAGTGGGCAGAGCTCATCTCCTGTGGTTTTAGGACTGAGGTCGCCAGGACGGCTCTTCGGGCCTTAGGGGCACCCACATTTCCTGACCATGCGGCCCCCATGGGCAGCTCATGACAAGGATATGTGCTTTCTTCAGGCCACACAGATCATCGAACTCGTCTTCTGCAGCGAGTCAGAGGAAACTCTGCTTTTAAAGGGCTCGTGTATTACATCAGCCTACCCGGATGATCTCCCTGTGTGAGGGTGACTGGGGACCTTAATTCCATCAGCAAATCCCTTCACAGCAGCACATAAATTAGTGCTTCCCTGAACCACTGGGAGAGCAGGTGGGTGCAACAGGGGCCAGAAGCCAGAGCTGGAGGTTGTCTTGGAATTCCACTTCCAACAACTGGCACTGCATCACTGGATGGGACTCAACTTTGCTTCCTTCTAAAATATCTCACTTTTGAATATCAAAAGAATCTGTACCCATATTTCACTGACTCTTTCCGCAAATGAAATCATCATGGATTTAGGAGGGGCAATGTCAAACCCATCGCTGTGTTTTAGCTTAGGTATCCTGGTAAACAAGTGAATTCGCAAAGCTTCCAAATATTTAAGGTTAGGAATCATAATGCAAAAGCATGGTGAATTTGGCAACATAAAAATAAAAACTTTTTTAATGTTGTAAAATATAAATACAATTAAAGACATATAATAAACTAAAGATAGGGGTGGGATGTAACTTCTATGTCTGTGAAAAAAAGATACACCACTGTAGATAAACAAGTACACAAACAAATACATAAATGGCGGAGAAAAAGGGAAAAAAATCACATCCAATTGCAGGAATAATGACATGAAGAGGCAAGGAAAAACAATGGCCAATAAACATGAGGAAATTCAACCTTACTTACTAATCAATAAAATGCAAATTAATAGTCACCACCTATCAGACTGGCAACAATTAAGAAGAATAACACCTTGTGTTGAAGAGGGTCAGATTACAAATGCTCTTTCATATATAGCTGGTGAGAATATAAATCAAAGACACTTTTCCAAAAGAAAAATTTCCAGCACATATCAAATGTATTAAAAGAATAACTCTGACCTACTAGTTCCACTTCCAAAAATCTTTTCCTAAAGAGACTAGTGCATACGCGTGCAGAGACGTGTGAACTAGAAGGCCATGCACACTGCAGCTAACAGGAGGAAACTACAGGGAGCTGAAATCTACCAAGGTCTGGCCCAAGACACGACGGCTAAGCAGCCTTTAAAAATGACAGATGTTTCCCTAGTGACATGAAAAGATGCTCCTAATTAGTTCTATGCAGACAGAGAGGTGACAGAACAAACTGATACCACTTTTGTAAAGTAAATGTATTTATATGCATGAATAGCGGTAGTATAGATAGACGTAGATCTAAACAAAACCATAGATGCCTAGAAAATCCTAGAAGGAATATTTGCCAAACTGTTTACAGTGATGTCTTTGAGTGATTAGATTATGGGTCACTTTCATATTTCTTTTCCAACTTGTATTTAACTTACTTGATATGACAAACCCACAGCTAAGATTATAGTCAACAGTGAAAAGCTGAAATCATTCCCTCTAAGATCAAGAACAAGACAAGTATTTGTCTTGTTCAGCATATTTTTGGGAGTCCTAGCCACAGCAATCAGAGAAGAAAAAGGAATCCAAATTGGAAAAGAAGAAGTATAATTGTCAATGTCTGTAGATGACATGATGATATACATAGAAAACCCTTTCTTTCATGATATACAAAGACATCACCAGAAAACTACTAGAGCTCATCAATGAATCAGTAAAGTCACAGGATATAAAATTAATACCCAGAAATCTCTTCCATATCTGTACAATAACAATGAAATATCAGAAACAAAAATTAAGGAAATAACCACACTTATCATCACACCAAAAAGAACAAAATATCTAAGAATAAACACACCTAAGGAAGCAAAAGATCTGTACTCAGAAAACTGTAAGACTCTAATGAAAGAAATTAAAAATGACACAGCTGGAAAGATATACTGTGTTCATGGATTGGAAGAACCGATATTGTTGAAATGACCATACTACTCAAGGCAGTCTACATATTCAATGCAATCCTACCAAATCACCAATGGCATTTTTCACAGAACTAGGTCAAAAATTGTGATTTGCTTGTTTTTCTTTCTTTAACAAATATTGCTTATCCAAAAAAGAAAAAAAAAAGTTAAATTCCTTTGAAGCTTATTTGAGATCTAACGTTATCTTCCCCAGTTACATCAAAGACTGTGAAATCTGCTGTGCACGCATGCTAAGTTGCTTCAGTCATGTGCAACTCTTTGCCACCCTGTGGAGCCCGCCAGGCTCCTCTGTCCATGGGATTTTCCAGGCAAGAATAATGGAGTGGGTTGCAATACCCTCCGCCAGGGGATCTTCCGGACCCAGGGATCGAACCTGGGTCTTTTACATCTCCTGCATCGGCAGACAGGTTCTTTACCACTAGCGCCGCCTGGGAAATCTACTAAGAGCACTGCGATTTGTATTGATTCAACGTGTTACATCATCTCTAAGATGTACTACCAAGGAGTCTTGATTTAGAACTTTCAGCAGTTGTGATCAACAGGGGAAGATGCCCCCCGGGACCCACAACACATTCTGAACCGCGTGCCCGTTCATTTCCGGGTGTAGCTGACTCTGCTCCTTCTGGCCCCTTTCCTGAGCACAGCACAGAGTTCTACACACACAAAGCAGCTGTGACCACCCTGCAACCGTCACGGCCTACAGACGTCACGGCGCAGATGACCGTGAAATCCCAGGCTGCTTTCCACAGCTTTCGTACACTCTTGGGTGTCTGACTACTGCTGTTTAGCATAGGATACTAGAAAAGAATACACTTTGTAGGGTTATTTGACCTTGGAACAATCTGCTCTCTGAGCCTTATGTGCTGGCATATGGAAGGCTGTTTAGGTGTCAATTTGGAACTGTGTTCACTGCTGGGAAATTAACATTTGCTGTGATGCTGTTTGCCTGCGAGCAGGTCAGTTTTGGCATAATTTATGTTTTTTTCTCCCCCACATAAATGTTTGCGTGATTTTTATTTTCACATTTTGCTCTTTGTTTTGTAAAAATGAGTAGAAAATGCAAAAATCATAGTGATGAGTCCCATGATATGTGGCTCAGATCATATTAACTTAATTTCCATAGTTTTCTCAATTATACAAATAGAATTTCTCACAATGAAAGTTGAACCAGATTCTGTTAACTGTATAAAGAATAAAACTAAATAATGTGTAAATACTACAAATATATATTTTATCTTAAAGATGAGATGCAATGAGGGATATTTTAATACTTTGTAGCTTTCAAAACTACCCCCAATCTCATAACATAGAGTCTTATTATTTATCATTTCCACATGACACTTTTGTACAGATTTTGGGGAACGTTATAAATAATAAACGTGACTGTCTTTATATCTTTGTTCACTGTTTACCTGCCCATTGATTTATGCATTCAGTTTATAAACCCAAATATAAAATCAAGTAAATTATCTAGTGCCAACCAAATAACTATTTCTTATCCTTTACTCAGTACAGTGTGTTAATCTCACTTAAACTCAAATATTCTACTAACATGCTTACAAATAACAACCTCTATCACTATTTAAACCACTTAACTGAGAATATGTAGGGAATTAAGGATGAGGTCATTATCAATTTATCTTGTGGTAACCTCTGTAACTTTCTCAGGAGTATGGTATCTTTCAGTTCTAAGCCACAAATAAGAGTACACTGAATACGTGGTGCTTAATTAATTGTGTGTACTTTGGCGAATGTCTCTTTCTGAGTCTTAGCTTTAGGTCTTTTGGATTTATTCTGTGGCAAGCAGGCTTCCGTGGTGGCTCAGTGGTAAAGAATCCACCTCCCAAGCAGGAGACTCATGTTTGATCCCTGAGTTGGGAAGATCCCCTGGAGAAGGAAATGGCAACCCACTCTAGTATTCTTGCTTGGGAAATCCCAGACAAGAACATGCACCAAATTTATTCATTCATTTGTTTACTTATGGACAGAGGAGCTTGGTGGGCTATAGTTCATCAGGCCACAAAGCGCTGGGTATGACTTAGTGACTAAACAACTGCTGTGATCAAGCAGTTGGCATCACCTGCAGGGCGACATCTGACATCCAAATCCATTTTCAACATGAGCCCATTGATAAGTCAAACCCTCGGTTACTAATGTCTCTGATCCCTTCCTCATCTCTTTTCTCAGGATTGCCAGGACATCCCATCTATTGCTTATTCTGGGACCACTGAGAAATATTTTCTTGAGGGTTTCTTTTTATAAAGGAAAGGCAAGCACGTTACACAAGCTAGTTTGGTGCTAGTTTGGTGCAAATGCAATTGTTCTCAGGGCCTGAGAGGAGCTATGAAGGTCATTCTGGCCATCAGGTTTACAAAGAAGCAGAAGCAACAGAGGGTTGCAAAACACACCCAGGGCTCAGAAAGGGGCTCAGGAACACGCACCAATTCATTCATTCGTCTACTTATTCATTCATTCATTTAAATAATATCCAGGGAGTAGCTACTGCCTCCAAAGCACAGTGGATGGTCAAAAAATTCTGACGTTTCCAGAAACTCAGGTAAGCAAGGCAGAACTCTCTGTGTCTACACCTGTAAAACCACTGGGGGTTCACGTGGAAGGTCAAGGGAAAGAAGAGTCACAGAACACGTTTAATGCCTCCACCTTCTTCAGTAGAGAAAGAAAATAAACTATCAGTGACAGCTTTCTAAAATTGAGTATCACTGTCTCCACACACAAGAGTTGTAGCCAACAACAGTCCACACATCCATACTCCCCCAAATCGGAGGGTTTGTCTGTGGATGACCCCAGAGCCCTTTAACACTAGGACATGAACTTGGCAGGAGAGTGGACTCTACTTTGGCAAAAGACTGTCAACAAAGACAAAAGCCAAATGGCCTTCAACTTAATCTGGGATTCACGGAAAACCCATAGAATTCTACATTCAGGGAACTTCAGGGATAACTTAGGGAGCTTTATTTCTAACATGATAGATGGAAACCCGAGAATCGGAAGGTCACAAAGCTTCAGACATCTTATTTATGTACCAGGTAATTTATTTATACTCTGCCTACTTCCAAAAAGGTTTTGAGGCAATTCTCCGCTCACTGTGGTTAATCACTGTGCTATTATTAGACGTGTAGCTCCAATACTCAGGCCACCTGATGTGAAGAGCCAACTCATTAGAAAAGACCCTGATGCTGGGAATGATTGAGGGCAGGAGGAGAAGGGGGTGACAGAGGATGAGATGGTTGGATGGCATCACCGACTCGATGGACATGGGTTTGAGCAAACTCTGGGAAACAGTCGAGGACAGAGGAGCCTGGCATCCTGCAGTCCATGGGGTCACAAAGAGTCGGACATGACTTAGCGACTGAACAAAATTATTAGAAGTGACTCTTTTTTTTAAACTATATTTCTAAAACTCCATGGATTTAGATAGTGCTAGGTAAATAATTCAGATTATCGTGTATATGCTGGCATTTTAATAAAGATGCCAACAAGCTGAATCCTCTTGGTATTTCAAAGGATTCCTAAAATCAGCTCTTTGGGCTTGTACAGGGCAAGTGGCGTGAATTATAAAACAGTGAAGCGCTACCCACATTTACCTGATTATCTTATGAAATTTACAAAGCAAACTTGGTGTGAATAAGATTAACCTCTTTGGGATATTTGGCCTCTCTTTCTGTAATATGCGGATTCATATGTGCTAACAGTGTTGGTGGTTTAATCAGATCTGGACTTTTCCTTAAAAATGCATATAAATGAGATCTCTGATTGGAGTACATAAAGCGTAAATGTGAACTCTGGAGTGGGCTCCTTGCGTACAAATGTTTAAGATTAAAGAAGAGAGGTGTAGGAGACAGGATAAGAAGCATCATGTGCAAGATGGGGCAGCGAGCCGCCGGACCCCTCACAGCGGCCCTCTGATGGGCACCTTCCCAAGAGATAGTTGTGGCACTCTCGCTCAGCAGGGCTCTGTCACTGCTCACTTTCAGGATTCAGGAACACCTGGAACCAGCAGCAGAAACCGGAAGCCAAGTCAGGTGCATTGGGTGAACCTGGTCTGCACGCAGAGATAGGACTGGCCCTTGAAGGTCATGTAGATAGGAGAGCAATGGAGCACTTTGACCTCTTTTGTGCCCAATGTGCTAAGTTGCTTCAGTCGTGTCCAACTTTTTGTGACCCAATGGACCATAGCCCACCAGGCTCCTCTGTCCATGGGATTCTGCAGGTAAGAATACTGAAGTGGGTTGCCATGCCCTCCTCCAGCAGATCTTCCCAACCCAGGGATCGAACCCACATCTCTTATGTCTCCTGCATTGGCAGGTGGGTTCTTTACCACTAGCACCACCTGGGAAGCCCCCTTGTGCCCAAGGGCAATGGCATTTCTATCTCTCAGGCCACTGGCTGTGGGCATTGCCTAGAGCATCATGGACTGGAGGCAAGAGGGGATGCAAAGGAGACCTCTGGGTGGCTGTGGTCCAGCATAAACTATGGACGGAATGAGGGGAGGAAGTGGGGAAGGCTGATGGGCCGACGATGGAGCAGCTGCGTCTCTCTGGACCCCTTACGACACGCGAGGCCGGTGAATCACCCGCCCTATCCACTGCCTGAGAACCTCCTCTGAGGCTGGCAGGCCCGCATCCTCGGCTCTTAGGAGAAAGGAGGGGCTCTTTCTGTTACACGTGGATGGGATGGGGGCCACAGGAATTCAGGCTGCCCCTGCTGTGGCAGAAGGTGTTTTGGGCTCGGGTGTTTCTCGGGTCACTAATGTGTTCCCTTGTGGGAACTGCTAAGGCATTTATCTGTTAGGCGATGCTGTTCATTCACTTCAGTCCCTTGACAGGCCTGGATGCTCCTTCAATGGCGGCTCTGCTCAATTAATATTAAAAAAAAAAAACAACCAATCAGTTTAGAAAAATAGTCACTCAGACTCACTGGCTGCAGTTGTTACCTCCTCCAAACCAAGCATGTGGCGGCATTTTTGGCATTTTTTTCTTTCCGGCCTTTGTTATTTTATCTGTGCGGCCACAGGCCTAGGATGTGACAATATGGGTTTCATAGCTGATCCAGTAGGAGAAGGCAACGGCACCCCACTCCAGTACTCTTGCCTGGAAAATCCCATGGATGGAGGAGCCTGGTAGACTGCAGTCCATGGGGTTGCTAAGAGTTGGAAACGACTGAGCGACTTCACTTTCACTTTTTCACTTTCATGCATTGGAGAAGGAAATGGCAACCCACTCCAGTGTTCTTGCCTGGAGAATCCCAGGGGCAGGAGAGCCTGGTGGGCTGCTGTCTATGGGGTCACACAGAGTCGGACATGACTGAAGTGACTTAGCAGCAGCAGCAGCAGCAGCTGATCCAGTATCATGCCTGATCCTGTTGTTCATGGCGGCAATTAAGGTCCACGGTTGACAAGCTCAAGGGATTTGCTTCATGTCTCACCTGTGGACCTGGACCTTGCAGGTGAGCCAGGCGGATGCAGGATGAGCGTCTCTATCTGTGTCTATTATAGGGAGTTAACTATGTGATCCAAGCTTCTCACCAAGTATCTTGTGCTGTGCTGTGCTTAGTTGCTCACTCGTGTCCGACTCTTTGCAACCCCATGGACTGTAGTCCATCAGGCTCCATGGACTGTAGCCCGCCAGGCTCCTCTGTCCATAGGGATTCTTCAGGCAAGAATACTAGAGTGGAATGCCAGGCCCTCCTCCAGGGGAATCTTCCCAAACCAGGGATCAAACCCAGGTCTCCTGCATTACAGGCAGATTCTTTATCAGCTGAGCCACCAAGTATCTTGAAGTTTGCCACATATCTTCCTCCCAGAAAAGCACCTTCAAAGCCACAGTCCAGCACTGTCTAATTTGCTATTTGATGAGAGTGAAAAAGGTGGCTTAAAACTCAACATTCAAAAAACTAAGATCATGGTATCTGATCCCATCACTTTATGGCAAAGAGATGGGGAGAAAGTGGAAACAGTGACAAATTTTATTTCCTTTGGTTCCAAAATCACTGTGGATGTTGACTGCAGCCACAAAATAATGAGACACTTGCTCCTTGGAAGAAAAGCTATGGCAAACTCAGACGGTATATTAAAAAGCAGGGACATTACTTTACAGACAAGGTCCATTTAGTCAAAGCTATGGTTTTTCCAGTAGTCATATATGGATGTGAGAGTTGGACCAAAAAGAAGGCTGAGCACCAAAGAATTGATGCTTTTGATTTGTGATGCTGGAGAAGGCTCTTGAGAGTCCCTTGAATAGCAAGAAGATCAAACCAGTCAACCCGAAAGAAAATCTACCTTGAATATATATTGAGAGGACTGATGCTGAAGCTGAAACTCCAATACTTTGGCCACCTGCTGTGAAGAGACAACTCATTGGAAAAGACCCTGATGCTGGGAAAGACTGAAGGCAAGAGAAGGGGACGACAGAGGATGAGATGGTTGGATGGTATCACTGAGTCGATGTAGGATAGAGGAACCTGGCAGGCTATAGTCCGCAGGATTGCAAAGAGTCAGACATGACTGAGTGACTGAATGACAATTCACTTGAACTAAGTGTCTTCTTTACATAAACAGTACCAGTGCCTTCTGTGAGGAGTGTGTTTACTGGCACCCTACACACGAAACATCTTGACTATGTCTCATAAAAACCTGTGACTGGCATGTAGGCAAGCTTTTAATGAACTTCTGAGCGAGTAAGCCAAGCAGTAAAGTCCACACATTTTCTGTTCATAAAAACACCTCGTTTGCAAAGGAGGGGTACAGGTTCCCAGGAAACAGGGAACAGAAGCCAGGCTGGCAATTTGTAGAAATTGACCTCTTTCTTTTCTTCCAGAGACCCTGGGCTTGGACAGACTAATCCTGGGCCCTGGAAATTACATCAGCTAAAGCTTGAGGGGACAACACAGGCCACAGTGCATTCTAAATGGGGGCAGGGAGGCAGAAAAGGCCCAGGCCTTCTGGAGGTAGAAGCTGCATGGGTCACACCCCTGCGGACTGCAGTCACCTTCAATTTCAATCACGGAAGACATTTCCCATGGTGTGCGTTGGCTCTGTGCCCAGGGAGGGGGAAATGAAGGTCACGGCACTCCTTGAGCACCTTCTTCAACAGGGAAGGTGTGTGTCAGTCCAAGGGGCTTGGGCTCTTTCCAACACAATAAATACATCCCACCTACCCACCCTGCAGCTGCCCTTCCCTGGCACTAGGCTCCTGGGTGCAAAGCACCACGGCCCCTTGGCAGAGATGCTGATGCTAGCCAACCGGTTCTTCCCTGCTCTGTGAGCTAAGACTTTTCTCTGTAACGTCACCCTTCAGAGGCTTCACTATGTAGAAATACCATATTTCATCAATGGAATGAGTTCTGAAGGAGCTGTTGACTGGATGCCCACATCCCTGGGATCCCTCCCTGGTCTCCTTTTGTGTGATGGATGCAGAACAGGGGACTCGGAGGGGCTGAGTGCGCTGGAAAGAGGAGGGCTGCAGAGGCCGTGAGACAGACGGGTTCCGATGGGCAGAGCGCTGGTTTCCAGCATGGACTTCACTCCTCCAAGGACTATTCAGAGGGAGGCGATGAGAGAAGCCCTAAACTGGACAGGCCAGAGGCCGATGCAGCTGAGTTCAGAGTCGGCCTGAAAGAAGGCTTCAGAAGTATCCTACGTAGACACAGAACAAACGTATGGACACCGAGCGGGGAAGCGGGTGGGAGGCTGGGAGGCTGGGGCTGACATGTATACACTGCTGCTGCTGCTGCTTAGTCGCTCAGTCACTCCCGACTCTTTTGCAACCCCATAGGCTGAAGCCTACCAGGCTCCTCCATCCATGGGATTTCCCAGGCAAGAGTTCTGGAGTGGGCTGCCATTACCTTCTCCAGGGGATCTTCTCAACCCCAGGGATCGAACCCGGGTGTCCTGCATTGCAGGCAGGTTCTTTACTGCTAAGTCACCATTGGGTACCTATTAGCAGTGTTTTTTCAAAGTCCTGCCTAAATGATCATCTCCTTTTCATCAGGGTCCACGGTTTTGGTGATAACATTTTACCTTTCTCAAGAATACTGTCTCAGAGGAATTATGAGTCGAGATTTCTAAAAGCCATCTTTCAGGACTCCAGTGAGGGACAAGGTGTTGAAGAGCTCATGAGAGCATTTTAGGAGTCGGAAGATTCACAAGTGATGTGTGTCAGAAAATGTATCTCAAAAAGGGCACACATACTGCCACTCGTTTAAATGAAACTCAGTGAAGCCTCAGTTCAGTTCAGTTCAGTCTCTCAGTTGTGTCCAACTCTTTGTGACCCCAGGGACTGCAGCACGCCAGGCCTCCCTGTCCATCACCAACTCCTGGAGTTTACCTAAACTCATGTTCATTGAGTTGGTGATGCCATCCAACCATCACATCCTCTGTCTTTTCCTTCTCTTTCCACCTTCAATCTTTCCCAGCATCAGGGTCTTTTCAAATGAGTCAGCTCTTCCCATCAGGTGGCCAAAGTGTTGGAGTTTCAGCCTCAGCATCAGTCCTTCCAATGAATATTTAGGACTGATTTCCTTTAGGATGGACTGGTTGGATCTCTTTGCAGTCCAAGGGACTCTCAAGAGTCTTCTCCAACACCACAGTTCAAAAGCATTAATTCTTCAGTGCTCAGCTTTCTTTATGGTCCAACTGTCACATCCATACATGACTACTACTCTCCACCTTTCCAAAAACCTGGAATAAAGATTCTGTAACCTGCTTAGGAGTGTGTCAGATTGCAGAGAAATCAATGAGTTTGGTGTGTTAATACAAACTTCCCTTGTATAAGATATACCCTAAAATAACCCAAGACAATGATATAAATTTAATTATGCCTCCTAAGGAGAGAAATCCCAGCTATAATATATCCATTCAGATAAGAAACATTTGGTGAAGTCAGGAATTGCTGACCCTGGAGATTCTGCAAAGAACAATGCCGACTTAGTTCTGTCATCCTGGAATTGTAGTTCCAGCCAGGGGTAATGTCAACTGTCATTAAATAATGATCCCTCTCAATAAATATCACCAAGAAAAAAATGCAGGTCTCAACAAAAGCACACAGGGGGACCAACAATACTTAATGAGAGAGATGGAGGAGGAACTGGCATTGGGAGAGGTGCACGTCTGGGAGAGCAATGTATCCCAAGGAGGGAAAGGGATCCTGTGTGTCTGGAGTGAGTGTGCAGTAAGTGTGCACACAGGAAGAGCAAACAAAAGTACACACTCACAGGAAGTGTGTGCACACAGGAAATGAAGTGAACACGTGCTCCCAGGTAGGGGAAGCTGGTGACACCAGCAGGGATCAGACGACACGAGACAACCGGGGGAAGAGAAACGGCCTCAGATTCGTGCATCACTTGGGTTCTGTATTAACTGACCCCATGAAGTGTGGGTGAGCCCGAGATGGAACACGAGCCGGACCACAAGGAAGGGAGCCCGTGGGAACCAGCAGATATGGGGACCCGGCCATTTCCTCACAGCATCTCGTTCCTTCTCCCCAGACCACATGCGGGGCTCCCTGCACCCTCACCTCTCCATGAAAGCATCTGCGGACGAAGGTAATAACCTCATTATCAAGAAGAGAAGGCAGTGGGCAAGAGCTCAGAGTTCCAGAGACTTCCATCCCACAATTGTGACTCCTCCCTGGGGTTCTCTGCCAGAAAGACTATCTCAGCCCCAAGGGGAGGAGACACACAGCCAGGGAAGAACTCGCCTTGTTGACTGCATCCCTGAGCTTCCCCTGGGCGATACTGGAAACTACACGTCTCAGGATTCGGAGCCAAACTTCATCTGCAGGGAGGAAACGTGTCCAAGTCAAAGAGCGACTGAGTTGCAGCCCTGCTTAACTCCAAGCCCTGCTCAAGTCCATGAGGACCCTGAATTAGACTTCTGGGGCTTCCGGGCATGAGTTCTCACCACTCTGGTTCTGGAAGCTGTCCAGCCTGGGGTGTGTCTCATCTCATCCCATCAACCGGCTCCCAAGTGGGGTGTGGACCTGATCTGCAGAGGCCGAGGGAGGTGGATGGAGCCTGAGAGAGGCTTGCAGGGTCCTGTGGGTGCCACTGAGTTAGTTCTCTGCCTCCAGGGATGAGGCCAAGTCAGTGCCACGAGGACGAGTCACGGCTTACAGAAGCGAGCAGTCAGGTGCATCTCCTCAATTCAAAAGCCACCATTGAAAAGACCTTTGGTCCCAGATATGGCAGGGAACCTCCCGCCCCAGACTTAGAACAGCCCCCCTTCTTATCATTTTCCCCCTTGAAGACTCACACTTCTCTCGCTTGATCTCTTCTTCAGTGGACCCCAGACTGTATCAAAGCTGTGAAGTTAGGAAGTTGGAGGAGGAGAACTTACCGTGTTTCTCCAGCAACACCACGCTGCATGCTAGGCTGCTGTCATCGTGCTGCTTCTAAAGATCTTCCTCGCTGGTCTCCTCTCTCTGGCGTGGGAGCCCCCTGAGGATGAGCACCCCGTTGGCCTCTTCCTTGGAGCCCCCCCTGTCCTGACAGAGGGCACTGCTCCTGACAGAAGGCTCTGATGAGCTGTGTCACAGTTGTGCCCGTGGCCCTGTGAAGGATGGGGCTGACCATGAGGGCAGGCTCTCTGTCCTTGACCCAGCAGCAGACTTTATCATAAAGGCCATCGAAGTCCACTGAAGACATGAAAACTCCTTTTTCTTTTCTGAAAAGTACCAAATGCATTGGCAGAAGGAGTAGGCAGATGCGGCTCACAAGATTATGGAAATGGAGAGAGGGGATGAGGCAGAGGTGAGTGAATGTGTGTGTGTGTGTGTGTGTGTGTTAGTTGCTCAGTCATGTCTGACTCTGAGAGTCCATGGACTATAGCTCACCAGGCTACCCTGTCTATGGAATTTTCCAGGCAAGAAGACTGGAGTGGGTTGCCATTCCCTTCTCCAGGGGATCTTCCCAGCCCATGGATTGAACCCAGGACTCCTGCATTGCAGGCAGATTCTTTATGATCTGAGCCACCAGGGAAGAGGTGTGGCCACAGAAAGGAGGAAGAAGAATGGGATGAATGGGGGTTCTGTGGAGGTGGGGATGGTGGGAGGGCAGACCCGTGGAAAGGAGGGAAAGCAGAGGTTGGGGCACGTCACCAGCCTGTAGTCTGAGAGGTGGAGAGGTTGGGGACCCTCCGCCGTATCTCCTCAGCAGGCTAAGCCCAGAGTACTGGATCTCAGGCAATAACTATAGTCTCATCTCCTTTGAAGACATCAAACACCTGACTTGCTGGAAGAGGAATACTTACAACAATGATGAGCCAACAGTATGACCAGCAAATCAATCAACTGCCTGACTCATATCTATGATAAGTAGAATTTATATAAAGTTTGATAAGATGGTTTATTCTTTTCTCCTTGAGTATCTCTCCATTAGCCATACCCAAGCCAGAATCCAAAGGGCATCTTTTCTAAATATTTTCTCCCTTAAGTTACCTTCATTTACATAATGAACAAATCTTCCCCTTTTATTCCCACAGACAGCATTAGTTCTTCTCCATGTAATTAGTACAAGAAAAGTCCCCTACCATTCCAAATATTGATTTAATCAAACATTCTGTTAAACCAATATTCTCCAAATAGGTTGTGATAACTTTCCTGATGCACATTATAATTACAGAACAAAAGACAGAAAGAAGCTGAAGATGACCTATTTCCAAAATGGGCCTTTCTCATCGCACAGAGCTGTGCTTGAGATAGCAATATGGACCCTTGAATTGAAATTCTCATTTCAACTTCTCTATGCAGCCATAGCCAGAGAACATCATAAGGAAAAAACCCTTCCAGATCATCCATTCCGTTTTCCCAGCATGGTCTGGATGTCATCAATTACAGCGGATACTCCTTGAAAAACAAATGTTGAGGCCATTAAGTCAGAGCTGTGGGCTTCCCAGGCTTCCCTGGTGGCTCAGACTGTAAAGAATCCGCCTGTGCAGTGCAGGAGATCCAGGTTTGATCCCTGGGTCAGGAAGATCCCCTGGAGGAGGGAATAGCAACCCATTCCAGTATTCTTGCCTGGAGAATCCCATGGACAGAGGAGTCTGGGGGCTTTAGCCCATGGGGTCGCAAAGAGTCAGACACGACTGAGCGACTAACACTTCCACCTTTCACCTGAGCTTCCCAGGTGGCACCAGTGGTAAAGAATAGACCTGCCAATGCAGGAGACTCAAAGAGATACAGAGTCAATCCCTGGCTAAAGTCCAAAGCATCAGACACAACTTAGCGTGCACACACGCACGTGCACACACACCCACACACACATATGCTGCCTGCTGCCCTCCCTTCTGGGAGCTCCACAGCAGCCTAAAATAGGTTCAGTCTTACCATAAGGAAGTAAATGTCATTGCATACAATCTAGAACGCCAATGTGATCATCTTCTCCCTTCATAACACATTTGACCATCCTGCAGAATTGAAAGTAAATGCAGATCTCACCCACACCTCCCCCAAGTGCAAAGACGAGACCCAGGAGTTGAGTTGTTTGCCCAAGCTCCCTCAGTTAAGACAGCGGTTCCTGGTTCTGAATCTGACACCAGCTGACTCCCGGCTCCTTCGTCTGTTTATTAAAGCATCCCACGTCATTTACGTTCATGTTGATTCTCGCTGCACCTGACAGAAAAATCATTTCTCTGCTAGCAAGGCACGTCAGAAAGGCCCGAGAACACCCGTCCAGGTTTCCACGGCGACCTGCCCAGCAGCTGTCGTTGCCACATCTCGGATAGCCGATTCTAGCTTTATCTCTGTATCTTATTTAATATCTACACTTATATTTATACTGACACATAACCTTATCCTTACATTAATATAGGCAGACCTTGGAGATATTATGGGCTTCCCTGGTGGCCCAGCTGGTAAAGAATCCGCCTTCAATGCAGATTCCTGGGTTGGGAAGATCCCCTGGAGAAGGGAACGGCTACCCACCCCAGTATTCTGGCCTGGAGAATTCCATGGACTGTATACATAGTCCTTGGGGTTGCAAAGAGTTGGACACGACTGAGTGACTTTTACTCACTCACTCAGCGGAGATATTATGGGTTCAATTCTAGATCACTGCAATAAAGTAAATATTGCAATCAAGTGAGTCACAAAAATTTTTAAGTTCTTCAGTGCATATAAAGGGCTTCCCTGGTGGCTCAGATGGTAAAGAATCTGCCTGCAACACAGGGGACCCTGGTTCAATCTCTAGGGTGGGAAGATCCCCTAGAGAACGGAATGGCAATCCTCTCCAGTATTCTTGCCTGGAAAATTCCACAGACAAAGGAGCCTGATGGGCTACAGTCCATGGGGTCACAAAGAGTAGGACACGACCGAGAGACTAACAGTTAGTGCATATAAAAGCAATGTTTACATTCTACTGTAGTCTATTAAGTGTGCAATAACATTATGTCTAAGAAAACAATATGCATCATCTTAATTTAAAAAATACGTTATTGCTGGACTTCCCTTTTGGTACAGTGGATGGGAATCTACCTGCCTATGCAGAGGACGTGGGTTCAGTCACTGGTCCAGGAAGATTTCAAACGCCACAGAGCGACTACGCCCGTGCTCCACAATTGCTGAGCCTGCGCCCTGGAGCCCATGAGCCGCAACCGCTAAGCCCAGGCGCTGCGACTGCTGCGGCCCCTGTGCCTGGGCCTGTGCTCACCAGAGCAGCCGCCACGGGGAGAAGGCCGCGCACTGCAGCAGAGGGCAGCCCCTGCCCGTGCAGCCAGAGAAAGCCCATGCGCAGCAAGCAAGACCCAGCGCCACCAAAGACAAATAAATAGATAGATATATTTTTTTTAAAGATGTAGAACATTTAAAAACATTTGCTTGTGCTTAGTCGTTCAGTTGTGTCCGACTCTTTGCAACTCCATGGACTGTAGCCTGCCAGGCTCCTCTGTTCATGGAGATTCTCCAGGCAAGCATACTGGAGTGGGTAGCCATGCCCTCCTCCAGGGGATCTTCCCAACCCAGGGATCAAACCCAGGTCTCCCTCATTGCAGGCGGATTCTTTACCAACTGAGCTCCCAGGGAAGCATTAAAAAGAAATTGCTAAAAAATGCTAGCCATCAACCTAGAGGGGTGGGTTGGGGATGGAGATGGGAGGGAGGTTCCAAAGGGAGGGGATATATCAATACCTATGGCTGATTCATGTTGAGGTTTGACAGAAAACAGCAAAATTCTGTAAAGCAATTATTCTTCAATTAAAAAAATAATTTTAAAAAATGCTAGCCATCATCTGAGCCTTCAGTGAGTTGTAGCAGTAGCGTCAAAGAGCACAGTTCACCATTACAGATGGTGAAGTGCGTCCTGGCCTCCCCCGAGGCTGACCAAGGCGATGTCTGTTGTCTTGACATAAAAGCTAAGAGCTCCCCTTCCCCGTCTCTGACTGAGCTTCCCCATCTGGATGATAAATGGCATGGTCCCCTTCCTTATAGGTCAATTTCCCGATTATATCAATTCAGCTTAACTATTTCACTGTTGGATATTCAGTCAACTGAAAGGTAAATTCTGTTTACACGTTTGTAAATTGACAGTTTCTAGATTTATTACCTCTCCTGGAGCCAAAAAGAATTCCAAAGAAGTTGCAAATTCCTAGCTAACTGACTTAATACCTCCCCTTCAAGTTCAATAACTCTTGCACCAAGTATTTATGTAGATTACAAAATAGCCCTTTCTCTAACATAGTCCTGCTTTGTTTTCCAAGGAGGTAGGCCACTTAATGTGAACAGTTAATGAAAAATGGATTCAAGGATCAGAAAGCGTGTGCTGTCTCCATATAAAAATCACAATTTGGCTCTTCCAGGCAGAAAGTTGCCTTGAATTCCTGGAGCGACTACATAACTAACCAGACCCTAACAATCAAGTCCCACAAGCCAGTGGGCACTTGTATCAAAGTGGAAAAGAAATATGCAGGAAGACAATTTATGATTCTGCTAAGGAGTCTTGAGGATGATTTCTTGGTGGCCTGTTAATTCTTGGCTCTTTCCAACAGAATACAGATCACCTCTGTTTTCATCTCTGTACCATGAGCTCATTATCCTCACCCTGGTCTCTAGCCCTGGGCATCGCTCCTGGACCCAGGGAGCTGCCACACCTGACAGGTACCAGCAGAAGGACGTATAACATGAAACCTCATTTTTGTCCACTGGCAAAATAACCACAGTGTGCACCCTCCTGATGGTGGGTCAGAATGATCACATTACTGTGGAGGCCATGCTACCTGCATGGATTGCATTCACACTTATTTTCTTCTCTAGACCCGCCAGTGTGTTTCACGCATCCACACCAGGGCACGCTGCCCTTTCACAGTCATACTAGGGTTACTGCACATCGCTGCATCAGGCATCACAGCCATGTTCTTTATAACGGGACTATATCTTAACAGAAGTAAAGCTAAGATATTAACAGAATTCCACACCTTTGTTTTTTGCTTTGCTGTACAATTTTTAGAAATGCAGACACTACATAAAGCGAAGCAAGTAGAATTCTGAAAGGACTTCAGAGAATCTGAGTTCACGCCTTCACCCAGTCCTGGTAAAGCCTCTGCCTCATTCCGGGCTCGGAGTCACGTCTACCCTACATTGTCTCTCCTCCTCACCTCCCATTCGCCCTTCGACGACCTCCAATCTGGCTTTGACTTCCACCACTCCTGGTGAACTGTCAGCAAACTGTGCCTCTCAGTGTCTCCAAAGACCTCTGCGCTGAGTGACCAAAGGGCACATTTCTGTCCTCATGCTAGCTTTTGTAACATAACATTTTTTTTCCTCTGTCCTCCAACCTCACCTGAATACCTTCTCAGCCTCTAACTAAGATCATGGCATCCAGTCCCATCACGTCATGGCAAATAGATGGGGAAACAATGGAAACAGTGTCAGACATTATTTTGGGGGGCTCCAAAATCAGTGCAGATGGTGACTGAAGCCATGAAATTAAAAGATGCTTACTCCTTGGAAGGAAAGTTATGACCAACTTAGACAGCATATTAAAAAGCAGAGACATTACTTTGCCAACAAAGGTCTGTCTAGTCAAGGCTATGGTTTTTTTCCAGTAGTCATGTATGGATGTGAGAGTTGGACTATAAAGAAAGCTGAGCACCAAAGAATTGATGCTTTTGAACTGTGGTGTTGGAGAACTCTTGAGAATCCCCTGGACTGCAAGGAGATCCAACCTGTCCATCCTAAAGGAGATCAGTCCTGGGTGTTCATTGGAAGCACTGATGCTGAGGCTGAAACTCCAATACTTTGGCCACCTGATGTGAAGAGCTGACTCATTTGAAAAGACCCTGGTGCTGGGAAAGATTGAGGGCAGGAGGAGAGGGGGATGATAGAGGATGAGATGGTTGGATGGCATCACTGACTCGATGGACATGAGTTTGGGTGGACTCCAGCAGTTGGTTATGGATAGGGAGGCCTGGCGTGCTGCAGTTCATGAGGTCGCAAAGAGTCAGACACGACTGAGCGATTGAACTGAACTGGACTGAACTGAACTCTCTTTTTGTCTGCCTTTTCTTTCTAGTTGTGATCAGTCACTACTTGGCTCCACGTCCTATCTGTTGCTAACTACTCCCACACTTTATTTCTGCCTGATCTTTTCCCCGAGGAAAAGAGAGTGGACATTACTACCTGGGCATCTCAGAGGTGTCCCAGCTCCATGATCACTGGTCTCCTGCACCAAGGAAACTGTCCCTGTCTTCGTCTTCTCAGTTGGAGAAAAGGGTGTCAATATTAAACTGATTGCTTGAAAAAGGAAAAAAAAAAAAAAAAAAAAAAAACCACAGATGGCATCATAGTTTTTCCCACCCCTCTCCCTGCAAGTCAAATCCATTAGCAGCCTGTGTGTTTATTTTTGTGTGTTCTCAGTATGTTTGTGAGCTATCTACTCCTCCCTGCCTGCCCAGCCAGCACCCTTGCAAGTCACAGGAGAGCACTAACCCCTTGCCTGCTCTGGATCTGGTCCCCTCTTCAGCGTGTCACTGTCGTCTGCCCCTCCTCCTGCTCTGGCCACCTGGCCTTCTCGTGTGTTCCCTCACCAGCCGTGCACCAGTCCACCCCAGGCTCCTGCAAACTCACTTTGAAGGAAGAAGCCGCTCTGGCTGTGGTGGGGTGGGAGCAACCAGGGGCAGGCAGAAGTTTGTTGATGCAATTCCTTGATGTGAGTCAAACACAGAATGCTTCGGGGAGGGCTGACGGCAGTTCGGTCCATGGGGGTTCATGTTCTTTGTTAACAATTGGTTTCCCCCAGAGACTTCCTTTCCTTGTAATAAACAACTCCAGTGTGTCTGTCAGCTCAACTGCAGACACTTGGATGCAGCACTGATTGTTTCCAAAAACAGCCCAAGGATCTGCCCCTGAGAGCTGCGGGCTGCATGCTTCAGACTCACGCGATGGCTGCTGGGGGGAACAAGCAAAGGGGGCCTGCTGGTCAGAGGGAAAAGGGTCTGCTGGTCAGCGGGGGGGAGGACCCGAGGGTCAGAGGAAGGAAGACCTGAGGGTCAGAGGGAGGAGAGTCTGATGATCAGAGGGAAGAGGGTCTGGTGGTCAGAGGGAGGAGGACCCAAGGGTCAGAGGAAGGAGGACCTGAGGGTCAGAGGGAGGAGGGTCTGCTGGTGAGAGGGAAGAGGGTCTGATGGTCAGAGGGAGGAGGAACAGATAGATGGTCAGAGGGAGGAAAGTCTGATGGCCAGATATTTAAGATATTGCTGCTAATGATTACAGCAAATCACTTGAGTGGGTGTAACTACCCCTGTTACTGCACAGATGAAGGCACGAGGCTCCTAGAGTCTAATAAACATGCCTGACATCATTCAGCTAGAACTTTAATCCCATATCTCTTTCCAACAACCTACATTTATTTCATATAATACACGGGGAGGCATATATGTTAAAGGAGGTATTTCGAGATCACATCACACGTATGCTGGTCATCTCTTGATTTATCTTCCTTGGTTTTATGTGGCTTCTGATGCAGTTTGCACTTTAATAGGCTCTGGATCTTAGGTTCATAGAGTGTTTCATGTTTTCACACCATGCTCCCATTCTCCACACCCCACCACCCGGGTCAGTAGACAAACATGCAAATGTGAGCCACTCTCAGCACTTCAGGGATGGTGTGCCAAAGGGCCCTGGGATGGGACTAATCATTCCTAATCATTATATCATATCTCTGGGTTCCCAGAATTTATTTACCTATGAGTCAATATACACAGACATCCTGAGAGAACGGAGTCCAGTGTTTTCCGCAGCTGTGTCCTTCCTTAGTTTTATGTGCAAATTTATAAAGTGTATTACATGGAAAATAAGGCAAAATGATATTTCCGGTGAAGAGAATACTATTTTCAGAAATTACTAGACTTGTGAGAAATACAATTGAATGGTCTCTGGGACAACTGATCATTTTAGATAGAGACAGCCCAAAGAATACATGTTTATATTTAAACTGGGAAGCGACAATGTGGTTTTACAGACAGAAAAATAACTGAAAAAAAAAGAAACAAAATAAAAAGAGGAATTGACTTCTGCGTGTGTGTTGTGTTGAGTTGGCAGCACTGGCATGTCCTGCTTGGAAAGCTGTGTTAGAAATTGAGGTACATGATGAATTATTATACACTTCTATAGAGCTCGCCACCCAACAGCAGCAGAACACACATTCCCCTCCAGTGCCCAGGGAACGGGATCCAGGACAGACCATATGTTAGGCCACAAAACAAGTCTTAAGTTTTAATACAGGAAAAACATACGAAGTAACTTTTCTGCCCACAATGGGATGAATCTAGAAACCAATAACAGATGAAAAATTGGAAAATTCATACAAACATGTGGAAATTAAACAACACACTCAGAAGCAACCAATGGATTAGAGAAGAAACCACAAGAGAAATTTAAAAAATACTCTGAGCTGAATTAAAATGAAAACACAACATACCAAAACTTATGGGATGCAGTGAGAGCAGAGCTTGGAGGGAAAATCATGGCTGTAAAGTATATTAAGAAAAAGTTTCTCAGTCAGTACCCTAACATTCCACCTTAAAAAGCTCACGAAGGAAGAGCAAACTAAATCCAAAGCAAGCAGAAGGAAAAAAAGAACAGAACAGAATAAATTAAATAGAGAACTGAAAAATAATAAATTAATGAAGTCAAGTGAATTCTTTGAAAATCAACCAAGTGACAAACGTTTAGATAGATGTATCATTATGAACTATTCAGGGTGAATGTTTAATGCCAGATGACTTCCTATAACCTCCCATCAAGTTAGTATTTCTCATGCATATTGATTCTAATCAACAATAGTTCAGAAATCTATTTTGTAAGGAGTTATTTCTGTTATTCTTGTAGCACACAAGTCTTTCAATAGACGATGATTTTCCACCATTACAACCAACTCTTCAATTTTCAGTTCAAGGCATAAGTTTTAGGAAAATTCCCTTAAAAATGAACATGTAGGGAGGAGGGTTCGGGATGGGGAACACATGTATACCTGTGGTGGATTCATTTCAATATTTGGCAAAGCCAATACAATATTGTAAAGTTTAAAAATAAAATAAAATTAAAAAAAATAAAAATAAAATAAAAATTTTTAAAAAAAGAACACATATAATGTTCAAGAAAAGATGTTTTAAAAAAGGAGGAATTGTAACACAGTAGAATGCAATGACAGAATGGAAAAGAACAAAAGTTTATGTAGCATAAAAACAGCACTTCTTTTTTAAATAATTTATTTATTTTAATTGGAGGTTAATTACTTTACAATATTGTATTGGTTTTGCCATACATCAACATGAATCTGCCACGGGTGTACATGTGCCCCCCATCCTGAACCCCCCTCCCACCTCCCTCACAGTACCATCCCTCTGGGTCGTCCCAGTGCACCAGCCCCAAGCATCCTGTATCCTGCATCGAACCTGAACTGGTAATTTGTTTCTTATATGATATTATACATGGTTAAATGCCATTCTCCCAAATCATCCCACCCTCTCCATCTCCCAGAGAATCCAAAAGACTGTTCTATACATCTGTGTCTCTTTTGCTGTCTAGCATACAGGGTTATCGTTACCATCTTTCTAAATTCCATATATATGCGTTAGTATACTGTATTGGTGTTTTTCTTTCTGGCTTACTTCACTCTGTATAATAGGCTCCAGTTTCATCCACCTCATTAGAACTGATTCAAATGTATTCTTTTTAATGGCTGAGTAATACTGCATTGTATATATGTACCACAGCTTTCTTATCCATTCATCTGCCGATGGATATCTAGGTTGCTTCCATGTCCTGGCTATTATAAAACAGCACTTCTAACCTGGTTGGCCATAGGTAAATATATCAGTCAGAATTCAAGTTTGGGAGTGAAATTCTGAGTATTAGAGAGTAATATCTATTACAGGAATTAGACCTTACACGTTTGTGGGGCAGACAGGGAAGCAAGGTCTGTAGGATGGACTTGCAAGCCTCTGGTGGGGACCCTGGGATCTGGCAATTGGGAAAGAGAGCTGGGCACCAGATAGCAGAGAGCAGACAAACCAAAGCCTTCTGCTAGTTCCTTATCGGCATCTCGAACCACTGCTTCACTTTACCCCCCAAAGTTCTCACAACTTCATTTTTGGCCAACTCTAACTCAGAACCATATACATACGGAAAGAGATCTGGGAAATTCCCAACATTGTAGGTTGATGCTAGAACAATTACCTAATATTTCTGCCTTTCCATGTCCTCCCCTGTTAAAAGGCTACAAATCTATCTCACAGCTCTGCTGTGTCACAGGAGATAATATAAAACTGTAGGTGTTCACAGCTGGTTTTTATTTTCGAGGGGCTAAATCAGAACCCGTGCGTGTATGTGTGGTGATGGATGTGTTATAAGATCAGAGGAGGAACTGAGCAGACCCGACTCTGCGCTGCGCTCCTGCCTGATGTGGGATTTTTCTGAGACGCACACATTGCACACACCTTGGAGAGCTCTGTCTTCCTTGCTAGCCTATGAAAGCCCCTCCCACCAGGCCTCTCTATCAGTGACCCACACGTGTGAATATCACTGGAGGGGACCAAGTCTTGGCTGGCTGGCCACTACTCACTCTGATGACCACTAACAGAGGTCTCTCCCTCCACCCTTCAGGTCAGGCATTCATGGTGTGTCCATGTATCTATTAAATTCTCAAAGGCACAGGACCCCTTTCCACAAAAGGTTCACAACCTGCACCAGTTTATTGCTCCTCCCCATTACTGCGGACTGCTAACCTTTAGGAAAGCATTCATGTTTTATAAAAATGCCAGTGATCCTCTGGAAACAAGACACCCAGATTTCACAGCGTTTCTGGAGACTGTCCATCCTCTGCCAAAAATCAATGCATTGTCATCTTCCTGCCGTCTCAGATGTGGAGTTGAAGACAGTTCATAGAGATGCCATCTCAGTTGTGAAGAAAGAGATTTACAGCTGCTTGAATAAACTACCCATATTTCCTTGTTGCTTATTCTGAACCTGCTGAATCTTGAAGAAGAGCTGTGTATCTGTGACATGGCTGACACTAGACTCATTCATCTTATAATCACTTGCAGGTTTTGTTTTGTTTTTTTTTTTCTTCCTGCCTCTCAGCTTTCATACAACACAACTTGACATTTAGACACAAGCATCTCCTCTTTTGTCCCATTATCTGTGCCAACTTCAGTTTCATCCAGACTGCTAAGTTGTCTTCCATACGCATGACTGCAGCAGGCTTAGCTCCTACAGTAGACTAGCAGAGCTGTGGATGTCACCTGCAGGTCTCAGTCTCAGAACCCAGTGCTGGGCTCTACTAGGATGGCAAACGCTCCACCAGGGGAGCTCCTGGGCCACACCGTGTTCCATGCTCGGAAAGACTGCCTGTGGCTCTGCTAGTTGGGTGTCTGCTCACCTGTGCCTCCTCCATCTCATCCAGCCTTCTCCCGTCCCATCGGGCAGATCAGGTTTAACAAACGCTCAGTTAAGTTAAGCTCATTAGCAGCAGATTCTAGTACGAATCCCTCCTAAGCTCAAGGCACTTGCCATTCATTTGGCAAAAGTCACTATGTCTCAGTGTAGTGAGCCAGCAACTTCCAAGTTACAGTGAACAACGAAAAAAAGAAACGTTTGCAAGAGAAGCGAGAGGAAGGACCAAAAGCAATCTGAGTCTCCTTTTCAGGACCGTCCTTGAAAGAAACTAGCACTGAGGGACTTCCCTGGTGGTCCAGTGGTTAAGAGTCTCCCCTCCCAGTGCAGGGGGCCCAGGTTCAACCCCTGGTCAAGGAGCTGGATCCTAAATGTTGCAACGAAGAGTGCTCAGGCTGCAGCTAAGCATGTGCATGCCACAGCTAAAGATCCTGCAGACTGCACGGAAGACTGGAGATCCTGCATGCTGGAACTAAGACCCAGCACAGCAAAATAAATAAATAAATGTTAAATTAATTAAAAACAAAACACTAGCATTGCAGTAACAAAGGTTTTTGTCCTACTTTAGTCCAAAACCTAGATTTCCTTCTCCTAAAGGATAGACAAAGACACCAAGGTGTTGAGTGAGAAGAAAAAGACAAGAGCTCTATGGTACTTAGTCCTAGAGAAGCAAATGGCAACCCACTCCAGTGTTCTTGCCTGGAGAATCCCGTGGACAGGGGAGCCTGGCAGGCTACACTTGGTGAGGTCACAAGGGTCGGACATGACTTAGTGACTAAACCACCATAGTACTTAGTCCTTAAAAAGTATATATTAAAAAATAGGTAAAAGATAATTCCTTCAAGGCAATATACATACCTCAGAGGTAAAAAGCAGGGTACATAATACATAGATTAGTCCAATAAATTATTTTGAGTGACTACTTTGCAACTCTCATGTGAAATGGTAATATTTATAAATTTGTTATCTTTTATGGAATAACAGACTTCTGAATAGATCTAGTAGATAAAGTACTTGGGAAATGAGTAGGACAAATTAAATTTCTGACAGTCTAAGCAAGCACTCCCTTTAATGTATGTTTTGGGTTGTTGCTGCTGCTGCTAAGTCGCTTCAGTCGTGTCCAACTCTGTGCGGCCCCATAGACGGCAGCCCACCAGGTTCCCCTGTCCCTAGGATTCTCCAGGCAAGAACATGCATTAATTTTCATGGGTCCACCTCACTGCTACAGAATGCAAACATTCATGAAAAGAGGTCTTTTGATGCCTTACGAAGCCTTGAGGTCCTCATCCTGAGAAAGTCACTTCACCAACTTAAACTGAGCTGAAGAAGAACAGGATTGCATTTGCCCTGGGCTCAATCAGAGTCTGGGATTTGCTTATATATATATATTTTTTTTTTTTTTTCAAATCCTACTATCTTATTTTCATAGAATGCTCTCCAAGTTCACCTTGGAGAGAAAAGGTAGGTCTTGAATAATTGTGATACCTGGTTAAACAAAAGTTTGGCTGGATTAATAAGTAAAGAAAAGGTTGAGAGAGATGGATGAGAAATGAGGAAACCAGCACTTTATAAAGGTGGCTCGCCCAACAGTTCAAGGGAGGCTGAGATAAAGGAATGTTTGAAACTCAAACAGACCCTGAGAAGATAATTCTCAGACATCTGCTTAATAACAAATGTCTCAGGTTTTGTTTTATTGGGCAAAGTACAAGTTGAATCAGTCACTTCTTAGTGACTTTTTGGAGAAGTATCAAATCTAACCATAAATGAATTGCTTCAGGTCAAATTTACCTTAGAAGCCCTTGTGAAACAGCAGAGACCAAAACATAGATGCTTACTGCCCCTTTGACAAGGAGATATTCGAGAGGAACCCTGATTTCTAAAGGAAAACCAGAAATAAGAAGTTTGAATCAAGTATTTTATGTATTCTTTTGCAGAGAAAGATGAATAGAAAGGTTTTATTCAGGAGAGTAAATATCTATCCATTCCTCTGTCCATCTATCCACCCATCCCTCCATCCACCCACCTATCCTTCCACCCACCCATCTATCCACCCATCCATCCAACTACCCATCTATCCATCCACCCACCCATCCATCCACCCACCTATCCATCCATCCATCCATCCATCCATCCACCCACCCACCCATCCACCCACCCATCTATCTATCCACCTATCCATCCATCCACCCACCTATCCATCCATCCACCCACCCATCCATCCATCCACACATCTACCCATCCACCCACCCAGCCACCCATCCATCCACCCATCCATCCAGCCACCCATCCATCCATCCATCCATCCACCTACCCATCCATCCATCCACCCATCCACCCACCCATCTATCCACCCATCCATCCACACATCTATCCACCCACCCACCCATCCATCCACCCACCCATCTACCCACCCATCTATCTATCCATCTACCCACCCATCCACCCACCCATCCATCCATCCATCCACCCACCCACCCACCCATTCATCCACACAACCATCCATCCACCCACCCTTTCATCCATCCAGGCATCCATTCCTTCAACCATTATTTATTCAATTCTTATTTGATGAGAAAATTTTTAACTATAGTTGATTTTCAATATCATGTTAGTTTCAGAAGTACAGCTTCAGATTATTTTCCACTAAAGGTTATCACAAGATACTAAATAGAGTTCCCTGTGCTATACAGTAAATCCTTGTTGTTTATATATTTTATATACAGAGGTATGTATCTGTTAATCCCATACTCCTAATTAATCCCTCCCCTTTCCCTTTCTCCATTGGTAACCGTAAGTTTGTTTTCCTGTCTGGGAGTCTGTTTTATAAATAAGCTGATTTGCATCTCTTTTTAAAAATTCTACATGGAAGTGATATCATATTAATATTTGTCTGACTTAATTCACTTAGTATGATCATCTCTGGGTCCAGCCATGTTGCTGCAAATGGCATTATTTCATTCTCTTTTAAACTGAGTAGTATTCCACCGGATATATGTACCGCATCTTCTTTATCCATTCATCTGTCAGTGGACATTAGGTTGCTTCCATGTCCTGGCTGTTGTCAACAGTGCTATGAATGTAGGGGTGCATGTATCTTTCTGAATTGTCACTTTGTCTGGATATATGCCCAGGAGTGGGACTGCTGGGTTATATGGCAGATCTATTTTTAGTTTTTTGAGGAACCTCCATATTATTTTCCACAGTGGCCGCACCAACTTACATCCCCATCAACCATGTAGGAGGGTTCCCTCTTCTGGAGGAAAAAAATTAAATGAAGCAAAAGACAGTTCCAGATTTTAAAAGTTTATTATCTACCTGAGTAACTAACTAAAGTAAGTCTTAGCTAGCACACCAGCACATGCCTGTAAGAGTGGATGTGAGGAATGATGACCACTGAATGTTTTGTGAAAGGTAAGAATTTGACCATTTATCACATAAACACACATTCAGCTTTATATCTGACTTTATCACCAAGTTGCTAATGACTGGAGTGAGATCCTTTCCTTCTGCTTAGAATCTGAACTCTCACATAAAGTCACCTTTGCCTGGAGGACCGAATCCTGGCTTGCACCTCATCCTAAATCATCTCGGCACACCTGTGAGCCCTGGGTGGCGGGGGGGGCAGCCACAGTACAGGACCAGGAGTGAGGAATAATTTCTCTCCTCTCTCTCCACCAACCACACCTTCCTCAGCCCTCGTATTTCCAAGCAAGCCCGGGTCAGGATCAGACCCGGGGCTGCAGAATAGCACTCAGCACAAACCTAAACTCCTAGCATCACAGGAAGTGTGTGGAGCTCAGGGCAGACATTCCGGTAGCAGCAGATGGCAGAAGCCTCCTGGGCACAGGTGGAAACATCAGAAGTTGAAGTCTGGGGGAGGGTTCACTGAGGTGAAAGAGTAATTGTATCATTAATATTGAGAGTACCGTCCCCGACTTGCCTCCATTTCTGCCGCGGGTGCCTGGGACTTCAGCAGTGAAATTGAATGTGTCTTGGCCCTCTGAATGCCCTGGGAGGGGGTGTGAGACACTGCCATTACCGTCCTCTTGCTTAGGAAGATCAAACTCATGGACAATTTTTAAAGCTCACTGGGAAATAACCTCTAGGCTATGGTCCTCCATGTTTTCCTCCGTCATCAACCTCAATAACTGAATAAAAGTTAACCTTTATTATTATGCTTCAGACTCTTGATCTCATTTGATCTTCCTAATACCCCGGTGGCATAGGTACTGTTATCCCCATTTTGCAGCTAACTAAACTGAGGCTCAAAGTTTAAGTAGCTCGCTCAGGGGGGCTCAGCTGGTACCTGACAGGGTCAGGATCATCTAAAGGGATGATCCTGTCACGGATAACTGAGACTTTGCCACGGAAGTGGAAACGGTATGGCATTTGTCGAGACCTGGTCGTGTATCCAGGGCTGTGCTAAATGAGGCCCCAGGAGGAGCACCTCATTACTGCCCAGAGAGAGAGAGAGAGATGATCCAAGCTTCTCTCCCAGGAACTCAAATCTTGCAAAATATTCTTGTAAAATATTCTGTGAAGATCAGAAAGTTTACAGCAACTTTCCCCAATACTTACTAAAGAATTCATCTACTGTCAATGCATTGCTTGCTAAACAGCTTCATAGATTTCTTCATTCTTCCTTTGTCAGCAATGTCATATTTGATTTAAATTCACCAGCTGGTTGGTCTCTCTTTGACAGCAAGTTCCTTGGTGTCTGATAGGAATCGTGACGCAGATGTTTGTGACCATTTCTTCAAGACACTTGAGAGGTGCCTACTGTCCACATCGTGTGCAACCCACGTGCTTTCTAGTTCACGGATGAGGGACATTTCCAATTATCCCATCTTTGAGCAGCCTCTGTGATGCATTATGGCCAATATGCAAGGAAAATTTTTAGGAGCAGAGGAGGGTAAATTGGAAAATATGGGTTCTTTCACGCAATTCCTGCCTATTTGGTCCTTAATGAAATTTTTTTTTAAATTTAGAGATACGTGTGCTTCCCCATTTTTCTGTTAAGGAAAAGGATCCTGACTTAATGTTTAAACATATTTTAATGATGTGGGAAAATAACCCTTAATTACACAGTCGGCCTCCCACCAACACCATACCTGTGTAGGGTTGGTCACATGCTCTCATCTTCACACCCCTGGAGAGTTTCTTTAGTTATTAACATATTTGGTGGCTCAGATGGTAAAGAATCCTCCTGCCAATGCAGAAGACCCAGGTTCAATCACTGGGTTGCAGAGATCCCCTGGAAAGGAAATAGCAGCCCACTCCAGTATTCTTGCCTGTGAAATGCCATGGACAGAGGAGCCTGGTGGGCTACTGTCCATCGGTCACAAAGAGTCAGACACGACTTAGCGACTGAAACAACAGCAACCAGGTGAAATGTCATGGTGCAGCGTGAGGACAAAGAAAAACAGATCAGAAGAGACCTCTAATTTCACCAACTAAATCACGCTTGCAAACAAAGAAGAAAAATACCTGCTGGTTTTTATTTTTATTGCCCCCTCTGGCATTACATAGACAAGAAAATAACTGAAATAAGTATTTTCCATTAGCCTCTGGCATAAATCATGATTCAGTCTGGCAGGTGCCTCAGCAGCATAGGCACCTCTGATGACGGTCACGGCTGGTGTTTCTTGAGTGGGTGTTGTGTGCCAGGCACAGTTAGAATAGCCTGGGGTGGGTTCTCTTGTTTGGGGCTCACACCGTGGTTACGAGGCAGACACAGCTCCTAGCCTGTGTCACAGGTGAGGACTCCACGTCACAGCAGTGACCTCGCCTTCTACTCAGTCAATTCCCCTGGTTCCGGGGATGGCTCACTGCTCCCCAGAGCCCTGCAAGTCTGATGGGAGAGCCCTGCTCAAAAAATACACTCAGGCCCCACTAGGGGCAGAGTTGAGGATAATCATACATCACAACAAACGCAAGTGTCTGGCCCTCCAACCAACCTAGCGCATTGTCCAATCCGGTCTTCTGAACCTATTAGATTTCTGTTTTTATACTTGAACTGGAACCCCCAAATAGGAGGGGTAAATGGCCCCTCCTATTTACCCCTCCTTTCCTTTCTCTCCTTACCCTTTATCCTAAAATTGTTTTCACCAAGCCCTCCAGACCCCAGGGATCTCCAGTTTCTCCTCTATCTGGACCATCAGATGCGCCAGATCCTGAAAGCTTTTCTAACTTTGAATTAGAAAGCAATTTCCAAATCCTGGAGCCGAGGTCTGCTCCACAACCTGCAGACTATGGAGATCTCCCTATTCTTTCCTTCGGGTGGGTTGAGATCAAAAGTGGAGCCTTCTAAGAAACCCTTACATACAAGTCAAGGCCGGTTCTTCCTGCGGAAGATCCACTCAACACCACCAAAGCCCCCCACTCTTCGTCCCATCCTATTTCTGACAGGCACACACCGTCTTTCCTCTCTCTGCTCTCACCCCATATATTGTGAACGCACATCACCTCTCTCCCATCAGGCTGTGCACATGGATGACAAAGGCCTGATTTCCCTTTGCGGTTTCCTCTCCCCTGTCTGTCCTTGTCTGTCTGCTCAGCTCTGGCTATTACTGTACATGCACTGGGTAACCAACACCAGATTCAGGGGACGGCAGAGGTTCTCCCCTGACTGTGAAGAGATTCACCCATAGAGCTTTCCATCTCAGGAAACTCAACCCCTTAGTGAAATATGAGGAAGGCACCACATGTCCCTGCTTCCTGCAGCCACACGGGACGTGCTGAGCTGGCACCCAGGAGCCAAACCCCTTGAGTTGGCTTGAACTGAACAAACTCACTGAACTGAATATTTCTTCATCGGAAACCCCAACAGGAGAGGCACCAGGGTCAGATCTGGTCTCCTCCCACACACAGCTCCCCCTCATCTGTTGCCTGAAAACCACACTTGATAAATAAATGGTTAGAAAGTTAGCAAAACATGGCTTGCATCTCTCCCACTTCGAGTTCTCTGATTACCTCTATACTCCTCTTTAGAGCCATGCCAAATGTGCTGGTCAATTACTTGAAAAGTATCGATCAACATGAAGTCAACCCATTAAGTGCTGTGTTCTACCTCTTTTAGCTCCCCTTCTCCTCCCCATTACAGCGTCAGTTCACTCTCTCACTCCCCTCGGTGTGGACTCTCCACATATCAGAGGCGACTGGTCTTGCAGACCCCCCAACCCCCATTCCCATGAGGACCCTGAGCTCTGAAGGGTCCCCTCTCCGTGTTCTGCCATCAAAACAAGGCCATCAGGGCTTCCTCTGTCAGGGTTCAGTGTCCTGATGGGTGACAATGGGTGTTTAATGGATTGTTAATCGAATCAATTAATTCCCACCATCTTTACCCCTGAAGAAGAATAACATCCTACCAGAGAACATGCACACACCAGCCATTCATATTTGCAGGCAACTTTAAAATAATTAAGTCAGTTAGAAACATTGAGAAAAGCAGACAGCACAGAAGAGTAGAGTGAATTTTCCTATTCCCACCAGCCAGATTCTGACCCTTGTTCCCCATTTTGCACATTTACTCTTCATCTTCTTTAAAAATTACTTCAAGCGAACACAAACATTAAGACATTTTTTTCCTGTAAACAATTTAGTATGCATCTTTAAAAAACCTGTGTGGGCCAGCTCTGAAAAACGGAGACCCCATTCCCTAGATATTCTCCTATGTAACTACTGATCATTTAAAACATTTTGCCATTGCTCTTTAGTCACTAAGTCATGGATAACTGCTTGCAACCCTGTGGACTGTGGCCCACCAGGCTCCTCTGTCCATGGGATTTCCCAAACAAGAATATTGCAGTGGGTTGCCATTCTCTTCTCCAGAGGTTCTCCCTGACCCAGGGATCAAACCCATGTGTCCTGCATTGGCAGATAGATTCTTTACCACTGGGCCATCAAGAAATTTTGTTTTACACTTTTTTTTTTTTAAAGGGACTTCCCTGGTGGTCTAGTGGTTAAGGCTCTGTACTTCTAATGCAGGACGTGTGGGTTCGATTCCTGGTTTGGGAACTAAGATCCTGCATGTCCCACTGTGTCATCAAAATAAATAATTTTTTTAAAGTTTAAAAAAATGTTCAGGATGGGGGACATATGCTCACCCATGGCTGATTCATGTCAATGTATGGCAAAAACCATTACAATATTGTAAAGTAATTAGCTGCCAATTAAAATAAATCATTTTTAAAAAATGAATAGAATTTCTGAAAGTCATCTAGCTCTCATCCAAGAACTTCCCTAATTATTCAAGAATGGCTTATGGAGCTGGTTTGTATCTATAAGGATTTATCCAAGGCTCCCATGTTGCCCTTGGGGGCTGTGGGGCTGTCGAAAAGAACGGGCCAGTAGCTACTACTACTGGGTCTCCTTCTCTTTGTCTGCTCCTGGCGTCCATACCGATACTCCACATCTGTATCTCCTGAGAACTGAAAGTGAGACCTAAAAGCTTGGTTCAGTTCAGTTCAGTTCAGTTGCTCAGTCATGTCCGACTCTTGGCGACCCCATGAATCACAGCACGCCAGGCCTCCCTGTCCATCACCAACTCCCGGAGTTCACCCAAACTCATGTCCATCGAGTCGGTGATGCCATCCAGCCATCTCATCCTCTGTCGTCCCCTTCTCCTCCTGCCCCCAATCCCTCCCAGCATCAGGGTCTTTTCCAATGAGTCAACTCTTCGCATAAGGTGGCCAAAGTATTGGAGTTTCAGCTTCAGCATCAGTCCTTCCAAAGAACACTCAGGACTGATCTCTCCTTTAGAATGGATTGGTTGGATCTCCTTGCAGTCCAAGGGACTCTCAAGAGTCTTCTCCAACACCACAGTTCAAAAGCATCAGTTCTTCAGTGCTCAGCTTTCTTCACAGTCCAACTTTCACATCTATACATGACCACTGGAAAAACCATAGCCTTGACTAGACGGACCTTTGTTGGCAAAGTAATGTCTCTGCTTTTTAATATGCTATCTAGGTTAGTCATAACTTTCCTTTCAAGGAGTAAGCATCTTTTAATTTCATGGCTGCAATCACCATCTACAGTGATTTTGGAGCCCCCGAAAATAAAGTCTGACACTGTTTCCACTGTTTCCCTATCTATTTCCCATGAAGTGATGGGACCGGATGCCATGATCTTCGTTTTCTGAATGTTGAGCTTTAAGCCAACTTTTTCACTCTCCTCTTTCACTTTTAACATTCAGCTTAAACTCGGTCACTTCTTGGCATGTGAAGCTGGCCCCTCATCCTGCATCATGGGATATGTTTTTTCCTGCTGTTGGGGATGTGAAGACTGATAACCGGGTTAAGGTGGTGACGGTCAGCCCTCTCCAGTATAAAGGCACCTTTCTGACCCTGCAACCAGCCAGTGATCCCTTAGGTGGGTGCTACAGCACCATGTAAATACCCTGATCTAATCTTTCTAACCACACATTATCCTTGTTGTTCAGCCTTCTTTGGTGGTTCGGACGGTAAAGAGTCTGCCTGTAATACGGGAGACCCAGGTTCGACCCCTGGGTCGGGAAGATCCCCTGGAGAAGGAAATGGCAACCCACTCCAGTCTTCTTGCCTGGATAATCCCGTGTTGCTGTTCACTCACTCAGTTGTGTTCGACTCTCTATGACCCCATGGACTGCAACGCATCAGGCTTCCCTGTCCATCACCATCTCCTGGAGCTTACTCAAACTCATGTCCATTGGGTCAGTGATGCCATCCAACCATCTCATCCTCTGCCATCCCCTTCTCCCTCTGCCCTCAATCTTTCCCAGCATCAGGGTCTTTTTTGAAGAGGCAGCTCTTCCCATCAGGTGGCATACATAACATTCGTCTACACTGATTGTTTTGGTAAGGGCTCCAATGTGGCACGTCCAAGGAAAGAAGCACTCCAAGAGGACTGTTGGGCCACTTGGAGAACTGGTGGCTGGGAGCAGGGTGGGGGGGGGCAGGTGGGGAGGGAGAAACACAAACCCATCTTTGGCTCCGTGCTGGGCCCCCAGAAGCCCTGTAGGGTCTGTTCTAAGAGTCCTGCAGGGGTGCAGGCACCTCCTGGGGGTCTCAGCATCTGCCTAGAAGCAAGCTGGCCGACCGATCACAGAGCTAGGGCTGAGGTACAAGGTGCCCTTTTATATGTTTGGGTGAATACATTGCTTTATTTTCCTTTTCCTTTCATTCCCCAGCCCTCATGAATTATTTATTTGTTATTAAATTCAACCGAATGAGATTTCAAAGGCAAGGAAAACTGCTGAAGTTCAAATGAAATCAAATTATCACAATGAGCTCAGCAATGGCAATGGGCAGGGGGCGGATGGCACAGAGAAACTCAACCTGCTCTTGTGAAGGGCCTTCAGGTGGGTTTTCTGGGAGCTCTGGGATGTCACCAGGCCTGGAAGGTCCCCCGTCAGTGTTGGTGTCAGAGAGCCCCGAGCCAGAGCGTCTCCTGATCCAGGCACTAGGTCATCCTGGCCCTACGTCAGGCTACCTGCAGCCAGGCCTGAGTGCCACCTGGAGAGCACAGCCCTGAATTCTTCATACATGCTGTCAAGGGGACTGTCCCTAATTTCTACTTCGGTTCTTGCAGGAGGTCCGCGTTCAGGGCTCCCCTTGCTTGGTCTGTGCTCACAGACTCTCCCCTCCAGGCCCCTCGGCCCCTTCACCCGCACCCTATCCTACACGCACTCCACCCAGCCACACTAGCCTCATATCCCTGCCATTAGGGATCCAGTGGTCCAGGGTCCTTCCACTAGGAGGTAAAGCACTCCCGTCTCCCCAGGGGGCCGGCTGGTTCCAGCTTACCCTCTGGTCTCAGCTCATGGTGAATCTTCTCATAGAACAGACCTCCCAAGCTCCCCACCCAAGAAGTCACTCTTCACATGCCTCCTAAGAGTCACCATCACCTGAGTACTGTCTGTTTCTCATTCATCAACCACCTCTTACCTCCACTCGAACACAAACTGAATGAACGATGAAGGAATCGCCAGCACCCAGCCCAGTACAGGGAGCGTGGCAGGACCCCTCCATGATTGTATGTTGTATAAAAAAAATGCAAAGCAAAGGACCCTGCAGAGCATGCAGAGCTCCACGTCAGTGGCCTCAACACCACTCAGGGCTTGATGTTCAAGACCAACACTTTGAGGTGGGCAGAGCAAGCATTCACGATGCCAGGGTTCTGTTTCTCCCTTTGCAACAATGACTACAATGTGTAATATGTTTCATGGTCTTTATTTGATCCTTTGGCCAGAATATAAATCACTCCTGTTCTGCTCACCCCTGAAAAGGCACCACCGAGCTGCACACGGAGGAGGCGCTGCCTCTCGGGCCCTCGGAAGCGACTTGAGACAGACAGAGTAGACCCATCTTCTGTCCCTATTCTGAAGGCATCGAGCCCCCAGTAGGGAAGACGGACTAGCACGAAAACCTGACCTTTACAACAGAAACAGCTTCGATGGTGATGCTCTGGGAGCAAAGAAGGAAGTGAGTGATTGAGCCTGGGTTGCTCATGATGTTTTCGAAATGAAATTATCTCTGCCTGAGTCCCAAGGATGGCCAGACATGCTTCTCTCTCCTTCATGGTGCAGCAGAAATGGAACAAGCAGAGGCGCAGACCTGTGGCAGCTTTGTGTGTTTGGGGATTTATGCGACTGATGTGCTATAGGTGGATCTCAAGGTGCCTGTGGGGGGTGGGGGATGGGAGACCTGGAAAGGGCATGGTTCACGTGCCAAAGAGCCACTAACTGGTGATGAGCAATGAGGACTCATCCTGAAGATTTGGGCACTGGAAACCTTGAGTTCAAAGGACAGAAACCTGAACGCTTCCGGTTTCCTTGATGGCTCAGTGGTAAAGAATCTGCCTGCCAAGGCAGGAGATGTGGGCTTGATCCTTGGGTCAGGAAGATCCCCTGGAGAAGGAAATGGCAGCCTGCTCCAGTATTCTCCCCATGGACAGAGGAACCTGGTGGGCTACAGGCCATGGGGTTGCAAAGAGTCGGACATGACTGAGCGACTAAATAACAAACAACAACATGAACAGGGCTGAGTGCTGCTCAGAGCCACACCTCTGTCGTGCTGAATCAGAGCTGAGGTTTGGCTATGCATGGACTGGCCAGGACTAGGAAGCCCAGAGGTAGATGCTCTTTTGATTAACTCTTTGATTTGATCACCTCTCACTTTGGAGATTCAGGCCAACGTTCTCCATATTAATGATCAAATAAGGAGGGAGCAGTAACCCATCGCCTGGGCCTCACCCCCCACTCACTTGGCTTCTTTTATAAGAGCATTTCTGATTATTCGTCAGAGAAGCAAGGTGGACTAGCATTTGATCTTCCTTTGAGTATTTATCCCTATTCTGGTTCTATCTGGGGATGTATTATTGTATGCAAGCTCGGTCATGTCCAACCCTTTGTGACCCCAGGGACTGTAGCCCACCAGGCTCCTCTGTCCATGGGATTCTCTAGGCAAGAATACCTTTGGGTTGCCATTTCCTCCAGGGAATCTTTCCAACCCAGGGATCGAACCTATGTCTCCTGCATTGCAGGCAGTTTCTTTACCATCTGAGCCACCAGGGAAGCCATGCGCCTGGGATGCATTATTCATATGCTAAAAGCTACAACATGGAGAAGCAGATAAATGACCAGCAGAAGAAACCCAGAGGTGTCTGTAACAGCAGAAGGATTCCTGAAGACAGTCCCAAATGGGTCCCCTGTCCAGGCTGTCAAATAAATTCATGGTTGCAGGCTGTTTCAGAAGTCACAGGAGCTTGGAAATATGAATAGCTTGCCTTCTGAGTCATCAGAATACATGCGCTGGTGTCACTAAGCGGGTTCCACTCCAGGCACCACACCTGGCTTTGACAGAGTGTAGAAGGAAGAGCTCATTAGTCCTCCCTGCTCATTCATCATGCGTGTCCAATTTTCCAGCCACTGACAAACGATCTTCATAAAATATGACTAAATAGTCCACGAAGCAACATTTCTCAAGGTCTAGCCAACAAATATCAAGAAATCACAGCACCCCTATATTACCCTTTCAGCCAGGTGCCTTTCTGAACCGTCATCCACCAGCTGGAGTGATGGGTCAACGTGAGGAGGGGCGGACCCAGGACAAGGAGACTGGGATTCCAGGAAGGCAAGGCAACATGGGACCCCTCGGGCCATGTGGTCATTAAAGGACCAACTGAGGGACAACCAGGATGGTCAATGCCCTGCGTAATGAACGTCCCGAAACTCAGAGATGAAGGAGCTGGGGCAGCGGGTCTGCAAACCCAAGGATTGAGGGCGTCTCCTGCATTAGCAGGCAGATTCTTTACCACTGGTGCTACCTGAAAAGTCCTGAGGACTGGGGGCAAGATGTTTGAACCCCTGGCATCATAAACGCTTTCCCCAAATGGTCAATTAGGTCCTCCTGCAGATGTTTACTGAGTAAATAAGGGGAGGGACAAATGAATGAATAGGAGCAAGGTGAAAACCAAAAGCATTCAAATTCTGTGCACACGGCTCCCAAGCAGTGTTCCAATTATGAGCTCTAATGACATTCTGACCACATGTTTTGGCTTTTGCAATACAGTAACCATCGCTCATCACCGTCTTATCTGCTTTGCCTTCCCCTCCCTTCTAAGCATCTCACTGTGTTTAATTCTGCTCCTTTCCTTGTTTCCCTGGTGGCTCAGACAGTAAAGAATCCACCTGTAATGTGAGAGACCCAGGTTTGATTCCTGGGTCAGGATTATCCCCTGGAGAAGGGCATGGCAACCCACTCCAGTGTTCTTGCCTGGAGAATCCCATGGACAGAGAAGCCTGGTGGGCTACAGTCCATGGGGTCTCAAAGAGTCAGGTAAGACTGAGCGCCTATCATTTTTCATTGTTTGGGATTATAGCTATGTGTGTTGAAAGAAATAAGAAGGAAGGAAGGGAGGGTGGCAGAGGGGGAAGAGGGAAGAAGAAAAAGGGTGAAATCACTACTATCTACTGAAAGGATTCCCAGATGGCTCAGTGGTAACAGAACCCGCCTGCCAATGCAGGAGCCACAGGAGACACAGGTTCAACCCCTGGGCTGGGAAGATCCTCTGGGAGAGGAAATGGCAACTCACTCAAGTACTCGTGCCTGGAGAACTCCATGGACAGAGGAGCCTGGTGGGCTACAGGCCACGGGGTCGCAAAGAGTCGGACACGACTCAGTGACTAGGCACAGAGTATTCACCGAGCTCCAGCTGGTGTGAACATAACAATAAGGCAGTTAATTCTCACTGGGTCTTTCTGGACTACGTAGGAAGCTGCAGACAAGTCTTGATACAGAGTTATGCCTTGTGGTAGAAAGAAGCGCAGGATGGTAATGGAGCTCACAGGAGGAGCAATTAATCTGAATTCAGAGTGTCAGAGGGAGTTTTTCAGAAAAGTATATCCTGAGGGGTCGGCAGGATATGCCTGAGACGGGGGACACGGGGGAGGATTCAGCAGTCAGGGGGAACAAAGACCCAGCAACACAAGGTGGCTGAAGGTGTGCAAGGCAGAAGGATGTAAGCACACAGGCCACCACAACACAGCCAGACGGACTCTCACAAGGATGAACGCAGCGCTGCGGGTCCTGATGGAAGGTCAGGCACCAGGCGGAAAGGGACTTAGGGCATGGTGGGCTACCAGGAGATTGGAGAATGTGTGTCTTGAGGATTCAGCAGGCTTTTTGTTAATCAGCGATAGCAGGGAAGGTCTGTGTCAGTGAAAGCAGATCATCATCAGAAAGAAACAAAGCCTAGTCTTGCCTACTCTGCCTTGGGGTCCCTCTGAGCAGCTCTCGGGTTAACTGCTGGGCGTGGTGAGTGATGAGCCATAGAAGGCACATTGGGCCCAGAGAATGAGCACCAAACCACTCTAGGGAACAGAAGGCCATTCCGTCAAGGAGCCACCTCTAAAAGTCTAGTCTAATTTAGTTTAAAAGTTCCCCTGAGATCTGCAGACTCATCTGCTGACAAGAACACTCAAGAGTATCTCAGACTTTACAATCGGAAATGTACCCCCAAAGATGCCTCTCCTACAGTGTCCGCACCTCAAACAACAGTGGCAAGTCCACACTTGCCAGTCTGCGGCTGAAACCTTGCTTTTGTCTCCTCCCGGATTCCCCCGTGGACTCTGTCAGCAAATCCTGACAAGTTCACTTACAGAATTTATCCTTAGTATGTCCACTGCCAGAACCCTGGCAAGGTTACCACCAAATCTTGCCTGGATTCCTTCTCCCTGGGGACCAGAGAGATCCTAGGGACACTTGGCAGATGACATGCCTCTTCCCTCCCACCCTCCAACAGCTGCCGGTTCACTCTGGTTAAAGCCAAGTTCCTTAAGTAATGGCCAATAAGACACGACCTGATCAGGCTCCTCATTGGGCCCCTGGCCTTCCTAAAAGTATGATGGCCTCCTTGGTGTCTTTGTAACAGAACAGCCCCTCCCACCTCAGGGCCTTTGCACTTGCTCTGCTCTGTTCTTACTACCGGGAGCCCATGGTTCACTCCCCTGCTTTATTCTGCTCTTTGGGCAAATGTCAGCTTCTCATGTGCAACCTCTTTGGCTACACATTTTATAATTTTAAGCCATTTCTTCCAACTTCCCAATATGTTCCTTGTTCTTTTTTCCCTATAATTCATCACTAGATAGTATATAATAATTTTTACTGATTTTTTTTTTTTTTTTGGGGGGGGGGTTTTCTACCCATTAGACTGTAAGTCCAGGAAGGAGATTAAACCAGTCAATCCTAAAGGAAATCAACCCTGAATATTTATTGGTAGGACTGTTGCTGAAGTTGAAGTTTCAACACTTTGGCCACATGGTGAGAACAGCAAACTCACTGGAAAAGACCCTGATGCTGGGAAAGATTGAAGGCAGGAGGAGAAGGGGATGACAGAAGATGAGATGGTTGGATGGCATCACTGACTTAACGGACATGAGTTTGAGCAAACTCCTGGAGATATTGAAAGACAAGGAAGCCTGGTGTGCTGCATGCAGTCCATGGGGCTGCAAACAGTCGGATATGACTTAGCGACTGGACAACAACCACCAGTGAAAGACACGGTTTTTGACTGCTCTCTGCTGTACCTAAAGTGGTTAATGCTGTGTCTGAAGCTGGGCACATATCTGGGACTCAGTGTTCACTGATGCACGAATGGCTTATTTTATGTCTAACATAAGTTGGTGTTGCCAGAGTTCACTGAAAGGCAGGGTAATGGAGTAATCTACTCCATTGCCCTCTGAGTCAAATGAGCTCCTTCCTGTCATTGAACAAACTTCTACTTTACTTCACTGGATTACACCTTTATTCTATGCAAAATAAGTGTTTCTGTTTTGCCATTCTCCCTAATCACCGTAGGCCTTTCATCTAGATCAGTACATTAGAGCAAGTGTTGATGTGATGGTTTGCAAAGCGAACCTACAGTTTGTCTGCACAAGCAGCCTGGCATGACTTACTTTCCAGGTACAGAAGTTCCATGGGGCAAGAACGACTTTAGGGGCTTGTTTTGTTTACACACGTGTTGAGAAGTGGAAGTTTGCTGGTGCAAGTGTTGTTACGGATTCTCTGCGAGGAGAAGCTAAGGAACTCTTAGCTCAACAGCTTAACTCTTAACATCACAGACCAACGACGAGGCCTAGCAGTGGTTCCCCTAACAGGGACAACCTGCTCCTTCTCGAGCTGGATGGCGAGATGCAGGTGGACAATGGATGTCTGCGGTCCTTCTACCCTCAGCATCACAGAGGCGGGAAGTACCTGCTGTGGCAAATTGAGCCAAAGCTTCCGGAGCCAAAACCCTGAGCAAGAGCAGAAGCGTCCCCGAGAAGTCCATCTCCAGATCTCGGTGCTTTAACAAGGTCCTGCCTGTGTTACTGCTCAGAACTCCACCAGGTACCAGCAGCTCTGACTTGAGGATGACCCCAGGCGTAACCAGTAAAGGCGGCTACCAGCAGCATCTTGAGTCAGCCAGGGCTCCGCCTGCCTGAACTCACCCTAACGCTAACCTGGGAATCAGTGGACGGGTCCGGGGATGCGCTGCTGGGGTCACTCACTCACCGACACTCCCAGTCTCCCTTGTAAATCTGCGTCCATGTGCTGCTGTGTAACCACCTCTTCTCTGCTGCTCAGCACAGACCTGCCACTACAGCAGGCTTTTCAGCTGGAGCCACACACAGGCCGAGCAAAACAGCATCAGGACCGCACCTCATCCGAGGGGCTTGGGGACAGCTGAGGACTGCCTTCCAGGAAAACACTTTCTGACTGGTCGAGAGAGGCGAGAGAGTGCTCTCTGAGGGAGGAGGGATGCCCTATGAACAGAGAAGATTCCCGTGGGTCCTCACCGCACACACGTGAGGGCACCCTCAGGGTCCTGCCACCCACATACTCTCAACCACGAGGCCACCTACAAGAAGGCCATGGGCTTGCTCACGTGGCACCTCCCCGCCTGGTAGCTCGGCTGGTGTGCGTGTCAGATCAACCACACAGGGACACTGCTGACCCGAGAAGATGCCCCTGACGGAGACCCACCCACAAAGCTCGTCTGCGTCTCCCAGGGGACGGTGAGGCCCCAGGATTTCCCACGCCCTCCAGCTCTGCGAAGTCCTTTCAGCCGCCGCCTCCTCCATTCCTCTGAGACCATTACAAAAGTTAATTCACAGCATAGAGCCCAAGCCCTTATTTTCGGAGATCATGAGTGGAAGTGCTTGGTTTTCCTGGGAACCGCGCTGAGCACCCCTTGACTGTGCAACATGACAGCAAGTTAGAGGAAATCACACAGCAGCAGAAAACTCTGCGGGGGCTGGTGGCTCCTCCAGAAGCCGCCTGCCCGTGTGGCCACCGTGGGGCCAGCTGCAGATGGATGGGGATGCCCCTCCCCCACCGGAAATCAACGTTTATGGGCTTATATTCTAAAGCATCCCAAGAAAAGGCTGGAGAAGGATCAGGCCTCTTTTAGGATGCAAACGGCTCATTCCTCAAGGAGGACTCCTCTAAGGGGATTAGGAAAAGGCAACCCACTCCAGTATTCTTGCCTGGAGAATCCCATGGACAGGGAAGCCTGACGGGCTACAGTCCATGGGGTCGCAGAGAGTCAGACAGCACTGAAGCAACTTAGCACAGCACAGCACACATACAAAATACAGACATCTTTATTATCTGATATCATATATGGATTATATAATATCTACATAAATGATCTCATATACAGATTTATGTAATATTTATTATAAGTGATATCATATACAGATTTATATAATAGCCCATGGACAGAGGAGCCTGGCAGGCTTCAGCCCATAGTGTCACAAAGACTCGGACACGACTGAGTGATTAACTTTCACTTTCATTAGTATATTCATCCCTGGAATCTTAGTTTCCAGACTTAGAAATTGCTTGGGAAAAACTCATTCTTTCATGCCAGGAAGGATTAAAGAAAATGACCTTGGCCAAAGCATGAAACACAATGGAATGGGGAAAACTGAGCTAGAAGTCAGGAGGGTCTCATGCTACCCAGATGTGTTGAACGTAGGCAAATGGCATAAACAATCTGAGTGACAATTTCCTCATTTCTGAAATACAGGAGATTAAAACTTTCGGCCTCAGTTTCTCCATGTGTGAAACAGGAATAGCTGTACCTAATTCATAGGGTTGTCATTAAAGTCTGAGTAATCCATACAGAGACCCTAGAACAACACTTGCTGTTGTTGTAAGTAATGTCCAACTCTTGTGTGACCCCATGGACTGTAGCCTGCCAGGCTCCTCTGTCCATGGGATTTCTCAGGCAAGAATCAAGTGGGTTGCCATTTCATTCTCCAGGGGATCTTCCTGACCAGGGACTGAACCCACATCTCCTGCATTGGCAGGCACATTCTTTACCACTCAGCCACCAGCCAGGCCCTGAACAATCCTTGAAACTGTAAAAACTCAGTTAACAGAATCCTCAGTTAAGGTGGGAAGATCAGTAGGGGGCAGGCTTACATCCTTTGATACCCAGTCAGTCAGTTCAGTCGCTCAGTCCTGTCTGACTCTTTGTGACCCCATTGACTGCAGCACGCCAGGCCTCCCTGTGCATCACCAACTCCTGGAGTCCACCCAAACCTATGTCCATCGAGTCAGTGATGCCATCCAACCATCTCATCCTCTACCGTTCCTTCTCCTCCTGCCCCCAATCCCTCCCAGCATCAGGATCTTTTCCAATGAGTCAACTCTTCGTGTGAGGTGGCCAAAGTACTGGAGTTTCAGCTTTAGCATCAGTCCTTCCCATGAACACCCAGGACTGATCTCCTTTAGGATGGACTAGTTGGATCTCGTTGCAGTCCAAGGGACTCTCAAGAGTCTTCTCCAACACCACAGTTCAAAAGCATCAGTTCTGTGGCACTCAGCTTTCTTCACAGTCCAACTCTCACATCCATACATGACTACTGGAAAAACCATAGCCTTCAATACTAGCAGAGCCTAAATGGAGTGAAGACTGGAGAGGACTCAGCCAATGAGAAGCCATGGACTCTTTGGTTACTGCATCCTCCCCACTTCCTCTTCCCTTGTATAAAAGCATCCTCCTTCCCCTGCCCTGCAAGGACTTGTATGTGACTCACCATGCAAGACCCCAAACTGCAATTCTCTGATGATCCTGAATAAACTCATTTTTGCTGGAGAAATACCTGCAATCTGTCGATTTCAGGTCAGCAGCAGCAAGCTGTGAATAATCATGAAGAAGAGGATGACGACCACAAGTCTGCTGTGGCTGCTGTGAAATATACTGAGAGTGATGTCACTTGTGTATTAAGATAGTCCTTCCCAGGTGGTGCCAGTGCTCAAGAATCCACCTGTCAATGCAGGGGATGTGAGAGGCGAGAGTTCGATCCCTGGGTCAGGAAGATCCCCTGGAATAGGAAATCCAACCCACTCCAGTATTCTTGCCTGGAGAATCCCATCTCGGGACACTGAGCCTGGTAGGCTACAGTCCATGGAGCCACAAAGGGTCGGATACGACTGAGTGACTGAGCACAAAGACCCACGTTTGGCAAAACTGCAAGAGCAAGCCCCACGTCCCCCTTTCCACAGTCCTCACTGTGCTCTGCATGACCACCCCCCACACCAACCCGCCAGGGAGTTAACCAGAGTGGGATCAGAGGAGGAAACCAGTATCTGCTGAGCTCATTCATTCTATCCTATGAGTCCAAGAGAGAGAGAGAATGTGACCCCTAACGTGCAAGCTGAAACACCAGGAACAGGACTTTCTTTCCAGCACTAGCATCAGTGTGGTGCCCTCCATCTCAACAAAAGAATCATCGCACTCTTTATTGATCCTGAGTAAGGGGTTGAAAATACTGCCCGTATTCTGAAGGGACAGAGAGAGCGGTTCCTCTGAAATCAAGTGGGAAGCCCTGTGTGTGCTTCTAGAAGAGTCTGTCAGGAGCCACGGTCACAGCTGAGATTTCATGAAGCTAAGAAGCAGGATCCACACCAGCATCAGGATAGAATGAGCCACCGCTGTGTACAGAGTGGGCAGCCAGCCTGCTAAGTGTTTTCAGCAGAAACTGAGTGACTATAATATGAGCAAGCAAATCAAACCAGTCAATCTTAAAGGAAATCTACCTTGAATACTCATTGGAAGGACGGATGCTGAAGCGGAAGCTCCAATAGTTTGGCCACCTGAAGTGAAGAGCTGACTCACTGGAGAAGATCCTGATGCTGGGAGAGATTGACAGCAGGAGGAGAAGGGGGTGACAGAGGATGAGGTGGTTGGATGGCATCACTGATGCAACGCACATGAACGTGGACGAGCTCCGGGAGATGGTGAGGGACAGGGAAGCCTGGCGTGCTGCAGTCCATGGGGTGCCGAAGAATCGGACACAACTGGGTGACTGAACAACAGATGAGAAGAGATGGGCAGGAGCAGGAGACGCTGCAGCACACACCCCCCACGGAGGGCCTCCGTCCCCACTGAGGAGACTCTCTGGCCAAAGTTCTCATTACGGGGAGACACGAGGCAAATCCCACTGACAGGCATGCTGCAGAAAAACTCAAAACGTGAAGGTCATGAAGGAAAGACAGATGGAGGAAATGCTCCATGTGAACAGAGATTAGAGAGACAGAACAACTAAATGCACCAGTGACTCTGGACTGGATCCAGGAGCGGGGACACCATAGTGACCAGTAAGGGCACCACCACTGGGCCAGCTGAAATTAGCACACTGATGCTGGATTAGATATCACTGTATTGATTGTAAACATCCTCAATGGAGGAGCTGCACTGTGTCCCTGTGGCTTTTCTGATGGGATTTACAGCTGAACACCCTGCTCTCAGTTAAGTCCCCAGCGACCACACACATGGAACCTTAGGCACATACAGCGTCTGGAAGCCCTGTTATGCCTCCAGCCTGGACAGGCATGGGATCCGTGCTGCATGGAGGTTCTCAGCTTCTGGGTGACAGGATTTGATAACTGTGCAGAGCCCTGTGAGTAATCTCCTACAAATGAAGATTAAAGTCTTCGAATGGTTTATTTAAAAAAACACATCAGAAAGGATTAAGGGTTTTCCCTGTAATGCTTGTAATAACGTCACCCTCATTTCCTTCCATTTCCATTCCATTCCGTGAGTGGGGTGGACTTCCACGAAGCAGACGACAGTGTGTCTGTACAGGGCAGCCAGGACCAACTGATGGGGGTGGACAGCAGGCAGCATGAACTGACCGCCCACCATGGGTCACCCCCTGCCCTTGAGGCTCTATATTTGTTGTTTTTTTCTAATATTAATATTTTTTGATGTGGACCATTTTTAAAATCTTTACTGAATTCATTACAATATTGCCTCTGTCTTACATTTTGGTTTTTTGGCTGCAAGGTAGGTGGGATCTCAGTTCCCTGACCGGACACTGAACCCACATCCCCTGCATTGGAAGGCGAAGTCTCAACCATTGAACCTCCAGGGGAGTTCTGATGCTCTATATCTGCTGTCTCACTGAATATCCCCAAATGGCATTTGAAGACAATTATCATCTTGAAATATCATCTTATCATATTACACATCTGGAGTGGGCTGCCGTTTCCTTCTCCAGGGGATCTTCCCAAGCCAGGAATCGAACCCGGGTCTCCTGTACTGCAGGGAGATTCTTTACCGACTGAGCTACAAGGGAAGCCCTCATATTATACAAGTCTCTCTTAAAAACGAGGCCTCCTAGAACTGGACACAGCGCTCCAGATGGGGTGGGCAGTCGCTATATTTTACCCAGTCAGATGTGGCCATGTCACCAGATGGCTTGTCTTGCACCGAGTGTCAACTAAATCCTGTAAGGCAGCATGAAGTCCAATCAACTAAATCCTGTAAGACAGCATGAAGTCCAGTCATCTCTCCCACTCTTACTGGGCTTGCCCAGACAGCATCTTCAGGGCTTCCAAACAGGTTGTGGATGAAGGAAGTGTGCAGGCCTGGGAGGGAGTTGCCTGAATTCTATGGACCTGGCTGACTTAACCTCAGTGAGCAGGGAAGGGGATGGTCACACATCCCACTGTTTAAGCCAATAATCCTTGAAGGAAGGAGTCTGCTGAGCAGTAGTTCCGGGAATTGTCTCAGAAGAAATGGCAGGTGACATGTCAGGGGAGACAGCATCCATCACGGCGGCATCACGGGCAACGGGTCAGGATGCGTCGCAGCGGCCGCCGCCGGGGCCAAGGAGCAAGTACTCTGGAGTGGCAGAGGGGGCGGTGGGAAGGCGGCGGCACAGGCTTCCCGGGGCGAAGGCCTGAGACGGAGCCAGGAGCTCTGCTGAGCCAGGCCAGCGGCTGCTTCGGGTTCGGCCAATGGGGCTGGGCAAGCGCTGTGTTACCCACCGACGTGCGGTCACAGGGCTGGCCAAGAGGGCTGGTCCCAGCAAAGGGGACAGGGCACTGACTGGGCACAGCAACCTGAGAAGACTAACGGGGCAGGGGCCAGGCTCCCCAGCAGGCCTGTGCGGTTGTGACCAGCGGTGAATCCTCCAACACTGTGCTGAGTGAACTAGAAGATCCCTGTTCTCAGGTAGGGATGTTACCTCAGCCACATTATGTGTGTGTGTGTGCATGTGTGTTCAGTTGCTAAGATGCGTCTGACTCTTTGCGAGCCCATTGCTACAGTCCTTCAGGCTTCCCTGTCCTTCACCATCTCTCAGAGCTTGCTCAAATGCATGTCCATTGAGTCAGTGACACCATCCCACCATCTCATCCTCTGTTGCCCCTTCGCCTCCTGCCTTCAATCTTTCCCAGCATCAGGGTCTTTTCCGATGAATCGGATCTTCGAATCAGGTATCCAAAGTATTGGAGCTTTAGCTTCAGGATCAGTCCTTCCAGGAGTATTAATATGGTTAATTTCCTTTAGGATTGACTGGTTTAGTAATCCCCAAATGCAGTATTTTTGAGTCATAGACACCATCAATCTTTTTGGTTAACGATTTATACTTAAACCACCGAGTTCCCAAATTCCCTGACTGCCAACAAGTTATGTTCAGAAAACCAACACCTGGTGAGAAAAGCAAGAACGGCAGCAGAAGCCCGAGGAGCCTCGCAAACTAAAGAGCTGCCCTGCTCTGGGCCTGCCTTCAGGCTGGCCAGCAGAGAGATGCTAAAGACAGATGACCATTCGCTGTGAAGAAGGCCACTGGGCGCCATCTGCGGTCAGAAGCCTCGCTCCTCTGCCCTCCTCTGCCCACGTCTCTCCCTGTTCACTCCCTAGTTTTACCCTTGCTCTCACATGTACAACAGTCCTCTTTCATAAGGGAGACAGTAGCCAGATTCATCTCGTAAGAGCACATTTCCAATCTTTCCTGTTTAAACTCCTCTGCATGTGTGAAAATACTAAGTCACTTCAGTCGTGTCTGACTGTTTGCGACCCCGTGGACCGTAGCCCGCCAGGCTCCTCAGTCCATGGGATTCTCCAGGCAAGAATACTGGAGTGAGTTGCCATCTCCTTCTCCAGGGGATCTTCCTGACCCAGGGATCGAACTCACGTCTCTTATATCTCCTGCACTGGCAAGCGGGTTCTTTACCACCAGCGCCACCTGGGAAGCCCTAACTTATGTAACTAAACAATATCATTAAATCTCATTAAAAAACATACTCCAGAGAACAGGAAGTACATCACATTAGTACCCTATTTATTCAGCAAAATCTCAAAGCTTGCTTAGGAGACAGCATAGGATAAAAATAGAAATTAAAAGAGGATGTAAAATGTTTACTGTTTAGTTGGCAAGACATACTGAAGATTAATCATTATGTAGGAGATGCCATGAAGGTCATTTAGGTCAAGCAGACAAGGGAACTCTGGGCTCCGAAGAAGTGAACCTTCTGAAATGTCTGGGAAGGCTCAGGGTGAGGCCTGGGAATGCTTGGGGAAGGGAAAGAATGTTCAAATTTGGATAAATGAAATATAAAAGAACCTTCCAGATGGAGAAATATTATCAACCCAGTGTGAACTGAGTCAGTGACTCCTAAATACCTGTCCCTGGATAACTGATCCTTAATGATGATGTCTCAATTGCTGGTAAATTTTTTTTTAAATGGAGAGATATAATGAGGGTTTTGTAAAGGTCATCGTCGTGAAGTCACTCAGTCGTTTCCAAGTCTTTGTGACCCCATGGACTGTAGCCCACCAGGCTCCTCCATCCATAGAATTTTCTAGGCAAGAGTACTGGAGTGGGTAAGGTTTTTAAAAAACCATGGTATTTATTCAGAAAAATATGTTCTCCCTGCATGTTAAAATGTCCTTTCTTTAGGGCTTCCCTGGTGGCTCAGACAGTAAAGAATCTGCCTGCAATGTGGAGACCTGGGTTCCATCCTTGAGTCAGGAAGATCCCCTGGAGAAGGGAAAGGCTACCCACTCCAGTATTCTTGTTTGGGAAATGGGCAGAAGAGCCTGGCAGGCTATAGTCCACGGGGTCACAAAGAGTCAGACATGACTGGGCATGCACGCACATGTCCTTTCTTTTAAAAATTACTGTGATAACAGAAAGCAGTTTAGTTTCAAGTCAGCTCACTAGGAACAAGCTGGCAATGTCAAGTGAGGTCTGCTCCCCCATGGAGTCTGGAAGGCAGTCCAGAAGCCCCATGGCCGGGGGTGAAGGGCATTCGTGGAGCTAGATCTTCAGACGAGCAAGCTGGAAAGGCAGAGTGGGAGGAAGCCGGGCGCCACATCTGAACAGCTGGACCAATGCTTCCCTTCACTCTGGGCTTATAGACATGCTCCTGAGAAGGCGGTCACATGATGGAAACAGAGTCCAAGAGGAGCGCACCGTCTCCCTGGAAGACGTCACTTTCATTTAAATCTTGGTGACAACCCGTGTAAGTTAAACCAATAGCCTGTGTTTTGTCTGCTCTGTGTCAACTTTACCATTTTCCTCCTGTGAAATGGAAACCAGCCTCACTCTTCAGCCTCATCAAAGGACCAAACACAAGCTCTTTCTCCTTTTGGCAGATCCCCAGATGCTTCAAAGAGCCTTGACCTTTGTTACAAGGTTAAAGATTCAACTCCACATGTGTGTTAGCTACACAGATAAGATGCGGTTCCTCCAGCTTCAAACAGGAGAGAATCAGATGATGTACCTTTTTATAAGGCAGAGAAGCACATGATGAACTAACTCTAATGCAGCCTGTTAATTACAGCATTTCTCTTCCACAGAACTCAGGGGTCCAGGGAAACTGCACAGCACATGAGAGGCACGTCTCCCAACTCCTCCCCATCCCTCCAAACCTTTGACTAAAGAATGTCACAGAAATACCCAGGCCAGTCTGCATGGAGGAAGCTAACTGCCCCATGAAAGGAAAGGCAGAAGGGGGTGGCCTGGCACCTGGATGGTCAGAGGCAGAAAGATGCTTGTGTGGCCGGAGAGAAAAGACCAGGCACATTCCATCCATCCTTCGCCAAAAACTTCCCAAGCCAAATCCTTGGGATGCTCCAAATCCATTGACACCTCAATCTTAGAAAATGTAAAGACAATCAGTGCTTAGAATTTTGAGCTGTAGCTTCGAGTATTAGAAATAAAGCAAAAGCAAGGAAGAGGGGGTGATGAAGGCCTGGGTGATTGACGCCAAAGACTAAGGGGCTGGGAACAGTGTCTCCTCCAGACATCGGGTGTTACAGGCCTCAGTCTCCATTTCCTGAAAGCTAAAGAGAGAGGAACAGGAGGGAGCGGTTCTCCAGAGCTGGCCCACCTGAGCGGCTGGGCTGCATCTCCTGCAGGGAGGGCATCCTGGGCCCATCGCTCAGAGCAGGCGATGAGTCAGACCAACGCATCAGGGGAGGACACGGGGGAAGCGTGGAGCTGGCCGGCCCTTTGCTGCTGAAACGAGCCTGTCATGATACACACACACACACACACACACACGACAGAGTCCTAGGCGGACAGGGGTTTTCATTCGCTGCTCATCCTCCCCAGGTTTGCAGGTGCTAATTCTCATGAAACAGGGCTTCAGATGGCAGCAAGCCTGGGCCCGAGCAAGTTGGCTTAGATCAGCCTTTGCTGGTGAGCTGATGTGGGGGCGGGAAGAACCTTGAGTAACCTGGGTGGGCCAAGGCACATCCTACCCTTCTCGCCACCTGAAGGGGCAGAGCAAGTTATCATTCCATCCCCCAGATGACTGCTACTGAGATCCTGAGCTTCCCAACTCTCCTCTCTGGAATAACCAGGATTTGAACCTCCGGCTGGATGACCCCAACAACCACCTCTCTATCCCAAGAAACTGGGATGCAACATGGGACCAATTGCCCAAACTTCCTGGGATTCAGTTTTCTCCTCTATCAATTTGGAAGTACCAGGAATATCAAAACTAGCCCTGCAATAAAACGACAGTGGAGATGAAGCGATAAAACGGAACTGCTGGAAGAGTTCTACAGTCCAAGTCATGCCATGCTCAGTAGCTCAGCTGTGTCCAGCGTTTTGCGATCCATGGACTGTAGCCTGCCAGACTCCTTCGTCCAGGGGATTCTCCAGGCATGAATACTGGAGCAGGTTGCCATTTCCTCCTCCAGGGCATCTTTCTGACCCAGGCATCAAACCTGCGTCTCCTGCATCTCATGCATTAGCAGGCGGATTCTAGTCTCATTACCACTAAACCAACTGGCAAGCCCACAATCCAAGCAGGTGCTAAGGTTTGTTCACTCATCAGCTAAGCTTTGTTCATTCACGCATTCATTCAGTAGAGTCCGGAGCCAGAGGCTATGGAGCTAGTTGGGGATTTGGGTTCCCATCCTGACCAGCACCCTCCCCCGGAGACAATCAGTTATTATCTGTGCTGCTCTGTCTACACCTGCAGAGGAAGCTCTGTGCTGTGTGGACAGGCTCCAAGGGGCAGAAGCTGCTGGAACTCCCTGGACATGAGGGACTGTCTCTAATGTGTTTCATAGAAAGGCCATAGCTCAAGCTGATTTCTCACAGGAAGCAGTGGAGAGACCTGTCCAGGAAAGGTGACCCCAGGAAGCCTTCAGGAACCATCTTGAAAGCAAACATCCATTTTGTACTGAATTACTGCAGGATACGAGACACACAAGCTTATTTGCTCGCATCCAGAGCTGTCAGTCTCTACCGCAAACCGGAGCCACAGAAATTTGCATACTTCATTCCTTCCGATAATTAGCAAGCACTAAAAGGTGCTTTCTGAAGGTTTGGGGGTGACTTTCAACTTAGCAGCTCTGTTTGCTTCTCTCCAGGTAGGAGGAAGTTAGTATTTGCTCCGGGCACAGCCGGATTTTCACTCTTGCTCACCAAATCTGACCACTCATGACGCCAAAGCGCACCTTTTCTAGAAGCTTCTCTGGCCAGCTTATGGCTGCCACGTCGACCATGCCCTCTTCCAGCTTCTGCCGGCACACATGGTAGGGATGCTGTGAGTGTGGGGGGGGGAGGCAGGCAGAGGTCAGGATGACCCAACATGCCCACCTGGTTCATAAGTCGAGCTTATGCCAGTTGTTCTGGTATAAGGGTTAACTGCCCCACTCAGGACAAGTCACACCGCTTTCCTGGGCACCGGGCGAGGGCTGTGAGCAAAGGTTCAGAACTGCTCATCCACCCTCAAAAGCGCCCCACTCAGGACAAGTCACACCGCTTTCCTGGGCACCGGGCGAGGGCTGTGAGCAAAGGTTCAGGCCTTTGCAGACGTGTGTGCGTTGTTGTCCTACGTAGGCAAAGAGAGGGACGACAAGCTGGCCGCCAGCTTCCGTGTGTCCTCGGCGTGGGGTCACTAGACGACAGTCACGGGTCCTCCCGCTCCCAGCCCCAGAGGCTGGTGCCGGTGGGCTGCACCTACCGCCCACCTCACGGCCCGGCTTCCACAGGAGGCCATGTGACGTGACGGGAGCCGAGGGCTGCAGGCCGGAGACTGACAAGGAAGATGCTCCTGCCCCGGCCCCTCCCTGCAGCCCCCCCACACCCGGCAGTCTGCATCCCTTCTCCTTCCCTGGGCCCTGACGGCAGCCCCCTCCCTGCTCCCGTCCACCTGGGGTGGCAGCAGACCCAGGCCCTGCACCCTCCTGTGGCTCCCCTGCTCCCTCCTCCCTCTCTGGGCCTTTAATGGTCCTACTGCGGGTGCCCTGTCTGTTTCCCCAGCACCCTGACTGATGCACCCCATCACAGCGGTTCCCTGCACCTGGCACTTTCTCCAGATCTTAAGTCAGGGGCACAACCGTCAGCTCCCAGGAAGCAAGGTGCCTCGATCGACACCGGCTGCGACTGTGGTCTCGAGCTGGGGGGAGTGCCAGGTGCGGGGGGCAGGGCGGCAGCACGGGATGGTTGCAGTCACAGGAGCCAGCTTACAGGGACTGGGTGCTCCTGACAACGCCTCCTCGGAGCTGCAGCACTGATCCCTGGAGCCAGTCTCCAGCTCCTGAGATCTCGCGTCTCACCCTCGAGTATCTGCCCACGTTTTCCTGGTTCCCATGCTCCAGCCCTCCTCCTCCTCCAGCCCACAGGGGCCCTGCCCATGCCTCTCACTGGGTGCAACCCTGGCCCCTTCCTGGAATCACCCAGGCTACCTTTTCCACGATCCCGTCAATGGAGAATTCACCTCCACCAGCCTCCACCTCCCCTCCTCACTGAGCCTTCTTTTCTAAGCCACATCCTTTCTGCCTTGAATAACTCCTACTCTCCACTTGCTGAGTACTTGAATTTTCTCCAAGGTCTCCCAAGGCTGTCGATGTGTAGCCAACTGGACAGTAACTCCTGGAAAGCAAGGCCACGTGATGTATCTGGTTTAAAAGCAACTGCTGACTAGATAACAACTGCTTAATGAAAATCTGCTAGTTGGCCTTTAAGGGCAGCTACCAGGTGGTATTAGCAGTAAAGAACCCCCTGCCAGTGAAGGAGATGGAGGAGACGTGGGTTTGATCCCTGCATCAGGAGATCCCCTGGAGGAGGGCACGGCAACCCTCGGCAGGATTCTTGCCTGGAGAATCCCATGGACAGAGGAGCCCAGCAGGCTACAGGCCATGGGGTCACAGAGAGTCGGACACGACTGAAGCGACTCAGCCCACACGCACCATCAGAACAGCTCCAGGGTCAACCTCGTGGTGCAGTGGGGGCCGGCTTCCTGGGAGGTGTGGAGGGAAGGCAGGGCGCTTTGAGATGTAAACAAAGTGCCTTCACTTCCTTTGGATTTCCAGTTTGTATTCTGAATTTTAAAGGAGAAAGAAAATTCTTTCCCCCACCCCTCCATAATCGTGTTGAAAGGAAAAATAGTTTGTTTTATAAATCATTTTGAGTGAATTTCTTCCTCCAAAATTGAAGAAGAAAACCAGGTGGCTTCCTTTGATTCCAATCCTTTTCATGTTCTTCCATGTGCCATGCGAAAGCACGGTTGCTATGGCAACCACTCATTATTCTTCAGGAGTTGGCTAGATATTTTAACAACAACCCCCCAAAAAAGCCCCAAATCTTTCTAGCCTCCAGATAGTCTTAATTTATATCCTACACGGGTTTCTAATTTTTACAATTCCTTAACTAAGCACTTGCTGCAGCTTTAACAAGCCTAACCAACCTACAACTTTGTCACTAAATGAGCTTTGGGGAATAATTCAACAGCTTGATTTTCCCCCTATATTGCTTAGAATCTAAGAGAATTTTAAATATTTCTTACATTCTGGAGTCTTGCTCCGTCTTCAGGGTAGAAGATGTATGTAGGTTTAATGAAGCCTAAAAAGTCTGGAGTGTGTGTGTCTCTGTGTGTGTGCGCATCTACAACTACCCTTCAGTTGGAGAGAACTGGAATGTAATTAAGGAAGAAAGAATTTCTTCTTGAATCATCCTATCTACATACTCTTTTTCAGAGCATTTATCTTCTCTCAGCACGGTGTTAGAATCTCTCAAGGCTTCAGAGAAGCAGGTGACATCATTCTTATCTGCAGCATAATTAATATCTGGCTGGAAAAGGATATCAAGATATTCCTTCACAATGGAGAGAGGTGAGGTAGACAGTAAGACCAGGAACTATTCATGTGTAAATTACAGAAGGAGCAGCGATAACTAAGGAAGGAAGTGATTGCTGTCAGGGTCTGGAAAGGAGTTAACAGGAGGAGATCTGTGGTCTATCCAGGGCCTCATGGGGGGCAGTCTACACCCTCAGCAAATGTTTCCTGAGCCCCTGCTCTCTACTGGGCAGGTGCTTTCAAAGGAGATACAGCACGTGACCTTTGCTCTCACCTGGTTGCTGCCCAGATTTAGATGAAATCTAAACGACTCCTGGAGAGAAATTAAATCCTCAGCAAAGGAAAAAGCCTTTTGGAAATGCTCTGCATTTCCAGTGATCCCAAGGAGGACAAGACTCAGCTTGGCATTTCAAGTGGAGCCCCAGAGGCTGCTGCCCCCTGCACGGTGAGAGCCATGGGGCTCCTGAGGTCAGCCCACGGAAGGATAAATCAGCGGGACCTCAGTGCGTAATGATGCTGAGAGATTTTACAAGAGAATAAGCAAAGGGCCCAGGAACCAAACACGCTGGTTATGGAGACAGAAGCTGGTTTCCTGGCCCCGTGCACCCTGTCTGGTTAGTACATTCCTTAGTGGCAGATCCCACTACAGAACGGGGTGGCTTCAGCTCAGAGACCCGGTTAGCACGCAGTGAAACCATCCTCAGGGATTTAAAATCGCGTTGGTTACCTGTGAACATCCTTAGACCCAAACATTACCGTCAACAGAAGCACATGCAATGTAGAGGCCTCAATACATTTTGTGAAGAAGGTTGTTTAAAAATATTTGATCGTGTTTTGCACACGTTTGAAAACTACAGCACAATGATACATTTACTTTGTAAACATTACATATTGACATTATTTCTTGTAGAGGGCAAGATGGCTCTTGTTTTCCAGTCTTTCTCTGTTAGGGTCCACTGGGCTGATCACATGACTTCTCTGATTCTTTTTCCAATCCATGCTGTGTTCCCCAGTGAGTAGCAAAGGATGCCGTCTCCAAGGCCTTATTAAGTACCACAGACAGAATGTATGCCCCGACAGGGGGTGGAATCCCAAGGAGACAGCGTCCTCACCCATCCATGCCATATCCACAGAAGACACGGGTTTGACACCACACTGAAAAAAAAGATGTGATCAGAACTTCCCTGGTGGTTCAGTGGCTCAGACTCTTGAATTCCCAGTGCAGGGGCCAGGTTCTACCTCTACTCAGGGAACGAGATTCCACATGCTGCAACTGAGAGTTCACCTGCCGCAACTAAGACCGGCACAGTCAAATAAACAAATTAAAAAAAAAGATATGATCCTGGCTGACTTTCCCAGGCCCCACTTTCTCTGATGACTTGTAACCCGTATTGGGGTGCAGCCCTTACTTCAACAGACGAGGTTCTTCTTTCTCATTCCATATGCAAACAAGTCTATCATTCCTTATCCTGACACTTTTTAAATTCTAGGGTTCATCTGTCCCATCTTCTCTTTTCTTTCCCCAATTCCTGATGATTTCCAATCTTCTTCTTTCTTTTCAACCCACACTGATTATTTCTTCAATATTTATTTTTAATCGATGGGTGATTGCTCTACAATAGTGGTTTGATTTCTGCCATATATCAATATGAATTAGCCACAGGGATACATACGTCTCCTCCCTCTTGAATCTCCCTCCTACCTCCCGCCCATTCCCAGCCCTCTAGGTTGTTACAGAGCCCCAGTTCGAGTTCCTCGAGTCACGCAGCACATTCCCGTGGGCTGTTTACATAAGTCAGTGGCTGTGCTTCCAGGCTGCGGCCCCCGTTCATCCCGACGAGCAGCGGTGGCTTCCTCGCACGGCCATTAGTGCCCTTAGCAGGGCACTGCCCGCATCCGGTGCCTGTACACTTACACGCTGAAGCACGTATCACTGATAGTTCACTATAAATTATTTTATTTCATCTATATTAAATTTTTTTAAAATTGTGTATGCACACAAGCTTTATTGTAGATGCACTTAATTTAAGCTAGGAAAAGGGCATTAAAATATTTGCCATAGCAAGGGGAGTATGGGCTCATTCTAACACAAGCATCTCTAGGTTTGCATTTTTTTTTTCCAAAAAATTTGACCTATTTGCTCAAGGCCACCCTCTACTTATAGAAAGAGGGGGAAACAGCCCAGGTTCCTAGCTCTCAATCGTCCCCTCCCTGCTTGGCTGCTTTCTTTTAAGCATTAGGCCCTTAGGGGAGCCCCTATATGAGGTCCTGATACATACAACAAGCTTGTCCCCCAATACCAAAAGAGGGAAATGATGCACTGGCAGACTGCCAGAACTGAGGGGTCTGGTCAGAGTTTCAAGCGCTGAAGCTGGTTCAGGAAGGCCCCTGCTGGTCAAGCGTATCCCCCTCACAACGCATCCACTCTTGGCATACGCCACCCTGCTCAAGGGACGCTTCCCTCTTCCCACTGAAGCCAACAGTGTCTAACATGAACATTACTATATTTCTTTTAAAATTCGTCCTCGCGCTTTAAAATTATGAAATAGAAAATCATATTTCCTACATGTAACAATATGACACACACGTGCTTTAACCTGCTATAACCTGGCTGCAGTAACAATAACATTTTATTAAAATAAAACTAAATGAAACAGTTGAAGCTCAGTACCAGAGCCACAGTGCCCGTCCCTTGTCCCTCCCCAGCAACCTGGAGCCTGGAGCTGCTGGGCGTATTTCTCCCTCCCCAGCAACCTGGAGGCTGGAGCTGCTGGGTGTATCTCCATCCTGTGTTTTTACACTTTACTTTCACACGTCAGCGACAATAAACAGTAACTGTTTCGCATGAGTCAAGCCTGACCTAGACGGTATCACACCATACCTGGAACCTTTATTGTAACGTGAAGGGCTGTCCCTCAGATTTCTCGAAATACCTAGAGCATTCATCTGATTGCTGCGTTGCATTCCGTTTTGTGAGCATACTACTATGCCTTACACATTCCACATTTACAAACATCAAATTGTTTTGCCTCCTATTACTGCAAATGAATATCTCTACGCACAATTCTTGCTTGTACGTGTCAGTTTACTCTAGGGATTATATTCAGGGAGAACTGCCCGATGTAGCGATAACCAACTCCAACACTTATTAGATAGAGGTCTACTTGGAGAGAATTCTAAGTTGCTTTCAAGAGTAGCTGCACCCACGTCTTCCGAAACCACCAATATTCGTAAATTCATTTTTCTCCCTATTATCAAAATTTGAGATGCTTTACATTTTTGAAATACCATCTGTGCCTCATTATTTTTTATTAGCATTTTTTTTCCTGACTGCCAGTGAGACTGAGGCTCTTTTGGGAAGTTTATTGGCCGTTCTGCTTCCCAAATCTGGAGTGTGCTCGCTGACAGCCTTCCCTTGTCCTATTAGGTAATTTATCTATTATATATTGATCCCTAAGAATTTACATATTATGAATGGAATTCTGTATCAGTTATATGCGCAGCTATAGTTTCATCTGGTCTGGGGTTTGTATTATTAATCTTCTGCCCACAGCAAAATATTCATTTTTTCCCCTTTATTATTTGTTCATTTGTACATTAAGAAATGGGCTTCCCCATTGGCTCAGCAGTAAAGAATCTGCCTGCAGTGCAGGAGACACAGGAGACACGGGTTCAGTCCCTGGGTTTGGAAGATCCCCTGGAGGAGGACAGGGCAGCCCATTGCAGTATTCTAGCCTAGAGAATCCCATGGACAGAGAAGCGGGGGGTTACAGACCAAAGGGTCACACACGACTGAAGTGACTGAGCACGCACGTGTTAAGAAATACTTTCAGGCCCCAGTTCTATCAAGATGGTCCATATTTTCTCATTAAGTTAAAAAAAATTGGCCTTTAATCCCTATGAACTGTTTTCTAGTATAGAATGAGGAAGGGAAGTAATTATATATTTTTCTATATTGATAAGAATTTGTATTTATTAAATAACAAGTTTTCCTGCCAATACACAACTACTCCCGTTGTCAATCACTCACATGGAAGTCGGCCTTTTAACCTTTCTTTGCCTAGCTTTCCTAGAGCATTCCCGGGTGGTTGTAAGGATTAAGTGAATTTATGTTTGAAAGTTGTTTAAAATAGTTCTTGGCACATACATAGTTAAGAGTCAGCTGTGTTGCCGTTTGTGTCCTGTCCATGGATCTGGGCACCTGTCCCCACATCACAATGACTTTGTTGTTGGTGTTTGGTCACTACGTCATGTCCAGCTCGTTGTGACCCCATGAGCCATAGCACGCCCGTTTCCCTGTCCTTCTCTAGCTCTGGGAGTTTGCTCAAACTCATTTCCGCTAACTCACAGTGACTAAGGCCTTAGAGTAAGTATAGGCATCGAGTTAGACAGAAACATCCTTCCTGATCGTCTTGCTAAGTCTGGGGTTTTTTAAATAATCCACAGCGTTTGCTCTTATTTCACTCATTTGTTAATATGTGCAAAAACTCACAGCTCACACAGTACAGATCATAAAAAATATAATCTTCATCCTTCTCATCCTATTTCCCTGAAGTTTACCACTGGTTGCTGTTAGGTCTATTTATATGCATTTTTATCAAAATATAAGCACATATATGCCTTTCCTGTTTACTCGTATAATCTGCCCCTCCCCAGCCGAGGACTTGCTACTTTGATTTAGAATCAGCTGAAGTTCTGTGAGAAAAAAATACCAACTGAAATTTTTATTGAGAAAATTTAACTTGGTCAAATTGGCATGGAACTCACATAGTTTTTAAAAAACATATTTTAATAAATTAAATAATAACACATTTTCCCATCTGTTTCTCCTTAGGATCCTTGTCTAATACACAGAACACAAATCTAACAGATGTTGGGAAATTTGAAGCCAAGAGGTAAAGGTCTCACTCCTCATACTGGGCTTCCCATGTCAGGGCCTCCACTGAAGCCCACTCATTTATTCATCATGAGGCGCGCTGGGCACCAGTTCTGTGCAAAAATAAATAGGAAACAGTCCTCATCCTTGAAATTCTAAAGGGCTGGTGTGCATGGCTGGTGTTGAAGAAAATAGTTGTCCATACACCAAAAGGTTATCAAGAAACAACCCAGAGACTGTGAGACAAGAGAGGAGGCAGAGGCTCTGAAAATATTTTTAGGGGATCCAGATTTGGGGGAACAGGACATGGGCCAGCCGGAGTTCACAAAGGGAAGGGGGTCAGGAAACAGGGAGACGCAGGAACACGGCTGTGAGCCTGGAGCGTCAGGAAGAATATACTGGCGATGCTTAATCCTTCCACATTCGAGTTCTTCCTTGCACGGAACTGAGGGGCTGGGCAGAGAGCAGGAAGGCGAGGGGCGGCCATGCCACGGTCTCAGCAGATGCAGGCCAGACATGGTCACAAGGTGTAGACAGGAGGGTTATCAGGAGGGAGGCAGACACTACACGTGTCCTCGTGGTCATCAGGCCTGTCCCGGCGGGGCTGTGTGAGCGAGGGGGCCTGGGGCTCTTCCCTCCAAACCTAGGGTCCACTGAGATCGTCACTGAACACAGCGCAGACCAGAGTCAGAGCTGGTCTGGCTTCAGACAGATGTGCTTATCCGTCTGCACTGATCAGCCACCAGGGGATCAGAGCCCTGCCCTTGAGCTCATGAGCCTGGCATTGGGGCAAGTCCCCTGGTAAGAAAGTGCAGGCGACAAGCCATGCCTCTTTACAGTGGACTCAGTACAGCCTCACAACCCTAGGTGGACAGTGGAAACAAAATGCTACACTTGTCAGCAAGAGCCTCTGATAACCAACAACACGGGGCTAGGCCACCACCCGCCCGCTTCCAATGCTCGCTGTTAGATCAAGAACGTTTTGGAACTAAGAACCCACCTCTGCGATGGAAGCCTGGAAGCAGGGCAGACCCGCACATCACAAACGCACAGCCACAACATTCTCAGGACCTAACAGAGTCAAATCCTGCCTGTTATCCATGACTTTTCTGGCAAGTCTGCAACGAAGCCTGGGGGATTTCTCCAAGTACCTCGCTCATCTCAGCGAAGCACCCACCCCAGCCCCCTGATGCTGTGAGCACAGTCAGGGGCCAGGCCTCTAGACAGGGTTTTTTGTTTATAATGAAATAAACAACCCCCAGTGAGAAGCATTTAATTCTCCAAAGAAGAGCCCCTCTCATGAAAACCCTGAAATGATGTACAAAATTTAAGGGGAGCTAACAGAAATACAACCTGTGATGAGCCCTACCACTTTCCAGCTTTCCCTGACATCATAATGTCTTTCTCTTGGCCTAGGGAACAATTTCTGATACATGGTTGCTTCTCCTTCTCAAGGCTCCTGGCACTATTGAAACAGAATCTAATCAGTAAACTCTGCCCTCTGCTGTCCACACTTACAAGTACACACACAACCTTATTCACTTACAAGTTCACACACAACCTTATTTTGTTCCTTTAACATTAGCTTGCATATCATGCAAATGGGAAGCTACCCTGGGGATTACCTGTGTTTCCTTAACACTGCTCATTTTTCTGTTTTCAAGGAATTGAGATTTTTAGGCTGATTTCACTGGCTGGATTTTTCCTTGCAATGTGCCATGCTTAGTCACTCAGTCGTGTCCGACTCTTTGCGACCCCATGGACTGTAGCCCACCAGGTTCCTCTGTCCATGGGACTCTCCAGGCAAGAATGCTGGAGCGGGTTGCCATTCCCTTCTCCAGGGGATCTACCAGACCCTGGGATCAAAGCCTAGGGAAGTTGAAGAAAGAGGACTCCACCCTCTATCATCCACCCACCCCTTTCCTTCATAATCTGTTTTTCATTAACATGAAGACGTTCCAGAACATAGTTTGTGTCAAGGCTTCGCATAAGCGGGGACACAAGCAGGACCAGAGTCGTCGCTGTAATAAAACTTTTTCAGTGGAAACTACACGATATCTTGGATTTGCCTTGAGATATTCATGGTACTGAAATGGATGAAGCACAACTGACCAAGCATTGCTTGTTAGAAAGCTGGATAATGAACGTGATGAGTTTATTATATTGAAATGAACTGAAGTTGCTCAGTCGTGTCCGACTCTTTGTGACCCCATGGACCGTAGCCTGCCAGGCTCCTCCATCCATGGAATTTTCCAGGCAAGGATACTGGAGTGGGTTGCCATTTCCTTCTGCAGGGGATCTTCCTGACCCAGGGATTGAACCCGGGTCTCCTGCGTTGCAGGCAGACGCTTTACCATATGAGCCACTACGTTTGTGAGCTTCGTGCCCCCGTCTTACTTTTAAAAACATTTTTAAATTTTTTGTCTGCATGTGGAATCTAGTTCCCCAAGAAAGAAAGTGAAAGTGAAGTTGCTCAGTTGTGTCCGACTCTTAGCGACCCCATGGACTGCAGCCTACCAGGCTCCTCCAACCATGGGATTTTCCAGGCAAGAGCACTGGAGTGGGGTGCCATTTAGTTCCCCAGTCAGGGATCAAACCTGCACTCCTGCAGAGTCTGAACCACTGGACCACCAGGGAAGTCCCACCCCATCTTACTTTGAAGAAGACTCAGCAGCTGGACTGACGGATGAAGATGTGACAGCCTGATGTAGGAACCAGGGAGGTGGGAGAAACATGGGTTTAAAAATCCGAAAGTTCTGGGTTCTCATTGTGCTTCTGCCTTTTGCTGACTGAGAGGCCTTAAGCAGGTCACTTAATCCAAGATTCAGTCTCCATATTTGTAAAATGAGAGCAATAAGCCCTACCACACGGGGTTATTATGAGCACAGAGCAAGAGAATGTATTAAACTACAGTTCACTCACCAACTTCTAGAGACCGGTCCATGGATAACCCTCTTCATTAGAAATGGTTTGAGTGGACATTACAAACACACTTTTCCATACCCTCAATTAACCAAACCATTTGAAGAATATATCATGCTACCAATGTTAATATTCTATTAAACAGAGAGCCATTCTTTTTTTAAATGAATTTCAACGAAGAAAATTGACCTGGTTATTTTCTGTAACAGTTTTGCATGACCTCAATAATTAAATATGTCATTCAGGAAAAATGTTAGAGAGGCAAAGGTAAAAGTTGAAGGAAAAATTGAAACCATGTGTATTAGACCTAAGACCTCTACCTGCCAGGACGTCACAGACCTGATCACATGAAACGCTGGAAGGTCTCCTGGTCAGTCGCCCAAGACAATCGAAGTTAAAGCAAGAATAAACAAATGGGACCTAATCAAACTTACAGACTTTTGCACAGCGAAGGAAACCGTAGACAAAATGACAATCAGTTCAGTTCAGTTCAGTTGCTCAGTTGTGTCCCACTCTTTGTGACCCCATGGACTGCAGCACACCAGGCTTCCCTGTCCATCACCAATTCCCAGAGCTTGCTCAAATTCATGTCCATTGAGTCGGTGATGCCATCCAACCATCTCATCCTCTGTCATCTCCTTCTCGTCCTGCCTTCAATCTTTCCCAGCATCAGGGTCTTTTCCAATGAGTCAGTTCTTCGCATCAGCTGGCCAAAGTACTGGAGTTTCAGCTTCAACATCAGTCCTTCCAATGAATATCTAAGACTGATTTCCTTTAGGATTGACTGGTTTGATCTCTTGCAGTCCAAGGGGCTCTCAAGAGTCTTCTCCAACACCACACTTCAAAAGCATCCAACCTACTGAATGCAAGCCATACAACTGACAAGGACTTAGTTTCCAATATATTCAAACAGCTCATACAACTCAACAAAAGACAAACAATCCAATCAAAAAATGGGCAGAAGAATCATACAGACCTTTCTCCAAAGAAGACATACAAATGGCCCACAGGCACGTGAAAAGATGCTCAACATCGCTAATTATTAGCGAAAAGCAAATTAAAACTACAATGAGGGACCACCTCACACCTGTCAGAATGGCCAGCATTGAAAAGCCTATAAATAACAAATGCTGGAGAGGGTGTGGAGAAAAGGAAGCCCTCCTATACTGTTGGTGGGAATGTAAATTGGTGCAGACATGATGGAGAACAGTATGGAGGGTCTTGTTTTTTAAGTTTAAGAAAACTTAAAAAAAATAGACTTTCCATGTAATCCAGCAATACCACTCCTGGGCATATACCCAGACTAAAATATAACTGAAAAAGATACATGTACCCACTATGTTCACAGCAGCAGTATTTACAGCGGCCCAGACACAGACGCAACCTAAACGTTCATTGGCAGATGAACCGATAAAGAAGATGTGGCGCACACATACAGGATGCAATATCACTCAGTCACAAGGAGGAAATAACGCCATTTGCAGCAACACGATGCAACCAGACATGAGCCTACTAAGGGAAGGAAGCCAGAAAGACAAGTATTATATGATATCCCTTAAATGTGAAATCTAAGATGTGACACGTGTGAACTTATCTACAAAACAGACATGGACTCACGGCACAGACCTGTGGTTGCCAAGGGGGAGCGGGTGGTGGAGGGAAGGATGGGGAGTTTGGGGTTAGTAGATGCAAACTATTCTGTAAATGGATAAACATCAAGATCCTACTGTACAGCACAGGGAACTATATTCAATATCCCACGATAAACCATCATGGAAAAGAATATAAAAAAATAATGCATGTATATGTATCACTGAATCACTTTGCTGTACAGCAGGAATTAACACAACACTGTACATCAACTATGCTTCCATAAAAATAATAATAAAAGTACATTTTGAAAAAGAGAAAGCTCATAAATTAATAGATACATCATGACTTTCCTCTGAGGAATGCATATGTTTAACTATGTTAGGGCTTCCCTGGGGGTTCAGACAGTAAAGAATCCCCCTGCTTGTGCGGGAGACCCAGGGTTGATCCCTGGCTTGTGAAGATCCCCTGGAGCAGGAAATGGCAACCACTCCAGTATTCCTGCCTGGGAAATCCCATGGACGGAGGAGGCTGGCAAGGCTACAGATCATGGAGTCCCAAAGAGTCGGACTAATCTCATTTTATAAGTGAACTGAGGCGTAAAGACTTTCTTCCTTACAATAAATTAGTAGTACAGCCAGAGTCTGAACCTGGGACTGGCCCTGTCTGACCAGCTCTCTTCCTCCCTCACCTGTTGACCCGTGCAGAGTGACAAGCCTGATGGGCATGGGGTGCTGGGGGCACTTTTTCTTCATTTTTGCTTCCTCACTTAAATTCCTGATATCAGCATACTTAAGTATTATTGGAACGTACAGATGAACCGCATTTGAAAAAAACCAAGTATTTTTTTTAAGCCCTCCAAATGATTAGGCATTTTGCGAAGCTATGTTCCTTTTTCTGAAAGGCCTCTTTAAGGAAGAAGGAAGTAAATGCTGACTTGATTAATTCATTTGAATCTACTAAACATAGGGCAATTTGCATATTAATAAATAAAATATTATTCAAAGAAAAGAAAATAACCAGGGGTCTGTGGACATTCAGCTGTCAACCAGGTTTAAATGATTTAAAAACAAAATACTACCCTGAGTTCCTAGTAAGTATTTAACATATAAACAATGGGCTGATTACTTTCATGAATACCATTTGAGTGTGTCCAGAAACTGTACTTCTTCCCTCAGACTCTGGGGTCTTAATAATTAACCCTTAAAAAGTGTCCTAACAGAGAAAAACCCAAGTGGGTTAGTCCTTTGAGTTCTCTGTTTGTATAGTTTTATTTCTGTTTCAAGATATGTCATAAATAAACTACACATGTTTTCAATGGAGAATATTCTAGAAATAATCTAGAATTGGATTTTAGGTAACCTTCTTGTAAATACGGCCCCTACCTTTCACTATTTTGCAATCTGATTCTTCACTCTGGCACATGGACCATTGCCCAGAGCCTTGCTCACAAAATTCTTTGTTATTTGACAATTCTCATTGGTTAATTTTCAATAAAAAGACTGCAAAGCGGTGAACTGTGGTGTTGGAGAAGACTCTCGAGAGTCCCTTGGATGGCAAGAGATCAAACCAGTCAATCCTAAAGGAAATCAACCCTGAATATTCACTGGAAGGACTGATGCCAACGCTGAAGCTCTAATACTTTGGGCACCTGATGTGAAGAGCCGACTCATTGGAAAAGATCCTGATGCTGGGAAAGATTGAGGACAAGAGGAGAAGTGGGTGGCAGAAGATGGGATAGTCAGATAGCATCACTGACTCAATGGACACGAATTTGAGCGAACCCTGGGAGATGGTGAAGGACAGGGAAGCCTGGCATGCTGTAGTTCGTGGGGTTGAAAAGAGTCGGACACAACTTAGTGACTGGACGACAACAATAAAGGGGTATAAGCCTCTGGTGACCTAATTTGCTAAATTTCCAACTGTCAAAAGTCTCGTCTCAGAGACTCCCTCGGACCAAAGAGGTCCTCTGCGCCACCCAGGTGAATCCCCAAGGCCTGCCTTTATTAGTGCCATCTTCCTGGCTTCTGCAGGCGCTCACCAGGAGCTGCTGTTGCTGCATCTGCACAGCCCTTCCACTTTATGGCCAGAAACTCCAGAGTGCAAGCCCATCTCTCCAGCTTTGGTTCACCCCACACCTCAGGTTTTTATCAATACCCTCCATTTTCTGGAGGGTGCTGTCCCCTCCTGGACACTTCCCCACCCCCATGCTCCTAAAACCAGTCTGGTGGATGACGGATGACAGCCATATGCTGAATCCGCTGGGCATGTCCTCTTTCATGGGACTCGCTTGGAAAGGAGCCACCTTCTCTAGGAAGGTCTTCCCTGCTGGGCTCCATGACAACAGCCGCTCCTTCCTTCCTCCTCAGCTGGTCCTGCTCAACACCCTTCAACACCTTCTAACATCCCTAGCTGGTCATCTGCCATCTTTTGTACCCACTTCCCCTGGGCAGTGCCCTCAAGCCCCACAGCTTCAGACACCCACAAGAGAGAAATGACTTCAAAATGCAAACTTCCCAGGGAACTCTACTCAGTTCTCTGTAATGACCTGTATGGGAAGAGAATCGGAAGAAAAAAGGATGGATACATGCAGATACACGACTGAAACACTTTGCTGTACTCCTGAAACACAACACTGGAAATCAACTATGCTCCAGTAAAAATCTTAGAAAAAGAGTAGTCCCTTCCCTGGGCAATGTTATAAAAGATTAAGAGGCCTTGCCTAATTATCACAAATAATATTTTGATGCTAAGGACAAGTGAGCAAATGGACAAATGGTAGCTCTTACAGAATACTGCTTTAACAAGGACCATTTCCAATCAGCTACTGGGCTTCCTGAGTTGCTCAGATGGTAAAGCTTATGCCTGAAATGCAGGAGACCCAAGCTCAATCCCTGGGTTGGGAAGAGCCCCTGGAGAAGGAAATGGCAACCCACTCCAGTATCTTCGCCTGGAAAATCCCATGGACAGAGGAGCCTGGTAGGCTACAGTCCATGGGGTCGCAAAGAGTCAGACACAACTGAGCAACTAACACACATTTCCAATCAAGTGTGTTATATATTACATCCAAACCAATTTTTTTTACAGAATATAAGAATATTAAAAATTCTGATACCATTTTTTTAATGCAAACTTTACCATGTCAGGTCTCACGTGTCATCAGGCTTGTTATATTCCAAGCCCATTCCTCTTGTCTTCCATGGGCTCTGCCCCACAACCTCTCCTCCAGCACAGATGTCATGCCCCTGAAGCCACTCTGTGTGTGTGTCAGTCACTCAGTCATGTCTGACTCTTTGAGACCCCATGGACTGTAGCCCAACAGGTTCCTCTCTTCATGGAATTCTCCAGGCAAGAATACTGGAGTGGGTAGCCTTTCCCTTCTCCAGAGGATCTTCCCAACCCAGGGATCGAACCAAGGTCTCCTGTATTGTAGGCAGATTCTTAACCAGCTGAGCCACCAGGGAAGCCCAAGAATACTGGCGTGGGTAGCCTTTCCTTTCTCCAGGGGATCTTTCCAACCCAGGGATTGAACCCAGGTCTCCTGCGTTGCAAGCAGATTCTTTACCATCTGAGCCACCGGGAAAACCACCATACCTACTCCCTTTTCCTGACTGTATTAGTACACTGCGGGTGCTACAACAAACCACCACAGGCTGGGCAGCTTCAGCAGCAGAGATTCATCTTCCCACAGCTCTAGAGGCTGAAGTCCAAGATCAGGGTGCGCAGGGTTGGGTTTGTGGCTGGAAGAAGGCCCCCTTCATGCTATTTCCTCACGAGACAGGAACACAAGCTCCCTGGTGTCTCCTCTTTTGAGGACGCTAATCTCATCCCAGGGGCCTCACCCTCATAGCCTCATCTGACCCTGCTCTTCTCCCAAGGGCTCATCTCCAGACACCATCACGTGGAGGGGGGCAGGGTTTCCACGTATGAGTTTGGGGGGAAGCACACATTCAGTCCTTAACACTGATCCACCTCCCCTCCACACCTAACCTATCGCCAAATTCCGTCTGTTCTACTCATCCTCTTAGAAATCTCTTACACTTGCCCCTCTGCTTTCCAGGGTTACTCCTGCTGTTTGGAAAATACTGAAATGGAGACAGGAAAACAGAAACCCACACAGCATCACAAGCACAGGTAAGCCACGCGTGTAGTACATGTCACACCCTTCACCTGCTACAGTTTTGTAGGTGGTGACCATAGCCATCTTAGTGATATCTCCTGGCCAACTCTCCCAAAACTTCCTCTCTCCCTCAACCAAACACCCCTGGTCCATTCTCCAGGCTGAACTCAGAATGTTTGTTTTTTTAAAAAAAACCTCAAGAGGACTTAGCCACATGTCTACTTCCAATTTCCCCATAGCTTCCCATCACCTTGTTGTTCAGTAGCTAAGTCACGTCCAACTCTTTGCGACATCATGGACTGGAGCACACACCAGCCTTCCCTGTCCTTCACCATCTCCCAGAGTTTGTTCAAACCCATGTCCATTGAGTCGGTGATGGAATCCAACCATCTCATCCTCTGTCCCCCTCTTCTCCTCCCGCCTTCAATCTTTCCCAGCATCAGGGTCTTTTCTAATGAGTTGGCTCTTCGCATCAGGTGGCCAAAGGATTGGACCTTCAGCTTCAGCATCAGTCCTTCCAATGAATATTCAGGACTGATTTCACTTAGGATGGACTGGTTGGATCTCACTGCAGTCCAAGAGACTCGCAAGAGTCTTCTCCAACACCACAGTTCAAAAGCATTGATTCTTCAGCACTCAGCCTTCTTTATTGTCCAACTCCCACATCTGTACCTGACTACTGGGAAAACCACAGCTTTGACTAGACAGACCTTTGTCCCATCACCTTGAGAAAGGTCATCTAAGGTCTGAACTCCATGCAGGAGCCCCGTGACTCCTACCCACCCCTGGGCTCACTTCCTGTCACTGTGCCTCGTAGGCATTGTCCTTCAGACTGACTGAGGTACCGGGATGCTCTGAGCTCTCTTTCATGCCTTTGGGTCTTTGAAGGGGCTGTCACCTTACCTGGAATATCTGTCTCTTTCCCACATTATCTCCTATTAATCTGTCAAGAATCATCACGAGCACTCATCTCTCCCAGGAAACTCTGCCTGACACCCCGGAGAGGAAGCTAAGTGCCTCTCCTCTGTTCCCATAGGGCCTCTGCCTACTCTATCGGAGCATAATAAGGCGATGTGTTCAACTTGAGGGCAAAGGACTGTTTTATTGATGAAATGCCACGTACTGAACTCCTTGTACTGGTAAAGAGATTAATATAGGGGATTTCAGGCAAATGAATAAATCAACACACCTTCTATTACTTGAATACAAATTTCTCACCTTGATCCCTCAGGCCTGTGCTTTCCAAAATGGTAGACCTTACCACGGGGCTGTTGAAATGTAAGTAGGTTAAGATTCAATAAAACTTAAGACTCAGTGGCCCAAGCCACATCCCTGGTGCTCCACAGCCATGGCTGGCTTTCAGCTGTGGGACTTGGGGGCACAGATGTTGACCATCTCCATCATCACGGAGAGTTCTATCAGTGAGGGGAAGATGCTGTTAGGACACAGCATTCAGGGAGCTGGTAAGGTCTGAGAATCGTCTGTCCTGATGGAGCCCCCTATACAGCGTAGAGTTATGATACATGCTTGACAATGTGACCGACCCCCATGGGCGCTGTGGCACGTGATCCATGTTGAGTCCATCAGAAACCCGAAAAGAGATTTCACCTGTGGCCATCAAAAAAGAGGGCTGCCCAGGTGGCTCAGCAGTAAAGAACCTGCCTGCCAATGCAGGAGACAAGAGCTCAGCAGTAAAGAATCTGCCTGCCAATGCAGGAGACAAGAGTTCAATCCCCTGGAGAAGGGAATGGCAACCCACTCCAGTATTCTTGCCTCGAGAATCCCATGGACAGAGGAGCCTGGCGGGCTATAGTCCATGGGGTTGCAAAGAGTCAGACACGACTGAGTAACTAACACTTTATGGGCTTCCCTGGTGACTGAGTTGGTAAAGAATCTGCCTGCAGTGCAGGAGACCTGGGTTCAGTCCCCAGGTCGGGAAGATCCCCTGGAGAAGGAAATGGCAACCTACTCCAGTATTCTTGCCTGGAGAATCCCATGGACTGAGGAACGGGGCAGGTTGCAGCCCATGGGATTGCAAAGAGTCAGACTCCACTGTGCAACTTTCACTTTCACTTTTGGTGGCTCAAATGGTAAAGAATCCGCCCACAATACAGCAGACGTGGGTTCGATCCCTGGGTCTGGAAGGTCCCCTGGAGAATGGAATGGCAGCCCACTCCAGTATTCTTGCCTGGGAAATCCCATGGACAGGGGAGTCTGGCAGGCTCCAGTCCATGGGGTCACAAAGACTCAGACACGACTGCGCGCATCAGGAGAGAGCAAAGGTTTCTCAGTCCCTGGACTAGTCTGATCATCTGGACGTCAGTTTTCTCTAGATCTCTCCCAGTTCTACTGATGATTTCCTACTTCAGAAAACAGAAGGGTGCTGACATTTTAGAAATTATGCTAAGAAAGCTGTATCTTTCACCAGGTCACACGTGCTGCCAGACACGAATCTGGTTCATGCTCTGCGTCAAGTGCTAGGTATTCCAGAACGAAGACAGGTGCTTGCCTTTACGGAGCTGGCAACTCGTGGCTACGCTCAGTGCATGCAGGGATGCTCTCAGTGGGGAGACTCCTGTTCTGCACTCTGTATGGAGTGGGGTGCTGGGGGTAGCCAGAGGGGGTCTCTGCCTGTCCCACCTCCACACACAGCGGAGCAGGTGACCCCCATGCCGTCCTGAAGGACGTCAGGGCTTTGTCTAGAGATGGATGGGGAGCAGGCAGCCGTGGATGAGCCCGCAAACCGAGGCACAGAGCCGACACAGAGCCTCTGTGGGCTGCTGGACGTCAAAGCAGGTGTCAGGTGTCGGGCAGGTGAGAGGCACACCCAGAGCGGGAGGCATCAGGCCAGAGGCTGCAAGGCAGAGGGGCTGAGCTGGGAGTCAGGGCACAGAGACGGACTCCTGTCCCCACTGAGGGCAGGAATGGGTCATTCTGGACAGGATGCTTGCGGCAGCGAAACACCCCTCAAGGTGGACCCTGAGTCACTCGACAGACAGCCCAGAAAGGGCAGCAGGGGCCGCTTTTAATAGCTTGTGACATTTGCGCAGCTTTCTTTCCAGCCAAACCCTCCCTTTCATCACACATCCCAGGGAAGGATTTCAGCCACTGCCTGGGGAGGAGCTGGGAACCCCAAGCGAGAGGCAGGAGCTGTTGCTTTTTTCGGAAAGGACACATCTGAAAATATGACCTCCTTTCTTTCTGGTTGGGCACAGCATGTGAGGAGGTGTCCGGGAAGGAGAGAATGAATAATGGAGAAATGTCAGCGGCGGGGGGCTGGGACCCAGCTGCCACCAAACATCCCGCTGCCGCCTCTGCTTCTGCCACGTCCCGAGCAGCCCGGGAATCTGTCTCTTCTTAGGTTCCTCATTTCCAAGCCTGGACGGTTCTGATGAACGTACAGCCTGACAGGCAGCACAGATGACACACATTCCGAGTCCATGACATCGCCAGCCCAGGGCCGGTCCCTGGAGGGCCTGGGACGCGGGGGCACGCTCCCTGACCCCCCAGAAGCTCAGATTCCAGAGGAAAAGAAAGGAAAAAAAAAAGAAAAAGGGGCAACTTCCTGTGTGGTGTGACATGTGCTCCCACCGCTGCGTGCAGGAAGACCTTCTGGGAGGCCGTCACGGTGACTCAGACGGGGACCAGGAGGACTTTGGAGGAAGATGGACTGTAAAGTGGGAATCCCTTTGCTACAGAGTCTAGCAGAGCAAAGTGGCAGCTGTAACCCAGTGAGCGAGGGGAGGGGGGCAAAGTGTCCTCACTGCCCATGTATCTGCAGCACCAGGAACTCTGTGGACCGGCTGTTGCTCGCACAGGATCAGCAAGGACGTATAGCCAGGCCCATGGAGAGAGGAGAGGATGGAAGCAAACAGAAACTTTTCCCTGTAACCCTAAGGACCCTTCCTTTCCATGGTTCTAACTGGAGCTCCCAGTGCTTCAGCCCTGACCCTAAACATGACCCTGACCCTAAGCCTGACCTTATAAAAAGTGTTAGCCGCTCAGTCATGTCTGACTCTTTGCAGCCCCATGGACTGTAGCCTACCAGGCTCCTCTGTCCATGGGATTCTCCAAGCAAGAATAGTGGAGTGAGTAGCTAGTCCCTTCTCCAGGAGATCTTCCCGACTCAGGGTCAAATCTGAGTCTCCTGTATTGGCAGGTAGGTTTTCCCCCATCTGAGCCAACAGGGAAACTCTAACTCTGACCCTGACCCTGACCCTAACCCCACATGGCATCACCAGTCACTTGTCTGAATGTACGTTGGAACAGCTAGGTTAAGAATGGCTTCCTAGGAACCTCCACTGCTCACGTGACTGCTCGGGACACACCTGTCTCCTGCCCTCCCCTGATCCAGGGAGCCTGTGCCCCGGGAGGGGCAGGGGGAGAAATAATGAGGCCAAAGCCTTGGCCCCCAAGGATGCCCACCCTGGTTCTAGGCATCGATAGGGTGTCTGTATACCTTCAGAGCACCGGGTTCTACACATCTTCCTGTTCTGACAGCACAGAACACACCTAGGTTTTCTACCTGCAATCTGGCCACTCTCTTATTTTCTAATTTCTCCACTACTTGTGTGCATAGTCTATCGGGGGAAGGGAGAAAGAAATAAGGAAAACAAATAAAGCCATGTGTCCTCCACCAATAATGACCCTGCCAGAGGCTGGCTTGTCGGTTTTTGGAACAGAACTACTGAAACAGGTGTGTACATCCAGGGGCTGCACTGTCACATAATTGGCTGCCCCTCGGTTCCCATGCCAACAGGACATTGCAGCACCCTAGAAGAGGACCAATCAGGAGTCCTTGTGGAGTGACATCCTAGAAAAGGACCAATCAGAAGTCCTCATGGAGTGACATCCTAGAAGAAGACCAATCAGGAGACTTTGTGGAGTGACATCCTAGAAGAGGACCAATCAGAAGTCTTTGTGGAGTGAGTGGTCTGCAGAAGACAGGATGGTTTCCACACTTCTGGGCATGGCCCTTCCCTGGAGTCCAGTGACTCTCACCTTCCCATGACAGTCCCTTTCCTGTGTAATTCACCCAGCTCAAAACACTGCAGTATCTTATCATTTTGGCCTTCCTAACTATTCACATCAGAATCTGCTGCCTCCTTTCCTCTCTGAATTGTTTTCCCCAAAGGAAAAGTCCCCAGGGACAGCAAGCACCAATAAACTGGCAACAATGATTGAATGATGGAGCCACTACACAAAGCAATGAGTCAAACTTAGTGACAATATATTGTTCCTTAAAATTCCAGCAACATAGGCAATAACCCTCCAAATGCTCTAAAATAACCAAAAAGCTATGTGCTTCCAGAAAATCATCAGGAAGTCAGTGTGAAGAGTTGAACTGGGTTCTCCCCAAAGATATGCTGTCCTAACCCCAGCATCTCACACTGTGACTCTATTTAAAAACTGGATGATTGCAGATATAATTAGTTAAGACAAGGTCACACGGGGGTAGGGTTGTTCTTCATCCAATATAAATGAAGTCCTTAGGAGAAGAAGGAACACAGAGAGAAGAGGGTCATGAGACAACCAGATAGAGAGGAAAGTGACGCAGCCACCAACCAAGGAACTCCTGGGCCGCCAGCAGCTGGAAGAGATCAGGAAGGACCCAGCCACGTCAGTTTCAGAGGAGGGGGGCCCTGCCAACACCTAGATTTTGAACTTGTGGCCTCCAGAACTGTGATTCAATGTGTCTCTGTTGGTCTGAGCCACCTGATTGGAGGTGTTTTGTCACATCAGCCCTGGGAAACAAACAGGATCAGAGATAAGCTGTGATAAAGAAACAAGCAGAGTCTGAAGGAGATTTCCTCCCCCTGCTGAAGAGCAGGGAGATGTGAGACCTGCCCCTCAAATACTGCCATTCCACAAACTGGTGAAAAGCGGGAGAGATCCTGCCATAAATGCATCTACTTCACGTGCTCTTGGAAGCAAAATTATGATCAACCTAGATAGCATATTGAAAAGCAGAGATATTACCTTGTCAACAAAGGTCCATCTAGTCAAGGCTATGGTTTTTCCAGTGGTCATGTATGGATGTGAGAGTTGGACTGTGAAGAAAGCTGAGCACTGAAGAATTGATGCTTTTGAACTGTGGTGTGGGAGAAGACTCTTGAGAGTCCCTTGGACTGCAAGGAGATCCAACCAATCCATCCTAAAGGAAATCATTCCTGAATATTCATTGGAAGGACTGATACTGAAGCTGAAACTCCAATATACTTTGGCCACCTAATGCGAAAAGCTGACTCATTGGAAAAGACCCTGATGCTGGGAGGGATTGCGGGCAGGAGGAGAAGGGGACGACAGAGGATGAGATGGCTGGATGGCATCACCGACTCAATGGACATGAGTTTGAGTGAACTCCGGGAGTTGGTGATGGACAGGGAGGCCTGGCGTGCTGCGATTCATGGGGTTGCAGAGTCGGACACGACTGAGCAACTGAACTGAACTGAACTGAACTGAAAGAGTCTACAAATAACAAATGCTGGGGAGGATGTGGAGAAAAGGGAACCTCCTACACTGCTGGTGGGAATGTAATTTGTTGCAGCTACTATGGAAAATAGTATGGAGGGTCCTCACAAAAAACAACAGAGCTACCATATGATCCAGGAATCCCAGTCCTGGGAATATATCCAGAGAAAACTCGAATTTGGAAAGATACACGTACCCCTAGTAGTTATGTGAGATGACTATCATGTGAGATGTGAGACTTGGACCATAAAGAAGGCAGAGCACCATAGAACTGATGCTTTCGAACTCTGCTACTGGAGAAGACTCTTGAGAGTCCCTTGGACTGCAAGGAGATCCTATCAGTCCATCCTCAAGGAGATCAGTCCTGGGTGTTCATTGGAAGGACTGATGCTGAAGCTGAAACTCCAATACTTTGGCCAGCTGATGCAAAGAGCTGACTCACTGGAAAGACCCTGATGCTGGGAAAGATTGAAGGCAGGAGGAGAGAAGGGGATGACAGAGGACGAGACGGTTGGATGGCATCACTGATTCAATGGACATGAACTTGGGAAAACTCTGGGAGATGCCGAGGGACAGGGAGGACTTGCATGCTGCAGTCCATGGGGGTCACAAGAGTCAAACACAACTTGGCAACTGAACACACACACATGCACACGCACACGCACACGCACACACACGCCCCTATGTTTACAGCAGCACTAATTTCAGCGGTCAAGAGATGCAAGCAGGCTGCATGTCTGCAGCCATATCGGTAGACAGAGAAGATGCGGTGTAGATATACGCAATGGAGTACTACTCGGCCAGAAACAGAATGAAATACTGCCATGCAGCAACATGGATGAACCTAGAGATCATCGTACTAAGTGAGATATGTTAGACAATTATTATATGCAATCACTTATAGGTGGAACAAAAAACACAAAAGAACTTATTTACAAAACAGAAACAGACTCATAGAGAACAATCTTACGGTTATCAAAGAGGAAAGTGGGGTAGGGATAAACTAGGAGTTTGGGATTAACAGATACACACTCAGTCAGTTCAGTTGCTCAGTTGTGTCCGACTCTTTGTGACCCCATGGACTGCAGCACGCCAGGCCCCCTGTCCATCACCAACCCCCAGAGCTTGCTCAAACTCATGTCCATCGAGGCAGTGATGCCATCCAACCATCTCATCCTCTGTTGTCCCTTTCTCCTCCTGCCTTCAATCTTTCCCAGCATCAGGGTCTTTTCCAATGAGTCAGCTTTTTGCATTAGGTGGCCAAAGTATATTGGAGTTTCAGCTTCAGTATCAGTCCTTCCAATGAATATTCAGGACTGATTTCCTTTAGGATGGACTGGTTGGATCTCCCTGGAGTCCAAGGGACTCTCAAGAGTCTTCTCCAATACCACAGTTCAAAAGCATCAATTCTTCTGTGCTCAGCTTTCTTTATAGTCCAACTTTCACATCCATACATGACCACTGGAAAACCACAGCTTTGACTAGATGGACCTTTGTCGGCAAATAGATAAATGACAATGACCTACTGTATAGCACGAGGAACCATATTCAGTATCTTGTAATCAACCATAATGGGAAAGAATCTGAAAAGAATATATAGATATATATACATAACTGAATCACTTTGCTGCACACCTGAAACTAACATAATGCTATAAATCAACTATACTCCAATAAAAAATTTGAAATAAATTTAAAAAAAGAAGTCAATGCTTCCCAAACTTTTTGACGAAAACCTCTTTTCCCCACAAGCAGACATTTAAAAAGGGAAGCATGGATAATGCCTTGCACAGGTTCCCCTAGCTCTGTAACAAGAGCCCAATCTTATTTCAAGGGAACTGCAAAGCTGACAGTTTTATACACACTTACTGATGTGAAAAGAATTAGATTAAATTAGGTTCTTCATAATTGTCTTTTTAAGTGAAATTTTATATTTTACTAGTCAACAGATTTTATGTGAACTCAATGAATGTGAGTGCAGGCCAGTCTTGGAGCCATAAAAACCAGGAAGAATGCCAAGGGATGTGGATTATTCAGAACAAGCAAACGTGGTCCCACTTTTCAACACTGAACTAGAATCATGTCATAAAAAAATATGGAATATGCTCTCCCCCAAAGGCATTCAGAGTTATTGGGAACTTTTCCAAAATTGGACACAGATTTTTCCCTTCTCATTCTGGCCTGGCTTCGCTGAAATCTGCATCTTGCTTCCCAGCTGAGCTGGGCTAATTATAGACATTTCCTTCTGCATTTCCCTAGTCGTGTTTCTGCTTTTCAAGTGCCTCCTTGGGAAGACCTTTCTTTGGAAACATTAGCACTGGGAAGGCAATGAGTTTTGAGAAACACTGACCCAGACAGCAAGTCAGGTGCCCAGAGATGTTACCAGCTCCTCCTGACTTTCTAGGTTACAGCTATTGCATGCTGACCCCTGTAAGATGTACACGGTCGTGGAACCACTGATGCCCGCAAGGCAACCTCAAGATGTTTTAACTATCAGGTACTTCAGATACATGATACCTTTCCAAGGCTTTCAATGATTCACTGAGTCTATTTTGTTTTTTCTTTCATCTTGAAGGCTTTTGAGTTTGTAGAAAACGCTCCAAGGTCTCCTTGAACACAACACTGGCTCTGTTTCATTTTGGGAAAACCTTATATCCTCCCCACCCTTCTCTCCCCACTGTCCACACTGATGTTGCATTTTCTGGCTCATCTCCTGATGAGCTCGCTGAGATCAGCCAGCTCACAGGGACTGCTGCCCACGTCCAAGAGAGACTCAGCACCTTGACATTCAGTGCGCAGTCTGTCTTCACACTATGGGCTGAGTCCTGGGAAATCAGGCAGGGATCCTGTGCTCTGGGCCACAGCGAGGACCAACCAGAGTCTGGGTGAATAGACAGAGCCTCCCGCACCTCTGAGAAGAGCACTTCAGATGAAGGTCTTCACAAGCCCTGGTTTAGATGGAAACACATCTACTGCTTTGGGTTAGTCACTGCGGTGGGCGTTCCTCTGTGCACTTGTCGTGTGTGTGTGTCTGTGTGTGTGCGTGCGCGTGTGTGTGAGAGAGACAAAGAGAGAAACAGAGAGAGACCGAGACGGGAAACCTGAAATTGACTACATAAGCCCAACGTGGTGGAAGAAATGCATTGACTTCCTTGGTTGGTTCCTGGGAAGAAACGTCATCATGGTGCCACTGGCTGTCTAAACCCCCTTCCAGCTGCTCATGGTGTGATGCTCGCCCTGCTGGGGGTGATGGAGATGCTTCTCCAAGCACAGAAAGCTGCAGAAACCACTTCAAAGGCGGGAACGATGGTACAGCCAGGTTCCCATCCACCAGCTCCTGGAGCTGGAGTGAGGAAACTTCTGGAAGGTTTAAAATGAAACTCTCCCGGCTAAATTGCTAATAGAGAGGCAGCTAAAAGGCAGAGGTTATGTTAAAGTGAAATTTTATGAGGATCAGGAAGAGAAGTGCGTTCAGTATTTTTGTTTACAGTTAGAACACTTTTAAAATTTCAATTGTTATAGTCAAATCCATATCTGGCCAGTTTTCCATTGTTTTTCTATAGCTCCACTGAGTCCATATGTTTTTTTTTCACTCTGTTTTACACGGCCACATTTGCCAGCTGGCTCTTTTCTAGTAAATCCTCAAGCTGAATCCCATGTGGATGCTCTCCTTCCCCAGCAGGCACTGCCTCCGCAGTATTTCCCGTGTCTTCTCGTTGGACCTATTCTGACCACTGCTGGGGAAACATTATTTACTGAGCACTGACCGTGCATAATATTTCAAATTCTCCATCACAGGATGGACTCTGATAGAAGCCATGTTTTCCAGCCACTGTTTACTCATTTAGTTTTGAGGTCTCAGCCTCCAGAGGGTCTCCATGAACATCCTCGGCAGGTGTCTGGTCTTTGTGGAGATGACAGGGTCCTGGGAGTTAATCTGGGGTCAGCCTGCACTTCCTCGTTTGTCCTCCTCTCAGGAGGGGAGCTTGGCCTTGAACCTGTGGCTCCAGTCACCACATTTCCTTCACGAAAGTTGGGGCAGGGTGGGGAGGGCACAAACCCACCCCGAGGGGGATCCTGATTAACCCTGATGACCCCTGACATCACCAGCCCTTCTTAAAACCATGGAACCCAGCGGTCCAGCCCTCTTATAACCAACCACTCAACCTGTATATTGGGATAATGGTTAAGTTACAAATGCAAGGGATTGCGATTCAATAATCGGTGCCTATGTGATCACAGGGGGTTTATCACATTCCCTTCCTTTCCACAGTTCTAACCCCAAGACACTTTGCTGAAGGGCACACCAGAGTCCTCCACCCTTCCTTTCCAAAACAATTAGATCATGTAATAAGGAGTTTATGATAAGACTGCAGTTATTTATGGCATGTAGGATCCTATTCTAAGTGCTTGACATGCATGGACTCGAACTGGCCTTCCTTGGTGGCTCAGATGGTAAAGAACCCGCCTGCAATGCGGGAGACCTGGGTTCGATCCCTGGCTTGGGAAGATCCCCTGGAGAAGTGAATGGTTACCCACTCCAGTACTCTTGCATGGAGAATTCTATGGACAGAGGAGCCTTGCAGGCCCCAGTCCATGGAGTCGAAAAGAGTCAGACACGACTGAGTGACTTTCACTTTCACAATACACCAATAAGAAAAATACCATAGATTTCTTCCTTAATTTTACAAATGAGGAAACTAAAGTCCAAAAAGAGTTAAGCGACTTTTTAAGGCTACACGATGACTAAATGGTGAGCAGTTGGCCCTCATGCTCAGGTAGTCTGAGTCCAGGGCGCACGTCACCCACCGTGGCGCCCTGCCCACACCACGAACCATCAAACAACTGCCCAGCCCTGTGTCCGGCGATCACGCTGCGAGGTGGACCCAAGATCAATTCTATGTGCAGCGCATTCATAAACCGCGGCAGGAAGAGATCATGGCAAAATCCTGCCAGTGTCTGAGTTTATTGGATAACTGGGCTTTTACTCAAGAGCTCAGTAATACCCACTTTTCCTGTGAAACCGTACGTATGAGTAAAATATTTTAAAAGCTCAGCTGCTTTAGGGAGGAGATGAAGTTCTGCTGGCTCTGTCCCCGCCCCTCTTTGGTGCCTGCCATCACAAGCCCAGAACTCGGGGAAGCAGAGACTGAAAACCCCAACAAATCCAAGCTGAAGCCTGGGGTCTGGCTGTTCTGACCCAGTGAAGGCGGATGCTCCCTGGCTGACACACTGAAATGATGCTCTTCCATGGAGACCTCTGACCTTCCTGGGTGCACCCCATTCGCCCCAGGCTCCCAGAACCTCAGGTCTGCAGGCAGGGCTGGGTTCCACTCTCTCCTCTGAGGCTTCCCCCCGTAGACTGGTGCTTACCTGCCCAGCGGCCTCTTTTCTCCTCGGTGGGCACTGCTGTGTTCCGGACTAGCAGCTGTGACCGTGCCCTGACAGGGAAGGGCTGGCGTGCTGGGTCCAGGACCATCCCCGGCCCCTGCCCTTGCCCACCTGATGCCCTGAGAGAGAAAGGGAGGGCGTGGACCTGCAGGGTGGAGCTGCTGCCTCAGTTGCTCTGTGGGGTGTGGGGGTCAGGGTGCCTGCAGGGGGCCAGGGTCCTTGGGTCCTCTCTCAGGTGCAGAGAGTTGGATGGAGTGTGTGTGAGGTGGCTTTTCACACGCACCATGGCGGTATAGAATCCACCTGCAATGCAGGAGCCGCAGATTTGATCCCTGGGTCAGGAAGAGCCCTCGGAGGAGGAAACGGCAACCCACTCCAGTATCCTTGCCTGGAGACTCCCATGGACGGAGAAGCCTGGCGGGCTACAGTCCAGGGGGTCTCAAAGTGTTGGACACGACCGAGCGAGCAGCAGGCACACATCTCTCTCCCTCTCTCCCTAGACCTGCACCAGGGTGCTGAGCCGGGAAACAGTGTCACGTTAACGCACATTCTTTTCCCTTATGTAACAACGGCAGGAACCATGTTTCCGTGCGTCTTTGGGCCTTAAGTGTTCGGAGGCACTTGGACTACTTAAGTCCAGTGGTCAGAGAGCTGACTGTCCAGCCATGCATCTCCTTATTACCTGCTGCACTGTAATGCCTGCACTCTGGCACCATGTGACAAATCAGGAAACACACACGCTTATTATTAGCACGTCTTCAGAGGAAGGACCGGGACTATCTTCAGGTCCCTGATCACCCGATCAGAGTGCTGCCCGTCCCACAGACCGTGTGCTAAACGGAGGGTCTGGTGTGATTCCTTGGTGCTGTTAAACAGCTCAGCGCAGGCTGATGTGGGTACAAGAGCCCTCATCATGGAATACATTTGCATTCCAACCCTGTCTGGCCACAGCAAACGCAACTGCAAATCTTGATTTCGCATCATCGAGACTTAAGTCTTGAATCAAAGTCCTGCTGCAGCCTCAAGACAGCCTCTAGGGTCCGACGGTGCCAGGCCAGGCTGGAGGTGGGCAGAAAAGTCAGGGTCACACCTGCAGACTTCTCTTCTTGTTCCAGCTCCATCCAAAGCGCCAGGTAGCTCTGACTGTATCATCATAAAAATGGACACTGCAGGTAGCGAATGTGCCTCAGGCAGTTTTGAATAGATTACAGAATCCAGGAAGAGTTTTTTGAGTGTGTGTCAGAATCTGTGCATTTTGGTTTGGGGACTTTAGTTTCCCTCTAATGACACAGAGTTCAAAAACACTCTGATTTGACTTTCTACCTGCCAGATGAAATGAGGATCACAGGACCACAGAAAAAGAAGCTGTGATCTTCTTCTCTCATTTAAATTGAGAATTAGGTAATGCAAATTTCTAATCAAGCAACAACTTATTGCAATGCTGTATTTATAGGAATCTCCTCTTCTTAAAGGTTTGCATTTCCCTAATGGGACTCCCTCCTCTGATAACCACAAAAAGAGAGGAAAAAAGTCAGCAGAAGCAGTTATATATAGAAAATGTATCTCGTACATTTTTACTGAATGAAAGATTCTTTAAATTCTGCAGTGCTTTACAATTTTCAAGTTTCATACACATGATTTCACATGATCCCGTAATAACCCCTTTCTAAAGTCCCCTCCTCTCTTTTCTCTCCCGAGTGGGTAACCAATGGTTGTTCTCTGTATCTGTGAGTCGGCTTTTGTTTTTGTATTCACTGGTTTGTTGTATTTTTTAGATTGCACGTGTAAGTGATAACATGCAGTATTTGTTTCTGTCTGATTTACCCTTTGTGGTGTTGTAAGTCGTGTCTGACTCTTTTCAACCCCATGGACTGCAGCACGCCAGGCTCCTGCGTCCTTCACTAGCTCCCTGGGGTTTGCTCAAATTCACGTCTGGTGAGTCAGTATTGTGATCGAACCATCTCATCCTCTGCTGCCCTCTTCTCCTTTTGCCTTCCATCTTTCCCAGCATCAGGGTTTTTCCTAATGAGTCAACTCTTCCCCTCAGGTGGCCAAAGAATTAGACTTCTTTTTAACTCACACTTATTTTTAAACCCAGACAAAGTATTACTAATGTGAACTATCACACATCTTAAGCAGGTCTAACAAAAGTAATTCCTACTGTTTCCCTAATAACTGTTTTGTCTTCTCAGCTGTGGTCTTAAGTCGGGCCATCAGGCAGAAACTGCTCAGAATCAAACGACAGATGAAAATCTGGAGAGAAAAGAATCCATTTGTAGCCACTTATAAGCAGCCACATAGGCAGTTCAGAGTTCTAATTTCAGAACTCCTTTAATTTCAAAACAAAGGTCTGGAGAACTGGGTTAAGAGCACTGTGCTTATCCAAATAGAAGTGAGCAGAGATAGGGTCAGGCAGGATGCCAGTCCTTCACGCATTCCTGTAACAAAGACATGTTGAGCACACTGGCCATGACAGATACTACACCGGGCACCTGGACACGCCAGAGAATAAGACAGCAAGAGACCCTGACACTAGTCAGCTGATATTCTAAGTGTGTGTGTGGGGAAGCGGGGGCGGAGACAAAAATAAAACAGGCATGATAAGAAAATTATAAAAACATATTCAGTTCAGTTCAGTTGCTCAGTCGTGTCTGACTCTTTGTGACCCCATGAATCGCAGCATGCCAGGCCTCCCTGTCCATCACCAACTCCCAGAGTTCACTCAAACTCACGTCCGTCGAGTCAGTGATGCCATCCAGCCATCTCATCCTCTGTCATCCCCTTCTCCTCCTGCCCCCAATCCCTCCCAGCATCAGAGTCTTTTCCAATGAGTCAACTGTTCGCATGAGGTGGCCAGGTGATAAATGCCATGGGAAAAGAAGAGCAAAGCAGGGCAGGGTGGGGAAGAGCAGGAGGGCTGGGTGGGGGAGCTGCAACTTTAAGTAGGATGCCCAGCGTGGACCCCTGAGGAAGTGATGGGGAAGCAGAGATGTGAAGGGCAGGCAGGAAGGATGCTCAGGCAGAGGGAACAGACAATGCATGCCTTCCGGCCATGACAGGGACCTTGACTTTTACCGAGGGAAGTTCGGAGCCACACGGGCAGCTCTGACCTGGGGCAGGGTCACCCCAGCGGAGCGATGTTCTGCAGTGAGTTCAGCATACAGGGAAATGGACTGTCCGTGCAATCAGGATGGATCTGAGAGGTGCAAGAGGAAGGGAAACTTGGAGGATGGTGTGAAAACTTCCGAGAGTCCATCCAAGCAGGAAAGTGACTCTCAAGTGTGTGTAAGAGAGAGTGACAGATACCGGAGGGGCCAGAAACGACCCCTCAAGTCCGCCTCTATTTCAGAGACACTGTGATGAACCCCAGAAGTCGAGAACAAGACTGTTTTCCCTATGGCTATGATGAAATAAAAGATACGCTGGAACAGGAGAAGCAGGATCAAAGATCATAGGGAGACAGGATATTAGGATTCTGCTCAGGTGCATTCCAGGCACCTGGGGAGACAAAAAGCTTCCGGTTGATATGATCTCCTCGGCACTGCAGGACAGCCGTGAGGAAGGGTATCAATGATTGTGTGTTCAGTAAGGCCGGCGCCCGGCAAGGAAACCAGACATCCCCGCTCATCACAGCCAGCTCCTGTTTCCATAGAAACAGTGCCCTGTCTTTGACAGCATCTCCCCTCTCCCTGTAACAGATAACCAGTCATTTAGGGGCTGACTTTTCTGTCCATTCAGAGGAACGAAAAATCTAGGAAAAAGGAAGAGACACTGGTGACACCTTTCTACACGTAAAATAAAGAACTGGCCCGGACAGGCACTGGGGGATAAAGAGCATCTGCTAGATCTGGGCGAGTCTGATGACATCGCCTATTGTTTAGATGAAGACATATACTCTTCCCTGGTGGCTCAGGTAGTCAAGAACCTGCCTGCAATGCAGGAGATGCAGGTTCAATTCCTGGGTTGGGAACAGCCCCTAGAGAAGGACATGGCAACCCACTCCAGTATTCTAGCCTGGGACATCCCATGGACTAAGGAGCCTGGTGGGCTACAGTCCATGGGGTTGCGAAGAGTGGAAAAAACTGAGCGACTTACACTACACACACACGTCCTCTTTAATCCTACACTGTAAATATAGATTCCGTGTAAAACAGATTCCAAAATCCACGTGACATGAAGAGCACGACACTTGGTGTAAGGACACAGACTCGAAGCATCCAGGCTTCCCTGTGAGAACCTCAGAGTCTCTTCATTCTGACTTGGAAGGTCAAAAGCCCAGGAGGCTCATGTCTAAGGCTGAGCCTTTGCAACATCTGGAAGGCTGTTTGCTTCCATCATTACTATCTAGGAACCTGTATGTCCACTCCTGTTTCCCAGTCTCTCCTTGCCCCCTCCCATGAACACCCACACTTGTCTCTTCTCACCCTTTCCTCCTCACCCAACAAGCATGCTCCCCAAAGACAGGAAATTAGGGAGCTGGTTAAAACTCATCACCCCAACATCGGTTGCCCTCCCAGGGAAATTTCCATTTCCATCTCTTTGGGAACTGGAAAGTCTTAAGCACGATGCAGGAATGTAGAATGAAGCTTCCCATGGAGGTTGAGAAAGTGCCGGATTTGCCCACAGACGAGGAAGCAATCAAGGTCCAGAAACAGTGCACAGTGGCTGATCCACAGGAACACGTATCCTGCTGTGTCCGTCAGCTCAGGCCAGGTGACACTGTCCGGATGTAATCTAGGTGGTTTACAAACCTAACCTTCTATCTTTCCCTCTGATACACTGCCAGCATCCATATTAGAAGGAAGGAGAGCAGGGCAAACCACGGGCTGGCTCACAAAGCGTCCACTTAGGAGAGCTATTCTCACTTCCAGTCCATTCCACCTGCCAAGGTCAACCATGTGACCACACATGATGCTAAGAGGGAGGGCACAAGCCCATGGGTGCCCGTGAGACCCACAGGTGCCTGTGAGACCCACAATAACATGCAGAGCGGCAGTGACCCTGTGCCAAACCTTGGCAACACTCAACGTGAGGTCCAGTTTGGAAATTCAGCCCAACTTGACTTCCGGCTCCGTTTCTCCGCATGCCACGCCCACGCGTCCCTCTAGCAAACTAACCACGGTCCCCATGTAGGTTTCAGTGGAGCCTCTGTCCCCTCAAAGCGCTATTCTCAGCAGCAATGCACTCTGGGGTGGACTTGCAAACAGATGGGTTCACTCTGGACTCAAAGAGTTTCACCTGCAGCACACTGCCTTCAAACCTGGCATGGAGAACACACATTTGCAAGTCGGAAAAGATGGAATGGACATAACAACAAAGAAGACCTAGGAGTTCGCCTGGGAAAGAAGCTAGGTATTCTATTAATATAATATTCCAGGAAACGGCAACCATCCCCTCTGTGAATATTCCCAAGACGATGTGGCAAGGTAGGCAGGGATGAAAGCCTAATCTCAGGGCAGCCTGAGGACTAAGAGGGCAGAGCGCAGGCCCACTTGTCTCCATTGGCTTCAGATGCCAGAAGACAGCGGTCCGTCCACAGGGTGGGGGAGATGCTGAGGAGGGATGCGCAAAAGCCACAAAGAGCCCAGAACCAGCCACGCATGTTCAGGGCTTGGAGCCATTCACACAAGGCTGGCGGGGTTTCACTACCTCGTGGGGTTGCAACCAGCTTGCAACTCTAAGAGCTTTCACAAACTGATGAGATAATGTCATCTCTCAGGACTTTCAAAGAGATTTCTTATTTTTGCTTTAGATTTTTAAATTGCTGGATGGCATACTGCATGAAGCATAGGAAGGATCTGAACACAGTTTAGGAAATTAAATATTTTTGGGGAAATGGTTAGGGAGCCTGGAGGCCTGTGACCTTCTCATGCATTTCTCCACCTCTAGTTTCTGCTTTATCCACCCCTCTTCATGTGTATTGCATAAAACCTCTTTTATTCCTGTTCCTATTCTTCAATGCTCCCTTCTTCCAGTCCTGGTCCACTTCTGGCTGATGCCATCTTAAAACATACTAGGTGCCCAATATATAAAATAGAAGGGATATAAACAATCATATAAATATATTACAGACGATATAACAAAGAGACTGTTGCTGTATGAAACAGCTGTATTAATTCCAGTAGTTCTGTCTTTAAACTAAATCTTCACAAACAGTAAACAATAGGAGACAGAAGGATTCACTGGTCTTCTGAATTCCAAACTGGGGAACGTGCCAGGAAAACCTGCTCCACATTTTTTTTTCAAACAGAGGCATATCAAAACTGACCCCAAATCATCTAAGGTAAAAGCTGATAGCAAATAAAATTGAACATTAGAGAAAGTTAAGATTTTATTTTGACAATGACTGTGATACCCTGGAAAATCTTGAAGTTCCTTTCTAATTAAAAGCTAGGTGGAGGCATCTTTTGTTTTGGTTTGTTTTTAACGTCCATTGGGCATGGTACTAGTACGATTTTACTGCATTCTAAATGCCTTCAAGCTGTTTATCTACATACCACAGGAGTGAGTCAAAGTTAGGTTTGTTTATTTTAAAGGGAATGACTGTTCCAGGACCTGAGAACCATTCCATTTGTAGCAACAGGAGTCCCCCTCTTTCCTGCATCCAGGCAAGACTCCAGTCCCTGCCAGGTGCCGGGCTACGGTGCCCGCTGCTGTCGACCGAGATGTTCTGACTCTGGGAAGCAGGATGCTCACCGCCTGGAAGTCTACCATCTGGACCTCATGGGCCATCCTGGCTTCAGACTCCCTGTAAAGGTACCCATATATGTCCCCAGAACATTTCCTGTGCTTCTGGTGGATCTGGATGCTGTTAGGAAACACAGAAAGCATTGTATGGAGGAAAAAAGAGTAAAACCATTGGGGAAACCCATTCAGGGCAAAAGTCTCCTGCTACCGTGGTGAAATTGTTATTTCCTTTGGCAATTAGCATACCCATTTAGAATCAAAATAATTTAGACTGCTAAGATTTCATAACGTTCATATGTTTGAAATCCAGTGATATAATTAAGTTAATTCTGCCACTCAATTACAGTACCATAGAGGATACTGAGAAGAACACAGGAGAGAAGGGAAGACTGAGTTTCTCTGAGGTCCAGAGAACACAAGTGATTTACAGAATATTATTCACATAACTATCTACAGTCTTCTCATTTGTAAGATGAGATGTTATCCAGTTTTTAAATATTTTATTTCAGATAATTTCAAGATGCAGATCCTTCTAAAGATAAGTGTTCCAAAAGTCATTAACCAGAAAGGCTGAGTGCTTTTCTTTTTGTACTTGTACAGAAAATCAAATGGATGTGTTTAAAATGAAGCAAAGCACAGCACGGCACATGGGTACTGACTGCCCTTAACACTATATTTATTAGGCAGAATTTAATTTTGAAAGGATTACTGTACGTATTATTTTATAGGCAACACTCCATGAAAGGGATCACTACTGTATATTGCAGAGAAGCATTCCATATGCACGATAAATGCACTGTTATCATCAGAGTAATTAAAAGGAACAGGGCCATATACAATCAGCTTGTACATCTTACTCAGCAACTCCTGCCGGTTGCTTGCAAAAATTAAACTCATTAATCATTCTGATTCCAAAGGAGAAAAAGCTTGAAGTATGAAATAAAAAGCTCTATTTTTATGAAGAAAAAATGTCCAAAGTCAACATCCAGAGCAGTTCCTGTCTACATAGTGATAGTGGAATATTAATCTCATGTGGGAAAACCAGCTGATTCCACTGTCAAAAATATAAATTGATACTATGTTATCTAATACCCCAGACCTCCTCATATCTACAGGTAACATATATAAGTAAATTACTTAAAAGTGTGCACTAGCAGGAATAAAAGGAAGCATGCCATATGAAGTAGGCTGCCGTGCCCACTTCAAAAGATCTTACTGCTACACAGAAGTCAATTCCACCAAGAAGGCAGAATACTCATTTTTCACAAAACATTCGGCCTTAAGCAAAGACGTACTTTTTTGGCCGACACCACAGAGCAAAGGCTTGTTAACGTGTTGAAATTTATTTGCAATAATTCACAGTGGACAATTGACTCATCCAAATGAAAAAAATCAGGCTTACCCTGACTACTTTTTCAAGCCAACAGATTGACTCTTTGTTACGGTTCTCCCCAGGCCAAGGTAACAAGGAGGGTGGAATGAGATATAGCCAGTGGTGCTTTAAAAACACAACGTGCAGTGCAGAGGCAAGACAGTTGTGATGCTATATTTGGCTTCACCCATCAGTCAGCTAGCACTGAATCTTTGTTTATATCACTGTTCGTACTTCCTTGTAACAGACAATTTCCCGTGATGACTCTGCTCAGCATTGAGACAATAGGCAAAATTGTGTATAATTTTGTGATAGCGACTTTACCAAAACATTCACAGAGAGACTGTTTTAGATAGTAAACACATGAAATTAAAAGATGCTTGCTCCTTGGAAGAAAAGTTGTGACCAAACTAGACAGCATATTCAAAAGCAGAGACATTACTTGGCCAACAAAAGTCCGTCTAGTCAAGGCTATGGTTTTTCCAGTGGTCATGTATGGATGTGAGAGTTGGACTATAAAGAAAGCTGAGTGCTGAAGAACTGATGCTTTTGAACTGTGGTGCTGGAGAAGACTCTTGAGAGTCCCTTGGACTGCAGGGAGATCCGATCAGTCCATCCTAAAGGAGATCAGTCCTGAATATTCATTGGAAGGACTGATGTTGAAGCTGAAACTCCAATACTTTGGCCACCTGGTGTGAAGAACTGACTCATTAGAAAAGACCCTGAGGCTGGAGAAGATTGAAGGCGGGGGGAGAAAGAGATGACAGAGGATGAGATGGCTGGATGGCATCACCAACTCAATGGACATTAGTTTGAGTAAGCTCCGGCAGTTGGTGATAGACAAGGAGGCCTGGTGTGCTGCAGATGGGGTTGCAAGGAGTTGGACACAACTGAGACCGAACTGAACTGACTGACTTGTGTGTTTAACATTGTTCTGAAATGCAGAAAACAGACTTTGCAGGAGGACAACTGTTGTAGGGCACTATGATGCAGTGTTACACAGCATCAAACCCATAAGGGCACCTCAAAGCTCATCTAGTGAAATACTTTATATTACAAGAAAGAAATCAAGACATTGAGAGAAATGTAACTGTACAAGCTTATGTATACTGTATGCCACGGTCGGGGGTGGAAGAAATAGTAGTACTAGAAGTAGAAATAAAGAGGTTAGGCAGAGAGTCATTTAGAATAACAAGATGTAAAGAGAGGAAAGTGGTGGCTTAGCAGTAAAGAATCTGCCTGCCAGTGAAGGAGACATGGAGATGTGAGTTCCATCCCTGGGTTGGGAAGATCCCCTGGAGAAGGAAATGATGACCCGCTCCAGTAATCTTCCCCATAAAATCTCACGGATGGACTGGAGGAGCCTGGGGGCTACAATCCATGGGGTCGCAAAAGAGGTGGACATGACTGAGCTACTAAACAGCCACACGAAGAAGAGAGGGAAGTGACAAAGTCAGGGATATGGTTTATGTGGATGTCTTGTCACGACTACCGAAACTGATCTGTGGAACAAAAGGTGGGAGAAGAGATCAACGTGGGGACCTCCAAGGTCCTTCCAATCCTGCAGTTCTCCAATTCTGCAAAATAGAAAAGCAAATACTCTTCAGAAGAGATGCTAGGAGGTGTATACCAGAGGAATTAAGCTACTTCGGCCAACTGCTACAGAAGCTGTGAAATATACTCAGCTCCCTTTATCTTCATTTTAATTTTCCCAATATTTAGTGTATCTTAAGAAGAAAACATGGCAGGGAAAGAATAGAATAGTGGAGACCAAAACCTTGGAGTACAGGTTCTCCCAACCCCCTATATGAGGGAGAGGAGGGGGGAAAAAAGGACTTACTGAAGAATACAAAGGTCAGAGAGAGATAGGACATGAATTCATGTGGCATCATGAAAGACACATGATACAGAAGTCTGAAGTGTAGGGTGCGGTGATCAGGAGCAAAAGAGGTGACAACAAGAACGAAGGCCATTGTATCAAGTAATTAAGAGGACACTGAAGACATTTTCTGTGCAGTTTTCTGCAGTGAGGACAGTAAGAATGTGAGTGTGCCACCAACCTAAATAAGGAAAAAGGAATTCTTGTAATGAATTAGTGAATCCACTTTAGATCACCTGATTGAGAATTTGAAAGCTCCAAGTAACCCTGTGACATCCCATAACTCTTCTATAGACGAGTTACACTAAGCATTATCGAATTCGACATGAAAATAATGAGATCAAGCTGGTGGCTGAAACTTTTAACCTTTTCCTCAATATGTTAGGAAGATAATATGAGATTGTAAATACATTTGAAATTGCAGAAGAAAGTCAGAAGGTATACAAATATTTCTGTGGAGTCATGCTGCTTCAAAAGTTAAAGTTGATAAACTCCAAGGAGAAATTAACAGGATGTTGGCAGCATATGAGTGAAAAGTCAAGGTGGAGAGGAAGAAGGGCTGGAGGTTGCAGACAAACAGGAAGATGAAATACATCAGAAGCATGACATCATAAGCTAGACAGCAGTGACATCATAAGACAGACTGAGTAAGCAATGATTTTTGCTCAATCTCTGTTTTGGCCAAATTGCTGTTTTAAAATCCTGTCATCATATTTGTACTGTTAGGAAATCATGTGTCATCAAAAATGAAGAATACAGGAACATGCTGATGTGGCCCCAACAAGCCTACTTCCCATGGCCTTCAAAGTCCTTTAAGAAATCAAAAGGAAGTGCTCAAGCCAGGGCACAACAAGGTTCAATATTTTTAAATTAATTGAAGTTAATTCCTATCAGAAGTTACTAAATCCCATTAAAAGTCACTTCCAGCAGCAGTCCCTTTAAGAGTCAACTTATTTTTAGCCTATGAAGTGAATTTTAAATCAAAATAGCTATTGATTCCTCAGAGGGGTCTCCCAAGTCATTGACTTTAAATAAGTATAAGATTGATGAGGAAACTCGGGTAGAAAAGCACTCTGCTTTCTTTCTTCTTCAAAGTTAAACTTCACACCTTAAAACTGGCCCACCACAGACAGACTTTTACACAGTGGAGAGGTCCCTACACGTAGTTGGTTGGTCCAGACAGGAAATGCACTCTGCAGCATTTGACTTCTCTCTTCCAGACCTGGTAACTACCTTCAACTTTATTTTGTAAAGAACTGTTCATTCTCAGTCGTATTCAGACATGTGTGCATACACACGGAGACAGATCGAAAACTACATTTCATTTTCTCATTTCTAGATGGCAGGACAATGAGACACAGAGTTCGTTGGATTTTAAAGGTAACGCTGTTTACCATCATGTGAGTGACCAAGGTGGGAAGGCTGTTTCTGTTCCATGGAACAGACAAGTCACAGAAGAGCAATGACACCATCAGCCTTAGTGCTGGGACTGCAGACGAAGGTGCTGAAGATTTCCTAGGTGCTAATAGAGAGGATGCTTCAGAACCTTGGACAGCAACCAGCATGCCCTGGGGATGCCCAAGATACACAGAGTAATATGCAATGTATTCTTAATCAGTTGTACATCTTAAGGGTTAAATGTAGGTAACAGGGTGATTACTCAAGATTCTTTAACCCTAACAAGGGTTAATATCAGAAAAGTAGCTTTTGTACCTACTTTCTTTAACTAGTACTAACTCATAGCAAATGGCATTCCCTGTGACTGGAGGGAAACGAATCTGTTTAATGTGTACACCTACGTAGTATATTTTTAGACATAATTTTTCCAATCCTGAATATTTTTTCTGAGAAAAGCACATAAAAGTTTACAGGAAATTGATGCTAAATTTACTCATGTGTCATTTTTTAATAATACATTTTAAACATGATATATATATTTCATAAGGATACTGCATACACTATATTTATACCTACTTTTACACACACAGACATACACACACCCTTTGTTTTTCATTTTCCATGAAATAAAAAACATTAATATCAGGAGTTACTGAATTTAAAGTAGATATACTCTTCAGAGTCATCTCAGCAAAAACCATTTGCAAATGTTAAATTAATAATTTGCTCCTCAGTTCAACCCTTTTGCTTATCTGAGGAACACTTCTAGACATATGTCAAAATGACAGGAGGAATACATGCTCAAAGCTAAGATGGGATGGGGTGGTGGGGGAATGGGCGGAGACCGTCTACAACAAAATTCAGAAACTCTCCATTCCCCTAGCGACACCTAGAGCCTGTTAAGAGGAAATTGCTCATGGCTCTCACTTAAAGCATAACAAATCCCAACAGTTTTAAGTCAAAAGATTTAAGGCAAAAAGTGCATCATTTTTGTCTGCATTGCAGCTCGGTGGTCTTCCCCAAGATCTCTGGAGTTTAATCCTCCATAATTTTTCAACTGTCCCAATGAAACCCCTCCTCAAAGATTCTGGTTCCTTGAATCTGAGAATTCATGCATTTCCCTTAGGACCTGACCCACTGGAGTGAGGGCCATCTCTCTGATAGGTCTTTGTGTAACCAGGGGGGGTCTGGAAATAAACCAAAATAAGAAAATCTCATGCAAGCTCTAATACAGGGTGTGTGTGTGTATGTGTGTGTGTGTGACCACATCTCCCACAAACTTTTGCGACCTCTCCAGATCCTCCATTCACAAAACAAAACAACCAGTGACCCAAGTCAGGGCATGTTGAATGACCACCTCCTGCTCAGGGCAGAGACAGGAACTGCCCTGGGTCTGTCAGGGGAGGCCATCTGCGAGGCTTCTGAGAGGACCTGTGTGCAGGTACCCACCCCCCACTACCCCCGGGTGGGGACACTCAAAGCTACACACACTAAACTCTTGGACCCAACACACCCAGCCGGGCTGGACCAGTTGAGCCAGTCCTGTCTGCCTGTCTGAGAGCTTGTCTGGGATTTTTTTTCTCTGGTTTTTTTTTTTTTTTTTTTTTTTTTTTTTCTGGGAACACAAGGTATCAGAAGCATCACTTGGCCCTCCCTGGCCCTCTGAATAGCTGGAAGAGATCAAAAGAGGTGGTTGAACTCATCCACCTTGGGCAGCCTGCGGGTGTCCTGCCTGAGTCATCGGTTACTAAGGTGATATGCAAATCCAACCTTTGAAACTCCCAGCTACCAGCCCGGAGAAGAGTAGAAAACGTGCTCCTGGAGAAGTTTTCCCACTAACACTGTCCAAGGTCGTGGCTAGTCCAAGGCTAAGTGTGGGGACAGGCAGGGCCTGACTCGCACCAGCACAAACTGTGCTAGGCCTGGGTCAGAGGGCTGGGCCTCGGAGGCAAGCGCTTTTATTTTATGGTTCGGAAGAGGATCACCATCAGCCCCACCACCAGTGGGGGAGGGGGTTAGGGGAGGGGTTGGAGAGTGGAGAAGTGAGAGAAGTGACAGCCTGGGAGGTAAGGACTCCAGTGACAGGTGGGAGGGGGCGAAAAGGAGCCTGGGACAGCCTCTTCCTAGAGTCTTAAAGCAGACAAAAGAAAACGGAAAGAAAGAACAAACCAACTCGTAAGCACACACAGATCGAATTCTCTCCTTAGGATCCATAGCAGCGTGCGGGTAACAGCAGGCGTCCCCGGGGCCGCCGTGAACCCTCAGCCAATTCCACACCCCAGCAGCGCAGCTCCGCCAACGCTGCCCTCAAAGCCACCAACTCTTGGCCCGCCGCCGCTGCAGACCGGGACCCGCTCCAGGACGGCGGTGACCGAGATCCGCGCAAGGAGTGGTTTTGTGGGCGCGCTTCCGGGAGCAGTGGGGGATGGGAGGGCGCCCCGAGACCCTCGCAGGCGCGGCGCGGGCGCGTCTCCCCCGGGCTTGCCTGGGGCCCCGCGTTTCCCCCAACCCCACCCCCCACCCCACCCCCAAGATGCCCTTACGTCCTCGTCGTCACAGTCGCTCCGCGCCTGGTACTGGAACCGGGGCCGGCCGCCCGCGCCACCGCCGCCGCCGCGCTCCCGGGGCGCCGCCGCGGGCGCCTGGGCTCCGAGGGGCTTGGGCCCCGCGCCGTCCTCCTCCGGCCCCTGGCCGCCCAGGAGGCGGCTCGCCTCCGGGGGCGCCGGGAAGGACCGCGAGGTGTTGATCTTGCCAGTGAACCTCTGGTACAGCGAAGCCATCGGTCTCCGCGCGCTCTCGCTGGCTGTCTTTGGGGCGTTTCTGTATCGGCTTTCTCCCTCTGGGGCTCCCGCTCCCCACGCCCTCCGGGGGGAAAAGGGGAGGAAGAAGAAGAGGAGGCGGCGGCGGAGGAAAGGACGGCGGCAGCGCGCCGCTCCTCCCGCGCGCCACTCTCGAGTCGCCGCCGAGCGACCGCCTGCCTCAGCCTCCTCCGCCCCCTCCCCGGCGGCTGGGCCGAGCCAGGGTCTGGCGGTGTGTTCTCGTTCCCTTTGCTTTTCTGTTTTCAACTCCTCCGCACGGCCGCGTACGGCCTAATCAAAGCCATTGGAGGGAAGAAAAACAACAGAAAACCATAAAGGGAGGGAAAATGCCTAGGCCCCGGAATTTGGCACCACCTAGAGCCCGGCGAGCATTCGGAGCGCATCTCCTCGCTCCCCCCGCCCTGGGTCCCCGCGCAGCTCCTCCTCCCCGCCGTCTCCCCACGCGGCCCTTCACCCCCGGGAACGGCGCCCGGGGGTCCCGGGGCTGGCCGCGAGGAGGCCGCGGGGTCACGCAGCTCGTGGGTGCAGGGGCGCGCTTGGGGGCTCCGGGCCACCGGGAGAGCGCACCCCGCCGTCTTCCGGGAGAGCGCAGCGGGAGAAGAGGTCCGCGACGGGGAGGGGGCGTCGGGGGAACGGAGGCAGGGGGCGGCACCCCCAGATGCAGGTCCTCGGTTCCGCGCGGGGCTGTGCCCCGCGTCCACGCGCTCGCATCGCTCGCGGCTGCAATCCCGGCGCCCTGCGGGGCTCTCTCCCTCGTGTTTCCCTCGCAGCTTTTCCTGCCTAACGTGAAACTACAACAGCCAAGACCCCTGGAGGTCGGGGGTGCGCACGGGGGATGATGGAGTGCAAACCGTGGGGATGCAAGGGAGGGGGCTGGGGGTCGCGGCCTCAGATGGGCCCCCTTCCTTCCCAAACCAAGCTCTGCTCCAAAAACAGGTCTCCAGAAAAAGAGAAGGAAAAGGTCACGGAAGGCAGGCAAGGGCCGACCTGGGTGCGGTGGGGTGCGGTGCGGGGAGGGGTGCTTTCCGAGCAACTCAGTTCAGCGCTCCTCCCGGCACACCCCCACTTATTTGTGTGTATCGCGAACTTAATTTTCGTTTTCGATAAATGCGTAAATGCCAACGGAGGCTAAAGCATTTGGTGATGCCTGCAACTTTTCCGAAGCCTGCTCCGCGCCCGCCCCCAGCCCCTGCACTGAGAGGAAGTGGGGATCCCCGGGTGTGTGGGGGGGGGGGCGACACCTACTGGGGCGCTCGGGTCTGGGTGCACATTCGCTCTTCCTCTGCAGTAAAACGTGCTCCAGCGCCCCTGTGTGGAAAGACACCCACTGCGCCTGGGCGCTGGGCTCCGGCTCAGACCGCAGGCTGGCGTCTGGTTTGTCCCCTGCCTTTCGGGGTGGATTCCTCCCTCCTGTCCTGCTGAAGTCCATCCTCCCGCTTGAGGGTCTAGGCCTCTCCCTGCTGATCTCGTCCCCCTCCCCCAACCCCAGATCTTCCACGCGCAGTCCTTTCCCCCTTGTTGGCAGCCCTTGGGCTGGGATGGATCGTCCTGTCTTGAGCGGACTAGGACCCCACACTCCAGACCAGCTCGCACCTGCTCCGGCGCTTCCCCGGTCCTTCCACTCCACGTGGATGTGGGCATCTTCACCTTCACCTTCCAGCGGGACTCCCGCTCAGCCATGGTTTCCGTGACCACTTGAGAAAATGGCCCCCACCGCAGGCTGCCAGCGCTTGTTGGGTCTGAGTCCAAGGCCAGCTCCTGGCACCATTGTCCAAACGCAGAAATCCCAGAGGGAGAGACCTTACCGTCCCTTGTCCTAAAAAACTGCTGCCTCCTGAGGTGACCCGAGGATGAAAAAGCAGATAAAACCAAGGAGGGTCTTTGAATGCAGGAATGGAAAAAGCAGACCCTTATCGTCCTTCCCTCCCTTATAACTATTAATGGAACAGTATAACTGTCTCCCCTCCTACCCCATAGGGAGGAGGCATTTGCCCTACTCTCCCCCCCCCCCCCACCCAGTATACATGCCTCATCCAACCAGCAAATGACTCGCAAGACCCCTATCCCACTCCTTGTACCCTGGGTATCAAAGTGGACTAAGGACCACTGTTTAAGGTCAATTCTCCCTTGAGCTGGCCCGCTGTTCTAACAGCGTCTCCCTCTCTCATAAACTTTATTTCCCTCTCATTCTGTCTCATGTCTGGAAATTCTTTTCCAACCCAAGCCTGGACCAGGACACCTCCTTCAGGGTCCTTAACTTGGGTGGAGACACTGGAAGTCCGCTGGGAGAGGACCCCTTCAGATCCCTCCCAAGCTCTCAACCTAGCAAGTAGTCTTGTTTTAATTAAAATGTATACCACAGCTATCCTCTGTTTAATCTGCTATGGTTTCCTTCCACTAAGAAACAGAAGTGCATCTTAACATAGTTCAAAACACGCTTCCTTTCCAGAAATCATAAAAACAAGTAGAATCAGAATCTGGACAGCTGGGGGCCCCCCGCACCACCAAAAGGCAGATATGCCTCCCGCTGATCTGGGGGTGCCAGAGCATCCTGCCCCACTTGATGTTGAAGACAGAGGCCACAATTACAAGAACCATCCAGCTAAAACTTAAGAGTCATCACATTCAGATAAATAGGAAATCTTGCTTTCATCCCCACTCCCCCGCCCAGCTGTGCTTTCAGATCCATGAAACTGCTTTCCCAAACCCACTTGAAAGCCCGCCACTGCTGCTCACAGTGGCATCTAGATCTGACACCTCACTAAATATAGAGGCTGTGAGGGTCCCACTGATGTAATACATATGCATATGTATATTTATGAAATGTCCATGTATATATTTACATGAATTATAAGAAGCATGATGAATATTTCTTGTAGCAATATAGTTCATACAAGATATTTATATGGAAATAGTTTAGCTATCACACATTTTATAGATGTGTGTGTATCAAGGAGAGTAGATTGAAAGGGAGATAAAGAAGACATGCAGGGTCTCTCACACTTGAAATTATATTTTCAAGCGAGCATGTAGGTCTTCAAATTACACTTTGGCCAAAGCGACAGAGGATGGGATGGTTGAATGGCATCACCAACTCAATGGACATGAGTCTGAACAAACTCCAGGACACCATGAAGGACAGGGCAGCCTGGTGTACTGCAGTCCGTGGGGTCACAAAGAGTCAGACACAACTTAGTGACTGAACAGCAGGCAACAACAAAAATCTCAACTAAAGGATTCAGATGAAATGATAGGGCCATTCTAATTTACAGTTATTTGTAAAGTGAAAAAAGCTATAAAGCCCATAAACAACTGGGGGAAGAGTTGAGTACAGATGGGTGTCAAAAGAAGTATATCTGAAAATTAAACAGGACAAATGGAAGGCAAGGATCTGTTGCAATGAGCAGAGGCCAGGGTGGTGGGAGCAGACAGAACACTAATGCGGAAACATCACAAGCTGCAAAGCTTCCTGGGCACCATCTAGATCCGGGGCCCATCAACCAACTTCAAAAGCACTGGGCTACCTTCCTCCACCCACACACTGAATACGACTCATTCTAAAGCATGTCCTAGACTTTGAATGTGAGTCTATGCACACATGTTGGCAAGCGTGTATGCACTCACACATCCAAGTCTGCCTGAAACACTGATACACACACTGCAGGGTCTCTCTGGATAGACTGTCAGAATGCTGAAGTCCCAAATGCAAAGAGGAAACTGATGAATGAAGTCACGCAACTGCAGAGAATTGCAAGTGCTGGCACTTCATGATGCATAATTCATTCACTTACTGCCTTCAATAACCTTTGCAGAACCAACCTTTAAATAAGGAAAAAGATTCTGAAGAGTAGCAAAACTTCCCAGTGAGTGTGTAAATAGACGGGCAGCGCTGCAGAAGGAAACTTGTCTGTAACGGCCTCCACCCAACACTGAACGTCTTGGCTACGCAGTCTAGAAAAGTAGATCTCCATTCCTGCTCGTTGGCTAAGTATGGGAATCTATTTTCAAAAATGTTCTGTGGATTATCTCACATCAAAATTTTAATTCTTCATTATGGCTTAAAACTCTGATCACCGACCCATTTTTTCCATCTAGTTTCACATGATTATTTCTTCCCTGTTTATTAAAAGGTGGGAGTGTGTGTTTATTTTCCCTGGAACCAAATTACAAAACAAATATGGTAAATCATTGGAATGAGGCAGATGCTGCAAAATAGGATGGGCAGTTATTTTTTTTAGTGACAATAAAGGGAACTTTCTGGTCTATATGCAAGCTAAGCATTGTAAAAATACCAAAAGTGTATTGAGTCCAGCAGCCTAGGCATGCTTTTTATTACCTAAGAGGTTTTCTTACTTCTAGGAGAGAATTATGTCCTATAGTTTACTTCCCCCTTCTTTTGGAGGAGAACGAGGAGGACAGAACCTTGCTTAAGATTTTTATTCTTTTCCAAACACTGATATTTCAGAAAAAGAAATGGCCGACTTAGCACACTCTGACAGAAAGGCTTCCCTAAACACTGGACATCAGTGTTTTTAAAATATTATCACATTGTATTCCTACAAATGGAAAGAAATAAAACAAGTATTTTGGTAGTTTGAGAAAATACAGTACCAACTACATAAATACAGAGCACCCATTCTCTCTTGTACTCTCTCTTTAAAATAATTATTTCTTTGCAAGATGACTATCGAGTGGGATCCGGATGGTAAGATGGTAAGATGTCCTTTTCAAACTTTACAAATAGGAAAAGTCCAGCACTAGAAAAAGAGAAGACCACTACTAGCTTTGGGCTTCCCTGTTGGCTCTGTGGTAAAGAACCTGCCTGCCAATGTGGGAGACTTGGGTTGGATCCCTGGGTCAGGAAGATCCCCTGGAGAAGGAAATGGCAACCCACCCCAGTATTCTTGCCTGGGAAATCCCACGGACAGAAGAGCCTGGTGAGCTACAGTCCATGGGGTCGCAAAGATTCAGACACAACTGAGCAACTGAACAACAGCAAAAACAACTCCTGGCTTTAACACAAAGTTAAAGTACGAGCTGAATTAACCTTGAGCTTTTTGAATTGATACTTCAAGATTCATATGTTTTAAAGGAAAACATTTCTTTTAAGCCTGGCGGGCTACAGTCCATGGGGTCTCAAAGAGTTGGACATGATTGAGTGACTCGCACTTTCATTTCACTTTCAACCGAAAGGCTTATGCTAAAATCAATGTGGTTAAACGTTAGTTTCCAGCAGCACATGTCCCTGCATTTTAGTACTGACTCTGCACTTGCCTGGTTTTCTCATGCAGTCTGAAATATACATACAACTCTCTGCCCCGGGCAGCACCTGCTCACCTGGACGTGGTTACTAATACACGTGGTAACGCTGATCACCAAGTAAGTAAAACAATCACTGACTCAACTAAGCCTGTATTTTCCTCTGAGTCTGGTGGGGCTGTGGGAGCCCACCCTCCCTGCCTTTAGGGGTCGTTGAGGGGTCCACTCTCTTCTGTCACCCACACCCATGGACACTGGACCATGGCCTTCTTCCTCTTTCCTCCCATCTTTCACCCTCCTATCTTCCCACCCTCTTTCTGCTCCATGGTCCCTGCTCTGGATCAATATCAGTAAACTGCATTTTTTTTTTCCTTTAAAAATTCCTTGCTGCACTCTGAATACTTATAAGAATTTGCCTTTCACTAGCAATGCTGCCTCAGAAAGTATCTGAATAACCACATTAGCCCCTAGGGGAGGCACCAACCTCTGTGTGCTCCCATTTTCTGATGATTCAGTGAGAGCTCCACCATGCTTCCCAAGGCTCCTAAGATTTCTAGAGCATGGGATCCAGAAAAAAGCCCATTGTTTCTGTCTGTCCCTGGCGATCGCTGGAGAGCAGCCGTGTTGTCGTCTAAAATGTCTTCATTCATACCCCTTCCACCATTAGATTGAAAAGGACGGCGACTTCTGCTCTGAAATGCCCCCAAAGCTCCTTGCCTTTCAAACCATGCACTTCCCGGGTCCAGTGAATTAAGCTGAATCAGCTTCCCTTCAATGTTAAAGTGACATTAACGAGCCTCTGCAATTCAGTGCTTCCCTTTTTAAACCAACAGAGGTGATGGTTGAGTTCTGGAAGGAGAAAAAGCTTTTATCTGCTCTCTCTTGTGACCAATGGCTGGCATTTCAAAGGACCAAGTCTGGTTTGGCTCTAACGGGAAATGTGAAACCCGCTTGAAAGGACAGGGCTCAGACCCTCACTGAGGGTTATTCTTCATCATGTCACCCAAAGGGATTCTTAGGTTTTCACTGGAAAGGAGCAATGGAATAGAAAAGAAGAGATAGAAACAGGATCATTCAAAAGCTGAGTCTTCTTCAGATAGTAGAAAACAGGGCTAGTATTGATTCATTCATCTTGCCATGTAAATTCCACTCAACTGCAGGCCAGTGGAACTGCAGAATATGGAAAATCATCTACTGGGGGCTTCCCATATCTTAAGTTCTCAGCTAAGTGCTCTGCACACATTAAATCATTTAATTCTCACAATTATCATTTTTCACTTGGACGTCCCAGGTGGCGCTACTGGTAAAGAAGCCACCTGCCAATGAAGGAGACATAAGAGATGCGAGTTCCATCCCTGGGTCAGGAAGATCCCCTGGAGGAGGGCATGGTAATCAGTTCCAGTATGCTTGCCTGGAGAATCCCATGGACGGAGGAGCCTGGCGGGTTACAGTCCATGGAGTCACAAAGAATCAGACCCAACTGAGCAACTAAGCACGCATACATAAGGATGGGAGGGAATATGATGTAGTTCTTAAATGTGTTGCAGAGCTAAATTATAGCGAAGCCTAGGTGTGAGGCTGATGTAGTATACCAGCTGGAAATAGCATAAGAAGGTGAGTTAAGCCCAGGGAACCGGCATCCAGGTGCAGGCGATGCGTATTTCATGCATCCTGGTATCTGCCTTCCAGACACCGAGAGGGAGAAGAAGGGGCTTCCTCTGATTGGAGAACAGTGACAATGAGGGGCCTTAGAGAGTCAGGGCCAGAAGCCATCCCTGAGGCTGACCACGGATGCGGCGGGCCACCTGCTTCCCGGACATCCATCTGGTTGAATGTGAGCCTGCAGAAGTCGCTTTAAAGTCCCTGTCCTGTCCATCTTACCCTGCCTCAGACACTGCCAGAATTAAGACCATACCCTTGAGTTTAGGCATTGTCTGGAACAGCATCAAGAAAAACTCGTTGGACATAACTGAGGTCTTACGGTACGGCACAGGGGACGCGGCTCAGTGTTCTGTGGCAGCCTGGAGGCGAGGGGGTGGAGGGAGAATGGGTTCGTGTATGTGTGTGCTGAGTCTGAAACCATCACTCTCAGGTTAATCGGCCATGCTCCGACACAAAATAAAAGGTTCAGAAGAAAGGAACTGGCAATACAAGCTAGCTAGCATTTAGAAAAATGAATAAACCACACAAGTGTCACCCATTTAAAAGAAAAAAAGAATGCGGTCTGAGTGAAAAGAAAAACAAACAAGCCTCGGTTAATGGCACACGCACCAGAAGACACACCAGCCTTTCCAGTGTGTGACGGGGCTCTCCCGGCAACATCGGCCCTTTCCCGGGGCAGAGCTTCCCAGCCATGAGTTTCTGGGTCCTGATGATTCATCTTCAGGGTAAGCCATTGCTTCCCCATTCATAACTGTGATGGACTGGAATGTTGTTCGGAAAACACCTACCGACCCTGGACGCCTTTGCAGCTCTACTTCCAGCAGGACCCTACGGCTTGTTCTGGTCAATGGACTGTGAATGGACCCGATGCAGGCAGAGACCTTCGAGGCATTTCCATAACGTGAACAACCTCTTGCACCCTGGTGGCCCACCCTCTAAGAACACAGCCTGGATAGTTGTAGCCACTTCAGCTTGGCCTCCACAACTAACCACACTTGGGAGAGACTTGAATCCAACCCCTGGTTTGGAGTTGAGCTCAGGGATCAGGGAACACAACGCAGAGCCTCCCAGCTGAGCCCAGGGCAGACCCGCTGCATCACGACTGACCAGCAGAAATGGGAACCTTGATCTTAAGTAAGCCATGCCATTTGGGATGATTTCTCATACTTGCATCATGCTATATGTCACGTTCTAGCTCACTAAAACTAAAATCAAATCCATGCATGAAAAATGGAACAGCTAATGTCGGTGCTTATTGTAAGCATTTAACTTCCTTATCCAGTAGCTATCTAAATGTCCACCATGTCCCGGTCATCACTCTATTTTATGTTCTAGGGAAGAGGTGAATGACTGACATGAACACAGTTCTTGCCTTCATGCAGATTATAGTCAGCCCTCCTCTCAGTGGAGATGGACTGGTGCTCTAAACTACAAGGCTGGATTGACAAGGCCATCCTTTCATGAAAAGATGTAACTTTCTCTATTTATTCTTCCTTTTGGTACATTTACAGCCCTGGCAGTTTTATTAGAAAAAGACTGTTAGAAACGTAGACCACAAATGTGTTCCTAATAATGGTCTAGTTATTGACTGTAGAAGCAGGAAAACCATCGGTTCAGTTCAGTCACTCAGTGGCGTCTGACTCTTTGCGATCCCATAGACTGCAGCACGCCGGGCCTCCCTGTCCATCACGAAGAGTGTGTTCAGCCCCGAATCACAGAGGCTCTCAAAGAATCACACCTGGACCAGGCACGAAAGGAACATGTAGAAATCTGTGAGGATGTGAATTCTGGGTCCCATCCCAAACCTACTGAATCCAAAATTCAGGCTGGGCCCGGTCCTCTGTAATTGTAACAAGCCACCAGGTAGTTCTGGTGAGCAATCGAGTGTGAAAAACAAGCCATACCAGAATAATCCCTAGAGCGTGTTTCTAAACGGCACCCAGGTGAGCCGAGCCAGTCTCAGAATGTTTGTTGATTTTCGGGAAATGGCTTACCCATTTAAAACTCAGAACAGGCATTCTCCGGAGGGTAAGAATTTTTCCAGAATGAACAAAGGCCAGTCTTTCTCACTCAAAGAGGGATTATCTTGACAGTTCCTTCAAAGCCAAAATATGCAGTTGGCCAAAAACTGTCTCTGTGGCCAAAAGCAGACACCGACCACATTGTCAAAGCTAAGGTACATTCCCGTTGGGGCTCATCTCAGAGAGACTTTGATTCTGTACCTGAGCCGACAGCCTCGCCCATCTTGCCAGAATATATGCAGTTTGGCAGACAAGCTCTGCAGAATTTCAAGAAACAAAACACCTTACTTTCAAAAATTGATTTCATTAAAAATCCTCAGTGCCTCTGGTTTAGACTCATTGCTTGTTTAATGCAATAAAAAAAAATCTTGAATTAAAAATCAATGAAGTTAATAAACATGTTCAGGTTGAAAACCAACTTTTTATGAACTTAATTTTCCTGAATTTACTCCTTTAGGACACATTAAAGTGTTCAATATAAAACCCATTTTTTTCACCATCACTTAAATTTCCTCCAAATTTCCATGCAACATACTTAAAATTTTAAAATAGGCTAATGCAACTTTAGGTGGTTTGTTTTTGTTAAACTGTAATACATTCTCTGACCCACGTGCACATGGTTAATATTTATGGCTAATCATTAATGTACACACACAATAGATCCTATGAAGTATGGGAGCTAACCTGGAGGAAGAAAATAAACTTCAAGCCTGGTGCTGTGTATCTTCACAGGGCCTTGAGCAAATACAAGAGATATCAATGCAAAACCCTGGTTCCTGCATATATGATATGTCAGATATGAGTGCAGAGGACACTCATTAATGAAAACAGATTATATTAGGGCAATAAAACTAAAATAAAGCCACTCATTTGCTTCGCATGGGTAATTCGATCACTGTGCAGTGTAACTCCATCAACTCCGCTATACCCATCTCGGACCAATTTCCTTCTCATAAAAGGGAGAAATAGGCTTGTCTATACTACTAATTGCATTTCAGATCATTTTAATTTGGTCAAAAACAGTAATTCTCCTAACAATCGCTTATATTTATATTCTGCTTGACAGGTAAACAGAAATTGCCTGCTGGCTAAATAAATCCATGAGTCACAAAAGCCTGCAATTTGAACAGATTTTTCCTCACTCACAGCAAAACCAATGTTGACTCTGTGCTCTAAATAGCATGAGGTGGGTCCTCCTCATTCCTAGATTGAGCTTGGAGTCTCTGGCGGGTCTCATTACCTCATCGTCCAGGTTGCACCCATAATCCCCACCACGACTTTCTTTGTAAGTCAGCAATATCCAGATTGCATCATCGGCACGGGACATTTTCAGTCTTCATGAGAAAGGATGATAAATGGATGCTTTCAAGGGACTCTGCTTCTGAGCTGTCTTATGGGAAAGAAGCTACCCATAGAGCAGGATGAGGCTATATGGATATCTGTGTGCTAGCCTTCCTTTATTCCTCTCTAAGACCTCTAACATACACAACCTCAGCTCAACTCTAAATGAGATGTAAATGGTTGGTTGCGATCTAAATGAATTCTGAGTTTCCAAATTGAGCTATTCAAATTCATAAGAGAAATATCTTCCTTGAGTACTTAATAGCCTCAAAGAAAAATATTTTATGATTATTAAATCCAAATATATGGTGGTGGAATAGAATACAAAATTCGTGACTGTGCTAAGACAGAGAGTAAGACTTTAAGTAAGTTAACGACTTACATCAGACCCTCAAGGTGGGATCCCTGTGGCATGATGGGCACTCTCATGGAAAACCTTGGACCAAGAACTGGTCTAACCTTATACCCACTGATTACATCTGCATTTTATTGTTTTCCAATCAAATAACATGAACAACTTCACAGACAGCCACTGATTCCCTGGAAAAGCAGGCGGTCTGTTTGGATTTCTGCACATGAAAAAAATAGTCCCTTGACCTGATGGCACTTCAGAGCACAGACCAACTCAGTGGACAAGCTGCTAGCCCGTGGTCTCCGTACATGCATGCATGCGTGCTCAGTCGCTCAGTCATGTCTGACTCTTTGTGACCCCATGGACCGTAGTCCACCAGGCTCCTCTGTCCATGGGACTTCCCAGGTAAGGATACTGGAATGGGTTGCATTTCCTCCTCCAGGGGATCTTCCTGACCCAAGGATCCAACCTGCATCTCCTGCCTTGCAGGTGAATTCTTTACCACTGAGCCACCAGGGAAGCCCTCCCTGCCTTTGGTCTCCACTTCTGATTAAAGTGGAAAGATGGTGATTTCCTAGGCCAACTGGAAACAGCTCCAGGAAGAGAATGGAAGCAAGTGATCCACAGATTCTGCCATCACCCTTTGATGCCATTGATCTTTGTAGGAAAAAAATCATAATCACTAAGACAAATGCAATTCTGGTTTTATAGTTCCTGGACCATATCTTATCGTTTCCCTGTATGATACTGGCCACATTAAAGAGTTCTCTGAAGATACATCTCATTATTTATTTACTTAAAAGAACCCTTAGATTTGTATTACACTTTATACTGGAAAAGGCTGGATATTATTCATTACACTAGTGCTTTGGAGAAAGAAAGAGCTTTGTTTATTTTCCAGAGGAAATTACGGAAAAGTTACACTCCCATTCTTTCTCACTTTCTGATCATCTCCTCTTAATTTGAAGAATTTCTGTCCTAAAATTAAGGGTCCCTACTTGGCTAAAGATATATAAAAAACTTTCTGAGTGGCATTGGAAAGAGCTTTTCCCCTCCTGGATAGAGGACAGTGGCGTGAGGAAGGACCTCTTCCTTCTCCCCCCAGCATTGTCCCTCTAGTTTATTCTCTCTGGACACAGTTGTATGAGGCCTGAAAGGCAAGGAGCTGCGGCAGCTTCTTTGTGGCCATGAGGAAAGAGTCAACTGCTTGCACTGATGTAAACAAAGAAACCCAACAGAATGGAGCTGGTAAACTAAACCCAGAACAGCCCCCCAATTAGAAACCCCTGTTTTACCCCCTTTCAGTAAGAATAGCTACTCAGCCCAAAGTGCTGCTAACAGACACAATCAGACCCCGACTCATCCTCAGTGGCTCGTTGAATGAGGAGAATTCACTAAGCATCGGTTTTCTCATCTACAGCATGAAGATGATAAGAGAGGCTACTCCTATCAGCTTTATCTACAACACAGGGCTCCTGAGTGGTTCCAATCCATTGCTTTTATAAGAGAAAACAAAAACTTCTTATATATACCTAACCTTTGGGAGAACAGGGGCTGCCTATAGTTCACACTGGGCAAGACACATCACTGAGCTTTTTCATCTGATTCTTTCTTGTTGTTGTCCATGACTCTGCATTTGGACTTTTTGTTGATTTTGACAGCTTCTTCCACCTAGAGTACTTGATGGAAAATATTTTTCAATTATCAAAAGCCTGAGTGAGCTTCCTTGGTTAGCAACTCTGTGTATTATCACATATATGCTTGATGCTTCCTCATTCCACAAGGAGAGGACAACAGAGGATGTGTGATTGGAATCCTCCTAGAGTTTGCTCTATGAGCCTCTGTCTGTGAAAGAAAGTGAAAAGTGTTAATCGCTTGAGTCATGATTCTCCAGGCAAGAATACTGGGGTGGGTAGCCATTCCCTTCTCCAGGGGATCTTCCTGACCCAGGGATCGAACCTAGGTCTCCTGCCTTGAGGCAGATTCTTTACCATCTGAGCCACCAGGGAAGCCCAACAAGAGAAGGAGCTATTGTGTTTTTCTTTTTTCCTTTTCTTTTAGCTGCACTGCACAGCATGTGGGATCTTAGTTCCCCAACTAGGAATCAAACTTGCCACCACGGCAATGGAAGCTCAGAGTCTTAATCACTGGACCGACAGGGAAGTGCAGTGAAGAAAAGCTATGACTGACCTAGGACAGCCCAGTAAAAAGCAGAGACATTACTTTGCTAACAAAGGTCCATCTAGTCAAAGTGATGGTTTTTTCAGTACTCATGTATGGATGTGAAAGTTGGACTGTAAATAAAGCTGAGCACCAAAGAATTGATGCTTTTGAATCACGGTGTCAAAAGACTCTTGAGAGTCCCTTGGACAACAAGGAGATCCAACCAGTCCATCCTAAAGGAAATAAGTCCTGAATATTCATTGGAAGGACTGATGCTGAAGCTGAAACTCCAATACTTTGGCCACCCGATGCGAAGAACTGACTTATTGGAAAAGACCCTAATGCTGGGAAAGATTGAAGGTGGGAGGAGAAGGGAACGACAGAGAATGAGATGTTTGGATGTCAACACTGACTCAATGGACATGAATTTGAGCAAGCTCTGGGAGATGGTGAAGGACAGAGAGGCTTGGCATGCTGCAGTCCATGGGGTTGCAGAGGTAGACATGACTGAGCAACTGAACTGATTAAAAGCCTTTCATTCACATGGCGTGAAGAAACATATTCTGTGAGATATTCTCCATCTAGGGTTGATAAAGCCAGAGAGAAGTAGGGTGGATCCAAAGCAGGGAGGGGAGAAGAGAGGGAAGAGTCATTGCCTTACCAAATGAAATCAAAATATTATAATTTTTGTGTAGATCAGCACACTATACTCAAAATATGCTCCAATAGGCAGTTTTTTTTGCCTCAAAGAGGCTCCTAAGAAGCAAACTTTGACTTGGCATCAGAAGAAGCCATTTAGAACCCATGCAACCAGGATTGCTGTAAGCTGAAAAATGGTGGGCTTGGAATCCTCTAGCCCACAGGAGGAGGAGGGCAGGCTGTGCCCCGTGCAGGCAGGGCATGTGTTCTGGGCACTAGGAACCAGTGAAAGGTAAAGTGCAAGTCGCTCAGTCATGTCTGACTCGTTGCAACCCCATGGACTATACAGTTCATGGAATTCTCCAGGTCAGAATATTGGAGTGGGTAGCCTTTCCCTTCTCCAGGGTACTAGGAACCAGAGTAATGGTCAAGAATACAAGGAAAGATATTCCAGCTCCAATGGACATATAGAACTTTGCATTCAGAATATCTGGGAAGAAACTTATTTTAGTACATATACATGTTTTTAATACTTTACAAAATTAAGCTCTGGAGTTGCCTTTTGGAATAGCACATGGGAGGGGCAATGCCTTCGCATCTTAATCAATCCTACAGAGGCAGTGCTAAAAGGGAGTGGACTATACATTTTGCTCCAGGTTGATCAGCCTCCTGTTTATCAAAGGCAAGGGCCAGTAATATTTCAGATAATTTTTTTTTTTTTTACAGAACTTGGAGTTGAGGGAAGAAAGCCAGAAAAACAGGTTCATAAAGTGCACTCATTCCCTTTATCTTGCAGCCTGTTTTGATTGTTTGGATCTTGTGCATTGTTTGTTCTGTGTTTCGATCCCGGGGACGGAAAGAACACAAGAAAAATAAATACATTTCTCACAGCCTCATGGGCCTCTCTTTTATTTTCATTTCCTCTCACAGCTTCTCCTCCCAGTCCTTCCACACCAAAAGCACCCTCGTGACAGCATCCTTACCATTTCAAAACAACTCGGCACATCCTGTTCACCTACAGCTGTTTATTTCGATAACCCTTTGATGAATTCAATCAACTGCAAAAATGAAAGCAACACAACAAACAACAGAAAAGACAAAGCAAAACAAGACAGGCTTGTGATTGTGCTGATTTTGAGCACACAGCTCCGAGCTTGACGCTGCCGCTTGAGGGCGCTATGGGAGTTCAGAAAGGCAAGCTGTGCTCAGCCCTGGGTGGCTAGGGCAGCCCTTCATGCCGATCACACCATTTCTGCATTCAACTGATCACACAGGAAACGAGGCAGCCTCTTAGAAGACTTTTGTTTCCTAAGAAAAGGAAGACTGCTGTTCTGTTTTCATGCTTTAAATGTTTTAAAAGCTTTCAGAAAACTAAAATTGGGTCAAAATGAACCACGACTCCATCTTTATTTGTTGAAGATTCAGATATTCTGGGGAGGGGACGGTGGGCACAATAATGAGCTGAATTCCCATATATCATGGAGGACAGACAGACTGATGGGTTTGTGTGCCAAGAAGTTCATGGCTCAGGAGGGGTCCTGGATCTCCTGTGGTCTTTTTTATCCACTAGACCCTCAGTATATGGGATATGGAATCGGCATGAGTGATGTCAGAACAGCACTGGAGCTATTGAGAGGCAGTGATGGACTGGACTATAAACAAGCATTATTGGGCCTAGATTGGCTTATTCCATCTATCACTTTCTCCTTCTCCCCTCCTCCTCCCTCCTCCCTCCAGATAAAAAGAAACCCAGAGAGCAGAAGCTATGCTGTGATAGCTGACATCCTTTCCAAAAAAATATGTGAAATAAATTCAGCACCTTGAAGAGCAGCCTGGCAACCGTTAGGTCTGTACAAGTCTTTGTGGAAATATGAATGTTATGATCTTTGAAAAATTATTCATTAATTTAGAAAATACTGCTTTACAATTTACTTTAAGTCAGCTTTTAAAACATGCATGTCTTCATACACACAAGGGATCTCAGAAGCTAGGACATCAGTAGGTCCATTGATACCTGCAAATGAACTCAATTTATTTGTAAACTTTCCATCCTTAAAGAGTTTTGTTTATGAATGATAATAGAGTCAACTGAGGGCAATCTTTATTATAACTGTATGTTTTACATGCGTCATAGTGTTTAATAATTTTATAAGTCCTGTGATGTGGCTATTACCAAGATGGGATTCCAACTGAGGGGGACACTCTACAGGAGCATCCCCACTATGTGTCTGTCCACTTCTGTCATTTTGATGAGTCGTGCACTAAAGCACATCTCAGGAAGATGTCAAACTGAATTTCCAGGTGGCATAATCATAACCTGACTTCAAAGTCCAGCTCAACAGTCCATCCAGTGATTTTTCAGAAGTTACTAATTGTCCTGCTGGATCGTCATGACATCTCCAAGTACTTGCCTTACAAAGTACATCACGCTCTATCTTGTGCTATTCATTCATTTATTCACCCAACACACATTACAGAGCCTTAACATGGCTGACCATGTCTTATCTCCCCCATCAGATGTTCCTTAAGACATGCGTCTAACTGAGGTTCAAGCGGGGAACTCTGTTGTATACAGAGAAGGTGCTCAAATTAGAGGAAAGTCCATTTAAGCCCCAGAGGTGGTCTTCTGGAAGATACTGTGTTGGGGTTGATTGGGAGATGCTCTGATTGGTGGCTGCTGACACCCCAGTGATACAAAGACGCTATATTGTTCACAACAGCACCTTTCAGAAATGACGGACCATAATCCACAGGCAGGCCATGCTAGCTATGAAATCAGCATATGATTTTAAAGAAGAATGTGAAAACCTCCCGCTCTGTGTGTCCTCTTCCTGCAGGCATGCTGGGCTCCTCCCAGGGTTGGGTACCTGCCTTGAGTCTCCTGCCCCAGAGTACAAGCTCCTTGAGAGGAGAAACTGCTTCCATTTCCTTTACTGTTCACACCAGTGTCTATTGCAGTGCTTGGAACACTGGACATGAGCGATGAGCATTGGTCAAAGGAATGAAAAGGTCTAAAACAACTACAATAAAGGCGTGGCAGACAAGTCTTGGTTGCCTATCATATCAAAGATCCACTGAAGCAAGTGTAGATAGAGTTTCCCTGAATTTATCAATATGTCCTGGGGGATGGCTTCCAACACCCTAGTTTCCCAAGGCAAATAGAGAAAGACAAATAATTTGATATGAAAAAGCAAGAGAATACAGAAAAACATCTACTTTTGCTTTATTATTTGTGCCAAAGCCTTTGACTGTGTAGATCATAACAAACTGTGGAAAATTCTTAAAGAGGTGGGAATACCAGATCACCTGACCTGCCTCCTGAGAAATCTGTATGCAGGTCAAGAAGCAACAGTTAGAACCGGACATGGAATGACTGGTTCCAAATTGGGAAAGGAGTATGTCAAGGTTGTATATTGTCACCCTGCTTATTTAACTTATATGTAGAGTACATCATGCAAAATGCTGGGCTGGATGAAGCATAAGCTGGAATCAAGATTGCCGGGAGAAATATCAATAAACTCAGATATGCAGATGACACCACCCTTACAGCAGAAAGTGAAAAAAAAAACTAAAGAGCCTCTTGATGAAAGGAAAAAGGAGAATGAAAAAGCTGGCTTAAAACTCAATATTCAAAAACTAAGATCATGGCATCCAGTCCCATCAATTCATGGCAAATAGATGGGGAAACAATGGAAACAGTGAGAAACTTTATTTGGGGGGTCTCCAAAATTACTGCAGATGGTGACTGCAGTCACGAAATTAAAAGATGCTTGCTCCTTGGAAGACAAGCTATGATAAACATAGCTGCTGCTGCTGCTGCTAAGTTGCTTCAGTCGTGACCGACTCTGGGCAATCCCAGAGACACCAGCCCACCAGGCTCCTCTATCCCTGGGATTCTCCAGGCAAGAATACTGGAGTGGGTTGCCATTTCCTTCTCCAACGCATGCATGCATGACAAACATAGGCAGCATATTAAAAGGCAGAGACATAACTTTGCTGACAAAGATCTGTCTAGTCAAAGCTTTGTTTTTTCCAGTAGCCATGTATAGATGTGAGAGTTGAACTGTAAAGAAAGCTAAGCGCCAAAGAATTGATGTTTTTGAATTGTAGTGTTGGAGAAGACTGTTGAGAGTCCATTGGACTGCAAGAAGATCCAACCAGTCAATCCTAAAAGAAATCAGTCCTGAATACTCACTAGAAGGGCTAATGCTGAAACTGAAACTCCAATACTTTGGCCACCTTATGCAAAGAACTGACTTATTGGAAAAGACCCTGATGCTGGGAAAGATTGAAGGCAGAAGGGGACAACAGAGGATGAGATGGTTGGATGGCATCACTGACTTGATGGACATGAGTTTGAGCAAGCTCCAGGAGTTGGTGATGGACAGGGAAGCCTGGCATGCTGCAGTCCATGGGGTCACAAAGAGTCAGACAAGACTAAGTGACTGAACTGAACTGAACTGAAGCAAAACATCTGGGCATGCCTGTTATCAAGGTAGGTCTTCTCATAATTCAAGGAAATGCATTCATTGCTCCAGGGCTGGGTAGTCACTTTACCTTCTTGTTGTTTGGTCACTCAATTGTGTCCAACTCTTTGTAACCCCATGGACTGTCCCATCAGGCTTCTCTGTCCATGGGATTTCCCAGGCAAGAATACTGCAGTGGGTTACCTCTGAATAGTCTTCATAGTCTTCAGGAATGAACACATCTTTCATACAGAGGAGGTTTAATAGCGTGAAGAGGGAAAAGCCTTTCCTTTGAGATTTTTGTTTGTTTTAGTGGCAAATAATTAATCTTTAATGGCTAATGAAAATGTATCCTAGAGAAACTAATATTGCACAATGCCACTTAAACCAGGTATTATATTATATAAATCTCTCCAGTGTGGTTTATCTATCCAAAATGGAATTAATACCATTGATAAGCCAATGTAATATTTCCATATTATGAAATTAACTGATTTCTTATATATACTAGCAGTATCAAATGATTAGTTATTCACTTACATATTCATCTATTGTTGTTTACTCCCTAAGTCATGTCTGACTCTTTGTGACCACATGGACTGCAGCATACCAGGCTGCCCTGCCCTGTCTTTCACCATGTCCTGGAGTTTGCTCAAATTTATGTCCGTTGTATCAGTGATGCCATCCAACCATCTCATCCTCTGTCATCCCCTTCTTCTCCTGCCCTCAATTTTTCCCAGCATCAGGGTCTTTTCAAATAAGTCAGTTCTTTGCCTCAGGTGGCCAAAGTATTAGGGCTTCAGCGTCAGCATCAGTCATTAAGTCATTTTAAAAGATTAAATGTTGATAGTTACAGCAACAGTGATGCGTTTTTGAAAGTTCAATAAAGATTTGCTGGAAGGGCTCCCTGTGAGCCTTGGAGAAATACATGCGGCTCCAGGCCAGTGCCTCTGGATGAGCCTGCTCTGTGGTCCTGGGAGACTCTGACTATTGGTCTCAAACAACGATTCTGTCTCAGTGAACACTTGAGCACACTCGCAGGGAAAATAAATTTGTAGAATGTAAACCGACTGAAATCTTTCCTCCAAAGAACCTGTCAGGGTCAATATTGGTCACAGTCAGCTACCTCTCTCCTCTCTGGTGCCTGTCATCCCAAAACTTCAAAGGGGCTCAAACACAGTTCACTCCTGATATTTTCATTAACATGATTTTTCACTGAGCCTAGAGAGCTCCAATGTTTGCATTAAGATGCACAGATCTAAATCAACCTTGAACTGGAAAGACTAAGAAAGGTGCAACAAATAACACTACAGTTTTGAAAAGTTAGTCACTCAGTTGTGTCCAACTCTTCACGATCCTATGGACTGTAGCCCGCCAGGCTCCTCTGTCCATGGAATTCTCCAGGCAAGAATACTGGAGTGAGTTGCCATTTCCTTCTCCAGGGGATCTTCCCCACCCAGGGATTGAACCTGGGTCTCCTGTATTGCAGGCAGGTTCTTTACCATTTGAGACACCAGGGAAGCTTAATAGTTTTGAATGTTATTCTCAAATCGATTGCTTCTTGCCTTCCATTTGCATTGGGATATCATTTCTACTGAGATTTCTGATGACCGGATATGTTCACCAAAGACATGCCTGTTGGGTTTCTAGATCCTGAGGAATGTCCCCTCCTCACTGGAGCACACATCGTGGATGAATGGTGCCAACAGTGGTCCAGAGCTGGCCACGTCTTTCAGCATCCGCTGTGCACGGCGAGCCTTCCACGTCTTTCACCATATGCCATCTCACTGCACACGGTGAGTCTTCCACGTCTTTCACCATATGCCATCTCACTGCACACGGTGAGTCTTCCACGTCTTTCACCATGCCACCTCACTGCACACGGTGAGTCTTCCACGTCTTTCACCATGCCATCTCACTGCACACAGTGAGTCTTCCACATCTTTCACCATGCCATCTCACTGCACACGGTGAGTCTTCCATGGACACTGAAGTGCAGCAAGGGACAAACAGAAATTTTAAAATTTGGAAAAATACCTCCTTGCTTGAATGAGTAGAATGCTTGCCATATAGGGAAGTCGGGTGTGTCTGTAGCCCTGCTTCCTGAGGAGGTGTAAAAATGGGGCACAATGGGGCTCTTTCCACATCTCATCGGCCCATGAATAATGGGAGCCCCCACCAGATGGCTCCACAAATGTCAGGAAAACAAACCCAGCTCAGGGTCTCCAGTGTGCTGTAGACAAGACATTTGAAACTCAGTTCCTCCAGGTTTCTCACTGGAGAAAGGAGAGATTAACAGGTTTTTCAGGGATTATTAAAGCTGTTAAGTAAACTTCTTATATGATGTTTAACACACACACACTCACACACACACACTCTCACACACAACACACATACACACACACAGACACTCACACACACACACTCACACACTCTCACACACACACTCACTCTCTCTCACACACACACACACACACACACACGGGTTTTCACTGTTCTCCCTAGTGCTATACCATGACTATCCTTTCACTGGGTGGTTCAGCCAATGGGTTCACATTTATAAAACAGTCTATTCATTTTTTTTAAAAGACTTAATGTTTGCCAAGGTCTCCAACATCAAGGAGAGCTGCTCTCCTATTTTCATCAATATAGCTAATAAATATATTGTACCGAGGATGTACAAAAGGGCAAATGGTGCCAAGACGATGTATGGGAATCATCTTTGTGGATATCGGTGGATGAGACAAGATTAAAAAACATTCAGTCTGTGCCTCTGCTATAATCTTGAGCTTCTTGATGCTTTTACGTCTTCCATATAGCCTTCCTAGGTGTGTTTAAGTTGATAAATGTCTCTCTGGATAGAAACATAATGCTAGAATATCAGTGCCTACAGATGGAATTTGTATATCATAAGCTGGGTGCCTCAATCCTCTGGCTTACTACCACCATCGCAAGTAATTCCTACAAGAAAAATAAAATATTTCCTGTACTTGGATGAGGGGCAGAAAGGAAATAAAATACATTAGTATTGTACTGAGACATCACTTCAGGCTTGCATTACTCGTTCATTATCCGTAATGAATGAAATGATTCACATAATTTAACATTGAAAGCCTAAGTGATTACTATTATTGTATCACTGCTACATCCGGAAGGCGATGAATTCTCGAGTGTACCTTATTCACTTTGCTTACTCAAGTCTTAAAGTAAATCTGTTACTGGACCACACCATGGTTCTTTTCTGATGGAGCCTCTTCACTCTGTCACTCAAAGATGGCTTAGAAGAGGACAGTGTCCACTGAAGATAAGCAATGGGCTAGTCAGCAATTGCTCCACAAAGGAAGGGCAGAGCACAAAGGGTTTTCTGGTCCAAGAGCCTCAGGATTAGGTGGGAAGGGTACTCTTGAAGGAAACCAAGACACAGAAATAAGCCAAGCAGAAGCTGTGGACTCTGGCCATTTTGTCTGTTTCAGCTTCAGAGAAGTTTCAATTTGAATTGGGTGGGTGTGGGACTTTGAATTCAATCAGTGAATAGAACTGACCAAATAAATTGATGGCTTAATCTTGTCAATTTTCTATTGGTTGAGTTTTTATGAGACAAACGTAGCCTTCAAATAACTCGGTGAGAAGAGAGAAGGGGGAATAAAAACAGAAGTGAAATTGAAGTGAACCACAAATGCCAAGATGAGTGAAGGGAGACGCAAACAATGCCCAGACACTTGCAAGGATAACTTATGTGTCCTTGGCTGGTTTCACACCTTTAGACCATTGGAAGATATCACTACATGTACTGATGACTGCTGTAAGGATGGATTCATAATCTATTAATAAAAAGGGAAGAGAGGTATTGGATAGTTGAGTGATGCATATCAAGCACACACACAAAATGTGTCTTAAGTCAAAAGCGGTAAAACAAGAACCATTCATCTCAACACATATATAAGGAAGGAAGGAGGGAGGGAAGGAGAGAGAGAAGAAGGAGGGAAGACCCATAAATCTGGGGACCTTGGCCATGGAGAAGGGCCTCGCGGCAGCAGCAGCAGTGTGCAGAAGTGGCATAAAGGCACGGCGGGGTCTGGAGCAGTAAGTGTGGTAGACGCTCCATGTCCCCATCTGCGTGACCTCAGACATGTCACATGTGTTTCCCAGAATCTCAATTGCCTCAACCAGAAGTGCACGAGGTTAGAACAAGGGCATTCTTGTTCTTTCATGCTCTAAGCTTTATATAATACACTATTAGCAGCAGAAATACCTTTCTTGCTTTAAAAGGATCTGGGCAGACTTCTGTTTTTAGATAAAAGAATAGATTGTATAGTTTCTGGGAAGAAATAAAAGTTATACAGGAAAAACTGGTGGCATTTAGTTGGGCCCACACTTACTAGTCATATTTTGGATATAGCTATTAACACTAATACTACTGCCATAGAATTCACATCATTCATAGTAACGAGGTCACCTCAATGACCCCTCTACCAATATTACTGTGCAGAAACCGGCCCCTGAGGCCGTCTATAAATGTGCTAATATTGGACAGAGAAAGACAAATATCATAAGATATCACTTATATGTGGAATCTAAAAAATGATACAGATGAAGCTACTTATCAATACAAAACAGACTCACAGAAAATAAACTGATGGTTACCAAAGAGAATAAAACTTATGGCTACCAAAGAGAATAACCATAAGTTTATTTTCTGTGTCTGTGAGTCTGTTTGTTTTGTATTGATAAGTAGGTGGGGGACACATGTGACCTGTGGCTGATTCATGTCGATGTATGGCAAAAACCACCACAATATTGTAAAGGAATTATCCTCCAATTAAAATAAATTAATTTTAAAAAAGAATAGCAGGAGTGCAGGAGAGATAAATCAGGAGTTTGGGATTAACAGATACACACTACCATATATAAAACAGGTAAACAAGGGCCTCCTGTGTAGCACAAGGATTCACTTTCAATGGCTTGTGGTGGCCTGTAGTAGAAAATAATTTGAAAAAAGAATGTACGTACACATGCATATATATGTATAACTGAATCATTTTGCTGTACACTTGAAACTAACACAACACTGTAAATTAACTATACTTTAATAAAAATAGAAAAGCAATACACTTGTGTGTATAAATGAACTCCAATTAATCAGTTACATTCCAATTGCAAAGGGGTCTAGAAAAAATAGCTTACTAGAGTATATTGAAAACACAGCCATTTGTAATAAATATTGCTTGCTCGTGTTTTCACAGAAAAGGGCTCCAAGTAAAAAGTGGGACTGTGAACCTATGTGTAGAATATATGTTAAAATCCTGTTGGTTTCCAAAAAAGAACCATGATCATGAATGGGCTTTCATTTTTTCCCCTAGAAAATTAATCAACCAAGAACCATGGCAACTGCTGGTTTAGCTTATGGAATCACTCACGGTGACAAATTCAACTGCACCAAACGCATATGGAGATGAAGGAGCTGTAGGTACAAGGTCACCTCTTTGTGGGAAAGATTTAGAGCCTTGCAGGAAATCCCCTGACCCTGTGGTCAGTATAAAGAGCCATCACTCCTCAACCAGCTGTGAGCCCACTGCAGTCAGGAGTCCTTTCTCACAGTGAAGTTAAATAGGCATCATGGTGCTGGAAGGGACTTCGGAGATGACTCAGGTTGACCTTCTTTGTTTGGACACAGGGAAACCGCCTCAGAATGAAAGAGACTTCTCTGCAGAGTCAAACGTCATTGCAGAGGGACAAATAGGAAAAAAAAGAAACAGTGAGGACTTCCCTGGTGGTCCACTGGTTAAGAATCCGCCTGCCAACGCAGGGGACATGGGTTCAGTCCCTGGTCGGGGAAGATCCCACACGCCATGGAGCAGCTAAGCCCGTGAGCCGCAACTGATGAAGCCCGCACACCCTAGAGCACAACTCTGCTACTAGAGAAGCCGCGGCATGAGAAGCCCATACATGGCGATGAAGACCAGCCGCTGCTCACCTCAGCGAGAGAAAGCCCACACGCCGCAACGAGACCCAGTGCAGCCAAAAATGAAAAAAATTAAATGAAACACACTAAAACCTTAAAACAACATAATTTTTAAAAAATAAACAGAGAAAGAGAAAGGAGAGAGAGGTAAAGAGAAAACAATTTCTCTTTTTCTTCACTAAGGATGTGCATGTATTCTAAGGACAGAGCGGGAGGCAGACAACTCTGCTCTGTTATTTACTCTGAAAGATATTCGAATGAGTCCACAGCATACAACACAGTAGTTAAAAACCAAACTCCCCAGACTCCTAGCCCAGAATCCCTAGATCCAGATACTGTCTCCCTCACTCACAGAGTCTCAGGAGAGTGACTTGGGAAGATAACCCAGGGGAGTCACTTCCCCACAGGAACCCTCGCCAGGCAGCTGTGATCAGCACTATTATTGGTTAGCCTGCGGAAGCTCCAGAGATACAGAAGTTGCATATGGCAAAAAAAGAAGTAATTGTTCCACCCAGGAAAGTAAACATTTGGCAAGATGGTGGTGATAAATTTTGAGGACAAAAGGGATTGAGGCCCTACATACACCTTGAGGAAACCACAACTGAAAAGACACATGTACTCCAATGTTCATCACAGCACTATTTACATTAGCTAGGATATGGAAGCAACCTAGATGTCCATCAACAGATGAATGCATAAAGAAGACGTGCTATTAATACATATAGACAATGGAATATTACTCAGCCATAAAAAGGAATGCATTTGGGTCAGTTCTAATGAGGTGGATGAACCTAGAGCCTATTATAGTGAAGTAAGTGAGAAAGAAAAAGACAAATACAGTATATTAACACATATATATGGCTTTCCTGATAGCTCAGCTGGTAAAGAATCTGCCTGCAATGCAGGAGACCTGGGTTCAATCCCTGGGTTGGGAAGATCCTCTGGAGGAGGGCATGGCAAACCATTCCAGTATTCTTTCCTGGAGAATCCCCATGGACAAAGGAGCCTGGCGGGCTACAGTGCATGGCGTCGCAAAGAGTCGGACATGGCTGAGTGACTAAGCACTGATTTAATGGAATCTAGAAGACGGTCCTGATAAACCTATTAGCAATGGAGACACAGACATATAGAACAGACTATGGATACAGAGGGGGAAGGAGAATGTGGGACTAATGGAGAGAGTAGCGTATGTAGAGTTCATAGCCAGTGGGAATTTGCTGTATGATGCAGGGGTCTCAGACAGGTACTCTTAGAGGGTGGGATGGGGTGAGAGGTGAGAGGGAGGTTCAGAAGGGAAGGGACGTATGTATACCTGTGGCCGATTCATGTTGATATATGGCAGGAACCAATACAATGTTGTAAAGCAATTATCCTCCAATTGAAATAAATAAATTTTTAAAAAAGGGATTGAGGCCCTAAAATTTGGTGAAGAGAAAAGATAAGGAAAGTGCCTCTTTAGCACAAAGATTCTAGATCTTTTGTCTCTTTAAACGTAAATGAGACCAAAAAGTGAATCCCTAGGACAATGTGGTAAGGCTTCTTACAATGTTTCTTTTCTCAGAATCTAATATTTTTAAATACATAAAATAAACTATATCAAGTCCCAGAGAAAACACATTATTTGGAGACACAGTTTTAAAAATAAAAAATAAAATGCACTTATCCTGGTTTATTAATGAGTCACGACATAATACGTGAAAAATACTAAACTAAACGTTTATTTTAGCTAAAGTAAGCGTTTATGTTTATTTTTTGTTTTTTTAGCGTTTATGTTTAATGACATACTAGTACAATGACTGTTTAGGCTTAGATAAATTAATGCCATTTGCCTGTGGCATGTCTTTGACAAGGAAACATCCCCACCACAACTGGATGTACGTATCTGACTTTTTATTTTGATGATTATAGCGATGGGACCCCTGTTTTGCAAGTGACATGGTTATGACTAGGATGAAAGTTTTCAGAACTTGCTTCACAAGGAAAAGGTTTTCTGGATTCCAGAAGCACTAGGTTCTCCAGAGAATTTTTTGAGTTAAACGCCAACCGTGAGGGCAGCCGTTGGAAGTTTCCCGGCTGCAAGGTCGCTGGGCTGAGAGGTCCTAAGCCTGACCAGTGATGCTGCCTGGAGGTTCGCCCGCAGCCCCGGAGCCAAGGAAGCAGAGGCAAGGCAGGAGACAGACAGGCCCTGGCTGGGCAGCAGCGACCAGTCCCCTGCTGACACTTCAAGATGACTGGCCAGAGACAACCCAGAAAACTGACCCCATATAAGCAACCTAAGCTGCCCACTATTGCAACTTATTCTGAGCTCATGCGTGAGCTCTTCTACATGGACTCTGCTACTAATAAACCCTACCACTATTGCACAAGCTTGCCCTCTCTGCTGAATTCTTTCTTCAAAAAGGACAAGGACTGAGGTTCCTTCTCCCAGCTGTTCTGCCACCAAAACCAGGGGCAGGGCTGAAGCAACTATGATTTTCAATAAACGGTGGCAGCATGTGCTTTGGCACGACTCCACATGTCATCGTGGTGTGAAAACACCCGTGATTTCTCTTGTTCACGATGATGACAAAACTACCATGGCTTTCTGTCAACAACTCGTGGGAGCAAATCTCAGCTACAGTCAAACATTATGAAATTAACCATAACCTTTCCTTTGGTCCGAGTTCATGGATCCCTGAGACTCAATACTGAGAAATCTTGCTTTAGTCTTGAGACGAGAAGGAAAGGTCCAGGCCTGTGATTTAAGAGGATTCCCAGGGATGAGGAAGAAGACTTAGGCACCGAGAAGCCTGGTACACAAGTGAGGATTTTCTCATCAAAAATCTCTCTTGGAAATTTCAGTTGGCAAAACCTAGCACACGTTACTCATGAGTTAGTGGTGCCTCAGGGAGTTAAGGGGAAGCGTGTGTATTCACTCTGGGGCAGGAGGGAGAGGTGACAGACAGCAAGAGCTCTGTTGAGCTGGGAGGTGAGGGCTCCCAGTGGTCAGCCGCAGACTCTGCGCAGGCCTGGAGGGGCATGAATGACATTGCTCCTGGATAAATAGCTCAGGGACACTGAGATCCTCTGACATGTCTCAGGGCTGGAAAAGGGTTAACAGACCAGGCTGTGGCTGGCACGTCACCAGCCAAGGACCTCTCTGCAGGGAGTTTTCAGAAAGAAATGTAGAGGGGGAAATCCTGCTGCTAAAACAGAGAACTCCCCCAGGTGTTCGGACGGAGCAGTGTCTGGGTACAGATAACCAGACCCAGAGGGGACTCTGAGAATGGAGCCGGACATTGCGAAGAACTAAGGTCTACAGGGTGGTGCAGGGGCCAAGATTCTCCACCCAGCCTGTGAGCTTCCAGAGGCATCAATTATACAACCTCTGAGCCATGGAAACATCTTTCAAAATACTGGCTCCGCCCAAGGCCTTGCTGGGGTGACTCCCCAAAGTGTGTGCACCTGCATCTTCCTGAGAGGGACCCACAGCATCAGCTCCAGGACCTCCATAGCCAGGGCCAGGCTGCGGTCCCCACAGAGGGACCCAGACATGTGGTCTGTCGAGGCTGTGTGTGTGTGAAGGGAACAAGGGGAGCGATCCTGATGTGGGTTGGTTCTGTTGGGAAGACATCACCGGGCTGAGGGGCAGAGAAAGAGCTGGGGGCCCTTTTTTACGATGCAGACAATGGTTAATCCATTGTGCCAAGGAAGAAATGGAGATGGAGTCGATAAACATGGCCATGCCTCTCACTTAAATCTAACTTGGAAAATGTGGCAGAAGGTCGACATTTGGAGCATTTTAGAGATAAACTAGGTTAGCATGGGTGCAACGGTGCACCCCGTGAAGTCTCCCCAGAGTCAGACACTCCCCCTGACACACCAGGCTTCGGGCTGGGTGGGACTGCGGGATAGACCTGGGGTGTGTGTGTCGAGGGGGTGTGTTTGTGTGTGACCAGTGTGTGTGCACATGTATGCCTGTATGTGGGGGTATGCGGGTGTGTATGTGTGCATATGTGTGTATGTATTTATGTGGTGTGTGTGCATGTATGGGGGGATTGGCAGGGGCTGGGTTCAGAGGCTGAGAAGAAGGAAAAGCACCCCACAAGGCCAGTGCAGGGGTGTTTGGTGGAGATGCTGGATCCGGCCTGTGTTCTCCTCCGTTGTTGTGTCCGGGGATGGATGAGAGAGTCAAGAAGAGACAGAAGAGGCTGCAGGATGGAGGGACAGAGAGAAAGAGGGGCTCAGGAGGGCAGAGACTCAGAGAAGCTGGGCCTGTTCCCCTCATCCCTGGCTTCAGGAGAGAGTCCAAGAGCAGGCAGAAGAGTCACTGTGACCCCTGTGAGGAGGGTGGCTTGGTCTTGAGGAGCCTCTGCAGACAAGATGCATTCAGGGTACAGGCCCTGCTGCTGAATTCTGCTGGGGTGAGTGCGGGGAAAAATATATATGGATGTGCATATAAGTGTGCAGGGGTTGGACGTGCCACGTGTGCATATATGTGTGCAGGGATTGGATGTGCATGTGTGTATATACGTGTGTAGGGGGTGGACGTGCATGTGTGTATATATGTCTGTAGGGGGTAGACGTGCACGTGTGTATATATGTGTGCAGGTGTTGGACGTACACGTGTGCATATATGTGTGTAGGGGATGGACATGCACATGGGTATATATGTGTGTAGGGGATGGACGTGCACGTGTGTATATATGTGTGCAGGGGTGATATATAACCCAGGCAATGGGAGGTTTGTTGAACCCCTCACAGAGAAGAGCCTCTGGAATTACTTTGAGAAACAGTGTCACTTGCAGAAGAGCCAGGAGCTCCAGGCAGGGAGGAGAGAAGCCCCAACCACTAGGAGGAAGACAGCTCCTGGGATGGAGGTGCAGAAAGAGGTTCCGTGAATTCACATGAACTTATCCACAAAACAGACTCTCAGACAGAGAGCATGGACTTGTGGTTGCCCAGGCGGAGGGGTTGGGTCGGGGGAAGCCCCGGGAGTTTGGGGTTAGCCCATGCAAACTCTTATCCCGAGGATGGATAAACAGTCAGGTCCTACTGCAAAGCACGGGGTTACAACTCAATAGCCTGTGACAAACCATAATGGACAGAATATGAAAAAGAATATGTAGGTATGTATATATACACATATCTGTATATCTATGTATCTGAAATGCCTTGCTGCACACAAAAATTAACACAGCATTGCAAATCAACTATACTTCAATAAAGAGTTTCAGTAAGTAAAGCAGACACTTGGGGGATAACTGTGAAAAGTTAATTTCTAGGGCACGATGGAGAGAAAGAGGGGCCCAGGAGGGCAGAGACTCAGAGTAGCTGGGCCTGCTCCCCTCGTCCCTGACCTCAGGGGAGAGACCAAGAGCAGGCCGAAGTCACTGCAGCTCCCGCGAGGAGGGGGCCTCTGAGACAGAGAATGAGATGACCTTGACAGCTGGGAGCCTCTTGCTCAACAAATTACAAGCAAACACGTGTCTCAACTGAGCCAGGGGCCACGTGGACCTGCAAGGCAGGGCCCCAGACTCCAGGACACTTGGGCACAGCCCTGGGAGCCCCGGGTGTTGGGAAGGAGGACAGATGCTGTCTGATGCATCACACAGCCCAGCCCCAGCGGGTAAAATCAAAGGTTCCATGCAACCCAGAGGGGGCAGTGCCAGGCAGTAGGCTCCCCCTCACCCCAGGGTCCAGAGCAGAAAGAGTTCAGCTGCCTCTTCAGTTCAAGAGATGTGGACACATTTCCTGGAGGTTGAGGGAGAAGGAGGCTGAGAGTGGAGCTTCTGGTGGAGGAGAAGGATAAGCAGGAATTCAGCATCCTGTCAAAAGAAGGGAAAAGCCATCTTCCCAGGGCCAGAGGAGACCAGCGGGAAGAGAAAGTAGGAGAGAGCGCCGAGTGCAGAGTTTGAGGGAGGCCAGGGCGGGGGGCATCTCGATCTGGGAAATTACACAGACAAGCTAGGGGAAAGGGCCAGAAAGACAGGGACTGGAAAGGTGGGAGCCCGTTGAGGGTTAAATCACACTGTGGGCAAGTGGAGCACAGCTGGATCGGAAGCAAGGTTTACATGGCACGGAGCACAGGCTGCTGAGAAGGTTGTCTGTGGACTCCAGGAGAGGAAAGAGGAGGTGCTGAGTGTAAGGTCAGGAGCCTGAGTGTCTTGACCCTGACAAGAGGAAAATACTGTCAACACGGATGGGGTTTGTGTTTAATAAATGAAATGCAGGAGTTACATGTCCTCAAATTTGAAAGGTTCATGGTTTGGAGGATGCAAGATCATATGTGTAATATCCTTTGTGCTCTGGATGCATCACACAGCCCAGCCCCAGCAGGTAAAATCAAAGGTTCCATGCAATGATGATGAAGAGACAAGCTCGTTGAGAGGATACGGCTTTCACAAAAAGACTCACTAACATGGAAAATGAAGTGATGGTCACCAGCAGGGAAGGTGGGAAGGAGGCACAAATCAGGAGCTGGGGATTAACAGACACACACTAGTACATATAAAATAGTTACACAAGGGGAATTCCCTGGTGGTCCAGTGGTGAAGACTCTGTGCTTCCACTGCAAGGCATGGGTCCGATTCCTGGTGTGGGGAATTAAGATGCCCACGTGCTGCGAGACATGGCCAAAAAATAAACAAACAGAGCTTTAGAAAAATAGATATAAACAAACACCTACTGTATAGCACAGGGAAATATATTCAGTATCCTGTAATAGCCTATGATGGGAAAGAATCTGAAAAGGAAGACACATATTCACAACTGAGTCCATCTGCTGTACACTTGAAATGTTGTAAATCAGCTATACTTCAATTTTAAAAAGTATATAGCTTTCCAGTAGGAAGGGTGTGCTCAGAAAGAAATTTAATGAAGGGTGAAGAATGGATGAAAACGGACTCATAGGACCCAATCCTGAGATTCAGACCTGTCAGAATTCAGGATGGAGAGACACACGTTTAGATTCAAGAGGAAACTGGGTGGAATGCGCATTTAGAGAAGGGAAGCGGGTGGCTGGCAGGAGCTACGACCAAGAAAGAACAGAGCAGGTGGACGCTCGGAGGGAGGGGCAGGCCTTCCTTACTGTGCTACAGCGAGGGCCAAAAGACACGGTCAAAGCCCAAGGAAGGAGGCATGGTGCAGAGCAGAGGAGAAATGCCCACTGGCCTGGAAAACGGTGAGAAGTCCAGTGAGAAGGAGGAAAAGCCAAGCCCGCTGAGAGCAGTAGGGATGCTCTATGGAGATCTGATGTCTGGTGATGCCCACCTCGGTCTTCCCGCCCCCACGCCCACGGCCTCCCACATTTTTATTATAGGGCCTTCTGGCTAACATGGCTGGTGGACTGTGGGGCTGTGGGAGGACCCAGTCTTGACCATCTGCCGTCTTCTCATCTTCCTCCCCTTGGACCTTCTCAGCCCAGACCTTCCATCAAAACCCAGGGCTCTTAGGATGCAAAAAATGGGGTCGAACAGTAGTTCTCCAATGAGGTACTGTTTGAAAACGTTTGCAAAGACTAGTAAAACTTGGGCGAATCACGTTAAGTTAACGAGGCAAGAAAATATTTAGATAAAGTAAAAGTGTCATAAAAATTCAGGCACGATTATTCGCTAATAAGAGCTCTCAAATATCCTCTTCCACCTCCTGATGGGAAATGAGCTTGCTGAACAGGGAGGATTATTTGCTAAGATGTTCTCTTTAATTTGTATTTTTTAAAAAGTAATCATGCTATGTTTAATTTCCTTTGGAACTCCCTCATCATAATTAGATCTCAAAGCTTTTACTACTAATCTCTTTGGTTCTTTCCCAACACAACAGGGAAACACAAGAACAAGCCCAGCCAACAACCAGAGAACGCAGCTGCCACTGCTAAGCTCTGTGTGCCTCGGATTCAAGTGTCACACTGCTTTTAATTCATGTGGAGTCTGGAGAGACAGCTCTGTTGTTTGCAATATTGCATAGTCAAAAAAATACTTTTGAAAACTATCACTGAGGTCACATTGGATAGAATAGGCCCATATGGAAGATCTCGGAAGGGCCAGGGTTACCTTTGGAGATAAAGTTCATGATAACCCCTGGTATTTATTTGCACCAGGCTCATGCCCTCCATCGGAGAAGGCAATGGCACCCCACTCCAGTACTCTTGCCTGGAAAATCCCATGGACGGAGAAGCCTGGTGGGCTGCAGTCCATGGGGTCGCGAGGAGTTGGACACGACTGAGGGACTTCACTTTCACTTTTCACTTTCATGCATTGGAGAAGGAAATGGCAACCCACTCCGGTGTTCTTGCCTGGAGAATCCCAGGGACGGGGGAGCCTGGTGGGCTGCCGTCTATGGGGTCGCACAGAGTCGGACACGACTGAAGCGACTTAGCAGCAGCAGCAGCACGCCCTCCATGGAGGCTGAAATGGAGTGAAATATTCATCCCCACCCAGCGACACTTGAACAAGTGGCGTCTGGGAGCCAGCGTTTTCACAAACGGAGAAAAGCTGAAGCCTTGCCACCCGCTCACCGTGAAAGGAGTCACGTACTGCGGCCCCTCCATTAAGGTCAGCCGTGGTCCAAGCTCAGACTTGGTTCAGTCCTCCAGCAGAAGGACAGAGATTAGAAACAGGAAGAGGAAAAGGCACCCGAGGCTGAACCCAGGAGCAACCGGGGGTAAGCTGCCCACTGTTCTTTGCTAGTGGAATCTCGGGGATGCACTTGATTCTCCAGAAGCTGCGTTACTAACCAAGGAAGCTCCCCGGAGGCTTGGTGCCCAGAGCTGGTGCTAGGGGTTGGTCACTGGGCACACACAGCTGACTTCAGCCACGCAGCCCACCTCAAGGCAAAACCAGGCTTCACTCTATATCACGTTTCGCTGTCATTGTTCAGTCACTAAGTCCTGTCTGACTCTTTGTGACCCTGTGGCCTGTAGCGCGCCAGCCTTCCCTGTCCTTCCCTATCTTCTGGAGCTTGCTCAAACTCATGTCCATTGAGTCCGTGACGTTATCCAACCATCTCATCCTCTGCCACCCTATTCTCCTCCTGCCCTCAATCTTTTCCAGCATCGGGGTTTTTCCAATGAGTTGGCTTTTCGTATCAAGTGGCCAAGGTATTGGAGCTTCAGCATCAGTTCTTCCAAAGAATATTCGGGGTTGATTTCCTTTATGATGGACTGGTTTGATCTCCTTGCTACCCAAGGGATTCTTAAGAGTCTTCTCCAGCACCACAGTTTGAAAGCATCAATTCTTCGAGGCTCAGCCTCGTTTATGGTCCAGCTCTCACATCCATACATGGCTACTGGAGAAACCATAGCTTTGACCGTACGGATCTCTGTCAGCAAAGTGATGGTTCTGCTTTTTAATATATTGTCTAGCTTTGTCACAGCTTTCCTTCCAAGGAACAAATGCCTTTTAATTTCATGGCTGCAGTTACCATCTACAACAATTTTGGAGTCCAAGAAAATAAAGTTTGTCATGGCTTACACTTTCCCCATCCCATTTTAGGACAGATTATAAGGTCAGACCCATACTAGGTGGCCCATGGCCTCAGGCCACCGACTACACTCTCACGGGGTGGGGACAGAATGTTCCAGGGGATGGAAGCTAACTTACCAGGAGCAGCCAAGGGCCAGCCCTGAAGACAGGCCTTTCCCGGGGACGTTCAGTGTCTGAACAACCCAGGCCTGCACAGCCGGTCCCTTCTGAGACTCCTCTGGTAGTCCAGTGCTTTCAATGCAGGGGACATGGGTTTGACCCCTGGATGGAGAATGATGATCCCACATGCCACAGAGCAACTGAGCCTGAGAGCTGCAACTGAGACCTGACCCAGCCAAGTAAATAATAAAGTTTATTTTTTTTTTTTTAAGTCAACCGTTTCCTGCTCAGAATCCCTTTTCCTTTTCATGGTCCAAAAAGAGAGTTCTGAGCTTTTCAAACTTTTGTGACTACCATCTATTATGAGAGCTATTTTATATAGCCACACAGTAAATGCTTACAAATCCATATATAACATACAAATTTCCGCAAAATAATAGCTCATTCTACTATCTAGGATGCACAGGGTATTGCTTTTTTTAACTGCATTTTATTTACTTTAAGCTGATGAGGATACATGAAATTCATTTCATGACCTTCAAATGTGTCACAACTTACATCTGAAAAAAATGGATGGGCAGGAGAATGGAAACTGTTAAAGCCATGAGGAGCCAGAAGCCTTTATTTGAAGAAAAGGCAGCCTCGTTCATAACCGAGCAGGGCTCGACATCATTCACCGCTCGACATCATTCACCGTGACAGCTGGCAGAGAAGATGGCCGCACGGATAAAACGTCACAGAGGATGAGAGAGGGGAGACGGGGAAGGCAGCCCCGTGTGCCCGTTTCAGCCATGTCATCACTCTTCCCTGGAAACTCCCAAACTCTGCTTCTCTACTTCTTGGTTGAGGCTGTCTCGTTGCTCAGTCCTGGCTGACTCTTTGTGACCCCATGGACTATAGTCTGCCAGGCTCCATGGGATTCTCCAGGCAAGAATACTGGAGAGGGTTGCCACTTCCTTCCCCAGAGGACCCTTCTGACTCAGGAATCAAACCCGCATCTCCTGCGTCGGCATTCTTCCCCACCACGCCACCAGGGAGGACCCCTCTGCTTCCTATCTCCTTTTCATCTTTTGCCTTCTCCATTATCCTCCCAGCTCTCCAACAGATGAGTGCTCGACATGGCCCTTTCTTGTTTTCTGAGCTAGATGTATTCTTCCCCTTAAGACTTCTGTTCTCACAACCCTTCTCAGGGAGAAAATAATCAGGTGATCTGATTAGTACAAAGTGTTAAACACTTGAGGTGTATAAACAGTTAAAGGACGTTTCCTGGGAGTACCAGTGTTTTAATGTCTGCCCCCTCCGTCGCCCCAAATCATGACCCTTGGAGTCTGGCAGCCTGTGGGTGACAGTTTTAGAGAATACGGGTCACGCAAGCTTCCCCAAAACCTGCCACACTGCTCGGTCCACAAAGAGCCCTCAGGTGGTGGTCTGACCCTGGAGAACTCCAGTTCATGTCCACGGAACGACACGTTTGAGAACCTCAGTATATTTTCTCGAGTTCCCCTTGTTTGGAATGAAGTGTTTTGATGAGCACTGGCATATAAGAAAAAAAAATTAAACGTATCATCTAATAAATCTGTTCTGTCTTCAACGAGCCCAGACTTTAAGTACACACAGCCATTTATTCAATTACCATCAATCTTTCTGGATGTGATTTGTGGATGACAAGAAAAATAATACACATGAAAGTGGTTTTGAGGCTTACGATCCACACATATAAATATATCAACTCATCAAATTCTCTGAATTGGGCACCTAACAACAGACATGATGTGTGGATTGATAACTTGACGATTGGCCAGGTTCAGTCTTTTAATTCAAATGATAAATACCATATTTGCTCCCATAATTTCTTCTCCTTCACACTTTTTTAAAGGAAATATTTTACTGCTGAGAAGGAAATTATGCAGCCTGGTAGTATAACTTCCTCTCTTGGCAGACTGAGTGAATCTAAGTGCCAGAAATCCCAGAAAAAAATCAGAACATCAAAGGTCACAGGTAAGCATTTAAAAGTAGTAAAAACTCAACCTGAAATTGCTGTGGGGGAGACGTTTCGACAGCCCCCACTTCTAAGAACCGTTTGGATGTATATTTAAATAGGAACTGACCAATCTTTTAGAATCCTCTTCTCCATTCTGCAGTCATTTAACAAAACCATCTGAAGTCTTTTTGGACAAGTACAGTCTTTGTAACACCACAATCTGTTCTTCAAGAAATACAAAGACAGCGCTTCAAATGTCCCAATTCTATTAAACCAAATGGCAAAGTCCTCTAAGCTTCTGTGATGTAGATGGCTGTGAAAACACAGGTCCTTTATGATTTGGGGAATGCAGACTTCAGAAATGCATGTGTGAGCGTGTGTGCATGTGTATTGTTGTGTGCATCTAGGTATGTGTGTCTGTGTGTGCAGAATTCCCAGACCCAGCTCTAGGACCCCTTTTCCCCTGTTACATCACACAATTCCCTGAGAACTCTGTGGATAAAGCTTCTAATGACACCCAGGGTAGCTGTGTGTCTTAAGGATTGGTAAGACCCTACCAGGGACCCTGGAATCTCTGGGCAACTCAGAGATTAGCACATGGTGCGGTGGGACCAGAGAGGATCCATGCTGATGCTCAGAACAGCCATTGGCATCTCTGCCTTAGGAGGGTCCCTGGGACAGCAGGGAAATCGGCCATGCGCTGACTCTTGGGCTAGGAGTTAAGGAGACAGTCCGAACCTCAAGCCATGTGGAAACCAGACAGCAGCTGGGTCCTCCCTGCCCTCTGAGTCCTAAGACAAGCTCCAACTTCCTCTGTTTCCTGAAAGGAAGCCCAGAGTCTTCACCAAGATTTCTCTGAACACCCAGGCAGGGTATACACAGCACCACTGCGATGCGTGTTGGGTCAGGGGAGAGATCTCTTTCCAGCTTCTCTCTCACATCTTTCATCTTTATTTTCTCATCTTTCTTTTCCTCTCAAAGGCAAAGCCCAGTAGCTCTCACTCTCCACTTGGCACAACCAGCTCTGTGTGGCATGGGTTCCCAGTGTCCTATTTTCCATGTTGAAGCGACTCTTCAATTATTTTTTCTACAGAAAGGTCAGGCTCTCACTAAGAAAAGGTCAGGTGGCAACTGCAATTATAATTCATTATTTTTGTTTCCGTACAAAAACCATAAGTGGCATTAGCAGCATCATGCAGTCTCCTTCCCAACTACGCTCCAAGCCCATCCTCATCCTGCTCACCAGGTAAGCAAACCAGCAGGGAACGTCAGTTGCTCCGCATTTCCTCCCTCTGACAAGTGCAATCTGATGGCCCTTCCCTGAAGTCTGGGCTGGACTCCACGCCATCCTGGGACTCCCAAGGCTGGACCAGGAGGAGCCTTGCAGCTTCTGCCTGAGACTCCAGGAAGACGGCATCAGGGAGCCCTGAGCCACCGGCGGGAGGACCTGAGACTGCTGGGGGGCGGAAACCACACGAGCCCAGCTTGCAGCCACCAGATCTCTGAGGGAGAATGCTTAGGATCCTGTAGACCAGCACTGCCAAGGGGTGGGAAGGACATGGAGCCCACACATTGCCCAGCCAAGCCCTGCCTGAGATATTAGCCCCAAAATTACATGTTAAAAAAAGTTGTTTGAAATCACCATGCATAAGACATAGAAAACAAAGCTATGGATACCAAAGTGGAAAGGGGCTCAGTTCAGTTCAGTCACTCAGTCATGTCTGACCCTTGTGACCCCATGGACTGCAGCACGCCAGGCCTCCCTGTCCATCACCAACTCCCAGAGCTTGCTCAAACTCATGTCCATGGACTTGGTGATGCCATCCAACCATCGAATCCTCTGTCAACCCTTTCTCCCACCTTCAATCTTTCCCAGAGTCTTTTCTGATGAGTCAGTTCTTCGCATCAGGTGGCCAAAGTATTGGAGTTTCAGTTTCAACATCGGTCCTTCCAATGAACATTCAGGACTGAACTCCTTTAGGATGGACTGGTTGGATCCCCTTGCAGTCCAAGGGACTCTCAAGTGTCTTCTCCAACACCACAGTTCAAAAGCATCAATTCTTTGATACTCAGCCTTCTTAATGGTCCAACTCTCACATCCATACATGACTACTGGAAAAACCATAGCTTTGACTTGATGGACCTTTGTCAGCAAAGTAATGTCTCTGCTTTTTAATATGCTGTCTAGGTTGGTCATAGCTTTTCTTCCAAGGAGCAAGTGTCTTTTAATTTCATGGCTGCAGTCACCATCTGCAGTGATTTTGGAGCCCAAGAATATGAAATTTCTCACTGTTCCCCATCTATTTGCCATGAAGTGATGGGACCAGATGCCATGATCTTAGTTTTTTGAATTTTGAATCTTAAGCCAGCTTTTTCATGCTCCTCTTTCACCTTCAAGAGACTCTTTAGTTCCTCTTCACTTTCTGCCACAAAGGTGGTATCATTTGAGTATCTGAGGTTATTGATATTTCTCCCAGCAATCTTGATTCCAGCTTGTGCTTCACCCAGTTCCAGCATTTCGCATGATATACTCTGCATATAAATTAAATAAGCAGCATGACATATACAGCCTTGATGTACTCCTTTCCGAATTTGGAACTATCCTGTTGTTCTATGTCCAGTTCTAACTATTGCTTCTTGACCCACATACAGATTTCTCAGTTGGCAGGTAAGGTGGTCTGGTATTCTAATCTCTTGAAGAATTTTCCAGTTTCTGTGATTCACACAGTCAAAGGTTTTAAAGCAGTCAGTGAAAGAAAAGGGTGGGGAGGGATAAATTAGGAATCTGAGATTGACATGTAGACACTAATATATATGGAAATGGGAATGGCTACCCACTCCAGTGTTCTGCAGAGACGGACACAACTGAGCAATTTTCACTTTCACTACTATATATAAAATAGATAAACAATAAGAACCTGTTGTATATCACAGGGAACTATATTCAATATCTTCTAATAATCTATAATGAAATGGAATGTAAAAAAAAAAAAAAAAGAATATATATAGGCTCCTCAGCTGGCCTAGTGGTCAAGAACCCACCTCACAATGCAGGAGACATAAGAGATGTGGGCTCGATCCCTGGGTCGGGAAGATGCCTGGAGAAAAGCGCGGCAGCCCACTGCAGCGCTCTTGCCTGGAGAGTCCCATGGACAGAGGAGCCCAGCGGGCACAGTCCATGTGGTAACAAAGGGTGAGACACGACTGAGCGACGCTCACGTTTCGTTTCATGTACGGTGTGTGCGTGTGTACAGTGTGGGTGAGTGTGCCTGTAAGATGTCACGGGGCTTCATCTGGAACCTGACTGTCAGGTCAGCTGCCTTCCCAGAGTCAGCAAGAGACACGAAGATGCATTCTATGGACAGACAGACATGGGCTTTCCACGATCACCCCGGCTCCCAGTTGAAAGTGGTTCCCATGGGAACCAAAGTGAATGAAGGTCTCTGGACTCATCTGTGAGCTCCCTGAATCCAGACAGCAGTAGTAAGAGGAGAAAACCATAAGCTCAGAAGAACTAATTTTTGGTTATTATTTGTAAGCTATTACTAAATCAATACGAACGCCATCCTTAGAATGCAGAGACAGCCACATTATACAAGTGTTTCTTCCTGATACAATTCGTTAATGACTCTGTTCCCTGAAGAGAGAATCTAAAAAACAATGCAACTGCTTTGCATGCTTCTGGTCTTGTAATAAAACATCTCTGGAGGAAGAACGATTGGCTACTAAAGCTAGTTACACCGTGTGTGTTAAAAATGCAGTCTAGTGTTGAAAATTAAGTAAAAAAAAAAAAAAAATGTCAGAGGCAGATAAATATTTGATAGAGGTGGGAGGGAATGAAGAAAGTCCGCTTTAGACAGGATATTGGTTTTCCTCTGATAAACATCACCTTGCTCACAAAATTAAATTTAAAAAAAACTAAGAAACTCTTAATAAGATGGTGCATTCTTAGGTTTGTATCCAGAACAAATGGTGAGTTGTTAACAGTGACAGCCATTTTTCTTTGCAAATTATTAATAGTGAATGTTTGCCCCCTCCATAAACATGATGGAGGTTTGCATTATTCATCTGTGTTAGAACCTTTTGAAATTCTTTTCCCTATGGATGGGATTTGTTTTGCATTCAGCCGTATTCCCCCCAACCCTTCAGTCTTGCTTTAAAGGTGGATGAGAAGCTCTAAAGATATGGGGGAAGGTGATTTCTGAGCAGCTGCAAGACAGTGGTGGAAATGCCACTGTGAACCCTTTCTTATCCTCAAAGCTCCGCCTTAATGAAGAACCACAGGCAACGGGGAGGGTGTTCTCTCTGCCTGTCGTGCAGGATAGAAGCCACCAGTGACATATATCCTGTTCATGCAAATGTGCTCAGCCTGATTTGAGTATTAGCTTCACCTTGATTTCCTTTGTGTATAAAGAGCAACGAATGCCTCTTTTAATACCACGGTCACCCTGTGCCCTTCACCTGGGGACAGCATGGAAGGTTCTCCTGGAGCTCAGGTTATATAATGTCTTGGTATCCACTCTACTGAAAAGCCCAAACAAGCCTGCTTGTGAGCTCAGACAGCCCGTGAAACTGTTCTTTCTTCCCCAGGCAGAGGAGGCTTGACTGCACCTGGATCCCACGAGGAGTCGGCTGCTGCTTATTCAGGAGGAAAATCAAGCTGCAACTTGGAGAGCCATCATAGATCGAAGGAGAAATGCTACCCAGTGGGCAGAAATGGCCTTGGACGTCCCATCTCTTTCAGCGCCCTTTCTCACCTCAGCAGCCACTCACCCTCCCTTATAGAACTTGATTTTCATTGAAGTCTAGTTGATTTACTATGTTGTGTTAATTTCTGCTGTAATATACGTATACACATGCTTTTCCATATTCTTCTCCACTATGGTTTATCAGAGGATGTTGAACAAAGTTCCCTGTGCTGCACAGCAGGTCCTTGCTGTTTATCCATTCTCTATATAACAGTTCCTTGTTGCTTATCCATTCTCTGTATAATAGTTCGCATCTACTAACCCCAAGCTCCCAGTCCATCCGTCTCCCTCCCCTTTCCCCTTGGCAGCCTCACTCTGTTCTCTATGTCTGTGCGTCTGTCTCTGTTTCATAGACAGGCTCACATGTGTCATATTTTAGATTCCCATAAACAGGATATCATATGGTATTTGTCTTTGTCTTTCTGGTTTACTTCACCTAGTATGCTAATCTCTAGGTCCATCCATGTTGCTGCAAATGGCATTATTTCATTCTTTTTGTGCCCGAGTAATATCCCATTATATATATGTACCCCGTCTTCCTTATCCATTCATCTGTTGGTGGACACTTACTTTTAATAACTGAGCGTCTAGCCTGAGCCAGGCACTGTGCTAGGCTCTGTGGGGCTGCAATGGATGGCTGACCCAGGTGTTCATGATCAACGCCAAAGGGACACGATCTCTAGTGAGAAAGGGACAGCCAGAAAAGGAAGATCTCAGTGAAGGGTACAGGAGAGGTGCCTGCTCTGGTCACCACCACTGAACACTGGCTGCCCAGTGGTCCTGGGGGTGTATGACTGCTAGGGACTTGATCAGATGTGTCTATGCACGTGAATTCTACCTTGTTCTACACACAAAGAAAACTTCTCAGGTGGTTATCTAAATGTAACAAGAAACAAAAATCTAACATCTATGTAGTGTTGTACGATTCTCTTCATATCTGCCAAGGCCTTATATTATCTGCTCTCCTCACTAACCCTCTAGTGAGACCAGGAGGTACCAGAGAGTCTAGCAAAGAAGCAAATGGAAGCTCAGAGTCCCCCCAGGGAATGTCAGTGTTGGCTAGGTTTCAAGACTCCCAGTTATGAATTCAGACGTCTTATTACTGTGCACACCAGTTATATGGCATTGCTGAGAAAACCAAACACTCTTAAAACTGACTGTTAACCATTTCTACAACTTATACATATTGGCTTCACAAATATTTATTGAGCACATTATAAATAGAACAAAAATAGACAAGGCCCTTCTCTACTTTTATAAGCAAGCTTATAATCTAAAATTATTTCCCTGTTTAATGTCTAACAGTGATACCTGTTTAGGGGAAAACGAAATAGAATTTGGAGATGGTGTGACTGAGGGGTGGGCGAAGACTGTAGGCAGAGTGGCTGGGGAAAGCCTGTCTGAGGAGGTGATGTTTGGGTTGACTTGAACGGTGGAAGGTCCGTGGAAGGACACAGTCACACGGCTATCTGTGACAGAGACGAGGGCTCTAACGCAGAGAGAGCTTGGGACATTTGAGGAATAGAAAGTGGACCAATATGTCCAGAGTGTGGAGAGCGCACAGAAGGGGGATCTTAAGAGGCCACAGAAACAGGATGTGTGCACCTTTACATCTTGTAAAGAGCTTCTGTTCTGATGTGCAGGAGAGCGGCCAGATTTGATTACCATCTTTACAGGATCACTCTGGCTTCCTTTTGGAGAATGGCTTGCAGGAGGGCAGGACGGGAACAGAGGGATCTTTTGGGGATGACTTCAGTGATCCAGGCAAGAGATGATGGTAGTGAGGGTGGAGCATAATGAATTGATTGGGGATGTATGTTGAACTTAAGATGGACAGGAGATGCTGAGTGGGTTAGAATGGCCATGAGAAAAAAATTAGGAACGAATTATAGCTTTAAGGTTTTTGATTTGAGCAACAGGGTGGTTGTTGGTGCCACTTATTGAGATGTAAACTATGCTAAAGAAACAATTTTAAGATGCTACAGAGATGAGGAGTCATATTTTGATTGGGTGAGGATTTTACGTGGAGTGGTCAGATGGGCATTCTGAAAACTGGGTTTGGAGTTCAAATATGAGGACAAGACTAGAGACAGAAAATTGGAAATTATCACCATATACACAGTACCTGGGACTGCGGACTTGGATGAGCTCATCCAGAAATTAGATAAATCAGAAAAAAGAAGACAGCCCAGACTTGGGCTCTAAGGTATTTCAACATGAAGAGGTCAAGCCAAAGAGGTGGAGCCAATCAAGGAAATCAAAGAGGAGTGGCCAGCGCTGTAAAAGGGGGACTCCGCAGAGAGTGTTTAAGATGGGAGGTTAGCCATGTCAGACATCGCTGAGATGGGAAATAAAAGGGAGGTTAGCCATGTCAGACATCGCTGAGATGGGAAATACAAGGAAGACAGAAAGGATGTTGAGGGCAGAGGAGACTGAGGGTCTCCAGAAACCCTGCAACCTGCTGGGCTTGAGAAAAATAACCAGCACTCGGGTGCTTCTTATTTCTCACGCCACTGAGGCAAGCAGTCAACAGGGAAACCGTTTCCAGTTCCTCCAAGATTTTGTTTAGTAAAGTTCAAACGTCTGAATGAAAAATTGGATCATTCCAAAAGCATATCCTCAGCCCCATAAGGGATCATTTAATAAATATCCATCGTTATCAGGCAGGCATCCTGAGATGATGTCCTGGGTGGTTTGACCTTTGATGGGATCGTTAGTGAGGACTTCATCCTGGTACTTTCAGGACCAGAATCGATCCCTGCTTCGTTATGCTTTGGGGACACACGAGAAATCTGAAGGGAGGTTTCATTTCCAGTTTGAGGGATGTACAGAAAGAGGATGTGAGGAGCTTGAAAATGGAAGCAGAATCACCAGTTTTATGACAAGAATGGTGAGGGCATAAAACAAGGCCTAAGCCAGCTTCCGTCATTAGCACCTTGCTGGAATTAAAGTATGAGTTCTAGAACCTGAGGGTGAGGCGCACGGGACAAGACTGAGGAAGATGATGGCGCGAGATCAGAAAGTTGAAGGAACTCGATGGCGAAGACGAGCTCAGAGAAAGACAGTGAGTAGATGGCCCTGAGTTTCTCTTCCCTCACAGCCTGACAACAATCAGATAATAATCTGACGATAATCACATTACGACTGCCACTGTTTAAAGTCAAAGAGTGCAGTTATTTGAAAGCAACCTGGGAAAGGGCTCATATCCTGTCCTTTTTTAGTCCTAGTGAATCGTCTCAATGAGTGGAAGTGTGAGGAAGAAGAGCAAGTGACATGCCAGTGAAGACGTGAAACTGGAATGAAAACATGGAGTGTATTCCAGAAATGAGAAGATGAAAAGACAAATGGATATGCTCCAAATTATTTCCCAATGTGATCCTATTACACGCAGGGGCGGACTTCTACACTTTTGCACTTTTGTAAACTTTTGTAAAATGAGAATTTTATAGTGCTTTTCTGAACATTACCATCTGATTTAGTAGAATGGTGTGAAGTCAACTCAAAATACCTATCCCTCGTTTAACCATATTTTGTTTTATCTAATGTTTAACTTCTAAAACAAAACATACACCTGCTGCGGCTGCTGCTAAGTCGCTTCAGTCGTGTCCGACTCTGTGCGACCCCATAGACGGCAGCCCACCAGGCTCCCCCATCCCTGGGATTCTCCAGGCAAGAACACTGGAGTGGGTTGCCATTTCCTTCTCCAATGCATGAAAGTGAAAAGTGAAAGTGAAGTCGCTCAGTCGTGTCCGACTCTTCACAACCTCATGGACAGCAGCCTACCAGGCTCCTCCGTCCATAGGATTTTCCAGGCAAGAGTACTGGAGTGGGGTGCCATTGCCTTCTCCAATATACACCTAAAATGGTTTAAATAAACCTGACATTTCTCTAAGGAATACACAGTACACAAAAATTATGTTAATCTATTATCTCTCTTGAACTTCTCCCCATGAGAGAATTTAAACATTGCAAACCACTTGGTGGTGGCTTAGTCACTAATTCATGTTTGTCTCTTGAGACCCCGTGGGCTGCAGCCCTCCAGGCTCCTCTGCCTATGGGACTTTCCAGGCAAGAATGCTGGAGTGGGTTGCCATTCCCTTCACCAGGGGATCTTCCCAACCCAGGGATCAAACCCAGGTCTCCTGCACTGCAGGCAGATTCTTCACCGACTGAGCTACTAGGGGACTACTTAAATATTAATATATCTAAAACAGAATGATTTAAAATAAGTCAGGAGAGACCTATGGTTTAGGTCATGGTGGAGTTATGAGTTACCAGACTTACCCTCCCACTATAAGCAATTAATAACTCTGGACAAAACACATAAAGCAAATTCAGGTACTGGATTACAGACATTGCAGGGCTGTGACCCTTGAGAGCAGGGCGAGCCCAAGGCAAGTTCCTTGTCCACACCAGCTGTCTGCTTAGGGTTATGTTCAACCCACAGCAGAAAGAGGTGGAGACCACAGAGGAGCAGTGGCCTCACTGGAAGAGGACAGGAATCAGAGCTTGAATCTGCTGAAGCAACTGGCACACAGGGGTGATCATCAGCCTCTGATGCAGACTCCCTGCAACCAGCCAGGAAACCAAATGCCTCCTAGAACAAAACTCAAACTCTCTACAGAAATTTAAAAGATTTGGTTCCTCAACAACATAGAATGCACAGTGTGCTACATTCAATGAAAAGCTCTTAGACACCCAGAGGACCAGGAAACTAAGTTGTAACCCAGGAGAAATAATTCCATAGGAACAGACTGAGGACACTGGACGGAACAACAACACAGGGCCATTGGGACAGCTGTTATAAACTGTTCAGAGACATGTTTAAAAAGACGTACACAATTTGTTGTCTAGTCACTAAGTCACGTCCAACTCTTTCCAACCCCCTGGACTGCAGCACGCCAGGCTTCCCTGTCCTTCACTATCTCCTAGAGTTTGCTCAAATTCATATCCCCTGAGTTGGTGATGCTATCTAACCATCTCATCCCCTGCCACCCTCTTCTCCTTTGCTTTCAGTCGCTCCCAGCATCAGGATCTTTTCCAACACCTGCTCCTTTTTAATTGGGCTATTTTTATAGTTTTATATGTGCTAGGAGAAGTCTCTTGTCAGAGACAGGATGTAGGAAAATGTTCTACCATTCTGTAAACTGTCTTTTCACTTCCCTGATGGTGTTCACTGATAAACAAAAATTTTAAATTTTGAATAACTCCAATGTATTTATTTTTATCTGTTGTTTGGCTTCTGGTGCCACATCTTAGAAAGCACTGCTTAATCCAAGGTGACATTTAATAATTCTTTTCTTTCAGATGTTATATTTTTCAGTTCTAGAATTTCTATTTTGTTCTATTTTCAAAGGAGATCATGCCTGTGCTTTTTTCCTAGGAGTTAAAAAGTTTTAGCTCTTATATACGTACTTGCCCCTTGGAAGAGAAGTTATGACCAACCTAGATGGCATATTAAAAAGCAGAGACATTACTTTGCCAACAAAGGTCCATCTAGTCAAAGCTATGGTTTTTCCAGTAGTCATGTATTGATGTGAGAGTTGGACCATAAAGAAAGCTGAGCACTGAAGAATTGATGCTTTTGAACTGTGGTGTTGGAGAAGACTCTTTGAGAGTCCCTTGGACTGCAAGGAGATCCAACCAGTCCATCCTAAAGGAAATCAGTCCTGAATATTTATTGGAAGGACTGATGCTAAAGCTGAAACTCCAATACTTTGGCCACCTGATGCGAAGAACTGACTCACTTGAAAAGACCCTAATGCTGGGAAAGATTGAAGGCAGGAGGAGAAGGGGATGACAAAGAATGAGATGGTTGGATGGCTTCACAGACTCAATGGACATGAGTTTGAGCAAGCTCTGGGAGTTGGTGATGGACAGGGAAGCCTGGCGTGCTGTAGTCCATGGGGTCACAAACAGTCAGACAAGACTGAGCAACTGAACTGAACTGAAGGCTCTTTAATCATTAATTTCTTTGGAAGGAAATTTTCTGTCTCAAAAAAAAAAAGATAACCAAAAGGCACTCTCATACAATGGGAAGACAACAAACGACCTGATCAGACCAGCCCAGGTACTAAATCCTGCTCTGACCCTCTTCTCTCTGTGACCCCAGGAAGGTTATTTAGTATTTCCAAGTCTGAGTTTTACCATCTACAAAATGGAGATAATAACAACACATTGTCTGCAGATATTTTTACCACTATTATAATCCTTTTCATCATGTTGTAGTTTCATCACAAGAATCAGTGTTTGTGGGTTTTAAGCCCAGATTTCCCATGAACTCGTTCTGTGGCATAGGAGGGTTTGGCTCTCTGAACCTCAGTTTCCTCAACTGTGAAACAGGGTAAGCAAGAAGACCCATCACTCAGGTCCTTTCCAACATTAGACTTTCTGTTACTAATCTCAAGTATGTACTTGGCAACTTAAGACGCACCCTCAGGAAACTACATTCTGTTTGAAAATCTGCTTTTCGGTTTGATGGACCAACACCTACCTCTGCCTCCAAACAAATATGTCCCTTTTCTTCAAGTTAAATCTTAACAGTGACATTTATTTATTTATTCGGCTGTGGCTGTGCACCAAGTGGGTAGTTCCCTGACCAGGGATCAAATCCATGCCCCCTTGCACTGGGAGTGCAGAGTCTTAGCCACTGGGCCACCAGGGAAGTCCCCAGATACTTAAGTGAAAGAATACTTGGGGTAGAAATAACAATATATAAAATCAGCACCTCTTGCCTTGGGTGCTATTTTCATAGAGAGAAGATAAATACAAATTTGATCATTCCTGAGTCTTCTAAGTTCATGAACCGAGGCTTTTTGTAGGTCTCCAGCCCACTGCAAAACGATTCATTTTCTGCCTCCCTATTGAGATCAGCCTAGATTTCAGCTGCCTACTGGGCCAAAGACAGAGCCCAGATTATGAGTCCAAAACACCACAGATCTAGCAGTGGGGTCTCCCAGTGGAAACACCAGTGACAGAGGAGCGTTCCCATCAGGATTGGGAGGCGAGGCGTCAGGTGATCAAGCTTTGCTGCTGGAAGGCAGGGCAGTCTGGGATCACTGGGACCCTGATGCCCCACATGGAAATTCTGTGATGCAGTTTGCAAGTCCTGGGGACCTGCCCTGGAGGAGGAGAGGGGTCTGTCACGTCCTTCTTCCCTGCGGGCTGGAAGAAGGGCCCGAGAGAAGATGATCAGGTCGGCCAGCGAGCAGACAGGAGGGCACACAGGGGTGCTACAGGAAGGGTCCCCTGTGCCCAGCAGCCTCCCCCACACATCGAGGGAACCATCCACGTGCTGTTCTGTCCACACAACTCCACTCCGTTGCCACAGACGTGCCCGCTTCCAGCTCTGCCTCTTTCTGACCAGGATGGGAGCCAGATGCACTAGCATCTGAAATGCCAAGTATACAAACTCAAACACCATCCTTCAGAGGTTGAGTGCCAGGAACCACACGGACTTGAGCACAAGCCTGGCGTGGAGGCTTGTTCTGAGCACCGTTTCAATCGAGTCCTGCAGTCAGCTTTTATAAAACTCCCAAACTCGGGACCACTTCGATGCCTCCAAGTTCCATCTCCGGAAGTCGCGTTTGCTTCATTCATCGCTGATGAAAATAAAAACCCTTTTAAAAAATGAACTGAAGAGAGAACCCATTCCAAGGTTCAATCTGTAGTTGCCGCCTGGATCGATAGCATAGAAAAATAGACGTTGAGAACAAAACCTAATCCTGCCTTTCATTTTCTGGTTTGAAATGAAACAAGATATTGATATGCAAGTGGAGAGGCTCATTGATTCATGAGAATGCACTGGAGGCAGCAGGCAGGAGATACCATGATAAATACATGGTTCCGGTTGAATCGATGACTCTGGCTCTGACTGTTATTACTCCAGGATCTCAGTCGTGGTATCGACACTCGCCTCTTTGATATGCATTTTCTGGCCTCTGGGGCGGCACAATGCCAGGCCTTCTGAGCTTCTACAGTTAACAGTCTATAAACTGCCTTCCTGAGAGCGCAGGTGAAAGCAACACGTGCAGGTTTTCTGAGATGGATTTGCTGCCTTCTGTTTCTACTGTCATTGCTGTTCCATCGCTCACTTGTGTCCGTCTCTTTGCGACCCCATGGACCACAGCACACCAGGCTTCCCTGTCCTCCACCAACTCCAGGAGCTTGCTCAAACTCATGTCCATCGAGTTTGTGATGCCATCCAACCATCTCACCCTCTGTCCCCTTCTCCTCCTGCCTTGCTTCCTTAAACCTTTTCTTGGTTGAGGGGTCAATTCCAGGCTGAGAAAGTGGCTTTCACCTCTGGGGTGAGGTGGAATTGCTCCTTTGTGCTGAGAGGGCTCAGAGCCCAGAAGAGTGGGAAAGACTGGCAGTCCCCTTGCCCGTCTGAAGGAGTGAATGAGCTGGCATGGAGCTGCCGACAGTGACCTGGGGCGGGGGCAGAGAGGAGACCATGATGACGGATGCAGAGTGGTCAGGACGCCTGCTGTCCAGCTCAGCAGGGGGTGAGCCAGGCAGGGCTCTGGGTCTGTCCCACGGACCTCAGCTAAGGGTCAGGGCTGACTCAGGTGGGGCCTGGAGGCCCGTTGAATCCTCCTAGAACCTGTTTTTGAAGGTCTCCTGGCTGAGTGGTAGCTACACCCCATCTGTCTTCCAAAGAGGCTGAGCTGACAGTGGGGGCCCCGGGCTGACGGGTCAGGCTGGAGCTGCTTGAGAGGCCCTCAGACCATATGCCGTGGGCAGGTGGTGGCCCCTGAGGGCACTGGGGGGTTCCTCCCAGAGGAAATGGCTTCATCTGGACTCGAGCACACAGGAGCATTGTAGAGAGGCAGCCATAGGTAAAACAAGAAGAAATGTCAGACGACCTCTACTCGGGCCTTTGGCGTCCAACAGAGTTCTTGGGAAGTCACCTGAGGTCTGTAGAACAGAAAACAACGCTGGAGGATGGTTTCTCTGGGACAAGGCTGCAGGCAGAAGGCCTCCTAGGCGTTACGAGTGACACCCCTCATTACGGACTGCCCCACAGCTGCTTGTCCAGGAAGGACGGGGGTTTTCTGTGAGGCTTTCAGAGAGAAGGCCTCCGGGAGGGGTTATGAACACATTTCAGGAAGTAGGAAAATTCTGTATTTCCATGTGATAACAGGAAAACATTCCAGAAACTTTAAACTTCAGTTGTTCCTCCCCACCTCCCCCGCCCACTCTGGTCAATGAAGACTTGCTCAGCCTGAGTCCTCAGTCCACGTGATAACACAGCTCAGAACATGTGGTTGGAAACAGCCTGGAATCCAAGTTCTGGTCCAGTTCTGTTTCGGCCCCACAGGCTGTGGACAGCAAGGGCGGTCCCACCAAACTGCCCTCGACTTGGAGATGGGAGAGCAGGGTGAGCCGCCCGCTCCCCTGCTCCCTTCTCAAGGGGTGGCCTCTTCCACGGCACTGGGGTTTGCTGAATCTCAGGTTTTCATCCTTAAAAAGTGGCGTGATATCTACCTCTTTGGATGGTTGTCATGATGAGAAAACAACGTCAGTGGTAACACAGTTTTAACATAAGGAAGATTCTTGCTACTTAGATTTCACAGCCTTACCTTATCAGTAGTGGTAGAAACTACACTATATGTTTACCAAACTGGGTTGTTTCTCCTGGACACACAAGGAGACTACATTTCCCAGAATCCCCTACATCTAGGCGGGCTTCACGCCTGAGTTCTGGCCAATGGAATGTGGACCAAGGACATGGCCATCACCACCAGGCTGGCCATAAACACAGCCAAGCTCTGTCTTCTGCACACACACTTGGGAGTGAGTCACCGGGAGACAGGTGACCATGGAGAAGAGGAAACAGCCTGGACAGATGGGTGGAAAGACCCTACGACCCTCCTCAAATGGGGGAGCAGGAAGCCACCTGTTGGCAGTTAATGGTGCTGTAAGAAATAGATGTTCCCTGGTTAAGCCATTGAGATTTAGGAAGTGCTGGCTAAGGAACAGAACTGTATTATCCTGAGCAACACGTGAACCAATTATGTGATTGCAGACACATCTCACCCTCTAAGAGCTGGGTTTCTCAACTATAAAAGGGCACTGTGACATCTCTCCAATTCTCTCAGGGTTGGCATGAGGGTAAAAACAAGACAATCACTCAGAAGCTATTACCCTGGGCTGCTCATCTGAGGATTTTTTTTTAACTGAGGTGGAACTGATGTACAATATTATATAAACTTCAGGTGTACAACAGAGTAATTCAGAATTTTAAAGGTTATATCCTATTCATAGTTATTAGCAGATATTGGCTACAATCTATGTGCTGTACCATACACCCTTGTAGCTTACTTATTTATACACAGCAGTCTGTACCTACTAACCCACTATCCCATCTTGCCCCTCCCCCTCCCCTCTCCCCACTGATAACCGCTAGTTCAGTCTCTATATCTGTGAGTCTGTTTCTTTTTTGTTATAGTTGCTAGTTTGCTGTATTTTTTAGATTTCCATATATAGGGGATGTAATACAGTATGTGTCTTTCTCTATCTGATTTATTTCACTAAGCATAATGCCCTCCAAGTCAATCTATGTTGCTGCAGAATATCTTTCTTTTTTATGGCTGAGTAGTATTCCAGTGTGTACGTGTGTGTGTGTGTGTGTGTGCGCGCGCGCGTACCACATCTTCTTTATGTATTTATCTGTTGATGGACACTTAGGTTGCTTCTATATCTTGGCAACTGTACTGAGCTTGAGTACTATACAATACTGAGCTGCATGTATTTTTTTTGAATTAGCATTTTCTTTTTTGTGATATATACCCAAGACTTGGATGGCTGGGTCATATGGTAGGTTGATCTTTAGTCTTTCTGAGAAATCTCCAAATTATTTTCCACAGTGGCTTCACCAATTGACATTCCCACCAACGGTGTCTCCACAGCCTCACCAACGTTTATTATCTGTATCCTTTTTGACGATGGCCATTCTCACAGGTGAGAGGTATCTTATCCTAACAGGTGTGGTTTTCCTTTGAATTTACCTTATAACTGATGATGCTGAGCATCTTTGCATACGCCTGTTGGCCATCTGTATGTGTATGTCTTCTTTGGAAAAATGTCTGTTCAGAACTTCTGTCCATTTTTAAATTGGGGTGTTTTTTTTTGGCATTGAGTTGTATGAGCTGTTTATACATTTTGGATATTAGCCCCTTATGGGGTCACTTATAGCCCCTTATCCTTTGCAAATACTTCCCCCATTCAATAGGTTGTCTTTTCATTTTGTTGATGATTGCCTTAGCTGTGGGAAAGCTTTTATGTTTAATTAAGTCCCATTCATTTATTTTTGGTCTTATTTCCTTTGCATTAGGAGACAAATCCAAAAAGATGTGATTTACATCAAAGAATGTTCTGTCTACATTCTCTTCTCGGAGTTTCATGGTTTCAGATCGTAAATTCAGGTTTGAACCCATTTTGAGTTTGTTTCCGTATATGGTATGAGGAAAATGTTCTAATTGCCTTCTTTTGCTGTAACTGACCAGTTTTCCCAGCACCACTTATTGAAGAGACTGTCTTTTCTCCATTACATATTCTTGCCTCTTTTATCACAGATTAACTGAGCAAAGACGTATGGGTTTATTTATTTATTTCTGTGCTGCCCGTTGATCTAGCTGTCCGTTTTTGTGCCAGTACCATACTGTTTTGAATACTACAGCTTTGCAGCTGAGAAATTTTTAAGAACACAGACACCTGAGTTTTCCGGGAAGCCCCATCTCCTGGTTGGTACCTCAGGGTGTACAATTTAAATGCTCCTGGGGTATCACAGCAGCAAGCAAGCACTGAAAACCAGCATCATATAGGAAACCACTCTGATAAATGAAAGGAACAAATGGCAAATTCTTATACTCAGAAGTGAGCACAGGAGCATTTTGCAAGAAGACCAAACATTCATCAAGCTGGGCAGAAAGTGAGATGCTTGGGCAAGTGGATACAAGTCACCGGTTGTGACTCCCTCTGAGTCACCACAGCTCACGACTCCAGGGGGCACCACTCACATCCCCTCTGAGGGGGTTCACACTAAACAGTGCTGTCCAGACTGTGCTTTGTGACCCCGGGATGACCAGACTCTGCTCAGAGTCACTTCCTGAACCTAAACAGTAGTTTAGAAAGAGCTGGACACCTCGGTGAACAGCAGCAGTAAAAGTGAAAACCCAGGCCCCTTTCAGGGGTGGGGCAGACACCCACCTAAAAAAAGCCAAGCTGCTCTACATTTCAGATGTTGCTGCTGTTGTTCAGTCGCTCAGTTGTGTCAAACTCTTTGCAGCTCCCTGGACTGCCGCGTGCCAGGCCTCCCTGTCCTTTATCATCTCCTGGAGTTCCACCAAATACCCGGCCATGCCAACCAGGGTAACTGAAGATCCCCAGCTCTACTGGGGCAGCTGTTAGTAATCACAGCAATGACTGAGGGCTTCCATGTGCCAGATACCCTGTGAGGCACTCTTCGTGGACTAACTCATTTAATTTTCACCAGAGCCCTACCATGTATGATGTACAAGGCTCAGCTAAGGCCTCCGTTTTCCAGGGAGGGACTGAAGCACAGAGAGGTTCGTGAACTTGGGCACCATGCCACCAGCTGTAAGTGGTGGAACGGAGGCTTCGGCTCAGGCCACGTGGCTGCAGAGCCTGCCCTCGAGACTGGCTTATGTAATCCTTGACTTTGCTGATGGGAGAGACCATCGCTGGTGGAGCCCTTTTTTGTGACTTCAAAGGAGGCTGAATTTAACACTGGAGCCCACCTGTGGACATTCAGAAAGAAACTGGGAAAGAACCACAGATCATAGAGCCCAGAATAACACCTATGGCTGCCTCCAGCCATTGAAGTCCATCTCCTGCTACAACAAAGGTCATCCTGAGGTCTACAGAGAAGACAGATTTTGACTCTGACTCGATAGAATAGAAACCTTGAGCCCCAACCTGCTGAGGTCTACCTGGCCTCAAGGGAAAAACACCTGAGGTGGAAGCCCACTGTTGGTTAAGGTCTGCCCTCAACAACGTGTGTTCTTACAAAGCTGAGGACGGTGCAGACCCTCTGCCCTGCTGCGAGCCACGTTCCCCAACACTGGGCCTCAGCCCCCGACCCCTTGGCACTAACTCCTGGCTAGGTCCCCGAGGTCTGGCTTCCTCCAGCCCTGCAACTGCTCGCGTCCCCCCAGGGCCAGCCCCACCCAGGCGCCCAAGCCTCCAGGCCTGCCCACTGCACAGAGATATGGTGGGGGCAGGGGGGTGAGCATGGTGCCCACCCCACGCTGGAGGATGGTCAAGAATCAGGAGCCAGCACCAGCCACATCCCCATGGCTGCAGAGGGAACTCCTTTTGGAAAATGTACCACACGGCTGTTCAGGGTGAAGGCCAGGAGGGAGCAGAACGAAAACTTCACTACTTGGGTCCTCTCAGGCTCCCCTCCAGGGAAGAGGCAGGCCACACCTCACCCTGAAACCATCCTGCCTCCCATCTAAGCCTCCACCCCCACTCTGGCCCCCCTGAACTTTCTCTCCTGTCTTCTATCCTTCTACCCTCTTTCCAGCATCTCCCAGGCCCCAAACCAAACAACTTCCTATGTTTACTTCCCAGGCAATGGATTTTCACTTTAAAACCATTAGAAATTGGATCTTAGGCTCTGACCACAAGGACCAACCACCAAACCTTTATCTCCCATGGCCCCTGTGAAACCAGCCAGAGTGAGGTCCCTCTGTGCAGACCCAGGTAGCATGCTGGGGCCCCTGGATAGAGCTGGTCTCCTGCTCTGATGGCCCAGCAGCTGTTCCAGCTGATTCCACAGAGGAGAGCAGAATTCCACCAGGATCTAATCAAATGAGGTATCTCTGAGGGGTGAGAATTGTGATAAAAGACCTCCAAGATGCGATCTGAAAAAGAGGCCTTTACATGTAATTGCAACCGCTGTTTGGCAACATCTACACTTGGAGAATAAGAATTTGTATCATGCCTGACAATGCTTTTTGTAGGTCATGAAATCAAGCTTTTTGTTTTTTTCAGGTCTGATTATACCCCAATTTTGAAAACAATGAAAACAGAAAAAGGCAGAAGGAAATTATATTTTTGACATAACAGACCATAAGGACCATTATGTATTAATTATAAAAGAAGGCAAAGGTGCAGAGAGCCTATATTAAGGGAAATGCCCCGTATTCAGGTAGCAGCTCTATGCACGCATTCATGCTAAGTCGCTTCAGTCTTGTCTGACTCTCTGCGACCCCATGGACTGTAGCCCACCAGGCTCCTCTGTCCATGGGATTCTCCAGACCAGAATACTGCAGTGGGTTGCCGTGCCCTTCTCCAGGGGATCTTCCCGACCCAGGGACTGAACCCACGCCCCCTGCATTGCAGGTGGGTTCTTTCCCACTAGTGCCACCTGGGAAGCCCGCTAGCTCTATATGCATATCTAGTAAGAAAAGTGACAGCATCTTTAAGAAGTAAAAAGTTCTCCAAAGTTCTCCATATAAACTGCGGTCACTAATCCCCATGAAGTTGGTGGCAAGACGCCAGATCATCTTACAGAGAAGCTTCAGCTCTGAAGGCAATCTTTGTGGCTTCAAACTGTGCCTGCAGACATTCTTTAAAATCAGTGCAGAGGCTGGAGGACTATTATCTACCCCTGTTTTCTATGTATCAAAAATACAGCCATCACCAAAGCCACAGGAAGCTTACAAATTTGTATTTTCTGCCTTCAAGCCCAAACCCTGGAAATTCAGCCTCAGTGTCTCCAAGAACGCACTACCTTGGAATACGCCTGCACTCACATCAGCAGTGTCCGTCCTGTTTAATGCTCACAGTGTTTAATGTGGAGTTAATACACCGTTCCCAACATGAGCACAGGGTAAATGTTAGTCCTTCCTTCTCTCTCTTCAGCTCCAAGAATCAGGACGCAGCAGACACGTGTCCTCTGGTAGCAACCTGGTACATGCAGTTGATCCATTAATGGATGAAAGAAAAGAAACCCAGGGACCAAACCTCTATACCACTTTTGGAGTCTAAAGCTCACCATGTCTCCGACCATCGATACTGAACATGAGGGTCAAAGTCAGTCCTGACAATCCACCCACGCCCCTTCCACAGCCTCCCTCGTGGCTGCCTGAGCATCTTCAGGGTTTGGAACAGTCGTTCAAGCACCAGCGGGATCTCAAGTGGGAAACCGCGCTATCGGTCTCGGTTCCCCAGCCCTACTTTATGCATCGCCCAGGTACTTGTGCCATGGAAGATGGAGCACACTTCTCCACCCCTTGGCCATGAACTTGCTTGAGCAACACAACGAGCCAGATGCGACAGGGTATCTGTCTGCTTCTACCCCTCAGAAGACCTTGCCTGTGTTGTCTGGCCTTTCTACCGTGGCCGTGCAAAGTCCATGACCCCAGTCAAGGAGGAAGAGAAAGAGAGACACTTGGAGCAGGGATGCTTCAGCTAATGGGATAAAGAGGACAGAATAGCATCAGCAGGAGCCGGCCAGCCAAGGAGCTGACGGACAACGAAGTGCAGCCAAGATCAGCCAGGCCCAACGCATGGTTTTAGCAATTCCATGACAAGGGCCTTAAGTCCGTTGACTTGGGGGTGCTTAAGTAGCAATATCTCACTGATACACTCAGCACAGTCATCCCCCACCACAGACCACAGGCTGCTGCATCAGGAAAGCGCCAGACAGGCTCAGCTCTTGGAGAATCACGACTGGTTGTGAGTGAGACTAAACTCATGAGACTTTGCTCTTAAAGCTGTCTTTGCTTTTCAAAACTTACAGCCCCAAAAAATCCACATAGGTTTAACAGTTTTCTTTCCATCTTGTTATCTGGGACACACACGTTAGCTCAGATTTGCAAGCTGCAAGGTGTGCATTTTGGATGCTTTCCCATGGCCAAGAGCCTGAGGGTTCCCCCTGTGGCCCCTCCATCCCCAGGAAGACCGTGGCTCTCAGGGGAGAAGCAAGCTAAGCAGTTCAGGTCAAGTCAGCAGCACCTTCACCTCTCCCTGTGCTTACTACCTAACCTTCTGGAGATCTCGAAAATGAACCAAAGCCCTTTTCTCCTTTCTAGAACATCTGTCTGAAAAGTCATACTTCATTCTTTTCCCCGCTTTTCATTTTTTTTTTTTCCTTCCCCTTCAAATGTCCCATTTGACTCTGAACTCAAGGCTCTGAAATGCCATAATGGAGCTTACGCTGACCTTTGCAGAAGAGACAGTGACAGACTTAGGCAGATCTGGGACGGATCAAGGGTAGAGTTCCTGTTCCTGGTCCTCCTCCCTTTGAAAGTCTGCTACCAGATCCCTCAGGCACCCCCGCCTTCTGCTGATGCTGATGCCCTCCCACTTTAAGGCAGAGATGATGACTTGAGGCACATGTGATACCCCTCCTCCACCCATCCATGACAGACGCTCCTCCAGCTCCAAAGGATAAATCCACAGCATCCTTCTCAACACTGCTCCCACCAAGGGTAGGACTTCCTTGGTAGGACTTCCTGCGCTGAGTATGACTGCTTACCCAAGCTCCACAACATCCATGTATCTGCTTCTGCCCTGCAGGACAGCTAAACTTTATAGCTAAACTGCATTTTTTAACTTAAAGTGTCTTTCAGTCCATGACACAACCCAGATTCATTCGCATCCCATCTCCTGTCTAGGCTCATGAAACTGGTAGAAGGTATCCAGTATTTTCAGGATACCTATGATAACCTAGGTGATGTGTGAAGAACTACACATGCAGTAACAAAAGAGACATAGTCAAGGCCTCTGGAAAGTCTTGTGTTTTAGAAAGCTTTCAGCCTTGAGGCTCAGGGCTGAGCCATGCAGACCTTGCTGGCATTGATGCCGGTCTATAAAAGAAACATCTGGGGGCAAGTCTTGCTTTTACTGATCCACAGATTCTATTACAATAGTAGATACTTACTATGCTTAAGAGTAAGCTGGTCAAAGATATGCAAAAGCAGCCAAGACTTATTCTTCCCAGAATAAATAGCTGTGACATGGAAAGTCTGAATATCTGTATCACACTAAGTATGGCTGTTTACCCAAACTCCACAAGGTCCACTTATCTGTTTCTGCTTTGCAGGACAGCTAAACTTTATAGCTAAACTGCATTTTTGAACTTAAAAGTGTTTTTGTAACTTCTAAATATAGTAAAAAAAAAAAAAAGTGGGTATAGCTGCAATGTTGAAAACATACACGTGGCCAACAAAATACAAACATGTAAACATCAAACACCAAAGAGGAGCACAGACAAGGAAACCGTGGGGGTTCAGACACCTGAGGCTCCAGCGGCAACACCTGCAAAGCCTGCCCGGTGCTAAGCTGTTCGAGCTTACGCTCTAATCAACTACGCTTCAGCCTTTTTTTTTTTTTTTTAAGGACATCTTATAGAGTCTCTTCCCTTCTCTTGCTTCATCTTTAAACGTTAATATAGGATTTTGCCTACTGTGAAAGTCGCTCAGTCGTGTCTGACTCTGCGACCCCATGGACTATACAGTCCATGGAATTCTGCAGGCCAGAATATTGGAGTGGGTAGCCTTTCCCTTCTCCAGGGGATCTTCCCAACCCCGGGATTGAACCCAGGTCTCCCGCATTGCAGGCGGATACTTTACCAGCTGAGTCACAAGGGAAGCCCATGTAGTTTCCCTTGCCTATTAATGGTCTATAAATAATATTTTGAGTGGAGACCAATCTGTAGGAACATCTAACTCTCATCTTCATTTCCAGAAAGAGAAACAAGCAGTGTTTAGAAGTGGCGAAGGGGACCGTTTCCTGGCCTGTCTGCTCACATCTCTCATAAGTGTCCTATATTAATCAATGTACTTCTGGCCTATCACTTTGCCTCTCACTGAATTCCTTCTGTGCTGAGACCCAAAAAGCCTGAGCCTCAGTAAATCCAGACACCAGATACTGAGGCCCCTACCAGGTGGGAGATGCTATCTGTAACGCTGCCTGTAAGCATGCAGACTCTAGAGAAGTTGGAATTGGAAGGTTGATGATGCTGATTCTCACTTAACTCCCCACCAACCAGTCAGGAAAAGGTCCACACGCTGAGCACGCCCTCTGTGGACCACTGCTACAAAACTCCTCAGTACCCACTCCAGCTGCGGGGGACACAGCGTTGAGGGCATTAGCCCTCCGGGGCTCCCTTTACCTGGCAAAACAATAAAACTATTCTTTTCTACTTCAACGCATCCCTCCCATAAAAAAGAAGTGGTGAAGGCCTTGGACGTCATCTAGCTCATGACTGTCAAATACTCATGTTCTGCCTTCCGTGGAGCCCTTGGGGACAAAAGAGATGCCTGAGGCTGGCAAGGCAGAGTGAGGCTGGGGCTTCAGACCTCTGTCTGCACCTCCAGTGGCCAGAGCCCACTCCCTGGAACTCTATACACTGTACATCCTTAAAGGTCTTGTTCGGAGAAAGAGTTTAATAACTGAACATCACCTGGTCCCATCCCCCCCACCGAATTTCAGCAAGGTGTAGTTACGACTACAAATGATGGATTTCTCATTAACAAAGACTTTGAGCCCCACGCTGTGTGGGGAAACGTCTCCAAACAGGGTCATACGTGTTCTCACCATCCGGACAGTCTGCGGACACTACGATGCACTGGGGCGTGGCTTCAGAGCTCCCACGTGATTTATTTGCAGGACACCTGACACCAGACTCAGGGCTGGGCTGGTCTTTGAGGAGGTGTGGGAGGGGGGAGGAAGGCAGGGCTGGAAGAGGGAGGGCCAAGTTCCCCGCTGTCCTGTGAAGACAGTGGTGGCCAACGAGTGGCCTTCGGGACAGCTGCCCCATTCCCTGTAACCTCCTCGTCCTCTCCTTTCTCCACATCTCTCCACCCCGGGACTGGGCCTGACGCAGCAGGCAGCATGAACAGAGGATGGCTGCAGGGGTCAGGGCCCGGGCTCCCAGCGGGACGGCTGGTCTACCAGTCGTGTGGCCTGTGAGAGCTCACTCAGGCTCCCTTCTCTGCGAACAAGCTGGCTCACGCCTGGCTTGCACTGAATCCGTTAAAATACGCGGAAGATTGGAAGCGCCCGGAATATGCGAGCTCCAAACATTTCTCTTTGGTTCCAAACCCTTCTTTTTAAAGATGAAAACACTGAGGCCAAAACAGCTTCCCAAGGTCAGGAGTCTCAGCTCTTCTGATGGAAAAACCAGAACTTTGGCACCGAGTCTTTCTGGTACGATGCCAGGCCCCAGGCCCCGGGCTTGCAGGAAGAGCATCCTTTCCCTGCTGGAGAGCACAGAGGTAGGGCTGTCAGCCAGAACATCTCTGCGGGAACAAAGCCAAGTAAGGATCGCAGGCGCCTTCAATCAGGGCCTAGGTCCTCCTCCCACGAGCAGGCGAGCAACCAAAGCCCCTTGAGATGCCCGTGATTCACCATCAGCACAAAGCTCACGAGAAACCAGAACTCCATCTACTTGCTGGTACCTGTACCAAGTTTTATGGTCTTTGGGGAAATCATATCCAGCACCTTGATGTGAAGCAAAAATCAAAATATTTAGTGCCAGTGAAACAAGGTTCTTTAGTAATTTTCCCCACTGGCTCTGACAATCCTAAAATATATTTGTGGTCAAAGGAAACATTATCATGCCTAGAACTTACTCACATCCCCATCCATTTAAGTCATAAATGCTAAATGCATACACACTGTAAACATTACACAGCAAAGCTATTTAGATTTATTTTCCCGACTCTCTGAATATAAATTTTCCACCTTTGAGGAGTTTCATTAAGAATGCCATTTAATCTTGTTTCTCCAGCCAAAGTGAAATTACAGAATGATGTGAGGTAGCCTAGACATTAACTATGAAAATGGCTATTTTTAAGGAGCTGACTGCCCTTGACCGTGCCTCTGTTTCCATCACAGGGAGCACGGTGAGCACACAGGAAAGTTATCTGAAAGAATCAACAGGTTTGAACAGTAAGTGCTACCTGGACTCAGAGAAGCAGGAATCAGGGTGCACCCATGAGCCAGTGAGGTTTTGTGCATTTGGTGCAGAGAGGTGGAGTGAATGAGTGAGATACTAGAAACAGGTATCCTGGAAGAGTTGGCATTGTCCTCTCTGTAAGTTTTCTGTACAGGCAAGGGTGGAGGCAAGGGTTAATTACAGCTAAAAGCTGTGCACTCAGCGAGCTCAGCCCAAAGTAAGGAGCCCCAAGACGCCCCTCGTGATCCCGAAGTGTTGATACACTTGGAAAAGGTAACAGCATAGGCGATCTATACAGCTCAGACTGAGAAAACCTGACCCACGATGCCCGGTTCTCCTTCCAGTGGAGGGCTGGGCTGCTCACGCTATGTCTGGAGGACACTATGGCTTCCCACCATAGCTCCCAGGTGGAGCCTGGGATGGACAGGCACCCCACTGCAGTGTTCTTGCCTGGAGAATCCCATGGACAGAGGAGCCTCATGGGCTACAGTCCGTAGGGTCGAATAGGGTTGGACACGACTGAAGCGACTTGGCACGCACGCACCATAACTCAGCCAGGGCTTCCTGGAGATGGAAGCGGTCATCAGCCGTGTTTAGTGAACTAGGAGTCCCACAAGACTGCCTGGGCTCCCTTTCCACCCGCTGCCTACAGTTTCTAAGTTAATGAACAAAAGAGAACTTTCATCAACGCAGAGACATGACTGCCTGTCCATCTGTTCAAAAATATTTACCATGCACTATAAAGGCTGGGGCACAATGGAAAGCTAGGTCTTCTTGGAGCAAACAGCCTCAGAAAAAGGACGCACAATTCTATAAACACCAAGTGTTATGAAAGGTTTAGAAGGAAAATGTAAGTCAGTGGGGGCATTTAAGTAATAGGGAAAGGAGCTCAAGAGTGTCTTTAAAACCACGACTACTACTACTAAGAAGAAGGAAGTAATCACTTCTCTCATGGCAAGTGAGTGGGCTTATTAGTTGGTTTTCTACAATGCCCTCTCTCAGGTCATGACCACACTCCCTCGGACATTCTCCAGGATCATTAAGGTCTATAATAAGGTTGTATAAGCAGACACCCCAACATTTCGAGTCTCCATACCAGGGCATTAATTGCATTGAAGGATTTGGAATGATATTTCCCCTCACATAGGTTTTTAACAGCCCAAGGATAGACTATGGATCCAATTGTCCAATTTAATAAGGTAATAAAATAATTTAATAAAAGAATAACTATGGTTGCTGAGAACTTAGAGCAAACATTTACTATGTCATTGTATTCTCATAGTATGAAACCAAATGTAGAATATTTGATCAAGTGTTCAGGAACTTATCTTTCAATGACTGTCTTACACACGTTGTTGAATGCTCTGGCAGATTCTCTGCACGGTCCCCATTTGACATTTTCTCTTTCTTTTTTTCTCCTCCTAACAAGAGATGTGTCTTTGTGAAGCTGAACCGGGACCTGTAACCTTTTCGTGGTCTCACTTTGCTAAAGTGTCAAATGAAGGATGCTAGATTAGATGACGCTGATGGTCCTTCCAGCCCTCACACCCGTCCTGTAGTGGGGACAGGGGAGAGCTCCACTGGACTTGACAAAGGACGCCGCTACCTTCCCCGGGGTACCCGAGGGGCTCCAGGCCCTCCCACACTCAGTTCTCACTCACATCCCTTTATCAGAAAAACATTCCACGACCTTTCTTTCTGAACTAGACTCTTCCCATCCCTCCCTGTTCTGTCTCTATTTCTCTCCTTAGCACTTGTCACCGCTTGACAAGTGTTTCCCTTATTTGCTGCTCTTTAATTACAATGTAAGTAGCCTGGACATGGAACATCGTCTCATCGGTACTCAGGTGCATCCCAGGCCCTAAGCACCGTTGTGTGTTGTAGGTGCCCAGGGAACCCTTGTTGAAGGTTTAATAAACACATCTGCCTGATCTGACCATCAGCTGACTTAATTTTTGTAGCACCTAAAATAAGGAAAATTCTGTATTCAAATAAGCATGATTACCTCATTTGAATATAAAACAGGCATGTGTGAGAGTGTGTGTGCATTCATATTAAGAGAGCATAAGACAGCCTCTCTTTTAGGAGGGAAGGCAGTGAGCATGGAAATAAGCCTTCAGTGATGGCCCAGTGAATGCCCAGCCAAGAGCAATAATGTATGCAATTAACATGCACTGAATGAAACTGACTTGAACAGGGCATGTCATGCACTCACTCACCAGATAAACAGAGATTACAGGAAATGGGTACTTAAATGTAGAAATAGTAACAAGGTTCCCAGCGTGATCTCAGCCCTGCAGAGTTTGGGTCAGCATATCTGGAGCTGACACCTGGGCAGGAAAGCCAGAGAGGGGGCAGCAACCTCAAATCCAGCCTGATGGGGACGGGGGCAAAGTGAAGGTGACTCTTCAGAGTGGGGGACTGTGTAACCCTACAGCTGCTCCATCCCATGGCAAGGCTTCCCTCCGGTTCAACCAGGAAAGGAAGCCATGATTCCCATTGTGAGACCTGCTGGACGTCTCTGCCCCGTGGGTTGCAGTGTAATATACAAAGATGTAACGACTTGGGCATCCTGAAGGAAACATTGGAGTAGTCGAAAAGACAGCTTGGTGGGATTACAGGCATGAGAGAGAGAAAGTGTTCATTACTCATTTGTGTCCGACAGTGATGCCATGCACTATAGCTCGCCAGGCTCCTCTGTCCGTAGAATTCTCCAGGCCAGAATACTGGAGTGGGTTGCCATTCCCTTCACCAGGGGATCTTGCCAATCCACGGATTGAACCCAGAACCCAGGTCTCCTGCATATAAGGCAGATTCTTTACCATCTGGGAAGCCCCATGAGATCGAGAGAGAGAGAGAGAAAGAGAGGGATGTATAAATATCTTTAATTCAAAGGGAATACTGCCTCTCCCAAAATTACCTTGTCATTTACTTCTGGGACTCTGCCATGGTTAAGGGCAAGTTTGATCTGTAGGTAACTGCAAAGGGGATACAACATTTATGAAATACAGACAGACACAATCAGTTTCCAGACTTTTAGAACAACTTTTTTTTTTTTTTAAATCATCCATTCTGAGTATATGTTTTATTTATTATTCTGGGCATCAAAAAACTTTTTATTTTTTGCAAACATTATCCATTGGGGAGATTTAAAAAACTTGAAACCTTCAAATTTATTCAAAAGGCTCGAAAAGAAATTACCCAAGACGACTACCGTGGTAATGAGTTTGCAAGGAAAACACACATTCTAGTGTGTATTTTCTGTTCTGTATTTTGCCCCACAGATAATTTACGATATATTGTAGTTGTAAAACATTGATACATGAGATGATGGGCTTATTTCATTTAAACCTAAGTGGTTGATGCCAAATGCTGGGGTGCTGGGGACGGCTATGTCTGTTGGGACCGAGATGGCCAGAGGTTTTCCCTAGAAAAACACTGTGAGATTAAGCCTTAAAAGATAAGTGAGAATGGTCATGTTTTCTCTACCTCTATGTCTTTTTAAGACAGAAAGAATTACTTAGCTAATGGAAATATTTTAAAATAATAATAATAATAAAAAAAACAACCCAGTCACGTGGGTGGGGTGGGATGGAGGCTCCATAGGGAGAGGATATATGTGTATGTATAGCTGATTCACTCTGTTTATAGCAGAAGCTAACATAACATTGTAAAGCAGTTATCTTACAATTAAAAAAAAAAAAGTCTCAAATCCAGTCACAGAACACTGTTTTTTTTTTATCTTGCACAATTTATCTCTTCAGACTGAATGAAATGGAAATAGATACTTGCTACTTTTCAGTCTGGCCTGCTTCTTCTATCTTACACCACATGGTCGCAGCCAGAGTATCCCTTGGGCCCTGGTCCATCACGGCCAGTGCTAGCCTGGGCCCGTGCTGTGTGTTAGCAGAGGCAACAAAACCAAGGGCCAGGACTTCCCAGGTGGTGCGGGGGCTAAGACGCCCTGCTCCCGATGCAGGGCGCCCCGGGTTCAGTCCCTGGTCAGGGGACTAGATCCTACATACTGCAACTAGGAGTCCGCCAGTCACAACCAAAGACCCTGCGAGCCACAACTAAGACTCAGCTCAGCCAAATAAATAGAAATAGATTAAACACTTTTTAAGAAACAAAAGGCCTACCATGAGCCAGGAAACAGACGAGACACAACCCCAGGCCTCGAGGAATACCACCTACTTAGACACACAGGCGTGGGGCTTCGGCCAAAGCTCCTTCTGTTAAGTAAATGGTGTGGCTCATGAAGGCCACACAGATTTGAAAGGACGATGATCAAGAAGGCTTCTTGGAGGAAACGATGCTTCATCTGGATCTCGAAGGTAAGCAGGGCTACACCTTCCATCTGGGGACTTAACTCCTTCTTAGAAGTACCTTTTCAGGTCACACTGAATTGCCAATAGATGCTGCCCTCACATTCTAAGGACGGCTGCACGGAATTTCTTTTTGAAAAGAAGAGGAACACCCATCCAGCTGTTGCTGCTGCTGCTTAGCCACGCAGTCATGTGCGATCAAGCACGTATTCCACTGCATCCCGACGCCACTTTGCATCTGCCTTTGTTCCATCTGAAAAGAAGGCTGGAGAGCGCTCACTCTGGGCTCTTGCTACCTGCAGATATCTGGCAAGCGGCCAGTGGGCCCAGGTGAGCTCTGCAGAAACCCCACCCCTGCTCCCCGACGCGGGTCATGGCCGGAAGGAGGCTGAGGGCCCCACCTGAGCCGGAAGCCCCGCAACTGCCCTGAAACGGAGGACGGCCTTCTTATTCCTGTGTTTACTTTGGGCGAGGTCCTGCCATTATTTCCTTACAAGTTTGGAGGACACTGTATGTTTGAAGCTTCTGAACCATCTCACATGGAAAACGCAGCCTCAAACCAGAGATCCCAAGCTGGATCACATTTCACCAGAAGGATGCCAGACATCGGCTCAGAGCAAATGAAAAGGCTGGAAGCATCTTCAAAAAACAGGTAACTGGAGCTTCTCTGCAGGTGCGTTTTGTCAGCAGGATGATTTTATTTTGTCACAGGCACCACAAGAATTTAAACAATTCATTGTTGTTTATTCACTAAGTCTCAACTGGCTCTTTGTGACCCCAGGGACTGCAGCCCACCAGGCTCCTCTATCCATGGTATTCTTCAGGCAAGAATACTGGAGTGGGTTGCCATTTCCTCCTCCAGGGGATCTTCCCAGCCCAGGGATCAAACCCACATCTCCTGTACTGGCAGGCAGATTCTTTACCACTGAGCCACCAGGGAAGTCCAAACTTAATTCATATCTGATGTCAACATGAGTTTTGACTTCTATTTCAGTTAGGAAAAAAATTACTTCCTAACAAGAAATTAGAATTTTAGGAAAGAGCTTTTAATGAAAAGAAAAGAAAAGAAAAAAAAAAAAAAACACCAGAAAATGAGTTTATGAGCAATTTCTAACAGATGTTTGGAAATCGTTAAAGATGCAGCCAAATCACTGAAGCTCTATGTTTCAAAATCTAAATCTACAATCATTCTTCATCAGATGGATGGTACTCTCTGGATTCCAGTAAACAGGGCACAACAATTATCTCAGATATACCTAAAATAGCTAACGGTTTAAAAAGTAGCCCCGAGAGAACTTCCAGATGCAAACTAGCATACACAGATTAGATAAATAACAAGGTCCTGCTGTATAGCACAAGGGACTATATTCACCATCCTATGATCAAAAAATAATGGAAAGGAAGATGAAAAAGACCCTGATGCTGGGAAAGATTGAGGGCAGGAGGAGAAGGGGGCGACAGAGGATGAGATGGTGAGATAGCATGACCAACTCAGTGAACATGAGTTTGAGCAAACTCCAGGAGAGAGTGAAGGACAGAGGAGCCTGGTGTGCTGCAGTCCATGGGGTCGCCAAGAGTCGGATGCAACTTAGCGACTAAGCAACTAAATCACTTTTCTATAGAGCAGAAATTAACATAACACTGTAAATCAACCATACTTCAAAAACGGAAAATTAGAAAAAAGAAGCCCCTGAAAAAACGTGGCATCGCATTTAGCCAGCAGCTGCTAGAAGTTGCATTTAGCCCCTTAACAAAGATCGGTTGCATCCGGGGCCTAGAGGTGCGTCCCTGAGTCCAGGCAGAGGATGTGTTGTTGACTGTAGTCTTATCTTTCAGTCTGGTTTAGAACCTGGCCCAAATAAAGCTTGGAGAAATTCAAAGTGATCAGTCCTACTGAAGCGAGGGTAGAAGATACGATGGATGAACAAGGTTATTGAGGTGACCTGACTCTGGGTCCAGAACTCACGCACACAGTTTTTTCCATCCTCAGCTGTCCCATCACCTGTCCATGCATTAGGAAGAAGGGAGGTGTCGGGGGTGTGGCGGGGCCTGGAGAAGAGGACAGCGCGCACACATACACTCTTCAAAGTTACAACCTCCTGTTCGAACAGTAACCAGCTGTGGTTTGCTGTGATGTGCTGCTCAGGTTGATACATCACAAAAGATGCATTAGTCAGGAATAGAACTGGAAGAACCTTGGAGCAGGACTTCCTAAGGTACCCTGGGCTCTGGGCAGACAACTCCTGCACAAGACTTCCCATCCAAGTGAAGTCAGGCTTGAAGAAGTCAGAGATGGACAGCCTAAACGTGTGTTTTGAGGTGCTGGATCCATTGCTTCAGCAAACATTCGCTCGTCCATTCACTGAATCAACATTTTCAAAGCGCCTGCCTTATATACATGCGTGAAATGAAAGAGAGAAAACAGGGAAGGAAAGGCAGGGAGGGAGTGATGCTGGCACTCCAGGGCTGGGAGGTTAAAAAGAATTTCCGGAACATGACGGGGTGGAGTCAGCGTGTCCCACACAGACTGCTGTCTGATGGGCACTCAGACTCAGTGGGGCTGTGTCCTCAAAACAGGTCCCTTGGGCACTGAATGACCTTAGAGGCTTGGGAGAAACTGGGATGTAAAGACAGGTGCAGTCAGAGCCCAGAAGCTATAAGTAAACGTACAGCAGTTTAACCCAGGAAAGAAGACTCTGGCTACGGAAAACCAAATCTTTAAACCAAAGTTTAACCCAGGAAAGAAAACATCATAGCTACAGAAAACCAAATCTCCTTTAAAAAAAAAAATAATAACATTTGTTTTAATTGAGAATACATAATTTTTCTTAGAGTAGGTACTAGAAACTTACAGAGGAATTTCTGTAGTTTTCCTTGAATGTCTACTTTCCTCTAAAAAACTATTGAATTCAGGAAAACTCAAGTAGAAGCGTGAAGGTTTCCACCCTATTTTCCATTTTAAGAGAGAAAATGACACGAGAAAGATCACTCCAAAATAAACACAGATATTTTACGGCCTTTGATTCCCAAATGGAAGAGGCAGATAAGAGTGATCCCAGTGCCTCCTCATAGAGTGGCGAGTTCAATCTTTCCCCCTCATATCCACATGAGCTCTTTTCTCCACCAGCGGCCCCCACCCCAGCCCGCCCACCTGCTTTGGGTGCTGAGACAGTCGCCTGCCCACAGGTTGGCAGCAGGCTTCCCGTCTAAACGTCGTGGTCTGCAAGTGCCCTCATTCTTCCCCAGAGCTCCAAGAGCCCTTCTTCCCATGGTAAGGACACGCTCTTTTTGGGTTTTGCATCCTGACATTCTGCACCCCAAAACATTCTCAGCATTTAACAATCCAGCTGCTGCTGCTGCTGTTCAGCCACCCAGTCATGTCCAACTTTTTTGCAACTGCCAGGCTCCTCTGTCCAGAGTATTTCCCAGGCAAGAGTACTGGGGTGGGTTGTCATTCCTTTCTCCAAGGGATTTTAACCAAACCAGGGATTGAACCTGCTTGGCAGGCAGATCCTTGACTGCTGAGCCACCTGGGAAGCCCTTTAAGAACCCAGACTGAACATAAAGTTTGAATCCACTTTCAGCAAACAATGGAAATATCCTAAAATGGGATCCAGATACCATGTTTCCAAAGCTCATAAACTCTGAAGTCTCCCCTTCTTCTTCTTTGCCGCAATGAGCTTTATCATGGATTATAAAAGAAATGGCAATTAGGTGAGGTGATGGATCTCGATCAACCCTACTGTGGCAATCACTTGGCAACACACAACTGTGTCTCTCATCATCACATCATACACCTTAAACTTACATATGTTATATATCAATTATATCTCAATAAAGCTGGGGGAAAAAAGGAAATAAAGGTTTCTCCTCAAAAATAAATTTAAAAAATTGTGGTTCAAATGTGGACAGGTTGCCCACTCTTCTCTGAGCCTCTGACCCTGTAATTCTAAGACAAAACCTAGAGATGGTCACTGGATCCCACAAGTGATCCAAGCCAAGGATCCGAGAATGTCATCGTCTAAAGAAACGCGAATTCTCCTGTCTTTGCCCTCCTGCGGAATTATGCAGCCTGTCCTTGAAAGTCATCCCACGTTCCCCAAGCAATAACAATTGGTACTAAGGGCCATAAACCTCCCCCAGATGACACCAGTCTGAACCCTGCCCCTCCAGCCCCACACCGGAAGCCTCCCGCTTTTCCTACTGTGCGTTGGAGGTGACTGCAAGTCCCTGGGCAAAGGAAAAAGAAGAAGAAAAAGAAACGTCCTTTTCAGAATTTAAACTGCTCTCCTCAGCTCTAGTGACTCTGGGAGAATACCTCTCGGGTACCGGGGTCACCCATGCAGCCAGGGGCCAGACTCCGGGACTGGGGCAGCGGGCGGCGCACCGTCGTGGGGCGTGGCCAGGAGGCGGCCCCTCTGTGGGTGGGGTGGCTGTGGGCGGGGTCATATGATACCAGGGCCCGGCTCTGGAGGGGCCCAGCCCCGAGCCCCGTCCCTCCTGGACCTCTCCTCCCGTCCCTCCTCCCACGATGCCCCGGGCAAGGTGGAGACCATGCTGACCGGCTGCTGCTCCTGGAGACAGGGGCCCCGGGCCAGGAGCGCCTCCCTCACAGCGCCTCTGACTCCCACCTGGACGCGCATACACACGAGCTTTCACACTTACACACTCACTCACTTATAAACACACTCTCACACCCGCACCCACTCACACACACCCACGCACACACCCACATACAGACCCACATCCACTCAACCATGCACAAAGACCCACACCCACGCACACACCCACGCACACAGACCCACACCCACGCACACACACACCCCCCCCAACACAGACCCACACCCACTCGCACCCACTCATACACCCGCACACACAGACCCACACCCACGCACACACCCACTCACCCACGCACAAAGACCCAGACCCACTCACACCCATTCACACATCCACGCACACAGACCCACACCCACTCACACACCCACACCCACTCATCCACACCGACCCACATGCACACGTACACCCACATAAACCCACGCAGCGCTGCACTCTGCGGACCCCGTCCTCAACCCTCTCCCGCTGCGATCTTCTGGAAGAGAACAGGAGGGTTTATCTCGGGAAAGGCACACCGGTCCCCCACACCAGGATGAAACGCTGATTGGGTTTCTGTGCGAAGAAAGCCCTGTTTAATGAACTGAGTAATCCATCGCCCACCACCCTCCGCCGCCACTGCCTCCGTGCATCACGCTCACCACACCTTTCGCTGACTCCTCAGCTTTTACGTCCTGGAAAAGCATTGCAATCTCCATAGTAATTTGGACTTCACAGAAACTGAGTTTCCGGGACTCATTTATTCTCCCGACTTACTGCTGGGATCTCCGTAATTCCTCATTCCTCATTTCTCTGATTTTCTACACGCATTAAGAAGCAAGTCCACTCCCAGGCGCAGGGGCCCATTCCTACCGCGCAAGTGGCCAGACTCGGGCTCCCAGCTCCCCTCTCCAGGGCCACCCTGGGGTCCCCCATGAGGGCATGCCCTGTGCCCTCCTGGCCTGCAGGGGGGCCTGGAAAGGTCACCCTCTCCGACCCTTCCCCCGCTTGTTTCCTCAGCAGTCTGGGTGACATTCAAGTTTGCAGAAATTGTGGGTGAGAGCAGAACTCGGGAGACAAAGGGAAGCGTCAGCCTCCACCCTCCGTCCCAACGAATAAAGGTAACTGTGCATCTCTTCCCCGTCAAGCACACACGCGCGCTCACAACCGCCGACGCACCCCTTACCACTGTGCCGGGGAGACCGGAGGACACAGTGGTGTCCACTTTCTGATGGGCTGCGATCAGGAGGGACATGCTGGCCATGCTCATACGCTCAGCACACTGGCATCCAGACCCCAGGGGCGGCTCCGACGCTCCCACTCCAGCGCCGTCAGCCCTCCTGGCCAGTGCGGAGCAGAAGCCGCCAGCTTCTTGTCATCCTCAGGCTGATCCATCACCTTCCATGCCCGCCCTCCCTCATCCATGAAGGAAAAGAGAGAAGGAAGGCAAGATCAAATTCACTGAGAAAGTCCCACCCTTGCTGTCTGGGATTCTCCTGACACCCAGGGTCCTGAGAGAAGGTGCTGAGCAGGTCTCCACCTGCGTTGGCATTGGTTTTCAGGGTTCGGGTCCCATTCCCTGACTGAGCTCCCAATGGCATCCTGGCTCCCCTTGCCTCTGTTTCCCTCCAAGGTTATCCCTCGGACCAGTTCCATTCTGGTCGGTGACACAGCACCCACCCTACCACCACCACGTGGACGCTGCTGCCTGGGTGCTTGTAAATTACACCTGCTCAGTAAATTACACCTCAGACGGAGGTCCCTCAGCTCTGAAGGAAGATACCATTTTATTTATGCTGCACTTACACACCTGCATATTGGACTCTATATTTAAATCAGACAACAAATCAATGATACCAAGAGGAGGCAGATGAAAAAAAGTCCTGCCTGTCGTCCCCACAGGCAAAGAGCTTCAGGACTTATTGCCAGCCTTTTGCTGACAACTCACCCTTGGAAGGAAGGTCAGTGCTCAGAACTATGCACCACTCCACCCAGCCACTGCTCCCGGACCAAACTCAGCCCAAGTGCTCTGGGGTCCAGAGATGAAGCTTTCAAGTCCAGCTGGAGACGGAAGGTGACTGACATTTAGTTTAGTTGTCTAAGAGGGAAATAAAATGGTTTGGCTTCATTCCTTTTCATGTCTGCTAATTTTAGGGGTTAATCACCAAGAAGATGCTTCTCTGCTTTCTGGATGGGGAGTCTTCCTCACCTCCTTCCCCATGAGGGGCAATAAGCTCCTAGGATGAGTTCTGTCCTGAGACGACATGAAACATACCTACTTTGTTGTTGCTGTTCAGTCGCTCAGTCGTGTCCAACTCTTTGTGACCCTATGAACTGTAGCACGCCAGGCTTCCCTGTCCTTAAATATCTCTCAGAGTTTGCTCAAACTCATGTCCATTGAGTCGGTGATGCCATCCAACATCTCATCCTCTGTTGTTCCCTTTTCCTCCTGCCTTCAATCTTTCCTAGCATCAGGGTCTTTTCCAATGAGTCGGCTCTTTGCATCAGGTGGTCAAGGTATTGGAGCCTCGGTTTCAGCATCAGTCCTTCCAATGACTATTCAGGGTGGATTTCCTTTAGGATGGACTGATTTGATCTCCTTGCTATCCTAGGGACTCTCAAGAGTCTTCTCCAGCATACATCGGGATGATTTTTTAAAGCTGCTCAGTTCACATAGGGGGAACCAATAGCTTGCGATTCAGCGTAATGAAAAGGCACTGAAGCCCCAGTAACTATACCAGCAGTCTCCTTGGGTTGAGTAGTTCATGAACGGAAAGCTTGTAAACACAACATTTCTTGCAATCTGCTGCTTGCCTTTGATGAGTCAGCAGGGGAGATCCGTGAAACTCAAGAGTATGATATCTCACATCTTGGTGCATCACAACTTTTACCAAATGATAAATGACATCTAATCAAATAAAAAATATATACTCACTGTCTAAATAACCTTGCCTGCCAAAATATTAAACAAATCAAACCACACAAGCCTTCCTCAGGGATGACGTGACTTGACAACAAACTCATTTTATTAGCACGTCTTTTTCTTTTTTCTGAAGTTTCAGCCCAGCCCTGTGTCATGTGCATAAAGAGAAACATGCCACATGAATGCCACTGGCCCCAAGAATTTACAAATGGTCTGGCCAGCTTTCCTCAGAAGAAGTCTACAGCATTTCACTGTTGTTCGGTCACTAAGTTGTGTCCGACTTTTTGTGACCCCACGGACTGCAGCACGCCCGGCCTCCCTGTCCGTCACCACTTCCCAGATTTTGCCCAAACTCACGTCCATTGAGTTGGTGATACCATCCAACCATGTCACCCTCTGTCGCCCCCTTCTCGTCCTGCCCTCGGTCTTTCCATGGTGGAATTTAAACCAGTTGTGATGTTTTCAGTATACATTTGACTATGCTGAAAAATCAAGAACTTGCACGATTCTGAAGGTGAAGCTCACCAGTGATTCTGGCTAAAAGCTGAGCTTGGTGTTGCCATAGCACACCGACCTGGACAAAGATCACAGCAGTTCCTGGGTGATTTCTGTGCTTCTCCGCTCCTGGCTCTGGCTCATCATATAATGAATCCTTTCAAGTGTGGACTGAGACGGAGGGTTAAATTCTATTTGCCCAATCTTATCTTCAGGGCGCTTTTTCAGATCTGCAAGATCTAAGCAAATGCTAGCTGAATCACATCTTAATTAAAGATGTCATGTCCAGTTTAGAGCCTGCAGAAGTAAGATGAACAGATCTTGGAAGGAGTTTAGAGGAAGCCATAAAAAATTAGTAACATTACTTATTTCTCTACTTAGACAAATAGACCAAAGGCAATGATAATTTCTGAAGGAGACATGATTGCTTGGAATCATTTTGCAGTAGAGCAATTTTTCTGCATGAAGACATCTTTTAAGAGTGACAAATGGATATGTATTTTTCATTTCTAATGGAGAATGAGAAGGAAAAGAACTCAATTTGAATTTCAGCAGTAAGGCTGCTGGTCAAACCCCAGTGGAACCAGAGACTTTTCTTTCTCTTTTTCTCTCTTTAGAGAATTTCTAAACAGTGAATTTATTGAGTGTTTGCTTTGAAAGAGAAGTTGGTATTTACCTTTGAGATTAATCAGGTGCCTAGAAGTAAGACATGGGCTTCCCAGGTGGTGCTGGTGGTAAAGAACTCGCCTCCCCATGCCGGTTAGATGTAACAGACTCGGGTTCGATCCCTGGGTGGGGAAGATCCCCTGGAGGAGGGCATGGCAACCCACTCCAGTATTCTTGCCTGGAGAATCCCATGGACAGAGGAGCCTGGCGGGCTACAGTCCACGGGGTCGCACAGAGTCAGACACGACTGAAGCGACTTAGCACGCACACACGCAAAAGTAAGCCTCAGCTATACTTTAGACTGCTGTTACGGTCGTTTTTCTCTTCCCCAAAGATTTCTCCTCAAAGGACAATTATGGACTTACAAGATTTTCATACTCAGATACCTTGCAGTAAGATATATTTCTCCAGAATCTAAATTTCACCAACGTCAGAGAAATACGAAAGTCCATTTTTTTCATCTACCCCAAACTGTCAAACACCAAGTGAAAGAAACTAAGATGATTTATTCCCTGACACACTGTATTGTTTCTACTCCTTTTTCTCCACTATTAAGTTATTCCATCTCTACTGGAATACAGAATGCTCAGTTTTCGCACTGGATTTAGTGACCCAAATCATGTGTACACAAGGAAATTTAAAAAAACAACATGATACAGCCCCAGGCCCTCCTTCCTTCCTGTCCTCACGTCCTCTCTGGCCTGGAAGAGTGGAGTCAGGACATCTGGGAAGGACACATGTCCCACGGCCACTGGTCATAGCATTGTGGATGGTGCCCCCAAATCTCTCTCCTCCACTCAGTGCAGGGAGTGGCAGGAAGTGGGCGTTCAGTAAACAGAATGAACGTGAGCGAGAGACAGAATTGATGGCAGAGAGGAGTCTCTGCAAGGTCCCACTCAAAGCTCTTTTTGTTAACTGAAGTGTGCTTGACTCTCAGCGCTGTGTTAGTTTCAGCTACACAGCACAGTCATTCAGCCATATATGTTTATTCTTTTTCAGATTCTTTTCCATTAAAATTACCATAAGTTACTGACTGATATCATAAGGTGAGGCTTCCCCGGTAGCTCAGATGGTAAAGAATCCGCCTGCAATTCGGGAGACCCAGTTCGATCCCTGGGTTGGGAAGATCCCCTGGAGAAGGGCATGGCAGCCCACACCAGTGTGCTTGCCTGGAGAATCCCCATGGACAGAGAAGCCTGGTGGGCTAAAGACCGTGGTGTCACAAAGAGTGGGACATGACTGAGCAACAAAGCACAGCACATAAGGAATGACTGTAGTTCCCTGTGCTATACAGTAGGTTCTTATTGGTTATCTACTTCTGCTTCACTGACTACGCTGAAGCCTTTGACTGTGTGGATCACAACAAACTGGACAATTCTGAAAGAGATGGATGTACCAGACCACCTTACCTGTCTCCTGAGAAACATGTATGCCGGTCAAGAAGCAACAGCTAAAACTCGACATGGAACAACGGACTGGTTCCAAATCGGGAAAGAAGTACATCAAGGCTGTATATTGTCACCCTGTTTATTTAACTTATATGCAAAGTACATCATGCGAAATGCTGGAACTGGATGAAGCACAAGCTGGAATCAAGATTGCGGGGAGAAATATCAATAACCTCAGATATGCAGATGACACCACCCTTATGGCAGAAAGTGAAGAAGAACTAAAGAGCCTCTTGATGAAAGTGAAAGAGGAGAGTGAAAAAGATGGCTTAAAACTCAACATTGAAAAAAATAAGATCATGTTATCTGGTCCCATCACTTCATGGCAAATAGATGGGGAAACAATGGAAACAGTGACAGATTTTATTTTCATGGGCTCCAAAATCACTGCAGATGGTTACTGCGGCCATGAAATTAAAAGATGCTTGCTCCTTGGAAGAAAAACTATGACAAACCTAGACACCATATTAAAAAGCAGAGATATTACTTTGCTGACAAAAGTCCGTCTAGTGAAAGCTATGGTGTTTCCAGTGGTCATGCATGGATGTGAGAGCTGGACCATAAAGAAGGCTGAGTGTTGAAGAATTGATGCCTTTGAACTGTGGTGCTGGAGAAGACTCTTGAGAGTCCTTTGGACAGCAAGGAGATCCGACCAGTCCATCCTAAAGGAGATCAGTCCTGAATATTCATTGGAAGGACTGATGCTCCAATACCATGGCCACCTGATGTGAAGAACTGATTCATTAGGAAAGACCCTGATGCTGGGAAAGAGTGAAGGCAGGAGGAGAAGGGGACAACAGAGGATGAGATGGTTGGATGGACATGAGTTTGAGCAAGCTCTGGGAGATGGTGAAGGACAGGGAAGCCTGGTGTGCTGCAGTCCAAGGGGCTGCAAAGAGTTGGACATGATTGAACAACAATTTTATATATAGGAATGTGTATATGTTATTCCCAAACCCCTAATTTATCTCTTTCCCTTTCTCCTTTGGTAACCATGTTTGTTTTCTAAGTCTGGGGGTATAGTTCTGTTTTGCAAATAAGTCCATTTGTATCAATAACCACTCAAAGTTCCTCAACACCCATCACAACTTTGCTCTTCAGGGTAGAGTGTCACAGAAGCCAAAGATCAGATCAGAACTCATAACTATTATTAATACATATAAAATGTTTATATTAATTTAGCTTGACCTTAAAAAAATGGTCCTAATTGGGAGACTTATGGAGGTAAGAACAAGACCAATACAGTGAATGTATCAGCACTCTGCTTTTGCCCATTGGTGTCTTTTCCTAAATCAGGATGCAGATGCAAACGGCAGTGGGATGGGAGTCTGTCATTTCCATGCTCTTCACTTTGCTGCAGCAGAAAAGGGGGGAGAACGATTCTCCACAGCTACAGCTGCACCTGCTCGGAGGCAGCCTCCGCACAAGGGGTTCAGACGGCTTCTCAGGGGCCTGGGACTGGCGTGGGCTGACGACAGAGCTGAGGGACACCTCCCTCCCCACCCCCCACCTGTCTAGACTTCTGGTTCGATTTCTGCTCATCTGACCTAGACGTGGTTCTGGAAAGAGCTTTTCCTAAACTCCCCTTGGAAAATGTAGAAGGAAGTACTTTGTTAGAAAGATGTTTTGATTTCTTAAATTACTATAGACTTTCTTGAATGCTTAAGTTACTATATAGACCAGACAATAACTACATACATAAGCAGAAATGGCTCTGACCTAAGAATTAGGAGACCCAGCTTTTCATCATGTGAAGTGAAAGTCACTCAGTCGTGTCCCACTCTTTGCAACCCCAAGGACTATACAGTCCATGGAATTCTCCAGGCCAGAATACTGGAGTGGGCAGCCTTTCTCTTCTCCAGGGGATCTTCCCAACCCAGAGATCGAACCCAGGTCTCCCGTATTGCAGGTGGGCTCTTTACCAGCTGAGCCACAAAGGAAGCCCAAGAATACTGGAGTGGGTAGCCTATCCCTTCTCCAGGGGATCTTCCTGACCCAGGAATTGAACCAGGGTCTCCTGAATTGCAGGGGGATTCTTTACCAGCTGAGCCACCAGGGAATTCCCTTTTCATCCTGATATAGCCACAGAGTTGCTGTGCAAAGGGATATTCAGAGAAATCTAAAGCCTTGGTCAGTATCTTATCTGTAAACAGTGTGTGTGTGTGTGTGTGTATAAGAGATGAGTAAGAAATGATGCTGAAAAGCAAACAAACAAATGGGACCTGATAGCCTAGGGACACAGCTGATGGAGCAGGATGGTCAGGGCCTCGGCAGACAGGCTGGCTGTCAGCCACAAGTGTGTGTCCCCTCGTCCCTACAGGGAGTCTGCGCCTTCCGAGCCCAGGACTACGTTTCCCAGTGTTCCCTGCTCTAAGGTGTGCCCTTGTGATGGGAACACGATGGTGCCACCTGAGTACACGGTGCCCTCTCTCAGGCTTAGGGAACAAGGGGAACAGGGGGCAGAGATGAAAAAAAAAGGAAACGGAAAGGTTTTTGAATTTAAAGCATACAGATGCCCGGCTTCTCATGATGAGCCGCACAGTTATGGAGACTGAAGCTTTGATAGTCTGGCATTCCTGCGAGGGAGCATCAGCTTACTGAGGTACCAGTGTATTGCACAGTCAGAGAAACTGTAGGAACCTAGTTGAATATAAGTCATGTAATGGAGAAGGCAATGGCACCCCACTCCAGTACTCTTGCCTGGAAAATCCCATGGACAGAGGAGCCTGGTAGGCTGCAGTCCATGGGATCGCTAATTCAGACACGACTGAGCGACTTCACTTTCACCTTTCCCTTTCATGCATTGGAGAAGGAAATGGCAACCCACTCCAGTGTTCTTGCCTGGAGAGTCCCAGGGACGGGGGAGCCTGGTGGGCTGCCATCTATGGGGTTGCACAGAGTTGGACACAACTGAAGTGACTTAGCAATAGCAATAGCAATAACCTGATAGCAATTTTTAAAAATAATGTATTAGAAGATACAGGTAATCATAATTTCCTAAATTTATTTCCTGGTTATGCATCTCATGTGCTGGATTGTCAAAATAATTCCACTTAAAACTTATTCTGGCTTCATTCTATACTCTTTCCTCTCTACCCAGTCCCCCTCTCCCCAAAAAACTTCCAACAAACTGACCATACGGGGGGCTTGGATTTTCTATAAATGTAATACTCAGTTCAGTTCAGTCTCTCAGTAGTGTCCGACTCTTTGTGATCCCATGGACTGCAGCACGCCAGGCCTCCCTATCCGTCACCAACTCCCGGAGCTTGCTCAAACTCGTCCATCGAGTAGGTGATGCCATCCAACCATCTCATCCTCTGTCGTCCCCTTCTCCTCCCGCCTTCAATCTTTCCCAGCATCAGGAAATAAGTCAGCTCTTCCCATGAGGTGGCCAAGTCCTGGCGTTTCAGCTGATCACAGTCAAACCTTTGAATGGCTTGTACGTTATCCTTTGTTCCCATGGTGTGTAATACTTGGGGGCACTAACCATGGGTCTGATTAACACTGTTGTAGGTGATTTTTTTTTTTTAGTGGCTAAGTCAAGTCAGACTCTTTCATATTTGGATACAAAATAAAAACTCTTCATGCATGCTCTGAAAAAAAATAAAAGGTAGATTGTTGCCATGAAAGAAAACAGAAGCTGCCAAGGCTGGCAGGAGTGGCGGGGAAGTGAAGAGCTTGGGAAGAGGCAGGTCCGGGGTCCCGGCCCACAGGCTCCATGGCCCTCCCGCCTCTGTGTGATGCTGTGAGCACAGATCACCCGAAGCTGCACTTCCAAGTCGGGCAGCAAAGTCCCCCACCACGGACCCCCTCGCGGTGTCTCTCACTCCCCCACCGTGTGAATCATGGGTCATGCTCTTAGTCTCCATTGTGATTTATTTCCAGGCAGCTGAGCTTTGGAAAATGCTAATAGTCTCTTTTCATTCCCCATGCAAATTGTTTCTCACCCTCCTTGTCAGGTTAAGCATCTGATATTTCCCTTTCCCTACACAATTATTCTCTCCTCCATCTCAGGATCTCAGCTTCTCCTTCCTTCATAAAGACCTAGTGTACAGCACAGGGCACTGTACTCAGTATTTCATAATAACCTACAAGGGGAGAGAATCTGAAGAATATATATATATACACACACACATATATACACACATATATACAAAATACACACACGCACACACTAAAGCGAAAATGTTAGTCGCTGTGTCGTGTCCAACTCTTTGCGACCCCTTGGACTGTAGCCCACCAGGCTCCTCTGTCCATGGGGATTTTCCAGGCAAGAAAACTGGAGTGGGTGCCATTTCCTTCTGCAGGGGAATCTTCCTGACTCAGGGATGAACCTAGGTCTCCCATATTGCAGGCAGATTCTTTACTGTCTGAGTCACCAGGGAGGCCCTGTGTATGTGTGTGTGTATGTGTGTGTGTTTGTGGGTGTGTATGTGGGTGTGTATGTATGTACGTGTATGTATGTGTGTATATGTATATATGTGTGTGTATGCATGTGTGTGTATATATGTGTATGCGTGTGTACGTGTGTATATTTGTGTGCATGTGTGTGCATGTGTGTATATGTGTGTGTTGTGTGTATGTGTGCATATGTGTTTGTGTCTGTGTGTGTGTTGTGTCTGTGTGTATATGTGTGTATTTACGTGTGTTTATGTGTGTGTATATGTGTGTGTTTATGTGTGTGTGTGTGTGCATGTCTAGCATGTGTGTATGTGCATGTCTAGCATGTGTGTATGTGTGTGTATTTGTGTGCATGTGTATATATGTGTGTGTATATGTGTATGTTTGTGTGCATGTGTGTGTATGTGTGTGTGTATATGTGTGTTTATGTGTGTGTGTGCATGTGTATGTATATGTGTATGCGTGTGTGTATAATTGAATCACTGCTGTACACCTGATAATAACACCATTCTGTAAGTCAACTCTATTTCAGTCTGTTAGAGAAAGATCAGCTCAGGTCTGGCTTACTCTTGTTTGTGACACACCTGCCCCCAGTGCTCCCAAACTGAGTCCAAGCCCCCCTAATACCCTGCAGGTTGTAGGTCAAAATTAATAATAACCAAACCACGAATAAGTCTTGGAAATTTACTAAAAATCTTCTGTGTGCTTGGTAAGCGTGGTTTTTCAACTATTAGCTCATTTATTTCTTATAATATCTCAGTGAAGTAGATTCTATTATTTCCCCATTTTATAGATGAGAAGACTGAGACTAAGGAAGGCTGTGTTCATTGCCCAAACCACACATCTGGTGAGTGGTAGAGCCATTATTTGACTTTAGGCATTTCGATGACAAAGCTTTCACTTTTCATTTATAAGCTTGTACTGTTTTCATCGTTTTTAAAGGATACCCAATGGAACCCCACTCCAGTACTCTTGCCTGGAAAATCCCATGGACGGAGGAGCCTGGTAGGCTGCAGTCCCTGGGGTCGCTAGGAGTCGGACACGACTGAGCGACTTCACTTTCACTTTTCACTTTCATGCATTGGAGAAGGAAATGGCAACCCACTCCAGTATTCTTGCCTGGAGAATCCCAGGGACGGCGAAGCTTGGTGGGCTGCCGTCTATGGGGTCGTACACAGTTGGACACAACTGAAGTGACTTAGCAGCAGCAGCAGCAGTGGAGATTTAAAGAATATTATTATCTTGACTTCTACATCTTGTTCTCCCCATTTTGATGTTAAGACCAAGTCAAAAGAAAACTCTTATTTTGACCAAGGCTTTACAAGGAAATTTTAGGTATGACTTAACTTTGCCAAGTAAAGAAACAGACCTGTAGCTGCAGTACTTTTTAGAAAATGCTCCATATTTCCTCTTTTTGTTCAAGCTGCCTTAATTCCCTACAGATCTGTAACACGAAGACTTTCCTCTGAAAGTTGCAAGGCCTCCAGGTAAAATGAGCCCCATTTTCCTGCAAGATAACCTTTTAGTAAAATTTCTCTAATAGAGAATTTTAGAAGTCTCTACAGGCTAAAGTTCCCAGGCATTTTGAGGGGATTATTTTTTTGTCCTATTTCCAGTGATCTGTCCTCAAAATGTGTGCCTAAGGGTGGTCTCAGGATGACATCTTTCATAAGTGAAATAATTCTTCTCTAAAGCTAAGAACCCTTGCTTTTCCACACTTGCCATTTCTTCTGCTCCATGTTCTTTACTTGGATATGCACCTGAATTCTCCAGTTCTAACATGTTTCCTGGAGAAGGCAATGGCACCCCACTCCAGTACTCTTGCCTGGAAAATCCCATGGACGGAGGAGCCTGGTGGGCTACAGTCCATGGGGTCACTAAGAGTCAGACACGACTGAGCGACTTCCTTTTCACTTTTCACTTTCATGCACTGGAGAAGGAAATGGCAACCCACTCCAGTGTTCTTGCCTGGAGAATCCCAGGGACGGGGGAACCTGGTGGCCTGCCGTCTATGGGGTCACACAGAGTCAGACACGACTGAAGCGACTTAGCAGCAGCAGCAGCAGCAACATGTTTCTTCCTTTCGCTGTGGACCTGGACTTGGTGTCCGGCAGTGACCCACAGGCCTCCTCTGGGTCTGGCACATAGTAGGTATTAAGCGTGTGCTCAATAAAATGAAGCATCCGATGAACAGAATTAAGTTTCCTGAAATACGATTCAAGAGTTTTAATTCAAATGTGAGTCTGCATGCAGACACGGTCCACGGGGCCAGCATGTAGAAACGACCAGCTTCATCTCCCACAATAAAGAGACTCCCGAGGGACAGCTGAGTGGGGTCCTGGCAACCGCTGGGCACTGGTTGGTGGCACTCAGCTAGCTCCTTCTGACCCAGGAGCCGGGAGGGGCCCCAAGAAACGGCCCAGGCTTAGGACTGAAGTCTCTCTGATTACAGGGTCCTTGACGTCAAGAGCCAACAAACCGCCCCCAAAATGAGAGTAAATGTAAAACAAAGGGCAAAATATTCTGGTCTCTGCAACTGACCCTCAGGGCAGAGTCGGACTAAGTGAACCCTGGAGACAAAAGGAAAGAGTTACAATGAAAGGAGGAGTATTTTCTTGCCTCGGTATACAGGGATACTCTGTGTTCATGGTGTGGATGTGTGTGTGCGTACCTGTGCATGTGTGTGTGAGCCTTCAGCCCCCTTTGCCTCTTCCCTGTTTACATGCTCTCACACATTTCTGATTCTGAACCAGGAAATGTGTTGTAGACTCTGAAAGCTCAGAGGATCTTTGAACACATCCGCTGGATCATGGAAAAAGCAAGAGATTTCCAAAAAAACATCTATTTCTGCTTGATTGACTATGCCAAAGACTTTGACTGTGTGGATCACAATAAACTGTGGAAAATTCTGAAAGAGATGGGAATACCAGACCACCTGACCTGCCTCTTGAGAAATCTGTATGCAGGTCAGGAAGCAACAGTTAGAACTGGACATGGAACAACGGACGGGTTCCAAATAGGAAAAGGAGTACATCAAGGCTGTATATTGTCACCCTGCTTATTTAACTTCTATGCAGAGTACATCATGAGAAACGCTGGACTGGAAGAAACACAAGCTGGAATCAAGATTGCCGGGAGAAATATCAGTAACCTCAGATATGCAGATGACACCACCCTTATGGCAGAAAGTGAAGAGGAACTAAAAAGCCTCTTGATGAAAGTGGAAGTGGAGAATGAAAAAGTTAAAGCTCAACATTCAGAAAACTAAGATCGTGGCATCCAGTCCCATCACTTCATGGGAAATAGATGGGGAAACAGTGTCAGACTGTATTTTTTTGGGCTCCAAAATCACTGCAGATGGTGACTGCAGCCATGAAATTAAAAGACGCTTACTCCTTGGAAGGAAAGTTATGACCAACCTAGATAGCATATTCAAAAGCAGAGACATTACTTTGCCAACAAAGGTCCATCTAGTCAAGGCTATGGTTTTTCCTGTGGTCATGTATGGATGTGAGAGTTGGACTGTGAAGAAGGCTGAGCACCGAAGAATTGATTCTTTTGAACTGTGGTGTTGGAGAAGACTCTTGAGAGTCCCTTGGACTGCAAGGAGATCTAACCAGTCCATTCTGAAGGAGATCAGCCCTGGGGTTTCTTTGGAAGGAATGATGCTAAAGCTGAAACTCCAGTACTTTGGCCACCTCATGCGAAGAGTTGACTCATTGGAAAAGACTCTGATGCTGGGAGGGATTGGGGGCAGGAGAAGAAGGGGACGACAGAGGATGAGATGGCTGGATGGCATCACTGACTCGATGGACGTGAGTCTGAGTGAACTCCGGGAGTTGGTGATGGACAGGGAGGCCTGGCGTGCTGCGATTCATGGGGTCACAAAGAGTCGGACATGACTGAGCAACTGAACTGAACTGAACTGAACTGAATATGCTTTTATTTGTGATGAGCAGGGATTACCAAGGAGGAAGCAGATGGGTTAAAATACTTGTTTTGGTAGGAACTGAATCTTTAAAGATACTAAGCCCCAGGGTCTTGCTTTTACCAAGCAAACAGGGGAGCCACCAATATGAGCCCACCTGCCATCACCTACTGCCTTGAATTAACCCCCATTAGAAGAAAGCGTATTATGAAAGGTGCCATGACCTATCTGCGACACCCAGTTGAAGCTGTGGCCATTCACAATGGTCCAACTGGGACCTGGCCTTTGGCGCCCAACGGTGGGCAGACTGAAGGTTTGCAGGTGTGCCAGGCAGATCAAGCCCCAGGAGCCCGATCCCTGGCAGACTCCTGGACCAGCACAGGCACGCCCACCTTCCCAGGGCCGTGTCAGTGACTGCCCACCCTAACGGGGCTGCATGAGGCCCCGTGGGGTGAAACCATCAGTCGCCAAAATGGCCATACACCCACTTCCATCTGAGAAGCCTCGTCCTCTAGAACCAAACATAGACCAAGACCAGCCTTAAAGCTCATGAGGGAAAAAGGAACATGGCCCCAAACTCAAGCTGTGCTTTTTCAGGGAGATAATAAATGCTCCATGGCCTAAACTCAGCCACGAACCACCAGGAAGAGCTGTCGGAGAATGTGAACGACTATGGTCACTCTGTCTGGCGCAGTGAGAGCCTGGACCACCCTCCCACTGTACATGGGCACACACAAGGCACACACATAGCCACACACAGGAGCACATCCCCTTCCCTGGGACCTGTCAGGGCACCCTGTCAGAGCTCAAGGACCACGTGGCCCCTCCCCTGGAGCGATCAGGATGACAGGTGCCAGCCTTCCCAACACACTTCCGGCTCCACGGCACAGTCCATGACCAGGGATGGATTCACGGGATTTACTCCATCCTTCAGTTGACCTAAGTGCTATAATATGATGCAAAGCAGAAAAGGCATGGGAGCTGCACGTACATTTCTTCCCAACCATGTTCATGGGACTCCCATACATTGCAGGTAATGCCCACTTGGCTAAATGTTGAAAGTGAAAGTGTTAGTCACTTAGTCCTGTCTGACTCTTTGTGACCGCATGGACTGTAGCCTGCCAGGCTCCTCTGACCATGGAATTCTCTAGGCAAGAATACTGGAGTCGGTAGCTATTCCCTTCTTCGGGAGATCTTCCCGAACCAGGGATCGAACCAGGGTCTCCTGCGTTGCAGGAGGGTTCTTTACCGCTAGAGCCACCTGCGTGCGTGCTATGTCGCCTCAGTCGTGTCCGACTCTTTGCAACCCTGTTGACTGTAGCCTGCCAAGTTCCTCTGTCCATAGGATTCTCCAGCCAAGACTACCAGAGTGGGTGCCATTTCCTTCTCCAGGGGATCTTCCCCAGACAGACCCAGAGGTTGAACTCGTGTCTCTTGTATCTCCCGCACTGGCCGAAGGGTTCTTTACCTCTAGCACCACCTGGGAAGCCCAAGGGAATCCAACAGACCAACAGAACAGGAGAGAGAGTCCATAAAATAGACCCACAAACGTATAGCCAGTTGACTTTCAACAAAGGTGCATATAAAAGGGCAACTCAATGGGAAAATGATTTTCATCTCAATATATTGTGTTAAAACAACTGGATATCCATATACCAAAAAAAAAAAATTCCTAGAACTTTACTTCACACCACTTACAAAACTTAACATCAAATGGATAAGAAAACTAAATGTAAGAAAACAGTAACACTTCCAGAAAGAGACATAAGAAAAAAACGCACTGATCTTGGATGAGACAAAAGTTTCTTAAATAGGACATGAAAGGAAAAATTATAGAAGAAAAGAATGGACAAGTCAAACTTCAGCAAAATTAAAAGACTTTACTTTTCAAAGGACAGTATAAAGGCTCTTAAGAAAATTAAACCAAACCACACGCTGGAAGAAACGATTTACAAAATATTTATCTAACAATTCATATTTAGAAATTCAATAATACAAACAGCCTAATAATAAATTAACAGATCTGCAAGTGCCTTTGCCAAGAAGTTATACAGACGGCAAATGAATTCACAAAATCATTACTCACCCTATGCCAGTTTCTTATTAAGATAAACATGTATAGTTCTACTCCTAAGTATTTCGCCCAAAGCAATGAAAACGTATGGTCACAAAATTACCTGTACATGAGTGTTTATGGCTTTATTCTAAATAGCACCAAACAGGAAGTAACTCAAATGCCCTTCAACTGTCGAAGGGATTAACAAACAGAGCTAAGTCCACACAAGAGAATTCTATATAGTAATAAAAAGGAAGTAACTACTGATAGATTTAACAATACTGCTGAATCTCAGAGGCTTTTTAATTAGAGGAAAAGCCTAGAGACAGAGGTACACATGCTTGAAGACCCATTCGCGTGAGGTTCTAGCAGAGACCTGCCCGTCTGATAGACAGCAAACCCGTGCTTTCAAAGAGCCAGGTTGGGGGGAAGGAACTGATGCTTAAGGAGCGGAAAGGAACTGCTTTTGGTGATAAAATATTTTATATCACGATTGCAATGATGCTTATACGACTTGAGATATTTTTCAAAACTCATCAAATTGCACTCGAAAATCGGAAAATTTTAACAAACTCAGATCATGCCCCAATAAATTCATTCAAGCAAGTGAATGAAAGAAAAAAAAAAAAAGTGTGAACTTAGTATGCAATGAAGGGAAAATATTAATATCTCACCATCCTCACTGCAGTGTTCTAGTTAGGCTGTCTTCTATCAAAGTTGGGAGGATAACGTAATTTAATGAGTTGATTTCTGGAATACCACGTATCAGTTAGAATCAGTGTTCAAGAAGAGACACTAATAGGCACTGCTGCTGCTGCTAAGTCGCTTCAGTCGTGTCCGACTCTGTGTGACCCCATAGACGGCAGCCCACCAGGCTCCCCCGTCCCTGGGATTCTCCAGGCAAGAACACTGGAGTGGGTTGCCATTTCCTGCTCCAATGCGTGAAAGTGAAAAGTGAAAGTGAAGTTGCTCAGTTGTGTCCGACTCTTCGTGACCCCAGGGACTGCAGCCTACCAGGCTCCTCCATCCATGAGATTTTCTAGGCACTAAAGGAAAGAAATAAAGGAAAAATAAGATCCAGGATGAGTGCTCTGGAGCAGTATCACTTATGGAACTTTGTACGCATCATCCTGACATGGGGGCTGCCCTGATAGTTCAGTTGGTAAAAAAATCCACCTGCAATGCAGGAGACCCCGGTTCCATTCCTGGGTCAGGAAGATCCCCTGGAGAAGGGATAGGCTACCCACTCCAGTATTCTCGGGCTTCCCTTGTGGCTCAGCTGGTAAAGAATGACTCCTGACATGGTGAGGCTGGTGGAAAGGAGCTCCACCAAAGCAATGAGAACAACAGCAGAAGCAGTCAAAACCTGCCCCTTCAGAACTCTGACAATTAACCAATGACGTGCTGCACCCAAGGGGGTGCTGATTCAAGGGAAATGGCCGAATCTCAACCAGGACAGAGCGTTTCGTGTCATTGTGACTTGTCCCATGTCCACACCTGCTTCCAGGTGGGCAGCTTACACAGTTACCAGGCTACCCAGCACACCCCACTCCTCGGCAAACAACCCCGAGAGAAGAAAGCGTTAAGTCCGCACCAAGCCTGTACACAGATGATCAGGACAGTTTTATTTATAATAGCCGCAAAATGGAAGGAACCCAAGTGTCCACAGCTGATGCATGGCAACGCAGACCTGGAATTTCCAAACCCTGGGATAGTTTAAAGTCAAAGAAAGAAATGAAGCTCTGACACATTCTGCAGCGCAGATGAACCCAGAGAACTCTTTACTGGATGAAAGAAGTCAGTCACAAAGATCACACGCTGCGTGACTCCATTTACAGGAAAAGTCCAGAATAAGCAAATCATTAGGTGGTCTGGGGCGGGTGCAGCAGGGAACGGTGAATAACCACGAACAGGTACAAAGCTTCTTCCTTGAGATGATAAAACATTCTAAACTTAGATCAGGGTGTAGGTTGCATAACTGTGAATACACTAAAACCCGGTTTAATTGTACACTTTAAAATGGTCATTTTGATGGTTTGTGAATTACACGTCAATAAAAAATTCACCATTAAAATAAGCATCCCCGTAAGTTCAATGGTATATATATTTTACAATAACCTCTTAAAAGAAAAGGATATACAGCAGACACACTAGAAGGAACACTTTGGGGAAGGGCAGAAGGAGAATGGGACATGAAGACAAAGGGAATCTTGCCCCCACACCTTAATTCTTAAGCAGAATTAAGTCAGCATTGTACACAAGGTGTTTAAGGATTAAATAGAGAATTCTAAGACTTGCTCTCAAGCGAGCCGCCCTCCCTCTCGCCCCACAGCTCCTGTTGGGGGACAGGACTAGTGCTGTGCTTGGCTGCTGGCTTAGGGGGGAACACGTGTTCAGAGGAGCTGAAGCCGCCCTGTAGGCCAGCACAGCTGTGGAGTCCCGGCCTCCTCCACTGTCTTGGGATCTCACAAGATTCCTGGAGACCCCTCATCAGTGGGGCCCTAACACTCCCACTGCTGTTCTCTCTGGGGCCCAGGAGTTTGGTTTCAAGGTGTTGAGTGTTGGAGAGAACCCCAACAAGAGGCTCAATAATTCAGCTATTTTTGCCACATCTTCTGTTTCTGTATCTGAATTAATTATTCCTTCTTCGATTCTTGGTTCCTAAGCTTGAATAGCCCTTCACTTGTGTAGTTTGTTAGAGGAGTAAAACTCTCTCTCTCTCTTACACACACACACACACACACAAACAATCCCATAAAACACCAACAGGAAGCATCACAGACAGCTCCCAGGCTTGTGGGAAGTCCGGAGGGACCTGGGGCTCAGGGTCACGTGGCCGGCACTCCAGCTGAAGGCCAGCACTGCGTTCAGCCAGCCTGAGAATCATCCCTGAAAGATGTGCAGTGAAGATCTGCCTGCATCCCCCTGCCCCACGGCTGCAGGGACATGCGGGTGATCCCTGGGGTCTCTGTTATAACCCCTGCACTCTGGGCTGCTGGCCTGCTGAGCACTGGCTCCTGGTAACAACTGGGGTTCAAAATGCTGAGAAGTCTCCGTAAGGGGAGCTGAGCTAAGTTACATACCATGAGCTTCTCGGGGAAGGGCAAGTTCGTGGGGGGTCTGTCTGGAATGATTAAACCCTAAGCCACCGGTATCCTCAATAGTACAGACCAAATCATGCAGGCAGATAAATACTCCCCTCACTCTGAGGACTCAATCTCCTGAAAGGCTACTTCTGACCCGGAGATCACTTACTGTGGGCTGATGAGATGTTCTTCATGCTATCAATTATCTCTTCTAACAGTAGTACTTTATAAAAGTCCCATATTCCTTAAAAATTCATTCGGTGGAAGAATTAACATTGTTAAAAGGCCATACTACCCATAGTAATCTACTAACTTAATGTGATCTTTACCAAATTACCCATGACATTTTTCACAAAATTAGAACAAATAATCCTAAAATTTATAAGAAACCATAAAATACCCTGAATTGCCAAAGCAACCCTGAGGGAAAAGGACAAAGCAAGAGGCATAACCCTGCCAGACTTCAGACAATACTACAAAGCTACAGTAATCAAAACAGCCTGGTATTGGCAGGAAAACACAGACGGATCAATGGAGCAGAATACAGAGCCCAGAAATAAACCCACGCACTTATGGTCAATTAATCTTCAATAGAAGAGGCAAGAACATAGACTGAGGAACAGCCTCTTCAGCAAGTCGTGTTCAAAAGCTGGACAGCTGCACGTAAATCAATGAAGTTAGAACATGCCCTCTCACCATACACAGAAATAAACACAAAATGGCTTAGACACTTAAATATGAAACAGTATACCCTACAACTCCTGAAAGAGAACACTGGCAAAACATTCAGGCAAAATAAATAAAAGTAAAAATAAATGAGACCTAACCAAACGGATAAGCTTCTGCACAGCAAAGGAAAGCATCACAGAAACAAAAAGATAACTACCAAATGGGAGGAAATAGCTGCAAAGGATATTACTGACAAAGGCTTAATGGCCTAAATATACCACCAGCTCACACAACTCAGTAACCACAAAAACCAAACAACTCATTCAAAAAATGGGCAGAAGACCTAAACACACATTTCTCCAAAGAAGACATATATAGGTGGCCATCAGGTACATGAAAAGATGCTCAACATCGCTAATTATTAGAGAAATGAACGTCAAAACAACAACGAGGGGTCACGTAACACTGGGCAGAATGGCCATCATTAAAATGTTCAGGAAGTCCTATACGTCAATTAGTTAAAGAATGGTTTGAAATAAAATTTTTAAAAGGTTGCAATGGTAAGTGATCTGCTTACTTCCCCTCACTGGAACAAGAGGGCGTGAGGTGCAGAGGCAGCTTGGGTGGAGGGGAGATGGAGGGCCAAGGATAGTGGGACAGAGGGCGGAGGGAAGGAGGGAGGCAGCGAGGGCCTCGGTGGAGGCAGGTGGAGGCCTCCACGGGGGATGGATGCTTTCTCTAAAAAATCCTGAAGGAAAACTGGCTGCATCATAACCACCAGACCTCTCCACCTCACCCCCTCCACACACCAATCAATTGCAAATATAGCTGGATAGGGTTTATTTCAGCAACCTGGATAGATGTGTATTTTTTAATCTAATCACTTCCCAACACAAAACGCTTCTCCAAAACCTGAGAAGCTTTTAGCCACCACCAGGGAGATGCTTTTATGATTCTTCTTTGATTCTGCTCTCATTCATCTGTCATATTCAACGTTACAAAGGCAAGGGGTTCTTTCACAAAGCCTCCCTCACATCTACCTCTTCTTTAAAGCGTGATCCATTTGTCTGAAAACTGATAAATCTCTCTGGTATGGTTTCTCCTCCATGGAAAATGGAACCCTCAACAAGTTTGTATCATCAAAAAAATAAAATAAAACTTTTATTTTGGACACCAGCTCAACAGGCAAGTGGGTAATCCTTTTGCACAAAGTAAGCATGTTTTGAGATGAACAATGTAGGTTCTATGCTCGCTCAGGGTAATAAAATATCGCATCGGGGTGGCATTGGCTTAATTTTACATACACTGATGACACGAAGCTATCTCTATGTTTGTCCACAGAGAACATGACTACAGGAGCCAGGGCTCAGTTGTCAGCATCTGTGTCTTATGGACTAAAGCGGGACCCCAGGGGTCAACGAGGGGCTATTACAGAGATAACCAAATGATCAACAGCTGAGAGGCACAGATGCAGTGACACCACCATGTCGCCCAGACTCCACACTGGCAGCTAGCTCTCATGTGGGAGCTAAGGAAAGCACTGTTGAGCCTATGCCCCAGAGATTTCTAAAGAATCTAAGATTTCTTTAGACAAGAAATACTATGAGGTGCACCGAATAAGGACCACGGCTGCAGGTTAAGAAAACCCTGACTGACCCATAAAATACTGTACCATACCAAGAAACGAGTAGAGCAGAAGTTACTGGGTTGGGCAAAAAGTTTGTTCAGGTTGTCTCACTGCAAGATCAAACCAGCCAATCCTAAAGGAAATCAGTCCTGAACACTCATTAGAAGGACTGATGCTGAAGCTGAAACTCCAATACTTTGGCCACCTGATATGAAGAACTGACTCATTGGAAAAGACCCTGATGCTGGGAAAGATTGAAGGCAGGAGGAGAAGGGGACGACAGAGGATGAGATGGCTGGATGGCATCACTGACTCAATGGACATGAGTTAGAGCAAGCTCCAGGAGATGGTGAAAGACAGGGAAGCCTGGTGTGCTGCAGTCCATGGGGTCACAAAGATACGACTTAGCGACTGAACAACATGTTACAGAAAAACCCAAATGAACATTTTGGCCAAGCCAATATTAACAGACTTGTCCTGATGAACCCAAAGGCTAACTCCTCCCCCCTCAAGAGGGCCTAGAGGAGCTATCCCATGTTGAAGGTCAGGAGGGCTGCGGTGAGGAGATACCCCACGTCCAAGGTAAGGAGCAATGGCTGCGCTTTGCTGGAGCAGCCCTGAAGAGATACCCCACGCCCAAGGTAAGAGAAACCCAAGTAAGATGGTAGGTGTTGCAAGAGGGCAGCAGAGGGCAAACACACTGAAACCATACTCAAAGAAAACTAGTCAATCTAATCACACTAGGACCACAGCCTTGTCTAACTCAATGAAACTAAGCCATGCCCATGGGGCAACCCAAGATGGACAGGTCATGGTGGAGAGATCTGACAGAATGTGGTCCACTGGAGAAGGAAATGGCAAACCACTTCAGTATTCTTGCCTTGACAACACCATGAACAGTATGAAAAGGCAAAATGATAGGATACTGAAAGAGAAACTCCCCAGATCAGTAGGTGCCCAATATGCTACTGGAGATCAGTGGAGAAATAACTCCAGAAAGAATGAAGGGATGGAGCCAAAGCAAAAACAATACCCAGTTGTGGATGTGACTGGTGATAGAAGCAAGGTCCGATGCTATAAAGAGCAATATTGCATAGGAACCTGGAATGTCAGGTCCATGAATCAAGGCAAATTGGAAGTGGTCAAACAAGAGATGGCAAGAGTGAATGTCGACATTCTAGGAATCAGCGAACTGAAATGGACTGGAATGGGTGAATTTAACTCAGATGACCATTATATCTACTATTGCGGGCAGGAATCCCTCAGAAGAAATGGAGTAGCCATCATGGTCAACAAAAGAGTCTGAAATGCAGTACTTGGATGCAATCTCAAAAACGACAGAATGATCTCTGTTCGTTTCCAAGGCAAACCATTCAATATCACAATAATCCAAGTCTATGCCCCAACCAGTAACGCTGAAGAAGCTGAAGTTGAACGGTTCTATGAAGGCCTACAACACCTTTTAGAACTAACACCCAAAAAAGATGTCCTTTTCATTATAGGGGACTGGAATGCAAAAGTAGGAAGTCAAGAAACACCTGGAGTAACAGGCAAATTTGGCCTTGGAATACTGAATGAAGCAGGGCAAAAACTAATAGAGTTTTGCCAAGAAAATGCATTGGTCATAACAAACACCCTCTTCCAATAACACAAGAGAAGACTCTATACACGGACATCACCAGATGGTCAACACCGAAATCAGATTGATTATATTCTTTGCAGCCAAAGATGGAGAAGCTCTATACAGTCAGCAAAAACAAGACCAGGAGCTGACTGTGGCTCAGACCATGAACTCCTTATTGCCAAATTCAGATTTAAATTGAAGAAAGTAGGGAAAACCACAAGACCATTCAGGTATGATCTAAATCAAAAACCTTATGATTATACAGTGGAAGTGAGAAATAGATTTAAGGGACTAGATCTGATAGGTAGAGTGCCTGATAAACTATGGAATGAGGTTCGTGACATTGTTCAGGAAACAGGGATCAAGACCATCCCCATGGAAAAGAAATGCGAAAAAGCAAAATGACTGTCTGGGGAGGCCTTACAAATAGCTGTGAAAAGAAGAGAAGTGAAAAGAAAAGGAGAAAAGGAAAGATATAAGCATCTGAATGCAGAGTTCCAAAGAATAGCAAGAAGAGATAAGAAAGCCTTCTTCAGTGATCAATGCAAAGAAATAAGAGGAAAACAACAGAATGGGAAAGACTAGGGATATCTTCAAGAAAATCAGAGATACCAAAGGAACATTTCATGCAAAGATGGGCTCGATAAAGGATAGAAATGGTATGGACCTAACAGAAGCAGAAGATATTAAGAAGAGATGGCAAGAATACACAGAAGAACTGTACAAAAAAGATCTTCACGACTCAGATAATCACGATGGTGTGATCACTCACCTAGAGCCAGACATCCTGGAATGTGAAGTCAAGTGGGCCTTAGAAAGCATCACTACGAACAAAGCTAGTGGAGGTGATGGAATTCCAGTTGAGCTATTCCGAATCCTGAAAGATGATGCTGTGAAAGTGCTGCACTCAATATGCCAGCAAATTTGGAAAACTCAGCGCCACAGGACTGGAAAAGGTCAGTTTTCATTCCAATCCCTAAGAAAGGCAATGCCAAAGACTGCTCAAACTACCGCACAATTGCACTCATCTCACATGCTAGTAAAGTAATGCTCAAAATTCTCCAAGCCAGGCTTCAGCAATACGTGAACCATGAACTTCCTGATGTTCAAGCTGGTTTTAGAAAAGGCAGAGGAACCAGAGATCAAATTGCCAACATCCACTGGATCATCGAAAAAGCAAGAGAGTTCCAGAAAAACATCTATTTCTGCTTGATTGACTATGCCAAAGCCTTTGACTGTGTGGATCACAATAAACTGTGGAAAATTCTGAAAGAGATGGGAATACCAGACCACCTGACCTGCCTCTTGAGAAATTTGTATGCAGGTCAGGAAACAACAGTTAGAACTGGACATGGAACAACAGACGGGTTCCAAATAGGAAAAGGAATACATCAAGGGTATATATTGTCACCCTGTTTATTGAACTTCTATGCAGAGTACATCATGAGAAACGCTGGGCTGGAAGAAGCACAAGCTGAAATCAAGATTGCCGGGAGAAATATCAGTAACCTCAGATAGGCAAATGACACCACCCTTATGGCAGAAAGTAAAGAGGAACTAAAAAGCCTCTTGATGAAAGTGAAAGTGCAGAGTGAAAAAGCTGGCTTAAAGCTCAACATTCAGAAAACGAAGATCATGGCATCCGGTCCCATCACTTCATGGGAAATAGATGGGAAAACAGTGGAAACAGTGTCAGACTTTATTTTTCTGGGCTCCAAAATCACTGCAGATGGTGACTGCAGCCATGAAATTAAAAGACGCTTACTCCTTGGAAGGAAAGTTATGACCAACCTAGATATTCAAAAGCAGAGACATTACTTTGCCAACAAAGGTCCGTCTAGTTAAGGCTATGGTTTTTCCTGTGGTCATGTATGGATGTGAGAGTTGGACTGTGAAGAAGGCTGAGCACCAAAGAATTGATGCTTTTCAACTGGGGTGTTGGAGAAGACTCTTGAGAGTCCCTTGGACTGCAAGGAGATCCAACCAGTCCATTCTGAAGGAGGTCAGCCCTGGGATTTCTTTGGAAGGAATGATGCTAAAGCTGAAACTCCAGTACTTTGGCCACCTCATGCGAAGAGTTGACTCATTGGAAAAGACTCTGATGCTGCGAGGGATTGGGGGCAGGAGGAGAAGAGGACGACAGAGGATGAGTTGGCTGGATGGCATCACTGACTCGATGGACGTGAGTCTGAGTGAACTCCGGGAGTTGGTGATGGACAGGGAGGCCTGGCGTGCTGGGATTCATGGGGTCGCAAAGAGTCGGACTGAGCGACTGATCTGATGTGATCTGATCTGAAACATAAAGGAAAGGAGAGTCTCACACAGCCCGCTTCTCCGGGGTACCTCTTGGAAATGACACCCGGGAACAAGCGACACGCCACCACTGTTGGAGCTGGAAGCCAGCTGGTACCCTGTTCCTAAATTCCACGTGATAACCAAGGCCCTCAAGGTCTCCCAGGAGTAGGTCAGACTCGGGTTTGGGGCCTGGCCTCTGGAGCCTGGTGGGGAACACTGGCATCCAGAGAGCACAGTTCAGGGAGCCTGGTGTGCCGGGTGGGTGTTCATGCTCCTGGGTGAACTTGGCCCTGGTTGCCTCTAGTTGTTCAGTCGCTCAGCCATATCTGACTCTTTGCGAACCCATGAAAAGCAGCACGCCAGGCATCCCTGTCCTCTACTATCTCCCAGAGCTTGCTCAAACTCATGTCCATTGAGTTGGTGATGCCATCCAACCATCTCATCCTCTGCCGCCCCTTCTCCTCCTGCCCTCAATCTTTCCCAACATCAGGGTCTTTTCCAGTGAGTCAGCTCTTCGCATGAGGTGGCCAAAGTATTGGAGCTTCAGCTTCAGCATCAGTCTTTCCAATGAACATTCAGGGTTGATTTCCTTTAGGATTGACTGGTTTGATCTCCTTGCTGTCCAGGGGACTCTGAAAAGTCTTCTCCAGCACCACAGTTTGAAAGCATCAATTCTCTGGCGCTCAGCCTTTTTTATAGTCCAACTCTGACATCTGTACATGACTACTGGAGAAATGCCAATGATGGAGGAGTATAACAGACTTTTCCAGAAAAACCCATAACATTTTAATACCTCCAGACCACATGAATTTTTCTTAGGAAGTCTGGAAAAGAGCACACATTCACAAAGTAAATTCTCCTTGGTGGATTGAACTGTGAGGGTTCAAGGAGGGGCCTCGTCCCTTTGGCGCTTTTGATGAGTGTTTCTGAAGGAGCAAGGGGGCTCCAGCTCTCAGGAAGTGGCCTCTGAAGTGCGAGGCTTTCTCCAGCTCAGACTCCAACCCCACAAGGGAAGCCGGGCTGCTGCCCCTGCTCTCCATCTGGTGTTTCCTTCCTCTTGCTACAAACTTACTGTGTTTTCCTTTATCCCACCCTTCTTACCTTCTCTCTCACCCTCACATCCCTTTTGCTCTCATTCTCCATTTTACAATATGGCATAGTTCTTACAATAATGAAAGCCTTTGTGAAGCTATTTTCTTAGCCTAGGAGACTTCAAAAAAATGTGATTTAAAAAAAAAAAAAGTGCAAACCCTTTCAGTTCAGTTCAGTTCAGTCGCTCAGTCGTGTCCGACTCTTTTCGACCCCATGAACTGCAGCACACCAGGGCTCCCTGTCCATCACCAACTCCCGGAGTTCACTCAAACTCATGTCCATAGAGTCGGTGATGTCATCCAGCCATCTCATCCTCTGCCGTCCCCTTATCCTCCTGCCCCCAATCCCTCCCAGCATCAGGGTCTTTTCCAATGAATCAACTCTTTGCATGAGGTGGCCAAAGTACTGGAGTTTCAGCCTTAGCATCAGTCCTTCCAAAGAACACCCAGGACTGATCTCCTTTAGAATGGACAGGTTAGATCTCCTTGCAGTCCAAGGGACTCTCAACAGTCTTCTCCAACACCACAGTTCAAAAGCATCAATTCTTTGGCGCTCAGCTTTCTTCACAGTCCAACTCTCACATCCATACATGACCACAGGAAAAACCATAGCCTTGACTAGACGGACCTTTGTTGGCAAAGTAGTGTCTCTGCTTTTGAATATTCTGTCTAGGTTGGTCATAACTTTCCTTCCAAGGAGTAAGCGTCTTTTAATTTCATGGCTGCAATCACCATCTGCAGTGATTTTGGAGACCCCAAAAATAAAGTCTGACACTATTTCCACTGTTTCCCCATCTATTTTCCATGAAGTGATGGGACCGGATGCCATGATCTTCGTTTTCTGAATGTTGAGCTTTAAGCCACTTTTTCACTCTCCACTTTCACTTTCAAGAGGCTTTTGAGTTCCTCTTCACTTTCTGCCATAAGGGTGGTGTCATCTGCCTATCTGAGGTTATTGATATTTCTCCCGGCAATCTTGATTCCAGCTTGTGCTTCTTCCAGCCCAGCGTTTCTCATGATGTATTCTTCATAGAAGTTAAATAAGTAGGGTGACAATATACAGCCCTGACGTACTCCTTTTCCTATTTGGAACCCGTCTGTTGTTCCATGTCCAGTTCTAACTGTTGCTTCCTGACCTGCATACAGGTTTCACAAGAGGCAGGTCAGGTGGTCTGGTATTAACCCTTTCATTCACCCTGGGTTAAAGTCTCCGAAATAAAGCCTCCATTGGAAGTGGGTCTTGAAGGATGAGTAGGAGTTTGTGAAGCACAGAAGTGATAGAAGGGCATCCCGAGAAGGAAGCGCCTGCAGAAAAGCACGGGAAATTCAAGAAATTTCTGGTTGTGTTATCGTGCTTAAAGGTAGAGTGTTTATGGGTTGAGAAGGTGTGTTTCAAGATGATTCTTGAGCTTTTTTTTTTGACGGGGGTGGGGTGGGGTATGGTGGTCTCTAGTGGCACCAATAACCAAGATAGGAAATAGAAGAAGCAGAGAAAGTTTCAAGGGGTAGAGGAGGCATCTCCCTTCTGACGTGTTGATCGTGAGATGTCCATGCGTGGGTGGTTTAGTTGCTCAGTCATGTCCTACTCTTTGCAGCCCCACAGACTGTAGCCCGCCAGGCTCCATGGGATTTCCCAGGCAAGAATACTGGAGTAGGTCGCTATTTCCTTCTCCAGGGGAATCTTCCCAATCCAGGGATTGAACCTGGGTCTCCTGCATTGTAGGCAGATTCTTTACCACTGTAGCTTAAATGTTTGCTAGAAATTTCTCAACTAAAAACTAGGTTCACATGAGGGGCTGGGACTGACGCATGGTGTGATGGTTATGGTCAGATCAGTGGCTCCGTCGTGTCCGACTCTTTGTGACCCCACAGAGTGCAGCACGCCAGGCCTCCCTGTCCATCACCAACTCCTGGAGCTTGCTCAAACTCGTGTCCATCAAGTAGGTGATGCAGTCCAACCATCTCATCCTGGGATAGTCATGGTACATGAGACCAAATGAAAGATGAAGTCACAGCAACCATATGACATTAGATAATTAACAAGACTGAGGACAGGATGACATGAATGCCAGTGTTTAAAATCCAGGAACACACAGAAGCCCAGAAGAAGAGAACTGAAAGAGTTTGCAGAAAAGGTGAGAGCGTATTATCACAGGAACAAAGAGAAAACCAGACCTCAAAGAAGAAGAAAGTCACTGTATCAAAATCCGTAGAAACAGATCACATCGGGCAAGGATTTAAAGCAGACCTCTGTATTTAAAAAAAAAAAAAAAAAGCCTATTGCACAGAATTCCCCTTCAAAACTAACATCATGGGGAAGCTGTTTATCCTCAGGGCACCCTCTGCCCCTTGCAGATTTCTCCTTTCAGAAATAGTCATCCACTGGCGATCTTTTTTATATAGTTTAGTTTGTTTGTTCATTGGCTGTGCTGGTCATTGCTTTCTGAGGGCTTTCTCCAGTTGCGGAGAGCAGAGGCTAACTCCGTCGGGGTTTGCGGGCTTCTCATTGTGGTGGCGTCTGTTATTGTGGACCCCGGGCTCTAGGATGCATGGGCTTCAGTAGGTTTGGCCCTTGGGCTCAGCAGTTGTGGCTTCCGGGCTCCAGGGCACAGGCTCAGCAGTAGTGGCACATGGGACTGGTCGCCCTGCAGCATGTGGGATCTTCCCAGACTAGGGATTGAACCCGTGTCTCCTGCACAGGCAGGCGGATTCTCTACCACCAAGCCACCAGGGAAGCCCCACTGGTTTGTGAAGACCATTCTAAGCTGCCTTTAAACTGCCTCCCGAATGCCAGGACATCAGCTTTCCCGGAGACAGAGCACTGCACAGATCTTTTTGCCTCCCCGGCTATGCCCACTTCTTCTCTGTAACTGGCGCTTCTACGGGAAACTATTCAGCCATGAGGTCTGACACGGCATGGCTGCTCTGTGCTCCGGGCCATTAGTGGTCAGACTCCAGCAACAGGGAGCATCGTCACCTTTGGGAAAGGAACACTCCTTAATCCTTAAGCCACGCTGGGAGTGACACAGCCTCGCAGAACTACAGATAAAAGCAGCCCTCGCAACTAGTGGGAAAAAGGGCAAATCTGCATTTTCTGACTCCTCCCGAGGCAAAGCGGAGAGGAGATGAGGTTTCAAACACAGCTTTCGGGCCCCTAATGCAGATTTAGCCGGCTGAGTTGAGCTGGTACCTGAGGACAAGGGGCCTGGCAAGATGCCAGGAATCCTTGCTCTCAGATGCCATAAGGCATCTGCTTCTTTCCCCTTCCTGGAGAACCTTTTTATTCTGAGACTCCTTAAAAATAGCTCTGGGCAATTTTCAAAGACTCATCATCATTAAAGGGGTGTTAGAGATCACACAATCTATGCAAACTCAAAGCACAGCAGGGATTTTCCAGCCACCTGCCCACAGGAAGGGGGGAGAACAAGAGGGCTTCCAGCATACGAGCTCCCAGGATGGTATGGAACTCTCCAGAAAGCAGCCTCGGAAGGCTGGGCTCTCCCACAAAGGGACACCGATGGGAAACGTATACACATCCTCAGGCAGCAACACTCACTCGGTTCCCTGGCAACACACTGAGGTGGGTACTCCACTTGGGGCCTCCCCACACCCAGCAGAGAGACCTGGAGTCAGGATGCCTTCCTTTCTGGAGACAGAAACTCAAGCTGCTCCGAATGAGCTGGGCTGTGGTACTTTTGCTTCAAGTCCCAACAAACGATTCATGAGCTCAGTGAAGAAAATATTGCCTTTTTATCCTTGTGACAAAATCATATCTTACCCTCTTCAGGTCCACTCTCCCTTCCATCAACCACCCCCAAGCTTTTGCAAGAATTTAAAGAGCAGATGCCCACCATGTTTGCCCGCAAGCATCTCTCCTGACCCAGACGGCCTGTGACGATAAAGAAAGTGGCGATTGGTTTTGACAAACTAAAGTGATTTCAATGATGAGATTATGTCTACACCAGAAGCCACCCCAGATGCTTGAGCTCCGTCACAAACTCCATCGGCCACACTCGTCTTCAAATGGCTTTTGACTGTTGCCAAAAACTCCAGGGAGCAAGTACTGCCCCCAGTTTCTGCAGAGATTCACAACAATGTGTCATAGAACTCCCAAGAATATAGTCATATTCCGTCACACGTTGACTGAATTATGCCATATGCCAAGGCAACAGCATCCATGCGTGTCATCATGTATATCGAATTTGACAGAAAAAGGTCAGTTTCATTACTAGGTCTCTTGTGGACTTTATATAGAGTCTGTGGACTCAAAAAAGAAAAACAGTACTGGAGGGGCTTCCTCCGTGGAGCTACTGGTAAAGATCCTGCCTGCCAATGCAGGAGACGCGGGTTCCACTCCTGGGTCGGCAAGATCTCCTGGGAAGGGAGATAGCAACCCACTCCAGCATTCTTACCTGGACAATCCCATGGACAGAGGAGCCTGGCGGGCTACAGTCCATGGGGTCGCAAAGAGCTGGATACACCTGAAGCAACTCAGCACACACCTCTATGTGAAGTGCCCACTGTTTGACATCTAAAAAAAAGATACTGGAAAAAAATCACAAATGCTGATGTGTCTTACCAGGTTCTACCATAACACACTAGGTGCTTTAAAATTTTATTCTATCAGAAAATGTGAGCTATATTATTACTCCGCTGTAAGGAATGGAATAGCACCATCTGCAGCAGCGTGATTGACCTAGAGATGAGCAAACTATGGGAGGAAGGCAGAGAAAGGCAAACACCAGACGACATCGCTTAGGTGTGGAATCGAACATGAGATGCAAATGAACTTATTTACAAAACAGAAACGGACTCACAGACACAAAAAACAAACTTACAGTTACCAGTGAGGGAAGTGCTGTGGGGAGGGATACATTAAGAGGTGGGAACTAACACATACACAGACCTATACACAAAATAGCCAGCCAACCAGGACCTACTGTGTATCACAAGGAACTATGCTTGATACTTTGTACTGAGCTATAAAGTACCTGAAAAGAATATATATACATGTTATATATATATATACACACACACACACACACACACACATATGTATACATGTAACTGGATCACTCTGCTGTATACCAGAAAATAACACACTATTGGAAACCAAACATACTTCAATAAAAAAAAGAAAAGATGAGGGAAGATACGCATTTTCATACACTATTGGGGGGATGATAAGTTGTGCTGCTACTTGGGAATACGATGGTCATTTTCAATTTCACATATATGTCCCTTTTATCCCAGTTGTTGCATTTCTCGGTATCTCTGCAGGAGTGACAGCAACATGTAGGGACAAGAGGAATCCGGCAAGCTGGTCACTATAGCCTCAGTGTTCAAAAATGTGAAAGTCACCTGCACGTCTGTCAACAAAGGAATCTCTTTGTAAATGAAGTATAGGTGCTGTACAACACCATGCGAGGTACAGGGGTGCGGTGCAGGGGCTCACGGCTTTGAAAGGTTATGTCCACTGATGTTATTATACAATATTGGTTATACTTCCTGTGTTGTACACTATATCCGCACAGTTTACTAAACATATAGTAGTTTGTATCTCTTAATAGGGAAACAGTTATTGAGGCTACAAGATACCCACACCATAGATCATTCTGCAGGTGTTTGTGTGAAGGAGGGGTGGTTGAGGGTGTTCATATCTAAGTCAACAAATGGATGTTACCAATTCCAATTGTTAGGTGATGGACAAGGTGAGAAAAAACCTCAGTAAAATACTATTTGTTTAAAAAACATTCAAAATTTTATACAAGTATCCAGATGTGTATACACATGGACATATATATGTATATTATGGATTTATGTGTATTTGTGTGTTAATCATTCAGTCGTGTCCAACTCTTTGGGACCCCATGGACTGTCGCCCACAAGGCTCCTCTGTCCATGGAATTCTCCAGGCCAGAATACTGGAGTGGGTTCCCATTCCCCTCTCCAGAGGATCTTCCCGACCCCGGGATAGAACCCGGGTCTCCTGTAGTGCAGGCGGATTCTTTACCATCTGAGGCACTAGGGAAGCCCATGTATATATAGATATATAAATATTATATATAATTAAACATACTGATATTATATAATATTAATATGTATTTTAACATTCTATTAATATTATATATTGCACGTAAAGATTTCTGTGTGCTGTGCTTGTGCTCAGTCATTATATTGTGTGCGGCTCTTTTCCACCCCGTGGACTGTAGCCCGCCAGGCTCCTCTGTGCAGGGGATTCTCCAGGCAAGAATACTGGAGTGGGTTGCCATTTCCTCCTCCAGGGGATCTTCTCAACCCAGGAATCAAACCCATGTCTCCTGCTTGGCAGATCGATTTTTCACTACTGCGCCACTTAGGAAGCCCATATAAAGATTGGACACTTATATATCCAAGTAATGACAGCAATCCCTTCTAGGAATTCCTAGGATAAAGGCTGTGGGGATGTTGAAAGGGGATGTGAGCCTTACATTTGATTTGTTAATATATTCTCTATGCACCAATATAGTTCTTGCATACTTTAAAATTACAGCACCTATGAGGACCTCGCAATAAGATTCTACAAATAATTGCTTTTGCTTCACACCCCTAGGGGTTCCCAGGTGGTACAGTGGTAAAAGAATTTGCCTGCCAATGCAGGAGATGCAAGAGGCATGGGCTCAGTCCTGTGTCGGGAAGATCCCCTGGAGAAGGAAATGGCTTCCCCAGCGGTGCTAGTGGTAAAGATCCTGCCTGAGAATGCAGGAGACATGAGTTCCACCCCTGGGTCAGCAAGATCTCCTGGAAAAGGAAATAGCAACCCACTCCAGTATTTTTGCCTGGAGAATCCCATGGACAGAGGAGCCTGGCGGGCTACAGTACATGGGGTTGCAAGGAGTCAGACATGACTGAGCGACTGAGCACAGCAGCAGGACACACACTTGATGCCCACTCCCAGAGAAAGGTATTGAGAGAAGCCAAAGCGGAATGAATGGAGTCCAAAGATAAAGAAGTCATTATATTTTAAAACACGATTTGTCATTTTCAGTTTAAAATATATGTAACTTACATTTGTCCATTATCACGTATCTACCCCTACACACACAAACACACACACACACACACACGAGTCCAGCAAGTGGTCTTAGGGACGAAAGCCACCCCATAGGCGGTCCAGTCTACTCCCATGCAAGCTGGGTCCCTCTGCAAGGAGGGACCCTCTGGCCAAGCACTCCTGTAACTCAACCCTCTGACCAAGCACTACTGTAAGTCATCCATCACCAAGGACGCCAGGGAGCAGACTGAGCACACACACAGCGCTACGAGGCCATTAACACATCCTAACGAGAGGAAGACCGAGAACAGTGGACGGTAAGGGGGAAAAAAGGAAAGGAAAGGAGTAAACATCCCTCTGTACAGTAATTATACCCAGAAGTATGATTTGTACTGGGAGCTGGCATAAATCTCATCGCAATCAGCTCTCCTGATACCAAAACAGAGTTGAAAATGAACTCCATTTAATTCTTTCAGAGTGGGGATTAATTAGGAGAAAAAGTGAACAATTTAGCTTTCCACCTGAAGTGTCTGTAGGCAATGTGTGGTTTTTTAAAAAACTGTCTCAACAAATTGTATCCTTTTCCTAAGGAGGCTGCAATAAAAAAAATGCAACAAATTGAATGCCCCCAAAATATGACAGTGGAGGGGGCCCTGCACCCAAAGCCAGCTGAGCCTGCGTAGTCACTCGTGGGGCCCAGGATACCCGGGTGGACAGAGGCTTGTTAACAGCACGCATGCTCAGTGCCAGGAACAAAGGGCTGCAGACCTGAGGTCAGGAGCCTACTATTTATACTACAGAAGAAAAAAAGAGTCATTGTCATTCTCTTACCCTTAGTGACCAGCAGCATCAAAAGAGCCCCCAGCAGAGTGGAGCAGAGACCAAGTTCTTGGCCTGCCTCTGAAATACGCCATCGTTAATTTTCTGCCACCAAATGCCTTTCTTTAGAGGATCTCTGAACGCATTGGCAGGTGAGCACGTGTGTTCCCTGGACGGCTGTCTCTGCCAGGCAGGTGAATATTATCACAAGCACGGGGAGTGGGCATGTGCGGACAGAGCAGGTTGCTTCCAAGTGCCTGTGAAGCAGTTTTGTTGTGTTTTAATCTGTCCATGTTCACAGGGGCTAGAGCGGAGGCATGGGGCGAACAGGGCCTTGCCCTGCACAGCCCAGGAAGCGAGCCAGATGTGCAGGCAGAGATGCCCACGGGCTTTCAGGGGGCAGCGCCCAGAGAACTGACCCCAGTTGTGGCATCCGCCCCTGCGTCCTGCACCCCCAGGGATGGGGCCGCCGTGAGGGGATGGGCAGTCCTGTGTCTGGGTACCTGGGAGGGAGAAAGGGGATATGCCGAGGGTAAGAGCCTCCTCCAACCATCTTGTGGTTTAAAAAGGAGTCGGGGGCTTCCCTGATGGCTCAGTGGCAAAGAATCTGCCTGCCAACACAGGAGACACGGGTTCAATTCCTTGTCCGGGAAGATGCCACCTATTGCAGAGCAACTATGCCCACGAGCCACAGCTACTGAAGCCCGAGCACCTAGAGCCTGTGCTCTGTAACAGGAGAAGCCTGCACGGAGAAGCTCGTGTGCTGCAGCTAGAGAGGAGCCCCGCTCTCTGCAACTAGAGAAAGCCTGTGCAGCAACAAAGGCCCAGCACAGCCAAAAGCAAATAAATAAACAACTTAACTAATTAATTTAAAAAACAGAAGTCAGACTCACCCAGCCACGAACGCTGAGACTGAAGGACCCCTACAGAGAAGAGCCTGGTCCTACAGGAATGAATGGATGGATGAGGAAGCAAAGGAAAATGTATCAAATGCAGACTGGCAGCTGCCTCCCCAGTCCGTCCTGCAGAAGAGCTGTAGCCGGACGCACTCCGGGCCTGCCTTGCGGCTGGGTACAGCCATGGACTGAGCTCTCACGTGTGGAATGGACACAGAGGGGACATGTGCCAATGCTGGTCCAGGCGCGAGCTCCTTCATGTTCCCTTCTCTTTCCCATGAGCTAGGGCACCAACGTGCTGTGTGATCTAGCTTTGGCCACACCCAAGGTGAAGGTGGAACAAAAAACGGAAAGGAACCAGGGTTCCCGAGTGATCGCATGCATCAGAAGGGCCCAGAGAAATAAAATTTTATGTCTGATTTGAAAAAAAGAAAACGCAGTCAGACACAAAAAGAACGCACCCAATGATATGTCAAACCCGGGGCTCCTGGCCAAACTGGCAGGTGTGTCTGGGACAAGCAAAGTTTCTCTTCTTTCTCTGCCCACCCACCTTGCCTGCCTTTCCCAGCCTGCCTTGCAGCTGGGTGTGGTCCCTTGACTGAGTCCTGCCCTGCAGAAAGGGGTGTATGTGGAGACTCCATGGAGCCCTCCTTGCTCTTCACCTGGCAAGGAGGTAGAAGAAAACATGGGAAGAAGCGCAGTGGAGACAGCAGAACTCACTTTGATGCACCTGCTCCCAGCCTACTAGCTTATTACACTGCCATGAGGCAGACGTTTATTATAGATGAGCCTTTATCCATTAAGCCTCTGCTTGCCTGGGGCTTCCCCAGTGACTCTGGTGTTAAAGAATCCATCTGCAATGCAGGAGACCTGGGTTCCATCCCTGGGTCAGGAAGATGCCCTGGAGAAGGGAACAGCTATCTGCTCCAGTATTCTTGCCTGGAGAATCTCATGGACAGAGGAGCCTGGCGGGCTACAGTCCAGAGGGTTGCAAAAAGTTGGACACAAATGAGCCACTAACACACAAACTTCATCTACTGCAGAGTCTATTTGCTACAGCAGTTCTCCTGCCCTAACCTCACGAGTCCAGAGAAGGCGATGGCACCCCACTCCAGTCCTCTTGCCTGGAAAATTCCATGGATGGAGGAGCCTGGTGGGCTGCAGTCCATGCACAGAGTCGGACACGACTGAGCAACTTCACTTTCACTTCTCACTTTCATGCACTGGAGAAGGAAATGGCAACCCACTCCAGTGTTCTTGCCTGGAGAATCCCAGGGACAGGGGAGCCTGGTGGGCTGCTGTCTACGGGGTCGCACAGAGTCGGAGACGGAAGTGACCTAGCAGCAGCAGCAGCAACCTCAAGAGCCATCCAGCCTGTTCATAATTACTCACTAAAGAGCATGTGAACTTGTTGGGGACGTGCATGAACACGCTTCTCCACGTGAAAGCGGAATGAGAAACAGAAAGAAGTAGCTCTGAATCTGTGTCCAAACACCAGGAAACACAGAGAGTAGAGAGCGGGAGGCATGAGCTAAAGCTGAGTGGGGGACTTTGACAACATGGGATAAACAACAGCACCACCCCCACTCAGACTTCATTCTCCTCCCCTCTAAACAGGGGGCCTGCACCCTGTGAACAAGCAAGACCGCCCAGCTCTAGTCTCCCAGACCTCTGTGTCAGATTGCAAAGTGTTACGTGGATGAGGGAGCATCTCCCATCCATTGTTTCTGAACCTCTGAGCGGCAGGGCAGGGCTCCGGGGGGCATCAGGATGGCTGATGGTGCTTCCCCTTCCCCACCACAGGCCCTGCCTGTGAACCCATCCAGGGGACAGTCTGCCACTCTCATAATGACCCAGGAGGACTCGAGAGTGCTACAAGCATGGTAAGTCCTTCGCATCCTCACCGCATTCTCTCTCAGATTCTGCCCTTATTGCCCAATACCTCAGAACCCCGAAGACCATGCCACTGGCTGGATTATTTAGCCAGGCCTTCACCTGTTGCTTGAACAACTGCCTTTCCAGCTGAACCTCATGGGCGATGTTACTGAACTCAGGTCCGGCCGCTCATCCCTCGACAGCCTATACTTGAGAGGCAAGCGTTGGTAGAAAAGAAAGGTAGCTTTATTTCATAGGCTGGCAACCAGGGGAGAAGCCAGACTCGTGTCCAAAGGCCAGCTCCCTACTAATTATCAGGGGGCAAGAGCTTTTAAAGGGGGGTTTCAGAGGTGCACAGGTAGACGGAGGGGGTACACGCAGACCAGCACGGTCCCCTCTCATGTTGCAGTCGGCCATCGGTGGTCTGGCCAGCATCATCTCGGCTGTTTTAAATACAGCCAGCCTTCCGTTCCGGGGCTGCTTTTTGGCGTTTCTTTGAGGCCAGTTCTCAGAGCTGTGGCAGCCTTTGTCACGGCTACCATCTGGTCATCACGTCATTAACTTCTCCCACCTGGGGGAGGTTTCAGCATCTAGAAAACAGCTCACAGGACACGGCCCAGAACATTATGCACAGCCCTTGGGGAGGATCTAAAGGTCCTTGACTTTGCTTACTGACTCAACTATTATTATTTGGTCTTGTTTGACTCATTCCTTTGCTTCTGCGTTTTCTCAGTTCTCTGATTAAATTTAGACTCTGGCTAAAGGTTTTCTACAGACAAGAGGCAGGGGCAGGACACTATGGCAGGGGGCGGGGGGTGAGGGGGTGTGTGGTCTGTCCCAGGAAAGTCCACAGGGTCCTGCTGTTTTAGTGACGGGAAGTCCTTTCCTCTGCAGGCCATCCGTGAATTTAGAAGCAATGTAGGAAAAACTTAACAAAGAGACTTATCAGCGTCGGCCTTCTTATAACTTCTTTATTATCCAAAATTTAGAACGAAGATCATATCTGAGTTCTGTTTGCTTTATTTTTTAATGCTGGGAAAATCCTCAAGGCTCTCGCACTGAGGGTGGTTTGCAAGGCGCTGCGTAGATGCACAGCGGCACAGAGCGGACAGGGAGCAGACACTCCGATGAACACAAGGGCAAGGTCCCTAAGGAGGACAGCAGTGGCAGGACCGCCCCCGCCCCACGGGCCGAGGCTGCACTTGGCTGAGCAGTGGAAGAAAGCTTGCAGCCACGTTTGGCTTGCCTTTCAGAAATCTGCCCAAGGAAAGGCTGACATTCTTGAAAAAGACAGGGCCACAGTCCTCCCGAGAGCAGCTTAAATCAGCCCGTCCTTTGAGAACTGCTGAAGAAGACGCCCAGCCAAGCAGACTGGGCTCCTGAATCAGGCAGGCTGGGCCGGCTGGTGCCCACGGGGACGCCTCTCCCTGCCCCGGCCTCGCCCTGTGCGTCTGCGGGCTTCACAGGTCACACTGTCCTAGGCTTACAGTCCAAGGAGTCCCAGCATGAGGGAAAGAAGGGTGCAATCTGTCATCAACAACCACGACTTCCTCCTCTTCACGTTATCCTCAGGTTTCGTAACTGAGACAGCACACTGGTCAAACACATGGGCTCCGAGAGCATCCCTGTCCTCGCCCATTCACTACGTGTGTGACCTTTTACTTAGTACCACCTGTGCCGCATGGGCTCAGCTCTAAAATAATACCTGCAACAAGACAATAACAGGACCTACGCAATGATTACTATGAGATTATATAACCCAGGGGCTTCCCTGGCAGCGCAGTTGGTAAAGAATCCGCCTGCAATGCAGGAGGCCCTGGTTCAATTCCTGAGTCAGGAAGATCCGCTGCAGAAGGGATAGGCTACCCTCTCCAGTATTCCTGGGCTTCTTTTGTGGCTCAGCTGGTAAAGAATCCACCTGCAATATGGGAGACCTGGGTTCGATCCCTGGGTTGTGAAGACCCCCTGGAGAAAGGAAAGCCTACCCACTCCAGTATTCTGGCCTGGAGAAATCCATGGGGTTGCAAAGAGTTGGACATGACTGAATGACTTTCACTTTTTCACTATATAACCCAATGCAATTAAGTACTAAATAGACCACAGTAAGCACTTATATGTATCCATGGTGATGATGATGAGTTTTTCCTCCAAGAAGGTTTGATTTCTCCATCAAAGCTGTTTATATGATCCTTCACTAAGACAGGATGAAGAATAGAGTCTGTAGAAACCCATCAGGGCTTTCTGTTCAGGCTGCTGTGAAACCACACCCCACTGTCTTATTTTCCTGCACATTTTTCTCCTTATTCATAACCACACCATGGAGCAAAGAGGCTTGGCTGAACGCCATAGATGCCACTGGGGTAGCCTGCAGGCTAAAGAAGGCTTCTGGGCCAAATAAAGTTTAATTTTTAAACATTAATTGCCAATGCTGTACAAATTTTAAATTTTATATAATAATCCATATTTACAGTTTATCTTAAAGTACTAGGAGCTCTGGGCACTGGGGGGTCCCCACTCCCACACTGTGACAATTGGTTAAATCATCCTAGGAAAGGCTGGTGGTCTCCAGGTCACCTTGGCCCCTGCTGCCCACCTACCACTCATCATTTCTGCCTCCTTGGGCTCATTTTTCTTACCTGCTCAACCATGGTGTGCATTGAGCTTTCATTTCAGCCTCTGTTTTAAATCATGTCCACGATGCATGGACCAGATCAACATTCTTGAACAATTATGACTATTTGTGCAATGAGGAGAAGCATAGAGTCTTCAAATTTGAAATATGAAAATTAGCAGATGGGCAAGGAGATACACACGCTCGATTATTTGAAATTTTCTTATTTTTGCAATTTAGTCTTTAAGGAAATTCTTTATGATTGAATACACTTGGTTGTAGTTTGCTGTGCAGTTTAGGTGTATCTTGACCAAAGACACACAGCATTGTAGCAGTGATGAGTGTATTTTACAGACACATATCATAGTCCAAAGAGACTTTACATACAGTTGTGCTGGCTAATATTACATGTCCATTTGGCTAGGCTATGGTACCATTAGTCCAGTGCTAGTCCAGATATTTCTGTGAAGGGATTTTGTAGACATGATTAACATCTATGATCAGCTGACTTTAAGTGGATTACCCTCCATAATGTGGGTGGGCCTCATCCAATCAGTAGGTCTTAAGAGTAAAAACTTTTGCTTCCAGGGAAAGAAGAAATTCTGCCTCAAGATGGTTAACATAGAAGCCATTCCTGAGTTTTCAATCTGCTGATCTGACCTACAGATTTCATACCTGCCAGTACCACAACTGTGTGAGCCAATGCCCTAAAATCTCTTTTTAAGAAAGAATTTCCCTTCTTGAAGATAGAACTGCAAGACTAACAAAAGTTAGATTCCTAATCTCTTTATGTGCTTTATTGACTATGCAAAAGCCTTTGACTGTGTGGATCACAATACACTGTGGAAAATTCTGAAGGAGATGGGAATACCAAACCACCTGACCTGCCTCTTGAGAAATCTGTATGTAGGTCAAGAAGCAACAGCTAGAACTGGACATGGAACAACAGACTGGTTCCAAATAGGGAAAAAAGTACATCAAGGCTGTATATTGTCACCATACTTATGTAGCTTATATGCAGAGTACATCATGAGAAACGCTGGGCTGGAAGAAGCATAAGTTGGAGTCAAGATTGCCGGGAGAAATATCAATAACCTCAGATCTGCAGATGACACCACCCTTATGGCAGAAAGTGAAGGAGAACTAAAGAGCCTCTTGATTAAAGTGAAAGAAGAGAGTGAAAAAGTTGGCTTGAAGCTCACAGCATCCGGTCCCATTACTTCATGGCAAATAGATGGGGAAACAGTGGAAATAGTGGCTGACTTTATTTTTCTGGGCTCCAAAATCACTGCAGATGGTGACTGCAGCCATGAAATTAAAAGACACTTACTCCTTGGAAGGAAAGTTATGACCAACCTAGACAGCATATTCAAAAGCAGAGACATTACTTTGCAAACAAAGGTCCGTCTAGTCAAGGCTATGGTTTTTCCAGTGGCCATGTATGGATGTGAGAGTTGGACTGTGAAGAAAGCTCAGCGCAGAAGAATTGATGATTTTGAATTGTGGTGTTGGAGAAGACTGTTGAGAGTCCCTTGGACTGCAAGGAGATCCAACCAGTCCATCCTAAAGGAGATCAGTCCTGAATATTCACTGGAAGGACTGATGCTGAAGCTGAAACTCCAATACTTTGGCCACCTGATGCAAAGAGCTGACTCATTGGAAAAGACCCTGATGCTGGTAAAGACTGAAGGCAGGAGAAGAAGGGGATGACAGAGGATGAGATGGTTGGATGGCATCACCTACTCGATGGACATGAGTCTGAGTAAACTCTGGGAGTTGGTGATGGACAGGGAGGCCTGGTGTGCTGCAGTCCATGGGGTCGCAAAGAGTCGGACATGACTGAGCGACTGAACTGAACTGATGTGTACACACACGTGTACACAAACATAACCTTTCATTGGAATTTCTCTGGAAAACCCTGACTGATACAAGGACATAACAGCAACAACAGCAAAGTCTCAAATCCCTGAGTTTAGTCCAGGTGACCAGGCAGCCACTCCTCTCCCAGCTCCATCATTTTAGAGGAGGAAACTGGGACGCTGAAAAGCCACATGGTTGCCCCAAAGATGCAGTGACATCAGCAGAGGTGGTGGTGAGATTTCTCACAGCTCACACCCTAGCCATCAGCCATCTCCTGAACAAGAAGAAGCCCTGACTCATGAGCTTCAGCAAAAACACACAGCATTTTGAGAGTAATACATCTAGAAGAGATTAGACACTTTTTGCTTAGGAAAAAAAAAAAAACAAAAAAAACGCAAGGAGATCCACATCTCTGCTCTGGTTCTATCTCTAACCGGCTGTGTGACCTTAGGAAATTATCCCAAACTCCTGTCTCCAGTCTCCTTATCTGTAAAGTCGCCGTGATAACACAAACCCTCATTTAATTCTTGTGGTTTTGAGGATAAAATGAAATATAGATTTGAGGGCAGGCTGGACATTTAAAGGGAGATAAAGAATGTTTTGAGAAGTGGGTGAGAGTATCAAATAAAAAAGATAATGACAGTATTTATATTTATTCTCAGTGCTCCTTCAAGAATACCTTCAGAACTAGCTCACTTCACTGCTGCAGGCTAGAGATAAATACGGCCTTTGTCTCTCTCCAACCTTGCCCGCCACATTGTAAGATTACGGAAGAGAGCATGAAAATTCTTCCAGGGAAAGGTTCACAAAAATAATTTTCTCCTGTATTGAGACATACTTGAGTATGCAAAGATTTAGGGCTTCCTACGGTAAGTCTTTCTAAACTGTATCTGACTGACTTCTGTACTTGACTAAACCTTGAAAGACTGCAGGGTCTGCTAATTTTAAGCATTCGCCATAAATTGTTATAACTGAATTCTTGTTTTTCTCTCAAGTTCTCCTGATGAAGGCCGTGATTTATCTTGCCCTAGAGATTTAGCTGAGACTTATAAACTATTAATACAATAAATCTGGAGTATAGTAAGGAATAAATATGGCTTTCAAGATGTTCCTTTCCTCACCGGACAGAATCGAGATGCCCACCCTAAGATGTACACAAAAGCTTGGTCCCCACATTTCAGTCCTTCTGAGCCTGGGCACTTCTGGAATGAAGTCAGAGGATAGCACAGTGTGTACCTGGCAAAACCAAACTGCCCTCTAGATGGGATCCTCTCAAGGAAAAACATTCATTAAGCACTTTATTTGATTTCCGTATACTTGAGAGGATTAAAATATGGATTAGAATCTCAACAAGATTCACCCAGTGATACATCAACCACCCATATTATGCGGAAACAGTTGCCCTAATTTAATGATCTATAAATGATCATATCTGTTTCACAATACAGTTGCCAGTTACTCAGGAATAGTAGCTACAAAGAAATAACACCCATGGTAGAAAATTTAGTGTCATGTTAACTGAGCACTTAATATGTTACACATTATGTTATTCTCAACACAAAGAACAACAGGCAGTAGGTTTTGCAATTAAGACGTCTAGAGTCCGCTGCAATCCACAAAAACAAATGCCCTGAAAGTACAAAACTGTTCGACTGGCGGTGAGATAAATCTAGTAAAGGTTTTTCTGGATTATGTTGTTTCCTAGAGGAAAACAGACAAGTGAACGCTTCTCATGTTTGGTGCTAGAATGGGTACGAGGTTGTCATGCCTAAATAAACAAGACCCAGCCCAACTGTAAAATGCCTTGTGGTCAGGCTGGTTGATCACTTGTGAGTTCTCTAACTACAGCACAAGCTGAGTGATGATTACCAAGTGTGGGATTTGGGCAGAGCAAGGCAATCTCCTGCAGCCGGGGTCCCTCAGCCTAAATACAGAGGGCCGGGCTATACATCGGGGAGCCTTAGGAGAGGAGCATCATTTAGACAAAACCGCGTGGCGAATCAAGCAGCGGCTCCCGTGGGGGTTCACGCTCTCCCTCCAGCGCTCTCCGTCTCCACCCCACCCGCCAGATTCCTCTCAACGCTCTTCAACCCAGGAGCGTATCATCTTCACAGAGGAATATTTTTAGATCCTACTTGATGAAAAAAAAGAAAAGAACTTCCTTTCCTCACCTGGCCTTATGACTAGTGTGCCGAAGCTGCAGTTAGGAACTGGACTTACACGTGGGGTTCTACACTCATGATCTCAGGTGTGTGTGTGTGTGGGTGTGTGTGTGTGTGTGTGTGTGTGTGTGTAGCTGGACTTACAGGTGGGGTTCTACACTCACGATCTCAGGGGTGTGTGTGTGTGTGTGTGGTGTGTGTATGGTGTGTGTGGTGTGTGTGTGTAGCTGGACTTACAGGTGGGGTTCTACACTAGCGATCTCAGGTGTGTGTGTGTGTGTGGGGTGTGTGTGTGTGTGTGTGTGTGTGTGTGTGTAGCTGGACTTACAGGTGGGGTTCTACACTCACATCTCAGGGGTGTGTGTGTGTGGTGTGTGTGTGTGTGTGTGTGTGTGTGTAGCTGGACTTACAGGTGGGGTTCTACACTCACGATCTCAGGGGTGGGTGTGTGTGTGTGTGTGGTGTGTGTATGGTGTGTGTGGTGTGTGTGTGTAGCTGGACTTACAGGTGGGGTTCTACACTAGCGATCTCAAGTGTGTGTGTGTGTGTGGGGTGTGTGTGTGTGTGTGTGTGTGTGTGTAGCTGGACTTACAGGTGGGGTTCTACACTCACATCTCAGGGGTGTGTGTGTGTGGTGTGTGTGTGGTGTGTGTGTGTGTGTGTAGCTGGACTTACAGGTGGGGTTCTACACTCACGATCTCAGGGGTGGGTGTGTGTGTGTGTGTGTGTGTGTAGCTGGACTTACACGTGGGGTTCTACACTCACGATCTCAGGGGTGGGTGTGTGTGTGTGTGTGTGTATGTGTGTGGTGTGTGTGTGGTGTATGTGGTGTGTGTGTGTAGCTGGACTTACAGGTGGGGTTCTACACTAGCGATCTCAGGTGTGTGTGTCTGTCTGTCTCCTAGTCACTCTGCAACCTAGGTCTTCGCAGGACAGCTCTGGAGATGTGCTGACCCTCTTGCTTGGTCCTCTTAGACTTCGGCAGTCTGGCTCTCTCCTTCCCACTTGAGTTCTCCTGTCTTCCCCTTCCTGCCGCTTCCGGCCTGTGCACCCGCTCACCCCACACACACTGGTTGTATCCTGGGTGCACACACAGTCCGCCTTACTCTCCACCACCAGTCACACGTGTCCCTATGGCCTCATCCCCACACACACAGCAGGCGTGGACTGGGAATCTTGGAAGGCAGCTCCCGCACACCAGGGCAACCGCTGTACTGAATCTCTGCTTCTGCATTTAACAGCTGCATTTCCCCAATCCATCCCAGTGCACAAGAGAGCACAGGGGGCCGAGCACCCCATCCCAGGGCGCTCCTCCTGCAGGCAAGCTCGGCTCAAACCTACCAGCGCCTGAGGAGGGACCATCAGAACAGCAGCTGTGTCCTCAACTACTACAAGGGCATCAGGGCCTTCGTGAGTCTCAGCTGAAGATTCTGGAACACACTCAATCACATACTATTCTGTTTGCAGCTTGAATGTCTCTAGAAATAAGACAGGATTAACTGTGAGCTTTTTAACAGTAGAGACCACACGCGCTTTCTCTTCACACCCTAAAAGTGAATCCAAATTAACTTCTTCAGTCCCCTTTAACGGCACACCTATGTATGTATGCACACACACACCCTAGTTAATAGATCCTGTTGGACAGGCTCGGTCACTGCTGGAACGAGAAGCCCCTACTCTTTCCAGGTGACAATTGTTACTGTCCTCAGGGCGGGGGTGGGGGGCTTGTGTGGGAGACGGAGGCAGTTCTGCATTAAGAGGAAAGTCGGTGAGAGCTTCCTTTAACTCACGTTACACGTTTCCATTCTTTAATAAGTTTGCATATTCTAACCTTAAAAAAATCCAGTAAGGCAGAGTAGAAAATCTCTCGAGGCTACATGTATCCACCTCAATATTAATCTTCATGTTTCAAAGATCCTCTTCAAAGCCATGAAGCAAGTTATTGATCAGGCCAAGCCCGGCCCTCCCCCACTCCGCCACCAAGTGATTCCTAACTTACACAGAACAACCACTGTAGGTTTGCTGGGCTTCTTATCCTATGTCCAAAATTCATGGCAAAAATATTCATGCATCATCATGCCCAATCCACTCTCAATGCCAAACTGGAATCCACTTTCTCCATCTCTCTCTCTCTCCCCTTCTCCCCCTCTCAAACATGCTCCCACAAAGTCATGCTTCAGTTTCCAAATAAGACAAGAGGAAAGCACGTGGCTGCCCCCTGTCCTCTCCCGTTGTCGTCCCAGACCATAGAAGCACTCCTGCTGGCGACAGAAAAGTGTAGAGCCACAGCATTGGGACAGGTCTGTTCTTTTATTAAATAGCAACTTATTTGAAAAAAGTCATATGGAGTCTTTTGTCCCCCTGATTCAGATGTTGCAGCCTTAACACCTGGTACCGCTAAATGTGCCCTTATGTGGACACAGGGTCTTCACAGAGGTGGTTAACACACGTGCACACACATGAACACACATGCACAAGCACACGCGTGCATGCACGGCACACATGTGCGCACACATGCACACACACGAGTTCGCAGGCAGGAGGCAGGAGCACGTGCTCACTGCCAGGTGAACTCCAGACAGATCAGAGCCTGGGCATTCCAGAACCACTGCCATAACCAGGGCTTCTCACACCATCTTATGTCAGGTGACAGTCGGGGGATTGTTCCACATGCCAGGAACAGCATCCTCCCTGGACCACTTTCAGCGCACACAGCAGATGCTCATTTGCCTAAGTGGAAGCCGCTCTCTGGGGAGGGAGGGGGAGCAAGGAGGGAGGGGGAGTGGGGAGAGGGGCGGTGGGGGAGGGGGGGAGGGGAGCAGGGTGGGGTGGGGAGGGGGAGGGGAGCGGGGGCGGGGGGAGAGCGAGGGGGGAGCCGGGAGGGGGCTCAGCCTGGGCTGCACACTTTCCCATTCTCTTTCCCCAAACCTGCAGCATCATTGGGTCAACGAGGGTCCAGAGGTCCCCACTCTTAAACGTAAACGCTCTATTACATGTTTAATAAACACGGCTGGCTTCGGAGGAAGCAAAATTGCTTTTTATAAACCCGGAAGCTGGCAGACACATTTTTCTGGCGATAATCTATGAAAACTCCTCTGGGTTCCTTGTTCATTCACCACGCGGCGGGAGCTGAATGGAGCGGGTGTGCGGCTTCCTGGGGGTGTTCGCGAAGGAGGCTGACACTAGGAAGGGGCGGAAGGAAAACAGAGCATCTGACGGCACACGGAGCCCTGAGGGCGGAGCTAAAGGGAGCCTGGGGGCGGGGCGGGGCTTGGGCCTGCCCGGCCCCACCCCACAGCCTTCTTCCCCCATCTTCTGGGGCTGGAAAGGAGGGGCTGGGCACAGTCCTTCAACTCCCCAGGACGAGGGTCTGGGGTCTGAAGTACTGACTCAATCTACTATCTGAAATTGCCATGATCGGCCATGCTCTTGAACGGAGTGAAGAGTGAAAGTTGCTCAGTCGTGTCTGACTCTTTGCAACCCCATGGACTATACAGTCCATGGAATTCTCGAGGCTAGAGTACTGGAGTGGGTAGCCTTTCCCTTCTGTAGGGGATCTTCCCAACCCAGGAATCGAACCCAGGTCTCCTGTATTGCAGGCGGATTCTTTACCAGCTGAGCCACAGGGGAAGCCCAAATGAAAATGAAAATTGCTCGATCCTGTCCGACTCTTTGCGACCGCATGGACTGTATAGTCCAGGAGTTCTCCTCCAGGCCAGAATACTGGAGTGTGTAGCCAGTCCCTTCTCCAGGGGATCTTCCCAACCCAGGGATCGAACCGGGGTCTCCTGCATTGCAGGTGGATTCTTTACCAACTGAGCTATCAGAGAAGCCCCTTCTTGCAGGCAGACATGTAGGTATAGAATCTCCCTGCCTGACAGGTGGAATGCCCCAGGTTGGCCGTGAGACATTCATGCGTTCAGATCTTTAGCTCTTTCGGTATTGGGGAGTTCCCTAATCAACAAAAGAACTTGCCTTGGGCCCTTTTTAGTAAAACTTTATGAGGGATATTTCATGAGGAACAAGGCTTTTACAAAATCAGGATAGTCAGAAAGGGAACTGAGCAGCAAATCAAGAGGAGAAAGTCAGGGTGCAGGAAGCCCACAGCCCCGTGCAGGCTAGTTCACCGCTGGCATCGCCGGCCAGGCCTGCCTCCCAGCGGAGTCCCTGCCAGCAGTGTGGGAAGGTCGGCTCTGAGCGCAGTGGCCCTGCCAGCCAGCGCAGGGCTTGTCCATCCTGCTCTGTGCTGACTGGACACAGGGCCTAAAGGAGCAGGCAGAAGAAGATGCTTTGTGTGGGCGGGAGTTGTTAGGCGAAGCACAGGACTGAACTGCCCACCCTGGCCGGGCACCACCGTAACCATGTGCATGGGTTGTTTTATGACAGGAGGTCCTGGTGAGGAACACGGAACTTATAAGCTTCCTAACTGGAAGAGTTCAGGAAATGTCAAAAGGAGATGCCCCATGTCCAACCACCTCCTAGAATCCCCCTCTCTGGCTTCCATCTTGGCAGGAAGGGTGTGCACAGGGCATGTACCACCAGGATAGCTAAAGACAACCCAGAAACCAATCCCATCACCATCAAACCCAAGACTGCAAGCCACATGGCAGAGCAGTCCTCCTGGGTTCCCCTACCCTCCTGCTCTCCGCCCCGGCACCTTCTCTCAATAAAATCTCCTGCTTTGTCAGCACACGTGTCTCCTTGGACAATTCTTTTCCGAGTATTAGACAAGAGCCCAGTTTCAGGCCCTAGAAAGGGTCCCCCTTCCTGCAACAGGAGGGAAAGGCAGAGTGGTACCTGGAGCTGGGTCCCTGAGATACAGGGATGTGTGAGGATCCCTTGTCAGCTGCCCTGTTGAGAGAGGCCCCCAAGACCAGTAGGTTGTGCATCTGAGGACATCAGACCAGGGCCACCTCCTGACCCTCAGGCTACCTCCTGACACTGATGCTGGAGGCCCAGCCTCCTCTTTGCACTCTGGACTCCCCCCATCACCCCTCCCACAGCTCTTAGTAAATGATCAATACCAGCAAGAGCCCCTGGGGGTCACGAGCCCACATCCATGGGCTCCCCAGGGAACAGGCGTCTTCTGAGTCATTGTCTGGTGTTGCAAAAAGGCTTATCACCTCTTAGGAGGGTTTCAGACATCCATCGACAGGTACAGTGCACAGGTGAAGAGAGAATTCCTCTAAGTCCCAGAGAGAGAACATGCAGAACCCAGCCTGGGGGGACTGAAGTTCAAAGAGGCCAGAGTATGAGTCCAAGCCAGCTCCTGGAAGTCAGTGAATAAAGGGGTGTGCAGGGATGGACACGGGGCAGCCACCCAGCCCTCTTTTTGATGGAAATGTGCACCTTGCCCGCGCCAGGCTGGATGGAGACTGGGGAAAGGCCAGCCCCTCAGGCACTGCTGGACCCTGAATTGCTAACACAGCGTCCCCTCTATCCAATGCCTTTCCATTGGGGCTTCAGGTTCCCACTGAGACATTCTTGAGGGGCTCCTGGTCTTCTACTCCACTCTTCTTTCCAAGCTAGACGTGAAATACTTGGCTTCAAGGCCTTGCAAGAATTGAACCGTCCTCAGAAAAGGTCAGGGCTGGGGGTTGATAGTGTAGAGAAAGAGAAAAAGAGATTCTTATTTAGCTTATTCTGATGTTTCATTCAGAATCTTCAGTGAAAAGCATTTATCTTTTTTGAATAGGGTTTATTTCTTAGCTGGCCCTGTTTATTTCTTAGAAGGCCCTGTGCCTTCTTTAGCTCTGTGGCCAATGACGCTTGCAGACCTTATCCTTTGAAACCATAGTTGGAGACAATTCCCGATGCCACCAGCACGGATGGCAGACACTTGGAGATGACTCAGGCGGTTGTCCATGAAGATGACACATTAGCTAGGTCCCCTTTCCTCCTCTGATGTGGAGTCCTGCCCCAAGGCCACAGGAGCAGAGCCCGGAGCCAAGGTCACCTCTGAAGCTGACTGAGCTCCTGGGTAACCACGGCCAAAAACCCTGCCCACCTCCATCACCAGCAGGCTTCCTGACCCCATGGTAGGCAAAGCCGCCCACCACGGTGCTCACCCTGTAGCACCCAAACCAATCACCTAACACCAGCCTTCCAGCAGGAATTTTCTTTGTCTCGAGGCTGTAAAAACTGGCTCCTAACCCATGAAAAGCATCGGCTGTCCCTGGTCTGCCAGGAGGTCGGCTGGCTGCACTCACAGTGCCCACGTTATCTCTGCTCTTTGTTCTGAATATATTCACTCCCGTCTGAAATGCTCTGCATCTGGAAATGCTTGTCCAACTTGCGTTCAGATGGCCACGACATTTTACGCATGGAGTCACCCAGATGAAAGAGCTGCCGGGGGCTCTGACCTGCTCTGCCCAGCCCAGGGCTCATTCCATGGCTGTGACCTCGGCAATGGGGAGAGACACTCATCCACCGACCTCAGAGGGGCCTGGAACCTCGCTCCATTACAGACGTCCCTCACTGTTCCCCGCGCCCCCCACCACCCCAAAGACACAAAGGTTGGGGAGTAGATGGGCTGATGCGCTTGCTTTATCGAGAACAGCTCTGCCTTCCCCGTTTGCTCGCTGGCAGCACGGGTCACAGGACGCACCTGACCTGGTATCAGCAGCGGCTGGTCCTAATAAGCACGCGCTCTCACACGTCAGCCTGGCACGCGGGCTGTTGATGTCACAGCCCGAATACACACTAGCTCGTTTTATCTTCCCGAGAAACCTGCGCACAGGACGCAGCTGCAAGACCGCGTGAGCCGTCCCGGGGATGGAGTCAGAGCCGAGAGTTATTCTGTCCGTGGCTAACTGCCTGGTCTACACCGGACAGCTCTTGAGGCAATTTAGTCACTCGTGAAAAACAGACTGTCCCCCCTCCACGATCTCTGGGTGTCTCTCCCAAACACAGACTTCCTGACCAACAAGGACGATGGAAATTCCAGAATTTCTCTAGCAGGGAGATTTAGGAGCCATCATCTGGCTGAAAGAAGGGGCCAGATGACTTGCCTCGAAGCAACATATGCTTGGAAAATAAATGGCTTTTTTCTTAGAGATTCTACAAGGATTGGGGTTGCAGAAATGATTGCACCCAGTGGCAGCAGCGGTAAAGAACCCGCCTGCCAACGTGGGAAACGCGGGCTCGATCCCTGAGTCGGGAAGATCCCTGGAGGAGAAAACGGCAACCCTCTCCAGTATTCTTGCCTGGAGAAATCCCATGGACGGAGGAGCCTGGTGGGCTACAGTCCACGGGGTCACAAAGAGTCAGACATGACTGAGCACACACACCTTCACACCTTCATCACCAATCATCACAGCTGTTTGGAAGGTATAAGAAGAAATGGGTCCAGTTAGTAGACAACACAGGTGGGGGACCTCGGCCCCCATCCCTCCTTAACCAACAGGTAGTCAGATATGGACTAAACCACTTCATCTTTCCGGGAGCCTGGAGTCTCCAACTTATCTAGTACAGTCCCATAAAGGCTATTTCACTGCAAAACGGCTCACAAGCAATTGGCTGCAGAGCAATGGTCTGCTAGGCCTGGATGACTGATGACATGCCAGCTTGTCTCAGTCCTACTTAAGCCACAGCCAAGGGGTCACATACGGGTATTTCGTGTCCTCAGTCTTCTGCCAGTGCTCAGGCCGACTCTCCAGTTTGGGAGCACCATGTCAGTGTCGGCTTTCCAAGAGCGAAACTGACTGGTTTTTCCCCGTTTCCTTCTGTGTGCTTTCTGCTTCCTACACACAGAAACTGGCTAAGTCTCTGCCCTGGAAGCAGAGGCCAAGAGGCAGGAGGCAGCCAGAGGCTATAGTTCATTGCTGGTGGAATGTTATCTGTGGGAAGGGGCCATGCCCACTCTCGGCCTGGCTATACCACCAGTGGGGTCAACAGGCACCAGCCTTCTCTGCTTCTGCAGCTTTGATGATGCTCCTTGTTCTATGACGACTGGCACTGTGTCTTCCCTTTGTAAGAGAAAACATTATGCCGCGTGCCATCCACAAGCCCTCCGGGATCCACAGGTTTACCTGGTTTTCTGTGTAGCTGTTGTTCAGTGTCTCTTCTCAGAAGGGCGCATCAGCCAATTACCTTTCAGAACACAGTGGTGTAACAGAAGTCTGTGCATGTATTAGCTTTCTCTTTTTAAATCGGGGCAGAGCTGCTTTCCACTGCTGCACCGGCTTCTGCCGCACAACAGTCAGTCAGTTATATGTCTATATCCATATATCCCCGCCCCCTTGGATCTCCCAACCGCCCCCCGCCCAAATCCCATCTTTAAAAAACTAAAAATACAGCTACCATATGACCCAGGAATCCCACTGCTGGGCATAAACCTCAAGAAAACCATGATTAATTTAAAAAGACACACATATACACCCCAGTGTTCCCTGCAGCACGTATTAGCTTCTATGTATGCTTTTCTTACTGGGATGCGGGACTCCCTGAGAGTGAAAATTTTGTCTTATTCATCTTCATATCTCCCTGAATCAAGCCCAAGGCTTCTCACATGCACAGAAATGCCAAGCAAATGAATAAAGCCATTCAGGGAGGCCAGACTTCAGAAAGGACCCCTAATCACAGCCTGCGTTCAGCTCCTTCACTGTGGTCCTCGGAGTCCCCACCACAACTGTCCTTTAAGACTAATCGCAGTGACGCTCTGCTGATGTCTGTCTTCTGGCTCGACTGTGAACTCGTATCCTCTATGAGCCCCAGACCCATGTTTCTTTTGCCTGAGGCTCTGGCACTGAGCAGGCACTGAAGAAATATTTGTTGAATAAATAAGAGGCTAATTCTTGGCAGTCAGAAGAGAATGGCACACTGCTATAATGCGAGGCTTGGGCTCTGCAGACTCTGTGTAGACCTAGAACACTTAAAGCACTGAGTCCCTATTAACCAATACTAATGAGTCTATATATAACGCACTCTATATAAAGTGAGTAATAGCACCATTCCTAATTTAATGGATGATGATCTTAATGTACCCTATTCTAGGCACTGAAAAATAAAAACATTATCAAAAATGATGTCATTCTACCTCTTACTGAGTATATTTTCATTCTGAGTGTAGAGAATTACGATGACATTCCAGAGGAAAAAGAAATGCATTTCACTTAGGAAAAGAGAAAAAAACCTTTGTATTATAAGAGCACACCAACGAATTAAAACCCACTTTTGTGCTGGCATTGATGTATGTTTTAAAAAAGTGCTTTTGTGTCTACAGCCTAAGAATTTTTAATTAAAGGATTTGGCTGGGAAAATTGAGTGTGTTGAACCACCATCACACAGATGAGGCTCAATTAAGCATTCCACGCACTCCGCAACGTGGCAAGTCCGATGACCTCGCAAAGCCTCCTATACTTAAGAGCAGTCATTCTGGGGCTCCTGGATTTTTCCACCGCTCTTTGTTTCGCCTCCTCAAGGAATAGGCCTTGAAGAATAGAAAACAAAAAGGCGAAGCTGCTGGAAAGGAGAGGAGAGATGTAGCGGAGGGCGTGCCACAGGGGACAGCGCTGTCTCACGGGGACTAAGACCCCTTGGGAAGCAACGCACACGCCCACCCGTGATGAATGTGTCGTCAATTCTGACTCATGCTGTTTTTCTCAACTCATCCATTAGATTTTTCTAGCATCCAGTCACTCGAACGCAGAGAATCTATGCTTTCTTTTGCAAGATCCAATGTCATTTCCCTTGCTTTGCTCTCTTAAGACTTAGAGGCTTGGTTCTCAGCCCCAGAAACTCGTTTTTCCTAAAAGGATTTGAATGGCTGCTCTAAATGTCCACATGATGCATCTGACCGCTTTCCTCGCCCACCAAAAGGTGGGCGACTAGATGACAGAGTTCTGAACAACACGGGAAGTCCCCGATCCCCAGATGTGGAAAGCTCCCATTCCTCGGGGTCCACACATGCCTCCAGCCAGAGAAATCAGAACTGGGGAAGGTCCTTCATATTAGCGAGAGAAGGGACCTTGGTTGGAACGCAGAAGCTCTTGTCCTCACATGAGAACCGGGACACCCCTGCAGTCCTTGGCATGCTGTCTGGAATCCACATCACCCTCTCCTGAGGATAACGGAGTTTGTTGGTGGGGTATCATCGGTTTTAGCCAAAGGGTGTGCATTCTCACTCTGCTGGTTGCATTGTCTCCAAGGAGCGGCTCAAGCCCCTTTTCCAGTCTTCATCCTTCGGGCATCCATTGGATCTCCCACCCCACCTTCTCTCTGTGGGGTACCCAGGAGCAGGGCACTCGTGAGCCTCTCTAGACACCCCATCCGTCCTAGGAGAGGCTCTAGAAGTTGAGACAAAGTGCTTTTTTAAAGGCAGGGGATTCTCACCCAGGGGCTTTTCCGGTGGCTCAGACGGTAAAGAGTCTGCTTGCGGTGCGCGAGACCTGGGTTTGATGGCTGGGTCAGGAAGATCCCCTGGAGGAGGGAATGGCAACCCACACCAGGACTCTTGCCTGGAGAATTCCATGGACAGAGGAGCCTGGCAGGCTACAGTCCATGGGGCCGCAAAGAGTCGGACACGACTGAGTAACTAACACTTTGACTCTCAGCGCTTTCTCACCCAGGACCACGGCCCCAGACAGCTGCTGTCACGTTCCCAGGGTGCCCCCTCTGTGGGGCTCCGCACCCACCGCCCACCACGCAGGGCCTGGCAGCCACCTCCGGTTCAGCCCCACTCTCAGGGCTCCTGGGGGGCCCCGCCTTGAGTTTCTCTCCCTGGGGAATCATATCACCCTCTGCTTCTGTTTCAGCTCAGGGGCCAGAGCAAAGCAGCACAGACCAGAGAAGCTTCATTAACAGAAGGTAGTATCTCTCCATCTGGGGCTGTACTGTACAGGCCTAATGTCTCTTCCTCCCCACGGCAGTGGCAGAAACTCAGCCCCAGGGCTGTGTCTGGCGGCAGGAGACGGGGATGCCATCTGGCTGTGCCCAGGAAGAGCTGGTGGCAACCAGTCACCAGCTTGTGGTCCCCACGACGGTGTCGGACCTGGGTTCTCCAACCTGAGCCAGTGTGGTCATCCAACCAACACTCCTTACTGACTTTAAGCCGTAACACAGACCACCTGACCTCACTTAAAACTCTTCCCATGGCAGAGATGTGGATGGGTCTCGAGACTGTCACCCAGAGTGAAGAAAGTCAGAAAGAGAAAACCAAATATCGTATATTAACACATACATGTGGAATCTAGAAAATGGTACAGATGAACTTATTTGAAGGGCAGAAATAGAGACACAGATGTACAGAACAAATGTAAGAACACTAAGGGGGAAGAGTGGGTGGGATGGATTGAAGAGATTTGGACTGACATATATGCACTATTGGTACTATGTATAAAAGAGCTAACTAATGTGAACCTACCATATCGCATGGGGAATGCTACTCAATGCTCTGTGGTGACCTAAATGGGAAGGAAATTCAAGAAAGAGGGAATATATGATTTTCATTGCAGCACTATTTACAATAGCTAGAACATGGAAGCAACCTAGATGTCCAACGAGAGATGAATGGATAAAGAAGTTGTGGTACATTTACATAATGGAATATTACTCAGCCTTAAAAGGAACATATTTGAGTCAGTTCTAATGAGGTGGATGAACCTAGAGCCTATTATACAGACTGAAGTAAGTCAGAAAGAGAAAGATAAATATCATATATGAACACATATATATGGAATCTAGAAAGATGGTACTGAAGAATTTATTTGCAGGGCAGCAATGGAGAAACAGACATAGAGAACAGACTTATGGACATGGGGAGAGGGGAGGAGAGAGTGAGCTGTATGGAGAGAATAACATGGAAACTTACATTACCATATGTAACATAGATAGCCAATGGGAATCTGCTGTATGGCTCAGGAAACTCAAACAGGGGCTCTGTATCAACCTAGGAGGGGTGGGATGGGGAGGGGGATGGGAGGGAGGTTCAAAACAGAGGGGATATATGTATACCTATGGCTGATTCATGTTGAAGTTTGACAGAAAGCAACAAAATTCTGTAAAGCAATTATCCTCCAATTAAAAAATAAATACATTAAAAAAATAAAGAAGGGATATATGTATACATATAGCTGATTCACTTGTTGTACAACAGAAACTGACATAACACTGCAAAGCGGCTACATTCCAATAAATAAAACAAAAGCTCTTCTTAAACTGCTGGGTGACCCTTTGCCTCACTGCCTCGTTTATGACTGTGCATTATCTCGATATCTGTACCTCGTCTCCACTGACAGGTTTATAAGTCTCTAGAAAGCTTGTGTCCTCTTGCACGTGGCTGTGATAGCTACATATTTTCTGGGGAGAGTTAGAGCTCAGAAACCAGTGTAGACAGGAGAGCTTTATTTTTCCCTCAAGGGAACGGACCCAGCCCAGACTCAACGAAGAGCTTCATGTGACATTACAGGTCTGGGAGCTGAAAGCAAATTAAGCACCGTTTCATCCCACTGGTGGGTGGTTAATCACATGAGCCGGCGAGCAGGGGTGAAGCGCAGCACCAGGTCCCCGGAGCACGGGGAAGCCAGCCTTCCCAGCAAGGATGCCTCCTGGTTCAGCTCCCGATGCTGGGGGGCTTGTGGGGGCAGGAGGGAGCTGGTGGGCCGGGTTCCCCCTTGAGTGGAGGCCTCAGGTCAGGTGAGGTCAGGCCAGCAGCGTGGCTTGGTGGGCACCAGGGGCCCGAGCCAGAGGCACGGTGAGGGCGCAGGCCTGCCTGGGTCTGACCACCTGAGCCTGTTTCCTCGTTTGCACAGCGGGGCTACCAGCAAGTATTTCCAAGGGCGCCACAGAGCACCACCCCGATGACGTGGACAAAGCCCGTGGCCATTGGCATGCATGCCCAGAGGAGGACAGAGCCTCCCTGAGGGCAGGAAAGGGGACCCGCCTGGGCAGGGGCTGCTCTGAGCTGAGCAGGAAGCAGGCCTTCATGCCCAGATGCTCAAGCTGGCATGAGAGGCAGGGGTCTGCGCTGAGCTGAGGAATCATGTAACAACAGCTGGAACTCGCAGCCTTGCCTGGCAATGGGGCTCCCCTCTCGGGACACGGCCCCCAGTCTGACTCACTCCTTCTCCCACCAAGCAAAGCCCGTATGTCCTCGTGTATCCAGGTCCCCATGCACAGGACTCCCAGCCCATCATGGGCTGTCCCGGCACAGGACAACCCCTGCCCTTTCACATCCATGGAGCCTGGCAGGTGATGAGCTCAGAGGGCTGAGCCTGGCCGCAGAGTCAGTCCTTCCCAGTAGGACCGGCTCAGCATTGGTCAGGCCCTCCACCCACCATCCCAATGCTCCTCTGATGGCCTGGCCACCTCCTCCCAGCGTCCTGCACCTCAGCCAGGACAGCAGAACCTTCCAGACCTGATTTCATCTCCATCCAGATACACAGGCGCTGACACCACGCATCTACCACCTGATCCGTCGACCAGCATCCCCCCTGCCTCCCTGGCTCCCGAAAGCACATGGGATGTGCCCGCTTCCTTATTAACAGAGGGGTTTGCAGCAAACCCCACACAGCAAATCGTGTGTGTATAGAAGAGAGAGAAAATGAGAATGGGGGACAATGAAAATATCCCCACAAAAGGTAAAGAACTGGCTGGTGGAGGAAGACTCGTCTGCATGATCCAAGGGATCGTGTTCTCATTTCCTCTCCGCCTATTAACGTGCCACTGAGCAGCTGGTTCCGTGCCAGCTGTTCAGTGAAGCATCTGAAGAAATTAACTCATGGAAGACGGGAGAAGTGTCCCCGGCATTGATAAAGACACAGCGAATGTTCTGGCATTGCTTTCCCTTCTCGCTCGGAGGAAGGTAATTATATTTTCAACCCAGACAAAGGTTTATCTGGATAGAGCAGGGCAAGAGCTGGGCGTGTTTCCCGTTTTTGGCAGAGCCCACGGGATGCCCCTCTGTTCCAGGCAGAAGCAGGGCCAGGAGCTGAGACCTCACAAGACACACTCGGCAGTCCTTAGAGCCAAGTGGGGTCTTGTAGATCATCCGTGGGGGGAAAAACAGGTTTTTTCATTTCCAGTTGATGAAAGTCAGGGTTTTCACAGGTGGATAATCATCGGGGGGCAAAGATGGTGATGATGACCTTGGATGGAAATCAGGCTTCCAGGGTCCTGCCCAACGTCCCTCAAAACATGACGATTTTAGGCTTGGGTAGATTACAGGGCAGGTCGCCTCTCTGCACGGTCTGGAGCAGGTCTAACAAGCGATGCTTCTGGACTGCAGCCAGATTCCAGCCCGTTTGTTCTGGTCCCAGGAGACCATGCAGCCCAGCGTCCTTCAGCCGCCACCATCTCTCTCGGAGTGATGGTTGGAAAAAGGCAAGAAAGTCATCTCTATCAGAGGGTGTGTCCCCTCTGTGGATGCTGGCGGCCTAGCCTTTAGGTAAACAAAGTGATAAATCAAAGGCAAGAAGGAAAAAAAAAGAAAAGAAAGAAAATAGCAGGTTTGCTCTTGCCTTTTACGCTCCCATCTTTATCGTTTGTAAGTGATCAGCAGTGTGCTCCCTCTGTGGTTCTGCTCAGGGAGCACGTGAGAAGGAAGAGGCCAACTACTCTGGAGTGCCATCAATTAACCAGAACAGGAAGGTCCTTTGGGCAGAAGACCAGCTGAGGGGTGATGCGAAGGGACGCACCAAAGGCCGAAGGGGCACCACACCCAGCCCGTTGATGTCACACTTCCTTTTGGACCCTTTCAGGAGTGTCATTGAAATGCAACGCCGAGGCCATCTGCCATAATACAAGTTCAAGATAAATGTATTAAAATTCAATTGTCGTCCAAGGGAAAAATCATTTGTAAAAGGAACTTGTGTGCTTGGGGTGTAACAGAAACCACGGCAGGGAGGCAAAGGCTGTTACTGACGGCCTCAGAGGACCTCCGCCGGAAGCTGAAAGAATTACGAATTTAAATAGCTTTCTTCCTACGAACTCCTTTCGTGTGTGCAGCCAAGGACAGTATTTTTCTTCTGAGGACGTTTACCTGGAGGAGGAAAAGTTATCTGATCACCACGAGCCTGAAAGGAGAGCAAAACTCCTCTCGTTTGCCGTCACAGGGAGACGGTGGAAGCTTCCAGAAGGCGCTGAGCTCAGGCAGGGACACTGGTCCTGCCACGGGTTTTGGAATGTCAGACCTCTTCTAACAACGTCACATCTTTCAAGCACTTCCACTCTGATCTTTTTTTTTGCTTTCATACATTGTGTTTTTATTATTACATTTATTATTATTATTATTATTATATATTATAATTTTTATTTACATGGAGATTTCTTCTTTGATCAACTATGTTATTTGGAAATGTATTCTTTCATTTTCAAATAATTAGAAATGTGTCGTAATTTTCTTGTTGATGTTTAACCTAATTTTACCAAGACGATAGAATATGAACTGTAAAATTAAGTCAATGTGCCAACGTGAATTATATTCTAAAGTATTTCTCATGTCACATGACTTTTCCAAGTATACCTTAAAAAATATATACTCTGTACTTTTTTGTTTTGTTTTGTTGTTTTTGTTTTTAAAAAACACACAAAATATTTAATGATTAAATTTATTACGTGAGTTATATTTAGTGTTTTTTTGATTAATTTATTCTAATTAGAGGCTAATCACAATATTGTATCCACTCTGATCTTAAGTGGTAACCTTTACTTCCTTTAAGGAAGTGGTTAATATCTTCTTGTAGTTCACAGGGACTCTTACCCACAGGATGTTAAACACAGTTTCTGGTCTTTGTTCAGTGTTCCCAATACAACAGGGAGGCTCCAAGTAACCAAGGGTGACCTACAACCTCACAAAGCTGCTTTTCAAGGCCAAACAAGACACACGTGAGAGCGTGATTTTCTTTACGAGAATCACCTCGGGGGGAACGCAGCTAATCCTCGAAATGCTGGCCTCTGTTCACACAATATTCTTGGAATTCGGAGAACTGCTTTCAGAACCATTACAGAAAATCAGTCACGTCCTCCTAAAGTAGCTGTATATGTGAAGCAGGTTTGCCACTGATAGCTCAGCTGAAGCCACGTTTAGTGAATACTTCCCCACATCAAGCTCACCATAGTGGCTAGCACTGAATGACCATCTCTTTTTTTGCACATTCAACATACTCAAGAGGATGTATCCTCAGGTAAAATGATGGAGCCACTAGGGAAAACATTTGGAGGCTTCTCAAATAAACTAACATCACCATATGATGCAGCAATTCCATTCCTGGACATATATCTGAACAAAACTGCAATCCAAGTAGATACATGCACCCCTGTGTTCATAGAAGCACCACTCACAATAGCTAAGACATGAAAGCAACCTCACTGCAGATGGTGACTGCAGCCATGAAATTAAAAGACACTTACTCCTTGGAAGGAAAGTTATGACCAACCTAGATAGCATATTGAAAAGCAGAGATATTACTTTTCCAACAAAGGTCCATCTAGTCAAGGCTATGGTTTTTCCTGTGGTCATTATGGATGTAAGAGTTGGACTGTGAAGAAGGCTGAGCGCCAAAGAATTGATGCTTTTGAACTGTGGTGTTGGAGAAGACTCTTGAGAGTCCCTTGGACTGCAAGGAGATCCAACCAGTCCATTCTGAGGGAGATCAGCCCTGGGATTTCTTTGGAAGGAATGATGCTAAAGCTGAAACTCCAGTACTGTGGCCACCTCATGCAAAGAGTTGACTCACTGGAAAAGACCCTGATGCTAGGAAGGATGGGGAGAAGGAGTAGAAGGGGACGACAGAGGATGAGATGGCTGGATGGCATCACCGACTTGATGGACATGAGTTTGAGTGAACTCTGGGAGTTGGTGATGGACAGGGAGGCCTGGCGTGCTTCGATTCATGGGGTCGCAAAGAGTCGGACACGACTGAGCGACTGAACTGAACTGAAAGCAACCTCAGTGTCCACTGACAGATGAACAGATAAAGAATACGTGGCATGTATGTGTATGTACAATGGAATATTACTCAGCCATAAAAAAGAATGAAATAATATCATTTGCGTGGATGGACCTAGAGATTATCCTATAGAGTGAAGTTAGAAAGAGAAAGAAAAATACCATATCACATCACTCATATGTGGAATCTTAAATGTGACACAGATGTACTTATCTACAGAACAGAAACAGACTCAGAGGCATAGAGAATACACTTGTGACTGGCAACGGGAAGCGGGTAGGGGAGGGACGGGTTGGGAGTTTGGGGTTAGGCGATGCAAACTGTTATACACAGAATGGATAAAAAACAACGTCCCACTGTCTAACACAAGGAACCATGGTCAACGTCGTATGATAAACCACAATGGAAAAGAACATAAAGAGAACGTATATATAACCAGACCACTTTGTCGCAGAACAGAAATTGACATAGCACTGTAAATCAACCATACTTACATAAGATACATTTTTTAAAAAGAGAGAATGTATTCCTAGAATATACCAGGCACTAAGGGCAATTGCACAAGCTGAAGGCCGCCTCCCTGAGCTGTCTAGGGAATGGCTTTTGAGCTGATTAACACTGGAGAATTGAGTGAGAGGCAGCAGGTGGGGCCCTGATGGGTCATGCTTTTGAAAAGTCTGCTGGGGCCACAGGTCACTGAGACCACTGGGAAACAGAGGCTGCTGAGCCTGGAAGTCCTGCCATCTCCCCTGAAAACAGTGGCCCCCGTGGCTACTCTGACTCCATGCTGTGTAAAGTGAAGACAAATGACGTGATCACTTCCTTTTGTCTTGCTGTAGGGAGGGATGGCTTCCCTGATGGCTCAGTGGTAAAGAATCTGCCTGTAATGCAAGAGACCCAGCTTTGATCCCTGGGTCAGGAAGATCCCTTGGAGAAGGGAATGGCCACCTATTTCAGTATTCTTGCCTGGAGAATCCCATGGACAGAGGAGCCAGGTGGCTACAGTCCATGGGGTCACAGAGAGTTGGACACGATGGAAGACTAATTGTGCACACAGGGAGGGAAGTACTGGAACAGGAGATGGGGAGGGTAACTGGTTTCAGGAACAAGGCAAATAGAGAGATTGGGACTCTGTCTTCCGTACTGAGTGTCTTGACTTCAAAATTGACAGATGGTCCTAAATGGTTGCTCCAAGTTGGGGCCAGCGACAATTGTAGAACTTTTGCTCCATTAACAGACAGTTAATTACTCACAGCTGACTAGTAGTTACCCAGTTTCTCCAACTTTTCAGACAGCTAACGCTCTAGAGTCTGAATCACTCATCAACGAATTATAAGGAAAGACCCAGGGATAGGAATTCTCTCTTAATATCCCCAAATAGCCACCCTCGTCATGCCGTGCTCATTAAAATGTTCAATGGCTCCCACTGTGACAGAATGAAACAATCTCTTTGACTTAGAATTATGGAAGATGAACAGATAATTCACTTCAGAGTAAGTAATGGAAATGACTAATACATTTATGGAAATTCATCCTAACTGACAATCAAATAAATTACAATTTAAATAGTAATTCCGCAAAAAAAAAAAACCCCACCATTTTTTAAGCTGGTCATGATTTAAAAATTAGTAACAGAGAGACTAGATGAGAATCCAGGGGGTGGGCAATCATTCCCACCTGCTGCTGGTGAGAAAAACCTTGATTCCCTTCTCTAAAGCCATCTGCAAACGTCACCAAGAGCCTCTCAAGTCTTTCTATTTTCTCCAAGGCTCTTCTGTTTATCCATTGTTACTCCTTCACCAGCTCATCCATCTTAAGACTAAAAGTATCATCTACTTGCTGATGGCTCCTAAGAGGGATATATGTGCTTGTTTTGGTTTGGTTTGTTCATTCATTCTTTGTTTGGTTTTCATGTTCCTCATATGGATGAAATCATATGGTATCTGTCTTTATCTGTCTGACTTATTTTTACTTATCATGATATCCTCAAGGTCTGTTCTTGTTGTCACAATTGGCAAGATTTCATTCCTTTTTTACAGCTGAGTAGTATTCCATTGTGTGTGTGTGTGTGTGTGTGTGTGTGTGTGTGTGTGACATCTTCTTTATCCATTCATCTGTTGATGGGCACAGGGTTGTTTCCACATCTTGGCTATTGTAAATAATTCCAGCACCAATCTTGATGTCATCCACTGCTCCTCTTCACATCTCATCCCCCATGTCTAGCTCAGTTCAGTTCAGTTGCTCATTTGTGACCCCATGGACTACAGCCTGCCAGGCTTCCCTGTCCATCACCAACTCCCGGAACTTACCCAAACTCAGGTCCATTGAGTCAGTGATGACATCCAACCATCTCATCCTCTGTCGTCCCCTTCTCCTCCCACCTTCAATCCTTCCCAGCATCAGGGTCTTTTCCAATGAGTCAGTTCTTTGCATCAGGTGGCCAAAGTGTTGGAGTTTCAGTTTCAGCATCAGTCCTTCAATGAGTATTCAGGACTGATCTCCTTTAGGATGGACTGCCTGACCCCAAATCCTACTTTCCATACCCGAGGACCACCTATCTCATCTGAGCCTCCATCAGTCACTTCTTGGCTGAATCACACAAAGAACCTCCAGGAAGATTTCCTGCCTCCACCTTCCCCGCCTGCGGCCTCTTCCCAGCACAGCAGACAGTATGATCCTGCAACAACCCATCAGATCACATCACTTTTCTGCCCAAAGCCCTCCCACCACCCGCCACCTTCATCTCACTAGAGGAAAAGGTGCCAGGGCCTAGAAAACCAGCCCTTCAGCCTTCCTCTGCCTCTCCTACGGGACACCTCTCCAATCTCTCTTCTCCCCCTTCTCACCTTCCTCCCAACAGGTGCCTTGCCTTGCAGCTTTGGGCCCCTGCTCGGGCTGCCCCCCTGCATGGGCTCGCCTACCAGGCCGGCCTGTCTCTCAGCCATGCCCTTCGAGTCAGGCTCTTTACATAGAAACAGAAAAGGCCTGGAACAGTTTAATATGGAATTAATGGAAGTCTTCCCTGGGTGGCGCTGTGACTTCTACTTTCTCTATTGCCCTGATTTTCTAACTCATTCACAATAAAAATGTGTAAGAACACAATAATTTTTAAGACCATGTGATGTACGTCTCTTCATGTATTCAGCAACATAACTGCCATGTTTCATTGGGACCCAAGATTTCCAGGAGATGTTATAATGAACATAACTCAAGTAGGATTCAAGAGCTCATTTGTGAAATGCAAAATTCCACACTATATGTGTATATGTGTGACAGGTGAAAAAAGGGTGGCCACTGAAATATAAAGGGTGATATATATATCAGCATGACAGAATTTCAGGTAAAATTCTACTTTGGAATCTCTTACAATGAGTTACAGATATGTACACATTATTTTGCAATAACGATTTTCAGTAAAACACATGAATTTCTCCTATAAAATAAAAACGTATACCCAGAAACATTTTTGGAATAAAACCTTTGCAGTTTTTTTAACTTTTATCCTGGAGTACAGTTGGTTGACAATGTTGTGCTAGTCCCAGGAGGACAGCAAAGCGATTCCCTTATACGTCTACATATATCTACTCTGTTTCAGATTCTTTTCCCATTCAGGTTACTACAGAATATTGAGTAGAGTGCCCTGTGCTATACAGTAGGTCCTTGTTGGTTACTACTTTAAATAGAGTAGCATGTATATCTCAATCCCAAATCCCAATTTATCCTGCCCCTAACCGGGGGCAGGAGGAGAAGGGGACGACAGAGGATGAGATGGTTGGATGGCATCACCGACTTGATGGACATGAGTTTGGGTAAACTCCGGGAGTTGGTGACGGACAGGGAGGCCTGGTGTGCTGTGATTCATGGGGTCGCAGAGAGTCGGACACGACTGAGTGACTGAACTGAATTGAACCCCCCCTTCCCCTCTGGTAACATTTCAAAAACCTTTTTTTTTTTAAATCTGCATTTTTCCAGTGGACCTGGGAAGAGCTGTCTGTTTACACGGTGGAATGCTATATAAAGAGAAATAGCAAATTCTAAATAGCAAATCACTTCTCCCGTCCCTGTCCTACAACCAGCCCATATAATCAAGACACACTCTCAGGTTCTTTGCATCAAAGGTAAGAAAAGACAGAGGAGGAAAAATAGGTAGCTCACTTCTGACACTTCCTTTACTCTTTGATCAAGTAACAATCACCTATCGACTTCCATCAAACCTCCCCACGTCAGACATCTGAACCACCTAAAGAAAACATACTCATCCTCCAAAACCAAACGCGATGGAGAAAAACCCAGGTCTTCCGCGATAAAGGCAAGTAGGACGGGCATTCTCCTTGCCCTGTTGGATGCACAGACTCCTCTCCCCTTTTACTTTTTCACTCTCATTTATTTTTGGCCGTGTTGGGGCTTATTTGCCACATGCAGCTCAGCAGTGGGGGCATGTAGGCTGAGTTACTCCATGGCATATTGGATCTCAGTGCCTCGACCAGGTATCAAACCTGCATCTCCTGCACTGAAACCGTGGAGCCCTTCCCGCTAGACTGCGGGGGAAGCCCCCACCCCCGCCCGCCTTTCTCCTTTTAATACTGACCAATTTTCTCACACAGCGATCATGTAACACGTGTGCGTTACTCTCTGTCTTCTCTATTAGAATATAAATGCGATTTCAAGCAATTTGCAGTAGAATCTCACAAACGGATTCCTGCTCTGATGTGAGTTACTTGTACAGATGAGCACAACAGGCTCATAGATAGAAACACAGGCCTGATTGCCAACAGGCAGCTGAGAATATCAGGACCTAGGAGCCGGGAATCAGAACTGTGAGGCCAGAAACGCTCCAGGCACGGCTGGTGCTCCCGAGGGCCTTGATAACTTTCTGGTTGAATGAATGGATTGCTGAATTCAACTGCAGAGGTGACAAGGAGGCAGATTTGGCCATGAATGGCTATTATGGATGTTGGGAGTTTCCCCCTGAGAAATCCCAGAGACGTCAGGAACCTGCTGTGGTCAGCATGGACTGATGAAGAAATCCATCACCAATGGACATCCCGCAGGGACACCTATGATACAACAGGAAATATACCAGACACTTACAAACTCACCAGGTAGCAAATGGGAATATTCAGTGAAGGAAAGTTATGACCAACCTAGACAGCATGTTAAAAAGCAGAGACATTACTTTGTCAACAAAGGTCCATCTAGTCAAGGCCATGGTTTTTCCTGTGGTCATGTATGGATGTGAGACTTGGACTATAAAGAAAGCTGAGTGCTGAAGAATTGATGCTTTTGAACTGTGGTGTTGGAGAAGACTCTTGAGAGTCCCTTGGACTGCAAGGAGATCCAACCAGTCCATTCTGAAGATCAGCCCTGGGACAACTTTGGAAGGAATGATGCTAAAGCTGAAACTCCAGTACTTTGGCCACCTCATGCGAAGAGTTGACTCATTGGAAAAGACTCTGATGCTGGGAGGGATTGGGGGCAGGAGGAGAAGGGGACGCCAGAGGATGAGATGGCTGGATGGCATCACCGACTCAATGGACATGAGTTTGGGTGAACTCTGGGAGTTGGTGATGGACAGGGAGGCCTGGAGTGCTGCAGTCCATGGGGTTGCAAAGAGTTGGACACGACTGAGCGCCTGCACTGAACTGAACTGAATGAGGAGATGTTTTAGAGTTTGTCAGGAAAAAGGCTCAGAAAGATAAAGGAATCTGCCTTAGGTCACACTAAGGTCCACCGGGCTGGACTACGCCCTTAATCTGAACCTACAGCTTCATTCAGCAAGGGCTTGACCAGCCCTCTCAGGGAATCAGAGCCTGCCCTAAGCTCCAACTACGGCTCTTTGCCAACCCTCAGCACCACCCCAGAAGGCCTATCATCCCCCTGGGCCACTCAGTGGGCTCTGTCACCACTGGACCCCAGAGCCCTGGAAGGACACTCTCGGTGATCAGATCAGGTGGAGCTCAACAGGTGACAAGGACAGTGACATCCTCAAGTCCAGAAGCTTTCTTGACCGCCCCACGGCACACTTGTGGAAACCTCCCACCAAACCCTGGTGCCCAAGACCCTGACTTCTCGAAGGATCCCTGGGTGGCCCCCTAGCCTACAGAGAGCACTGGGTGCCACTGCTGCCCTGACGGCACGCAGCCTGGCTTGGGGGTGCCCACCTGCCCGGGAACACCTGCCTCTCAGCCCCAGGCTCTTTGCACCCAGCCCTCGATGACTCAGACCCACAACCAGCAGAGGGTCCATCACCCATCAGCCTCAGTGGTCCAGCAGTAACGGACCCAGTGGTTCTCCCACTTCTCGAAGCATGGATCCAGAATCTGGGCCACACGTCCAATGCTGTGATTGCTAAACAGGAAGGAAAGCCCTGGAAAGGGCCCAGAGAGCTGAGAGCTGAAGAAAGATCTCCAAGAACAGGAAGCTGGCTACAGGGAGAGAGAGATGGCTTACTAACAGCTTCAATCTGAATCAAGGAATATGTGTACATACAGCACATATATACACGTATTGTATATACATATATATGTGTGCCTGCCTGACATGTCCAACTCTTCGCGACCTCATGGACTGTAGCCTCCCAGGTTCCTCTGTCCATGGGGATTCTCCAGGCAAGAACACTGGAGTGGGTTGCCACTTCCTTTCCAGGGGATCTTCCCGACCTAGGGATTGAACCCGCGTCTCTTAAATCTCCTCCATTGGCAGGCGGGTTCTTTACCATTAGTGCCACCTGGAAAGCCCCATACACATGTATGTTTTACATACATATAAGTCATATACATGTATATTATAAATATGGAATATTCATTTAAACCTCCTCAAAAATCTAAATGGTGATACTAGTAATGTTGTACGTTACACATGAGAAGACTGAGGCTCAGAGAAACAAAATGACCAGCCCTGGGTTATCCAGCTAGTACATAACTGTATACAGCCTTATGCACAGACTCCAAAAGTTTGCTGATCTATAAACCACGGCATGACCAACCTCGTATTTATGTTTGAAGCTCCGGTACTTTAGCCACCTGTTGCAAAGAGCCAACTCATTGAAAAAGACCCTGATGCCAGGAAAGATTGAGGGCAGGAGAAGAAGGGGAAGACAGAGGATGAGATGGTTGGATGGCATCACTGACTCGATGGACACGAGTTTGAGCAAGCTCTGGGAGTTGGTGATGGACAGGGAGGCCTGGCGTGCTGCAGTCCATGGGGTCGCAGAGTCGGACACGACCCAGCGGCTGAACAATGACTCTCTTGGATCCCATCGCTCCCTCTGTGAAGATCTTAAAGAGACTCCCTGGTGATCCTCTGAGAGCTGTGAGAAGGACCTCCCATGCTCACCCCCAGTTCCCTCCCCACGGGGGTGACGCAGTCTTCTGTCCAGGAGACTCCCTGGTGACCCTCTGGGAGCTGTGAGAAGGACCCCTCCACGCTCACCCCCAGTTCCCTCCCCACGGGGGCGATGCAGTCTTCTGTCCAGGAACACGTCTTCTCTAGGCTTTTGAACTTCTGAAGAGAGCATCAACCCTTAGCTTAGTGCGGTCGTCTCACATGGTTTATATTCAAGATGCGACACACACAATAAGAGTGGCATTTGCCACTTTAAAGCTTTAGGATGCTGTGTTCACCTGCCCCATTGTCTTAGGAGACAAGTCTTTCTAAATGATTTTCACCATAAAGAGATGCGGGGTTTCTAAGCATTGGTCCCCTAGTCCTCTAAGTCTGGTCATCTCAAACGCCTTTATGCTCCTTTGCCACTTGGGAAGACCTTACTTCTCTGCCTGGTTGGCAGCATCTAACGTCATCCTTCATTCCTTCCATGCTTGCAGGGGAGTCAACGACCATTTGTAGCATCGGCTTCCATAAATCAGTGGCTTTGGCCACTTTGAAGGCAGCCTGCTAGTCCCAAACCATTTGGAACCACTGATGGCAGAGACTGGGGATTTCTATGCCTCACTTGTGACCTGCTAACTATAAACTTTCTGTTCCTGATTGGATCCATCCAAAGCCAGGATACCTAGAACCATGAGCGTCTCATCTTGCAAAGCGTTGCCCCCCGCCACCAACACACACACACACACACACCCCTGCAGAATCTTCTCTGCTGCAAGGTGATATTTCTGCTCTGACAAATGTTGTTTTATCACATTTCATCAAAACTGAGAGATCAAGGGCTGAATAGGAAATCTCATTTTTTGGACCATTTGTAAAGAAAAAGTATTTCCAATTAAAATATGACATATCATTATTTCTGAGAGTCACCATTATATTAAAGACATAAAGACATGTAAATCATGTGCATCTGAGACTTGAAGAAATAGTGTGACATCAGTGACCGGCAATGGCTGGGAGAGATGCTTCTATTTTCAAAAAAGAAAAGCAATCCCACCAGGCTCCGCAATTCGTGTGTCTGTCGTGGCGGTGGGCTACCCAGGTAGCTCAGTGGTAAAGAATCCACCTGCCAATGCAGGAGACATGGATTTGATTCATGGATCCATGGGTTTGATTCCAGATCCCCTGGAGGAAGAAATGGCAACCCACTCCAGTATTCTTGCCTGGATCATCCCACAGACAGAACAGCCTGGTGAGCTACAGTCCGTGGGGTCACAGAGTCAGACATGACTGAGACCCACACACACGCATGTAGATGGGGGCGGGACGTTTCCACCTCAGTCATTGATGACTCCTACCCCTGGGCTCCCAGTGAAGACCGGGATCTTAACTGACCCAGAGTCATGGTTCGCAGGGCTGCAGTGCCAGAAGGCAGAGCTTCCTGCTTCCTGGTGTAGGCAGAGCTGATGGCAGGTTCTGTCACAGCTCTGCTTTTTCACGTTTGCTCGCAGGGGACACAGCTGGGTATGCAAACATGGCCACAGCGTGCTCCTCACTGCTGCTTGTCCCTCTCCCCTGGCAGGCACATCGGGCTGCTGGAACCAAGATTGAGACGTCGGAGTTCAAAGGGAACAGAAGGACACGGGAGTCTGTCTCTAGCCAGGGGCTCTACGTGCCGTGCCCGCATCCAGCACTCCACTGCAGACGCTCTTGTGAACCTGCTCAGCTATTAATAAAGCATCTGAATTCCCACTCTGCTATTATTTGTCGTGTGCTCTGCTCACCTGCGATGAAAGCAAGGGGTCTCCTGAAGCCTGAACAACGTGTGACCTCTCTGTAACACTTCCAGAAAGAACCAGAACCACAGGCTGCTTGCCCGGGGCAGACGCCTCCAGGTTTCCTTCCATTTAGCAGTATTGGGCTTGCCCTGGATTTATTTTCCTGTCCTCATTTCTTTTGCTCAAATAATTTGGTGTGCAGGTTAAATAATGTGTGCATGTTAATTCCATGGAGTTGGATGGGTTTTTTAAGCTGCATTTAATCCTTCTTTTGAACAATGGAACATGACTGGAGAAGACTCTTGAGAGTCCTTTGGACAGCAAGGAGATCAAACCAGTCAATCCCAAAGGAAATCAATCCTGATTTTTCATTGGAAAGAATGATGCTGAAGCTGAAGCTCCAACACTTTGGCCACCTGATGGGAAGAGCTGACTCACTGGACAAGACCCTGATGCTGGGAAGGATTGAAGGCAATAGGAGAAGCGGGTGAGGATGAGATGGTTGGATGGCATCACTGAATCAGTGGACATGAGTTTAAGCAAACTCCCGGAGATCGTGAAAGGACAGGGAAGCCTGGCATGTTGCTGTCCATAAGGTTACAAAGGTTCAGACATGACTTAGCGACTGAACGACAGCAACACATTTTTATATAAACATAAATCTAGGACGTCAGAAGGTCAGCACTCAAGGCATCTGGTGTCAGGCAGTGTCCGTTAGGGTGTGCTGCAGTAAGAACTGCCTCCCAGAGGCTTTGCAAGAACAGGGCTTGCTTCTGGCCTTTGCTAAACGCCCATCAACACTGCGGTCAGCAGTGGCTGTACTCAGGGTCGTCTCCACCCTGGGGCCCAGGCTGACAGCACAGCCTCTACCCAGACAGGTGCTGACAGCTGATCTGCAGACAGGAGAGGAGAGACGCAGAGAAGCAGACGCAGGCTCTGAACGCCACTGCGTAGAGGTGAAGCCATCCCTTTCTCCTGCGTTTTGGGGATTAATACCAGCTGTATGGCCGAGTCTATGCAGCCAGGAACTGAATGATGGTGAACAATCACAGATCACTTTGCTGTGCCCCTGAAACACTGGAAACCAAGTCTACTGCAATAGTGAAGAAAAGAACAGCTTGGTGAACAACAAAAAATAATCAGTCCATAAACAAACACAACCCATCAGAGCCCCTCAAGATCCTGCGGGTAAACACTACTATTTAAGCCCCCTAAAACTCAGTTTTTCAAACTGAGAGGGGACTTCCTTAGTACATTTCACTTGGCAGTTGCATTGGTGATACTAATGGTGTTAATAACAGCTAAGCTAGAATGGCCACCTGCATACGGACCGAGGCGAGGACCCGTCCTGCTGATCTGGGGTCTGGGAGCATCCTCCACCTGCATACGGACCGAGGCGAGGACCCGTCCTGCTGATCTGGGGTCTGGGAGCATCCTCCACCTGCATACGGACCGAGGCGAGGACCCGTCCTGCTGATCTGGGGTCTGGGAGCATCCTCCACCTGAATACGGACCGAGGCGAGGACCCGTCCTGCTGATCTGGGGTCTGGGAGCATCCTCCACCTGAATACGGACCGAGGCGAGGACCCGTCCTGCTGATCTGGGGTCTGGGAGCATCCTGCACTTCAGAGAACAGAGATGCTTCCCTCCCTTCCCCTCCTCCCCCAATCTCTTTCCATATGGACAGGGAATGTGGGGTTGGTAAGTGCAAACTATTACATTTAAAATGGATAAACAACAAGGCCCTGATGTATAGCACAGGGAACTCTATCCAATCTCCTGAGATAAACTGTAATAGAAAACAATATGAAACAGAATGCGTACATGTATAACTGAGTCAGTTTGTAGACAGAAATTAACACAGCACTGTAAGCCAACTTACTTAAATTAAAAAAAAAAAAATCACCTCTTTTTTTGCCTTGGTAGAAATGGCCATATGATTAACTATTATGATCAGTCATTTTAAGGCCGTAAAAGATATTCAGCTGAAAGGAGTCTTTAATGATAAACTGTTTTCACAATTTTATAGTAAGGAATAATGAAGAAATCTTCAAACAAGCTATTTAAAATGATATTTCACTCCTTTAAGTGTCCGTCTCCACAACAAAGAACCCTAAGATCCTATTGTAGAGACAAATAAGACATGATAATGTACAATTGTTATTTCCAGAAAACGGTACCTGCCACAATCCCATGGAGGATAAACGCAACGTGCTATTAACGCAACAGGTCTGTTTACGAGCCCCAAATGTGCCAGAGGAAGTGTGTTCTCACTGGTTTCAAACTACAACCAATATATCAGACACACAGCCTGCAGCCTTTCATAACTCTTCCAAGCTGACAGAAGAAACATCACGAGTGATCAAATAAGATGTTTGTATGAAAATATGCAATTTTTCAAACTGTGCAACTAAAGGTGTTAAAATTGTGGTGTCAAAATCTTGGAAAAGTCTTTGAAATTTTTATTTTCCCGTCACTAGAAAGATACAAGCAATTTATATGTTTGCTGAGACTTAAGCCTGGTGCAACTGGAAATGATGGAAATATGAAAGATTAAAACAAAAGCACTGTTTTTAAGTAGGAGGCTTAGCCCGCTCTTAAAACATGGATGGGAACAGTCCTATATAATCCACCGAAGGTCCCCGAGTCTGCAGTAAGGTTTCATCAATCTTTTCTGAATGGAGACACTTAATTCCTATCTTCCCAGAGCCTTGACACACCTGGGGAAGCCCAAGTGTCTGGGCGGGAGAGATCTGTCAGCCACTTCCTAGCTGTTTCCATGCTCCTCGAGACCGTACACCCTCAGCGCCTGATCCAGACAGATGGGAAAGGTCGGCCCCAGTGACCTATTTGTAAAACAACCAGGGGTTTAAAATTTCCTCCAGGTTACACGTATGTCTTACAGTATGCACTGTCACACGCTGAATGGAGTTAAACATTGGTGGTGCTGGTATTCAGTCGCTAAGTCGTATCTGACTCTTTTTGACCCCACAGACTGCAGCAGCCAGGCTCCCCTGTCTTCCACCATCTCCCAGAGTTTGCTTAAACTCATGTCCATCGAGCTGGTGACGCCATCCAACCATCTCATCCTCTGTCGTCCCCTTCTCCTCCTGCGTTCAGTCTTTCCCAGCATCAGGGTCTTATCCAATGAGTTGGCTCTTCCCATCAGGTGGCCAAACTATCTAACACTGGTAAGCCTCAGGAAAGAGGGAATCTCTGATCCAAGCAGGTCTTCCCTCCTTGAATAGATGTCCCCTGACTCCCCTCTGATGGGCAGGAGCCCTAATCCCCAGGCAGTGAGGTGCAGGGGACTCTTTGGGGAAACCTGTCTGCCTCACCAAACCCTGGGTCCTGGAAGACTCGCTGCTTAGAGTGCGGCTGAAAGATCACTCTGAGGTTTGCTAGAAATGCAGAAGCCCAGGCCCCACCCCAGACCAATTTTAGCAAGACCCATTTTAGCAAGATTTTCGGATGCGCCCGATGCACATTTCAGTCTGAAAACCCTGGGCTAGCTTGTCCCACTAGCCCACCTGTGATGGTAAGTCAGTGACGCCACATCCATGGATTACATGGAGACAAAAATCACGCCCAAGAATCCTGGAGTGGGTAGCCCTTCCCTTCTCCAGCAGATCTTCCCAACCCAGGAATTGAACCAAGGTCTCCACTTTCAATTTTCACTTTTCACTTCCATCATTGGAGAAGGAAATGGCAACCCACTCCAGTGTTCTTGCCTGGAGAATCCCAGAGACGGGGTTGGGGGGCGGGGGCGGGCCTGGTGGGCTGCCATCTATGGGGTCGCACAGCGTGGGACACGACTGAAGCGACGCAGCAGCAGCAGCTCCTGAGTGCAAGCAGATTCTTCACCAACTGAGCGATCAGGGGAGCCATCACATGTCACAGGAGTCAGCAAAAGATGCATAAGTCAGAGAAGAAATTTCACCAGAAATGTTTCTTTAAACACACACACACAGGCACACCCAGAGGCGCACTCACATAGTAATAAAATGTATAAAATAGAAGGTAAATATGTTCATTCCTTTTTGGAGATTTGAAAGTAAGAGCAAGTGTGAGCTAAAGGCAGCCCCTTCACTCTGATGAATACTTGAAAATAAAGGAGAAGACGTATAAGGGAAGACGTGTCAGACTGTTCAGACCCCACCGGTTCCTAGAACACGTGTCTTTGGAATCATGAATACAGGAGACAGTTATCCCAGAGTGACAGTTCCTGGTCCAGGTAAGAGGCTTACTCTTGTTTACTGATTTCACTTTCTCAAATTCTGATGTATTAATCCTTTAGAAGACATGTCTAAAGGTATTATTGGCTTGTAGTTTCAAACACTATGAGGCAGTGTCTTTTACCAAAACTACAGAAAGCAGCACCGGGATCTTGTACCCAGGCAGCACAGAATAGAGCAGGTCCAGGTGGCCAAAGCCATGGTCCCCACCCAGCACCACTGGCCGGTGCTGCCTTCCATCTGCTTCATCCCCCACCTAAGTGCCGCCCCCCGGGCCTGACCCTCCTCAAAGTGCTCTAAAAGCATCTCAAAGTGCATCTCTACCTTCAGGTTGACCCTTAACCCTCTCAGTTCCCACCTACCTAACTTTGAGTTGTTGTTGTTTAATTGCTAAGTCAACTGTTCTATGACCCCATGGACTGCAGCCCGCCAGGCTCCTCTGTCCTTGGTATTATCCGGGCAAGAGTACTGGAGTGGGTTGCCATTCCCTCCTCCAGGGGATACTACCAACCCAGGAACCGAACCCCAAGTCTCCTGCATTGTGGGTAGATTCTTTACCACGGAGCCACCAGGGAAGCCCTAACTTTTTGCTAGAAAGAAAAAACTTCTCTAAAAAAGACCTTGTTAAAACTATTGGCCAGTCAAAGAAGAGTGGATACGATGTAATCAAACCGCTTCCAGGAGAGGCTGGATGCACTGACATCTGCAGGTGAGACGAGAGGAAGACACCTGGCGTCAGGAAGGGCCGGGGGTCATCCAGGACACCCTGTTCTCAGACAGCCTTAAAGAGGCCAGAAAACGGTCCATCATCTTGACCTCTTATGCAGTGGAATCACTTTGGACACACTCGTTGTACATCTGGGTGAGTGCTAAATCGCTTCAGTCGTGTCCAACTCTGCAACCTATGGACCAGAGCCCGCCAGGCTCTTCTGTCCATGGGATTCTTGACAAGAATACTGGAGTGGGTGGCCATTTCCTCTTCCAGGGGAATCTTCCTGACCCAGGGATCAAACTCCTGTCTCTTACATCTCTGGCATTGGCAAGCGGGTTCTTTACCACCAGGACCACCTGGGAAGTCCCCATTGTATGCTTGGCTGGTTACTATAACATTCGGGAGGGGTGGGTTTCTGTGCCGTATGGAACTGAAATTCTGGGCTCCCCACTTAAGCGTGAGACTGATTTCTGTGTGTTTCCCTCAACACATTGACCAGCAAGTTTATAAGAACCAATACCCACCCTCCCTCCAAGAGAGCACATAGGTTAAAAACAGGTCTGCTGTTAGCAGCTAAATCTCTTACTTATTATAAGGTATATTAGCAATTTTAGCTAGACAGTATCAATGACAATTTGACATTTTCACTTATAAATAAAAGCAAGAGTTCAGACCCAGTTATTGATGAGTCCGAAAGAGAGGAGGGAAGAACTTCAAGCATAGACACGATGATCTAAAAAAATCCCAACATCTCATCAGTGCTTTCTAATTCACAATGCACCAGCTGAGAACCTTCTGCAGGGTCACATTTGCTGACCCTATGAACTAAGAACATGAACCTTGATATCTTTATCTGAGCAGAACAGGAACAAGTGAGTTTTCTAAGAACCACTTTGAAAGGAAGCCTGTGAAATGGGATGAGGCTTCCTTTAGAGGGAGGAAAATGTAAGTTAGATTTGATGATGGTAATAGAAGTCTGTACATGTACTATTGCACTGAATCATACACTTAAAATACACTATGCAAATTATAACTCAATACAGCTGTTCAACTAGACAGTGTATTAAAAAGCAGAAACATCACTTTGCTGACAAAAGTCCGGATAGTCAAAGCTATGGTTTCTCCAGTAGTCATGTACAGATGTAAGAGCTGGACCATAAAGAAGGCTGAGTGCCAAAGAATTGACACTTTTCAACTGTGGTATTGAAGAAGACTCTTGAGAGTCCATTGGACTGCAAAGAGATCAAAATGATCAATTCTAAGGGAAATCAACACTGAATATTCATTGGAAGGACTGATGCTAAAGCTCCAATCCTTTGGCCACCTGATGCAAAGAGCCAACTCACTGGAAAAGACCCTGATGCTGAGAAAGACTGAAGGAAGGAGGAGAAGGAAGTGACAGAGGATGAGATGTTTGGATGGTATCATTGACTCAATGGACTTGAGTTTGAGCAAACTCCGAGAGTTAGTGAAGGACAGGGAGGCCTGGGGTGCTGCAGACCGTGGGGTCGCAAAAAGTCGAACACGACTTAGCGACTGAACAATAACAAAGAACTGTTCAAAAAAGCTTCCTGTGGTTTGAAGGCGCTCCTGAAACTTGAAAGGGTCCTCTCCTGATGACACAGTTCTAACACACACACAGCTGGCAGGTATGGAGAGGGAAGCGGGGCTCCTACAGGAGTTTTCAATGAATATCAAAAGCAAGTGTCCTCTCTGGCTACTCAGAAAATAAGAGATGTGACTAGATTTTTGGCATTCTTAAGAAACTCTGTATTTCTAATATATAACTCTCAAATGTGAAGATTTGGGTAATGCATTGCAAATAAGAACCCCCCCAGAACCAGCTGAACCCACCTCCCTTCATTACCCAGAGCTCCGTATGGGATATTTGCTGTGTTCTGTAATTTGGAGCACTAACTCCCAAGCGTGCATTAATAAAGGGCTTCCCTGCAAAGCTTCCTGGAGAAGGGAATGGCAGCCCACTCCAGTACTCTTGCCCGGAAACTTTCATGGATGGAGGAGCCTGGTAGGCTACAGTCTATGGGGTCGCAAAGAGTCGAACACAACTCCCTGTCCATCACCAACTCCCAAAGTTTACTCAAACACATGTCCATTGAGTCGGTGATGCCATCCAACCATCTCATCCTCTGTCATCCCCTTCTCCTCCTGCCCTCAATCCTTCCCAGCATCAGGGTCTTTTCCAATGAGTCAGCTCTTTGCATCAGGTGGCCAAAGTATTGGAGTTTCAGCTTCAACATCAGTCCTTTGAAGGGTTACTTTGATACATTCTAGATCAAATCACAGTGGATATATTAAGAGCTGGAAAGAAGGACAATGTGTAACTGAGACTCGTTCTTTTGAAGACGAGAAAAATGGAACTTGACTTAAACGCAGTTTGACACAGAAAACTGTTATAAACATAGTTACTGCTGGAGGAGGGGCCTTCCTGCTTGGTTCCCAGCAAACAGGACAGCAGGTTTTTCCATAGACGTCATGATACCACAAGGCTCAACTGAAGATGTTTATACTCATCTGTTTTCAGGTTATTCCACAGGTTTACTGTTTTTCTTAAGGCAGAATAGCTGTCAAGGGCCTGATTAGAGTCTTAACGAGGATATCTTAGGGATTGCATGGAGAATGGAACTCACAGTTCAATAGCACATTTCTGTAAAATGTATACATATTATATGTAAATGTACTTATATATTATATAAATGTATATTAATAGGTTACATGTAAATGTGTTTTCTACGTACATCTAAAAATGTATGCATGCATGCTAAGTCACTTCAGTCACATCAACTCTTTGCCATCCATAGACTGTGGCCCACCAGGCTCCTCTGTCCGTGGGATTCTCCAGGCAAGAACACTAGAGTGGGTTATCACGTCCCGCTCTAGGAGGTCTTTCCAACCCAGAGATCGAACTGTGTCTCTTAGGTCTCCAGCATTGCAGGCGGGTTCTTACCACCAGCGCCACCTGCGAAGCCCCATTAAAAATGTATACATACATAAAATATATACACGCATACAGTATATACATTGGGGCTTCCCAGGTGGCTCAGCAGTAAAGAATCTGCCTGTAACGCAGGAGACACGAGTTTGATCCCTGGGTCAGGAAGATCCTCTGGAGAAGGAAATGGCAACCTCCTCCAGTGTTCTTGCCTGGAAAATTGTGTGGATGGAGGAATCTGGTGGGCCACAGTCCATGAGGTCACAAACAGTTGGACACGACTGAGCATGCACTCACATGTCACACACACAGTATATATATGTGTGTGTGTGTGTGTGTATATATATGTATACCACATGCATATACATACATATACACATATAATTTCAAAAGTTTAATTTGCTAGCCCTTAAGAAAAATGAAAGTAGAACTCCTCGGAGAGCACTGGTATTGAGAATTTCAATATGAGGCAGATTGCCCTTATTTTAACCCTCACTTTTATTTCCCCTTTTCAAGTTCACCCTATTATTTTCAACAACCCACTTCTCTACCTCCATGGCTTTCTTCTCACAAATAGCTCTGCAGGAAATGCTGCAATTTTTAGTATCTCTAAATCCTTCTAAGCACCAACTTCAAAGAGCTATTTTGGCCCCGAAATGAAACAGGAAAGTGAGCTTGGGCGCAGGCTGGGCGGACGGGCTGTGTGCAGGGGCTCTCAGGCCACAGAGAAGCTGCAGGTGCAGCCCTTTCCTGAAGCCCCTGCCCCACGGATTTCAGCGATCCCCCCGCCAAGTGACCCCACGCCACTTCATAACTGCACTCCAGGCGATGACTCCTATCCATTCACTTGTGTGTGTTTATATCGTGACTTGGCCACGATCTCCTCACACACAACCTGTAATTTCCAACTTCACCAAGCTCTCTCAAACACACTTGGCAACAAAATCTTACGTGACCTGAACTCAGCTGGTGGCAGAATTTACCAGAATTGATATGAAGCAATCGATCATTTTATTTATCCCATCTAGTGTGGGTATAATTTTCGCAGAAACCCATCCTGATTTCATTGACAGGGTGCTACCCCAGACATCACTGAGGGCGTGACCCAACATACAGCAAAAGCAGAGTTAGTTTCTTAAACTCTGAAAAGTTCTGAATTCCTAATCGAACCCAGGGTTCTCAGATAAGCGGTTCTGGGCGGCATTGAGTGGACACTGTCACCTTAATAAGTGCTTAGGGGAATGTCCACGGTGCTCAGTGGACTATGAGAGGAGATCTGAGACAAAGTGGAGGATGAGGCAGGGAAACTGATTTAAAATAGTTGTCAAAACGTAACAGCATTGAGACAAAATTGCAGACAGTCATGTAACAGTGCATGGATTTCTCCCTTTCTGAACACCGTGCATGAGAAATAACTTTTGACCTCAATTTACGAATCTGCATCTTACAATGTTGCCACGACAAGTGGGGATTGACATATATCATTTTGTTTATCCTGTGACCATCCGCACAGGACTTCTCAGTAACCCTGCTGCGCTTCGCTCCATTCCCTTAGTTCAAATTCATTATCAGTTTGTATATTTATGCACTGAATTACTTTCAAGTGCAAACTTTAAAAAGATCTTTGCAACCCCATGGACAGTAGCACGCCAGGCTCCTTTGTCCATGGAATTCTCCAGGCAAGAATACTGGAGTGGGTAGCCATTCCCTTCTCCAGGGGATCTTCCCGACCCAGGGACCAAACCTAGGTCTCCTACATTGCAGGCAGACTTTTTACCAACTGAGCCACCAGGGAAGCCCAAAAAGATAAAGAGAGATATCCAAAAGCTTTTTTAAAAGATTGCACTCTGAGCAATTCTGGTCCCACATTAATCCCTCCCATCCAGGTTCAGTAGAACACCTGTTATACACCAGGTGCCAGGGATGCAGAACCCAAACTAAGAAAGATCCCCTGGGGAGCTGACGTCCCAGTGATGGAGACAGACTATAGTCACTCCAACCAATACATACATTGTATGATTGAAGAAAGGCACTAGATCCTAGTTGCATTTTGCATCGCTGCATTGATTAGTAGCTAAGTCATGTCCAACTCTTTGCGACCCCATGGACTGTAGCCCACCAGGCTCCTCTGTCCATGGAATCTTCCAGGCAAGAATACTGGGGTGGGTTGCCATGTCCTCCTCCAGGCGATCTTCCCGATCCAGGGATCGAACCTGCGTCTCCTGCATTGGACAGGTGGATTCTTTACCACTGAGCCGCCAGTAAGTAGATACTATCAACAGTTAGTGGAGCACTATGGAGGTGTCATGTTATTGGGCCAAGGGGTAGAGAGTGAAGAATGATTTTAGAGGGAGAGTCTAGAAGAACACTCCAGAAAGAAGGAGCCAGCATCTAAGGCAGAGACCCCCGGTGGAGGAAAAGCAGGTGAAAGGTTGAATACGGCTGATGCGTTGCAGGGACCCCAGAGAGGCCAGCAGGTTAGAGCAGACTCTAGGAGGGCAGGGGACAGGTGAGGCTGCGAGGCTCTGCAGCAGGTAAGAAGGCAGCATCAGGTAAGACACTGGGTTTTATCCCAGTACAGTGAGATGCTGTTAAGTGAAGTAACCTGACCTGTGTCTAAAAAGAGCACTCCAGAGGCTATAAAGAGAAAGATCTGTCTCTGACCCAGAGTGGAGGCGGGGAGGCCAAGAAGGACAAGATTTCTGGTCCAGGTACGAGAGGATGGGGGCCGTGACTGAAGTGAAAGTCCTCCAGGAGAAGAGAAGCCATCAGTCAAGGAGAGGCTGAAGCCCAAGCTGCTTGTTGATGGTGTGACCAGCTGTGATGTGGGGAGGGAAGCGAGAAACCCAGGATCAACCAAGCCTTCGACCTTGACCCTCAGCATGAATGATGGTTCCATCATTCCACAGAGATTAGGGAGTCTAAGGAAAAAGAAACTTCGGAAGTGTTGCTGAACTCGGGTCTGGCTACTTGTCGCTGGAAAGCCTATATCTGAGAGGGAAGTGTTGGCAGAAAGGCAAGGCTGCTTTATTCAGAAGGTCAGCAACCGGGGAGAAGGCAGACTGGGTGCAAAAGTCAACTCCCCTCCTGATAATCAGGGGGCAAGAGCTTTGAAGGGGAGACTCGGGGGTGCGTGGGCAGAGGGAGGGGAATGTGCGCACAATGGCACAGTCGGCTGTGATGGCCACCTTGCACTTGGTCACCAGTGGTCTCAGCAGCGTCATCTTGGTTGCTTTAAGTCCAGTTAATCAGGGCTCCCCTCGTGGCTCAGGTGGTAAAGAACCTGCCTGCAATGCTGGAGACCTGGGTTCGATCCCCGGGTCGAGAAGATCTCCTGGAGAAGGGAATGGCAACCCACTCCAGTATTCTTGCCTGGAGAATCCCATGGACAGAGAAGCCTGGAGGGCTGCAGTCCATGGGGTCACAAAGAGTCAGACACAACTCAGTGACTAACACTCTGACTTTGACTCATCTTCAGTTCCAGGGTCTGAACTTCCTTTGGGGCCACAAGCGCCATTTCTTTAAGGCTAATTCTCCGAATTGTGGCAGCTTATGTCATGGCTACAGTCTGGTCATCATTAGTCAACTTCTTCTGCCTGGCAGGGGGTTTCAGTAAATATAAAACAGCTCAAAGAATATGGCTCAGAACATTATCTATAGCCCTTGAGGAGGCACTGAAGGTCCTTGACTTGGCTTAATACTCAACTGTGATTATCTGGTCTTTCTGACTGCTTTCCTTTGCTTCTACATTTTCTCACTTGTGATTGGATTTACCCTTTGGCTGGTTTTTGCAGACAAAAGGCAGGCTGCAGACATGGGGTGGGGGAGGGTCCTATTCTGGGAAGGCCCCTAGGGTGTTGCTCCGTTTCAGAAGGAGTGAGTCAGCTCTGTTTGGGCTAAGCCCATTTTGGTAAGCCCAGGAGGTACGTGAGAGGGGCTTTGGTACAGAGTCTGGAGATCTGAGGCTGAGATATCAACCTGGGAACCACCAGAACATAACTGGATGAGATCATTCCTAAAAAGGCAGAAGGAGAGGCCTGAGCTTGGGGAAAAGGGGTTTGGATTCGAACATGAGCTGCCCTGAGATGGAGCGATCAGTGACTCAGAAGTTCTCCTCTGCTTAAGTAGCGGACAGGGCACCGTGGGTGAGCTCCTGTGATACAGGAAGAATTATAAAGCACTGGGCGTAATTAATAGTAACACCAACTCTTCACTGGGGATCCCCAATTGAACAGACAGTCAAAAGATGATGTGATGAAAGGTTTTAAGAAGATAAAATGGAAAGTAAAGGTGTTAACAGAGCCACCAAAATGAATTCTTGCAGCAGCTTCCAAATGCCCTTCATGTGACCTCAGTAAATGCTGCTGCTAAGTCGCTTCCGACTCTCTGCAACCCCATGGACAGCAGCCCACCAGGCTCCTCTGTCCAAGGGATTCTCCAGGCAAGAACACTGGAGTAGGTTGTTATTTCCTTCTCCAGACCTCAGTAAATAGGGCATTAATATTTTACTGAGTGATTATCTATTTTATACTTAAAAATTACCTCTTTGAGAAACCGAAAGCTTGATCCCTCCTCTGAAGACCGCAGTGAGCCTTACACCTCTGAGCTGGCTGATCCTAGACTTCTCGCATCTACCTAAGTGACCAGGGGCAGTTTTCCAGCTGAACTCCTTTGAGCCTCATTTGATAAGTGGAGGTAATATTACCTCCATCCTCAGCCGCTATGGGAGTTTGGTGAGACGCTGTATGCAAAGTGCCTACCTTACTGCTCACCACATGCGAGGCACTGAAAATTAATTGCTCTTGGAAGTAGGACAGGAATAAACACCAGCTCCTAACAGCTAGGTCTTTGGCCATTGCCTCCTCTGCCCACAGCCCCACTCGGGGCAGGACCCTCATGCTTTTGGCCAGGGGCAGCAAGCCCTGATCCAGTCATTTGGCTGTGTTTCTTGCTTGTAAATTGCTGGAAGAAGGAATGGTCCCTTCAAGCACTCGGGTCCCTGGCCTGTATCACCTGAGCCTCAATTTTGCCTAAAATCCTGTTGACATCTCAAGCAGTGAGCCTTGATCCAGTCACCGCAGTGAATTTCTGTGGCTCTGCTGGCTGTTGTACATGGGAATTGTTTCAGTGTTTTGGCTTTAAAGGCAAATACAAACTAAAATCAAGAGGCTTCGGTGGGGGCGGTGAACAGATACACACGGCCATCTATAAAGCAGATGAGCCACAAGGACCACCTTCCAGCACAGGGAACTATATTCGATGTCTCGTAACAACCTATAAGGGAAAAGAATCCGAAAAAGAATGGCTGTATATAGAAATGAATCACTTTGCTGCAACCTGGAACACTGTAAATCAACTATACTTCAATTTTTAAAAAGGGAAAATAATAAGCAGCTTATTCTCCCGGTAGGAAATGGGAGGAGGGGGGTCGGGGTGGAAAATTCTCTCCTCTTCTTAGAGCATTTACCTTAGAAAACTTGTCACTGTAAGCACCTTTTCATCTCTTTTGAAATCTATCTTTTTGAAGCCCAGAGTGGCCTTCTGTCAGCTTTCTAACCCAGGAATGCCTTTCCTGGGACCCTGGGAGCCACGGCTATAAAAAGTCAACATTTAGGGAGACAGCTCCGATGCCTCACCATCTCCCAGCTCCTATGGGGGCAGGAACCCAATATTAACCGGTGGACACCTTGCTTCAACATGCAAAAGTCTGCCTTCTCTCTGAATGAAGCCAATAAACGGATGTCCAAGCGATCACCAGGATGAACACTGTCCCCAAACGGTGTCATCAAGGCCTCTTCCTTGAGGATTAGTTACTGTGTGTCATGAAAATCCATTTGGAAGGGGCCACACCTGCCTGGTGACACAGAGGTGAGAGTTCCTTCCTTCTTAGTGCTTATCCTGGTGGATCACCTCTCATGGGCATCACATTCTGGTTTCCTGCAACCTCAAAGAAAAAAAGTGCTTCCTTTCTCTGCTACCTTTGTAGAGAGGGTTTCTGGGGTGGCGGAGGTTGGGGGGAGGGGGAGACTTTGTGTTTAATTATATTTGCCCACAAGGCTCTAAAGACGCCATGTGGGGACCTGCATCAGTCACCTGAGTGGCATTCTTGCCTCAACAACCCTGTGCATGAGGCAAGCTCTCCACACCTCACCTCGATTGTGTTTAATACGAAGGAGTTCAAGGAAGAAAGGAGGGGAAGACACAGGGTTTGAAGGAGTGAGAACCGCGTCTAGAATAAGATGTTCTTGTGCCAAGACCGCGTGCAATCTGAGTCAACCTAAGGAGAACTACTGTAGAGTCTGAATCCCTGTTCTCCAAACACACTGCAGGGTCAGCAGAGGAACAACAGGAATCTGAAGGCATAAACCAAATGAACTGCGTCGTTCCTGTAGTCATTCTGTTAGGGGAACCGCTGACCAAAACTGCCCACCCTGGCCAGGGCTGACAGTAACCCCTTGCACGAGTGATCTTACAACAGGAGGTCTTGGTAAGGAAGGCAGAACAAGCTGCCACCAATTGGAAGAATCTGGAAAGGTCAAAAGGGGAGAGAGGAGACTCCAGTCCATATGTCCTGCCAACCTCCCAGAATCCTCCCCACTGGAATCCTTCTTGGCTGAGCGAGCCACGTGCCACCAGGAAGGACCCGGAGTCAGAATGACTGGTCTGAGAAAACATGAAAACTAATCCCAAAGCCAGGGACTGAGAGCCACGTGGCAGAGCAGTTCTTCTGGGTTCCTTTACCCTCCTGGCTCTCTCTGTCCAGGCGACCTTTCCCAGTAAAGTCTCTCGCTTTGTCAGTACCTGTGTCTCCTGGGACAATTCATTTCTGAATGTTAGACAAGAGCCCACTCTTGGACCCTGGAAGGGGTCCCCCTTCCTGCAACAATTCCAGTTGGTTTGGGCCGAAATGTGACATTGTTCTCAGGAAGATGGTTGTTCATTATCATCCCTGGACCTGCTTTTGTGTTACCCCTTTCCTCACTTTTCTCTTATTGACTAAAAAGATGTACAACATGGGAGTTACAGTTTTAAGTTTTATCTGGGGCAAAATGAGGACTGCAGCCCAGGAGACAGCACCTCCAAGAGCTCTGAGAGACTGCTCCAGAGAGGTGGGGGAGTGGGGGGGGGGGGAGAAGGTCAATATACAAGATGCTGAGGGGGCGGGAGCCAGAGAGGCGGAGGGGAAGGTGCTGGTGGGGCGGGAGTTCAGTGCAATCAAGCGCTTATTTTGCTAAAGGTTTTCTGTTGGTTATGAGGATCTGATGTCACCATGAAGGGATTTAGTTCTTTTCTAGATATGAGGACATGCAAGGATTGGGATCATGAAATCAGTTCCTGATAGTATCTAACTATCTAAAGATCAGTACCAACAATACAAGAGATGACTCTACACATGGACATCACCAGATGGTCAACACTGAAATCAGATTGATTATATTCTTTGCAGCCAAAGATAAAGAAGCCCTATACAGTCAGCAAAAACAAGACCGGCAGTTGACTGTGGCTCAGATCATGAACTCCTTATTGCCAAACAGACTTAAATTGAAGAAAGTAGGGAAAACCACTACACCATTCAGGTATGACCTAAATCAAATCCCTTACGATTATAGTAGAAGTGACAAATTAGAGTCAAGGGATTAGATCTGATAGACAGAGTGCCTGATGAATGATGGACAGAGGTTCGTGACATTGTACAGGAGGCAGTGATCAAGACCATCCCCAAGAAAAGAAATGCAAAAAGGCCAAATGGTCTGTCTGAGGAGGCCTTACAAGTTGCTGAAAAAGAAGAGAAGTGAAAGTCAAAGGAGAACAGGAAAGATAGACCCATCTGAATGCAGAGTTCCAAAGAAAAGCAAGGAGAGATAAGAAAGCCTTCCTCAGCAATCAATGCAAAGAAATAGAGGAAAACAACAGAATGGGACAGACTAGAAATCTCTTCAAGAAAATTAAGAGATACCAAGGAAACATTTCATGCAAAGATGGGCACAAAAAAGGACAGAAATGGTAGGGACCTAACAGAATCAGAAGGTATTAAGAAGAAGTGGCAAGAAAACACAGAAGAACTATGCAAAAAAGATCTTCATGACCCAGATAATCACGATGGTGTGATCACTCACCTAGAGCCAGACATCCTGGAATGAGAAGTCAAGTGGGCCTTAGGAAGCATCACTGGGAACAAAGTTAGTGGAGGTGATGGAATTCTAGCTGAGCTATTTCAAATCCTAAAAGATGATTCTGTTAAAGTGCTGCACTCAATATGCCAGCAAATTTGGAAAATTTAGCAGTGGCCACAGGACTGGAAAAGGTCAGTTTTCATTCCAATCCCAAAGAAGGGCAATGGCAAAGAATTGCACTCAAATACCTCACAACTGCACTCATTTCACATGCCAGCAAGATAATGCTCAAAATCCTCCAAGCTAGCTTCAACAGTATGTGAACCAAGAAATTTCAAGTGTGTAAGCTGGATTTAGAAAAGACAGAGGAACTAGAGATCAAATTCCCAACATCCATTGGATCATTGAAAAAGCAAGAAAATTCCAGAAAAACATCTACTTCTGCTTCATTGACTATGCTAAAGCCTTTGACTGTGTGGATCACAACAAACTGAAAAATTCGTAAAGAGATGGGAATACCAGACCACCTTACCTGCCTCCTGAGAAATCTGAATGCAGGTCAAGAAACAACATTTAGAACCAGACATGGAACAACGGACTGGTTCCAAATTGGGAAAGAAGTACATCAAGGCTATATATTGTCACCCTGCTTATTTAACTTACATGCAGAGTACATGGTGGAAAATGCTGGGCTGGATGAATCACAAGCTGGAATCAAGATTTCTAGGAGAAATACCAATAACCTCAGATAAGGAAATGACACCACCCTTATGGCAGAAAGTGAAGAGGAACTAAAGAGCCTCTTGATAAAAGTGAAAGGAGAGAGTGAAAAAGTTGGCTTTAAAACTCAACATTCAAAAAACAAAGATCATGGCATCCAGTCCCATCACTTCATAGAAATAGATGGGGAAACAAAGGAAACAGTGACAGATTTTATTTTCTTGGGCTCCAAAGTCATTGCAGACAATGACTGCAGCCACAAAATTAAAAGACGCTTGCTCCTTGGAAGAAAAGGTATGACCAACCTCGACAGTGTATTAAAAAGCAGAGACATTACTTTGCAGGCAAAGGTCCATAGAGTCAAAGTTATGGTTTTTGCAGCAGTCATGTGTGGATGTGAGAGTTGGACCATAAAGAAGGCTAAGTGCCAAGGAATTGATGCTTTTGAACTGTCCTAACCCTAACCCTTTGACTGCAAGGAGATTAAACCGATCAATTCTAGAGGAGATCAACCAGAATATTCACTGGAAGGACTGATGTTGAAGCTGAAACTCCAGTACTTTGGCCACCTGATGGGAAGAGCCAACACATTGGAAAAGACCCTGATGCTCGGAAAGATTGAAGACAGGAGGAGAAGGGGATGACAGAGGATGAGATGGTTGGGTGGCATCACCAACTCAATGGACATGAGTTTGAGCAAACTCTGAGAGGTGGTGGAGGACAGGGAAGCCTGGCGTGCTGCAGTCCATGGGGTCACAAAGAGTGGGACAAGACTGAGCGACTGAACAACAACATCAAAGACCTGTTTCCCAGCTTCCCTGGAGCAGAGCCTGCCTCCCCCTCCACCCTGAACTCCCCTCAGGCGGTGCTGAAGGTCAGCAGCTGAGGCAGCACAGGCTTCAGCGTCCACAGAGGCAGCTGGCAGATGCCCTTGTTGCTGCTGTTCGGTTGCTGGCAAAGGCTCTGGGCAAGCGTCTTTTGTAGTTAACCCTCTGGTTTGCTGTATGAAAACAATTCCCCTTCTAACCACTGCAGTGACTATTCCTTCCAAATTCAGGAGCCACTCCGCCATCTGGGAGAAAAGCGTCCACAGAGACCTCTGCATTGAGCTTCCCAGAGCCTTAAGCTCTTTATATTCCCTCAGATGCACACAGCGTCCATTTTTCAAGGAATTAATCTCCATGAAAAATTCCACTGCTTCTGTATTTGCTTCCCTGGTGGCTCAGATAGCAAAGAGTTCGCCTGCAATGCAGGAGACCCGGGTTCGATCCCTGGGTTGGGAAGATCCCCTGGAGAAGGAAGTGGCACCCCACTCCAGTATTCTTGCCTGGAGAATCCCCTGGACAGAGGAGCCTGGAGGGCTCCAGTGCATAGAGTCGCAGAGAGTGGGACAGGACTGAGTGACTAACACTTTCCACTTCATTTTCTCTTTCCTCAAACATTTCTAAGCACTTTGACTATTTTGAAGCCTCGGGAAGCTTTGGGATGCATTAGCTGGCATTAGCATTGTTAATGTCACAGGGAGTTTTAAAATTTGCATAAGAGCATTTTAACATTATCTCTTTTCTGTGTACTGAAGAGGGAAAAAAGCCTTTGTGGTAGGCTTTACAATAAAGGCTTATCTGCAGTAATTAACATTTCCTAGATGTCTGAAAAAAATGAATCATTTAAAATAATTAGAGCCAAAAATAAACTTCAGGGAAAAGTGGGAAAAGACCCAATTCTTTCTTAAAGGCAAAACTCAGAAAACGAAATTCATCCTTTTATCCTAATTCTACCCCTGTCAGTCCCCCATTTTAAAATGAAATAGTTACACTAAGAAAATAAAGTTACTTGGGATTCATAACTCACAGATCTGCTAGCTACCATAAAGCATGCTATTAAAAAGAAAAATAATAAGACATGACACCTTCAGATTTTAGGAGTATAAGTGAGTACTAAGTCATTTCAGTTGTGTCTGACTCTCTGCAACCCTTTGAACTGTAGCCCACCAGGCTCCTCTGTCCGCGGGATTTTCCAGGCAAGAATACTGGAATGGTTTGCCATTTCTTCCTCTAGGGGATCTTCCCAACCCGGGGCTAGAACCTACATCTCTTCTGTCTCCTGCATCGGCAGGCTGGTTCTTTACCACCGGGAATAAGGAGCTTAACTCTCTCCATTGAAAATAAGGAAGAGACATTCCTCCCAACCCCCAACCCCCATTTTTTTTTTTTTTTTTCCCAGAACTTCTTCCTTTGTTCTTTCAAATTTTGTTTGTAAATCTTTTGCGCAGTTTTCTAGGCATCTGGCTAGTCTCATAACTCAGATTTCCTCCAGGCCCTCCAGGAGCCATTTCTAAAAAGTAATCATCAAGAAAGATAAAGGCCCACCTCCTGGTCTCCTGGGTAGAGAAGAGCCAGAGATGTCACCAGACTGCACAGGGCAAAACCACGTGACACGCAGCCTTTTAACCCACTTAGCCGTCTGTGGGGTCGCACAGAGTCGGACAGACCGAAGCGACTTAGCAGCAGCGGCAGCGGCGACACAGAAGAGGGAGGTTTCAGCCTGTTTCTCTGGTGCTATTTCACACTGGCGCCATAACAAAACTGGCTTCTTTCTCTCTGGACTTTGGGGCGAGATGTTCCGGGCTGGGAGATTTTTTGTTTTTAATTTTATTTCCCACCAGGCATTTGGACAGATAACAGGCAACGCTGCCCATCGGTGAGGCAGGCTTTCCAAGGTCCACCAGGGGATGGCTATTCTGAGCATGGTCTGTGAGTAAGCGCCCCTGGGCAGCCTCTTATCACAGGTTCTCTAAGAGCTAAGTACAGAAATTGAGAGCCTGCCAGTTGGAAAGATTTATGGCAATTTGACAGGGTAATTTTAGGTCTCTGGATATAAAACTACAAACCCTGGGTTTGCACTTTATATATGAATCTAGAAAATTATTTCATTGTGATTGCCTCATAAAAGTGCTGATCTATGACAGCATGGACATTTAAAAATAAAATAAAATAAATGGCCCTTCACCCCCACCCCTCAGAAAGAACTGGGCTTAGAACTAAATTTTAGCATCCACCAGAATCGCAGGACCTAGACTCCAAGTGCTTGTAGGGCTGACCTGTGTTTAAGAGTTTAAGAAAATCACATCTCCCATGTGTACTTGGGTAATAGTCTCTTTTGCACAGTCGAATATTTGCAATTATATTCTATGTTGGGATTTCTGCTGCAAAACAATAAAATCAGGACACAGGAGAAAAAAAGAGCACAGATGCCAAACCCATCCTCAGAGTTTCCATTTGGTTAGGTCTGGGTGAGCACAAGCGCTTCCATTTTGAAAGCTCCCAGCGAAAGCTGGTCGAGGCACCACGCTCTGAGAATCGCTCTCCAGGATGACCTTCCACGCAGTGTGAACAAAGAACAGAGAGCACCCATTTCAGCACCTAGCTCCACAGGGCTAAGTCCCAACGCCTTCCAGGGCTGATGAAAGCACACCCAGAGAGGAACTCAGGATGAAAACCGGCTAAGGCACTGGGGCTGAGGGCCAGCAGGCCCCTAGTGAAGAAACACCTCTTTCCAGGAAGAATTCCAGTGACCCCGGTCCTGCATCTTCCCACACTGCACAGCACTAAAATCATTAACCTGAGATCTCTGTGACTAGCAGCCATCTCTTACCCAGATGTAAGCTTGATGGCATATATTTCCTACCAAAAATCATGTATAACCTGCCCTCTCCTGAAGAGGGAATTCATAGGGCCTGGACCCATCTTTAGGCCTGTTCATGCTGATCATGCTCGGCCACCTTTCCAGTGGACTCTGAACTCTGTGTTTAGTGCCTATGGAAACGACAACAGAAGGATAAGACCCCCTCCGGACAGGCCATAAAATTTTCCGTACCTATCGGAGTGTAACCTCGGGTTTATTGATTATTGGCCAGTAGTTTAACTGTTTGAGCACATAGCACGTGACTGATGGGGTTATTGGGATTGTATTTTCCTTGGTTTATGTAAGTTTCAAGGAATTTGGAGTGGTGGGTTTGGACACGTACACATGGGGTATAAAAGATTTTCACAAACGTTGGTCAGGGTCCTTGGCTAAGAGGAGACTCTGCCTTGAGCCTGCCGGTGTAATAAACTGCGCTCCACTATCTGCATTGTCCTTCTGAATGAGTTTGTTTCCCAGGAGGCATGGCTACAACACTCCCCTTCCTCTTCAAAACAGTTTCCCCAGAGCTACGGACAGCCTGTCTCCCAGCCTCAGTCCTCAGCAAGTACCTAAATAAAACTTAACCTCCCACCTTCTAGGCTTTTTTGTTTTTCCTCAAGTCAACAGCAGTGATGACTGGTTCCTCTTCAGAAATCAAACTGAGAGTCTACATCAGGCTAATCCCTGCATGCATTTCAGATTATAATGATGGTTTTAAAGCATCATAATATGAAGGATGCAAAGCTCAGCGGGCCTGCCTGTGCACACACGCGCACATAAACACACGTACACACCCCCTCAGCAGAATCAGTGCGTGCTGATGACTTCAACACCCTTGGTTTTAATTACTGCTCGAGCACTTGGAGAATAACACATTTCTCGGTAGCAGAGCAGCAGCTGAGAGATCAAATTAGGTTCAACTGTTGTGTTTTGCAAAGCAGCTACTTGCAAGGTTCCTGGAGAACTTAAGCGATAGTCCAAACCCAAGAACCGAAGCAAGGTCGAGTGGGGAAAAAAAAAAAAAACAAAGCACAATCTGAAAACTGAGAATTCTGTTTTATTTGGCATACTTTCTGAGGACTTCAAACCCAGGATAGCTCTGAGGGGCTGCTCCTGAGAGGTAAGAAAAGATACAAGGTATATAAGGGTTGCTGCAACAAAAACCAGGTAGTCTGAACATTGAAAGAGTGCTGTTCAAGCAAACCAGAAATCTTAGGTTAATGAATTTAGCATTTTTATTTGTATAGAAAGATTCAAGAGAGTGAGCTCACTGAAGTCTAACCCAGCTCTCTGGGGCCAGTATCCACTTTATCCCACCCTGAGTCCCTCCAGGGTGCACAGGATGTTGGGGGTGGGGGCGGGGGGTGGGGGGTTGCAGTAGCTGAGGGCTTGGCAGTTTCTCTCCACCCTAAGACCCCTCAGGGCTCACCTTCTGGGGGGGCTGATGGCTTAATGAGCACAGCATCCTTTGTTTGCTGATCTGGCAGGCAACATTTTTCATTCACAGAGAGTCAGTTTTTCAAGTGAGTCTACATTAGAAAGGGACTTCTCTGATAGCTCAGTAGGTAAAGAACCTGCCTGCAATGCAGGAGGCCTCGGTTCAATTCCTAGGTCAGGAAGGTCCTCTGGAGCAGGGATAGGCTACCCATTCCAGTCTTCTTGGGCTTCCCTGGTGGCTCAGCTGATAATGAATCCACCTGTAATGAGGGAGACCTGGGTTCGATCCCTGGGTTGGGAAGATCCCCTGGAGAAGGGAAAGGCTACCCACTCCAGTATTGTGGCCTGGACAATTCCATGGACTGTATAGTCCATGGGGTCACAAAGAGTCAGACATGACTGAGCAACTTTCACTTTCACATTAAAAAAAGGTACTTGCCAAGTTGATCAACTCAGCTTCCTCTTTTTTTTCCAGAAACCAGCAACTCTTTGGTCATTTGCCTCTTCAGTAGGCTTATGAACCCAAACTTATAGTTTCAGAGAAAAACAATTTAGGAGAAAACAAAACAAGTGAACCAACAAACCAAAGGGAGGTAAGAGAAGACCCATTCCCTTTCTTGGTCAGCCAACACCTGACTGTCTTTAGTGTCAAAGAATTCCTTCTGCCAGGCAGAGATGGCGGTGGGCTGGCAAGGCTGGGGCAACAGGCCTATCCGAGGTGCGGGGCTCAGCGTCCTCAAGCTAGGTACGTGACTGCCATGGGCAAAGCAGAGACGGCAGGTCACCATCTCGAAGGAGGATATAAATCCAGTCCAGGGGAATCGGCAGGAGAGGACACTTCTCATTTACCTCTGACCTTGTGGGTGGCTATAATTCTGAACATTTGTGGAAGCCCAGTGTATCTCTCTCTTCCTTAATAATGAATCAGCAGCAAGATCTCATAAAGCCCACTATTCAAGATGCAGAAACCACTTTCTAGAGTGAGGATATCTGAGTGAAATGTAGGTATGACTTAGCAAAGCCCTATATACTCTATTGATACCATGCATTAAATAGATAACTAATCAGAACCTACTGTACAGCACAGGTCTACTCAGTGGTCTGTGGTGACCGAAATGGAAAGGAAATCCAAAAAAGAGGGGATATATGTATACGTATAGCTGATTCACTTTGACGTACAGCAGAAACTAACACAACATTGTAAAGCAATGAAAAATTGCTTTATAATGTATACAATGCTCCAATAAATTTTTTTTAATTAAAAAAAAGCAAATCAGCAAAGCCCAAGATGTGATCATGGGGTGTCCCTGGTGGCTCAGCAGTAAAGAACTCACCTGCAATGCAGGAGACATGGTTTCTGGGTCAGGAAGATCCCCTGGAAGGAATGGCAACCCACTCCAGTATTCTTGCTTGGAGAATTCTGTGGACAGACGTGCCTGGCGGGCTACAGTCTATGGGGTCGCAAAGAGTCAGACACGACTGAGCAACTCAACAATATCTGATCACACCTGCAGAGATAACTTATACTTATGTAAGAAGTCAGGCAAGACCTTGGGTTCTAGTAGAAGGAAGTGTGGTTCTCATCACCTGGGTTTTCTCACGGGTGTCTGCCCATGGGCACTGCTCTTTTTGGAAGATGCCTCTGGTGCCCACAACTGAGGACATGCCCCCCCCAGGGTCAGTGGTCTGACCCTGGTATTGGTATTTTCTGTTGGTATTATCCAGCCTGTCTAAGCTCTCCTGATGGATCTGTTCTATTCTCTAGCGCCCCTGCCTTCTTATCCTCCAGCTGTGGCCTCCATGTTCCCTTTTTCTCATGGTTCCAGACCCGCCCTGTCTCTCTCCATACAGCTAGATTCTGTCATTCCCTCATGGTTCCCATAGGGCAGCCCTGGTTGTTACCTTCACACGTGGGACTCATCTCACACATGAGGGAACGCTGAACATCATGGTCCCTTGACCTCTAAGGGCTATGGTTGGTTTGCCTCCACTGGAAAAAAAAAAGGGGTCTATGTCCACCATATGTGGACCATCCATTCACCCAGTAGATGCAAAGACATCGGAAGACCTGTCTATACGCCTTGCAGAATGCAGCACAGGTACGGAATGTGCCCAGCATCAGTGTACAGACGCAGAAGGAATAATTGTGAAGCAGCCTGTGTAAACTCTGCTCAAGCAGGAGACTCACACACTTTAAAAGTCCCCCGAGATCTTCCTTGGTGGCTCAGTGGTAAAGAATCCACCTGCCAGTGCAAGGGACACAGGTTCGATCCCCTGGCAGGGTAGATCCCACGTGCAGCGGAGCAACTAAGCCCAGGAGCCACAACTACTGAAGCCTGCACTCCCTAAAGCCCACGCTCCACGACAAAGAAGCCCACGCACCACAACAGAGAGGAGTCCCGCTTGCCGCAACTAGAGAAAGCCGGTGCGCAGCAGTGAAGACCCAGCACAGCCAGCGACAAAAATATATTATAGAAGTCCCCTGAATGCCTCCCAGCTATAACCCTTCCCCCACCGACCACAGGTGATGGTTCTGTGATCTGTACTGTGCGGTCAGAATTCCCTTAATTTTTCTAAAAACATTATCCCACCCGCCAGGGGTTCCATGTCAGCATCGCCTCATGGGGCATTTTAACTTCACCTACTTTGAATCTTATATAAACATAACCACACAGTATGTGTGTATTCTCTCACGCCCGGCTTCTTTTGCTCAGCAGCGTGTTTGAGAAAGTTTCTGTGCTTTCGAGTGTGTGTCCCTCATTTCTGCCCCGTCTGGCACTCCACTGGACCAAATACTGAGGGAATCCTGCGTCCTACCGGTGATGGGGATTTGACCGGTCTCCAGTTCGAGGCTAGCGCAAGCTTTCCGGCCGTCAGCATCCTTGCAGCTGTCCCTGGGTGCACACCTGCAGGCGTTTCTACGCGCACAGGCCCGGGAGCGAGTCAGGGAGTCACAGGGCATGTGCACACATGTGTATCATCCATGTGCAGCTAATGCGAAATCATAGGCACATTTTCAGATTTTCCCCCCCACCACCACCTGTGTATCGGGTTTCCAGTGTCCCCCATTTCTGCCAAAAGGTAAGGTTATAAATCTTTAATAAATGTTCACCTTTCACTGGGTGTTTTCTCACTGTGATTTCAATTTGCCTCCCCCTGGTTACGTTCTTCCCTCCCTTACTAGGAGGTCCAGAGGCAGATAACCTCTCACTAGCATCTAGTACACTTCTCAAGGGAACAGAAAGGTTAAACTTCTGCATTGTTGGAGTGTCTTGTTAGCAGATGACGCTAAACTGCTTCATATTCCTCAAGCAGCAAGCAAGAGATTTGAGGAGGTACTGCCTCCTATCAGTGAGATGGAGATGACCCTCGCTTTGCAAAAGGCTCATTATTGTCATCAAGGATCGCTTCTCTCTTTTCTGTAAGCAACCCTCCAAGCCAGTTTGTGAAGGTCACAGCTTTCTGTCCAGACGTCTGCACCTTCTCCTCCCTGGAGATTTTTTGTAAAAGGTGATGCCTCATTCTGCGGAGAAAGTAGCATCAACATGTACGCCCTCTTAGGTGGAAGACGGACAGCTGGTTGAGAAGGTGGTCCTCTGTGACAACCTGGAGGGGTGGGGGAAGGGAGGGAGGCTCAGGAGCCACGGGGTGTATGTATTATTGTGGTTGATTTGTGTTGTTGTATGGCAGAAGCCAACACAACATTGTAAAAATTAAATATATATGTATATTTAAATGAGGCTTGTAGCTCAGTAGGTAAAGAATCTGCCTGCAACTGCAGGAGACCCAGGTTCAATTCCTGGGTCAGGAAGATCTCCTGGAGAAGGAAATGGCAACCCACTCCAGTATTCTTGCCTAGAGAATCCCGTGGACAGAGCAGCCTGGCAGACTACAGTCCACGGGTTGCAAGAGTCAGACTTGACCTAGCTGCTAAACCACCACCATATATTTAAATAAAATAAATATGATGCTTCATTCTGAAAAGATGGCCTGTGCTGTGCACACCTGAAGGTAATCATAGTTCTGTAAGCTCATTTTAAACAGGTGTAAAATCAACAGCAACAGCAAAACAGGAAGAGACTTGGGGAAGCTGAGAAATGGAAATAAGGTAGCAATGGATGGATAGAAATAAGGAGTCCCTAACAGTTAAGTTTCTAGTCGCTCTGATCACACATAAATAAAAGGAAGGGCATGGAGGTGTTTTTCCTGGAAAAGAGACCACAAAGAAGACACGGGACAGCTGTCTGGAGAGAGGTCAGACTGTTGCTGAAAGCAAAGATTAGACCAGCTTTCCCAGTTCAGAGGCTCCGAGCTGGGACTGCGTGAACTTCCCTGAAGGTAGGTTTCAGGCGAACAGAAGAAACGCCTTGCTCGAACGTGTCAGGGACAGCTGGAGCTGAGTCCCTCCACGAGTTCCAGAAAAGGCTAGAAATCCCACAGGGACAGCGCTTCAGAAGAAGTCTCATTCCAGACGGTTTCTAGGTTCCCTCCCAACATGCAGGCTTTATATTAGGGAGAAAAGGGTTTCTGCAAGAATACATGAAAAGCGAAAGTGTTAGTTGCTCCGCCATGTTCAACTCTTCGTGACCCCGTGGGGTGTAGCCCACCAGGCTCCTCTGTCCATGGGATTCTCCGGGCCAGAATACTGGAGTGGGTACCCATTCCCTTCTCCAGGGGATCTTCCCAACCCAGGGATCGAACCTGGGACTCCTGCATTACAGCCGATTCTTTAACATCTGAGCCCCAGGGAAGCCCACAAGAACTCACATGCCGGGCTACAAAGACCCTGGCCCAGGAGAGTGGAGCTGCTCAATCATCTCTTCCGATCTCAGCAGTTCCAGCCATTAAAAAAAAAAAAAAAATGCTATTTGTCCTGTCCACACAATGAGTGTTCTCATATAATAGACGAGTGCATGTACAGTTACTCTACAGCCTCTAAAGGTGAAAAGCAAACTGTAAGCTATTAGTATAATTAGGTTTGAAACGAAAAAGAGTGAGGATCTGAAAAATACATGCACAATTTACCGTCTCAGGAAGAAGAACTGCACAAAAATCCTATGAGGGAAAGTTTATCAGGACTGGATTTGGCCTGAGATACAGAAATATCTGGAAACCAGTATTTGAGCAGAAAAGCTTGGTTTTCTTTTATAAATAATTACACTTTTTGGAAAATGTGTTAATTCTTTTTTTTTGCCTGAGGATACAGAGTCTAGTCCCTTAATTGAACCCTTTTGTAAGAAAAAGGGAATTTTGACTTGAAGAGCATTAACTCTCATTTTCCAAAAAGGCAGACTGAGAAGGTATAGAAAACTGGCCTAAGGTACATGGAGTCAAGGACGGACCCTACTTGTCCCTTTTCAGCCTCAAGCGTGGGAATCATACGGGGCTGTTAGTCTTCAGGGGTCCCCAGCCCCTGGGATCTGACGCCTGCTGATGTGAGGTGGAGCTGATGGAACAATAAGAGAAATAAAGGGCCCAATAAACGTGCTATGCTTGAACCATCCCGAAACCACCCCTCCTCCGCGTCCCTGGAAACGCTGTCTTCCATGAAACTGGCCCCTGGTGCCAAAAAGGCTGGGACCGCTGCGCTGACACAAGTTCACAGCTGGGCTCCCAGTAAGAGGTTTCACTCCACGCTGTCTACATACAACCGAAATCACAGAAAGAGAAAAGTCATGCGATGGGAGACCGTATCTGCCAATGATGGGACTGACCGGGGCGTCATTTCCAAAATAAACAAACAGCCCGAGCAACAACAACAAAACCCCCCAACAGCCCAAATCACAAAACAAGAACTACCTGAAGCAAAACTATTTGGTACCTACCAGCGGCTGGGGGGCAAAAAAAGAGGAAAATCTTATTTTTCAAATACCATTATCAAGGAGAAAAGCCATCAGCCCCAGTTTCTCCCCCACGGCAAGACCCAGTCACAGCCGGTACGTCGGCCACCAGGTCTCGGGGCTGGACTCGGGCCAGCAGTTCCTTTCTATTTGTCACCGATGAGTAACACCAGCCTGGAAACCAGAGCACCCTCGGCACCGTGATCACAGCGGGGTGATCACAGCGGGGTGACGCTCCCTTCACAGGGAAGAAAGGCAAGCTCCCGAGGTGACTGTGCCCACAGAGCCTGCATCCAGCAAGCCTGCACGCTGCTCATCGGCCGTGCAAGCACTTCCATCTGGGAGGTGCGTGCCTCACACGTGTGTGGGCAGAGACCTCTGCGTGCAGGCACACACACGCGGTTCTGCCTGAGTCATCAAGGCTTGGGTGATGATTGCCCTTGACTTTGTGACTTATTAAGAGGATAAATCGAGGCCATCTATTTTCTCAGCCTATAAACAGTGATGCTACGAGGCTGGCTGGTGAGCTGGAGATGCCACAGAAGCTGGTGCAGAGGGGATTATGTACTAACAAAATATTAATTCTGGCATGAAGGTTACTTTTCCAGCAGGTTCCTGAGGTTGGTACTCAAGAGACAGGCCACCCTGGCTAGGGAGGGAGCTGAAAGGGACTTCAGGCATAGTCAGCTTTTCAAGTTCCCTGATGTTACGCAGGACGAAAGATGGTCCATTGGTCCAGAGGCCACTCAGAAGCTGATGGCAAATCCCGGAATTTCTACGTCCTCTTTGACCCTCCTTGCTCTGCTGGCTCCATGGGTTTAGAATAAATTTTCAGGTGGATCACAAATAACAAGAGTATCTTACAGTCAAAAGGGTTGCTCCCCTCTGGGCATGGAATAAAAAAAAAAGGAGAGGTCAGAGGACTTTCCCGTGGACACTCCCGTGTCCCCATCAGCCCATCCTGAGACGCCCTGCACGCGGCTGTCCCCGCGTCCCTCTGCTTATTCTGGGCTCTCTTCCTGTCTTTCCAGACACTCTGCCTCCTCTACCACCTAGGAAACCAGGCTGTGCCTTTCCACGAACCGTGATGGCGTCTTATAAATGGGGGCATGATTTCCTTAGACTCTGAGGACACAGCGTATTCATAAACTCGCTCCGAAAGCGAGTGCTCTCCGTCTGGACTGCACAGTAACACCCAGGCTGCAACGCAGAGTGACTAGATCAGAATACTGCGTGCTCAACTCTGTGCACATTTGTGTACATGTGCTGCCTGTGTCAGGGCATGTGCACATGTATGATTGGGGTGTGTGTGTATGTGTACATGTGTGTTGGACAGGGTGTGCTTGCGTCTGTTGGGTGTGTATGTGTGTGCTGAGGTGTGAGCTTGTGTGGGTATTGGGGAATGTATGCACCTGTGTGTATGTGTGTGTTGAGTGTGTATACACATGATGTGTATATGTGTTGGAGGGCTGTATGCTTGGTGTGTGGGTATTGGTGTATGTGTATGCATGTGTGTATGTTGTGAGTGTGTACATAGGGTATGCATGTGTGTGTGTACACGTTGTGTGTGCATGTGTGTGTATATGGGTGTATGTATATAGGGTTTGTGTGTACATGTGTGTATAGGATGTGTATGTGTACATAGGGTGTGTGTGTGCATGTGTGTATAGGATGTGTATGTGTACATGGGGTGTGTATATGTATGTGTATAGGATGTGTATGTGTACATAGTGTGTATAGATGTATATGTGTACATAGAGTGTGTACGTATGTGTGTATAGGATGTGTATGTGTACATAGAGTGTGTGTGTACATGTGTGTGTATAGGATGTGTATGTATACATAGGGTGTGTGTATGCATGTGTGTGTAGGATGTGTATGTGTACATGGGGTGTGTATATGTATGTGTATAGGATGTGTATGTGTACATAGTGTGTATAGATGTATATGTGTACATAGAGTGTGTACGTATGTGTGTATAGGATGTGTATGTGTACATAGAGTGTGTGTGTACATGTGTGTGTATAGGATGTGTATGTATACATAGGGTGTGTGTATGCATGTGTGTGTAGGATGTGTATGTATATATAGGATGTTTGTGTACATGTGTGTATAGGATGTGTATGTGTATACAGTGTGTGTACATAGAGTGTGTGTATAGATGTATACGTGTACATAGAGTGTGTATGTGTGTATAGGATGTGTATGTGTATATAGTGTGTGTACATGTGTGTGTATAGGATGTATATGTATACGTAGGGTGTGTGTATGCATGTGTGTGTATAGGACACGTGTGTGTGCTGGGGGTGTGGCGTGACCAGCCTGGAGTGCCGTCAGCAGTCCCTCAGGTCCCTCCGGGGATGTGAACAGGCAGCAAGCCTGGGAGCCTCTGCCCTCACCCCACCGTTCTCGACCTGCCTGCTCAAGGGTCACCTCCCTGCTGAGGGCGTCGTCCCGTCACGCTGAGACTCCCCACCCCAAGCATTCCAGACCTTCCACGTCTCGAATGGAACCCTCTCCCCAGCTTCACCAGAGCCACAGGGACCACGGAGGGTTCCGGCTCGTTCTGTCCAACTCCGACCTCTCAGCTCGCTATCTGCGTGTGTCCCATGGGGTCCGGGACGTGTTCTTCCTTGAGCTCTAAGCTGCGGTCCTGTTAATCCGATAGAACTGGCTCCCAGCACCAAGGGAGGTCACATAGTTTCCTTCTCATTAAATTTGTTTTAAAGTAATGAAGAGAAAAGACAACAACGACCTGGGGTCAATTTATTTACCTCTCCAGATAAAAAAGAGGACAGGGGCAGTAGTTACTGAACTGTGATGTGAGTTACGACAAACACACGGACTTATAACTGCAGCCATCGTTCACAGCTCCCAGAGCCTTGGAACGTCTGGCCCGCAGAACAATGGGGCACCTCCTGTTGCCGTGTTCCGCCGTGTGTCCTCTGCACCTGAAATCACTTTGGAGCTTCAAAGGGAAACGTGTGCGTGTGTGCCAAGTCGCTTCAGTCATGTCCGACTCTTTGTGACCCCATGGGCTGTAGCCCACCAGCTCCTCTGTCCATCGGATGTTCCAGGCAAGAATGCTGGAGTGGGTCACCATGCCCTCCTCCAGGGGACCTTCTAAACCCAAGGATCAAACCCAAGTCTCTTATGTCTCCTACACTGGCAGGCAGGTGCTTTATCACGAGTGCCACCTGGGAAGCCCGAAAGGGAGATGTGCCAAGTCGCTCAGTCGTGTCCAACTCTTTGTGACCCACCCCCTGGACTGTAGCCCACCAGCTCCTCTGTCCATGGGAGTCTCCAGGCAAGAATACTGAAGTGGGGTGCCATTTCCTTATCTTGTAATTCATGACACGCCCCTTTAAAGGACAGCTGAGTTCCTGTTAACGAGGCAACCCTAGGGAATCCCCTAAGGATGGGGCTGGTTTCCAGGAGGCCCCACCTGGATTAGAGGGTGGGAGCTCTGATCTGCCATCCTCTGATCTCCAGGGAGGGGAGGGAAGCTAGAGACTGAATCGGCGGTTGATGGCTAATCAATGCTGCCTACGTGATGGAACCTCAATATAAGCCCCATGAGACAGGGTGTGGGTGGCTTCTGGGCTGCTGAGCCAGGACTTATTTGGGGTGGCAGCACCCCAAACTCCCCAGGGACAGAAGGCCCTGTGTTTGGGACCCTTCCAGACCCGGCCTGGGGGTATCTCTTCACAGGACTCTTCATTTGTATGTTAATATCATTTGTCATACACTGGTCATCCGGTAAGAAAACTGATTTCCTGAGTCTGTGAGCCGTCCTAGTGAATTAATGGAACCAGAGGAGGGGTCCCCTGGAACTTCTGAGCTTAGCCGATCTGGCAGAAGCCCTTCACCTGTGGGACCAGGGGTTTCTCCAGACAGATGGGGTTGCAACTGAGCTGAATTACAGGACACCCAGCCGGTGCCACAGAGCCGCCTCGTGGTGCTGGGGGTTGGGGGGGGGAACCACACACACACATATAGTAATCACAAAGCAAGCATGAACTTCAAACTCATTGTAGTTGTAAGTGGAAGGTACGCTACAAACGGAATTCTCTCTCCTGTTATCTGACGCATTAGAACATGAAGACGTTCTTCAAAGAAAAGAAAAGTACAGCCAAGACCACGGACCTTTCTCATAAAAGTTGTCCATGCTGGGCGTGAAAATGAACACCTGTCTGTTCACCAAACCCCTGGGGGCTCCCGTGCCTAGCACCTGCTCACCAGTGAGTGAAGATACGGTTTTGGAAACGCACCACGAAGTCGCTCAGTCGTGTCCGACTCTTTGTGACTCCATGGACTGTAGCCTACCAGGCTCCTCCGTTCATGGGATTTTCCAGGCAAAAGCACTGGAGTGGACTGCCATTTCCTTCTCCAGGGGATCTTTCCAACCCAGGGATCGAACCTGGGTCTTCTGCATTGCAGACAGATGGTTTACCATCTGAGCTACCAGGGAAGCCAGGGAATAATAAAGGGACTTCAAAACTCAAAAGATGAGCAAGTTTGTAGTAACAGAATTAGGGGCCAGGACAGATCAGAGAAGGGAGGGTAATCATCCAAGTGGAGGAAAAGGCCAACTTGGGTATTTTACACGTCCCAACATGAAGACCCAGCAGTCCATCAAGTGAAGACAGCCCTGTGCATGCTCCACAGCTCTACTCAAGACATTTTATGAAACATCCAGAGCTGAACGTCCCTTTCTGGGTTTAGGAACTTTTTCCTAGAAACCTTAGGACCTTTGTGTATCTTTTATTGGAAGTTAGTGTCTAAATCCTTTCCCAATCCTGTAAATCCTGTAAGAGGTGTGTGTGAAATGGTACCTGCCTCATATTTTCTGGGTATTTTTTTTTTTTTCTGCATAGATGGGATAATCAGCATTTCAAAAGGAGTCTGGTGATGGGGTTGATGACTTTGGGAACGGACCCTGAACAAGTAGTACGAAGTAGGGAAATCCCTGTGTAGATACCACACCCCTGGCATGGATAAAGAGAACTCTCCAAAGCCCGGGGACCTCTGAAACAGTTTTGGAACCCATTTCAAGAAGGTACATTCCTCCCAGGATACAAGCCACCAAGCTCACCTTCGGAACCAACACCACGGCTTTTGTCGCCAGGATGCCAATAGCAGTAAGAAAGCAGGAGTGTTTCTAATCACCCTCAGATAGAGGAAAGATACTGCCCTAGAGGATGCGCCCCTAAAAGTCATCTCACGAGTGTGTGTCCCTGTTCCCCAGGAGGGCGGACAGCAGGGAGACTGTGTGCCATACACGTTCCCGTAACTCATCTGTAAACCTCAAAGCCTTTCCTCTGCTCACCGTGGTTTATTATGCGCAGGCATCAACACTGGAAGGCCATCATGTCTAGCAGGACTGAATCAGTGAGGTATCCACATGGCCCGAATACAGCTCTCACCGCAGGCAATTCTACTCCAGGTTTCCGTCCAACACAGGAACGGGAAGATCGGAAAAGAGCAGAGGCCCATGACATCACAGATGCATTTGGTCAGTGACCAGAGCCCACAGTCAGTGGCCACAGGAAGAACATCCGCTTCCACACATAAGAAATGAATCCCCAGGCTGCAACTTTCATTCAAAAGCAGCACCGTTCAACCATGAGATTTCAGGCATCCCTGTGGCTTGCAGACCTTAGACCTCTGACCCTCATCATCTGTCTTCTGAACCTCCCCTGACACAGCTCTGGTCACCAAGGGTGTGGCCAACCTCATTCACCCCCCATCTGCAGGGCACCAACGCACACCAAGGGAGGGGCACTCTGTCACCCGGGGCATCGGGCAGTCCCTGGGACTTTGATTTTTTTTTTTTCTTTAACCAACCTTTACTCTGTCTCCAGGAAGCAACTCAATGTCTGGGAAAAGCTCACAGAGACAGAGCAGGGCAACTGAGTATGAAGTAATCTCCTCTGGCTAATCAAATTTTCCACTGACCCTAGAGCTCCTGCCAGAGGATCTGCCTTCCTCAAACAGCCCATTTAATTTAAACCATGGTTAAAGAAGTAGGATATCAACAGAGTCATACAGCAAGACTGGGTTGAAAAAAAATGCAAGTCATCCCCCCACCCCATACAAATTTTCAAATGTAGATTATCTGAAAAGACAGTGATTTGAAAGCCTAATTTCTCTTCTGAGTGGAAAACTTTCGATCCCTTTCAAGGGTGTTAAGTTACAGATGAAACGTGGCTTCATTCTCACAATATTAGAAATAAAGTATATGAAAAAGACCATCCTCAAGAATGAAGCTAGAAGTTGTGAGCCATTCCACCCATGTTCTTTCTTTTATTCATTTATTATGCCAAAACGAGACTAGAGGGCATACCAGGGAGTTTGCCTTCCCTTAATCAGCTAACTGTCACCCGCAATAAACTTCTAGAACAACGTGTAAGGAATAAAACGTTCACGAAGATTTTATGGAAATAGATTTTCAATTAAGGATTACAGCACAGCAAAGGCAAGTCAGGTGTCACGGTTCTTGGGAGCAAGAGACCATGGGTCCAGACCATGTGGCCCTTCGCCCATCACCCTGGCAGGACCAAGTGTCTCCCTTTTACACATCACACCTCAGACATGGGTCCAGAGAGCTCTGAGTGCCCGGCCCGGGGGTGCAGTCTGTGTCCCTGTCCCTGAGTGTATCTTGCTGCACAAACAGGGCACCATGCAGCTCGCTGTACCCCTTCCACAGCAGTCACGTGTGCAGCCACTCAACTGTCAGTGACGGAAGAAATCATCCTGTCCTCATCGGGAATGTAAAGTATCACCTGAATCCCAATCAAGCTGCGAGCGCGAAGAATTTGCCAGTCATCGAATCCAGGAGAGGCTGTGATTACCCAGAGTCTTCCACAAACAACTGATGAAAAATTAGGGCTCAGGAAGTCTCAAAACAACGATTTAAGTGCGGCATGATCACTCGAGTAAAGCTGCCTGGATTTAGCTGGAATGTGACATTTCAGAAAAGGCGCAAACCCGACTGCAGAGTCATAATTATCAGTTCAGGAATTGACAGAAGGTGGAAAAGTTGAGCGAGTTTGTGTCTCATTTTCCTCTTAGGCCAACAACCAGATGAGTCTGAAAATATAACCAGTGGCTGTAGGCTTATCTAGACTCAGTTCGACCTGCTCTGACGGCCCTTATGAAAAGCAGACACAGAGGAGGGTGTTCGGTAGGCACCCCGGGGAACAGTCTTGTTCACTGTGTGAGCGAAAGTGAGATCAGTGTTCTCATTCTTTATTTTTCTGAAGTAAATGCAGAGAGAGGGGAGTGGGAGGGAAGTCTTAAAAGTTTTTAATGAAGGTGCCACAAATGCCATATATATGAAGATGGTGCTATGTTACAAGGTTACTGGAAGAAATACTGACTGGACAACAGTTATCAATCAAGCATCATCATTATTATTATCAGCAGGAGGAACCTGAATCTTCTCCCTCGCCGGGGTCCTAAATGTGCAAGTTTTACATTTACATTAAGGCATCGCATAAGAGAGGAATTGTGGGTGTGGGTGGGAATGTAACTGGAAAACAGTACTCCACACACGTTTCTGTCCTGTTTATACATGAAATTATGCAATGGCAAGAACTGGAGTGGGGAAAGGAGGGACACAGATGTATTTTCACAGACAATTAGGTAAGCCTGGGGAGAAACCCAGGCTGATGAAGGTTCAGGAATGAGGGGCTTGTTGTCTGCTGTGTGTGTGGGGGGGGGGGGAGGGGGGTGTCTACAAAACAGTCCCTTCAAACAGTTACTGAGCTCCTCAGGCCGGAAGTCCAGTTCAAAACGCAGGGTGATCGGTCCTCTGCGAGGCAACAGGTGTCTCCCTGTGGGTGTGGTTAAGCCGACTGGGTTCTGGTCCAATTCGAATACATTTTTCATTTCTTGTCTCTTTTTGTTGAACGCAAGACCTTGCAACGGTTCAGTGACTGGGTCCTTCCATACACAGCCCTGCTCCCGCCCCACACCCCTGGGATCCAACCAAGGGGAACCCAGCCCCCGAAGGAATTTCTGCGTTTCCAGCTGTACCTTCAAAGTCTCACAGCGACCCCCGCCTCCGGCCCCTCCCTCACCACCAAGGACCCCGCGGACTAGTCACGTGTGGAAACAGAGCCCCACCTCCGGAGCAGCCACGGCAACCCGGAAAGGGTTAAAACATCAGCCAAATAAACATGCTCACACACAGTTTTCCAGAGAACAAGATGGCAACCTACTGGTCCTCGCCAGGAGGGTCCGGCGCCCTGACCCCCGTGGCTCGCGGCCCGGGGCCGGGATGCAGACGGCAGGGGCTCCAAGGTGGCGCGGGGCCCGGAGCGGTCGGGGGTTGGCGGGGAACGCGGGACAGCGGCGAGCGGGTGTGGGGGGGGGGTCCTCAACTTAGTAAAGTTGTCAAGACTCAGGTGCCCCCTGGCCTGCCGCCTTGAGGTCCCCAGCGGCGCACGGGCCTCCTCGGGGGGCGACGTGCCATCATTATGCTCGCTGGCACCGTCAGCCTTTTTTTTTTTTTTTTTTTTTGCGGGGCGGGGGCGGGTTACCGTTGTCACACCCGGGAGCAGGGCCCCGCCCAGCCGGCAGCCGCGGGAGCCGAGAGACAGGCGCCGGCCCCGGGTGAGCCACAGGCTTCGCGGACCCCAACAGGTCCCGGGCTCCTGGATCGCAGCCCTGAGGCCGGCGCGGGCATCCGGGCCAGGCGGTCCTGCCCTGGCCTCGGCGATCCCGCTGTCTGTGGGTCCCCCCACTGCCACCACCACCACCTCGACACGGCCCCGGAGGTCCACCCCGAGCTGGAACTGACGCGCGGCCGGCGGGGGGCTGCTCCGCCGCCCCTTCCCCACCGCGCACAGCCCGCCCTCGCCCTGGACCCCGAGCCACCTGTCTAAAGCACAGGGACGCAGGGCCGTAAAGTTGCAATTTGCAAACAAGCGGCAGATGCACCGCACCCGGGCGGCCGCCGCTGGGGGGTTCCGGTGGGATCTGGCGGTGGCGCACAGGGTCGCGGTCAGTCCCGGGGGTGCCGCGCTCGTCCCCAGTACTGGTCCCCCGGTGCCGGTCCTCCCGGCCACGCGCGCCTCGCCCACCAGCACTCACCATTACGTTCCCTTGCATTTTAGCCGTCTTAATCATCGCCTTCTCCTTCATTTTGCCCCAAGTCTGAACCCGACTTCTGGCCCGGAGAAGAGTAACTTAATCCATTGTCTCGCTGATGATTAAAGTAGAGATTGGACCGGCCGAGGACTGGGTGGAGTTGGCTTTTGAAGGAAGAAAAAAAAAAAATCTTGCAGCGCTTCGGCGTCCCCCTTCCGCCACCCTGTCCCTCTCCACTCCCGGGCGGATCACAATAGCAATCAACTCTTTTCGGCCGCCGCTTGGAAAGAAAAATTAAAAAGACGGAGAAGAGGGTGTGGGGGTGTTGCTGCTTTCAACAAAAGCCGGCGGGCCCGGGGAGCGGGGGCGCGAGGAAAGAGGCTGCGAGGCGCGGGGCCAGCTCGACAGCCTGCGTGTCCGGCGGGCCGGCCGGCCGAGCTTCGCCAGCGACAGCGGCTGGCGCGACTCGCGGGGCGCACGCGGGGACCCTGGGCGGCGCGGCCCGCGGGGGGGAATCCTCGGCGGGGGCCAGGCGCCGGGCGCCGCACTGGTCCCTAAGGGCGGGGACCCCGGCGAGCCGGCGGCGACCACAGTGCGGGCGGGCCCTTGTGTGTGTATATCTGTGTGTGTGTGTGTGTGTGTGTGTGTGTGTGTGTGTGTTGTGTGTGCGCGCGCGCGCGTCCACACAAGGCTGCGCTGCTTGAACCCGGCTGGACCAGGATGCTTCAAGCCGCAGCAAGGTTAAGCGAGCCGAACCTTCTGGGTAGAACCGGAGCCTCCCGAAGCACCCCTCCCGGGTACACGCCCCCTCCCCGCGGGCCCAGTGTGCGCGGCGCACGCTCGCTGGGTTTTTACAAACAGGCACCGCCGCCTGCCGCCCGGCGTGAGCGCAAGATCGGCTGAGACCACCTCCCGGCTGCGCCCCCCAGAGGGAAGGGAGAGGCCGGGCACAGCCGGGCGCCGCCTAGCACTTCGGTGGCTCAGGCGAGGCGCGGGAAGCAGTGCGCTCATAAATATTGTTGTTTCGGGTTACCATGGGACGCACGGAGCGTCTCCATGGTTTCAGCGATGATCTGCGTCCGAATCTGCCGCCGCGGCGGGTCCAGGGCCCCGGGAACCTCGCTGGGCGGCGGCACTCGCGGCGCCGGCCGGCTCTGCGCCGGCTCACCTGGCTTCCCGGGCTCCGCTATCTCCCCCAGCTCTGGCCTCCGCCCCAGCCGTGGCCCCTCGGGCGCCTTTGTTTCTGGATCTGATCCCGCCGGCTTCCCACACTCCAGCCTCGCGCCAAAGGGTCTGCCTGGCCCCCTAAGCCCCCACCGCAGCTCTGACCCACCTCCCTCCACCCCCACCCCCACCCCCAGTCTTCACCCCAAGCGGCGGGTTGCCTGCTGATCGCGCCGGGTGTTCCCTGGTCACCACCCCAGGCCGCTCCCGGGAGGCCGTAACAGTTCCCAGACGCGGCTTAGCTCCCTGGACCACACGGGGACGCGCGCTCCCGAGAGCACGCACGCCAAGAGGGGTCAAATTCAAATACTGCCAACCCAGGCCGCTAGGAAGAGCACGAGGGATGCTCCCAGCGCCGCCGCTTCCCTCCTCCACCGAGGATCAGGCCACCGCAGAAACTGGACTGGAGCTGTTTCAACCGACATCAGCGCATCAGGCTTGAACTCAGTGATTGTGTGTGTGTGTGTGTGTGTGTGTGTACACGTCCTCGCCTGGGGGGTGAGTGGGGGGTGAGTGGGGGGTGGGATGCGAAGCTGGGAGGGATTTGAGAAACCTTTCCATTTCTTTATATTCATAAAAAATAGCATGTAAGAATGAACAAGAGCCCGGTTTTCAACGCACACTCGGAAAATTATGAGCAATTACTACCGTAATCATATGCAAATTACTCACAATGCCTGCATATATGAAACATTATATATAAGCATTATATATATACACACACACACACATATAGTAGGCATATACAAGCACATACAAGCAGTTGGTTTACAGGTTAAAAAGACTCGTAACTAATGATTTGTCGTAAAAGATAAGTGGAAGAAATAGGTGAAACAAAGCTGAATTGAAAAGCAGAGTTTAAAGGAACCTGGATTAGGATTTGCCTGAAAGTGGCAGGCATAACACTTTTTTTTAGGTTTAAGAAGCTCTCTCCTATGTTAGGATTCTTAATGACAGCTTTTCTCTAAAAATGAACATGGGCACAGATCATCCTTGTACTCTTGACATTAAACCCAGCTTAATGTGGACAAAATTATTGCCAGTCTAAAATTCTGTTTTAAGCGACATTAAGATGGTTCTTTCTCCTCTTTATTTGAAATGGCATTAATACCTTCAGAATCTTCTTCCCTCTCTTTCCCACCAAAACTGCTCCCTCAAAACCTGGCTTTTCCCATCCCATCCCATGTTGGAGTATGGAAAGAAAATTAAGAAAATGAGACAGAAATATTTTTAAATGGAGGTATAACTGACATATCACACTATGTCTGTTTCAGGTGTGCAAGGTAGTGATTCGATATTTGTAAACACTGTGAAATGATCATCACAAGAGTTAGTTAGCATCCATCACCACACCTAATTTTTTTTCTTGTGGTAAGGACTTTTTAAGATCTAGCCTCTTAGCAACTTTCAAATATGCAATTCAGTACTATTAACCACAGTTACCATGTATCCATCATATTCCCATGACATTTCATAACTGGAAAAGTGAACGTCGCTCAGTCGTGTCAGACTCTTCGAGACCCCATGGACTATACAGTCCATGGAATTCTCCAGGCCAGAATACTGGAGTAAGTAGCCTTTCCCTTCTCCAGGGGATCTTCCGAGCCCTAGGATTGAATCCAGGTCTCCTGCATTGTGGGTGGATTCTTTACCAGCTGAGCCACAGGGGAAGCCTGAAGGATAACCTGGGCTCCTCTGGTATTTGAACCCGGGACCCTCTCACACCCAAAGCAAGAATCATACCCCTAGACAGTGAGTCACCCCCGTGAGGGCTTTCTCAACACTTCCTCCATAACTGGAAGCTTGTCCTTTTTGACTGCCTTCACCCATTTCTCCTTGCACTCCTGACCTTGTAATCAATCTATTTTCTGTATCTATGAGCTATGAGAAGGGAATGGCAACCCACTCCAGTATTCTTGCCTGGAGAATCCCACAGACAGAAGAGCCTGGTGGGCTACAGTCCATGGGGTCACAAAGAGTCAGGTACAACTGAGTGACTAACGCTGTGAGCCTGGTCTTCATTTTGCTTTGTTTTTCAGATTCCACATATAAGTGACAACATGCAATACTTGTTTTTCTATGTCTGACTTATTTCAATTAGCATAATGGCCTCAAGGTCCATCTATGTCATTACAAATAGCAAGATTTCACTCTTTATGGTTGAGGGGAGGCTTCCCAGGTGGAACAGTGGTAAAGAGATGCCTGCCAATGCAAGATACCGGAGTTTGATTCCTGGGTGGGAAAGATCCCCTGGAGAAGGAAATGGCTGCTGCTGCTGCTGCTAAGTCGCTTCAGTCGTGTCCGATTCTGTGCGACCCCATAGACGGCAGCCCACCAGGCTCCCCCGTCCCTGGGATTCTCCAGGCAAGAACACTGGAGTGGGTTGCCATTTCCTTCTCCAATGCATGAAAGTGAAAAGTGAAAGTGAAGTCACTCAGTCGTGTCCGACCCTCAGCGACCCCATGGACTGCAGCCCACCAGGCTCCTCTGTCCATGGGATTTTCCAGGCAAGAGTACTGGAGTGGGGTGCCATTGCCTTCTCAGGAAATGGCAACCCACTCCAATATTCTTGCCTGGAAAATTCCACAGACAAGAGGAGCCTGGTGGGCCACAGCCACGGGGTCACAAAGAGTCAGACATGGCTGAGTGACTGAGCACACTGGCATGATAGTCCATTCTGTCCGTCAGTGGACACATGTTGTTCCCGTATCTTGGCTACTGTAAATGATGCTTAAATGAACATGACTGTGCATATGTCTTTTGAAGTTAGTGTTTTTGTTTCCTTGTGACAAATACCCAGAAATGAAATTTCTAGATCATATGGTGGTTCCATTGTTAGTTTTTTTAGGAAGCTCTATACTTTTCTTTTTCATAGTGGCTGCACCAGTATAGGGCTTCCCTCATAGCTCAGTTGGTAAAGAATCCGCCTGCAATGCAGGAGACCCCAGTTCGATTGCTGGGTCAGGAAGATCTCCTGGAGACAGGATAGGCTACTCACTCCAGTATTCTTGGGCTTCCCTGGTGGTTCAGTTGGTAAAAATTCCGCCTGTAATGCAGGAGACCCCAGTTCAACTCCTGGGTTGGGAAGATCCTCTGGAGAAGTGATAGGCTACCCACTCCAGTATTCTTGGGCTTTTCTCACAAACATTGCACAAGGGTTCTCTTTTCTCCACATCCTCACCAACATTTGTTATTTCTTATCTTTTTATAATAACCATTCTAACATATATGAGGTGATATCACTGTGGTTTTGATCTGTAGCTCCCTGATGATTAGTTGACCATTTGAATGTATTCTTTGGAAAAATATCTATTCAGGTCCTCTACCATGTTGTAATCAGGTTGTTTGTTTATTTGATATTAAGGTGTATGATTTCTCGCTATATTTTGGATGTTAGTCCTTTATCAGATAATATGAGTTACAAATGTTTTCTCCCATCTGGCAGTCTGCCTTTTCATTTTGCTGACTGTCCGCTCTGCTGTGAAGAAGCTTTTCAGTTTGACGTAATTACCACTTCTTTACTTTTACTTTTGTTGCCTTTGGTTTTCAGGTCAAATCCAAAAAAAACCTATTACCAAGCCCCGTGTCATTTATGTTTTCTTCTAGGAGTTTTATGGTTTCAGGTCTTACATTCACATCTTGAATGCACGGTGAGTTAATTTTTGTGTATGGTGTAAAATACTGGCCCAGTTTCATTCTTTCATGTATGAGCATCTGGTTTTCCCAGCAAAACTTATTAGACAGAGCTCTCCATTCTGTTTCATTGATCTATGTCTGTTTTTCTGCCAATGCCATACTGTTTGGATTACTAGAGCTTTGTAATAAAGTCAGGGGTTATGATGTCTCCAGATTTGTTCTTCTTTCTCAAGATTGCTTTGGTTATTTAGGGCTGGCCTTCTTTGATTCCATACAAATGTTAGGATTGCTCAGTTTCTGTGGAAAATGCCATAGGAACTTTGACAGGGATTATACTGCATCTGTAGACTGCTTTGGGTGGTATGGACATTTTAACCATATTAATTCTTCCAACCCATGCACACAGAATACATTCCTATTTATTTGTGTCTTCTTCAATTTCCTTCATTAATGTCTGATAGGTTTCAGGGTACAAGTCTATCACCTCCTTGGTTAAATTTATTCATAGGTATAGAACAAAATTTTTTAACCTATCATTTTCCTAACTTCCTTTAAATTATCTCTGAAAATGGAAAGTGGGATAATATGGATTAAATGTTAAATTAATAGATAAATAATTCTGCTAGAAGACAATGTTTTTCCTAACACCCAACCAACAGTATCAGCCAAAACTACTTGCTTGGCACACCTGCGTTCTCTATTCCTGCCTAGCCTCTGGCAGAAAGGCCTACAGAAAAGACAGGGCTAAAAGCAGGCATAAAGAGGAGACATGGTACGGAATAAAAGCAAAGCAACTCTGAATGTTCAGCAGTGACTGTTCAGTCTTTGCGATTCATCTAGCCTTTGACTTAAGCAACACTGAAGAAAAAAAAAAGAATGAAGATAGATAAAGCAGAGTCTGGGAGAAAGAAAGAAACCAAGAATATGAGGGGAAATGCTTGAAATGGAGGAGGCTCAACTGTCATATTTTGGGATATTAAATATTCTGAGAAAATTAGATTAGAAATATCTGAAGATGGCGCTGACATCAGAACCCCTCTCCTCACCCTCACCTTCAAAATGTTTTTTTCCTCTGCTGAATTTATGAACATGGGATGCAAATGTGGTCCTATATTTATCAGTAAGTGCTGGGCCATCTCTCCAGTTTTTGCAGTTGTATTTCCAGGTGTTTTTTTTTTTTTTTCCTAATCTGTGAGAAGAGCATATTATCTCATAGTTTGGTGAAAATACTACGGTGATAGTATTCTGTTAGTTTTCAGCAGATAGGATCTGCCATGCTCCGAGGCACCCACACCCCATGGACAGTATTTTGCTACGTGTGGACCCACGGACATTATTTAACTCCAACAGGCTGTCTCCAAACCTGCTACCTCAGAGCCATTGTTTTGTCCATCCTTCTGCTCCATCCTTAATGTACGTATTGCTGGCATCAGAGACTGCTTCGACTAAAGCAGCTTTGACTTAAGTTGAGGCTTTGGGCACAATGTCCAGTTTCACATTTGACACCAGGTAATATTTACAACAGAAGAACAGATCCATCGTATCATTCTATCAGTGTTCATGTCTTGTGACTTATTACTAGAAGTTTAACTTTGGCGAGGTGAATTTTCCCCGTAAGGAAATGCAACATGTGAAATTCCTTATGTATAAAAGTGAAAGTCAAGGTAACTTTGAGTTATCCAGAAAAACAGAATATACGTGTGTGTGTGTGTGTGTGTGTGTGTATGCATGACTTCTCAGGTGATACAGTGATAAAAAATCCACATGCCAATGCAGAAGGCACAAGAGATGCAGGTTCAATCCCTGTCTTGGGAAGATCCCCTGGAGCAGGAAATGGCAACGTGCTCCAGTGTTCTTGCCTGGGAATCCCATGGACAGAGGAGCCTGGTGGCTACAATTCATGCAGAGTCAAACATGACTGAGCAACTGAGCACACACATGCATGCACACACACACACACACACACATACCCTATGGGTTTCCCTGGTAGCTCAGCTCATAAAGAACCCGCCTGCAATGCAGGAGACCCTGGTTCAATTCCTGGGTTGAGAAGATCCCCCAGAGAAGGCATAGGCTACCCACTGTAGTATTCTTGGGCTTCACTGGTGGCTCAGATGGTAAAGAATCCACCTGCAATGTGGAAGACCTGGGTGGGTAAGATCCCCTGGAGGAGGGCATGGCAACCCACTCCAGTATTCTTGCCTGGAGCATCCCCATGAACAGAGGAGCCCGGTGGGCTACAGTCCATGATGTCATAAAGAGTTGGACATGTCTGAGCAATTAAGCACATATATTCTATAATGCATAAATTTATATATGTATACATATAATTATATGTAAATACATATAGATGTATATATTTATATATTATCATATATAAATATATATATGTATATAATTTAATGTATTGTAAGAGACTGGTTCACATGGAGGCTGTCAAGTCCTGAAATCTAGGGTCGGTACACTGGAGACCCAGAAGAAACAGTTGTCTAAGTTCCACTCCAAAAGTCAACAGACTCAGGACTCAAGAAAAGTTAATGTTTCAGTGTGAGTCTGAATGCAGGAAAAAGCTGATGTCCCATCCCAGTGCAGTCAGGGAAGGGCTCCCGCTTTCTCAGCCTTTCTGGTCTATTCGTGTCTTCAACTGACTGCATGAGGCCCACACACGTTAAGGAGGGCAATCTGCTTTACCCTGTCTACTGATTCAAATGTTAAAGTCATCAAAAAAAAAAAACAAACAAACAAACCATACCCTCACAGAAACATCCAGAATCATGTCTGAACAAACATATGGATACCCCATGGCCCAGGCAAGTTGACTGGTAAACCTAACCATCACTGTGCATAGGAAAAGGGTGATTGTTTTCATCACAAACTAGTCCTTACCCACAGCTTAATTCATTACTGACGCTCTTTAAAATGTGAGCGTTCTTACTATATTGAAAACACCATTCATCCTATATACTTTGATTTCCCCATACATTTTCAGGAAGATATCTTCTGAAAAAAAATGTGATCTGCCAATATTTATTTTAAAAATTGCACAAGAATGGTAACAATGGTTTAGAGAAAACATTTAGAAATTAAACATATTAACTTCACATATGTAGTAACAGCATTATGCCAAACACAGTGATTGTAATATAGAAAACATTCTTTATCCTCAAGGATTTCACAGGGTCAAGTGGGAGACATCAAAATTAATAATATTAACAACAAAATTAAGAACATAAGTAATAAGTCTTGTGGAGTGTTTAGGCAAATATCAGAGAAAATTAAAACAAATGGTGACATCTGAAACACACCTCAAAGAAAGACATAAATACAGCAATCAGAGAATCATGGAAGCAGGGCAAAGGAGGACCAGCAGAGGGGCTTCATGCATCGTCCAGCAGCAGCACAACAGAAGCAGGGGTGGATGAGGGAGACACGGTGGACAGGCACTCTGAGGTCAGCAGTGGTAGTCCTGAGCCAACTCCTCTGAGAGGTGGAGTGACAAGGCTACAGCCCCCATGTGGTAAATGACGCAGAGATCCATGTCTTAAAAACGAATGTCTTCTCACAGAAACAGCCTGAATGTCCGCTGACAGAGGAGTGGAAACAGACGAGGTGGTACATACACACGATGGAATATTACTCAGCCAGGAAAAGGAAATAATGCCATTTGCAGCAACATGGATGGACCTAGAGATGGTCATGCTGAGTGAGATAAGTCAGACAGAGAAGGAGAGATAGCCTATGACATCCTTTACATGTGGGATCTAAAAAGAAATGATACAAATGAACTTATTTACAAAACAGTGAAAGACTCACAGAGGTAGAGAAGGAACTTACAGCGATCAGGAAGGAAGGATGGGGGGAAGGGACAGTTAGGGAATGTGGGATGGACAGGTACACTCTGCTATATTTAAAATGATAACCAACAAGGTCCTATTGTACAGCACAGGGAACTCTGCTCAATGTTATGCAGCAGCCTGGATGGGAGGGGCTTTTGGGGGAGAATGGATACGTGTATATGGATGGCTGGATCCCTTCGTTGTTCACCTGAAGCTATCACAACATTGTTAATCAGCTATAACCCAATCCAAATTAAAAAGCTAAAATATAATGAATGTCTTCTCCTTCAAGCTGGGCTCCAAGGGCAAAGAGCCCAGGCCACCGGGCAGCTCGTGCATGAACTCTGAGTAAAACAATAAAGATATGGACGGTGTGGCAGGGAGTCAGGATGAGTCACATGTGCATCCCTGATGTAAACCCAGTAGGACTCATGTCAGCCCTGCTTGCATCTGACATTTCTCAACTGTTCCTTCACAACCATGCCCTGGCACATCACCAAGAGATGGAGACAAAATCTGGCATCAACTCAGTGATAAATGCAACATTAAAATTGCTATGTTGGACACTGTAAGTCAACTCTACTTCAATAGAAAATGTTTAAAGTTTAAAAATAAATAAATAAATAAATTTCTCAGTGGTAAAGAATCCTCCTGCCAATGCAGGAGACTGCGGGAGACGTGAGTCTGATCCCTGGGTTAGGGAGATCTCCTGGAGGAGGAAATGGCAACCCATTCCAGTATTCTTGCCTGGAAAAATCTCATGGATAGAGGAGCCTGGCAGGCTGTGGGGTTGCAAAGAGTCCGACACAGCTTAGCGACCAAGCGTGAGGACACTGCTTAAGCAGTTAGCCTTTCTTACCGCTACAGTAGTCCTTATAACAACTTATCTTCTGTATTTATTTGCATGTCAGCTTCCCTGTTCCAAATACAGGGCATGTGCTGTCTTGGTTCTCTTTGTGTCCTCAAACTCTCAGACTGTGATGGGACTTTGTTCAGGGACTTCCCTGGTGGTCCAGTGGTTAAGAATCTGCCTTGCAATGCAGGCGACAGGAGTTCAATCCCTGGTCGGGGAGCCAGGATCCTGCGTGGATCCAGTGGATCAACTAAGCCCACGCACAAACACTGAAGCCAGGCACCACAACTAGGAAGTCCACGCGCCACAAGGAGAGATCCTGCATTGCCCCCACGGAGATCCCACAGGCCGCATCTCACGCCCGACACAGCCAAGCACATGAATAACCACAGAAAAGAGTGCGTGTTCAATGTACACGTCGTGAACAAATGGGTCAATGAAGGGCAACATGTGCTGCTTTTCTTCCCACTGCACACGCAGGCAAGAACTGACACCACAGCATTTCAATATCTTTCCCGAACCTAGTACATTACTCGACTGATGAAAAAGATGTCAGAGACAACTCTAGTGTGTTTGTAAGTGAAGTGAAAGTGTTAGTCGCTCAGTCGTGTCCAACTCTTTGCAACCCCATGGACTGTAGCCCACCAGGCGCCGTGGAATTTTCCAGGAAAGAATATTGGAGTGGGTTGCCATGTCCTCCTCCAGGGAGTGTGTTTGCAAATGACCTTCCAAATTTAATTAGGAGAGCTTTATCTTTGGCAATATTTTCCCCTTCCAGGGGAGACCACAAGTCACAAGATCTGGGTACGTTCATCTTTGTCTCTGGCTTCGCTCAGTTGAACGGTGTTTTCCCTTGCCCCACTGACATCATGGACTTCTCAGGAATGAGATGATTCTGACCCGTGTTCTGTACGAGAATATGGACTCTAGTAGTATTTTTTTTTAATGTTTATTTGGCTACACCAGGTCTTAGTTGAGGCACATGGGATCTTTACTTGTATGATGCTGCAGAATGTGGGACCTAGTTCCCTGGGCATGGTTCAAACCCAGGCGCCCTGCATTAGGAGTGGGAAGTCTTAGCCACTGGACCACCAGGGAAGCCCCAGTCTTCTGCTTTAGGTAACAGACTCCTATGGACCAAAACACTTATAGGTTGGGGTTTTTTTCTCCTCATACTTGCCTCTGAACATTAATGAGTATGCTCTACTACATGGACAGAGGAGTCTGGTGGGCTGCAGTCCCTGGGGTCACAGAGAGTTGGACACAACTTAGCGACTAAATGACAACTACTTACAGCCAGTTCACAAGTGGAGGAAAGAATGGTAAGGAGCCTGGGTTTCCCATCCCGGTGTGCATGCACGCTTGGTTGCTCAGTCACAACTCTTTGTGACCCCATGGACTGCAGCCCACCAGGCTCCTCTGAAAATGGGATTCTCCAGGCAAGAATACTGGAGTGGGTTGTCATTTCCTACTCCAGGGGATCTAACTGAACCAGGGATCAAACCTCTGTCTCCTGCATATCCCGTATGGGCAGGCAGATTCTTTACCACTGGGCTACCTAGGAAACCCTAATAATGTCACAATCCAACATTTCAGGCTAAAACCACAGTTATTCTATCGGATCACCTAACACCACCCCTTACCCCAATGAAAAAGATCTCTTGATTTGTGCAGTATTTTGCTGCTATTAAATACCTTCTTAATGACATGTAAGAAGTATTCACTATTGATAGCTCTTTTATACATTAGGAAAATGTATGAAGAGAAGCTTTGTAAATAAAATTATTGGAAAATAGGAGCAGTTAAGTATATGAAAATCCTATTATCCTTAGGCAATGTAAAATTTCTTTACATGACACCCGTTAAATAAAACCAGGAGAGCAGAGTACATATTTTAGGGTTCGTATGGAACATTTTTTAGAAAAGAATAGTCCAACACTTACAGACTGAAAGTAATGGACACAGAATATGTCTGTAGGTAAAAAGAGGGACTTGAATTTGCTCCTGAGATTATGCATTCACTTTAGCCACTGAGCTGGGAACACAAAGATCTCTTGACTTTTGCCAGGGTTCTTTGCTCTGAGCCCAAGATTGTAAATGCCCATAAAGGAAGAGAAAGCCGAATGATTGTCAGGAAACTGTCATCCGTCTCAGCAATCAAGAAGAATCAATCCTGAGTGTTTTGGAGTTGCAGGCTCATTGCCAATCTACAGTGGAACTGCACATACAACACCTATTTCTTCCCTGCTGAAAATGCCACAAGCAGACTTCAAAATGACCTACAAAAATGCAAGTTTGACTCTTTTGTCTTTCAACAAAAGTAACATTAACGCAAGCCATAAGAAGTTGTGGTTTCACACCCACTAAAATTGTTACAATAAAAAAGTCAGATAATAGCAACTGTTGATGAGCATGTGGAGGAACTGGAAGCCCTGTCAACCACAAACGGGAGCTTGCCATGGGCATTTGCCATCCCCCTCTACAAGGGTTAAACCCTGGGCTGCTGCAGCTGCTGGCCTTCAACACCCCCTGAGAGGAGTCCAGGGTGAAGAGCACAGATGAGGCACGGAAGACCGGCAGGACTAGTCTTCGGAGAGTCAGATATTTTTAAGTGCTGATTTCATGAGCCCAATTTTTGTATCTCCTCATATCTAGAAATGTACTAAAATCCTTCATGGTGACGACCATTCCTTGTGACTAGCAAAGCTTCAAGAAACTAGTAGAAACTTTATGGAAAAACGTGTTTGATTGCAGCTATCTCCCGTTCATCAAAATCACATATATACTGTCCTCCTCCTCCTGCCTCTTTGGATCAGTTTCTCAGAGCTATTTGAGGTGCTGTCTCCTGGGCTATAGTCCTCATTTTGCCCCAAATAAACCTTAACTTGCAACTCTCACATTATGCCTTTTTTTTAAGTCAACAAGCCCCACCTCCTCACCATCTGCAAAAGGAAGAAAAGATGGGACTGAATTAATAATCAGTCATGGCTGCAAAACCAAGAGTTCATGAAAATCTCTACTCACGGGGGTTCAGGGTGCTTCTGTGTTGAAGAGCACATGGAGGCCCAGGGAGGGTGGTGGACCCGGGGAGGGCACAGGAGCCCCAAGCCCCTTCCCCAGACTTCACTTTGTCTGTGCATCTCTTCCTGTACCTGTCCACCCATGTCCTTTATCATCTCCTTCATAGGAAACAAGGAAATGTCAGCAATGTATTTCCCTGAGTCCTGTGAGGTGTAATACCAAACTGTGGAGCCCGAGAAGTGGTTCATGGACCCCTGATTTGTAGTTAAGTTGGATAGAAGGTAGGCAAAGTGGGGACCCACTACTTGTGGCTGGCATCTGCATTGGGGACAGTCTTGTGAGTCTAAGTGTCTCACCCTGTGGGGTCTGTGTAGACAGTGTCAGAACTGAACTTAACTGTAGGACATGCTGTTGATGCCTGGAGGTTTGGAGAGCAGACTGGTGTGGGAAAAGCCCACATGCATTCAGCATCAGAAATGTTCTGTGTAGAGAAAGAAAATGTTGTCCCCTTTTAGGGCTTTTACTCTAAAGAATTTCTCTTAATACCACCAAACTGTCCTTTGGGTTATGGCTTTTCCAGTAGTCATGTATGGGTGTGAGATGCGTGGAGCATAAAGAAGGCTGAGAACCAAAGAACTGATGCTTTTGAACTGTGGTGCTGGAGAAGACTCTTGAGAGTCCCTTGGACTGCAAGGAGATCAAATAAGTCAATGCTAAAGGAAACCCATCCTGAATATTCATTGGAAGGACTGATGCTGAAGCTCTAATACTTTGGCCACCTGATGCAAAGAGACAACTCACTGGAAAAAGACCCTGATACTGGGAAAGACTGAGGGCAGGAGAAGTGGGTGACAGAGGATAAGATGGTTGGATGGCGTCACTGACTCAATGGAATGAGTTTGAGCAAGCTCTGGGAGGTGGTGAAGGACAGGGAAGCCTGGCATGCTGCAGTCCATGGGCTCACAAAGAGTTAGACATTCTTTAGTGACTGAATAACAACAAAAAAATCTGTGCACACTGAGGAATTCATTAAAAAGTAGTTTTCATTCATTAATTCATTCATTAAAAACAAGTTCAATGATGTCATCAAGAGCATTTCCTTTCCATTACCAGAATGTCCCTTTCAATGAGTAAGTTTCTCTTGGTCTTGACGCTAGAACAAGGTCTGCTCTACCTGCTCAGGTTGTGTGTTTTGTGGATAATATATTCCACAATATATATTGTGGAAAGGCATTCCATTGCCTTTCTCTCAGTTGTGTTGAGGCCATAGCTCATGGTAGAAATTTTAGAGAATGTAATTTATCTTCAAACCCAACTCCTGGCTTCTTAGTTTTCCAGCTTCTATTTACCCTTCAGGCTCCCTTCCTGGCTCAGACAGTAAAGAATCTTCTACAACGCAGGAGATCCAGGTTTGATCTCTGGGTTGGGGGATCCCCTGGAGAAGGCATGGCAACCGAATTCCATGGACAGAGGAGCCTGGCAGGCTACAGTCTATGGGGTTGCAAAGAGTCAGCCACCACTACTTCACCCTTGACCCACACTTTCTTCCTCATCTTACTCGACAGTGCAATTTTTAAATGATTTGTATCTTTCAGATATGCCAGGTGCATTAGAGAATGATGGTATTTATGGGTAATCAATTACCATTTATTTATATTAAGCCTGGGAAATCCCATGGACATAGGAAACGAGCTGGCCACAGTCCATGGGGTTGCAGAGAGTCAGACACAACTGAGCGTGCACAGGCGTGCATATTATTGGCTGGATATGTCCTACATGGAAGGTGTTGCTACGCAGAAAGTTTCAACTATAAGACTATTAAATTTAACTATAATTTAACATATTTTTATAGCAGGGGTTCCATTTTATATACACAAATTATAAATATATTGATAGTTTATGTTAACTATTATTGTTAAGAGTATTAATCCCACTGTCAAATTTATATAAAGTCTTTTCTTCTAATATAGAAAATTAATTAACTAAAAGTCTCTAATTGTCCACATAATTTAAAAGGAAGCATTACCGGTGATGAGTGACTAGGAACATTTAGCAAGTGGTGAAATAGCTAGCAAGGCCATCATTTCCATTTCTGATATGGGGAAGGATAATAAAAATGCAATTCTGTTACACCTGCTACTTTACTAAGCATCTCAGTAATCTTTTTAAAATTACCATATTCTGCATAATTAAAACAGGGCTATGCAAGCAAGGAGCATTCACTTCTGCCTGCTTTGTTGGCATATTATGGGTGCCCGTGAGCATCTCTCTGCCAGCGGTTACCATGTCAGCTGTTTCGGGCGACGGGAAAAGAAGAGGATGAGGTAGAATTTTCTCTAGCTCGGAAGCCATGGAAACCATGACAAGGGCGTGGTTTCAAGGGCAACAAGAGGGTCCAGCCCAGGACGCAGGTGTGCTCACACCAAGAAATGGAGAAAAGTGTTAATAAAGGGACATTTTTATTTAAAAAATTTTTTATAAGTTTGGTGTTTTATTATTAACCTTTTTTGGTTGCGCCGCTCCGCTTCTAGGATCTTTGTTCGTTGACAAGGTACAGAATCTGTGTCCCTGTGTGTAGTGGAATCCCAGAGTCCTAACCACAGGACCGCCAGGGAAGTCCCTAAAGGGACATTTTTTAAGGCCTAAGCAAGATATGGTGAAGGGACTTCCCAGGTGGCCTGGCAGGCTACAATCCAGGGGGTCGCAGAGAGTGGGGGCGGGGCGTCTATGAGAACTGCCCCAGGTGCCAGAGTATTTGAAATTTGGTCCTTTGCAAGTCTCTCCTTTAGACTGAAAGCATGGTCCACTTTTAAAAACTCTGAATATACTAGAATAGACGGTGCAATCTTTTTTATTACTAAGTTATTAAAGTCTAGCTGATTTACAATGTTGTGTTAGTTTCCTCTGGACAGCAAAGTGGGGAAGTGCACCTAGGTCTATATACTGCTTTCCATGTTCTTTTCAACTATGGTTTAATCACAGGATATGGAGTAGAGTTCCCTGTGCTATCCAGTAGGACCTTGCAGTTTATCCATTCTGTATGTAACAGTGGGCACCTGTTGACCCCGGATTCCCAGTCCTGTCCTCCCCACCTCTGTGCCTGTGAGTCTGGCTTCTTGTTCATAGAGCGTGCAATCTTTGGTTGTCCTGGAACAGCAACAGTGATTTGTATGATGAAAATGACAACAGGAAGAGCAGCCTGCACTTAGTGGTGACTGAGGTCACAGCCGTGCCCTGGGAGCTTCATGCCCTAGCCAACTCATCCCCAGCACACTCCTACTCAGCGGGCACCAATCTGTCCCCTGGTACAGAAGGTAACAGCACTGACTGGCATACCGCTTGCGAATGGTGGAGCGAGAGCTCAAATCTCACACGTCTGTGTTAGGGTTGCTGTTAAGGTTCCCTGGAGGAGGAAATGGTAACCCACTCCAGTATTCTTGCCTGAAAAATCCCATGGACAGAGGAGCCTGGCGGGCTAACATCCAAAGGGTCACAAAGAGTCAGACAAGACTGAGCAGACCATAGCCTGCCAAGCTCAGAACACTGATGTCAGTTATCCAGTCCCACCTACGTTTTCCTGCATGTCTGGGGCTGGATGGCCATCTCAAGGAGCTGGAGTTTCCTTGCGCGGGCTAACATCCAAAGGGTCACAAAGAGTCAGACAAGACTGAGCAGACCATAGCCTGCCAAGCTCAGAACACTGATGTCAGTTATCCAGTCCCACCTACGTTTTCCTGCATGTCTGGGGCTGGATGGCCATCTCAAGGAGCTGGAGTTTCCTTGCCACTTCTCACCGACTTTGATCATCAGCCCTACTGTGTCCCCTTGGATGGGAGCCTCCTATCTCCTTATCTGAGTCCAGCCTTGAATCAGGGGTGCAGGGTTGCCCAAGGCCAAGGTGCTGGCAGATTCCAGGCCCAGTGGGGCCCTCGTCTGGGTGGCAGACCTCCCTGTGTGCTCACAAGCTCTCTGTGACTCTCATGAGGGCACCAGATCCATTCACCAGGGTGCCACCCCCATGCCCTCATTCAAACCTAATCACCTTCCCCAGGCCCTGCCTCCTAACACCAGGGCATCTCGGGGAGGGGCTCCATAGATGAGTTTTGAGAGGTCACAGTCCAGAACAATGTCTCCATCAATCCTGGAACTCGGCCCCGGCCCCTTCTCCAATTGTGCCCGTGTTTCCCATGTAGCTCAGTCGGTAAAGAATTTGCCTGCAATGCAGGAGACCTGGGTTCGATTCCTGGGTTGGGAAGATCCCCTGGAGAAGGAAATGGCAATCTGCTCCAGTATTCTTGCCTGGAGAATCCCATGGGCAGAGAAGCCTGGTGGGCTACAGTCCAAGGGGTCACAAAAGCTGGACATGACTTAGCAACTAAATGACCACCTCCATCTCTTCCCAGCCCTGCTCCACGGGTCAGGTCCCTCTGCCATCCCAGTCTCAGAGCCCCTACGGACAGACTCTGACACTCCCACAACACCAAGAGATTGTGTGTATCGTCTAGCAACTTTTAATTTTCTGATCAATTCTATGCCTTTATTCTCCTTTTGTGGGTACACTCCCAATGCAAAGATGCAGTCTACTAGGGAGATGCCGAAGACATATGCTCTGTCTATGGAATGCAGTTATGCAGTTATGAATTTCTGAATGGCAGAGCAGTCCAGGGGGGTATCAACATCACTTCCGTGCATCGTCACACACACAATAAGCTGTCACAACACAGCCTGGTGCTGCCTTAATTGTCACAGATAATGATGATGATATACGGCTTCCATTAACTCCGCTGTGTCAAGCAGTGTTCCCCCCACACACTCCCACTCAGCAATTCCTATATATGGAAAAGGAAATCAAAATCACATCTTCATGAAACCTTTCTGTTTAAAGCTGAAGGAAACAGATCTAGGTCTCCAAGGAAGTTTGCAGAGCTTTCTTGTGAATGAGAGCAGTGACTTCAATTCCTCACACAGCAAGCTGGAAATGTGCTCGCAGATAAGGTTTGCAAAGAAGCAAATGGTTCTTGGAAATACTGATGCAGGAATTATGTGACTACTTGAAGTCTTTTGTGTGAGGGGGGCGGTGGAGGTGGAAGGTGGCATTACAGAAGGATACAGGGAGCAAAGGAGGAGGAGAATCAGCATCCCGTCCTGGTCTGGTCCAGATCTTCCCTGGAGAAAAACAGAGCTTAAGTTCCTACCAGCATCTCTGCCTTCCCTGGATACTGAGAACTGTCCCCCATTGCCCCACTGCAGAGGACCAATCCCTGGAGTGACTGTCCTAAACTCCAAACTCAGAAACAAGAACCTTGTCCCTGGCCAACATCCATCTGTGCTGTGTCTTACTCCCAAATAGCGTGACCGCACATCTACACGTCATCTGCTCACTAATTTCACCAAGTGATCACACAGAAAATTATCTTGTCATTTTTCAATCAAGAAGCATAAGAAGAAAAAACAACAAAAAGCAAAAAACCCACAACTTAAGCCAGGTTGAGGGAGGGTCTCGTACACTGCACTTAGGAGATGTTTGTTAGTGACCAGTCAGAAAGAGATGGAACCGCCTATCAGTATGGAAGTGATGCTACTTAAAAGCAATCAGATCCCCACAATTTTTGAAAGTCTTTATTGAATGTGTTACAATATCGCTTCTGTTTTATGTGTCGTTTTTTTGGCCATGAGACATACGGGATCTTAACTCCCCAACTAGGGAGTGAAGCTGCGCCACCCGCCTTGGAAGGCAAAGTCTTAAGCACAAAGTTTTAACCACCAGGGAAGTCCGCATCCCCAGAATTTTAGGGCCAGAGAGAACCTTGGAGTCAAACAAGAACTCAGTTTACAATAGTTTTATACAACTGACCCTCTTCGTGAACCTGCTCTTCATTTGTACCATGGACAAGCTACTGTGACCTCATCTAAATGATCACACATTTCAACTGTGTGCGTATGTCTATCCTCAGTGAACTTTGAGTATTCTTCAGATCTTACCTGAGTTATACCAGGCAAGCCAAACATTAGCAAAATCTCCACAGTATACCTCGATCAGAAAGTATTCTGAATACGTGCTTAGATGCTAAGCATTGTAACTAGCGATATAACACCAATTTTGCATTCTCTTTAGTTTAACTGATGTCCTAATACTGCATAACAGCGGATGCTGGCATCAAATGAAAAAAAAAATCATTCCAAATGACTTAGCATTCAGAGTATATCCCCAAACAGTCTCCCGAGGAAGAATCATGGCTTTGTCCCAGCGTCATCGCCAGAAAGCTGTGAGCGAGGGCTGGGCAGAGAGGACATTATTCAAGTGGTAGAAATAGCTCCTTTCTGATAGAATTTTAGATTTTGTGTTGAGCTTTGCACTTTAAATATTGACTGCAGCGACTAGGGCCAGCAATTTTACACACACACACACACACACACACAGGATTTCTGAGTCCTAAGGACACAAACACACACCAATAAGCATAAATAGGAAGTATGTCTGGTATTTTCTAAATAACCAAGGATTTTGCCTGATAGAAAGGAAAATGACAAAAATTTTAGATGAGAGCTTTAGTCTAATTTGTGACCTAAAATGTTTTCTTGTAAGGAAACAAATTATTTCCGTTGCTTTAAATCTTCTCCATAACAGAAAAGGAATGAAGTTGGAACATGTATTATAATTGTAATCAGTATTTTCTAGCCTTGTGAAGTAAAATCAATGGACACGAATTTGGGCAAACTCTGGAAGATAAGAAAGGACAGGGAAGCCTGGAGTGCTGCAGTCTGTGGGGTCACAAAAAGTCGGACACGACTGAGCGACTGAACAACGACAATAAAAGTAAACAGTCAGTGAATTAGGTGATAGTCAGACATTACTTAGATATTTTAAATACAATTGTTTACATGCAATTATGTTTTGACATTTCCAAATTCCATATATGTGTGTGTGTGTATATATATATGTATATATATATATAAACATAGAAAGAAGCTCTAACCTCACACGTCACTTTGACTTTGGGGCTAATTATCTTGCTTACAGCTGCTATATGTAGCAGACTGATCCTCTTAAAGAGTCAACAATCCTCCCTTGGGTTCAGACACAAAGGCCTTGGTTATCTTGACAAATGTGATGATTAAATTAAAAGACATTATTAGTCATTAGGAGAAGGCAATGGCACCCCACTCCAGTACTCCTGCCTGGAAAATCCTATGGACGGAGGAGCCTGGTGGGCTGCAGTCCATGGGGTCGCTGAGAGTCGGACACGACTGAGCGACTTCACTTTCACTTTTCACTTTCATGCATTGGAGAAGGAAATGGCAACCCACTCCAGTGTTCTTGCCTGGAGAATCCCAGGGACGGGGGAGCCTGGTGGGCTGCCGTCTATGGGGTCGCACAGAGTCGGACATGACTGAAGTGACTTAGCAATTAGTCATTAACACTTGAAGAGAAATTATTACTCTAATAAGTCAGCAAGCAGAGGTCCCTTGAGAACGTGGCCTGGGACAGGTGTGTTTACATAAGGGCCCCGACGTCAGTGACGAACACACAGTACGTGGCTCCTAGGGCAGGCGCGGGTAGGCTGAGATACGAATCCATAGTGAGCAATTCCTCGGAAGTCGTAAGTATGCTTCGGGCTAGCTCTTTTCTTGATCATATCCAAATCTCACATTTACACTAATACTTCTTAATACATAATATTAGGAGTTAACCTTGGTTGACTTGGTGAAGAATATATAATCTGATCAACTCTAGACACAGCTGGAAAAGTATGGGTGTGACGGGTATAAGTAAGAATATTCAAATATAAATAACCCAGATCATTAAAAAAAAAAAGTAACAAAGAAAATAATCTTCATGTATTACAGAAAGGGCCTGGAAATGTGGTGGACAGACTTTAAGGTGGTCACCCTGCCTCCTGTGTCCAGCATCTGTGGGCTTGTGTGGTCCCTTCTTGAGCGGGGAAGACCTAGGATGGTCTTCTAACAGGAGAAGATGATGGAGGCGATTGAAGAAGGGGGTTTGCGATTGTGATTGATGTACCTGAGCTTGTACATCAGTCCTCCGGGCCTTTGAAGGAGCCACCTGCCCAATTGTGAGTTGCTGCAGGGGCTTGAGGGGTGGGGGGCACATGGCAAGGTCCTGCTGGCAGCCAGCAAGAAACAGCTCCCTCCTCCCAACAGCCCGCTGGGAACTGAAGGTGGTGGGTGACCACATGAGCTGGAAAGCGTGTCCTTTTCCCAGTAAGCCTTGGATGAGACCATGGCCCAGTGGACACCTGGCTGCAGGCTTGAGAGCCCAGAGTAGGGGAGCTGGAAAGCTGTGTTGGCACACCTGACCCTCAACCAAATGAGATGGGTCACTTGGGTGCTGAAGCCACTAAGTTTGGTGATGCTTACGTCCACGGCAGGTAATGATACAAGAAAGGGAAAAAGAAAAGGCTGGAAGCCATTAAAAGAAGAAAGCGCAAAGTAAGACAGGAGGAACATGTCCAAAGATACTCATACGCCCCATGATGGCCAATGAGTCCACATGTCTCTGTTAAATAACAGGGGTGCTCTTATAAGCAGAATACTAATTCATTTTGCTTTTTGCTCAATGTAAGACGTCTAAAGATAAAAGAGATTAAAAAATAAAGGTCTATAAAGAAAATACCAAGCAGATGTTGAAAAACTGAAGAGATGTGCTTATATGAGACAGAGCAGAAGATACAGACGGTGTGAGTGAAAGGCATGAGAGGGGTGTTTCACATCCACAATGAGAAGAATGCTCCACGGATGTAAAAAAAGGCATACGTCTTTACCTACTAAAGACCCATCCTTGCAGAAAGGTGATAGGAAAACACTTATCCCCAGGAAAATCGCTAAAGAGACCTTTGTGGTGGGGGTGGGGGAAAGTTTTTATGTTACTAAAGCTGAAGCTCCAATACTTTGGTCACTTGATGTGAATAGCCATCTTATTGGAAGAGACCCGGATGCTGGGAAAGACTGAGGACAGGAGGAGAGAGGGCAACAAAGGATGAGATGGTTGGATGGCATCACCGATTCCATGGACATGAACTCAGGCAAACTCCAGGAGATGGTGAAGGACAGGGAAGCCTGGAGTGCTGCAGTCCACGGGGTCACAAGGAGTCGGACACGACTGAGTGACTGAACAGCAACATGGTACTCCAAACGAAATGATGGATAAAATGTTAAACTGTTCTTTCTTTTTAAAAATATGTGGTTTAATAGAAGTGAAAGTGGAAGAAAATTCAGGGTTTTTATAGAACATCAGGAAAGGAAGCAAGTTCTGGTGCCAAGCAGCCTGGAGGTGCGGTTGACAGCTGGACTCAGAGAGATGATACCAGAGATGACTGAAAAAGCGCAGCTCTGCAGGCAGCTGGAGGGAAAGTGCCTGGATCTGCCACATTACTCATGGAACATTCAAAAAGAAAAAAACAGTCCTGAGCACCTCCAGATTCACATTAGTCATGAGGCCCCAAAAAGCATCAAGCCAAGCACCAGTTTAAGGCAATCCAATTCTGGATGTGTCCCCCATATTTTGGTTGAAGAAAATACAACAAATTTCTTCTTCTTGAAATGTACTTGAAAGTCTACAATTGAGGAATCCCTATAAAGCTCTAAAGGGAAGAAAATCTTACAGTTAAAAAAAAAAGCTCAACTGGCTGGATGGCATCACCGATTCGATGGACGTAAGTTTGAGTGAACTCCAGGAGTTGGTGACGGCCAGGGAGGCCTGGCGTGCTGCGACTCATGGGGTCGCAAAGAGCTGGACACGACTGAGCGACTGAACTGAACTGAACTGACTGAGACATAAAAGTAAGCCATCTTAATTTGAAATCAAAAGAGACAACTGTCCCACCATACATCAGACCTCAAGATATGGAGGATACCAGATAAAACCAGCAGGCTTGGTGTGTTTAAAGAAATCGTTGAAAGCATGAGAAGAGGCAAGAGACTATCAAAACTGAAGGTCAGATTAGAAAATATTCAAAGAACGTATAGAAAAAAGAAAAAACCCAAAGATGGAATCTTAAAGGATGGGCTTAATAACATATGCAACACAGCTCAGGACGTCCCTGGTGATCCGGGATGACTCCATACTCCCAACGCAGGGACACAGGTTCAGTCCCTGGTCAGGGAACTAAGATCCTACATGCCACATGGTGAAGCCTAAAAACAGAAAAAAGAAAAACCCACAGCTCAAGACAGAGCTCAGGAACTAAATGGTGATTTGCATAGCTCTGATTCTAGTAATAGTTAAGTAGTGTATATCAGAATAACCTTGTCAGCTCTGGGGGAAGAAAAAAATTAAAGTAACACAATTTGATGCTTCTAGAGAGTTCCAAACAGTAGGGATCAGCTGAACCCTTGAAAGGAGAGAACTTCACTAAGTTAGGTCCATCTTTCCCCTGACGCTACTCCCCAGTTCATAGATGCAGCTGGGTTAGAAAGAAAGCAGAAAGCCCAGGCTTACCGGCCGTAGGTGCCAGAGCAGCTGGTTGAGCAATCTCAGACACGAAGGAGCCACAGCGGGTGGGGCCAAAGTCTGCCTAGAAAATTCCACAAATGCTAACTGACTAGTGAAGTACAGATGCAGGTGGAAAACACCAAGTATTCTGTAGAAAGCAAGAGCTGGGAGAGTAGAGTGCAAAGGAATAGTAAAGTATTATGCACACTCGGGAGAATAGTGCCCATAGACACAGACCTTGAGATGAGCAACATCTTGGGGTTAGCAGACAAGACACCAAGCACAGCTATTATAAATATGGACAAGGGCTTAAAGGGGAAGAAATGGCTCCAAGGAGTGAAGGGATGGGTAAGCCTAGCAGAGACAGGTGCAGTATAAAATTTAAAACAAGTGGAAAAAATTTTTAAAACTGAAAAATACCTGAATTTTTTTCAGAAATCACTGAATGTTCTTAATATCAGACTGGAGATGGCTAGAGAAACAGCCCATGGACTTGAGCATGGATCAAAAGTAACTGTCCAGTCCCAAGAACAGAGAGGAAAAAACATGATTTAAAAAAGAGAACAGAGCCCTGTTGAACTCTGAGTCAATACCAAGTGATAAAATGCATGTATAATTGGTGCTCTGGAAGGAGAGGAGAGATGGATGAGGTAAATTCACCTACAAGTCCTTGTCTGTTGATATGAGAATAAAGAAATTGATTCAATTCTGACTTCAGGGGGCTTTGTTTAAATGTTAAATGAGCAAAGGGCAGAAAGAGAGTGTTTCACTTTCATACTAGTGAGGAAAGAAACCAAATCGGTTTATTTAATTCAAAAGAGAGCAAGGCGAGAGAAGAAACACTTGGCCAAACATTATAGGTAAGTAGCAGAAGGAAAGAGACAGAATTCCAACACATGCATAATTATGCTGCTGCTGTTTAGCCGCTCAGTCGTGTCTGACTCTCCTGTGACCCCGTGGGCTGTAGCCCGCCAGGCACCTCTGTCCATGGGATTTTCCAGTAAAGAATACTAGAGTGGGTTGCCATTCCCTTCTTGGGGGATCTTCCCAACCCAGGGATCTAACCATGTCTCCCGCATTGGCAGGCAGATTCTTTGCTATTGAACCACCAGGGAAACCAAAATCATGGTTAAACCCAAAATTAAAAGATAAAGACTTAAGAGTTTATAAATATAAAGCTAAAATCTTGACTTATTCTATGTAGAAAAGGCATATCTAAAATACAAGTACCAGAAAGATTGAAGGTATAGGATAATAAATTATATGATACAACGATCAAAAAATCTGTAGCAGTGTGTTAATAGCTGACAAAATAAGTATTATGTTAAATGGAATTCACCTGTTTATACCTAAGAATAAAAAACATGGTCATCAAAAAAGAAATGGAGAAACCACTGTAATTATGAAAGAACAAATTTCAGCTAAAAAAAAGAGATTGAGCCATAAGATATCCTATTATAAAATCTCCAATACAGCATATTTTAAGAAAAAACAAGTTATATGATAAAAAATTATAATACTTTATCTGCTGCTGCTGCTGCTGCTGCTAAGCTGCTTCAGGTCGTCTCCGACTCTGTGCGACCTCATAGACAGCAGCCCACCAGGCTCCTCTGTTCATGGGATTCTCCAGGCAAGAATACTGGAGTGGGTTGCCAGTCTATCACATTAATACACTTCTCCTCAAAGGATCATGTGTAACAACTAAATTCTTCAAGTTTCCCTGGTACTGAATTATCTGCCTCCTGAATAACTAACTGCCTGATGCTGGGAAGGATTGGGGGCAGGAGGAGAAGGGGATGAGATGGCTGGATGGCATCATTGACTTGATGGACATGAATTTGGGTAGATTCTGGGAGTTGGTGATGGACAGGGAGGCCTGGCATGCTGTGATTCATGGAGTCACAAAGAGTCGGACACAACTGAGAGACTGAACTGAACTGAACTGAATTATAAAATAAGAATTGAGCGCATCATTCTATTGCTCTGGATGCCTTGACAGCCAAAACTTCAGAGCAAAATCTAATGACATTTTACACATAAAAACTGAAAAGAAGTATACTGATTACAACTAGCAATTATAGAATGTTAATTACAACTACCTCTAAATACCTGGAATGCTATCACAAAGAGCCAGGATCACAGACTACAACCACAGATCAATTCACACCCACTACTGTCTTTTGTATGACCCCAGAGCTAAGTCAATCCAGTCTAACCACTCAATCCTAAACGAAATCAACCCTGAATATTCATTGGAAGGACTGATGCTGAAGCTGAAAGCTCCAATCCTGTGGCCACCTGATGCAAAGAGCCAACCCACTGGAAAAGACCCTGATGCTGGGAAACACGGAAGGCAAAAGGAGAAGGGGGCGGCAGAGGATGAGACGGTTCGACAGCATCACCGACTCAATGGACGTGAACTTGAGCAAACTCTGGGAGATAGTGGAGGGCAGGGAAACCTGGCGTGCAGGGAAGTCCGTGGGTTCACAAAGAGTTAAACAGGACTTAGGGACTGAATGACAGCAAATGAGCTAAGAATGTTGTGTACATCTTTAGGTTGCTGGGAAAAAGCAGAAGAAGAAGATTTTGTTTGTTGTGAAAATTAACATTCACATAATTCAAATTTTAGTGCCCATAAATAAAGGCTCTTTGGAGAGAATCTTCTTTTGAGTTGAGGTCTTACAATAGCAAACCTGCAGCCACAAAGCTGAAATATTTCCAGAAGTTTTTTGACCCTCGGGTAGAGGATATAGAGGGTAAGAACTGTGTTGGGGAAAGAGTTGATTTTTATTCCGTAAGGAACTTTATATTAAAGTCTTAAAAACACTCCAACTAATGAGACCTGTGAAGAATTTTTAGAGGCGATTTAACTATTACAAAAATATGTATCCTAAAACTTATTCTAATATTTCAATCTATTTCTCCACTAAACTTTATCTGTGAGTCAGAGCCATGAATATAAATAATAATTTACCCTATGATTAAAGTGAATTTCCAATCAGGAATAAAAAAGCATGACTTCAAGAGGTCTTATGACAACTGACCATTCCTTTTGGAAAATAATGAAGGGAAATCTCTTCCTTACTCACTACTGTAAAGTAAAATCCACATGGTTTGAGGATTTAAACATAAAAGATGAATCATAAAAGGACTACAAGAAAATTAAGATAAAAATTTATGTCATTTTTGAATAGGGAGGCAGTTTTAAACATGAATAAATAGGCAGAAACCATAACGGAAAAGATGGAATGCAAAATATAATAATGAGCTATCTCATAAAAGAGAAAAACCCAAAGACCAATAATATGAATATTAACCACAAGAATACTGATTTAAAGCAGCTGATATATTCATTATGGATCAAATATCTTACTCAAAATGACAGGCAAAGAATAAGAGAAGGAAATACAACTAAAGGATCTACATTGAAAATGTGTTGGTGTGTGCGCGTGTGTGTGTATGTGCTGAGTCATGTCTGACTCTTTGTGACCCCATGGACTGTAGCCCACCAGGCTCCTCTTCCCAGGCAAGATTACTGTAGCAGATTGCCATTTCCTCCTCCAGGGGATCTTCCTGGCCCAGGGATCGAACCTGCATCTCTTTTGTCTCCTGCTTTGGCAGGCGGATTCTCTAGCACTGGCACCACCTGAGAAGCCCACAATGAAAATAGTGCAGATTAAATCAATAATGGGATCCTTTTCAATGCAATACTAAATTGTTTTGGTGTGGGTCAAGTTTGGGGGCTGTAAACTGGTGTCACCTTTCCAGAGGGCAAGCTTGCAGTGTTGATCAAAAGACTTAATATGTGCAGTTGACATTCCCTTACAGGAACTGTTCATTTACACAAAAGTTCTTGTTTTCTTCTATTTACCTGTCACAGTAACATCCCCCATTCTCAAAATCACTTGTCCTTCATTTCCATTTGGCCATCAACGAGAAGCCAAGAAGAACATGGATACATAATAAATTAGGGGGCATCTACAATTAAAGATATATAGTAATAGTCACTTTGTATCTGGAAGCTTCTTCATCAAGAAAAAATATTTTACATGGAAAGAAACAGCACTGTGTCCAGAGACTGCCAGCCTCCTCTTTTCCTGAAATGCATTAAATCAGCTCATCAGTTATTTCTCCTCATCTCAGGATCTTCCCAATTTCCCTCAGCCTGTTTTTTCCAGATCTCTTTTATTCACGGTAAATGCTTAGCACATTTCTTTTTTCAGCTGACTCTAGTTGCTTTAAGATTTATGCATTTATGTGGCATATACAAGTGAAATGTGAAAAGATTTTCAAATATGGGCAAAACCAATTTGGTTGCAGTAGTTCTTGCAAACTCATTGGACTCCAACCATTATACTGTTTAACAAGAAACAAATCTTCCTGGTAATACAGAGATCCTCTTTAATTTGTATTTAGAAAATTTAATTCAATGCCTCATTCAGCACGAGAAAAATGAGTTGGAGCAGCCGGAACTTGGCGTTTGAAATGGGGAAGAAAAAGTGCGGAGTGGGCAAGTCAACAAGACGAGATGGTTTCAGTCTTGAAGACGAGAACCTCAATCATTCACACTGCTTGTCACCCACGAATTGAGGCTTTCACTGCTCAGCTTGCTGGAGAGTGCTCACGGGATTAACTGATAAAGTCAGTGGTCCTCTGACTTTCAAAGTAACAGTGTACCTTTGTGTATAAACACTCGAAGAAAAAGAGCTTTGAGACTGGGAATTCATTTCTTCAAAATACTTTGTACCATGCTTAAATGGTCTCCATCACTCTGTAATAGTTACAGGACAAAGTTTGGTGTTATCAGCGATCTGATGATGAGCTCAGTGGATGTTTTGTTTCACTTTATTGAGGATCTTCGGCCTTCTCTGCAGCTTACATGGCAACCCAGTGAGGAATTCCTGGGTTTGGGGCTCTGCTCTCTTTTTTTTGCCCCCCTTTTCTTTTCTTAAGGGAGGAAGAGCTTTTCCACTTGTGATCTCATTGGGGATCATTACCCTGATGGATCAGGGCTCTGTATAATGCACTGTTCTGATGTGTTCTTGCCTCTGGGTTTCACAGACTCCGCTTCAGGAGAAAAGTTCTCTTGAATTCCCCATTCCAAGAAGTGAGGACTCAGGGGCAGAGGTGGTTATTGCTGGAGGCACATACAACCCGCATCTCAGGGTCCCTTGATGATGCTCCCTGGATCCTAGGCTGAAAGACCCGCTACCTTCTTCCATGAATTCTTTGGGTAAGAAGTTTCGCCTCCTTCACCGATCCCTTCTGTCCGGGATGTGTGATGGTTTTCCCTCAAGCCCTTTTCAGTGTTCTCTCCCCCTCCCAGGACTTCTGCACAGGATCTCAAAGAGCCCTTCATTTCAACTCTGGTTGTTCATGTCAAAGTGACTTTCTTACACTAAGAGAGAGCAGCTAATGTTCTACTTTAGTAAGTATTAACTACCTATTATGTGTGAAGCCCAAGCCAAATACCCAAACATTCAGAAATACTTTAAAAGTTTTATCCTGCCCTCTGGAAATTTCCCACAAAAACACCAAAATCCATGCAAGTCATACAACCACACTACAAGGTACACACATGAGTTGCTTTAAGAAAAGTATGAGAATTTTTTACTGGAGGATTAAACAGATTTTAATTCAATACTCTCCTTTCCATGATTTAAGATTTGAAAACTAAGATTATGTGAAGATCTTTTATGTGCATCTATCTGTCCTGGACTGGGAATTCCCAGGCAGCGTGTCCCTCTTCTCTGATATTTTTATGCAATGAGTAACCGAGAGCAGTAATTGCAGTTTCCACAGTTCCACGCCTCTACAATAAGTTAGGTGAAGCAAGCTGGAGTGGGTACTATCCTAGGTGGCAGAGGCAGTCTTCATTACAACTGGCATTCTTTTTGAATATTGCCCTTGTACAAAGTCAAAGCAACAAATTTATACATTTAAGAAAACTATTTCTGATACAGACTCCAGGACAGGATGGTTATTCAAACTGTCATTGTTGGAAAGCAGCAAAGGCCCAGGTCTGTGCTGTTCTGAGTAACTGACGTTGCTTTGTCAATATAGAGAGTCTTTCCACAGATTTCTGATACAGACCCATGGTTCTCAAAGTGAAACCCTCACTTGGAAATCAGAAATGCAGAATATAGAGCGCCTGCTTCAGATCGGCTTGAATCAGAAACTCTGCGGAGGGTCCCAGGAATCTTTTTTTTTTTTTCCTTCAAATCTGTGAAGTGTGATTAGTTCACCACATTTGTCTTTTTAACTTTTATTTTTATTTGATTTTTATCTTATTTTTTAAATGGGAGCATAATCGCTTTCCAATGTCGTGTTAGTCTCTGCTGTAAAATAACATGAACCAAATATAAGGAATATAGTATACGGACTTCCCTGGTGACTCAGTGGTAGAGAATATGCTTGCTCATGAAGGAGACGTGGGTTCAATCCCTGGGGCAGGAATATTCCCTGGAGAAGGAAATGGGAACCCTCTTTAACATTCTTGCCTGGGGAATCCCATGGACAGAGGAGGCTGGTGGGCTACCGTCATGGGGCCGCAGTCAGGCATGACAGTACACACACACGCCTTTGTCTTTGTATTTTATTTCCCCTGCCAGACTAAAATCTGATCGACAGATTACTCTCTGCCTTTTCCCTAGTTGGTGGCACCAATATAAGAATCACAGCTTTTTCTCTTAATCTTCTCTAAAGACAGAAAAACCAGAAGAGTATAGAGCAAGACCCGTCTGTCATGCCTAATGAGGCATCACATGGAGCAGTGTTGGCCAGTGTGGTCGACAACTGGAAATGCAAATCCCACCCCAGGTGCCTGAAACTTTAGGGGAGGGGCCAAGAATCTGGTTGAACAGCCATGCAGGTGATTCTAGTGGCAACTGCAAGAACCAGTGGATGCTATCTGAAAGCTACAGTGCTCCTCAATTCTCAGTTTTAAAAGGGAAGAATGGCACGCATAAGCTCAAACAGAGCTAGACTACGGCATGCGTTTACACGGAAGCAAATGTCATCTTCTAGCTATACCAGCTTTGGGCAAAATCTGACCTCCAGGTCTCAGCCCAGCTATTGTCCATCTTCCTGTTACAGATGGAGGAGATGTTTCCCACTCTGGTTCCGAGGAACGGAGCTGAGACGAGGTGATCTGAGGTCCTTGATGTGAGCTCTGTGGCCCTGGTTTGGGTTCTGTCATTTCGCTCAGCGTATCCTCTCCACAACTCCCAGGCCTTCTCTGTTGTTCAGAATCCTGTCCTCCCCTTAGTCTCTGCTTCTCTTTATCTCTATCGTGCTTCATAACAGTGACATAATAACACAATTCTCACTTCTTTGTACCTGACCCCATCAGGGTGGAGTTAACCTCCAAGTTGGTAACTGCTTGCTAATTCTCATCGACATCTGTGGTCCAGAGTTATCAAAACGCAGGAAAACACAGATCAAAGAGCAAGCCCCTACACACGGCCTGACCCCTGGGACTCAGACACAGTAATCACTCTGCTGCAGGGAGTCTGCTGTCCAGCAGAACCCCTGCTCCCGGTTCTGGCCCTGCCTGAGCACCCTCGTGTATCTCTGGGATGACCAGTGCGAGGGTTGCAGCTGAATGTGGAGACACAGATTTTTTCTTAGGGAAATTTCATTCTGGCCTTATTGATTCCACCTTCCAAGATGGCTCTTGCTTTCTTTCCCCAAGCAGTTACCTCCCCAAAGCCAGCTTTCTCAATACTCACACAGAACACAGCTAGGAGAATCTTATGAGAACCACAGAGAGCTATAAAATGCATGATATTTGCAGAGGTTCTCATGAGCTCGTTACATAGTCCACGAGATGGTATAAAACGGGTTCTGTCTTGGTGCTGACATTTATTTATTCTGGAAAGATAGAGTGTTTTAAATTGTAAATGGAGAATGCAGCCTGCCCCATCAACAAAGGCTGCTGAAGCCATGAAGCCATCAGCTACCACTGCTGCCCGCTAAGGTGAGCCCTAGGGGGACTCAGGGTGAGAACTCTCAGGACCCTGGCCCCGGATAGCTGAGGTGCTTATCGAAGAAACGATTTCAATGAGTCTAGACTCTGGCACCCTCCCATCATGCCTGCTCAATCACTTCAGTTGTGTCCCATTCTCTGGGACCCCTGGACTGTGGCCCACCAGGCTCTTCCGTTTAAAGAATTCTCCAGGCAAGAGTACTGCAGTGGGTTGCCATGCCCTCCCTCCAGGGGGTCTTTCTGGAAAAAAAAAAAAAGCACTAAATTCCTTAACCGGACACGTCTGGGTTTCTTTAATCAATCGTAATCTTTTGATGTTCCGACTACCTGGTCTTTGTTGTTAAACTGCCTATAGACCCTGGCTCCTCCCTTACCTCTTTGGAGCTATCCTGGGCTTGACTCAGGAAGTCCATCGAATAAAACCCAATTCTCGACCTTTATTAGGTTAAGCAATTTTTTTTTTCTCAGTTCACAAAATTAATAAATTTGCTGGAGAGGGAGCAGGGCAGAAGTGTGACCTTCAGCATTAGACAGACCCAAGTCCCAATCCTGCCTCTACTGTTTTTTAGCTGAGTGAATTTGGTGAAGCTATCTAAGTTGTCTGCATCTCCATTTTTAAAAGGTAAACCCTTAGGTAATAGTATCTGCTTTGCAGGTTTGTAGCATTACTAAATTAGTTAATCTTTGTAACCCAAGGGACACACAGCTGACAGTCAACTAATAGGTATCACTGTGAATACCTGGGTCAAAAACAAATCTGTTTTTTGTAGATGTGAAATTATGCAACCGACAGCTTCTATATTTGGGGAAAGAAAACAGCTCAAAAATTCTTGAGTTTGAATCCTGGTTAATTTCCCAATGTTTAGAAATGACTGCTCTCAAAAGAAACTGTATGGATGCTTGTCTTCCGACCTCACTGATCATCAGCGGATGCTCGGTGGTATGGAATTACAATGACGACGGTCACGTTGCATCTCTCAGCTTCCTGCGTGTCTCTGGTTGTGTATGCAAGCCCACTGCCATGAGCAGAAGAGGAACCGCTAGGCCTCCGGGTGGGCCAGAGGCCCCAGCAGCCTGTCTCAGCAGCGCCAAACAGGGGGTCATCCAAGCATCTTTCATTCTCACACCATCTGAACCGCGAGGATAATTTTAACTCAATTCAGAGTGAATTTAAGATCTGTTCCCCTGGAAGAGCCCAGTAATTCATGAGCTGGTTACAAAACTCCATAATGTAATAAATATAATGCAATATATAATATGATACACGACTTCCAAGGTGGCACAGTGGTAAAGAACCCGCCTGCCTATGCAGGAGATACAAGAGATGTGGGTTCAATCCCTGGGTTGGGAAGATGCCCCGGAGGAGGGCATGGCAGCCCAGGTCAATGTTCTTGCCTAGAGAATCCCATAGACAGAGGAGCCTGGTGGGCTACAATCCCCAGGGTTGCAGTCAGACACAACAGAAATGACATAGAATGCATAATATAATTTAATAATGAACAGTGCATTTATTTCTAATGTGTTTATTAATAATGTATTTAAAATAAGTTACATATAAAATGCATATATTAATACTTCACATATTTGGTCGCACTGGGTCCTAGCTGTGGCACACGATATCTTTAGTTGTGACTTGTGAACTCTTAGTTGCAACACACAGGCTGTAGTTTCCTAGCCAGAGATCGAACCCATGCCCCTTGCGTTGGGAGCATGGAGTCTTAGCCACTGGACCACAGGCAAGTCCCCACAACATACTAAACTTACTCTAAATACCTAAATCTAAATATGCATCCTGCCTCATCAAGTCAGATGCTACACTCAGGCAGGGATAAAGTTCTGGCAGGCACCAAAGTTTTATGAAAAGTACTGAGAGAAAAACTTGAAAATCTATAAAATTTAATCCACTGACTATTTTTCTGTAAACATGAGGAAAATGCCATCATCCTGTTTCTGCAGAACACTTTGGTCTAGGGGATAGGAGCCAGCGAATTTTGCTATTAGAGAAAACCAGAAAAATAAGTTATATAATGTCCTGTATGGAGGCATTTGGAACTTTTAAATCCACTTTGCTCTGGCTGCTTTAAAATCGGAGCAAAGTGCTATTTTTAGATATGGCTTCCCTGGTGGTTCAGAGGTTAAAGAATCTGCCTGCAATATGGGAGACCCGGATTCAATCCCTGGGTTGGGAAGATACTCTGGAGAAGGGCATGGCAACCCATTCCAATATTCTTGCCTAAGAATACCATGGACAGAGGAGCCTGGCGGGCTACAGTCCATGAAGTCGCAAAGAGCTGGACGTGACTGAGTGACACGGCTGCCTTAAAATCAGAGCAAACTGCTATTTTTAGATACTAAAGTCTAAATAGCAGGGTGCATAGGACTGCAACCTGCTGCTCTCTTTCTCCCCTGGAGTGTTTACTTTTCTAGCTTTGATAGATATCACTGCACCTGTTTGTCTCTTAGAACCCATGGCCAAAGGCAGTAAAAGGTGAGAAAGACTTGAGCCAAGATCTGTGCAACGATTTGATCTGCTGATTTGCCTTAGCCTTTGGTATGAAAAGCCTCCGGTTTTCCAGATGCTGAAGGTCTGTGCACTATGGAGCGTGCAGATAGAAACGTCCAGGTTACAGCACCGTATAGGCATCAGCTGGTGGCTGTTGGAGACGGTATGAGGAAGACAATGAAACCGTGTGTAGTTAGAAGGACAGGACAAACCACGCCTAGACTTTCCTGGGCTCCCAGGCAGCTGTCAGCACCTTCCCTTCCAGCTGAGCCACGGTTTTCACTTCTCCCTGCACCCCCACTCGAGAGTCTCCCAGCCTGCAGCCCTCACTGGCCCTGGTCCAGCTGCAAACGCTGTGATCACACCGCCTCCAAGACTACGGTCCCAGGGATGCTCAGAGCCAGTGAGCTGCGAGTATGGCTTCTTCCAAAGGCTACTGACCAGCATCTGGCCCCTGACACCACCTGGACCCCCAGCTCCCATCCCACGTCCGCACTCACAACCACTTGACTGGTGATGCTTTAGACTCTGTGTGGCTCTATTCCTAAGGTGATACTGAGTACCTAACACCAAGGCACCACAACTAGGCTTCGGTCTGCTAGGCGATCGCTCCCATTGTGCACAGAGTAAGAAAGTGGAAATCACTCAGCGGTTAGACACCTGATCGCCAGCTCTTCAAAGCTGACTTCCACAGGCACCCGAAAGTTCCACCTTAAAAGCACCTGCTTCTGTCAACCTAAAAAATATTCACAACCTAAAAGTTGAGAGTTATGTTTTATTTGGCAGGAATTTTTAGGACTTCAACAACGGGAGACAGCATCTCAAGTAACCCTGAAGGCTGGAATTTTAAATACGTAAAGCAAAAAAATGTAGAGATTTTTGGGCTTCCCTGGTGGCTCAGACGGTAAAGAATCCGCCTATAATGCAGGAGACCCGGGTTTGATCCCTGGGTTGAGAAGATCCTCTGGAGAAGGAAATGGTTACCCACTCCAGTATTCTTGCCTGGAGAATCCCACGGACAGAGGAGCCTAGTGGGCTACAGTCCATGGGGTCACAAGAAGTCAGACACGACTGAGTGACTAACACTTTCTTCCTGAGCTCATCAAACTGCCAGTGGTATAATTCTGAATTCCAGTAGAGGGCAAGCTTGTCTTCTCGTTCTCCAGTGTTTGCACTACAGCGGGAAGACAGCCTCTAGATCTAAAACAATGTTTCCTATAACTGTTCACACTCTGTAAGAGCCACATCAGTGTTAACAACGCGGTCACTAAATTACTTGTCAGGCATTTTGTTACAAATTATATTACAGACAAAGGAAACTGACAAGGAGCCATAAGTTAAAAATAAATTCTGTTTTCCTCCATTAGCTCAACTCTAGATTCATTAACAACACAACTATTTACAGTCTATTTTCTGCACACATAATAAAAATGGGGGCACCTTCAAGTCACTTTAGCCCAGAGGAGGAAGTTCTTGCTGTACCCATCTCTTTTGATCCCAAAGTTATTCTCCAACCAGGCATGGTACTGCATTGGGTAAGTGAGATAGACCATAGAGCACTTAATAATTGTACTGTAGGATGAAATTACAAACATTCTTCCTTTACTTTCTAAATAATCAAAACTGAAATTTAGTGTTAAAATATAGTCACAACCAACGTTCTACTCTCTAGCACAGCAAACTGTACTCGATATCCTGTGAGAAACCATAATGGAAAAGAAGATGAAAAATAATGCATAGATATATGTATAACTAATCACTTTGTTTTATAGCAGAAATTAACACAATGTGGCAAATCAACTATACATCAATAAAATTAATTTTTTTATATCTATTTATTTGTCTGAGCCAGGTCTTAATTGCAACATGTGAAATCTTAGTTGCAGCATGTGGGATCTAGTGCCCTGACCAAGGATCAAACCTGGGGCCCCCTGCACAGGGAGTGCAGAGTCTCAGCCACTGGACCACCAGGGAAGTCTCTAATAAGGTAAATTTAAAATATACATCTATAGTACTTAATGGAACTGGACTGATGTCTGTTTGTTTGCTACATCATCTCTCTGCGTGAAAAGACACATTATTCTTGCTTGAGGTTGTTTACTTATTCAACAATTATTCAACAGGCAAAGGTACCAAAGTACGACTACAATTCCAAAGCTCCAGTAAATATCACTTGCCATCAGGTCAGTCTAAAAATCACCCTTTATATTGTTGAACTTCAGTTTAATCAACTGAAAAACAGAGGGAAAATGCCTGTTCCAGCCATCTCATAATACTGTCTGGAGAATCAGACAAGATAATATATTTGTAAAATGCTACGTGAACCAAAAGGTGATGGGCAACCTAATTCCTTAGGAGAGACATGCTGAGGCTCTTTATTTTATAACTCAGTCTTAAGAATCACCAAGTAGAGTGGATATGTCCTCATTTGACATATAAAGAAACTCTGATTCAGTAAGCTTTTTCTCAGGATAGTAAACCCCAGAAGGATTAAGTATATTATTGAAGGTGTGCAGCTCTGGTGATATTATCAGAGAAAGAAACCCACTGATCATCACTTCCTTCAATATTCTTCTAATATTTCTGAAGGGGTGGGATATATTCATGTCATTAAACAATGAACCAAGAGTTTGAGATACAAGGTGGAAGTCCACTAGATATCTTAAGACAAGGTGTGACTTAGAAATCTTTGTGTCAGAAAAGGTCCATTGTGACGTAGGGATGCAAAAATAAGAAAGGAATATGCCCTGTAATACAACTGGTGTGAAATGCACGAGCAAGGCAGGAGACGAGAACGCTGCGGGATGGTCTAACGAGAGAGGGACCTTTGGAACCGAGCAGGACTCTGTGGGGCCTTCCCAGGACAGAGCCCGACCCATCCCCAGGACAGAGCCCGACCCATCCCCTCCACTGTAGCTGCTCTCTGAAGTGCCTGCACAACAGGATCTGATGCACATTTCCTGAGTCATTTCACAGATGTGAAAACCCCACCAAATGGAAGATGCTAACGACTTGAGGACCATGAGCACATAACTCCCAGTCTCCCAGAGCCCGAGGACTGATAAAGTCAACCCTGTGACACCACCCTGTTCCCTCACCATCAATCAGAGACCTATACACAAGCTGATCATGTACTCTGCGACCCTCCTCCCTCTGTTGGCTTTTAAAAATGCTTTGCCGAAACCTTTCTGGGAGCTCAAGGCTTTTTAGGGCACGAGCCACCCATCTCCTTGCCTGGCCCTGCAATAACCTTTCTCTGCTACAAGCTCCGACATTTCGGTAACGTTTAGCCTCACAGTGCGCTGGGCGCATGAACTTGCACTTACACCTCCAGGGCACAGGGTTTCAGTCTTATTATAACCGAGCACTGTGTGTATAAGACAGATACAATCCAAGTATGGGGCAGAGAGAGATTACAAAGCCAGTCCAATCAGACTGACCCCCTCTCCTCCCATCAGAAACATTTCAGTTAAAATCTCAAGCATGTGCAAATGGGGCTCATGCTTGTACCAAATGAAGGTTAACTTTTAGACATGGGGAGAGTCAGCTGCAGGGGGGCTCGAGACTGGGCTCCAGGGAGCAGATGGTCTCCATTACCACTCTGGCCAGCTCTGGCAAATCCCTTTTGCAGGATGAGGGCACCTTTCCCTAGAGCATCTGTGAGAGAGATGGATGCTTTAGGAAATCATGACATCGACTTTTAACACTGCCTTGAGAGAGCCAGGTCTCAACCAGAAAAACCATATGAGCCAAGTCTCTATTTAAGGGTTGAAGATGACGTCTACGCTTTCCATACAGGGCAAGGGTCAATGAAACACCCCCTGGCTGGGCCATGTAGATAAGCACCTCCCTCACTCTGCTGTCATCCCACATTTGCTGTGACCCTGAAGGGGCAGAAGGAGAGCTTCGGGGTTATAACAGTTCTATGGGAAAGCACCACTCCAGTTCTACTGGAGCAGCAGCTGCGTGGTGCTGAAGCGACTTTGAGGAGATACCCCACACCCAAGGGCAAAGGAGAAGCCCCAGCAAGACAGTAGGAGGGGTGAAATCACATTTAGAATCAAACTCCATACCTGCCAGAGACGCTCAGAGGGCTTAAACAAACCTTGTGTGCACCATGAACCAGGGACCCCTCAGAGACTGAGACAGAACTGTGTTTGGGTGTCTCCTGAGGGGTGCAGGTCAGCAGTGGACTGCTGCAGGGGCAGGGGCTCTGGGTGTGGGTATGGCATAAGCCCTCTTGGAGGAGGTCACCATTAACCCCACCATAGAGCCACCAGAACTTACACAGGACTGGGGAAACAGGCTCTTGGAGGGCACAAACAGAATCTTGTGCACCAGGACCCAGGAGAAAGGAGTAGTGACCCCACAAGAGACTGACCCAGACTTGCCCGTGAGTGTCCAGGAGTCTCCGGTGGAGGTGTGGGTCGGTAGTGGCCTGCTGCAGGGTCGGGGGCACCAAGTGCAGCAGTGGGTGCATGGGACCTTTTGAAGGGGGTCACCATTATCTTCCTTACCTCCACCATAGTTTGGTCTCAGGTCAAACAGGGAGGGAACACAGCCCCACCCTTCAACAGAAAATCAGATTAAAGATTTACTGAGCATGGTCAATAACCTCAGATATGCAAATGACACCACCCTTATGGCAGAAAGTGAAGAGGAACTAAAAAGCCTCTTGATGAAAGTGAAAGTGGAGAGTGAAAAAGTTGGCTTAAAGCTCAACATTCAGAAAACGAAGATCATGGCTTCCAGTCCCATCACTTCATGGGAAATAGATGGGGAAACAGTGGAAACAGTGTCAGACTTTATTTTTCTGGGCTCCAAAATCACTGCAGATGGTGACTGCAGCCATGAAGTTAAAAGACGCTTACTCCTTGGAAGGAAAGTTATGACCAATCTAGATAGCATATTCAAAAGCAGAGACATTACTTTGCCAACAAAGGTTCATCTAGTCAAGGCTATGGTTTTTCCTGTGGTCATGTATGGATGTGGGAGTTGGACTGTGAAGAAGGCTGAGCACAGAAGAATCGATGCTTTTGAACTGTGGTGTTGGAGAAGACTCTTGAGAGTCCCATGGACTGCAAGGAGATCCAACCAGTACATTCTGAAGGAGATCAGCCCTGGGATTTCTTTAGAAGGAATGATGCTAAAGCTGAAACTCCAGTACTTTGGCCACCTCATGCAAAGTGTTGACTCATTGGAAAAGACTCTGATGCTGGAAGGGACTGGGGGCAAGAGGAGAAGGGGACGACAGAGGATGAGATGGCTGGATGGCATCACTGACTCGATGGGCGTGAGTCTCAGTGAACTCTGGGAGTTTGTGATGGACAGGGAGGCCTGGTGTGCTGCGATTCATGGGGTCGCAGAGAGTCGGACACGACTGAGTGACTGATCTGATCTGAGCATGGTGCTGCCCAACAGAACAAGAACCAGCTTCCCCCTCAGTCAGTCTCTCCCATCAGGAAGCTTCCATAAGCCTCTTATCCTTCTCCATCAGAGGGCAGACAAACTGAAAACCACAATCACAGAAAACTAACCAATCTGATCACACGGAGCACAGCCTTGTCTAATTCAATGAAACTATGAGCCATGCCGTGTAGGGCCACCCAAGACCGATGGGTCATGGTGGAGAGTTCTGATAAAATGTGGCCCACTGGAGAAGGGAATGGCAAATCACTTCAGTATTCTTGCCTGGAGAACCCCATGAACAGTATGAAAAGGCAAAAAGATAGGACACTGAAAGATGAACTCCATAGGTTGGTAGGTGCCCAATAGGCTACCGGAGATCAGTAGAGAAATAAATCCAGAAAGAATGAAGAGATGGAGCCAAAGCAAAACACACCCAGTTGTGGATGTGACTGGTGATGGAAGTAAAGTCCAATGCTGTAAAGAGCAATATTGCATATGAACCTGGAATGTTAGGTCTATGAACCAAGGCAAATTGGAAGTGCTCAAACAGGAGATGGCAAGAGTGAACATTGACATTTTAGAAATCAGTGAACTAAAATGGACCAGAAAGGGTGAATTTAACTCAGATGACCATTATATCTACTACTGTGGGCAAGAATTCCTTAGAAGAAATTCCTTAGAAGAAATTTCTTAGAGTAGCCATCAGAGTCAACAAAAGACTCCAAAATGCAGTACTTGGATACAATCTCAAAAACGACAGAATGATCTCTGTTCGTTTCCAAGGCAAACCATTCAATATCACAGTAATCCAAGTCTATGCCCTGACCAGTAATGCTGAAGAAGCTAAAGTTGAACAGGTCTATGAAGACCTATAAGACCTTCTGGAACTAACACCCCAGAAAGATGCCCTTTTCATTATAAGGCCTGGAATGCAAAAGTAGGAAGTCAAGAGATACCTGGAGTAACAAGGAAATTCGGCCTTGGAGTACAAAATGAAGCAGGCTAACAGAGTTTTGCCAGGAGAATGCACTGGTCATAGCAAACACCCTCTTCCAACAACAAAAGAGATGACTCTACACATGGACATCACCGATGGTCGACACCAAAATCAGATTGATTATATTCTTTGCAGCCAAAGATGGAGAAGCTCTATACAGTCAGCAAAAACAAGGCGGGGAGCTGACTGTGGCTCAGATCATGAACTCTTTTTTGCCAAATTCAGACTTAAATTGAAGAAAGTAGGGAAAACCAGTAGACCATTCAGGTATGATCTAAATCAGATCCCTTATGATTATACAGTGGAAGTGAGAAATAGATTCAAGGGATTAGATCTGATAGACAGAGTGCCTGAAGAATTACAGATGGAGGTTCGTGACATTGTACAGGAGGCAGTGATCAAGACCATCCCCAAGAAAAAGAAATTCAAAAAGGCAAAATGGTTGTCTGAGGAGGCCTTACAAATAGCTATTAAAAGAAGAGAAGTGAAAGGCAAAGGAGAAAAGGAAAGATATACCCATTTGAATGCAGAGTTCCAAAGAATAGCAAGGAGAGATAAGAAAGGCTTCCTCAGTGATTAATGCAATGAAATAGAGGAAAACAATAGAATGGGGAAGACTAGAGATCTCTTCAAGAAAATTAGAGATACTAAGGGAACATTTCATGCAAAGATGGGCACAATAAAGGACAGAAATGGTATGGACCTAACAGAAGCAGAAGATAATAGGAAGAGGTGGCAAGAATACACAGAAGAACTATACAAAAAGATCTTCATGACCCAGATACTCAGGATGGTGTGATCACTCACTTAGGGCCAGACCTCTGGGAATGTGAAGTCAAGTGGGCCTTTAGGAAACATCACTATGAACAAAGCTAGTGGAAGTGACAGAATTCCAGCTGAGCTATTTCAAATCCTGAAAGATGATGCTGTGAAAGTGCTGCATTCAATATGCCAATTTGGAAAACTCAGCAGTGGCCACAGGACTGGAAAAGGTCAGTGTTCATTTCAATCCCAAAGAAAGACAATGCCAAAGAATGCTCATATACCACACAATTGCACTTATCTCACATGCTGGCAAAGTAATGCCCAAAATTCTCAAGCCAGGCTTCAATAGTACATGAACCATGAACTTTCAGATGTTCAAGCTGGATTTAGAAAAGGCAGAGGAACCAGAGATTATATTGCCAACATCTGATGGATCATCAAAAAAGCAAGAGAATTTCAGAAAGCATCTATTTCTGCCTTACTGACTATGCCAAAGCCTTTGACTGTGTGGATCACAATAAACTGTGGAAAATTCTGAAAGAGATGGGAATACTAGATTACCTGACCTGCCTCCTGAGAAATCTGTATGCGGGTCAAGAATCAACAGTTAGAACTGGACATGGAACAACAGACTGGTTCCAAATCAGGAAAGGAGAACATCAAGGTTGTATATTGTCACCCTGCTTATTTAACTTATATGCAGAGTACATCATGAGAAACGCTGGACTGGATCAAATACAAGCTGAAATCAAGATTGCCAGGAGAAATACCAATAACCTCAGATATGCAGATGACAACACACTTACGGCAGAAAGCGAAGAAGAACTAAAGAGCCTCTTACTGAAAATCAAAGAGGAGAGTGAAAAAGTTGGATTAAAACTCAACATTCAGAAAACTAAGATCATGGCATCTGTTCCCATCAGTTCAGTTCAGTCACTCAGTCATGTTGGACTCTTTGCGACCCCATGAATCACAGCATGCCAGGCCTCCCTGTCCGTCACCAACTCCCGGAGTTCACTCAAACTCATATCCATTGAGTTGGTGATGCCATCCAGCCATCTCATCCTCTGGCGTCCCCTTCTCCTCCTGCCCCCAATCCCTCCCAGCATCAGAGTCTTTTCCAATGAGTCAATTCTTCGCATGAGGTGGCCAAAGGACTGGAATTTCAGCTTTAGCATCAGTACTTTCCATCACTTCATGGCAAATAGATGGGAAGACAATGGAAGCAGTGAGAAACTTTATTTTGGGGGGCTTCAAAATCACTGCAGATGGTGACTGCAGCCATGAAATTAAAAGATGGTTGCTCCTTGGAAGAAAAGTTATGACCAACATAGATAGCATATTCAAAAGCAGAGACATTACTTGGCCAACAAAGGTCCATCTAGTCTAAGCTATGGTTTTTCCAGTAGTCATGTATGGATGTGAGAGTTGGACTATAAAGAAAGCTGAGTGCTGAAGAATTGATGCTTTTGAACTGTGGTGTTGGAGAAGACTCTTGAGAGTCCCTTGGACTGCAAGGAGATCCAACCAGTCCATCCTAAAGGAGATAAGTCCTGAATATTCATTGGAAGAACTGATGCTGATGCTGAAGCTCCATTACTTTGGCTACATGATGTGAAGAGCTTACTCACTGGAAACGACCTTGATGCTGGGAAAGATTGAAGGCAAGAGGAGAAGGGGATGACAGAGGATGAGACAGTTAGATGGTGTCACTGACTCAATGCATGTGAGTTTGAGCAAACTTCGAGAGATAGTGAAGGGCAGTGAAGGCTGGCCTGCTGAAGTTCATGGGGTCGCAAAGAGTCAGATAGGACTTAGCAACTGAACAACTTGGAAATGGAAGAGAAGTTATTCCAAAAGACTTTGAGTTGAAATAAAATCATTCATGCTTAAAAGTGTATATTACCTTCAGAATAACAATGATATACTTACTGGAAAAAAATCAATCATTGTGTCAAGTACAAATTGGCACTTGCCATCTATCTCTACAAGGATTAAATCCTATGCAGCTGCAGCTGCTGACTTTCAGCATCTTCTGAAAGGAATTCAGGGTGTAGAGCAGAAATGAGGCACTCTATGCTCAAGGAAATACGGGCAGAACAAGCTTTCAGATGGTTAGGAATTTTCAGGAGTCAATTTTATGAGCCCTGTTCTTGAATCTACTCATATTAAGAAAAGCACTAAAGTCCTTCATGGTTACAACTGCTCCTTGTGACTAGCAGAAACTTTCTGGGAAAATACACGCTCGACTGATGTACTTCTCCTTCACCAAAATCACATATGTACTGACTTTCCCTTTCCTGTTTGGAGCAGTTTCTCAGTGCTATTTAAGGTACTGTCTCCCGGACTATAGTCTTCATTTTGCCCCAAATAAAACTTAACTCGCAACTCTTACACTGTAAAGCTTTACAGTTGGCAATTGCTAAATAGAATATATTGCCACATCTGTCCTATACATTTCCAAGGCATTCCACTGGTCAAATTTAATATTTCACTTTCAGCCATTCATTCATGACTTATTTCTGTTCCTCTGGACACCGCTCAAAGTTAATGTTTCCATGTTCAGAGGACTTTAAGTTAGTTCATTCCATGAAAACCTTCTTTTTCTCTAATGGGGTCTACACAAATGTAGAAAGAATGTTCATCTAAATCAGTTATATTTATGGACACTAAGTGAATCCAATAAATGCAATACAGCTTACTTTAAAAAAGCTAATGAATTTTTTTATTTCAGGGAAGTTAAACAGTCCATATTTAATAACATAACTTATATTTTCTCTTTGGCAGAAGCTCTTTAGCCAAAAATGTGAAATGCATCCCAAGCTATTGTTCTTCCCTCCTACAAACTGTTTCTTAAATCATACAGGGCATTAAATTCAGAAAGGGATAAAATGTTAGAAGTCATGGGCAAATGTAAGAGTTGAACCATAAAGAGGGATGAGCACTGAAGAACTAGTACTTTTGAATTGTACTGGAGAAGACTTTTGAGAGTCTCTTGAACTGCAAGGATATCAAACCAGTCAGTCTTAAAGGAAATGAGCCCTGAATGTTCATTAGAAGAACTGATGATGAAGCTGAAGCTCCAATACTTTGGCCACCTGATGCAAAGAGCTGACTCATTGGAAAAAACCCTGATGCTGGGAAAGATTGAGGTTACAAGCAGAAAGTAGTGACAGAGGATGAGATGTTTGGATGCCATCATTGACTCAACGGACATGACTTTGAGCAAACTCCGGGAGATGGTGAAAGACAGGGGAGGCTGGCATGCTGCAGTCTATGAGGTTGCAAAGAGTTGGACACAACTTAGCAACTGAAAAATAACAATGACATGATGGACTCGTTTAATACAACACAGTCTGGATCCCCCAAAGCATTGTCCCCAATATACACACAGAACAACCAAATGGAGTCCAACCTGGAAGTCATCTGAAATCAACACAGAGAGAAAAGAGGTTCCCGCCAACCCTCTGTGTTCCACATCTGTCCTCATTCTTCCAACTTCTGTTGGAAGATCTATCAGGGCAAACCATCTACCAAAGGCTGACTTTCCAATTGCTCTCGGAAATTCAAGAAAACTTGCAAAATTCTCAAGAACATGTATCAAAGTCCAGCGTCAGCTCATGCCAATCACTGCTTCATTTTCTGAAAATGTTGTGTGCACAGATTAGTTTCATGAGAAAAATAATTTAACATGAGCTCATTTTTAGCAGGTTTGGGTGTGCTAAGAAGTGAAAAATCCAAAGACTGAAGCTTAAAAACCCTCCCAAGCCCACCTCAGAGAAGAGTTTGATATGTCTAAGTCATTTACTTCACTGAGGGCTATTGGTTAACAGCTGAAACTGAAAAACTTTCTGACCTCAATCCCTGGCTAATGATGGTGTGTTAAATTAATATCACTGAAAAGGATCTATGCAATTTAATCATCTATAATGATTACATCTATTAAATTGTATAAATCCTTTCCAGTGACATTAATTGAATAAGCTGTAGCTAGAAGACACGAGCATTATCACTGAATCCAAACCTGTTTCCAATTGTTTTGCTTCAGTTTCCTACAAACATAATGCAATGGAGCATAGGTTCCAAAACACAGTTCTGTGCCCACACTACCTTCTCAGATGAACTGCTTCTCTTCAGTCAGCCAGTTCAGTCGCTCAGTCATGTCCGACTCTTGGCGACCCTGTGGACTGTAGCACGCCAGGCTTCCCTGTCCATCACCAACTCCCGGAGCTTGCTCAAACTCGTGTCCCTCGAGTCGGTGATGCCATCCAACCATCTCATCCTCTGTCGTCCCCTTCTCCTCCTGCCTTCAAACTTTCCCAGCATCAGGGTCTTTTCCAATGAGTCAGTTCTTCGCATCAGGTGGCCGAAGTATTGGAGCTTCACAATCAACCCTTGCTGTGAATCCTTTCGGACTGACTGGTTGGATCTCCTTGCTTTTCTTCTGTGCATGCTAGATGGCAGAGCACGGGGTTGCTGGGTAGTGTTTGGTTCCACTGAACAAGTAACATGTGCTCCTACAAGCCGTAAGAAGGGATCTCCACTGTCCACAGTGAAGGGTACACGTAAAGGGTGCCCAGGGCAACGTGCGCTCCCTTCTCCACACAGAGCTGAGTCCATGAGAGTGAGGCACGGTGACCCGGGAGGTGGTGACCCTCAGAGCCCGTTCACAGCAGTAAGTCCAGCAGTGGCCCTGGCTTCCCCACAGCTGTAATCTCAGTGCCCAGAACACTGCCTGTCATGAAGCAGACAGTTATCAACGTTTTGTGGAATGAATATGTAGTCGAATGAGTGGGGACAGGAGCCTGGGGACATTAAACATCAAAGGGAACAAGGAGAAACGCAGGAGGAAAGGGCGGACTAGAGGAGGAGAAGCAACTCTATAGATTGAAGTCTCAGAACATGGCCTTGAGCATTTATAACACTTTGCTTGACATTCCCAGGCTTCCCAAGTGGCAAAATACTGTTTATATTAGTACTCACAGTCCTGCATTTTTGCCTACCCAATCATGTCGTCATGGAGACAACAGATAAATGCACAACCACAACATATCCATATAACTGCACCACATGCTGGAGGTGATTGGAAAGAAATCCAAGAAACTGTAAACTCTAGAATAAATACATTTAAGCATCCCATAGACTTTGGAGTTTCCCCTGAGACTCAGGGGTAAAGAATCTGCCCGCCAATGCAGGAGACCTAGGTTAGATCCCTGGGTTGGGAAGATCCCCTAGAGAAGGAAATGGCAACCCACTCCAGTATTCTTGTCTGGAGAATCCCATGGACAAAGGAGTCTGGGGGACTACAGTCCTTTCTATGGTTTGTATTCCATTTAGTTTTCATATTATTTCCAACCAGGTCTTTTAAATATGATCTGTTTACAAAATCACTTCTTCCGTTATAGCCTGTACATAATAGTTATGACAGTGGTAAGTTCACATGGTAAAATTTGCAAACACGCCAAAACGCAGAAGTGAAAAGCAAATTCCCGTCCCCTCCCCAATTGTCAGCCCCACGACCCAAAGTTTCTGTGTATCCTTCTAGAAATTTCCCATGCATGCACAAACATGTATTCATATATATTTCCATTTTTTACCATGAATTTATTCTCCAATTGGACATAAAGAAAAGACTTTCCTGATTGGAAATTTTTATTCTAGTCACATTTAGTGATATAAAATAATAACGTGCTATCTATGGTTTTATTTCCTGTTTATTTATATACAGCATGTGCTTTTTTAAAAGCCTTTTGCTTGACAATAACTAGAGTCACAGGAAATCATAATGGTAATCTGGACAGGTTTCATATACCCTTCATGCTATTTCTCCCAATGTTATTGCTGCTTAGTTGCTCAGCTGTGTCTGACTCTGTGTGACCCTATAGACTGTAGCCCGCCAGACTCCTCTGTCCATGGGATTCTCCAGGCAAGAATACTGGAGTGGGTGGCCATTCCCTTCTCCAAGAGATCTTCCAGACCTGCATATATTATATGTATATACTTAAATGTGCTAAATGCAATATTTTAAAAGGTCAACAGAGTTCATAAATTGAATGCCTGTAATTAACATGCTGGGTTTCTTAATCTATTTTTCTCTCATTTTATGTAGCCTATGGAAGCCAAATTGATGTTTTTGTATGCAGAATAGATATACTGGAGCTTTCAGGTGAATCTTTAATGAAGGTCATAATACTACTTAGACCCTTTCCAGAAAGATGTGGAAAACACATTAATTCTAGAGCAGGTAATGTATATAAGCAGAAACCTTTCATGTCCGATCACCGACAGCAATGCAGTGTTTCAGAATCTGTATGCAAGCAGCTAGAAACGCCACATCTTTTGAAAAGTCTGAGACCAAACTGAGCAAATGAAAGGAGCCCACAGAGAGAGACCACACTTCAGTGAGCCTAGTTTCAAATGGAATTAGGGGGTCAGGCGTAAAAGAGAGCCTCATTTTCCATTCCTAGAAAAACCCAGAGCAATGCAGGCAACTAAATCCCATCCCCAGAGCATGTCTGCCTCGGCTGGGCAGCTTGGCTTATTAACCCCCAACCTGCTGGACTCATTCCCCAAGCTGGCTTTTCTCAGGTTTTTCCTTGAAATTCCGCAGATCCAGTTCCCCATCTGTTCAAGCCCACGCACTTTATAAGGAAGGCCCTGCTCCTCGCTGATGACGGCCTCCTGCATTCATTTCTCCACCTTCAGTTGGCGGGTCTGACACACACGGGAGCATCCGACGTGATGCGTCTTCCACTGGTTCAAGGAAGACCACTGGGGCTAGTTCATGCTTTTCTCCTGGTACCAGGCGTGCAAGGTGTGCACACTTAATAACGTACACATATAGGCAAAGCTGTTATTTTTTTAAAAATGAAGACTATTCATTCAACAAACATTGACTGGGCACCTGCCACGGTCCTGACAGTGAACGAGACACAGGAGATAGAAAAACGAGCAGGATAAATGTGTGAGGTTCTCAGGGCATTGTCTGAGAATCAGGGGAGGGAAACTGATTTCATCAAACGTGGTGTATCCATCTGCAAACTCTGTATCAGTTATCCCATCCACTGTGCTTCCTGACTATACCTGCAGGAGTCAGAGATGACACGGCAGAGGATGCGGAGCCAGGAGGAGGAGGAGGAGAAAGCGGCAGTTACATCTATGATGAAGCCTTTTGACCTAAGTCATGATCAGTAGCCGTAAAAATGAAAGTTAGTGAAAGTTGCTCAGTCATGTCCGACTCTTTGCAACCTCATGGACTTTGAGTGTCCATGACATTCTCCAAGCCAGAATACTGGAGCGGGTAGCCTTTCCCTTCTCCAGGGGAATCTCTTCCCAACCTACAGGTCAAACCCACGTCTCCCGCATTGCAGACAGATTCTTTACCAGCTGAGCCAAAAGGGAAGCCCAAGAAGACTGGAATGGGTAGCCTATCCATTCTCCAGTGGATCTTCCCGACCCAGGAATCAAATTGGGATCTCCTACATTGCAGGCGGATCCTTTACCAAATGAGCTATCAGGAAAGCCCAAGCCTTAAAAGGGACCAGTCTAGTACAAAAAAAATCACATTCATTTTGTGCACCACAAAGCAGTATAAGTTATCACAGATGAGTAGGGGCTTCCCAGGGGGCTCAGTAGTAATGGATCCTCCTGCCAAGGCAGGAGACCTGGGCTCAATCCCCCTGGGTCGGGAAGATCCCCTGGAGGAGGAAATGGCAGCCCCACTCCAGTATTCTTGCCTGGAAAATCCCACGGACAGAGGAACCTGGTGGGCTACAGTCCATTGGGGTACCAAAGAGTCAGACATGACTGAGTGACTGAGTATGCATGCACGGAAGGACATTCTGGAGGATACAAGCTGTATGGGCAGAAATGACCTCAGTGGCTGCCAGCAGTGGGGGATTTTGTCGTGCATAAGCTATCCTGTAGCTGCAGGACAGCCCTGCCTGATGGCAACGTTAGGCAGAGCAACGTCGTGGCTCCCTCAGCCCCTCCCACTGGATCCCGTTAGTGATTCCCACCAGCCTAATTCAACCAGAAGCCGGAGGCAATAGAGCCCCTGTGACAGGTACCGGTGGTGGGGCGGGCGGTGCCCTGGGAAAGTTACAGGAAGAGAAATAGACCAACTCAGTTCGGCAAGACTTCTGAAGGCCTGGCGTTTGGCTTCGAACCTCCATCAAGGATTCCAGAGAGTGAAGCAGAGACTACAGAGTCTGCAAATTATATCTATACATGTTCACTGAAATCCGAGTTGACATTTTTGCAAAGGTGCTAAGTAGGCTTTGAGGAAGAGGGTTGTTATATAATAGATGCAGGATAAGAAGGCTGACTCCAAAGGGAATGGATTTCAGCATGATTGCTGAGAATTACTGAATTCAGCAGCAAAACACACAGCCCTCTTAGAATATTTCATTTTCAAAAGCTTCTGAAAAAGCACTTGGGCGAAACTTTCCTAAAGACTAGAAAGAAATATGATGTCGAGCATATATTTTAACTCAGTTCTGCTAAGAGTGTGGTAAGCCCCTCAGAAAGCCTGATATTATATAAGTTATATATATAAAAGATAATTTTAAAAAAATGTTAAGAGGGGGAAAAAAGTATGCAATCCATAAAGGATTTACATTTTATTACTAGGAAATATTTCTGGCAGGGATCTCATAAACATATTTTTCATTAGATTGGCTAAGTGCATACAAACAAGTAAATATTTGTCTATCTGTCCACTAGTGGGCTGTTTAATCGTCCTCATTATAGTGAGTATTTATGTACTGAATTTATTTCTGGAATGCTTTCTAAATATTATCTGATTAATAGCTGTGCCAGCCCTGGGTTGGGCAGGCAGCGTGCCACCCACTCTGATACAAAAACAGAGAACTGGAATGTGTTCTGGGATGAGGGGCAGGAGTGGTCTGCGTCCATCTGGGCTGGTGTGACTCAATATCGTACCCTGGGCGGCTCACCCACAACAGAAACCTCCTTCTCAGGTCTGGAGGCTGGGATTCCTTGGTTGGGATGCCCACACGGTCAGCTGCTGGGGCAGGCGGAAGCTTCTTGACTTTTTACTGTGGCAGGAAAAGGTTCAGCAAGCTCTCAGGGGTTCCTTTTTAAAAAATATATTTTACGGAAGTATCCTTGATGTACAGCGTGCTAATTTCTGCTGCTGTTGCTGTTCAGTCGCTCAGTCGTGTCCGACTCTTGGTGACCCGTGGACTGCAGCACGCAGGCCTCCCTATCCTCCACCATCTCCCGGAATTTGCTCAACTTCCTGTCTATTGAGTCGGTGGTGCTATCCCTGCTGCACAGCCAAGTGATCCAGTTATACACGCATATACATATTCCTGTTCATATTCTTTCCATTGAGGTTTATCACCGGATACTGAATACAGCTCCCTGTGCTGCACAAGGATCTTGTCTATCTATTCTAGATGTACCAGTTTGCATCTGTTAATCCCAAACTCCCAAACCATCCCGTCCCCACCCCCTCCCTCAGGGGTTCCTTTCTTAAGGGCAAAACTTCCATCACCTTCATGACCTAATTATCTCTCCAAGGCTCCAGCTCCTAATATCACCACATGGGGGGTTAGGATTTCAACATGTGAATCTGGGGGGAGGGACACATGCAATCTACTACAGTCCCTAAGGTGGCAAAGAATCGGACACCACTGAGCGACTGAGCACGCGTGTGCGCACACACGCACACACACACACAATCAGTCCTTCCCAGGGGGACTATATTACATCTGAGATTTCTTCACAGAAAAAGAGATGATTTTTTTTTCTCATTTTCCCCTACAAGCAGTTTGCCTAGCCAAATAACTGAGTGGAAGAAGGGGGGTGGGGAATAAATGATGTAGAATATTAGAAGAGTTGGGCTCCAAAATCATTGCAGATGGTGACTGCAGCCATGAAATTAAAAGATGCTTGCTCCTTGGAAGAAAAGTTATGACCAACCTAGACAGCATATTGAAAAGCAGAGACATTACTTTGCCAAAAAAAGGTCCATCTAGTCAAAGCTATGGTTTTTCTAGTGGTCATGTATGAATGTGAGTTGGACTATAAAGAAAGCTGAGTGCCAAACAATTGATGCTTTTGAACTGTGGTGTTGGAGAAGACTCTTGAGAGTCCCTTGGACTGCAAGGAGATCCAACCAGTCCATCCTAAAGGAGATCAGTCCTAAATATTCATTGTAAGGACTGATGCTGAAGCTGAAACTCCAATACTTTGGCCACCTGATGTGAAGAACTGACTCCTTAGAACAGACCCTGATGGCTGGGAAAGATTGAAGGCAGGAGGAGAAGCGGGTGACAGAGGATGAGATGGTTGGATGGCATCATCGACTCGATGGACATGAGTTTGAGTAAGCTCTGGGACTTGGTGATGGACAGGGAGGCCTGGCGTGCTGCAGGCCATGGGGTCGCAAAGGTTCGGCCACGACTGAGCGACTGAACTGACCTGCCCTGGGCTGTGAACCAACCTGAGGAGGCAGCGGTAGAAAGGCAGAGGGAGGGTGAACCAGGACGACTTAGTTACAACAGGAGAAGGGCAGAAGCGCTCCCCTGTAGACGCTGCTTTTGTAGACACTCCAGCTACATAAACACAGCCAGTGGCTCCAAGCCGCAGGAAGGCGATTTCAGCTGAGTCTCAGAAAGGCGTTTCTCATCTCACAGGCACCTCATCCCTGAAGGTGGAGAAAAAGGCCCCTTTCCTCCCAGAGGGCTCCGTGGTCTGTAATCTGCTTTATATCCACCAGCAGCGCAAGTCTGGTTACAAGGAAATGCTCAGGTGGTAGGTACTGAAATGAGACACTCAGGCACGGATAGAGTGACCTACAAGGGACCCTATGTCTAATTAGCAATATATTTGGGTTAAAAACTAAAGACTTTGATTCGTAGCTCTAACAGTTATTCTGTCATCAGACAAAGACAATTACAGTTCCAAGCACCATATATATGACTTCATTTGTGAGTTATTGTGTGATCGTTCGCAGCTCATCTTTTTTTTTTTTTTAAGAATAAAATCAATTCCAATTTTTGAGACTCAAAAGCGTAGACAATAATACAATTCATCATAAACATAAGAAATAAAGAGAAAATGAGATGAAAGTAAAGATAATAAAGGAATTAATCATAAATAAATATCCTAAAAATAACAATGGTTTCCTTCTAGGCTTTTCTATGCATACTGCTTATGTGAAAGAGATTGTATTTGTCAACAGTATTGTATTCTGCATTTCCCCCCATAATGTTATGAGGATTTGTTAATGTAATAACCAAAGTAATGAAAAAATATTATCTTATTCTTTCTCTATAGTTATTATTCATGTAAATCTCCACCCTTGGCTTTAATTTTTGCCTTATATTTTACCACTATTACTATGATTAATTTATAATTATGAAAGATATCTGTGGGCGTAAGGGTAAAATTTCAAAATAGCATGGAAAAGTAATAGTAAAAATGCAAATTATTCCTCCTCTCTATGATCACCACCAAGACCAGCATCACCACAACTTGGATGGTACCACTTCTGGGTCTCCTGGCAGCTCCCTCTACAGTCTGGGAAAGAAGCTTAGCAAGAAGCTCACTTCCTCTTTAAAATTTATTTTATTGAAATATAGTTGACTTACCATGTTGTGTTAATATCTGCTGTACAGCAAAGTGACTCAGCTGTACTTATATATGTGTATGTGCGCTTAGTCGCTTCCATTGTGTCCGGCCCTTTGCAACCCCACGGACTGCAGCCCGCCAGGCTCCTCTGTCTACGGAATTCTCCAGGCAACAATACTGGAGTGGGTTGCCATGCCCTTCTCCAGGGAATCTTCTTGACCCAGGGATCGAACTTCATCTCTTATGTCTCCTGCATTGCAGATTGCAGGCGGGTTCTTTACCACTAGCACCACCTGGGAAGCATACAAATTATATAAATAATGAGTATATATATATATATATTAATATTTTTAAACATTTAAACATTATTTTTTAAATATTTAAACATTATTTTTAAAATATTCTTTTCCATTATGGTTTATCACAGGACACTGAATATAGCTCCCTGTGCTATATAGTAGGATCTTATTGTTTGTCCCGTGTGTAATAGTCTGCATCTGCTAATCTCAATCCGTTCCTCCTTCACCCTTTCTCCCCCTTGGCAACCACAAGTCTGTTCTCCACGTGGGAGAAGCTGGTGTCATGCTTTCCCATACAAGTAAGCCCCTGGAGAAGGGAATGGCAACCCACTCCAGTATCCCATGGACAGAGGAGCCTGGCGGGCTACAGTCCACGGGGTCGCAATGAGCCGGACACGACTGAGCGACGGTCACTCACTCATACAAGTAAGCCGCGGGCCTGGCATCATGTAACATCACTTGCAGAACGTTCCTTCTCTCCCACGGCCCGCAGTGCCCTGGTGTCAGCCGGAGGCAACAGCCTCAGCTCTCCAGGTGGGAGACAGGAGGGTGGGCTTCACAGGAATTGCCTGGCTCCCCTTCCACAAAGCAGTCGCTTTGTTCATTTGCGGTTTCTCTCTGTAGCTGCTCCACCGCCAGCATGTTAGTGACTAGAGTGCCTCCCTAGCGGATGGGTCTCCGTAGGCTGAAAGCGTCTTTTACGGATACCATGACTTCCTCTTTGAGGATATATTAGTATTTGTCCATGTGATCCCATCCTCTTTCTTAGAGGAATTCTCAAAATTTTAATCTGCTGCTTCTCTCTTGGCTTTTCAGTCGCTTATAACCACAGTCCCTTTTGTATGTCTTTACTCTTATGTCAAGTTTTGAGGGAAGAGAGATTTAACTATATAAGCTTTGTCCACCACTGTGAAACAGAACCTTAAATATTATTTGAATGGATAATCATCTTGGTGCTGTCTTCAACATTTCTTCCTAGGAGAAATACTTATTTCTAGCTTTCCAGTGTTATAAACAACACAGCAATAATTTTTAATGAGCTCAAACATTCTCCCATATTTTAGAACATCTTGACTACGTATTTTCCACAATTTTTCTAAAGAATGTACTTGATCTGTTAGCATATTAAATGCACATGAAGTGTGTTGCATCTTACCAGATTTTTGTTTTCCTTTTATTCCTGCTATAGACTTTAAATATATATTTGTACATAGTTTGTTGATTAGACAATTAAAATCTAAAGAGTATATTTTCCTCATGCTCATTTTATTGCTTTATTCTGAGAATGTTGTTCTTTATTAAGATAATAGGCGATTATCCCCATTTTTCTTCATTTTTATGGTGCAATATTCTTTTGTTTTTATATTTAGCTAGTTAAATATATCTGGAATTAAGTTTAGGATATAATATGTGCTAAGAATATTGATTTATACAATAAATGACATTGAGGAAAATAGCTAGGTTCTTGAAAAAAAATGGACCATTCCTTATTCTACTAGTTGGTGATATTTGTAATGCATATTAATTTCTTTCCATAAATATCTTTTAATAAAATCTGTAGAATAACAAATAAAAATTTAGAATGCCGGTTTGTGAAGATGAACTCCATTTCCACATGAAATACAGATAATTTGCATGGAAGTGACAGATCTGCAGGTTTAAACAAGACTCCTGACAACATCTCTGGCCTGCTTTGCATTGAGAAAGCCCTACAAGTGACCTCACATTTTCCTTGTTCTGACTGAGGGTGAACTACGGGGACTTGACGTAGTCTCTTCTGCTGAAGCACCACCAGGGTGCCTTGGGATTTTTATGTCAGAAAGGCTATTCCTGGGGGAGACAGCAATGTCGGTTTTGATTTAAAACTCATCTTCCTGAGGCATTTTGATTTAGGATTCTGTATTTTATATCCTTCCATGACGCATCTTCATTAACATTTAGCAAGGCATGTGAAGATCTTTTCCCCACTTCTAAAAAAAATCTAAGTCTTTGTTTCAGTGCATTGAATAGTTCCTCTTCCCTCTCTGGCCCAATCTTTGTTTTAAAAAAATTTTTTTTAAATAAAAATTTGTTTTTTGGCTGCACTTTGCAGCACATGGGAATCTTAGTTTCCTGACCAGGGACTGAACCTGTGCCCTGTACATTGGAGGGTAGAATCTTAACCACTGGACCTCCAGGGAAGTGCCCTCCACCCACCACACCCAATTTTTAAAAAGTGACCTCAGCCCTCAGAAGAACTGACCTGGCTGGAAAAGTCTAATCAAACTGGGATAAACCAAACAGTCCTCTCTGGAAGACAGACAGAATCAATAAACCAAACAGTTCCCTCTGGAAGATAAACAGAATCAATACCATAGTTGCTGTTTCATGAGCGTTTTGCTGAGTAGGAGGACACGATGTACAGAAAGAGGAGAGAGTGCCAGTGGAGGGTCCAGGGAAGAAGAGGCGGGATAGTCAAGGCTTAGTCTTGCAGATGAGGCTCTGCATTTGGGGCAGGAAAGATGCCACCAGAGCAGTGTCCCATCCACGTGTGTGCATGCTCAATCGCTTCAGTTGTGTCTGACTCTTTGCGACCCCTTGGACTGCAGCCCACCAGGCTCCTCTGTCCATGGGATTCCCCAGGCAAGAATACTGGAGTGGGTTGCCATGCCCTCCTCCAGGGCATCTTCCCGACCTAGGGATCGAACCTGCGTTTCCTGCATTACAGACAGATTTATCACTGAGCCACTGGGAAGCCCCCCGCCCCAACCATCCACGTGGTGGTGAATCAAATCTCTCTATGACCTCAACCGCTTCTGGAGGTCATCAACTCCCTATATATAGTCGGCACACTCACTCAAACCATACACAACAGAATCCAGTGCCAACAGATGCTGCAAACTTCTCATTCATGAAACTGAAGAATTCACGTCGAGAATCACTGCCTGGAACCGGGAAGAGGATCAGCAGAAACACGTCAGTTACACAAGCATCAAAATGGCCTTTACACATCTCAACAGAAATGTGACATTTACATCACAGGTTTGTGCCCTGAAGAGAAGAGCCCTCCTCTCCGCATCTGTGAAATGAGAGATCCAGACAGGTAACCTCAAAGGCTCCTGTGACTTTGCACATTGAGACCTCGGTGGTCCATTTCCCATCATGGTTCAAAGGCAGCCTTCCCAAGAGGGTAAATGTGCCACCTTCGTCCAGCAGAGGGGCCCCAAGGAAGTTACACGGAGAACCACCCGTGGGCCAGCATGGAGGAGGTGACGTGGGGACCGGCTGTGCCCTGCCCCTCTCTGCCCTTCCTCCTCTTGCTGCATTCTCTTAGACACCTGACTCCAGGGCTCCACAGCCCTGAACCAGAGAAGAATGACTTGGTCCACACGATCCATCTAAGATGCTGTACCTCTTGGACTGCAAGGAAATCCAACCAGTCCATCCTAAAGGAGACCAGTCCTGGGTGTTCACTGAAAGGACTGATGTTGAAGCTGAAACTCCAATACTTTGGCCACCTTATGCGAAGAGCTGACTCATTTGAAAAGACCCTGATTCTGGGAAAGATGGAGGGCAGGAGGATAAGTGGGCGACAGAGGATGAGATGGTTGGATGGCATCACTGACTCAATGGACAAGGGTTTGGGTGGACTCCCGGAGTTGGTGATGGACAGGGAGGCCTGCTGTGCTGCGGTTCACGGGGTCGCAAAGAGTCAGACACGACTGAGAAACTGAACTGAACTGAACTAGCACAACACTGCAAATCAACTATACTTCAATACTTTTTTTTTTTTTTAATAAAAGAGAGGCAGATATTTGGATTATTTCGGAGAAAAAATAGGAAGGAGAAAAGAGATACTGAGAGAAAGTCAGATAATTCCATTTAAATTCCTGCTCTTTCTGGGATAAGCACCACATTCGTGTCAAACGGCTTTGTTCTCCAATAGCCCAGTGTATATTTACACATATTTGTTTTTTTTTCTTTTTACATTTTTTTATTGGAGTATAGTTGATTTATAATTTTGTGTTAGTTTCAGGTGTATAGGAGAGTGAATCAGTTATACATATAAACATATCCACTTTTTAAAGAATCTTTTCCCATATAGGCCATTTCAGAGTATTGAGTAAAGTTCCCTCTGCTATAGAGCAGGTTCTTATTAGCTATGTTTTATTTGTGGTAGTATGTAACTGGAGAAGGCAATGGCACCCCACTCCAGTACTCTTGCCTGGAAAATCCCATGGACAGAGTAGCCTGGTGGGCTGCAGTCCGTGGGGTCACTAAGAGTCGGACACGACTGAGCGACTTCACTTTCACTTTTCACTTTCATGCATTGGAGAAGGAAATGGCAACCCACTCCAGTGTTCTTGCCTGGAGAATCCCAGGGACGGGGGAGCCTTGGTGGGCTGCCGTCTATGGGGTCACACAGAGTCGGACACGACTGAAGTGACTTAGCAGCAGTATGTAACTAAATATACTTTCAACACTTTTTTCCCTGTTACCTCTTATTCCAATGGTTTTGCCACTTATCTTGACTGTGTATCAGAATCACTATATTAGGGCTGAAATAAAAATAAGTGTGTGTGTGTGCATGCTCAGTTGTGTCTGATTCTTTGGGACCCCATAGACTGTAGCCCACCAGGATCCTCTGTCCATGGGATTTTCCAGGGAAGAATACTGGAGTGGGTTGTCATTTCCTTCTTCAGGGGATCGTCCCAACTCAGGGATCAAATCTACATGTCCAGCATCGCCTGCACTGGCAGGCAGATTCTTTACCACTAATGCCACCTGGCATAGGAAATGCATTTATTCTATCTAATTTTTTTTTTTTTTTGGCACAGCTTGCAGGATCTTAGTTCTGACCAGGAATTGAACCTGGGCCCTTGGCAGTGAAAGCGCTGAGTTCTAACCACTGGGAAACCCAGGACTTCCCCCCATCTAGAACTGTATATCATTAAAAACGGCATGACCCATGGAGGGGCTGGTTAAGCCTATGTCTGCTAGTCTTACCGTCTCTGAGTTCTCTTCCAACTCTGAAATCCTGAGGCACCTGTCAACACCAGACATGAGCTGCCATGAACAATGATGATTTTTCAGTTGTTCACTGAAATCAAAGTGTAACGCAGACACGGCTTCGCAGCTGTGAGATGACGAGCATGGGGCTTGTCTAGCTGATGTCACGCTGAACACCAAGTCAGCGAACTTTGTCTAAAGTTTCAGCTTAAGGTAGCTGTGAAGGGAACCTAGGTCCCCTTGGGACACCAAGCATTTTCCTCCTGAGTTGGGCTGGGATTTCCTTTTATCAGCCATTCCTTAAGGCCCTGGAGATTTCCACCAGAATGCAAATATGTGCCCTTGGCGAGAAGAGACTGAATAATTATAGTTACTAATCTGTGTGTGGATGTGAGAGTTGGACTATAAAGAAGGCTGAGCACCGAAGAATTGATGCTTTCAAACTGTGGTGTTGGAGAAGACTCTTGAGAGTCCCTTGGATTGCAAGGAGATCAAACCAGTCCATCCTAAAAGAAATCAACCCTGACTTCAGTCCTGGAAGGACTGATGCTGAAGCTGAAGCTCCAACACTTTGGCCACCTAATGAGAAGAAATGACTCATTGGAAAAAACCCTGCTGCTGGGAAAGATTGACGGCAAAAGGAGAAGGGAGTGGCAGAGGATGAGATGGTTGAATGGCATCACCGACTCAATGGACATGAGTCTGAATAAACTCCGGGAGAGAGTGGAGGGCAGGGAAGCCTGGTGTGTGGCAGTTCACGGGGTCAAAAAGAGTCGGACGTGACTTAGCAACTGAACAACAAAAACAACCCATGAACAAAGCCTTTATTTGAAGGGCTGTCTTAGAAAGCTTTCACATCAATGAACTCATTTGATCCTTACAACAGCCCTGAGGAGAAGGCCAAGAGGAAGGATCACATATTAGCAAGAGATGAGAAAGTCCAGCTCAGAGAACTTACCTGGCTTGGCAAAGAGCATCCTCAGAAGGGAACAGATCCCAGTCCAGAAGGCAGGCTTCTGGGGCTGGCCCAGGCTCTCTTCACTGTATGTGAGTTTATCACTGGTCTTGGGTCCTGAAGCTGGAACGCTCACAGCCATTCCCACATCAAGTCAGGGGCTGGAGGATCCTTCTAACTCAAATGTCCTCAGAAGGAGTCATGAGAAGAGCAGCAGAAAGGGAAGGCAGCCACTGAGAGACACAGACCATGGACTATTGGAGAATGGAGGCGTCAGGCCACACTCACTGACCTATTCACGCATCAGCACTTTCTGAACCTCTGCTCCATGCTAGGCGCTTTGCTAGGTGATACACACACGCAGGACAGACAACTGTGTGTGTGTTCACTCACTCAGTCATGTCTGACTCTTTGTGACCCTATGGACTGCAGCCCACCAGGCTCCTCTGCCCATGGGATTCTCCAGGCAAGAATTCTGGAGTGGGTTGCCATGCCCTCCTCCAGGGGATCCTCCCGACCCAGGGATCGAACCCATCTCCTGCACTGGCAGGCAGAATCTTTACCAGTAGCACAGGGGGAGGTTCTGAGCCCCTAGAGAGCAGAGTTAACACAAAGGCAAGAGGAGGGATGGAGATGCTGTTTAGAATACTGTCTGCTTCCTGCCTGGAGTCGCCTATTGAAATGCCTCTCCCTAAGGTGGGGGGTGGCATTAATATTTCTCTCTTTTCAGGCCACCTTACTGCTGTCCAGGGCAACAGATTTTTCTCTCACACTTCATCCTGCCCCCACAGCTTCCAGGGAGAAGCTGCCTTCAAGCCAGAGCATCGATCTGCACCTACAGAGGAATCAATGTGGGCGTCTGGAAATGAAGCACAGCCTGGAGTGGAGGTGTTCGGCTTTGGCACACAGCCACCTCCCCTGAGCTGGGGGCATCCAGATTAAAACACATGCTCTGTCTCAGAGCGTTTAAGGAATAATTCATCACCTGCATTCCACCTAAACATGGCTAAAACCTCAAATAAGCAATATTTCCTCGTTATTTATAAACTTTCAGAAGAAAAAGGCAGATCTCCAGAAAGGAAGCTGGTTTAAAGACTTGGCCGCTTTGTTTTCACACTATGCCTGCATCAGTACGTATTCCTAAAATGGACATCAAATCTCCTACACCTGTTAACTCTCCCTCCATTATCTTTTAAGGTAAGTTTCCAAAAGAATTTTCAGTTTTCTAAATGCTACGTGGGTCATGTCAATTCCTGCTTAAAGAGACAGGAGGGGAAGTCTGCAATTTTATACAGATTTCTAGCAAAAACGATGGAACTAAAAAGGCTGTGTAGGGGTCATCAGTTAAATCACATTTAATAATCATAAGTCTAATTTCTAACACATTTTGATAAATCAAATTTCCACCAGAGTATTTATTTATATTCAAAGAAAACTTCCTCTCATTTCTATTTAATCTTTTTCCTGTTTCTCCCATCTTCACCCTGAAACCAGGTCGATTTCCTGCCCCAGTACCACCACTAGAAAAAGAGGAATGATCATTCTTAAAGGACCATAAGAGTAAAACCCACTGCAGTACAACAAAGACACTTGCTCCCCAATATCCACCACACACTATCCACAACAGCCAGGACACGGAAGCAACCTAGACGGCCATCAACACATGAATGGATAACGTAGCTGTGGTACGTACATACAGTGGAATATTACTCAGCCATAAAAAGGGGAAATTTGAGTCAATTGAACTGAGGTGGACAAATCTAGAGCCTGTTACACAGAGTGAAGTTAAGTCAGAAAGAGAAAAACAAATATTGCATATTAATGCATGTACATGGGATCGAGAAAAATGGTGCTGATGAACCTACTTGCAGGGAAGGAACAGAGACGCAGATGTAGAGGATGGATTTGTTGACACGGGAGGGGAAGGAGAGGGTAGGATGAATTGAGAGAGTAGCTTTGAAATACATATACTACCATGGTTGACACAGATAGCTAATGGGAAATTGCTGTACAGCATAGGGAGCTCAGCTTGATGCTCTGTGATGACCTAGAGCAGTGGGATGGGGTGAGGGAGGGAGGTGGGAGGCTGGCTCAAGAGAGAGGGGACACACGTGTGCATACAGCTAATTCATGTTGTCGTACAGCAGAAACCATCACAGCATTGTCATGCAACTATCCTCCAGTTAAAAATACAGACCAGGAGTAGAAAGCATATATTTTATAAGGAAACGAATATTTAAAAGAATAGATTGGTGGCTGCCACCAGAGGTGAGGGCAGGGAGGGGTGCGGGTGGTCCAAATGGGTGAAAGGGGTCAAAAGTGACAAACCTCCAGTTATAAGATATATAAGCCCTGGGGACGTGATGTACGGCTTGGTGACCACTATTAACAACATTGGACGGCTGTACTTGAAAACATGTGAAAGTTTCTAAAAGAGTAGATCTTTAAAAAATCCTCATCACAAGGAAAAAGGTGTGTAACTATGTGTGGTGATTCAGTGCAGTTCAGTTCAGTCCCTCAGTCGTGTCTGATTCTTTGTGACCCCAAGAACCGCACGCAGCACGCCAGGCCTCCCCGTCCATCACTAACTCTCAGAGTCCACCCAAACCCATGTCCATTGAGTTAGTGATGCCATCCAACCAACTCATCCTCTGTCGTCCCCTTCTCCTTCTGCCCTCAATCTTTCCCAGAATCAGGGTCTCTTCAAATGAGTCAGCTCTTCACATCAAGTGGCCAAAGTATTGGAGTTTCAGATTCAACATCAGTCCTTCCAATGAATATCCAGGACTGATCTCCTTTAGGATGGACTGGTTGGATCTCCTTGCAGTCCAAGGGACTCTCAAGAGTCTTCTCCAACACCACAGTTCAAAAGCATCCATTCTTTGGCGCTAAGCTTTCTTCACAGTCCAACTCTCATATCCATACATGACCACTGGAAAAAGCACAGCCTTGACTAGATGGATCTTCATTGACAAAGTAATGTCTCTGCTTTTCAATATGCTGTCTAGGTTGGTCATAACTTTCCTTCCAAGGAGTAAGTGTCTTTTAATTTCATAGCTGCAGTCACCATCTGCAGTGATTTTTGAGCGCAAAAAAATAAAGTCTGACACTGTTTCCACTGTTTCCCCATCTATCTGCTGTGGAGTGATGGGACCAGTTGCCATGATCTTCGTTTTCTGAATGTTGAGCTTTAGGCCAACTTTTTCACTCTCCTCTTTCACTTTCATCAAGAGGCTCTTTAGTTCTTCTTCACGTTCTGCCATAAGGGTGGTGTCATCTGCATATCTGAGGTTATTGATATTTCTCCCGGCAATCTTGATTCCAGCTTGTGCTTCTTCCAGCCCAGGGTTTCTCATGATGTACTCTGCATATAAGTTAAATAAGCACGGTAACAGTATACAGCCTTGACGTACTCCTTTTCCTATTTGGAACCAGTCTGTTGTTCCATGTCCAGTTCTAACTGCTGCTTGGTGATGGGTGTTAATTAAACTTATTGTGGTGATCATTTTGCAATATATACAAACACTGAATCATTATATTATATACCCAGATCCGACATAATGTTATATGTCTACATCTCTATACTAAAAATACATAGTAGTACAAAAGACTCCAAAAGTAAAAATCAATCTAAAACCAAATTAAATTGATATACAATAAAAATATGCAAATTATATATTTTATCAAGTCTAAAATGTCATCAGTTGTAAGACAAACCGTTATTTTATGTATAACTAAGAAGGAAACAGCATTTTGAGATGTAAAATCTGAAATACTTATTTTCACTTGTGTTTATTTTATTAAAATAATACTTCAGATTTATTTGTACATAAGTATTTATCATATGGCCTTCCCTGATGGCTCAGGCGGTAAACAATTCACTTGCAATGTATCATTCTCGTCAATAATTAATAACCTATTTCGTTAATAATGAAATAACATAAATTGATATTTCTCTAAAAAAGACATCCACGTGGCCAACAGGCAGATGTAACAATGCTTGTCATCGCTAATTATTAGAAGAAAGCAAATCAAAGCTACAAAGAGGTATCACTTCACAGTGGTCAGAATGGTCCTCATTAAAAAGACACGCTGGAGACGGAGGAACCCTCCTACACTGTTGGTGGGAATGTAAACTGGTGCAGCCACTATGAAGAACAGTACGGAGCTTCCTTAAAAACCAACAGTAGAGGTACCAGATAAGCCAGCGATCACACCCCTGGGTATATATCCAGAGGAAACTCTAGTTAGAAAAGATCCACGCACCCTGTGCTCACAGCAGCACTGTTTACAGAGCAAGACGAGGAAGCAACCTAAGCGTCCATCCACAGCTGAGCGGGTAAAGAGTGTGGTGTGTGTACATACATAGTGGAATAGTACCCAGCCATGAAAAAAGAATGGAATAATGCCCTTTGCAGCAAGAGGGATGGACCTGGAGACTGTCATACTGAATGAACTCAGTCAGAGAAAGACAGGTATCACAAGATATATCACTCATATAGTCAAATGTAAAAATGATATAAACGAACTTATTTACAAAACAAACACTCACAAACCTATAAAAACAAACTTATGGTTACCAAAGGGGAAATAAGGGGATACATTAGGATCTTGGGATTAACAGACACAGACTATTATATATAAGATAGATAAGCAAGGACTTACTGTATACCACAGGAAACTATATTCAATATCTTATAATAATCTAGAATAGACAAAAAAATTGAAAAAGCACATATATGTACTTTATACACACACTACTGGGTACACCTGAAAATAACACAGCAGACTAAATCAACTATATCTCAATAAAAACAGAATGAACTAAGCTGGTTAATCCCATGGACAGAGAAGCCTGGTAGACTACAGTCCATGGGATCACAAAGAGTCGAACACGACTGAGCGACATCACTTTCACTTTCAAGCTGGTTAAGACATTCCCAAAATGTCTTCATATTCAGGACTGACTCTTCTGAATCACTTTCCAAAGCAAATCACATCGACTTTTTTCCCTGCACACCACCACCCTCAGTGCCCCAAAGCCCATTCGCTGCTGTTACTGGGCTCTCCTTGAAGCTCTGAACCTGTGCTGTAACTTCTGATGTAAGTGGATCCATAACGGCCACAACCTCAGCACCTTCCCCTGACCCAGACCAGTGAAGATGTATCCCGGTGTAACGTAGAGATACCAACAGGTGGGACATAATCTCTGGCTTAGAAGTGATGGATGATCGCATTTTGGAAAACAGAACACGTAGAACCAGGTTAGAAAGCTCAGGAACGCTAGAGAGCATGGTACACTTTGCAATTGAGGGGACGGCAAGGCCTCCCTAGAACAGTAACCTTTGAGCAGAGGCTTGGACTTGCCCAGAAGGGAGAAAGTCACACTGATATACGAATGAAGCGTTTGCCTCCGGTGGGAACAAGCGGAAGAACATCCCAGGTTGAGGAGTGCTGGGTGCGAGAACCCCCTGGGGCTGATGTCTCTGGAATGAGCAGGCCAGCTACGAGAGGTGAGAGATCAAGGCCACAGTGGCCGGAAACGCTCTGAGGCTGCACTTGGGTCTGGGTTACTCTGAGTGAAACCTTGTCGTCCCCTGTCCTTACAGCTTTCTGAGCGCACCCGTGAGACGACCCAACCTCTGTCTTTCCAGGACCACTCTGCCCGCCCTGCTGGGCATGACAGAGGACAGGGAGGGAAGCAGACTGCAGTGATGGGCAAGAGACGGTGGCTCAGACAATGTATGTCTGATGTATGTATGTCTGGACGCATTTTGAATGGACAGCCAGCAGGGCTTCCTCTCCTGTTGAAATACTTCCTTCCAATTAGTTAGAAGAAACACAGGGGAGCAGGGCTTCTTATTCAGTTTTAGAAGCTTTGTTGTTGTTCTGTCACTCAGTCGTGTCTGACTCTTTGTGACCCCGTGGACTGCACGTCAGGCTTTCCCGTCCTTCACCATCTCCCAGAACTTGCTCAAACTCGTATCTATCGAGTCAGTGATGCCATCTAACCATCTCGTCCTCTGTCATCCCCTTCTCCTTCTGCCTTCAATCTTTCCCAGCATCGGGGTCTTTTCTAATAAGTTGGTTCATAGCACCAGGTGGCCAAAGTACTGGAGCTTCAGCTTCAGCATCAGTTCTTCCAATTAATATTCAGGGCTGATTTTCTTTAGGACTGAGTGGTTTAATCTCCTTGCCATCCAAGGGATTCTCGAGAATCTTTTCCAACGCCACAATTGAAAAGCTTCAATTCTTTGGTGCTCAGCCTTCCTTATGGTCCAACCATAAAGTTTTAAAAGTTTATAAAACTTCATATAAAGTTTTCAAGCATTAAAACTAATTTCATCTTCAGCAATGAGATTTACAATTTCCTTTCCCTACGCATTTTCTGAGCGGGCAGGGAATGGCAGGTAGCACCATCAGAGAGAGAAAATTCCAGTGCATTTTAAAGCATCAATAATTGGGTCAAGGAATGTAATAACTTGTGCAGAAGGAACGATAATCAGATGTCATGCTTTGGGCCAGCGTAGGAGCTGATTTCAGAAATCAGCCAGAAGTCACTATTTTTGCTTGTTTTTCCTATTTTTGCTTGTTTGTCCTTTCTTTCTTAGCATCTGTCAAATTTCTGGAGAACAGACAGGATTCTTATGTGGAAGCATTAACCATATCAGCACCTCAATACCATGTTGGCATCTCAGCAATGAACCCCCTAAATAAAGCCCAAGATGACTCATTCCAAGAAGAATTCCCCACCGTGTGCACTGGAGATTTTGACCTTGGGCCTGGAGTTCCCATGATGACTTGCACCTCACTGGACCCTCGCTGGGGCCTCTGTGCTGGGGGTTTGCCCCTGGTCCCGGGTGAGGTGCTGGTGGATCAGCTATATGCAGGCCAGTCCCTGATGGAAAAGACCCTGATTTTGGAAAGATTGAAGGAAGGAGGAGAAGGCGATGACAGAGGATAAGATAGGTTGGATGGCATCACTGATTCAATAGAACGAGTTTGAGCAAGCTCCAGGAGATGGTGAAGGACCGGGAAACCTGGGCTGTTGCAGTCCATGGGGTCGCAAAGTGTTGGGCACGACTGAGCGACTGAACCACAACAACAAGGCCAGTCCTATTTCAATCCTGTATCCCCCAAGTTGCCTCCTGCAGATCAGAGTGTCCCCAGCTCAGTGAATTCAACATCTCTTCATCGATGTTATGAAGCAGGTCAAAAAAAACCTGACCTTAGGCAGGTCACTTAGATATTCCCTGCACTGCTCCTTCTAGGGATGTGAAAATCAATACCTGACCTTTCTTCCTACCAGAGTTTTGGAAAATAAATGGACATGCTAGATGTGTGAAAATCTTAGAAAGTAAGAAAAAAAAAGGATTGGGGTAAAAAATGTCTGATAACCTTCCTGGCCAGCCCAAGGACAGAAGCTGATTCAAAGGTTCCCAGAATGCAATGCACATTTTTGTTTGTTTCTATACCTGCCTTTTATAAAAATTTATGCAACAGATAATGTTTTCAATCTTTTTGTTCAATTACTGTGCACTCTTCTGAGTTTCTCTCATTGTTTCATGTATATCTTATCTCCCAAGATTATAAACTGGAGGAAGAAATGGCAACCCACTCCAGTATCCTTGCCTGGAAAATTCCATGTATAGAGAAGTCTGGTCAGCTACAGTCCATGGGGCTGCAAAGAGTTGGACACAACTGAGCATGCACACAAGTTTTAAGCTTGAAATATCTCACCACAGAAAAAGTAAACAGTAGGCATTCAACACTGGTTGCCCAGTGGTCAACTGAAGTATGTTTGTGTACATGAACTTGAGAGTGTTTATGAAGAAACACCCACCTAATATCATTCCTACTTCATTTTCTGGGTAATGTGAGAACATTGATTTAGATGACAAATCTCAAATCTGGAAGAAATAATGAACTGAATATAGTGTGACAGAATTCTACACAGTCCAGTTCTAACAGACTACAGGTATTTCCCAATCTGACAACAATAAGGGTCATTTTCCAAAAGTTGTGATAAATGAATAGATTATAATTTGATGGTCATCGTAACTCTTCACTTCGAGGAGAACACAAGAATATGTGAAAATCTGGAGAAAAGGAAAGATATAAATATCTGAATGCAGAGTTCCAAAGAATAGCAAGAAGAGATAAGAAAGCTTTCTTCAGCGATCAATGCAAAGAAATACAGGAAAACAACAGAATGGGAAAGACTAGGGATCTCTTCAAAAAAATCAGAGATACCAAAGGAACATTTCATGCAAAGATGAGCTCGATAAAGGACAGAAATGGTATGGACCTAACAGAAGCAGAAGATATTAAGAAGAGGTGGCAAGAATACACAGAAGAACTGTACAAAAAAGATCTTCATGACTCAGATAATCACGATGGTGTGATCACTGACCTAGAGCCAGACATCCTGGAATGTGGAGTCAAGTGGGCCTTAGAAAGCATCACTACGAGCAAAGCTAGTGGAGGTGATGGAATTCCAGTTGAGCTATTCCAAATCCTGAAAGATGATGCTGTGAAAGTGCTGCACTCAATATGCCAGCAAATTTGGAAAACTCAGCAGTGGCCACAGGACTGGAAAAGGGCAGTTTTCATTCCAATACCAAAGAAAGGCAATGCCAAAGAATGCTCAAACTACCACACAATTGCACTCATCTCACACGCTAGTAAAATAATGCTCAAAATTCTCCAAGTCAGGCTTCAGCAATATGTGAACTGTGAACTTCCTGATGTTCAAGCTGGTTTTAGAAAAGTCAGAGGAACCAGAGATCAAATTGCCAACATCCGCTGGATCATGGAAAAAGCAAGAAAGTTCCAGAAAAACATCTATTTCTGCTTTATTAACTATGCCAAAGCCTTTGTCTGTGTGGATCACAATAAACTGTGGAAAATTCTAAAAGAGATGGGAATACCAGACCACCTGATCTGCCTCTTGAGAAATCTATATGCAGGTCAGGAAGCAACAGTTAGAACTGGACATGGAACAACAGACTGGTTACAAATAGGAAAAGGAGTTCGTCAAGGCTGTATGTTGTCACCCTGTTTATTTAACTTATATACAGAGTACATCATGAGAAACGCTGGACTGGAAGAAACACAAGCTGGAATCAAGATTGCCGGGAGAAATATCAATAACCTCAGATATGCAGATGATACCACCCTTATGGTAGAAAGTGAAGAGGAACTCAAAAGCCTCTTGATGAAAGTGAAAGTGGAGAGTGAAAAAGTTGGCTTAAAGCTCAACATTCAGAAAATGAAGATCATGGCATCTGGTCCCACCACTTCATGGGAAATAGATGGGGAAAGAGTGGAAACAGTGTCAGACTTTATTTTTCTGGGCTCCAAAATCACTGCAGATGGTGATTGCAGCCATGAAATTAAAAGATGCTTACTCCTTGGAAGGAAAGTTATGACCAACCTAGATAGCATATTCAAAAGCAGAGACATTACTTTGCCAACAAAGGTTCGTCTAGTCAAGGCTATGGTTTTTCCTGTGGTCATGTATAGATATGAGAGTTGGACTGTGAAGAAGGCTGAGCACCGAAGAATTGATGCTTTTGAACTGTGGTGTTGGAGAAGACTCTTGAGAGTCCCTTGGACTGCAAGGAGATCCAACCAGTCCATTCTGAAGGAGATCAGCCCTGGGATTTCTTTGGAAGGAATGATGCTAAAGCTGAAACTCCAGTACTTTGGCCACCTCATGCGAAGAGTTGACTCATTGGAAAAGACTCTGATGCTGGGAGGGATTGGGGGCAGGAGGAGAAGGGGACGACAGAGGATGAGATGGCTGGATGGCATCACGGACTCGATGGACATGAGTCTGGGTGAACTCCGGGAGTTGGTGATGGACAGGGAGGCCTGGCGTGCTGCGATTCATGGGGTCGCAAAGAGTCGGACACCACTGAGCGACTGATCTGGTCTGATCTGATATATAGCATATACTTATACACTAATATAAGATCTCAAATGAGATTAAGCACCAATTTTGCCAAGTACATCAAATAAGGATTAGAAATACATAGATAATCATAAATACTTCTGAGCTTTTATTATGCTCTTATCACTATGAATAGATACATGCAGAGGAAAAAGTCATTGTAGGGATATTTAAGAATGAAGGGATTTCCAGAGTCTTTGCAGAGTATTTTCCAGTGATCTTGCTAATTCTAGAATTTTCTACAGGAAATTGTCACCCACTGACTTAGGTGCTGATGTCACCATGTGTCTTTGCAGCCTCAAGAAGAATGAAGACGGACCTGGAGAAGACGATTATTTGCAAGTTTGTCACACATATGTGAAATATATACTACATATATCACAATATTCAAAATCTAAATCTTCCTTTGTTCACCTAATATACATTCATTGAAGATTTCACCACATATATCTATATATATATAACACATATATGTAACATATGTGTTCTCAGTGTGTGGGTGTATACTCAATACATATATATATTATATATGGATACACAATGCTGCTCAATGCTGCTTATCATTTCAATGGTTTCTGTTAAGCTGGCATCAATTAAAACTTCACTTCTTTAGTTACTAGTTTGATGAAATTTCTGTTGTATTTGTCCTAAATGTTCTTCATACTTTGTCTTCTGTTCTCATAGATTAAAAGAATTACAACTTCAAAGCTTGCAGGTTCTTTGAGACATTTTTCTTTACTCTCAAGCCTAGGATATATCTCCCATCCACTGTTTCCATTAATTTTGTATGGCTTTTTTTTTCTTAATATAGCTGGAATTTAATATTATGTATATATGCGACACAGCTTTTAAATTGATTTTCTTGCAGAAAGCTGTTCCAGCATCACTTGCTGAACAATGCTTGCTCTCTCTGCTTAAAGCAGATGAAACATTCATAAATATAACAACAGCTAAATTAGATAAATGTAAATTGTTTTTTGTGTAAATTGTGTATATTGTATATTGTTTTATACTTTTTTGTCCTAATTAATTCTAATTTAAAAAAGTTCAGTTCAGTTCAGTCACTCAGTCATGTCCGACTCCTTGCAACCCTATGAATCACAGCACGCCAGGCCTCCCTGTCCAGCACCAACTCCAGGAGTTCACCCAAACCCACGTCCATGGAGTTGGTGATGCCATCCAGCCATCTCATCCTCTGTCGTCCCCTTTTCCTCCTGCCCCCAATCCCTCCCAGCATCAGAGTCTTTCCAATCAGTCAACTCTTTGCATGAGGTGGCCAAAGTACTGGAGTTTCAGCCTTAGCATCATTCCTTCCAAAGAAATCCCAGGGCTGATCTCCTTCAGAATGGACTGGTTGGATCTCCTTGCAGTCCAAGGGACTCTCAAGAGTCTTCTCCAACAGTTATTTCCATTTTAAAAAGGAGCTATAACACAGTGTTCTTGGTTTGACTTTAGCAATGAATCATTTTTGTATTAGTCCTGATAAGACTAATAAAAAGTGACCTAAAAGTGAGCCTTCTAGCACCTTTCCTACATATATCTGTTTCCCACATTTTTCATTTTTTTTTCTAGTGCCTCAAGGCATGTGGGATCTTACTTCCCTGATCAGGGATCAAGCTTGTGCCCCCTGCAGTGGAAGTGCTGAGTCTTAACCGTTAGACCACCAGGGAAGTCACTCCCACATTATTATAATTTGACTTATATTCTTTCTGGTCAGACTGAAGTAGATACTTACGGCATTGTGCTCATTTTGTGTGCCTCTGTGTGCTTCTGTGATTCCTTCTTATTATACTAAGGAGTCACCAGCTATGCCTGGGATCCCTCCCTCAACGATTACCTACTGGAATTAGCAGATACTTGGCTGTGCTGAGGTCCAAAAGAAAAAAGAGAAACTTTGCTGTGCAGTCCGGGTTGAATTGAAATGCTGAAGTTCCAAAGTAATGACATGCTACTTTCACTTGCCAGTCCCCAGGGACACTCCTCGCGGTGAGGGAGAGGGCTTCAGGCTACATCCCACCATTTTTTTGTCCAGATTTCCCGGGAAGAACGTCACACCATTTTGGGCTGATTTGAGTCTCTGACTAAAATGCAGGTCCTCGTTTATAGTGAGGTCCTAAGCCTCATTACTTAATTAACTGAAGGGTCCAACCTGGATCACAATCTCCTCCCCACTGAAATATGCCCAAAAAGCATGCAGTAAAACAGCCCTGCGGTCAGCACCCATGCAGACTTGGGGATGGAGTTCTACTTCCTGCTCACCTTCCACTCTGCTCCCCAGGTTAGTGACCACAGTGGCTCTTCACGGGGGCAACACAACCCTGAACTGGGATGTTTGGAAAATCTGCACCAGTATCCTTAATTAGGGATCCTACTGGGTTTTAATAAGTTGGTTCAAATTATGCTATTTTTTTTAATACACAGACCCAATCCTAGAAAACAAAATTGTCCCACAACACTTGCGAATTTCAAATGCCCCAGCAGATGACATCAACTGTGGATAATACATTTTCAATACTTTATATCACTATGGGCTGAACGTTCAAGTCCTCACAATACTCAGGTTGAAACCTCATCCCCAGTGTGATGGTATTGCAGGCAGGGCCTTTGGGGAGATTAGGTCATGAGGGTGGGGCCCTCATGAATGGGATTGGTGCCCTTATAAAAGAGACCCTGGAGAGCCCCCCTCTCCTGTCACATGTGGATACAGTGACAAGACGGCCTCCAGTGAGATAGGACACAGGGCCTCAGCAGACACCAAGTCTGCCACTACCTTCATCTTGGACTTCCCAGCTTCTAGCCGTGAACAATAAATTTCTGTCATTTAAAAGTCACCCCAGCCTATGGTATTTTTGACATAGCAGCCTGAATAGACTGAGATAGAAATGCTTAACAAAAAGTGAAATAAAAGTACAGACATTTGAGAAAATATTGTGGAGAGGGAGGATTCAATGGATTAAAGAGATGGTCTTGAGTAATGGAATGCTTTATTCACTCCATACAACTGCTTCGTGCATTGTAAAATTTTCAGTGTCATAGTTAGTAGGAAAATGTAATGAAAGTGAAAAGTTAGTCGCTCGGTTGCGTCTGACTCTCTGTGACCCCATGGACTGTAGCCCACCAGGCTCCTCTGTCCATGGGATTCTCCAGGCAAGAATATTAGAGTGGCTTGCCACTCTCTTCTCCAGGGGATCTTCCTGACTCAGGGATTGACAGGTCTCTCATATTGTGGGCAGATCCTTTGCTATAAGAGCCACCAGGGAAGCTCAGAAAAGTGTAATAGCAAGTGCTTAACAAAAGCATATGGACCCAGTTGCAATGATGTAAGAGATGAGATTTGAGACTCCTTCTGGGAGACTTTAAATCAACTACAGTTACATGGATGAAATCACATAAAAAGCAAGGATCTAATTGAATTTCATTAATAAAGGTGATTTAAAAAATAATATTATTGCCAACTTATACATCTTAAAATTACAAAGCACAATGATATAAACTTATTTTATGAAAACTAGCTACTGAGATATTTATTCATTATGAAATTAGCTGTTATTTTCCCCAACCCCCTCAGATAATACCCCTAGAGGTTTACACAAAAATTCTCTATAGGCATCTGTGTAATCATTTCTTTCCAGTTGATCTTTGAAGAACATTGCATATCATCTCCCAAGATCTTTTTAAGTTCTAGAGACCTGATTCACACGTGGACTTTTAGAAGACTTTCCTAAGAGTGGATCTTTTCAGTGGCAGTTGTCGCTGACTCATCTCGCATCATAACAAAGGCAATGATGCTGACATTACACTTGTAAACAAATCCCAGCTCTTCTGTGAAAACACTTTCTCATTATTTCCATTTCAACACCTTATAATTTCCCGAGGTGTGTTATTTCCATCTCAATTAAGGTTATTTTCTTCTTTGTCTCATCAGCACAAATAATTCTTGCTTGTTATTGTTTATTGTAGCATGACTGTCTACTCTAGCATCCACCTGTACCTGTGAATCTTATTTTCACATGCTTCCTGTAAAGCATAGCTTCTGATTCTCTCATTTCTCTTAAATTCATTGTTATTCACCATGCATGAGTGTGCGTGCATCACCAGATGCTCAGTCGTGTCTAAGCCTTTTGCAACCCCATGGACTAGCCCACTAGGCTCCTCTGTCCATGGGTATTCTCCAGGCAAGAATACTGGAGTGGGTTCCATGCCCTCCTCCAGGGCATTGTCCCGATCCAGGAATCGAACCCACATCTCCTGCATTGCAGGTGGATTCTTGACCCGCTGAGCCATAGGTAGACACAGTATCTGACTACTCCACCACGTGTTTGGAGTGTATCCCCGGTGACTCAGCAGTAAAGAGCCCACTTGCAATGCAGGAGCTGCAGGAGATGCAGGTTCGCTCCCTGGGTGGGGAAGATCCCCTGGAAGAGGGCATGGCAACCCACTCCATTATTCTTGCCTGGAGAATCCTACAGAAAGAGGAGCCCAGAGGGCTACAGTCCATAGAGTCACGAAGAGTCAGACACGACTAAAATGACTTAGCACGCAAGACACAATTGATTGTAAGACATATTACTTTATGTTAAGACATTTGCCATGACATAGAGAACAGACCATTGGAGAAGGAAATGGCAACCCACTCCAGTGTTCTTGCCTGGAGAATCCCAGGGACGGGGGAGCCTGGTGGGCTGCCGTCTATGGGGTCGCACAGAGTCAGGCACGACTGAAGCGACTTAGCAGCAGCAGCAGAGAACAGGTTGCCAAGGCAAAGGGGAGCGAAGGATTGGGAGTTTGGGATTAGTGGATGCAAACTATTCTATATAGAATGGATAAACAAGGTCCTACTGTATAGCACAGGGACCTATATCCAACATTCTGTGATAAACCATAACGGAAAAGAATATGAAAAAGAATATATGTGTGTATAAATGAGTCATCTTACTGTACAGCAGAAATTAACACAACATTATAAATCAACTATACTTCAAAAAAATTTAAGAGATATTGACAAAAACAGGCAATTATATTATGACACAATGTCTTGTCATAACTTGAAATTTTAGGCAGTGTCATTTTCTAGACCATCGCATCATTCAGTTCAGTTCAGTTGTTGCTCAGTCGTGTCCGACTCTTTGCGACCCCATGAATCGCAGCACGCCAGGCCTCCCTGTCCATCACCAACTCCCGGAGTTCACTCAGACTCACATCCGTCGAGTCAGTGATGCCATCCAGCCATCTCATCCTCTGTCGTCCCCTTCTCCTCCTGCCCCCAATCCCTCCCAGCATCAGAGTCTTTTCCAATGAGTCAACTCTTCGCGTGAGGTGGCCAAAGTACTGGAGTTTCAGCTTTAGCATCATTCCTTCCAAAGAACACCCAGGACTGATCTCCTTCAGAATGGACTGGTTGGATCTCCTTGCAGTCCATGGGACTCTCAAGAGTCTTCTCCAACACCACAGTTCAAAAGCATCAATTCTTCAGCGCTCAGCTTTCTTCACAGTCCAATTTTCACATCCATACATGACCACTGGAAAAACCATAGCCTTGACTAGATGGACCTCTGTTGGCAAAGTGATGTCTCTGCTTTTGAATATTCTATCTAGGCTGGACATAACTTTCCTTCCAAGGAGTAAGCATCTTTTAATTTCATGGCTGCAGTCACCATCTGCAGTGATTTTGGAGCCCAGAAAAATAAAGTCTGACACTGTTTCCACTGTTTCCCCATTTATTTCCCACGAAGTGATGGGACCAGATGCCATGATCTTCGTTTTCTGAATGTTGAGCTTTAGGCCAACTTTTTCACTCTCCTCTTTCACTTTCATCAAGAGGCTCTTTAGTTTCTCTTCACTTTCTGCCATAAAGGTGGTGTCATCTGCACATCTGAGGTTATTGATATTTCTCCCGGCAATCTTGATTCCAGCTTGTGCTTCTTCCAGCCCAGCGTTTCTCATGATGTACTCCGCATAGAAGTTAAATAAGCAGGGTGACAATATACAGCCTTGATGTACTCCTTTTCCTATTTGGAACCCGTCTGTTGTTCCATGTCCAGTTCTAACTGTTGCTTCCTGACCTGCATATAGGTTTCTCAAGAGGCAGATCAGGTGGTCTGGTATTCCCATCTCTTTCAGAATTTTCCACATAGTGATGCAGTATTTCTTAAAAAGTTTCTCCATTATTGACAGCTAGATTCTCTTCTAAATCTCACTAGCACTTTCTTACCCAAGGTGGCAAATGAAGATTTTCAGGTAACAATAGGAAGGACTTTTTTTAAGTTGCATTTATTAACATCTGTTTTGGCTGTGCTGGGCCTCCGTTGCTGCACGGGCTTTTCTCTAGCTGCGGCGAGCAGCGGCCACTCTCTAGTTGTGGTGTGCAGGTTTCTCACTGTGGTGGCTTCTCTTGTTGCCGAGCACGGGCTCCGGGCATGTGGGCTTCAGTAGTTGTGATACATGGGCTCAAGAGTTGCAGTGCATGGGTCTAGGTGGTCTGTGGCATGTGAGATCTTCCTGGATCAGGGCTTGAACCCATGTCTCCTAATGCACTGGCAGGCGGATTCTCCACCAGTGCGCCACCAGGGAAGCCCAAGAAGGAATTTTTGATGGGAAATGAACCCAACACAAGTTGCTACAATAATCCACAGAATTCAAGTTATCAGCTCCCCTGACCAGGAGTGCAAGTGTCCAGGCAAGGATGCCTGCGTCCCAGGGGCCAGCACGGATGGTGACATGCCATGAGCACAGAGCGCCTGTGATCGCAGAGACACTGTGAGTCAGCGGAACAGGGTGTCAAGTGGGGGCGGAAACCGGAAGTTTCAGAATCACTGGGCTAATGGGATTCTTCACACCTGGGTCTTTTTCCAGCTAAACTTTTGCATTTATAAGTTGGTCACCACCACGATGCATGAAAAGTCTATACTCGCCTCATTTTGAACAGGTCATTCAACCGGTAGCTACAGAATACAGTTCACCACATGCTACCAATAGGCCCAGGGATCCAGGCTCCAACAGAAAATCTCCCCAGACCACACCAACAAGCTTTAACGGAGAAATACAGCTTTGGGGTTTTCAGATTCAGTGTCTGTAACATAGATAATATGAAATTATTCCTCGAGTCTTAGAGAATTCAGAATTTCTGTTTCTGTCATAAAAGAAAACCAGATAAGTAGACATGAGTTGGCTCCTTGAATCTAGGCAGCCTGAGAAAGAACAGGAGTGAGCCACAAACGTGTCAATAATATTTTTCTTTCTGTCCTATTCTAGCTCCAATGGTGGACACTATAGGCTCCTGGAAGGAATCCCTTGTCAATTCAGATCACCTTTATAGAAAGTTAGACAAAACAGATGAGCACACAGGAAAACAAAAAGTGCAAACCACTCCTCACCTCAGTATCTAAATACAACTACAGTAAACAAACTTCTTCTGATGGAATTTTTAGAAAATGTGTATTTGTTTATTTTTGGCTGTGCCACACAACTTGTGGGATCTTAGTTCTCCAACCAGAGATTGAACCTGGGCCCATGGCAGCGAGGCACCACTGGACCACTAGGGAAGTCCCTGTTGTGTAATTTTTTTAAAACAAAAATGGACCACTTTTCTCAATTAGCTATGTTGCATGTATAAAGGACGTAATCTCTGAAGAATGACGATTTAGCTTTCCACATTATATTGCTTGATTTTTGTTTTTTTCTACTGTTGTTCAGTTGCTAAGTTGTGTCTGACTCTTTGCAACTCCATGGACTGCTGCACGCCAGGCTTCCCTGTCCTTCACCATCTCCCGGAGCTTGCTCAAACGCATGTCCACTGAGTCGGTGATGCCATCCAATCATCTCATCCTCTGCCACCCCTTCTCCTCCTGCCCTCAATCTTTCCCAGCATCAGAGTCTTTTCCAATGAGTTGTCTCTTTGCATCAGGTGGCCAAGGTATTGGAGCTTCAGCAATGAACCTATTTGTATATTTATCCAATTGCTTTTTCAAGACACATTTTGAAAGAATAAATATTCTCCCTCAGAGTTTTTTTAATATATATTTCCGAATTCCTTTCTAAAGTGTTTGTACACTTTTTTATTTCTTTAAGCAGTAGAGAGACTTCATTCCTTTGCTAAAAATAACACTGGTATAAATTAAAAAGAAAGATCTCCCCAGCCTATAGACCAAATTAGTAGCCTCATTTTAATTTCTGTATTTATTTATCCATCTATCTCTATAAAGATTTTGTCATCTGAAATGTTATTTTGTGGATTGGTTAGCATTATTTACATATTTTCACGGTGTTCCTATCTCCATTGATATGCAATTGTACAGATACTTTGATGAATATTTTTACTACCATTGCTAGTCATATACCAATAATACAACTAAAGAGTTAATATAAAAAGATTTAAGTATGAATTTTACAAAAGAGACGTAAAAATGAAAAATGTTTGGCAAGAACACTCAAACAAGTCAACTGAAAACCTGAGCCATGATCCAATAGATGGCCACCTACAAAATAAATGTGCAAAAGTCAACATGGCTGTAGCACATACGTTCTGTTAGAATACGAAATGGGTACAAGTTTACATAACAAATAATAGCAAATATCTAAATACTTCAGTCTACATATATGTTTTTTATTCCCACATTAATAAGACAATCAAGTTCTACTAAAGATGAAAAAAAACACTTAAAAATGAAGAGATACAGCATGCATTTCTGAATGAGAAAAGTCAATTTTAAAAAAGCGTTAGAATTATAGATTGATTTGAAAAGCACACCTATCATTGAAAATAAAGCCTTTTCAAAATTAAAACAAATGTGTCATAATAAATTTGAGAAAATTGAAAACACAGGAAGACACGTGGTCCTGCTAAGTCGCTTCAGTTGTGTCCAACTCTGTGCGACCTCATAGACAGCAGCCCACGAGGCCTCCCGTCCCTGGGATTCTCCAGGCAAGAACACTGGAGTGGGTTGCCATTCCTTCTCCAATGCATGAAAGTGAAAAGTGAAAGTGAAGTCGCTCATTCGTGTCTGACTCTTAGCGGCCCCATGGACTGCAGCCCACCAGGCTCCTCCATCCATGGGATTTTCCAGGCAAGAGTACTGGAGTGGGGTGCCATTGCCTACTCCGTGACACATGGTAACTGACTGGAAAAGATTAATAAATAGAAAAAATGAGAAATAAAGAATGAAATTGTCCCTACAAAATACCAAAATTTGTATAATTAATTCAATCAACAGATGTATATTGAATACGCATATCCCAGACCCTGTTCAAGCAACTGTAATGGTTCAGTGAACACAGTCCTGCCCTCAGAGAGCTGTCAGTCCAGCAATGGGCCGAAGAGTGTGTTAACTGTGTGAGAACAGACTTACAGAGACCTGCAGAGAGGTACAGACTGACCCAAACCCGGCGATACTTGGGTTTGTGATAATTCCTGATATCCACCTCCTTCCTCCTTACCAAGCCTCCCTCCTACCCTCCTGGGGATCTAAAGGCTTTCCAGTTCCCAGCTGCTCATTTTCCCGATTAACAAACAAAACAACAGCAGCAATGACCAGAAAGCCCTAAAGTCTATTTTAGATGATTGTGGATTTATTATTTTGATTTCTTGATTACCTGTGGATTAGGCTTCCCTGGTGGCTCAGACAGTAAAGAATCTGCCTGCAAGGCAGGAGACCCAGGTTCGAACCCTGGGTGGGGAAGATACCCTGGAGAAAGGAATGGCTACCCACCCAGGTATTCTTGCCTGGAGAATCCCGTGGACAAAGCAGCCTGATGGACTAGAGTCCATGGGTTTCTTAAAGAGTTGGACACAACTTTGCTGTTCAGTCACTCAGTCATGCCAGACTCTTTCTGACCCCATGGACTGCAGCACGCCAGGCTTCCCTGTCCTTCACTATGACTGAGGAACACTTTTACTTTCTTTAAGAACTCCATTCTCATCCCAGTTTACCAGGTGATTGAGAATTACCTATATGACCCAAAGATTTTATCTTTCAATAATTAAAGATGCTTATTCAGTCTTCAGTGTTGGTCTGGTAATTTAGGAGCTAACTGTATTCCAATCCAGTAAGTACAAGTGAAATTTAAATTAACTTTCCACCATCCTCTACCTCCTTTTTCCTGGTGAAATTCAGCATTTTAGGGGAAAAAAAAACACACACACACAACTTTTTGTGTGGCCTATTAATAATGGACCACTGGACCTTTTCAGACTCCTAATGCTATCATTAGAAGTCCAATGTGCCATCATTTATAGTCAGTGATTTTTATGAGCTTCTCTGCAATTTAACTCTGTGGGTGTTTAAGATTTAAAATGGAAGTCATAAGGCATAACTTCACCTGAAATTAAGCCATTCTTATCACAATATATCACCCAAAACTAATTCTCTTCAAAAACAAGAAAAGCTAAAATATTGAGGATTATCAAATATCTCCCTTACAAACAATTTGATTCTTCTCAGTTGCATAAAAGATTATAGGATGAGTGCCAGCTAAATATTAATGAACAAGGAGGAATCAATTGTAGGAACTCAAAGGTAACATTCTTTATCATTTGTACTATCATGTAATTCCAAATTCAAAACCTCTACCTTCTACAATTAAATTCATGCTAAATACAAAAGTACATATTTTTGTTTTCAGATTGATGAGTTAAGATATGCAACACAGGCTAGATTATATGATGGCAAAGTTCTTTGCAAAATGCTGATTATACATTTATTGTATTTGTTGATACACTTCAATTATACATGCCATACCAGAGGTACAGAGAAAACTAGGGAAACCCATTTAATTTACTCACTGAGCGCTAACTATAATTTCTCATATTTAAGAGGAATGACAAAGCAACATTTATAGAGTAATTAATGTGTTCCAGGCACCGTAGTACATGTTCACACATACATCATGGATTCTTTTCCTTAAAAAAATATGATCATGTGATTCATTCAAGCTGCTGCATGTAATTTGGCTCATTCTTTTGCATTATTTTAAATGCTGGGCTGGAGGACGCACAAGCTGGAATCAAGATTGCCAGGAGAAATATCAATAACCTCAGATATGCAGATAATACCACCCTTATGGCAGAAAGTGAAGAAGAACTAAAGAGCCTCTTGATGAAAGTGAAAGAGGAGAGTGAAAAAGTTGGCTTAAAGCTCAACATTCAGAAAACGAAGATCATGGCATCTGGTCCCATCACTTCATGGCAAACAGATGGGGAAACAGTGGAAACAGAGGCTGACTTTATTTTTCTGGGCTCCAAAATCACTGCAGATGGTGAAAAAGACGCTATTCCTTGGAAGGAAAGTTATGACCAACCTAGATAGCATATTCAAAAGCAGAGACACTACTTTGTCAACAAAGGTCCATCTAGTCAAGGCTATTGTTTTTCCAGTAGTCCTGTTGGATGTGAGAGTTGAACTATAAAGAAAGCGGAGTGCCGAAGAATTGATGCTTTTGAACTGTGATGTTGGAGAAGACTCTTGAGAGTCCCGTGGACTGCAAGGAGATCCAACCAGTCCATCCTAAAGGAGATCAGTCCTGGGTGTTCATTGGTAGGACTGACTTTGAAGCTGAAACTCCAATACTTTGGCCACCTGATGCGAAGAGTTGACTCATTTGAAAAGACTCTGATGCTGGGAGGGATTGGGGGCAGGAGAAGGGGAGAGCAGAAGATGAGATGGTTGGATGGCATCACTGACTCAATGGACATAGGTTTGGGTGGACTCCGGAAGTTGGTGATGTACAGGGAGGCCTGGCATGCTGTGGTTCATGGGGTCGCAAAGGACTGAGCGACTGAACTGATATCAGTCCAGTGTATGAAAAATACCACCATGGATTTACGTGGTCTATGTTGATGTCCACCAAAGTTGTTTCCAATTCAGGGCTTTGATAATAATCTTGCTCTGAATATGTTTGTACACATCTTTTGGTGCATATGTGTGTGTTTAGGAATGAAATTCCTGGGTGACAGGACCAGGTCACAGTCAGCTTTAGTATAAAACAGCAGTTTCCCCAAATGGGTGTACTAATTTACATTCCTATCATCAGAGTATGCAAGTTCATACTGCCATTTTAACTTTCTAACAGTGTTTGGGGAGTGAAACTTATGGTTACCAAAGGGAAAGAGGTGGGGAGTGATAAATTAGGAGTCTGAAAGTAACATATACACACTGCTATATAGAAAATAGATAATCTACAAGACTTACTTATAGGACAGGGAGCTATACTCAGTATTTTGTAAGAACCTATAAGGGACAAGAATCTGAAAAAGGATATACATATATATGACTGAATCACTTTGCTGTATGTCTGAAAGTAACACATTGCAAATCAACTATACTTCAATAAAAGCTTAATTAATTAATTCAAGAAAGGAAAATCAAGTACAGAGAATAATAAAAGCTTTCTTAAGGGAAAATAATGTACACAAGAAGACACAACTAGTTTGGACATTGTTGAGACAGGAGGGGGTCCAGGCACAATCTTTAAAAGAATGACAAAGCCTGAGGACACGACATAAAAGGATTAGAACCAGCTAGTTCCAAGCTGGCAGACAAGTCATCATTCACTAGACCTTGAGCCTGAGTTCTTGTTGTTCAGTCACTCAGTCACGTCCGACTTATTGTGACCCCATGGACCACAGCATACCAGGCTTCCCTGTTTTTCACCAACTCCCGGAATTCACTCAAACTCACGTCCATCGATTCGGTGATGCCATCCAACCATCTCATCCCCCGTTGTCCCCTTCTTCTCCTGCCTTCAATCTCTCCCAGCATCAGAGTCTTTTTCCAATGAGTTGGTGTTCTGATCAGGTGGCCAAAGTATTGGACTTTCAGCATTAGTCCTTCCAGTGAATATTCAGAGCTTTTAATATTCAGAGCTTTTTAATATTTCCTTTAGGACTAACTGGTTTGCTATGCTTGCAGTCCAAGGGACTCTCAAGAGTCTTCTCCAACACCACAGTTCAAAAGCATCAATTCTTCAGCACTCAGCTTTCTTTATAGTCCAACTCTCACATCCACACATGACTACTGGAAAAACCATAGCCTTGACTACACGGACCTTTGACTATACTGAGCTTCAGTATATGTTCATTATAACACAGCATCTAAATAACACATCACAGGCATCATGACAGTTACAAAGCCAACCAAAAAGGTCAAAAGGTGAAAGGCAGCCCAATTTATGGAAATCTCCACCCCTACCCCAAATAACTCAAATACTCCTCCCACTCATTAGCCTATGAAATTACCTACTCTATAAAAACTGACAGCCCCATACGCTGGGGCCTCTCTCACTGTCCAAGATGACCCACACTCTGTCTGTTGTGTACCTTTCCTCCCTGAATAAACCTTTCACTTTACTATAGCTTGCTCTTGAATTCTTTCCAGGATGAAGCCAAGAGCCCCTCCTTGGTGGCTATCCCAGGGACTCAGACATGACCTGGGATGTGAGCATCCTCTCGGACCCCACTCCCTTTCCTGCAGCATTGTCATTAGCAGAGGATGGAGTAATGCTCTTAAAGTTGTAAGTAAAATAACTTTCAACCTAGAACACTTAGACCAGCCAAATTATTAATCATGTTGCTGTTGTTCAGTTGCTCGGTCATGTCCAACTCTTTGCAACCCCATGGACTGCAGCACGCCAGACTTCCCTGTCCTTCACCATCTCCCGGAGCTTGCTCAAACCCATGTCCATTGAGTCAGTGATGCCATCCAACCATCTCATCCTCTGTTGTCCCCTTCTCCTCTTGGCTTCAATCTTTCCCAGCAACAGCGTCTTTTCTAATGAGTCAGCCCTTTGCATCAGGTGGCCAAAGGATTGGAGCTTCAGTTTCAGCATCAGTCCTTCCAATGAATATTCCGGACTGATTTCCTTTAGGATTGACTGGTTTGATACCCTTGCAGTCCAAGGGACTCTCAAGAATCTTCTCCAACACCACAGTTCAAAACCATCAATTCTTTGACACCCAGCCCTCTTTATGGTCCAACTCTCACATCCATATATGACTACCAGAATGAAAACCACAATCACAGAAAACTAAACTGATTACGTGGATCACAGCCTTGTCCAACTCAATGAAACTATATTGTGCAGGGCCACCCAAGACAGACGGGTCATGGTGGAGAGTTCTGACAAAACATGGTCCACTGGAGAAGGGAATGGCAACCCACTTCAGTATTCTTGCCTGGAGAATCCCATGAACAGTATTAATCATTAGTGAATGCAAAATGAAAGATGTTCATACCTGAAAGGACTCAGAAAGTTTACCCCATCCCCCAAACACACACATACTCTTCCTCAGGTTTTGAGTTTTAATAAAATGAGAGAAGACTCTCCAAATGAGAAAGCTATGAGCTAAGGTAAACAGTGGATCAACCACACAGAGCAACAGAAGGAAGCCTTAGGCTAGCAGCTGTGCACCTAGGAACCCAGCCTGAAGCTGAGGGTGGAGGCCTGGGGTCAAAGATGTGATGTTTTTAATTATGATGGAGCTTAATAAAAAAAAAAAAAAACACAAGTTTATCCATCAGAAACATGTGACTGTACGTCTGCACCATGCCTCACTTTGTGTGGTTCACATGTCTTGAATGTACATTGCATACTAAGCTCTGCCGGCTCCATAAAAGGTCTTGTGCGTGACCCAGCTTCATCTCAGTGAGGTTCAGTTGATCAGATAAAGAGAGACAAGCACTTCATGAACTTGCAGGTGTCACAGAAACCTAGCAGGACCCTGTGGGGCTCCTGGGCACAAAGCCTTTCTGGGTCCCCCATTTCTTGACTACAGGAAATGGGCTTCATTCAGCCTCCAGGATCTTCCCTGCGTTCCAAAAGGCAGGTACAAACAATTAGAGAAGGGAGGGGGTGCAGAGACAAGGCAGGAACAATCAAGAAACAGTGCAGCCTTAGGGCAGAGTCCTGGCTTCCCCTCAAGGGACACACGTAACAGTATCTTTGAGCTGTTTTGCATGCATTGGAGAAGGAAATAGCAACCCACTCCAGCGTTCTTGCCTGGAGAATCCCAGGACGGGAGAGCCTGGTGGGATGCCGTCTATGGGGTCGCACAGAATCGGATACGACTGAAGTGACTTAGCAGCAGCAGCAGCAGCAGGTACCAAAACCCCATCAGGTGGGAGAAGTTAACTGTATGCTGCCCACAAGCCCAGAGGCCCCAGTAGGAACCAGAAGGTTGATGATACAGACTCCCAAAGACCTCATCACCAACCAATCAGGTCCACCAGCTGACCATGCTCTCCTCTTTGAACCATTACAAAAACTCCTCACTGTCCTTTCAAGGTTGGGACATCTAGTTTTGAGGGCACTACACAGTTTTTCCATGGCCTGGCAGAGGCAGTTTCTGAAGCAGATCACAGTGGGGAGACTCCTGTGCACTCAAAGCACCTCCCACCTCCAGGGCTTGGGGAGCAGCTCTGCCTTCTTCCCTGAGAGATGCCCATGGCAACTGAGGAGCTCTCAACAGGACAAGTGAGTTGGCAAGACCTGACTCCCCCTCCTTGATGGAGGGGACTGTGCTGGGAATCGCCTAGTCCCCACAGGGTCACACACCCAACCCTCTCCACTGGTCAGCCTGCTGGCCGGCCCAAGAGCAGAACACCACAAGGGACCGATCACTCCGTGCCCACATCTGCTGCTGCTCTACCTGAAAGACTTTCCCTGAAGCCCTGGGGAATCTGGATCCAATATTAATGAGGGATTCAAGCAATCTGCTGGGCTATTTCTCATGTTGGGCTAGAACTTCAGGACTCTAAAGTGATGGGTGACCGGTCCAGAGCCTGCAGAAGGCTTGAGTCTGCACAGGCAAGATGAGAAATGGACTCAGAAGTAGCCAGAATGCTTCATGATCCTGGCTGGCACGGATAATTCATTCATCTGCACTAGAAACTCTCTCTTCCGAAACAATTCAGAGAGGACGCCAAAGTACGTAAATTGGTCCAGGCCTTGGCAATGTCTCTCGCAAATGTCTTAGGAAAGGATTGTAATCAATATGACAGGAAATTTATCATGGCCATCATGGCTCATTATCGTCTCTTGAATTTCTACTCCAGCATTAGGAACTGTATTTATCTCCTTTCCTCTGAATCCAAGATTATGAGGTGACTTCACGTGATGACCCATCCCATGGGGAAACATCTTTATGTCAACCCAGCTCTCTGCATCAAACTCCAAATGGAACCCTAGAGGTCAAGTGTGTAGAATGAATCAACCTAAGAACCCTATTCTGTCCACAATGACACATCCCTCTGGACTGAGCCCCAATCTGGATGCTCACTTCATCTTCCTCATCTGCAGGCTTGGGAGAGAACTGGTCCTCATTTTTTATGCCCAGATTCTCGGGGTTGGTTGGTCACTCTTATTTGCTGCTTGGCCACCACCTCTGGTTATTCTCATGTGTGTTGAAGCTTCACCCAAGCGTTGGGCAAAGGTCTAAGGGAATCTAGATGTGTGTGCAATAAATACTTGATTAGTGAATAAATACCTATAATGTGCTGCAAACTGTATTTCTTTTTAAATTTTTGTTTTTTTTTTTATTTATGGCTGGCTGGGTCTTTGTTGCTACACACAGGCTTTCTCTAGTTGCAGCAAGCAGGGGCTACTCTTTATTTTCCGGGCTCTGTCTCCTCATTACGGTGGCTTCTCTTGTTGCAGAGCAAGGGCTCCAGGGTGTGCAGGCTTAAGCATCTGGTGCATACGGGCTCAGTAGTTGTGGCCCTTGGCCTCCAGAGCACAGGCTCAATAGCTGTTGCACATGGGCTGAGTCACCCCGAGGCATGTTGACTCCTCCCAGACCAGGACTGAACCTGTGTTCCTGCATCGGCAGGTGGATTCTTAACCACTGGACCACCAAGGAAGTCCACAAATGGTATTGTTTTCAAGTAACTCCAACTAGACCTCATTCCTGATTTCATTGATTTCAAAAGGCCATTTGAAAATTAAAAGGCACAGCTAAAGAATTTGGGGCACATAAGATTTTTTTTTTAAGAGTTCTGTGGTGAAGCCTTTCTCAAACCCATTATTGTGTTCATATAAACTGTTAATTTCAAGAAGATCGACCACCCCACAAACTTATGTCATCTTGGCATCATTTCTTTGTTTGGAGGTATGTTCATGGGTGTGCTCTATAGGGGTGCAATTCCAGCATGGCCGTTTCCTTGGTTTGTAAGCCGATTTTCTTTGGATTCTTTGCTTTTCTTCTGTAAACCTTCACGCTCAGTTCCCATGAATGTTCCTTTCTCTGTTTGCACTTTTTAAAAAAAAAACAATAACCAGTTTCACACTTTTCTTCACACGCTTCTCTCTGTAATCCTTAAGCTCTTGTTTAAAAGCTCTTTATTTTGCAATATTTTAGTCTTACAAAAAAGCTGCAAATATAGGAGAGCATTTCTCTGTCCCCTAATGTTAGCATCTGTACAGCAACAGTACAAGCAGCAAAGTCAGGAAATTAGCATTGCTCCAGTACGCTTAACTGAAGAATGTGCTGGATTTCTGCAGGTTTCTCACAAAGGTCCTTTTTCTGTTCCAAGATCCAATCCTGGATCCCAAGTTGTGTGAGCGACCATTAACGTTTGATCAGTTCTCCTTCAGGAGAGTGTGAACCTTCCCCCTCCCCCCGAGAAGCAGCCCCCACGGGCTTCAGGTTCCCACCTGCCAGCACTTAACCTCCACCCATCCACCAACTCTTCAGGCTGAATTCTTCCTACGAGGGTCTGAAGCATCAGAATCAAGTAAGCAATAGTTTAAACCCTGTCCTGCCAGTGGCCTCTGTCTCTCCCTAGAGTTGAGTCAGTTGACTGTCCTGAAATCTCATATCTATCAGAGATTAAAGAAAAAAAAAGTCATGAACTTGCGCGTCCACTGACGTTTTCTTCGTTGTAAGGGTGGGTGTGACACTCTTTCCAGCTTTTTTAATTTTTTAAAAAATTTTTATTGAAGTATAGTTGATTTACAATGTGTCAATTTCATATTTATTTCTTTTGGACGTTCTTTTCCACTATGGCTTATCACAGGGTATTGAATATAGTTCCCTGTGCTGTACAGTAGGATCTTGTGGTTTATCCATTTTTCCAGCTGTTAACATCCCTGAGCAGAAACTGGAAATTCACCTCACATTTTAATACCCATAAGCTGATGATGCTCAAGCTGAAACCTCCTAAAGTGACCATTTTCCAAAGCAACAGACGTTTATGTAGACGTGGACCCATCACACGGATGGCTCTATTTGCCTCCCAACCACTCCTCTCTCATTTTTCTCTCTCTCAGTAAATGGCACCAGTACATACCTTAATCATGCTAAAATAGTGAGCAATCCTCACCAGAAATACAGCTGTGTAATGGTACCTGAGGTCCTGACAGAGTCAAAGGAAAGATAAATACACAGAAAAATCTGTATGGGAAGTAAGAGATATACTTGTCATTAACTCAGACTTAAATTGAAGAAAGTAGGGAAAATCACTAGACCATTCAGGTATGACCTAAATCAAATACCTTATGATTATACAGTGGAAGTGAGAAATAGATTTAAGGGCCTAGATCTGATAGATAGAGTGCCTGATGAACTATGGAATGAGGTTCGTGACATTGTACAGGAGACAGGGATCAAGACCATCCCCATGGAAAAGAAATGCAAAGAAGCAAAATGTCTGTCTGGGGAGGCCTTACAAATAGCTGTGAAAAGAAGAGAAGCAAAAAGCAAAGGAGAAAAGGAAAGATATAAACGTCTGAATGCAGAGTTCCAAAGAATAGCAAGAAGAGATAAGAAAGCCTTCTTCAGTGATCAATGCAAAGAAATAGAAGAAAACAACAGAATGGGAAAGACTAGAGATCTCTTCAAGAAAATTGGAGATACCAAGGGAACATTTCATGCAAAGATGGGCTCGATAAAGGACAGAAATGGTATGGACCTAACAGAAGCAGAAGATATTAACAAGAGGTGGCAAGAATACACAGAAGAACTGTACAAAAAAGATCTTCATGACCCAGATAATCACAATGGTGTGATCACTGACCTAGAGCCAGACATCCTGGAATGAGCCAGACATCCTGGAATGTGGAGTCAAGTGGGCCTTAGAAAGCATCACTACGAACAAAGCTAGTAGAGGTGATGGAATTCCAGTTGAGCTATTTCAAATCCTGAAAGATGATGCTGTGAAAGTGCTGCACTCAATATGCCAGCAAATTTGGAAAACTCAGCAGTGGCCACAGGACTGGAAAAGGGCAGTTTTCATTCCAATCCCTAAGAAAGGCAATGCCAAAGAATGCTCAAACTACTGCACAATTGCACTCATCTCACATGCTAGTAAAGTAATGCTCAAAATTCTCCAAGCCAGGCTTCAGCAATACGTGAACCGTGAACTTCCTGATGTTCAAGCTGGTTTTAGAAAAGGCAGAGGAACCAGAGATCAAATAGCCAACATCCGCTGGATCATGGGAAAGGCAAGAGAGTTCCAGAAAAACATCTATTTCTGCTTTATTGACTATGCCAAAGCCTTTGACTGTGTGGATCACAATAAACTGTGGAAAATTCTGAAAGAGATGGGAATGCCAGACCACCTGATCTGCCTCTTGAGAAATTTGTATGCAGGTCAGAAAGCAACAGTTAGAACTGGACATGGAACAACAGACTGGTTCCAAATAGGAAAAGGAGTACATCAAGGCTGTATATTGTCACCCTGCTTATTTAACTTATATGCAGAGTACATCATGAGAAACACTGGACTGGAAGAAACACAAGCTGGAATCAAGATTGCCGGGAGAAATATCAATAACCGTATCCTTGCCTGGAAAGTCCCATGGACGGAGAAGCCTGGTAGGCTGCAGTCCATGGGGTCTCTAAGAGTCGGGCACGACTGAGCGACTTCATTTTCACTTTTCACTTTCATGCATTGGAGAAGGAAATGGCAACCCACTCCAGTATTCTTGCCTGGAGAATCCCAGGGACGGGGGAGCCTGGTGGGCTGCCGTCTGTGGTGTCGTACAGAGTCGGACACGACTGAAGCGACGCAGCAGCAGCAGCAGATATGCAGATGACACCACCCTTATGGCAGAAAGTGAAGAGGAACTGAAAAGCCTCTTGATGAAAGTGAAAGTGGAGAGTGAAAAAGTTGGCTTAAAGCTCAACATTCAGAAAACTAAGATCACTTCATGGGAAATAGATGGGGAAACAGTGTCAGACTTTATTTTGGGGGGCTCCAAAATCACTGCAGATGGTGACTGCAGCCATGAAATTAAAAGACGCTTACTCCTTGGAAGGGAAGTTATGACCAACCTAGATAGCATATTCAAAAGCAGAGACATTACTTTGCCAACAAAGGTCCATCTAGTCAAGGCTATGGTTTTTCCTGTGGTCATGTATGGATGTGAGAGTTGGACTGTGAAGAAGGCTGAGCACCGAAGAATTGATGCTTTTGAACTGTGGTGTTGGAGAAGACTCTTGAGAGTCCCTTGGACTGCAAGGAGATCCAACCAGTCCATTCTGAAGGAGATCAGCCCTGGGATTTCTTTGGAAGGAATGATGCTGAAGCTAAAACTCCAGTACTTTGGCCACCTCATGTGAAGAGTTGACTCATTGGAAAAGACTCTGATGCTGGGAGGGATTGGTGGCAGGAGGAGAAGGGGACGCCAGAGGATGAGATGGCTGGATGGCGTCACTAACTGAATGGACTTGGGTCTGAGTGAAGTCCGGGAGTTTGTGATGGACAGGGAGGCCTGGCATGCTGCAATTCATGGGGTCTCGAAGAGTCGGACACGACTGAGCGACTGAACTGAACTGAACTGATCTGTGGATAGAATGATCAAATACGCAGGAGTAACCCAAACTTGCCATTAGAGCTAATGAGAGAGTGGTGAGATTAATGGATACAAGATCAATTTGTGAAAATAAATGACCTTTCGACAAAGGAATCAAAGCCACAGCCTCTACAACCGCAGGACACCCCTACTGCACAGCAAGGTTCTTCTAACGCAGAAGAGCTTTATTTATTCGATAGTCAAGTCAACTGATGCCCAAATTGCTAAATGACAATTTCGATTAACTGACTTCCTTTCCACCACTTACTACCCAGAATGGTGTTAGCAGGGGATTCGCAGGTGGCGCTAGTGGTAAAGAATCCACCTGCCAATGCAAGAGGTACAGGAGATGCCAGTGAGATGACTGGGTCAGGAAGATCCCCTGGAGGCGGAAATGGCAACCCACTCCAGTATTCTTGCCTGGACAATTTCACGTCCATGGGGTGGCAGAGAGTTGGACACCACTGTGCACACACGCAACGCAACCAGCATGGTGTAAGCATGAAGCCGTGAGATTTCGAGTCTAGGATGTGGAGCCCAGGTCCGCACCTTCATGGACAAGTGACCACGGGCAGGTCAGTTAACATCCTGAGTCCCACAAGAGCACTTGGAGGCCCACTGTGAGGGTTGAGGGAAAGACGTACACTCCTGGCACAGAGTTCTCCATCTTCTAATCCCCAGAGAAACCATCTGCCTTTTCCTCTCTGGGCATTGCCTGTTCACAGGGAATACTTCCTCTTTTTTCAAATTGCTGCACTTTACCAAGTTAAAAATTCCTGGGCCACATAAATGTACATTATAGATTCCTAACTGCATTTCTGCTGCTGCCCAGATACTGTTTTATTGATCCTGGATTAACTTTCTAGTTTACTTCCCATAACAGCACACCCAGACCCAAATAATTGTTTCTCTTCTGCAACTCTGATTCCATTACCAGTTTTCTAAGTTTGAATCTTCTACTTCAGAAATTGATATCCATTTAGACCAGGGGTCCCCAGCCTCTGGGATCTAATGCCTGATGATCTGAGGTGGAGCTGATGCAATAATGATAGAAGCCAAGTGCACAATGAATGTCAGGAGCTTGAATCATCCCCAAACCATCCCCCACCATACACACTGCAGTCCGTGGAAAAACTGTCTTCCAAGAAATCGGTTCCTGGAAGCAAAAAGGTCAGGGGCTACTCATTTCAATGATAAAAAGAGCTCATGTTGCTTCATATCCACTCACTCGGCACTCCTGACCACGAGGGGCTGCCTTCACACCCGCTGTGACACATCAGTCCCAGTGTCCTCTTCACAAGACACACAACAAAAACGGATGCACGTGGAGCCATTGACACAACAGTGCTGCAGAGGGAACGTGGAGGGGTGTAGATTTTAACATGTGTATTGAAAAACCCAAATGGAACTTTTTGGCCAGCCCAGTAGTCTCTGGTAGATTTATCCGGAATAAGATTTCAAAGTCTCCCAGAATATCCAATCCGTATACACAGGGCTTTTCCCACTTTTGTGACATACACTTGACCCTTGAATGCTCTATTTTCAGAGTTGCCTTCAGGGCAGCAATTTACTCAATCTATCCCTTAAAAATGAGGCTTCCTTGGTGGCTCAGATGGTAAAGAATCTGCCTGCAAAGCAGGAGATCTTGGGTCGGGAAGATCCCCTGGAGAAGGGAATGACAACGCACTCCAATATTCTTGCCTGGAAAAATCCATGGACAGAGGAGCCTGGGGGGGCTACAGTTCATGGGGTCGCAAAGAGCAGGACATGACAGAGTGGCCAACACTTTCACTTTCAGCCCTTAAATGCCATCATTCAGCAGGGAGATGAACAATGGGTATTTTCTGCTCTCCTGGATAAAGGGAAATACTTGACTCAGTACGGCAAGAGGAGGTACCAAGCAAGAATCTCTAGACTTCACAAGCCTATTTACAACTCCTGCTCAACCCCTCCTCACTCCTCTTTTCCGGCTACTAAATGTCATGGTGACATTTCCTTGTTTGTAATAATATGCAATTTACAGACTGTGACTGGGTCATTTTGCCTTTTCCATCAGTCATTTTCTTGACTCTCCTCAACTTATGGCTCTACAGCCCAGGAGAGTCTGAGACGGGACAGCTCAGAGCTCCACGAAGCACTCTGCAAATTATCAAGTGGATTCTGATGTGGCTAGAACTCAAATAGCTATTTTAAAATATATAGCAACTATTTAGAAAGACGAAGTGATTTTGATAATGTCCTGGTGAACTATAACTTAAAGAGAACACATTTTTATTGATGTAGAATCACCAAAACACGTGAGCAAGGAAACACAGGTTTTCTTTGCCTGTATTTCCTGGCCTGTTTCTTAAATAAAAAAAAAAGAGAAAAATTCATTGTTTTATAACAATAAAGTTTATAACTCTTCTCCTCTACTGATCTGATTGGATTTTGGAAGTGTTACCTCTCTTAGCTCTACTCAAAGTCAGAGATGAGAAACTCAGCATATATGAATACAATGGGATTTACTATTTTCACTTAGAAAGTCAACATCATTCAGCAATAAAGATATGTTAAAAAAAAAAAAAGATTTGCTTTCAAAAAGCCAGTGGATCCCTCAGTATTTGGATCCACTCTCCTGTCACCAAAGTTCTTCAGCATTGTCACAAATATTTCCTAACCATGAACTAAGGGCAAAATTCTAGCTCCTGTTCCACAAATAAAAATATATGCAAAAATACAGAGATGGTTCCCAAGTTTTTCAGTAATAAAGTTGAATTGTTGTTGTTCTTTAGTTGCTAAGTCATGTCTGACTCTCTGCAACCCTATGAACTGTAGCCCACCACGCTCCTCTGTCCATGGGATTTCCCAGGCAAGAAAACTGGAGTGGGTTGTCATTTCCTCCTCCAGGGGATCTTCCCCACCCAGAGATTGAACCCAAGTCTCCTGCATGGCAGGTGGATTCTACACCGCTGACCCACATGGGAATCCCAGTACAGTTGAGTAGATAAGCATAAAATTGGGGCTTCCCTGGTGGCTCAGATGGTAAAGTGTCTGCCTGCAATGCGGGAGACCCAGGGTTGATCCCTGGGTTGGGAAGATCCCCTGGAGAAGGGCATGGCAACCCACTCAAGTACTCTTGCCTGGAAAATTCCATGGATGGAGGAGCCTGGTTGGCTATCGTCCATGGGTTTGCAAAGAGTCGGACATGACTGAGCAACTTCACTTTTTCACACTTAAAATATTACTATTTTCAAGGCCGTTGGAGCCCATCTGAATAATAAACTCTAATAAAAGTGGTTAAACTCTGGAAATGCTGATCCCTTGGTGATGGCCACAAAGCTGTTGAGAGCACAGTTGACAATAAGAAGCCCATTCTCTTTTTGTCTATTTCAATCCTCCTTTCCAAATGAATGGCACCAAATATTCTAACCATGGACTGAAGAAATTAGGTACCGTTAAATGCAAACTATGACCAAGCCTTTCCCAAGCAGAAAGGCTTCCAGTGATTTGTCACAACTACAGAACCAAAGGCATCCTGTAATATGGGATGCATCAGTGTTACTCTGATCCATCTGAAAGCAGTGGAGCCTTGCTACTCAGAGTGTGCTCTGGGAGAGAGAATACCAGAGCAAGAGGCAAAGAAGATGGCATCTGACAGCTGACCCGATGCTGGACCAGTTATTCTTGTTCAGTCGCTAAGTCCTGTCCGACTCTTTGTGACCCCATGAACTGCAGCACACCAGGCTTCCCTGTCTTTCACTATCTCCTGGAGTTTACTCAAATCCATTCCCATTGAGTTGGTGATACTATCTAACCATCTCATCCCCTGTTGTCCCCTTCTCCTCCTGCCTTCAATCTTTCCCAGCATCAGGGTCTTTTCCAATGAGTAGGCTCTTTGCATCAGGTGGCCAAAATATTGGAGCTTCAGCTTCAGCATCAGTCCTTCTAATGACTATTCAGGGTTGATTTCCCTTAGAATTTATTGGTTGATCTCCTTGCAGTCCAAGGACCCTATAGAAGACTGGCCTGGGCATTTCAAGGGCTTCCTGGTGGCTCAGACAAAAGGAATCTGCCTACCAATGCAGAAGACATGGATTCGATCCCTGGGTCGGGAAGATCCCCTGGAGAAGGGAATGGCAACCCACTCCAGGATTCTTGCCTGGAGAATCCCAGGGACAGAGGAGCCTGGTGGGCTACAGTCCACGGGGTCACAAAGAGTCAGACACAACTGAGCGACTAACACACACTCACACTCATCTGTCATACAAAAGGACACAGAAAAAGCTAAATAGCTTCACAAATCTGGGTACCAACCAGTCAAAATACTTGTTTCAAAGACACGTTGGAAAAAACCAAGAAGTTTGTCTCCTGATGATTCCAAGCGTCAACGGATGCAGTCAATAGAACACTGAGCATTCATTGAAGAAAGAGATCAGGTCTCACGTTTACTGAACCCCACCCCACCACCCCACTCCATGCTTTACACATTCCACACCATTTCTGTTACAGCTCATTGGATTGAGAAAAATATAGAAACCCCTGAAAGTAGCTCAAATTAAAAAACAAAATGAAAACAATAACAAATATATTGTGGAGGTAATCTAGATTTTCTGGCCCCCCTCCGTGCACTTGAGACCTTGTCCCGCCCTCATCTTGAACCTATATTCAAAGTTACATCAAAAGACCCAACTCCAGTTGCTGCAGAAAGCCCATGTCTAGCCAGGCAGCACATCAGTGAGCCCAGAGATTTTTCTTGCCACGTCTCTGAAAAGGGAAATACCACCCCCAACATTTCTATTCCACTCCCCAGTGTACAGCTCCTGGCCGCCAGCAACATCATCTTTTTCTGTCTTGTTCCTTTTATCTCTTGCCACAAAGCCACACAGATACCCTCTATTTTTCTGATAAATTCAGCTCTTGGCGAGCTCTATCCAATAATAACCTGGAACGTAGCCATCACTCCCACTCCTGCTTAGAAAGCAATTCGGTGACTTCTTTTCCCTCACTTGTGTCTCTTGAGATATCAAGCGAGAATGCAAAGAAGTTTAACAAAAAGTTTGTTCCACCAAAACAGTTCTATTTGGTAGGAGTGGGGAGACGGAATGAACATGGGAAGTCTTGCTAGAAATTTCAGGTTTTCTTTATTTTCTGTCAATTTTACATAGTAGTACATCTCAGAAAGCACAAGGAGCTTAAAAGGACATATAGGGGCATAGAGACAGGTTCAAACTGTGGTGCTGGAGAACTCTTGAGAGTCCCCTGGACTAAAAGGAGATCCAACCAGTCCATCCTAAAGGAGATCAACACTGAATGTTCATTGGAAGGACTGAAGCTGAAGCTGAAGCTCCAAAACCTTGGCCCCCTGATGCGAAGAGCTGACTCACTGGAAAAGACCCTGATGCTGGAAAATATTGAGGGCAGGAGGAGAAGGGGATGACAGAGGACGAGACGGTTGGATGGCATCACTGACTCGATGGATATGAATTTGAGCAAGCTCTGGGAGACAGTGAAGGACAAGGAAGCCTGGCGTGCTGCAGTCCACGGGGTTGCAAAGAGTCGGACACGACTTAGCAACTGAACGGCAAAGACAACAACAAAGACAGGCTTCCTGCGAACTGTAACTCAGCAGCCTGAAGGCGAGGCCAGGTCCTCTAGGCCTCACCACTCCTGTCACCTCTGCTGCCCCTTTCTTCCTCCCAGCAGGCATCCTTAGCACCTCATGACTGTACACGGCTGTCTCAGCCTATGTGCTCTTACACAGGGGACCTCTGCCCTCTGATGGGCGTCTCTAGCTTCAAAATTGCCAAGAGAGGGTTTGATTGGCTCAGTTCACCCTGCAGATTTCCTCTGTGGGAGGACGTGGTCAGACCCGGTCTAAACAGCTGTGTTCAGGAGAAGGCTGAGTCCTCTGTTTTAAACAGGAGAGCAGAAGCTGTGGGCAAGCGTCTACTCTCACTGACCATAAACGGCCCAGGAAGCAATGAATAGCATCTTTGTTACACATGTGTCCAGCTGGCAGCTGACAAGTGAATTAAGAAAGAAATGTTGTGGCACCCCCAAAAGTTGGATACGGCGTGGGAGATTTTACTCACTGCTGTATTGTTTATGTATGTGTGTGTATGTATATATATATATATATATATATTTTTTTTTTTCATATCAGGTCCCTTTTGATGATTTCTCAGGCTCCTGACTATTACACAGAGGAAATTAAGTACAATTCCTCTACTGGAAAGAACCGGAATCTATTCTCACGGGTCACATATAAAAAGCTCCAGGAGCCAATACAGACAACGTTCCATAATAACTCTACAGGCCCCTGAGTTGCCAAAGATCACAGTTATCTATCTGGAAAGCAGGCAAGTCTGCTGCATGGAGCCTCGAGTCTGTGAGCTCCTTCTAAGACTGCGGGCCACGTGGAAAGGACAGTCAGCACTGCCTCTGCCTCCCCCGTAAACTCCACTGACCACTCTCTGCTCTGACCAACTGCAATCCCACAAGGCAGCCTTACTCGTTTTTAACACCCCCTGGTATTGTATTCTGTTGTTTCCTGTCTCATCTGTGAAGATCCTATCTCATTAATAAAAGTAGCAGCAATTTTTTTTTCTTCTTCTAAGTATCATAGGTAAGGAATCCAATGCCCACAAAATATATAAATAAAGGAACAGATAGACTTAAGGGTTGAAAGAAACACAGGTTGAAGCTACCAAGTAAACAAATTCAGTACTATTTATTATTTATGTGTTTTCCGTTTGAATACATTTTTGAATACATTTTCTTCATTTTACCACCCCTGGGGACACAAATGATTTGCATATAATCATGGAACTCCATTTCCTCAGTTAAAAAAAAAAAAAGGAAGAAATAAAAATTCATGTATCTACCTTAGTGGCTGTTATGAAGGTGAAACAAGCTAACATTCAGGAAAAAAATTAGAAAAGTGGAAGGAGGGAGAAAGGCAACTCAAATTGTTGGTTGTGTCTTCGGTTCATTTAGTACCTTCCCATTCTGGCCTCAGTTTTATGTCAGATATTCACAGTATGTGTTTGCTTTTATACTAAAGTGTGAAGGACTCCTGCTGGTTTAGAGTTTCCGTTGAATATATTTTATTACAGAATTGCCTTTGACTTCTGCAGCTGGGAATGCCTTAATAACAGCAAACCACCTCGCTGCTGGCTCTTTCTGGGGATGGGATATTTGCAGTGAAGAGCTGGGTGGGGCTCAGAAGCCTAGTGTATGTCCTCAGTTTTTACATAAAAAAAAGGCCCAGGGAGCTTCAGTCACTTCCCTGTGACTCAGTCCACACAGAAGGCACAGCTCAACCAACTGTGAGGTCCAGGCTTCCTCCTTTCCCCTTATTTCCACGCTTTCACAGTAAGTAATGCTTCACCAAAGGAGTTTTTCCACATCTGAGCTCTTACGTTTGAGATGACTTTAAGAAAGGTCCCCCGCATCTTCATTTTCTATCACAAAATGATATCACATTCAGATATCATTTTAATCATCTGCTGCTGCTGCTAAGTCGCTTCAGTCGTGTCCAACTCTGTGCGACCCCATAGACGGCAGCCCAGCAGGCTCCCCGTCCCTGGGATTCTCCAGGCAAGAACACTGGAGTGGGTTGCCATTTCCTTCTCCAGTGCATGAAAGTGAAGCATCTAGTAATCTCTAAATATCTAATGCCCTCTTAGTATTGCATTTGAATATTTCATTTTAAAAAAAGAAGTTTGGGATTCAGAGTACACACTTTATATATTTTATATATCTACATATACAGAGTTTATATATATATATACACACACACTATGGTTTTTCCAGTAGTCATGTATAGATGTGAGAGTTGGACTATAAAGAAAGCTGAGCACCGAAGAATTGATGTTTTTGAACTGCGGTGTTGGGGAAAACTCTTCAGAGTCCCTTGGACTGCAAGGAGATGAACCAGTCCATCCTAAAGGAAATCAGTCCTGGGTGTTCATTGGAAGGACTGATGTTGAAGCCGAAACTCCAATACTTTGGCCACCTGATATGAAGAGCTGACTCATTTGAAAAGACCCTGATGCTGGGAAAGATTGAGGGCAGGAGGAGAAGGGGATGACAGAGGATAAGATGGTTGGATGGCATCACCGTCTCGATGGACATGGGTTTGGGTGGACTCTGGGAGCTGGTGATGGACAGGGAGGCCTGGCATGCTGTGATTCATGGGGTCGCAAAGAGTTGGACACGACTGAGCGACTGAACTGAACTGACATACTACAATTCATAAAGTAGATAGGCAATAGGACCTACTGAACAGCACAGGGAACTACATCCAATCTCTGGTAAAAACCTATAATGAAAGAGTCTGTGTAACTAAATCACTTTACTGTGTACCTGAAATTAACACAACATTGTAAATCAACAAGACTTCAGTAAAAGTTGTTTTAATTAAATTTTTTAAAAAGGACAGTGGAGATACTGAGACGGCATTATAACCATGTGTCATGAAGGTAATGCAGACTTTCTAAGGCCCTAAGAATATGGGGAGGGAATGAGCGAGGTGTTAGATAACTTTCCTCCATCTCTGTTGACTGAACACAGATTTCTAGGCCCTTAGTCAAAAATAACATCAGATTTGGGGTCTACAAGATACAAGATGTGAGACTATTGAAACACTGCACTCGAGGTCCAGCTTTTGACTTAAATAATTTGAACAATCCAACATGCTAGATTTAGACCAGAAAAGCAACGACTTCTCATTTATAGCCCTCTATTCCTGGAAATTTAACTTATGCATGAGCTTATATTTGTTTTATGCATTTTACTGAGAAAACGAGGACAATTAAAATTTTAAAAATCAATAAAATGTATAACCAAAATAACATAAATAGATTTTCACTAATATCCTGGAAGTCATTACAGCAATTTATGTTTTATGCATCCCATTAAACTTTCTAAAATTCTCCAGCATGATTTAGATTCTGGGTAGTAAAAAGAATTTACATTTTCTTTTTTATTTATATGGGTTTTCTTTCCTATTTCTTTCAGTAATTACCAACCAAAAAAGGAAGCCACTTGTTTAGCATGCAGAACTATGGTTGGTGGGACTTCTCTGGGTCCTGTGGCTAAGACTTAGCAATCTCAATGCAGGGGACCCGAGTTTGAACCCTGGTCAGGGATCTAGGTCCCACTTGCTGAAACTAAGACCCAGCGCAATCAAATAAATAAAAATAAATATTAAAGAACTATGATTGGCAAGTCAAACTCAGAAAGAAAGACAAATACCCTAGGACATCACTTACATGTGGAATCTAAAATATGAAGCAAATGAACTTACCTGTGAAACAGACTCACAGATGTAGAGAGGAGACTAATAGCTGCCAAAGGGGAGGAGGGTGGGGGTGGGGGGATGGGTTGGGAGTCCGGGTTTAGCAGATGCAAACTAGTTCATACAGAATGGATAAACAACGAGGTCCTACCGTAGAGCACAGGGAACTCTATTAGACACCCCGTGATAAACCACAGTGGAACAGAATATGGAAAAGAATGTGCACACGTATGTATAACTGAATCACTGTGTTGTAGTCTAAAAATTAACACTACACATTAAATCAACTATGTTTCAATAGAACAAATAAATGCATAAATGAAACAAAGTTCAGAGGATTCCCTCTGACGGGAGGAACCAGGCACTCCCACAGAGGATGATGGATATCGTCAGCCGTCAGCATCAGGGAAGCTGGGAACTCAGTCAAAGCTGTCTGCTGAGGTCCTGGTAGGCCCAGGGATCAGAACAGGTAGAAAACCCTGAAATTCAAGCCACAAGACAAGCTGGAGTGATCCGAGAAGCAGGAGTCATGATGGACACCGTCTCCGCTGAATTCTAGCTCTGGGATATGCTCGGTCCCAGCACAGGGATGGTGGTCACGAAGTAGAATGTGTGAGGGAGGAGAAAAGACAGGACGTGAACCAAGTTATGACAGCGATAAATCACAATTCACAAGCTTCGCATGTGTCTGTGATGCCCAGAGAAGCTTGTGAGTCATAGCTGATCTAACCCTTAGGGGGGCCGCCCACAGAGAAGAAGCCGGCAATTCAGCTGCATCCTCAAATCCAGGCAGGGAGCCCTCTCACCCGCGAAAAGGAGGCGGAGGTCCTTAACCCCAGAGTGTAGACTGAGGAAAAGCTTGGAGAGTGGGTGAAATGCCTCGTGAAGGGAAGTGCCCAGATCTAAGCAGGAAGGGGCAGGAAAGAGGGGGAAGGAACTAGGTGTTATACCTTGAAGAGGGGAGATCATTAAATTGGGCTTTGTTTTGTATGTGTGTGAAAGGGGGAAAAAAAGGACCAAATAGGAATCTTTAGATGTAACAGGATATGATTGGTCAAAATGTGAATTTTGGAGAACATACATTGGGAAAAGTAAAGCAAGAAGAAGAGGAAAAGGTGACAGAAGAGGAAATTAAAAAAAAAAATACACAAAGAAAACAAGACTCAACAAGAAGAGAAGTTCACAAAGATTTAACCAGTCTTGGGGAGGAGGAGATTAGGAGGGAACAGCAACATTGGCTGGAATGGCATTGGTTGACCCTTGTTTCCTGGATGTGGTCCCAAAATGCAGAGGAACATTAAGTTGTGTACTAAAAATTTATAAAAAATAAAGTTAGGAGTACGTCTAGTGAGTCGTTATTATAGAAACTTGATTCCACTGATTCTAGGGCTTCCAGTAGGTGAGGTCCCTCAAACCACTGATTTGGAAATCAGGGCACTGAATTTATTGATGGGAAAGAGATGGGGAGTCCCAGTCCCAACAATAGGTGAGTTAAGGTCCTGACAAGCCAGCTTCACACATACAGCTGTCAAAATGCAAAGCAAGCACAATCTGAAGGCACTCGAGAACAACCCAAAGTGAGCAGATTTTGCAGGGAACAAGGTCTGCGGCAACTGCTTCAGGTAGAAAGTGGCGGGCGGGGATTCTAGAATTAGCAAAACCAGTGGGAGAGTCTCAAATTCTGTGCGAAACTGCTGTCCAAATGGCTGGCTGCCCCCCACCCAGCCATGTGAATATAGGGGGATTCAAGTTGAACTAGATAAGGATAATAGAGCACAATACAGGTAAGTTGCTGTTCACTTAATTGCCCACTTCAGGGAGAATCCAGCATCTCCACCCAACATTCACAAGGTCAAGCTAAAATGGAAAGTGACTCAACATAAAAAGAAACACGAAAATGTGGCCCATCCTCAGCAAAGAAGCACAAGCAACACCGATCGGTCCCAAGGCAACCCAGATGTTAGAAAGCAAGGATTTTAAAGCTGAGATTACAATGAGGCTCATTGACTAAAGGAAAATGGGACTCGCACAACAAATGAAAAGACACCAGAACGAAGTGGGGATTCTAGAGTCGAGACTCCAGCATCTGGAGTAAACCACTGGAAATGCAGACAGTGAAATGGAGAACAGCACACAGAGAGTGAAGCCTGAGCCAAAGAAGTGATGGTATCTGAAGAAGAGAGGAAAGAGGAGCATCTGCAGAATGAGATAAAGTGTCTAACCTTCGTGTAATTGCCATCCCAACAAATTAAGAATAGGATAGAAAAAAGAGAAAAAACAAACCTGAAGAAACAATGGCTGCAATATTCCCAAATGTGGTGAATTTAAATATTCAAGATGACCTATGACCCCGTGGCAGGACACCTAGGATGAGAATCATGCCCAGGCACGTAACACCCAAACACTGAAAACCCAAGAGAAAGAGAAAATCCTGACAGCAGACGTAAAAACGGCACCTTACACCCAGACACCAGTGAATCAGAGTTCACGTCTCAGTAGAAAAAAAAAATGGGACCAGAATTCAGCTAACGCCACCTTTAAAGTGCTGAAGAGAAACCAAAATCTTACCCACTCAGAATTCCATAACCAGCAGAAAATATTTTTAAGACTAAAGACAAAGTAAAAGTTCAGGTTGGCTCCAGCTAGCATTATTGCGCCGGAGAAGGCAATGGCACCCCACTCCAGTACTCTTGCCTGGAAAATCCCATGGATGGAGGAGCCTGGTAGGTTGCAGTCCAAGGGGTCGCTAAGAGTCGGATACGACCGAGAGACTTCACTTTCACTTTTCACTTTCATGCATTGGAGAAGGAAATGGCAACCCACTCCAGTGTTCTTGCCTGGAGAATCCCAGGGACGGGAGAGCTTGGTGGGCTGCCGTCTATGGGGTCGCACAGAGTCAGACACGACTGAAGTGACTTAGCAGCAGCAGCAGCATTATTGCGCAAAATGCATTCTTATTGAACTAAAATACTTTCAGCTGAGTCTTTTTTTTTTTTAATGCCCTAAAGGGAAGGTGACAAAGATCCAAGCCAAACTGAACCCACAGGCCACATCTTTGCCATCCCTGTCTTGCCATGAAGTAAGCACCAGGAGTAGAAAGTAGATGTGGGTGGAGAGTAAGAAGCTAAGTTCATCAAAAAGAAACTTTTCATGCTTGGATTACTGTTGGTTCAAATTCTCAGCAGCTTTAGGGGGTGTAACCTAAAACCTGCTCCCGCACATGGAAGGCAGGGAGAGACCCCAGAAAGAGGCAGGTCACTTCAGATCAGCAGGGGGCACTTTTAATAAGGAAGGGGACTTAGAGCTTGGGTGACCAGAAGACCAGCAGTATCTCTATACACACTCACCAGCATCTTCAGACTTACAGAGAGGCCTTACTGGGTCCAGGCATTCAGTCCAGGTGGTCTCGAAACCACCTCACTCTCTCAAGCCTGAATCTTTGGAACGGCTCCCACTATGGGAATGGGGGGGGCAGGCTGGGCTGGGGGTTTCACTGCAGTGGAACCAGAAGTCACATCCTCTTGATAACCTCCCTCAACAATTATAGCAATGCCCAGCCAAAAGCAATCAAGATTAGAGCTTTAGATACAGTAGTGTGTCTAGTTCATGTCAATAAAATGTTTTCAATATAAAATTTATTTTCCTTTAAATGTGCATGACATTGGAAATGTAATACTCCAGAGAGAAGGTCAGAAAACAGAATGTGAGGCTGCCCTGCAGGCCTGAAGATGCTCACCCAGCATCGAGCAGTCACGTCTAGGTACCATTGCTCCTATGTTTCAGACAGCAGTGACGAAAAGGATCAGTAATTAGTGCTGTGAGAAGTTAAAACAAGGGGAAAAATGTAAAACAACAAATTGTAGAATAATTTTGGAATACAGTTGAGTGACTGCATGTTAAAGTTTAAATTGTCCATTCTGCAATACTAAGACTTATCAGTAACCTCCCCTTTTACCACAGAAGACTTTAGCATCCTTTAGACAATGCAAACATCTTGTGTAAATAATAAAGCGGCAGCTCTTCCTTCCATAACGGTTATACTGGAGTTTGATAAGTCCCTCGTACAGTGGTACAGGCATCTCCGATCTCTGGGAGCTAATGCCTGAAGATGTGATGCGGTGCTGATGTGATAATAATAGAGACACAGTGCGCAATAAATGGCAATGCCCGAGAATCAGGCTGAAACCATCACCCACCCCCATACACGGAAAAACTGTCTTCCAAGAAGCCGGTCCCTGCTGCCAGAAAGGCTGCTGCAGTGGTATATACGTTTTCAAAACCAACATTTTACATGTTCACATCATTTAGTAATACTACTGCAAAATATATTCATTAAGCACTCAAAAAAAAAAAAATCCACAATACATTATGAGTATTGAGTAAGAATCACTCTGTCTCCTGGTTTTGAGCTGATTACAGTTACCAGTTTGGTAGAGTTCCTTACTGTCTTTTCTCTTCATGTGTATTTCTAGGTAATTAGTATCATAAAGTGTATACCATTTGTATCTTAAAAAAATAAAAAAGCAAACGAGTCTGGCACTTACTGACTTTCCAAAAAGTATACAAATAGAGCTGGTGGAAGTCACCAAGCCCCGCCCCATGGATGCAGAGCCCCACCCCATGGATGCAGAGCCCCGCCCCCGTGGATGCGGAGCCCCGCCCCTGCAGAACCACCCCAAGTAGGCTGCTCTATGCGTCTGTGGGCTGCACTCAAATGTCAGGCCTCCCACAAATATTTAGAACACCCCTAGCTGTTGACTGGTGCTTGACGGGTGCTTGATGGATATGCTTATGGTGCCCAGCACCAGACCAGCATGGGGTGGGTAAGACAGTGCCATCCCATGGGGACATTTTCCTTGCCCCAGGTGACTGGTACTCCTAGAGCTCCCTCCTCAGGACCACTGGCTCCTGCCCAGACCAGGGATGGCAGTCGGATTGGCACCCTCTGTGGTCCTTAGCAGCTATTAGCACATGCTGATGACCCTCCGCCCACCACCCCCAGTCAGGAGCAAGGAAACTACAAAAAGGACCTTTCTTTTCCCAGTTCTGGGGGGTCAGTATTTGAGAAGGAACCTGGAGGTAAATAACACATCTCAGTCTGGCTAAACTCAACCGCTGAGTAGCCACCCCTTAAAAGAGGAAGACAGGAACGAACTGCCAAGCAGAAATGACTGGGACAGTAATCAGTAAATGGATAACACACAGGAGAGTCCAACAGGAGAGCCTTCCTGACAGCTTGAGGCGCTTCCTCCCAAGAGGTCCACGGGATGAACCCTCCCAACAGCACAGAAAACAGAAACAAACTTACTGCAAACCTACAACTAAATAAACTGATGTAAATGTTTGATGTTTCATTATAACTCTTGAGTCTCATGTAGTCTGTCCAGTACTTCCCAGTGTCGACTGTCAACCCCTGCTCTGTTCAGGCCCCTCATTCTCTCCAGAACATTCACCAATACTCCATCCCAGCCCTGCCTTCCACTGCTGCGACCTTCAAGACGAGCCACCAATTAGACAATCTAAAAACGGCAGAGGCAAACTACAGTCTAACTGGATTCTTCTTGGAGGAAGAGGACTGGAATTTTTTTTCTTTTCCCCAGCAGATGGAGAATCATAATGTCATGTTAGGCAGTGGGGACCATCAAAGACTCTAAAGCATGAAAAGTGGTTATGACTAGAGCTGTGTTCTAGACAGTGAAGATCTCTAAACTCATATTCGGGTTCATGGAACTTAGCTGGAGTCTGCCACTGTACAAATGACTGATGATAACTGTTAATTGAATTAATATGGACAAAGCATTTGTTAGACACCTGCTGGAGGCACAGGGAGATGCCTAACTCATGACTAAAGGTTTTCTAGTACCTTCTAAATTGTTGCTGTGTGTTTGAACACTTCCCGCAAAGTTTTGTTGGTGTTGATACCCTGCAATATTGCCAAGAAGCCACTTTACCATTGGAACTGAAGGCATGTTTTCAAAAAGAAATTACTGAATGATTTTCTGAGTGTCTCTACTACATAGTCACTGATGAGTGAAACTTCCTTATTTTTAATAAATGTCTTATAATACCAGCTATCCCCTATTAAAAAGGCATTTCCTAAGGATAGTAAATAAATTGCAAAGTGTAACTACCTGAATCATAGTTAATGAGGACAGAGATCAAGATATGACTTGCTGATTCATATGTTTTACCCAGGCCCAAATGGAGTAGAAAATGCTGGTTATCCCTTAACTGAAACAAAAGTGTTCAGTCCTAAATCCTTATCTTATATAACTCAACAGACCAGGAGTCCCCTTATCCACCAGATGAATCTAATATCATTACTCCCACCAACTTCGCATAGGGCCAGACCACAACAAACAGATGTTAGTGGGAATCATCTCTTAACAACACGCTCATAAACACACATGCTGCTCTCTGCATAGAACAATTTAGAAGCAAGAACAGGTGGAGCAAACACAAGACAAAAGCTCAGAACACAGATTCCGGGTACACATCAAATCTAAGATCTAAAGTCCTTGCCTTCTTTCCATTAAAAAAAAAAATTTAGCAACACTCCAAAATATTTTTAAGTACATTTGATACATAGACGCCGGCACAGCTTCCCTGTGGAACCCGGGTAAGGAATTTCCCTGCAAACCGACATAACCCGAGGAGAGGACAGGTATGCAAGGCAGCGAAGAGGAGGACCACTGACCATGGCCAGGTAAGGCTGCGCGGTGCACCTGACCGCGGTGGAACCCAGACCTCCGCGGGTATCCGCTCCTCTGCGCGCAGAAAGGGATGCTTCCCGGGGCATGTCCCTCTGGCTCTGGGTTACTCGAGAGGTTCTGATGGCTCCTTGGGTCCGGGCCCGCCCTCTTTTCTCCGAACATCAGTCATTTCCTGGAAATCATCCCAGGCACGCAGCGGCCCATTCAAGTTAATTAAGCACGTGTCTCTGACACCAACCAGAGCTTGCGCCCCGACCAAGCCCTGAAGGGGAAGCTCGGGCCCAGCGGGTCACGGGCCCTGCCTCCCCGCCCCTACCGACCTCTCCCGCTCCCTGAAAACCCGGTAATCCCGGGAAACGGCGGCTTCTGCCAGCGAGCTGGCTGGCTGAGCCCCGGGCAGCCCGGAGCAGAGGAACCAACAGAGCCTGGCGTCGGCCCGGGGTCGACTGAACACCGTCCATCCTCCCAGCACCCCGCTCCGCGTCCACCGACTGGACTCAAGGACCCCCTCCCCGACGGAGGAGGGGTAGGCGGCTAGGAATCCGCAAACCGGCGCGCGTCCACTCGCCCGCCAACTGCAGCCACCACCTGCTCGCCAGGTCCCGCGCCAGCCCCGCCGTCGTGGGTCCCTTACCTTGTGGCTTTTCCCCCCAGGGGGACACCTGACGTTGTTGGAGGCTCCCGCTGTCTGATTCATGTCCGAAGGAACTTGGGAACCGATGCTCTAGAACCTCTCCAAGTTCCTCGGTGCCTGGAGGGTGGCGAGGGGCGCGTCTCCCGGAGGCGAGGTGGGTCCTGGCAGTCCAGCCGCGTCCGGGCGGCGTCCCCTACGCGGCAGGTTTCCGAGGGACCCCTCGCCCAGGGAGGCTGAGCACTGCAAGCCCCGGGGCCGAAGAAGGAGAAGCAGCTGCTGGGATCCCAGAGGGAGCCGGGCCGGCGCCGGCGGCTCCGAGGGCGCTGTGCCCGGGGCTGCCTTCTCCGGGAAGCAGTCCAGGACTGTCCGGACCTGAGCGCCAGCAGATCCTAAAGGAGCTCCTGGGAGAGGCGAGGAGGTATGTGTGTGGGGAGGGGTGGCGGGGGAGGCAGGCAGGACTGGCCCTGGCCGGAGAGACTGGCAGCGGAGAGCCGCCGAAGCTCTAGAACCCGCGCCCCCACGCGCCCCCGGAGCCGAGCCGCCACTGCGAGGCGCGTGGCGCACGTGTCCGCGCGCGGCTCCTGCGCCGACCTTAGCACACACCTCCCCGCCCTCCTACGCCGGGGCTGGAGCCGCAATCCGTGCGCACCCGCACACGCCCGGCCGGCGCGGGGGCGACTGAGACGGGCCACTCGCAGGGCGGGCGCCTGCTTTCGCCTGCCGCTCCTGCCCCGGGTGCAGTCGCCAAAGCTTCCCGGGGTGGTCGGGAGGTGGCACGCGAGGCTCTGCCAGGCGCCTCTGCCCGGGGAAGGCGAGGAAGCGGAGGGGGAGCTGGGACGGGACTGGGCTCCCTGGCAGAGTCCGCCCCAGCCACGGCTCCGGACACGCGCTGCGCGGGGCGGGGGTCTGCGGTGACCCGCGCGGGCTTGGGGGAAGGGCGGCAGAGTGCATCCACTTCTCAATGCAGCGCAAGTATTTGCAGGTCCCCAAGGCTTTTCTTTGTATTTTCTTCTCTTCTTGTTCTTTTTTTTTTTCTTTTTTGACTCCCGGGAAGTCGCGATCTAATTAGGCAGCATTCGAGTAGAGGTGGAAAAATCCACCCTTGAGAAATAAAAAAATAGATATATATCAGGAAAGAGCAACTGCTCTATGAAGACTGCATTGCAACATTTTAGAATCCCAAGTCTGAACGGTGGACCATTAGGATACAGCCATATTATTTAGCCAAATGTGAAGTTTCGTCTAGGTGTATCCAGGCGGGGGTGGAATATTCTAGTGGAAAATCCAGCCACATAATTCGGTTTCCTGAATCTCGCAACCTCACAGCCTTAGTGTTCTCCAGAAAGCGAAGGAATTGGTTTCACCTGTGGGAAGCAGCCTGTACAGGGAGTTGCTTCCAGAAGCCCATCTCCACATGGTACCCTTGACTAGAAAGGAGATTTCTGTCTCAGGTGTTGGGTGATGTTCACTGTGTGCCTGCTATGTCGCTTCAGTCCTATAGGACTGTTTGTGACCCGATGGACTCCACTTCACCAGGTTCCTCTGTTCATGGGATTCTCCAGGCAGGAATCCTGGAGAGGGTTGTCATTCCCTTCTCCAGGGGATCTTCTCGACCCAGGGATGGAACCTGGGTCTCCAGCATGGCAGGCGGGTTCTTTCCTGTCTGCACCACCGGGGAAGCCTGATGATGTTCGCTGTCCTTTCTTTAATAGCCCCAAGTCCAAACAGGAATCATCTCCATTTTGTGAAGTAAGTCATCACTTACCGATAAGTGATAAGCTGCTGCTGCTGCTGCTAAGTCACTTCAGTCGTGTCCGACTCTGTGCGACCCCATAGACGGCAGCCCACCAGGCTCCCCCGTCCCTGGGATTCTCCAGGCAAGAACACTGGAGTTGCCATTTCCTTCTCCAATGCGTGAAAGTGAAGTCGCTCAGTCGTGTCTGACTCTTAGCGACCCCATGGACTGCAGCCTACCAGGCTCCTCTGTCCATGGGATTTTCCAGGCAAGAGTACTGGAGTGGGGAGCCATTGCCTTCTCTGAGTGATAAGCTATCACTTGTCAAAGTACTGTCGCTTTTGCCCATTGACAAAGTTCAAAAAGTGACTCGTGACGTCATTCTGTCTCTGTTCTACAAACATGAAGGTGTATTTGGGGCGTCTGAGCACGTCAGGGATGCGGTTTGGTTGTGTAGGGAATGTCGATCTGGAATCTTGGCATTGCTTTCCCTGGTGCATGTCTTTGGACAAATTATTTCTCCCACTGATTCCACAGCTCTGAGGTAGGTGGTGGTGTGCTATTTTCCAAGTAAAGAAACTGGTTCCAAAATATCAATGTGTAGAAGGAGCTTGTTGTTGTTTTTCAGTCGCTCAGTCGTGTCTGACTCTGCGACCCCCTGGACTGCAGCACTCCAGGCTCCTCCGTCCTCCTCTATCTCCCGGAGCTTGCTCAAACTCTTGTCCATTGAGTAGGTGGTGCCATCCAACCATCTCATCCTCTGTCATCCCCTTCTCCTCCCGCCTTCAATCTTTCCCAGTATCAGGGTCTTTTCCAGTGAGTCGGCTCTTCCCATCGGGTGGCCAAAGTATTGCAGCTTCAGCTTCAGAAGAGGCTTAGCAAGGCACTGGACGGTCATCAGGGGCAGGTGTTATTGTCGCCACTGCCTGGAGCACGTCACACAACTTATAGACACTGATGCTCTTTTCTGGAGGTAAAATCCACAAGTGGGCGGCGCCCTGAGGCCACTTGGAGTTTCCTGGCCCCACATTGCTCCTCTCTCAGCCTCTAGAAATTCACCCAGATTTGCTCTGAGTGTCCCCTGGGTTTGTGTCTCCAGGGCTTCTGCTCTCAGGATGCAGATCTCAGCCCCACCTCCCTGGATTTCCTCATCTCTGCAGAGTCCCGGGAAGCCCTGTGCCCTAGCACCACCATTCTCTTCTGGGTCCAAGAAGCATCATCACTTTTCAGTGTATCCAGGTTTCTCTTGTTGTGAGGAAGGGCGCAGTGACTTCTAAGCTCTTTCCATGTTGGGGCTAAAGCCAGAAGTCTGACTATATCTTTTTAGTCCCGGGGGTCTCCTGCTTTCTTTTGGTTTACTAATTCTTGCCTCAGTTTCTCTCTCCTTCTCACATATTATACTTTGAGCAGCAAGAAAAACCCAGGTGGAAACTTTTACAGTGCTCAGAAATCCCTTTGGTTAAATAACCAAGTTTATTAGGTGAGATTAGAAAACCTCTTCTGTTTTTGGTATAACTTCAGATTATGATCTGCCCTCTCCATTGGAAGTATAGACATGATGCTTCCAATGGGATCACTGGGAGGCATTTCCGAAGCAGTCTTCTTTAACTCACATCGCTTTTTTAAAAACAGTTTTATTGACGTAGAGTTAGTTGATTTACAGTGTTCTGTTAATGTGTACTGTGCGGTAATGTTGTATCCTTTTGTATTCTTTTCCATTAGGGTTTATCACAGGCTAGTGGATCCAGCTCCCTGTCTTGTTCAGCAGGACCTTGTTGTCTGTCTGCTCTCTGTATGTTAGTTTGCATCTGCTGATCTCAAACTCCCAATCCTTCCCTTTCTCATCCCTCTCCCCCTCTGTTCTCTATGTCTGTGAGACTATTTCTGTTTCATCGGTAGGTTCCTATCTGTCATGTTTTAGATCCCACGTATGAGTGCACATCATTATTTTTTAATGTTTAATACGAAGGCTAGAGAATTCACTGCAGTGTGACCAGCCATACTAATGAATCATACTTGTTGGATAGTAAAATTTGGAGCTTACAGATCTGGCTGTATTCTTCATCATTTTTCAGTCCTGAATAAGCAATATGACACAGCAGATCATACTATGTCAGGCTTTAAGATCCCTGGAGAAGGGATAGGCTACCCACTCCAGTATTCTTGGGCTTCCCTTGTGGCTCATCTGGTAAAGAATCCACCTGCAATTCGGGAGACTTGGGTTCGATCCCTGGGTTGGGAAGATCCCCTGGAGAAGGGAAAGGCTACTCACTCCAGTATTCGGGCCTGGAGAATTCCATGGGCTGTATAATAGTCCATGGGGTCGCAAAGAGTCGACACGACTAAGCGACTTTCACTTTTTGTGTCTCATGTGGTAGCCTTGAGGAAACTGGCTGACTCCAGCTATGGGAGAGAAGCAGCTGCTGTGCTCCGGAATTCATCATGGAATTCGAGCAACAGCAAGCCTCCCTCTTTCCAGCTGGGAACAGAGTGTGCTGGGGATGATAACATCTCTTGGAAGATCGGGGAACCTCACTGATGGCCATCTGTCATTCAAAGATGCCCTGAAAAACATCTTTGGACTCTAAAAGCACCGAGCTTCTCACCCTCACTCTTGCATTGTGGTCTATAGCTTCCAGGCCACCCTCTGTTTTCCTTCCCAGGGAAGGGGGTGTTTTCCCCTCATCAAATTGTTCATGTTTAACAGTAACATGTAGTTTGTTTCTTGAGGAGTGGAACAAATGCACTCCATTCCCCACTCTCCTGGTATGTTTCGGGAATCATCTTCCAACTTACCTATTTGTGCTCAATAAGCCTTGATTTAGAGTCTACTTCTAGGGGGGCCTGGACTAAGACATGGGTTTCCTAGGTGGCTCAGAGGTAATGAATCCACCTACCAGGAGATGCAGAAGACATTCGATTCCTAGGTCGAGAAGATCCCCTGGAGGAGGAAATGGCAACCCACTCCAGTATTCTTGCATGGAAAATTCCATGGACAGAGGAGCCTGGTGGGCTGCAGACCACAGAGTTGCAAAAGAGTCGGACACAACTGAGCAACTGAACACAAGCTAAGACGTATTAGCAAGTACCACCTAATAGCCCTAGCCTTTGTTTAGTTTTTATCATCTTATAAAACCACAGGATAGTTAGAGCTAGAAGAATTCTCAGAGGGAATGTAGCTCAGCACACCCACGCTTCATAGCAGGGAGAAAAATCGGTTCACCTCTCAGGAAAGGCAGAGAGGCAGGAGTGGAAGATGACTTCAGATAGTGATTGCAAACTTAAGTGTTATAGACTGATGCTCTGTGTTATGAAAGGAACCACTGCGCCTGAATAATGCAAAATAAGTTGAATTGGCAGCTCTCTTCCACCAGCACAGATACTGTCAGAGCAAGCTGGAAATCCCAGGGCACAGAGCTAGGGATTTGTAGATCCCATGCCACGTGAGCAACGTCTGGAGTCTGGACAAAGAGAGCAGTTCACTCACCTGTGCACAACTGTACTCGAGGTATACGTAGAGGCTGGCATGAACAGCACTGTTGGAGGAATTGCTATGTGTCTCTTAGCCACCATATGCCACCTGTTCATCTATTGCCCAATAAGCTTATGTGAATGGTTTTGACGTTTGCAGAGGTTGCATCATATTAGGAAAACCATGATCTCTTCCATTTCTTTGCCCCCAATAAACCACATGGTTAGTCACACTCAGTCATGACTGTCTCTTTACAACCCCATGGACTGTAACACACCAGATTCCTTTGTCCGTAGAATTCTCCCATTCCCTTCTCCTGGGGATCTTCCCAACCCAGGAATTGAACCAGGGTCTCCTGCATTGCAGGTGGATTCTTTACTGTCTAAGCCACTAGAGAAGCCCCAATAAACCATGCAACTGTGACTGAGTGAATCCTTTCCCACAGCTTTTTTCCTTGAAGAATGAAATCCCAAATCATTGTTCATTTGTGTCAGTCTGATTATTCAGCGCTCCTGAAAATGTACAGGTGCCTTTTGAACTGATTGTGTAAAGTCACTCAAGGTACCAAATGATTATTTCTGAAACTTTACAAAATGCTTGTATCACCGAGTCCCTTCCTGGGTCTTATTATTTTAATTAGCTATTGTAATCCTGCCAGGTGAACTCAGCAGAGTGACAGAGCATATTGGCGCCTTGTTTTTCTTTACAAAGGGCTTTTCATCGTCTGCTGTCCTTCTGTGCCCCCTAACTAGGTCTGCCAGCTTTCATTTTCTTTTTGTGGCCCCTGCATGTGTGGGATCTTAGTTTCCTGACCAGGGATTGAACCCACAGCCCCTGCACTGGGAGCACAGTCTTAACCACTGGACCGCCAGGGATGGCCTTCATGTTCTTCCTGGCAGCCCCCCACACCTTCCTTTCCCAAGTCTGCATCTCAGGGTGCTGCATCCCACATCTGGACCAGCTTTGCTCATCCCTTCTGGCCGTCACTCTGCGTCCTCTTCTTTAAAACCCTGACACGTGCTCTGTCTCTGCACACATGGAGTAGCCCCCCTAATGTATTGACTCCAGTACATTAATTCCCCAGGAATTTTTTGTGACATTGTGGTATAATGGTGTGTGTGTATTTATAGTATCAGATCAGATTAGTCGCTCAGTCATGTCCGACTCTTTGCAACCCCATGAATCGCAGCATGCCAGGCCTCCCTGTCCATCACCAACTCTCGGAGTTCACTCAGACTCACATCCATTGAGTCATCCAGCCATCTCATCCTCTGTCGTTCCCTTCTCCTCTTGTCCCCAATCCCTCCCAGCATCAGAGTCTTTTCCAATGAGTCAACTCTTCGCATGAGGTGGCCAAAGTACTGGAGTTTCAGCTTTAGCATCATTCCTTCCAAAGAAATCCCAGGGCTGATCTCCTTCAGAATGGACTGGTTGGATCTCCTTGCAGTCCAAGGGACTCTCAAGAGTCTTCTCCAACACCACAGTTCAAAAGCATCAATTCTTCGGCGCTCAGCCTTCTTCACAGTCCAACTCTCACATCCATACATGATAGACATACATATAGATACGTAGACATATGTGTATGATTTACTATAATCTTAGAATTAGAGAATCTGCATCTCTTAAAGTCATTGTCAGTATCCCTACCAGAGAAGCTGAAAGATTTCAGTGCAGAGACGTAGAAACTGCTGTCCATGATATACACTTTTTAGGGAAATAAATGAATTGTTCCATTTTGGAAAAAAGTCATTGAGACCCTCTCTTGATATTGGTGGATCTGGCTGGACTTCTAGTTTCGTTAGTGATTTTTTAATTATAGTCAAAGGCCTCATTAGATGGAATGTTGCTAATTTGGCAGAAATCTGAGCTGTTTTACTTTTGTGTCTTCCGTGATGAAGAGGTTGACTAAGCAAATCAATAGTGCAAGTGAAACCGAACTCCTTAAGAGATATAACAAATGTTTCAGCCAGTGTAGCACATCAGTCACCTTTCTTATCCTGGTGAAATACACATGCCATGAAATTTACCGCCTTAACCATTTTAAGAATAAAATTCAGCATCTATGCATTAATATACAATATTTGTTTTTCTCCTTCTGATTTACTTCACTCTGTATGACAGACTCTAGGACCATCCACACCTCTGCCAATGACCTTATTTCATCCCTTTTAGTAGCTGAGTGATATTCCATTTTATGTGTGTGTCACCTCCTCTTTATCCATTCATCTGTCACTGCCATTCAGGCTGTTTCCACGTCCTGGCAGGAAGCTCAGCTCAGTGCTCTGTAATGACCTGCAGGGGTGGGGTGGGGTGGGGTGGGGTGGGAGGGAGGCTTAGGAGGGAGGGGGTATATGTAAGCATATAGCTGATTCGCTTCATTGTACAGCAGAAATTAACACAGTATTGTAAAGCAATTATATTCAATTAAAAAATGAAACTGGTAGCCCTAAGTGCATTCATTGATGCTTTTGAACTGTGGTGCTGTAGAAGGCTCTTGAAAGTCCCTTGGACAGCAAGAGGATCCAACCAGTCCATCCTAAAGAAAATCAGTCCTGAATATTCATTGGAAGGACTGATGCTAAAGCCGAAACTCCAATCCTTTGGCCACCTGATGCGACGAGCCGACTCATTTGAAAAGACCCTGAAGCTGGGGAAGATTGAAGGCAGGAGGAGAAGGGGGCGACAGAGGATGAGATGGTTGGATGGCATCACTGACTCAATGGACATGAGTGTGAGCAAGCTCCAGGAGTTGGTGAGGGACAGGGAGGCCTGGCGGGCTGCCGTCCACGGGGTCGTGATTGGTGATGGACAGGTGGCCTGGCGTGCCGCAGTCCACGGGGTCGTGATTGGTGGTGGACGGGAGGCCTGGCGTGCTGTGGTCCACGGGGTCGTGAACAGTCGGCCACGACTGAGCGACTGAATGGAGTGAAATGCCTTCCCAGCGTTGTGCAAGCATGGGTACCACCTAGTTCCAGAACTTTCTCATTACGCCTCATGGAAACCCTGTCCTGTTGTAAAGACCCTTTCCTGGAAACCCAAGCGTATTCACTGCAGCATCATTTGTGAGGGCGTGGAGCTGTGGCCTTTACTAAGGAGAGTAAATCAGGAAAACGTGTGGACTCACTGTGTAAACCAACGCTTTGCTTGATTGTCAGACAAATTCCTTCTCCTGCAGAGATTGTGGACATCACTTGTCCACATTCCCTCTTAATGGCTGGTGCTGGACGAGAACTCAGAGTTTTGCTATGCTTACAGACTATTGCCAAAAGAGGAGTTTAGCCCAGCCAAGGTTTTTGTTTTGATTTCCGCAAAGTCTCCTGTGGGCAGCACGATGACTCAGAGATTCAGCTGTTTTCACTGTGCTGCTCTGCTCCTCCGCGTTGGGCTTGCAGGCCCCACAGCTGGAACCAGAGGGCTGCACGCAGGCGCCCGCTTTCTTGGAGAGGGGCGTTCCATCTCTGCTCAGAGTCCACAGGCCAGAGTTAGGCCTGCGGTCCCAACTGCTTGCACACCTGGCGGAGAGTTGGGAATTGTATTCTTTTGTGTGCTCAGAAAGGAAACAAAGCAGACGGTGGGGGCGGGGGTGAGCAAAGGCTCCCACAGCAGAAATCTTGAATCCAGGTTCTTCCTCCATAATAAGGCCTCGTGTGGGTCACCTATCAACACATACATTCACTGTCATATTCGTGGTGCAGGCTTTCGGAGCCATCCATGCAGGAATCTGGGGGGCGGGGCTGCTGTGGGTACCGGGCAGGTCAAGATCGCAGGCAGGAGGAACATGTGCCCTTTGTCTTGAGGACTCAGGAGGATTTCAAGAGGTAAGAAAAACAGTTCAGGTGATTCCCAGGTGGCTCAGACGGTAAAGAACCTGCCTGCAATACAGGAGACACAGGTTCCGTCCCAGGGTCCAGAAGATTCCGTGGAGAAGGGAATGGCAACCCATTCCAGTATTCTTGCCTGGTAAATCCCATGGACAGAGGAGCCTGGTGGGCTACAATCCATGGAGTCACAAAGAGTCGAACTCCACTGAGCAGCTAACACTTTGAGTCCTCCGCTCCTTTCACTTCAGGCTATTCCAAGCCATGGGCATCATTGAAGGGAAGGTGGGAGGGGAGGAAAACCTTGGCTTGGTAAACCCGGCAGGTCTGTCTAATCCTTGCAAAATGGTTCTGTAGCACAAAAGCTGCTTGGATCTTTGAATGCTTGACTATAGAGCTTGGACTAGATCTCACAGTTGGTAGGTTTGCTAGCCACTCATTCTGAGCAGGAAGGAGGAATGTGCTATTGGAATTCTCTAGAACCAATTTCACCCTCCATTTGTACTTGCAGATTCAGCTTCAATCCTGTTTTCTTACGTCTTAAAGTTCAACAGCAAGCACTCAGGAGGCAGTGGCTGCGCATTTGTGCCTGGGGTTTTCTAAGACTAACCACCCGGTGAATTTCCTCAATAACTGTTCAGGGATGTTCTTATCTGTGGAGGACCCGGGAAAACCAGAGACACGGTCACGGCCTCAGTGAGCCATGGTGCAGCCACGGACGCTAGAATTATTAATGGGATGGGGTTGGGCGATGCTTGTCATGTTGAGGTGCCCAGGATGCTTTCTGTGTGGCCTGGAGGACTTGTAGCCCTTACTTTGGTGTGGACAGTTACACTGTCCACGACAATATGTTAAAGAAAAAAATTTGAGTATTCACTGAATACAATATTTTTGAAACAACTTCATCTTTCAAAATAAAATGCATGTTCTTTTTTAATTTTTTGAAGTATTGTTGATTTACAATGTTGTTAATTTCTGCTGTGTAGCAGAGTGACTCAGTTACACACATATACATTATTTTTCGTATTCTTTTCCATGATGCTTTATGTGTTCATTGTGTGTGTGCTCAGTCGTGTCCCACTCTTTGCAAATCCATGAACTGCAGCCTGCCAGGCTCCTCTTGTCCATGGAATTTTTCAGGCAATAATACTGGAGTGAGTTGCCATTTCCTATATCAGTGGATCTTCCAGACCCAGGGATCGAACCTGAGTCTCTTGTATCTCCTGTGTTGGCAAGCAGATTCTTTACCACTAGGCATCACCTGGGAGGCCCTGTTTTTAAAAATTATTTTTTAAAAATGTATTGAAGTATAGTTGATTCACAATGTTGTGTTAATTTTTGCTGAACAGCAAATGACTGTTAGACACACATACATCCTTTTTCATGATGGTTATCACAGGATACTGAGTACTGTTCCTTGTGCTCTGCAGTAGGACCTTGCTGTTTCCAAAACTCATGCTTTGAAAGGCAAGTGAATGAATAGAATACCAGCCCATCATTGTTGAATATGTTTACTTGGGGTGGAAGTTGTAAGGGGTTCAATGAAAGCACTTTACTTGGATGAGAACCCCGAACGTTTTTGCCCTCTTCCATGGCATTGTTAATGACCTAATAGGGTCATCATTAGGTTCTCAAAGGGCAGGCAACTTTTTATTATAGCCCCCTCTGGCTAGTTCTAAAGGAAACAGTAAAATCGCGAGCGTTTAGGTGACGTCCAAGCTCCTTTTTCTCTGTGAAATGTTTACGTTCTTCAAGATTCTGTGTATAGTCAAGGTCCAAAGCCGAGGACCAGATAGGCGCCATCCTGAGGATGGACAGCTGTGAGAGGAGGCGGCGCGAGGGGAGAAGATGGGATGCAGGTGAGTCTGTACAGTAGCGTCTCCTTAAAGAACCGAAGCAAGCATGACGAAATGTTAACGTTGGATTAATAGCCCATAGGATGCCTATTAGCACCCGAACACTTCCTTTTGTTTGGAAAAATTTATAATTAAGTAGAGAGTTGTAAAATAAAGCCTCGGTGAAATCACAGTCTCAGAGACCATTATGAGTAGTTTTGATTTATTTAAATACAGTTGAATGAACAAGGTAATAATATGGATTCAGGTGTAGTATGTAGTCTTTATTGAGAAATTATATTTTTAAGCAATCACACAGGAAAATGTAAGCTCAAGCAACATTCTGTTCACAATGGTATTACTCAAAAGTCTTCCCACTCAGTCCCAAGGAGGGTTGTTCTTAAGTGTAGGGACAGTTCAAAATTCATGTTTTGTTATTTAATTAACTTAGTTGCTGGAGGTAATCACACTCCAGCTTCAGACGGACCAGCGGGATGGGACCCGTGTACCGAAAACTAGGATCGCGTAGTCAGCTCGCTGAGAGGAGATTGAATCTAGCCCTGCCTTATCTACATGTCTAGTGACTACTTCAGATCTTTGGGGAGCATGAAAAATGGTACAGGAATCTAAAGATCGGTGCACTCAAATCAGTCCCCCTTTCTGATTTCCTGGCTTTGCCAGCTGCTTATCACTCTTCTCTACTATTATACACACAAGGCAAAATCTTCTATGGTCAGCTCCTATCATTTGCAGTGGTGTGTTCTGTAAAGTCTCATCAATACTGAATTAGTGAGCATTCAACCACCGCTCCTGGAAGAAACCCAGCTTTGTTTCCCTGCGAGCCTCTGGTCACCACCTTTTCGTTAACCAATCAACACAGGCCTTCTGTTATGTGTGCCCTGTTTAAGGACACTGTATAGAATACATACCGTTGATTTATCAACACTGAACACAAGCCCCAAGCAGCAGAGGCCATGTTCATCTCACATGGGGGCTTACTCCGTGAGGCCCTCATATTTAGGGCCACGGGGTGATACTTCTGCACTGCACTTAAGGACCCTTTTTTCAGCAGCAGAACCATGAAGGAAAACCCCACAAAATGTGAAAACCATGGCAGGAGATCACCATGAAAAGGGCCCGGTTTCCATTCTGAGCTGTTGACCACCTCCGGGAATGTATGTGACAGCCTAGGATCCTCACCCCTTGGTGCAGGTTTGTGAGTGACTTCAGAGGTGACGCGAGTATTGATCTTGGGTTTGCAGGTGGATGTCAGCCAGTCGGTGAATCTGCAGATACGAAATCTATAAACCATGAAGTACAGGGGTGACTGTCCTTGGCAAATGCAGCTCCAGCCTAGTGACCTCTGGAAGTAGCCCTTGCGTGTGTCTGTCTAGATGTAGGTGCAAACGTCGGTGTAGATGAGGATGTAGATGTAAGTGTGGATATGTCAAACTTGAAAAGCAGAAGCGTCTGGTGCACACCAGGAATAATACATCTTGCAGCCTTTTTTTCTGTTTAGTAGCGACGATCCTTCTCTGGTCAAAAGACAAAACCGAGTCGTCTCCAAGCCCAGGGACTAGCTCTCAGTCCCTCGCCTGTCTGAGACACGCTGCTGCTGTGAGGACTTGGGCTCCACGTTGCTGTCCATCCGGAATCCTCCTCCCTCCTCCTATAGCTGGCCCCTTCCTCGTCTCAGCATCTCAAATTCAGCCTTGCTTCCTCAGGGCTCCTTCTCTGGCCAACTTTATCAATCTGGCTAACCCCGCCCACTAAGCCCCAGCACACCCACTTGCTGTCTCCCTGGCGGCACTTTCCACAATCAGCTTCTCTAGGGTCTGTTTTGCACCTACCCTCTGCCTTCAAGCGTCCCTGATGCGCAACGGTCAGGGCGTGCTTGTTGAATGAGTGATGGGATGAAGGATGCTGAAGATGGCCAGGTCGGTCCAAGGTCGCACAGATGGGGCATCTCCTGGTTCCCTGCTTGAGAGGGAGTTCAGGCATAGCCAACTGTTGCCCTATGATATTAACTAGGTTTCTAGCTAAGGCAGATGCGTGTAAATTACACACAGGAAGGAAACCCCAGTGATCTGTGGCTATGGTCTTCAGAGGTCTGAAGAGTCTCCATTTCCACGAGGACCTCCAAACCATGGAAGCCAAGCGAGGGGAGGTGAGCAGTCCACACACCTGGGTCATATAGAATAGCCAATCGTGTAACTGCTTTAGAGACTGAGGCCTCAAATTTTAGGTGGCTACGTGGCTGCTTCCACTTTTTATTTGTTTAGATTTCTTTTTTTAAACGTGAACCATTTTTAATTTGTTACAGTATCACTGCTGCTTTATGTCTTGGTCCTTTGGCTGTAGACAGAGGTGCCTGGCGGGCTACAGTCCGTGGGGTCACAAAGAGTCGGACACGACTGAGCGACTAAGCACAACACAGCACCCGTGGGATCTTAGCCCCCTGCCCAGCGGCTGAACGTGCACCCCCTGCTGAAAGCCGAAGTCTTAACTGCTGGGCCGCCTGCGAAGACTCTCTTGTTTTGTTTTGTTTGACAAGAGGCTTTCCTGGCTTGTTCAGGTGATGTGAATTGGCCAGTAGTTCACAATAACTGAGTCTGGTTTAAAAGTCTTCCAGGATGTAGGCGCCAGTCACGTGACCGCTTGTCCTGTTTCCCAGCAAGAAGCTTCTTTCCTGGCAGGGTGATTGGCTCTGTGTCTGGAGAACACGTGGCCTGCGGTTCAGACCCTGCACCTTTGGTTATGCTGGTCCTCCTGCCTACAGGCTTCATGCACATCTTTGATCAGTGTCCTTGCTTCCAAAGGAGGTGAATTCTCACCTGCATGAAGCCATGGAGGATACACTAGGCCACACTCATCTCACACTCTTCTTAGATGCTACAAGTGTTCAGTTTTCTCTTCTGTTTGATTATTACTGTTTCTATCAGCAGAGCATCTAAAATTTTCTAGTACAAAGCATGTATTCAATAATGCATGTTGACTGTTTAGAGGTTAAATCACATGAAGTCTAAGGCCTCCTCTCTTTCTTTGCCTTATACACACACATGGAATATGTGAAGATAACATATAATTAACACCAATTGTTTTTCAACGCATTTTTTGTCACCTGCTAATTCAATAAATAATTATTGAATGTTTATGATGTGTCAGGCCTTGGAGATACAGCAGTGAAAAAATAGAAAAAAAAAAAGCCTCTGTTCTCATTTAGTTTTGTCTATTAGTAGGGAGAGAGAGAATAAAAAGTAAGCTTGATATTTTATATGTCAGATCATGATAAATGCCATGAAATAGTGCAGGGAAGGGCTGTGGGGTGTGCAGGGGGTTGGGTGGAGAGAGCCTTACTGAGAAAATGCTGATTGAGCGAAGACATGAAAGAGGAGAGAGAATGAGTCCGTGGCCGTCCATGGGCAGAGCCCTGGACGTGGCGGCAGCCGGTGCAAAGGCCCCGAGGCAGCGCTGTGCCCGGAGTGCCTGAGAGGTGAGGGGACCGGTGCAGGGAGTGAGGAGAGTCATGGGGTAGGCAGGTGACTGGGTGGGTTCTGTACAGGCATTGGGCTCTCTGTAAAGCTGGTGTAGCTGTTCTCTGAACCAGATGCTATGTCGTTGGAGTTATTGAGCAGTGGGTGACTCAGTCTTCCTGTTTTAAAAAGTCACTTGGCTACTGTGTTGAGATTTAGGTGTAGAGGTTTAAGAGCATTTGCCTTATAAGTTATTAGAAAACTGTTGTAGGAATCCAGGCAAAGCCTTTGGGAGTCACGGTGGTGGGTTGGGAGAAATCAGCAGATTCTGAGGGCACAGCACTTTTTGGAGGGGACAGGGCTGCACCATAAGATTTGTGATCTAAGAATCTTAGATCCCCAGGCAGGGATTGAACCCAGGCTCCCAGTGGAAGCACAGAGTCCACATCACTGGACCACCAGGGAATTCCCATGAGGGCCCAGCAGTCATAGCACAGAACTTAAAGATTTTTCTACCAGAAATTCTGGGGTTGGGGGTGGGGAGAGGAATCAAGGCTGACCTCCAGTGTTTCGTGGGAGGAGCAGGTTAGGCGTGGCTGATCAAAAGTCTGGTTGGGTTTGAGATGTCTATGAAACATCCAAGCAGTGGGATATGCCAAATCCACACTTCAGTGGAGAGGGACCCACCTGGAGACACCAAATTGGAAGCAGTTGCCATGTGGATGCTTCTCAATGCTATGAGGCTGGACCACATCACTGTGGGAGTGAGCCTCAGTCCTGTTCATGCACCCATAGACATGGAACTCCCGGAGGAGTAGCTGGAACATAAGCCCTGATTACCCCCAATTCTTCATAATTCCCTCAGCACATAGTAGCTGCTCAATAAAATTTATTGCCCGAGGGGTGATTGACAGGACTTGTCCAATACGACCTGGCCATAGTTCAGGCATTGAAATATCCTAATTTCTAGTCCAAGGGTCTCCTGCTGTCCTTTACTCTCCACTCAAATTTAATTCTCATTATTTTACTCACAATAAGCACATCGGTGCATTACACTTCTATTCTAGTTTCTTTATTAAATTGCAGTTTAGCCAAGTAGCTATGTTTAAATAAAATTTTCTTAATCTTATGATGCCTTTAAAACTAGTTAGCTGCATTTTTTTTCTTCTATTTTAAGGACAAATGAAGACATGAAATAATTTTCTCAATGAATCCAATTTTTAAAAGGGAGAGTAAGAATTTTTTTTAATTCAATAACAATGCTTTTTACCCGTTCCGTTGAATTACAACAGTATTCAACCCTTTAAAAATCTGATTGTTATAGATTTTTCTCTGTCGTTAGAAATGACATGCTCTATTAGACACTTAAAAGCCTGAGAAAACATAAAGTTCCATCATGATTTGTGTCAAATAAATTTTATAATAAAAGGAATAATAGGTATAGGGAATGGATTCTTAATATAATGTACATTTTAAAAAATATAAGTTGAATTAGATTTAGGGTTGCATTAAATCCAACCGAATCTTGCTGTCAGCACTAACATAGAGGACCAGTTTCCCTCGAATGTACAGGTGAGTTACTGTGCATACACAATGCTTGTTGTTGTTGAGTTGCTAAATCTTGTCCAGTTCTTTTGCAACCCCATAGACTGTAGCCCTCCAGGCTCCTCTGTCCATGGGATCTCCTGGGCAAGAACACTGGAGTGGGTTGCCATTCCCTTCTTCAGAGGATCTCCCCAACCAGGGGTTGAGCCTGCATCTCCTGCATTGGCAGGCGGATCCTTTAACACCGAGTCACCAGGGAAGCGCCACGTTACTAAATTATAAAAGCCCTGGCTCTGGCTTCTTGTCCTGACTCTGGCTTTTCTCCATCTGAGTGAAAACCATCCTTCACACGTCTTTACCCCTCTGTCCCCTAGTGACTCTGGAATTGTCACTGTTTTCTATTCTCTCTTTCTTTAGGGCAGAACCTATAAAGACGGGAGATTTTTTTTTCCCGAAAACGGCCCTGAAGTGCCACTTACGCTTGCCTTGGAGAATGTAGACCACCCCCCCCCCGGAACACTGCTGGTGTGGACATCAGTTCTTCTCTGACAGAAGACACCAGGACGGTGGGTTTTATTGGGGAAACGTGCCCCCTGGGCCCTGCACTGGGATGGAGGAAGTGCCCTGGGACCCAGTGGCTACTTGAGCCTTAGCACCAGACAGAGCTAGAACTTTCTGTGAAGGGTCAGATGTGAAGGGCTGAGGCTCTCTGCCCTCTCTGGTCTGATGTTTCTGCAGTCGAGATGTACAGTAAGTCCCCTACATATAACTTTCAGAGATGCGACCTGCGTGCCCACGTCTAATCGCGCTACTTCGCGTGTCTGGCATCCCCTACGCGTGTTGTGCTTTTGTGTCATTTGTGTTCAGTCCCGGGTGGCGCTAGCGGTGACGCATCCGCCTGCCAATGCACGAGACGCAAGAGACCCAGCTTCGATCCCTGGGTGCGGAAGATTCCCTGGGGAAGGAAATGGCAACCCACTCCCAGTATTCCTGCCTGGAAAATTCCATGGAGAGAGGAGCCTGGTGGGCTACAGTCCATGGGGTCGCAAAGAATTGGACACAACTAAGCATGCACGCACGCACACACATGCACACACACACACACACACACACAGAGTACAGTAGTACGGGATCTTTATTTCAAGTCCAGGATGTCTCAGTTCAGTTCAGTTCAGTCGCTCAGTTGTGTCTGACTCTTTGCAACCCCATGGACTGCAGCACGCCAGGCCTCCCTGTCCATCACCAACTCTTGGAGCTTGATTGTACTGTATTACTGTACTTTTCAAGGTGTTGCCCTGTACGATCAAAAAGGTTTTATTTTTGTGTCTGTTTGGTTTTGTGTGTTATTTATATGAAAAGTGTTGTAAACCTATTGCAGTACAGTACTACATAGCTGATGCTGTTAGGTGGGTACCTGAACTAACTTTGCTGGGATTAACGAACAAAATGAATGCCTGTGCTCTTGGAATGGAACTTGGGCATGTGTAGGCCTGTACTGTATTCCTTGGCAATCCCTAAAATGACAAACCTAACGGGAAGGGTTCTGGGAAGGCTGTCACCTTACAGTGCTGTGTCTGCATCTCATGACACCATTGGTTCTTCTTCTCAAAGAGAAAATATATAGACGAATGAAGAGTCAGGGAAAGATGGGGGGAGCCAGTTTCCTGACAGGGGATAGAAGGAGGACTTCATAAAGTTGCTTCCGGGAAAGCAGATTATCCTGGAGACGTCATCCATCACACCGTGCTTATGGAGGATGACTTCCAGGGCAATGCCCAAACTGAAAAGTACCCGTGTCAAGTATTCATGGGGAAATCCGAATGAGAGCCCCTGGCAGACGTCCTGGCGCATCTCTCAGAGTATGGATAATTGTGGTCCAGCCCATCGCCTGCCCTGGAACGGGGCTGGGAAGGATGAAGGCACCCACCTGCCACCAGGGAGGGCTGGGCAGGGGCCCTGGTCTGGGGGCTGCCCCGGGAGCCTTTCACATCACTGACCACACAGAGCCTGGCTTCTATCATGGAGGCAGGAAGGAAATCTGAGAGGGTCAGAGGTGCCCGCTGCTCTGTGTCCTCATCTGCATTTTCAGCAGCACCAAACCCCGTCAGAGTGTGGCTCTCTCATCGTCATCCCACCGTGATGTGACCCCTGATGGTGCTTCCATCCCAACTGGGGGCTTCAAGGAGTGTTTCCTGATTTCCTCCTGTGGTGATGAGTATCCTGGTCTTCAGTGGCATCCAGTGATTTGTGAGGGTCGTTCTGTGGCCACATAGTAAGCAACTGTTCAAGCAAACAGTGTTTGGATGTGGGAGCAAGCAGCTCAAGGACTGCAGTTTAATGGGGCTGGGGCAGATCACTCTTAACTTTTAAAAAAAAATGGCTAATTTGGGACTTCCCTGGTGGTCCAGTGGATAAGACTCTGTGCTTCCAATTCAAAGGATGCAGGTTTGATCCCTGGTTGAGGAGCTAGGATCCACATGCCACACAATGAGCAATAAATAGAGATACAGAGAAATAGAGAGAGAGAGAGAGAGAGAGAGAGAGAGAGAGAGAAATAGATAGATAGGTGTAGATGGGCTTTAGGGAAACAGTGCAAAAGGAGAAGCCCCACCCATTTCTGAGCGTGCTATGGGTGATTTTGGGGCCCCCGCATGCTCCTCCAACAGGGAGAGTCGTACAGAGCTGATTTTCCTTGTTGGCTGCTTCCATATTCAGGAAATCGCCCGCTTGCTAAAAGGCATTTGTCGCCCTCACATCAGCGCAGCCTGCGCCTTTGCAGCTGTTCACAGATGAACGCAGAACCTCGGAACCCGCAGTTGCTGGAGGTGTCATTCCTCACCGAGCTTGGGCAAAGTGTGCTGACTTTGGGTGTCAGCTCACATGCCATAAACAAGCGTCCTTCTTGGGGTCTTCTCAGTGACATGGTTTCTGCATTTTTGAGCTTTTGGTGGGTGATTCTGGTGTTTAAAAGGGGGCCCCGTTGGAACACCAAGGTACTTTCTCGTGTTCCTAAGCACAAGAGGTTGTGAACCACCTCATGGAGAAAACAGCTCTGCGTGTCAATGAGCTTTGTTCAGGGGAGTGATGGTGCTGTTGGCCATGAGTTCAATGGTGATTGATCTCAAAATACGTTAGATAAGGCTCCTTTTAGCAGAAATACACGTAAAACAAGGTTGCATATTGATTGGTCAATGAGAAATGGGACTAGAGTCTCCCAGATACCTAAGCCTATATTTTCTGTAGGAAGTGTGGTTCAGTATTTGCTAATTCAGGACTCATGGAAGTTCTACAAAATATAGCAATTAGAAATATTGAAAGCTGGACTGTCCCTCTTTGAGTGCTTTAATGCCTGCATTTCGTTTGGGCGTAAATATTTAATTCCTTTGGTGTGCATACACACGGGTATGAGTGTTTACGATAACAAATAACTGTAGTCATTCTCCCAGATTCTCTTGGGCTATTTAATCAACACATTTCTAAAGCTCTTCCTTTGCATCAGCATTTTCTTAAGTTCTTTGGAGAATATGAATATGTGAAGTATTCGTCATCTTGGCTTAAAAATGCATTTTAATGGAGCAGGCTGCTGCTGCTGCTCAGTCGCTCAGTCGTGTCTGACTGTGCGACCCCACAGACTGCAGCCCACCAGGCTCCTCTGTCCATGGGATTCTCTAGGCGAGAATACTGGAGTGGGTGGCCATACACTCCTGCAGGGGATCTTCCCGACCCAGAGATCAAACCCATGTCTCCTGCATTGCAGGCAGATTCTTTACTGTCTGAGCCACCAGGGAAGCCCAAGAATACTGGAGTGGTTAGCCTATCCCTTCTCCAGGGGAACTTCCCAACCCAGGAATCGAACCCAGGTCACCTGGATTGCAGGTGGAATTCTTTACCAGCTGAGCTACCAATGAAGCACACACACACACACACACACACACACACAAATAAATCTAAGGAATATGATATTTTTAAAATTGGAGTATAATTGCTTTACAGTGTTGCATTCGTTTCTATTGTACAGCAAAGTGAATCAGCCATTTGTTGTTTAGTCTCTCAGATGTGTCCAACTCTTTGTGATCCCATGGGCTGTAGCCCACCCAGCCTCTCTGTCCATGGGATTTCCCAGGCAAGAATACTGGAGTGGGTTGCCATTTCCTTCTCCAGGGGACCTTCCCAACCCAGGGATCGAACCCATGTCTCCTGCATTGGCAGGTGAATTCTTTCCCTCTGAGCCACCAGGGAAGCCCTGAATCAGCTATACATATACCTATAACCTCTCCTTTTTGGATTTCTTTCCCATTAGATCACCACAGAGCATCAGGTAGAGTTCCCTGTGTTAAGCAGAAGGTTCTCATTCAGTTGTTCAGTTCAGTTCAGTGGCTCAGTCATGTCCGATTCTTTGTGACCCCGTGGACTGCTGCACGCCAGACCTCCCTGTCCCTCACCAACTCCCGGAGCTTGCTCAAACTCATGTCCATCGAGTCAGTGATGCCATCCAACCATCCCGTCCTCTGTTGTCCCCTTCTCCTCCTGCCCTCAATCTTTCCCACCATCAGGGTCTTTTCTAAGGATCAGTTGTTCGCATCAAGTGGCCAAAGTATTGGAGCTTCAGCTTCAGCATCAGTCCTTCCAATGAACATTCAGGACTGATTTCCATTAGCATGGACTGGTGTGATCTTCAAAGTTCTCATTAGTTATCTATTTTACATATTATCAATAGACAGACCCTTGTGCTCAGTCATGTCTGACTCTGCGACCCCATGGACTAGCCTGCTAGGCTCCTCTGCCCATGGGATTTACCCAGACAAGAATACTGGAGTGGTTGCTGTTTCCTTCTCCAGGGGATCTTCGTGACCCAGGGATTAAACCCATGTCTCCTGCATTGCAGGCAGATTCTTTACCAACTGAGCCACCGGTAGCAATAGTGCATATATATATACCAATCTCCCGATTCATCCACCCCAGCTTTCCCCTCTCGGTAGTCAAATGTCTGTTCTCTGTGTCTCTGTTTCTGCTTTGCAAACAAGATCATCTGTACCAGTTTTCTAGATTAGAAGTCCTGTGCACTATCTATTTGCCCACAGAGCCACCTGGAATTTCATACTGAAACAGAGCCAAGAGGGGCCATGGAGATTTACTGTCCTGTTCCTGCCTTGAAGACCAGTGTGGTCAAACAGGCGCTGCTGGAAGGATGAATAGGCTGAAGGTGGCCGGGATGTGGGCAGATGCTTGAGAAGGTGGTTTATTTCAGGAAACACCCATGACAGCAGGTGCATCAGAAACTCTACGGAAAGGAAACAGAGAACTTGCACCGTAAGGAATATTTTAAGAGTGATACAATGCGATTCAAAGCTGATGGGAAAAGACTGCTGAGTTATTGCCATTTCATAACATTTTATTGTGATTTAAAAGCTTTGCATAAGACAATATCTGACATTTTCAGGGCTATCGTTAAGTTGAAATGCCTTTGTATTAAAACAGCTATGGACATTGAACAGTACCTTGTTTTTAAAATAAAAATGTATCCCCCCCCGACCCCAACACACACACACACAGGAGGGGCAAGGCAGGCCGGAGACCCTTCTCCATCTAGTTCGGAGATGTATAAATACTGCACGCTTGCAAGGATGGAGCAAGCTATTTTCTACTTCTTTGAACTCTAAAATTTAATTTCACGTTACCTTCCTGAGTTTGCCAAGTTTTTTAGACTCAGAGGTGAGGCCGGCCTCCCGGTCTCCTGGTTCCCGGTAGAGCATTTTCCATGCTTGACACCAATATTTTTCTGTGGTCCAAGCAGAGCTCTGGGCCTCCGCCCTCTTTTCCTGCCTTAATATCTTTAATCCAATTGGAGTCGAGCCTTGCTCCCACCTGAGTTCTCTTTTCTTCCCACAGTGACTTTGCATAATGCATTTTTTGGTCCTTTATAGATTGATTTTACAGTTTAACTCTCAGAGGATATTCTTTATAATAATTGTGTTTGTCAGCTCAGGCTGCCAGAACAAAATACCATACACTGGGGTGGCTTCTGCTGGAGAAAAATAAACTTCTCACAGTCCCAGAGGCTGGAAGCCCAAGATCGAGGGGCCAGCTGATTCATTTTCCTGGTGCGGGCTCTCTTCCTGGCGTTCAGATGGTTGCCTTTTTGCTCTGTCCTCACATGGCAGGGAGGGGAGGAGGTAGACTTTCTGGTGTCTCTTCTTATAAGGGCACTAATCCCATCATAAAGGATTTTTCCTTATTAACTCATCTAGCTTTCATTGCAAGAAGATCAAACCAGTCCACCCTAAAGGGAATTAACCCTGAATATTCTTTGGGAGGACTGATGCTGAAGCCCCATATTTTGGCCAGCTGATGCAAAGAGCCGACTCATTGGAAAAGACCCTGATGCTGGGAAAGATTGAGGGCAGGAGGAGAAGGGGGCAACAGAGGATGAGATGGTCAGATGGTCAGATGGTATCACCGACTCAATGGACATGAATTTGAGCAAATTCCAGCAGATAGTGAAGGACAGGGAAGCCTGGCGTGCTGCAGTCCACGGGGTCACAAAGAGTTGGAAACAACTTAGTGACTAAACAACAACAACAACCTTCATTACATTCCTATTTTCAGATACCATTGTGCCAGGTTTAGGGCTTCAAAAATGATGGAGGTGTGGGGAATGCTCGTCCATGGCATCAAGTAACTTGCAGGTACCAGACATCAGCTATAATATCCAGAAGTGGAAATCACTCACTTGGGGACAGTAATTACTAGTAGAAAGTCTTACTTAAAATCTATGCTATTTTTCTAAATTACATGTTGATACTTTCTAGAGACAGACTTCCCATTAGTATCAGCGATTAATCATAATTGAAACAATACGCCGAGCAATTACCTGGTGCTCTCCAGGTATGATGAAGCACAAATCTGCCAGATGGAAGTTACAGGGTGATGTACCTGGCCCACCATGCCAGCATCTCCAGGCAGGGTTTCTCTCTCAGCGTTTTCATAGGAATATTTGTCTCTAGATTCAGAGTCATTAGGGATTATAGATGTCTGAGCTTGGGAACTTGAAAATTCATTCCAATGCCTGCTTGAATATTCCCCACTCGTGTCCCTGCTCTCCTGTTTACACCTGATGATAACTTCCACCATCAATTATAAGGTACTCATCATGACATTTGCCATCCTTTGAGACAGAGAATATTTGCCAGAGGACATAGATTTCTTCATTTATCTTTCTTGTCTTTTCATAACAGAGCATCAAGCTCAAAAGCAACTCTCCAGCTTTACTGACTTGACTTAAATGATATTGGAGTCCGTGTTTTAAGCCAAATTGCCCTCTGGAGTCTCTAAACAGAAATCTCATAACTGTGGAATCTGTGGGGTTTCAGTTCCTGGGTACTACTTCATCATCTTTCAGGAAGATTTTGAACAACTAGAAAAAATTCAAATCCTGCAGAAGTCGTCAGGCAAGAATATGCCCGAATTCCCTGTGATTGTGTGTTAAAGGAAAGGGATAGTCCTTGTGAGGGTGGAGTGGTTGCCTAGGGCAGTTGGGAATCTGTCCAGAGCTTTGTGGGAATTCCTTGCTTTTGCAATTTTTTCCCCCTAAGCTTGGAAGATAGCATAAAGGAATCCGCCTGTTGAACAAAGCAGGCAGTTGCCTGCTTATATTAGATTTATGCTATTTCTTGAGACTGAGTTGCACTCGGACCTGAATGCAACTAAGCTCCCATATTCCTTCCTCGAACTAAGGACTCTACAGGGGCTGTTGTGAACACCTGGGCTCAGGACACCCACCAAAGCTGAACAGAGAGTCGGCCTCAGTCACACACCTGCTTCCAGGCAGAATGGAGGACCCAAGGGGGGACCCATTCCCCCCCTCAAAAATGTGGACGTGAAGAGACTCCTGCTTGGGTGGGAAAGCGAAAGTGTTCTTTGTGACCCCGTGGACTGCAGCCCGCCAGGCTCCTCTGTCGATGGGATTCTCTAGGTGAGAATACTGGAGTGGGTAGCCATTCCCTTCTCCAGGGTAACTTCTTGACTCAGGGACTGAACCCCAGTCCCCTGCACTGCAGGCAGATTCTTTACCGTCCGAGCCACCAGGGAAGCGTGCATAGGAGGTTCAGAGCAAGGAAGAGGAACTGTCTGCAGTGGTGTGAGGGCCACTTGCCAACCAGGAGAGCAGCAAACTCATCTCTATGGTGTGACTTATCCAAGACCAGCTCCCTCCATCTTTACCCAGGGCTTGGGTAGGTGTGACTGTGTCTGTCTGAAGTTGTGCTTGTGTGTTTGTGCCCAGTCGTGTCTGACTCTTTTGTGACCCCACGGACGGTAGCCCCCCAGGCTCCACTGTTCATGGGATGTCCAAGGCAAGAATACTCAAGCAGGTTGCCATTTCTTCCTCCAAGGATCTTCCTGACCCAGGGGTGGAACCTGCGTCTCCTGTATCTCCTGCATTGGCAGGTGGATTCTTTACCGCTGAGCCACCTGGCAAGGCTGTTAGTCTGCAGTTACTGACCACAACATTTGTAGGTCCTCTAACATGTGAGTTATCTCAGAGTTTTAGGAAGTTTATTTAAGCAGGAAAAGAGTATTGAAGAAACTCACTCCACAAAGGGATCACATACTTTGAAATAAAAAAGTCAGTGGTTTCTGCCTGGACCCACAGTTGTTGCTCATAGGCTCCAATTTCTAGAGAGCAGGCAACAGGGTGAGCTTGGTCTTCCTTCTGTTGGCTGAGTCTCCCCGATCACGCCCCCGGCCCCGGCCCCTCCGGGCCTCTCTGGTGGGAGGTCTTCTCTGCGTCACTCTGATGCCCCTGGCACCTCCCACCCATCGTTCCTCCTCTTGAGAGACTGCTTTTGCTTCCCTGTCAGCTTCACCTAGACCCCACCTCATCACTGTCGGGAAGAGGTTTTGGAAGCAGGTGTCTGCTCTTCTTCTTGTGATACTGGGGTCAACGTTTCATTGATCTAGTTTTCTGCATCTTTGTTTCTGTTTTGGTATGAGTGGAGGTAGGAATGAGTTAAAAAAAATTTTTTTTCCCCTTGAGACTCCTGTGAGAGGAAAAAAGAGAGTACATCAAAATCAACCAGAGCAAATATAGTTTTGCTACACGTGGTCCTACTCCAGGTGGGAATATGGTGCAGAGGTCTGCTCCTTTGGAAGTAGGGTCATCTTTTCATGCATCAGAAGTAACATGTCGAGAGCATAGATCTCATGTTAGGACTCCTACCAGAAAGCACATAGGCACACAAGAACACAAGGAAATTTTGGAAGATAATAGAGATATTTAGTACCTTGCTTATCGTGATCATACCATGGATATATGCGTATGTCCAGAGTCATCAAGTTGTGTGCATTAAATGTGTGCCATTTTTGTATATCGATTACACCTCAATAAAGTTTGAAAAAGAAGTGATCATTCTTCAGGGGCAAGTGAGTACAGAAATCATATAGAGTCAGCAACAACAGAGCAGGAAACAGACTCTCTTTATTCACTCCAACAAAACAGCAAGGCGACAGGAAAGATCACTGCTCAGGAGCAGAACTCAATTTGAAAGAACAGCCAAGGTACCGGGATGCAGCTGAAGTTACCCAGCACATCAGGTCTCCAGCTCAGATGCAGGGCAACCCTGGGGCATCCTGATGAGTGGGGAGGGCGGGGCTAAGGACGAGTGAGGTAGCGGGAAAGCCCACCTTGAGGGTCTCTGGCTGAGGACCCTGTTTTCTGGGATGGCCCCATTGGCAAGCAGGTCAGGGAGGCTGAGACAAGCCCATTTGTGGAGACCTGGGAGTCCCATGGCTTGCTCCTATGTTTCAAATTTTTGCTCAAATATTTCCTTCTTAAGGAGGCCTTCCCTGCCCACTAGTTCATTGCAGTCTCCCCTAGTGACATCCCTCACCTGTACCAACCAGGCTTCCCAGTGTGGCACCGCTGTCCCTAAAGAGAAGTGTAGAAGGAGCGTGTTCCCTCAGCTCACCGTGCGGGTGCCCTGTAACCTCCACGCGATGGGACTTTGTGGCCCTCGTCCAGGAGAACAGGTGTCAGCAGAACACAGCCCGTGGGCTCAACACGGCCCCACGCCTGCTTCTGTGAATCAGCTTTAGGGGCACACAGTCACCCGAGTGCTGACATGCTATCTGTGCTTACTTTCATGCTGCACTCGGCTGCTACAGAGACCGTCCAAGGACCTGCAAAGCCTAAAATATTTAATACTGGCCCTTTAGGGGAAAAGTTTGCTGACCTTGGGATAGAAAGTGTTAGTTGCTCAGTCATGTCTGACTCTGTGACCCCATGAACTGTGTAGCCTGCCAGGCTCCTCTGTCTATGGATTTCTCCAGGCAAGAATACTGGAGTGCATAGCCAGTGCCTTCTCCAGGGCATCTTCCTGACCTAGGGATTGAACCCAGGTATCCCATATTGCAGGCAGATTCTTTACCATCTGAACCACCAGGGAAGCCTTGGAATAGGAAGCACCTGGCAGATAGTATGTGCTCAATAAAAAGTCACTCGTCTCTTCAACAGTGTGTCTAGCACAAAATTGGTGCTCAAAATGCTAATTTTTGCATTTCAGTTTGGTTCAGTTGCTCAGTCGGGTCTGACTCTTTGTGACCCCATGGACTGCAGCACGCCAGGCTTCCCTGTCCATCACCAACTCCCAGAGGTTGCTCAAACTCATGTCCACTGAGTCGGTGATGCCATCCAACCATCTCATCCTCTGTCATCCCCTTCTCCTCCTGCCTTCAATCTTTCCCAGGATCAAGGTCTTTTCCAATGAGTCAGTTCTTCGCATCAGGTGGCCAAAGTATTGCAGTTTCAACTTCAGCATCAGTCCTTCCAATGAATATTCAAGACTGATTTCCTTTAGGATTGACTGGTGTAACCTCCTTGCAATCCAAGGGATTCTCAAGAGTCTTCCTCAACACCACAATTCAAAAGTATCAGTTCTTCAGTGCTCAGCTTTGTTTATAGTCCAACTCTCACATACATACATGACTACTGGAAAAGCCATAGCTTTGACTAGATGGACCTTTGTTGGCAGAGTTTTGTTTTTGGGGGGTGATTAATAGTGAGTGTGGCCAGATCAGAGCATCAAATCCCTGGTAATGTATAGAGTGAAACATTCTTCCACATGGACTGAGAGATTTGCTAAGATTGTGAGTAGAAAAGAGTACTGGTTTTCTTATCACTTTTCTTGCAGAGGAAAGGGGAGTGATTGGGAAGAGGGAGGTTTCATTACCCCCTTTTGTTGCCCTTATAATTTTTGTGTTTGTTTTCAAGCCTCACTTAATAACAGTCAAAGGCTAGGACACAGAAGCAACCTAGATGTCCATCATCAGATGAATAGATAAAGAAGCTGTGGTCCATATACACAATGGAATATTACTCAGCCATAAAAAAGGAATGCATAATGAGGTGGATGAACCTAGAGGCATTGTTATACTGAGTGAAGTCAAAAAGAGAAAAACAAATATCGTGTTTTAATGCACACATAACGAATCTAGAAGGATGGTCCTGATGGACCTGTGTGCAGGCAGCAATGGAGATGCAGACACACAGAACAGACGTGTGGACACAGTCGGGGGGAGAGGGCGGGGCGGATGGGGAGACGGCGGGGCGGACGGGGAGGGGAGCGAGGAAACATACGCATCACCATATGTGAAACAGACAGTCAGTGGGAATCTGCTGTGTGACTCGGGGAGCTCAGACTGGGGCTCTGTAACAACCTAGAGGAGTGGGATGGGGCGGGAGAGGGGAGGGAGACTCTGCAGGGAGGGGACATGTGTGTACCTGTGGCTGATTCATGTTGATGTATGGCAGGAACCAGCACAGGGTTGTAAAGCAATCATCCTTCAACTAAAAATAAATGCATTTAAATAAAAGAAAAGAATTTTCCCATTTAGGAAACGGGGTTCTTGTATTGCTCTGTGAAAGCTAAATCTCCCTGCATGGGAGTTCAGGCTTCTGACCCCCCGTAAGGTATGGGCTCTGGATGACCTTTGGCGGCAATTTAGAAGGAGTTGTGTCTGGAATTTGCTCATCATCATTACCCTGAGATCGATTTTTACATTGTGCATTAGTGTATTCATAAGGGAACATCTGCTTTTTCTGCCAAGAGCAAAATTGTGAAGTTGGAGAACTTTATCAACAGACTACCTGACTTTTCCTTTCTTCTTGGGCTTTAAAGGTAGGGTTCTGAGCCTTTGTTGAGACATGGACCCTTTGGCCATCTGGTGAAGTCTATAGACCCTTCTCAGGATGGACTGTAAAATAGAAGAAGAAAAGAAAGCCATCGGATTACAAAGAAAATGAATGCTATGTTGAAATTGCAGTTATCAAAACTTAAAGAAATTTTGATACAGGAACATGATTTTCAAATTAAAAAGTTGCAGGTAAGAATTCCTTGCTGCTGCTGCTGCTGCTAAGTTGCTTCAGTCGTGTCCGACTCTGTGCGACCCCATAGACGGCAGCCCACCAGGCCACCCTGTCCCTGGGATTCTCCAAGCAAGAATACTGGAATGGGTTGCCATTTCCTTCTCCAATGCATGAAAGTGAAAAGTGAAAGTGAAGTCGTTCAGTCGTGTCCGACTCTTTTCGACCCCATGGACTGCAGCCTACCAGGCTCCTCCACTCATGAGATTTTCCAGGCAAGAGGACTGGAGTGGGGTGCCATTGCCTTCTCCGAAGAATTCCTTGCTAAGAGTAAGTAATGTTTTGAGATATTTGCCACAACCATAATATGATGGTAAAACATCACTGATTTCTAATGGTAATGAAGTCAGAGGTTTGGCTGCTGCAGCTTCAGATGTTGCTGTCATTCATAACAAGGAGATGCTGAATATGTGCTAGTGAAGGAAATAAATAGGTGACTTTACCTCCATATTCTTCCATGTGCCCCCTTTCTACCCCAGTGATATTTTCTGGGCACTCTTCAGTCTTGGAAAGTACCCTTCAGTTTAACCTTGGGGTGAATTTAAGCTCATGCATTGTATCACCCAAAGAGAAGTACCTTTTATTCATTTATGTGCGAATCAGCTCTATGAATACACATGTCCCCTCCCTGCTGAGCTTCCCTCCCATGCCGCCACCCCACCCCTCTGGTTCATCACACCAAACTGAGCTCCTTGTGCTGTCCAGCAGCTTCCTCCTGGCTGCCTGCTGTTCATATGGCAGTACACGTGTTAATGCTACCCTCTCAGTTCAGCCCATCCTCTCCTGCCCACCTGTATCAGCAAGTCTGCACTCTATGTCTTCGTCTCTCTTCCTGCCCTGACCTTAGCACATACACACACCTGCACACACGGATGGACATCTATGTGTGCAGGTGTGTGTATGTGCTAAGTCACTTCAGTCATGACCTATGCTTTGTGACCCTTTAGGTCCATCCATGTCACTACAAATGATCCAGTTTTGTTCCTTTTAATGGCTGAGTAATATTCCATTGTGTATGTGTACCATATCCTCTTTATCCATTCATCTGCTGATGGACATTTAGGGTGCTTCCATGTCTTGGCTATTATAAATAGTGCTGCAATGAACGTTGGGGTAGATGAGTCTTTTTGAATTATGGTTTTCTCAGGGTATATTCCCAGGAGAGCTACCTTTTAAGCTGCATCTCTCAATCACGAAGGAAGACTTAATTTCTTTTCAATGGCATCTCCATGCCACCCCCTGAGGTCTTGGTGGCAGTGCCCTGGGGACTCTGTTTGTGTCTGCAATTGGCCTGCATTTGAATTAGTCAGTTTGCCCATAGCTGGCACACGTGCTGAAAGCTGGTGAGACAGACACAGAACCATGCAGTTTGCAATGAACCTGTCAGGCAGAGTAGGCGAGGGTTGGCCCTCTGCAAAATAACTCCTGTCGCGTTATGGGAATTCGTCTTCTGCCTTGCCTCACTGTCTTGCTTTTGAGGGCACTTATTCCTAAGAAGTTGTTCTAATGGTGTATTGGATTATTAGTGTTGATAAAATAATAATGATCTTTTGTGGTTACCGAGCGTCCCTGTCCCCCGACTTTGTTTGCACGGGAAAATTAAAGGAACAAATTGCCATTGAGTGCTTTTCCACCTCTGCAGGAAAAATCAGCAGGAGAGAGAGCACAAGCTCAGAATTATCAATGAGCAGATGCTAACAGGTTACGAAACAATGCAAATCACAGGACCCTGGAATAAATGAGCTACAGTTGCTGCTCTGTCAACGTTAGACATCGTTCATGGAACTCAGTAAGGGACGTTAAGGAAAATAGAATGAAGTGTCAGTAACATTCTCCTCTCCAGACTGAGCCATTTCTAGGAAAGCAGGATTACTAATAAATTTATAAACCTTGTCTTTCACTCGCCCAGTGGCCATGGTCCTCCCTTTTCTTTGCTGCCAGCAGATATTCACCTTTCTTTCCTCCCAATAAATGAGATTGTAGGCATGTAAGCCTGTGCAGGTCCGTGATTTCAAGAGGCAGGGCTGAGTAACCTGACAGATCATCAGCCCTTAAAGCCGAAACCGAGGGACCACTACATATGACACACTTATGGAACGCAGCATGGATATCCTTCTACGTCTCACATTTATGATTCTAATACAGTCTTCCAAGATAACAAAGTTAGAACATTGGGTCCCGTGATTATCTGGTGAGAACAGGAGAAACCCTGGGAATTACTCTGTGCCAGAGCCTCCTGATGAGGGTGAAAGAAGAGAGTGAAAAAGCTGGCTTAAAACTCAGCATTCCAAAAACAGATCATGGCATCCAGTCCCATCACTTCATGGCAAATAGATGGGGATAAAGTGGAAACAGTGACAGATTTTATTTCCTCAGGCTCCCAAACCACTGCGGATGGTGACTGCAACCATGAAATTAAAGGACGCTTGCTCCTTGGAGGGAAAGCTATGACCAACCTAGCTCAGTTCAGTTCAGTCGCTCAGTCATGTCCCACTCTTTGCGACCCCATGAACCGCAGTGTTGGTGAAGACAAACTAGACACTATATTAAAAAGCAGGGACACCACTTTGCCGACAAAGGTCCATGTAGTCAAAGCAATGATTTTTCCAGTAGTCATATACGAATGTGAGAGTTGGACCATAAAGAAGGCTGAGCACCAAAGAATTGCTGCTTTCAAATTCTGGTCCTGGAGAAGACTCTTGACAGTCCCTTGGACAGCAAGGAGATCAAACCAGTCAATCCTAAAGGAAATCAAGCCTAAATATTCATTGGAAGGACTGATGCTGAAGCTGAGGCTCCAGTACTTTGGCCACCTGATGCAAAGAGTTGATTCATTGGAAAAGACCCTGATGCTAGGCAAGATTGAAGGCAGGAGGAGAAAGGGATGACAGGGGATGAGATAGTTGGATGGCATCGCTGACTCAGTGGACCTGAATTTGAGCAAGCTCTGGGAGTTGGTGATGGACAGGGAAGCCTGGCATGCTGCAGTCCATGGGGTCGCAAAGAGTCTGACACGACTGAACGACTGAACTGAACTGATTGACCTGCAAGCCAGATCTACAGGAAGCACTCTGTTGCTCTGTTGAGAGCTGTATCAAAATATGTCTGAGCAAGAGTTGAAAAGGATTAATTAAGAAAGTCTAAACTCCATCCCATCAAAGTATCAGAAAGGCAATGAGGAATATGTCAAAGAGATAGTATTTGGAGAGATCATGGAAGGGAGTGGAATTCTTTGCGATTGTTGAAGGCCAATCTTCAGGAACAGGAAGCCAAAATCTTGAGCAGGAGGAATAAGAAGGAATGGACACCTGGACATGCCATGGTGAGCACGCAGAATAAAGAAGACTAAAAGTCCACCACTGAAAGACAGAAAAGACAGACTACCTACAATGGGAAGATAAGCAGTCAGGGAGCTGGTCTCTCAGCAGCATAATCAGCAAATAGAGAAAGTTTCTCAACGGATAACTTTTTATGCAGTGAATTATTTTTCCAGAATGAGGACAAAATAAAAATCACTTAGTACCAACCAAAAAAAAAAAAAAAAAAAAGTTTACAGAAACTAAGAAAGAAATCCAGAAAGCACAGGTTTGTCCAGGACAAGATAAGGAAATTTGCTGCAGGATGTAAATCAACAGAGTGCCTCTTTTATCGAGAGCCTTGCTGGAAACACAGGCTGGCTGCGCTACGTGGTTTCCTTAATGATGTGGCTGATTTACATTCTGGGTGAAGCTCCTTGAGAGGTTATGAACAAGCTGAGAGCTTGCAGGCCAGGGCTGGCGTGTGTGCTACACACTGCATGATGGTGTTCAAAGGATGTACTCTAGGAGAAAAGAAAACCATCCAAGGAAGGGTTCAACTTGTGAAAATGATGACAAGGAAATAAAATGACAGCAACCAGATCAAAGAAGAGTAGTAAGTGTATTTTGAAGACAAATGGTCTTTCAAGTGAGGAACTTAACTAGTACAATAGTCAGGCATGGGCAGTCAGACTTAAAACATTCTGATTGGCTTAATTTGTAAATATGTTGATTGCCTTTTAAAGTTTTTCAAAGTCAAAATGCATGTTAAAATTAGCACTTCCAAAAGATATAGAAAGAATAACAGCCAAAGTAGTAGAGCAGAAAATAAAGACAAACAACAAAAACGGACCTCAACTGCTCCCAGTGAAGAAAAACAGGAGAAAATGAGGAAAGGCAGAAAAAGTAAAACACATAGAAAAGAAAAAAATTGGGGAAAAAAGAAATGAATTCAGGCATTTCGGTGATCTCAATATGGATCCAACCTATCTAGCTAAAAGTCATAAAAAAGGATGCAGAAAATCTGTGAAGTCAAAGTATGGAAAAAGGTATAAACAACATTAATTTATTTTTATTTAGGAAAAGCTAGTAAAATAATAATATATACAAGTGGCGAAATTCCATTAATATCAGAAAAACAGACTCTAGGGGAAAAACATTTAAAAAATAAAGATATGAATTATATGCTGATGGTTGGCTTGTCTAAGAAGATTAAGCAGTTTTATTCATTTTTTTTTTTTTAGATTTTTGGATTGGAGGATAATTGCTTTATAATGTGCTGGTTTCTGCCATACAACAATAGGAATGAGTCACAATTGTAAATATATGTATATACACGTCCCCTCGCTCGTGAACCTCCCTCCCCCTCCCATCTCACCCCACCAGGTCTTCACAAGACAAACCTGGGCTCCCTGGGCTCAGCTCCTGGTGTCACATAGCAGCTTCCTACTAGTTATCAATTTCACAGGTTAGGTAGAGGGTATATGTCAATTGAGAAAGTACATTAAGCAAATTTAAATGTGTATCCACCCACTTCTATAACTTCAAAATATATAAAACATAAATATATACAGATATAAAACTTCAAAAATCAATGACATAAATAAATGAGATACATTAAGAGTTTGGGATTGATATATACATGGTGTGCTCACTCAGTCATGTCTGACTCTTTGTGACCCCATAGACTTTAGCCAGCCAGTCTTCTTCATGGAGTTTTCCAGGCAAGAATACTGGAGTGGTTGTCATTTTCTTCTCCAGGGAATCTTTCTGACCCAGGGATTGAACCCAAGTCTCTTGCATCTCCTGCATTGGCAGGAGGATTCTTTACCACTGAGTCACCCGGGAAGCCCCCAAACACACACCACAGATAAAAGAGATAGCCAACAAGGACCAGCTGTAGAGCCCAGGAAACTATCCTCGATACCTTGTAATAACCTGTAATGGAAAAGAATCTGAATGACTTTGCTGTACAGTTGAAACTAACAACATTGTATATCAACTATACCTCAATTAAAAATGCAGAGTTATTTAATGACAAACCCTTCATAAGACCAGGATAGCCTAATGACTGCTAATGAACCACGGACACCAGCCTCATGTATTCAGGTGTCAGCCACGCATCCAAAGTCATCTTGGGAAAGGACACATAAGGAAGATGACAGAAACAGTGGAGAAAAATGAGGTAGCTTCTCTTTCTCGTTCAGATAAAAAAAAATGGATACAGAGTTTCAGGTGCAGAAAGGAAAGCTTATTCCTGTCATCCTAGGGCTTTGTTTCTGAGAGTGGTCATCTCATGCACATGTATGGGAGACCCGGCAGGGAGATTTCAAGCCTTTAAACTTCCCAACCTGCACCACTGTGCTCCTATCTGAATTTCTGGGTGCTATTCCAGACCGAATTTCAGCAACGACTGGGAATGGCTATGTGTCAAGAAATTATTAGCCATCAGCAGATTGGCATGAATGCATGAACGTGTTGAGGGAGGGACCCCAGGGTATGCAGCTTCAGCCGTCAGGATGGAAGGACAGAACAGCAAGCATCTCAAATAGAGTCAGTTCCTAAAGCAGGAGACTACTCGTGGCTACTGGAGGGTCCTTCATGTTTCATCAGTAATTTATGGAGGTGTTTCTCCCTCTCTTAGATTCTGTCTTAATCAACCGCTTTGGCAACAGTTGACTATTTAGTAATATTTATTATGATCATGTGGGGTTCCCATGTGGCCCAGTGGTAAAGAATCTGCCTGCTAATGCAGGAGACTCGGGTTCGATCTCTGGGTCAGGAAGATCCCCTGGAGAAGGAGATGTTAACCCACTCCAATATTCTTGCCTAGGAAATCTCGTGGACAGAGGAGCCTGGTGGGCTGCAGTCTATGGGGTCACAAAGAGTCGGACACGACTGAGTGACTAAAACACCAAGAGCATTCTAATTACGTACCAGATATCTGAGGGCAAGAGTGAGCACCATTGTCCATGTGGCCACCATGCGTTTACCCCTGGCTATTAACTACACCGACTCTGCCTCTCTGGCTCACTCAGGCAGAGCTCAGTGTCTTAAATCCTCACCCACGTTCTTCCTGTCTCTTCAAATGCAATTTTGAAAGTCAAAGTCAAATTCTACCTCTTCCAGGCAGTCCCCTGGATCAAACAAGTTTCGCCCTTTGCTGAACTGCCAAGTCATCCCCGGTCCTCAGCATGTGTGTGCACGCTGCATGGTTGCCCCTCCTTCTTTCCAAAGCTTTAGTCCTGGCTCCAAGTTCCAGGAAAGGTTCATGTTTCACATTTCCATGACATCAGACACAGGGAGAGATGCTGAGTGATGGATTCACTGTTATATTGATGGAGACACCAGAATGAAGGAGATCATTTCTCTTGGGTTCTTGTAGCTTGGAAATGCAATGATTTTATGACAAAAGATCTGAATTTCAAAAAGGTGAATTTTGAAAGTGACTTGGTTATAATTTCATTTTCTAGCTCTTTCTTAAACTCCAACATATCTGCTGAGTTATCCAGTGTTTCAGTCTTTGTGAAAGTGGTGCAGTAATTCACCTCTGCCAGGTAAGATCCATTACTAACTTCATGAGAATAGATTTGTTCCAGTTCCTCCAGCTTCTTATTTGGTTTTGTAAATCATCATTACAATCAACCCTGAAGTCCCTGCTGTCAAGCGATCCAGGCAATAGTGAACTAAAGGCAGATTTGGAAACACTCGGGCAACTTTTTCTCCTCTCATAAAAGGATCATTATCTTTGTCTTTGGCTCAGAAGAAACACCTTGGGGTAAGCTGAATGAGAAATGTGGACATTTTGCCATAAAGCGCTAAAAGAAAATGCAGGAAAAATACAGTGTGTCATTTAGATGAACGGAAGACACAAACAATAAAAACTGAGTTTCTCAGCTGCAGCCTAATGGAATGACCTGCAACGAGATGTAAATGAACTCGTTGACATGGTCTGAGCTCACGATCTGACCTGGGATCTGTTGACGTGAGGAGTAGCAGCCCCAGCCCCCCACCTTGAAGTCTTGTTTGAGAGGAAAGTGCCCAGAGCAAAAGGGCCCTGGGAACCGTTCAGCCTCTCCAAGGGCACAGGGGAGGCTGTGTACGCAATGATGAATCCGTTTCAGCATCTGCTTACCTTCTCTCAGCTGCTCCCAGGTTGCCCTCGGCTCAGATGACCAATGCCTTGGTAGTCAACTATGCAAACCTCTGCTGTGATCTTTGGGTTAGCTGCACACAGCTGGCCCAGGATGCTGCCTGCCACAGCACGAGCTGAATCCCCCCAACATCTTCCTTGGTATCATCCATCCATCCATCCATCCATCTTCCTATCTTTTTTCTTTCTACCTATCCATGTATTTTTCCATCACCCATCCATCCATTCACCCACCTTTCTTTCTTTATATATTCTATCTTTCTATCAACATATGTGTCCATTTCTCTGTCCATCATCCATCCATCCATCCATCTTCTACCTTCTGTCATCTATATTTCTGCATCATGTATCTCTTACCTATGTTTCTGTCACCCATCTATCTAAATGTCTCTCATCCATCTATCTTTATCTATCTGTCTATTGATCTATCTAATCATCTACGTGATGAAAGCACCCGGATGTGATCCACAGAGGCATGCATACCATGTTATTGTCACTTATTATGTCTTTCATTTGGGAAAGGAAGACGAAGATAAAAGAGCGTTTGGTGCTTCTGTTGTCCCCTGTCTCAGATCTAGAAAGCGGTGACTGGCGATGGGTGGCCTGGGGAGTATGCCTGACCACTGCACCCGCTGGTCCTCTTCAGACTTGATATGACACTCCAACTTGATGGCGGTGTCACTGGGTGGGTGATGGCATCTTCCCTCTGCCTCTTCCCCATTATATCCCAGAGATGAGCCTTGAGCCTTTCTGTGACTGAGCCTCACGCCCTTGGACGAAGGACAGCCCTGCTGGGGGGCTGGGCAAAGTCCCAGGCCAGATGCCCTAGTCTCAGTGCTCGAGTCTTGACTGCAAACCTCCTCAAGTAAAGGCATCACTCTTATCTTTCCTGACTCTTAGTTTTCTCGTCTGTCAGATGGGCTGGCAATCACTACTCCAACTCACAGGACCATAGTGTCACATTAAGTCCCACATGAGACAAAGCCTTGCACCTGCCAAGTACAATACCAGGGAGGAACCGGGGCAGAGCCAGGCAGGCTGGTTTCCGGGACAAAGGACACCAGCTTCCGGTAGCACACGCACATATTCTCTTTCTCTCACACACACACTCACACACACACTCCTGCATCTGGTTATTCCTGACAACATGACTCCAGATCCTGTATCCCCCTCATTCAACTTGTCTCTCTGTTGGCACGGCGTCTCCTCTCCCGCCCCTGGTGTTTGCCTCAGCAATCCACCCCCTACAAAGAGCCCCCTCCCCTCCTGAACTGCTCACTGACTGCTGCTCTTCACACACTGACCACCTACCCGTGGTTTAGGGACCGTCATTACCTGCCCTGCAGGCTAGGACCCTGTCACCACCATGACAGTAAAGATGATGCTGTTCATGTCACTCACCGGAAACAATCTGCGTTGCTTACTGACCATGCCTGAAACACACATCTAGCAGTCTCAAAACTGCCTCTGCCAATTGGGATGTATTTGGTGATTAGAATGCAGTCTAGATCACTGGCAGTTCTCCAGTGATGCAGGCGTACCAAACAGAATCAGCTCAGACATAAAAGCCACATCGTTACCACAGAGCTCATTTGAAGAAAAAAAGAAAATGAGATTTTAAATTTGTTTTTATTGCAGATCATTTCGTAGGATTAAAAAAAATAACATTTGCTTACTGTAGCCACCACGATGATTAAAAATGGATACTGTTGAAATGCTAATGAAATAGATAAGCACGTGCTGGGAAAACAGTTTCCGATGGAAGAGTTAAATAGCGATTTGGTCCGGCAGTTATTACCAGGCTTTATCCCTGGATCTTTGAGGGTCTCTTCATTTAAAGATAATCCAGAAATAATGAATTTAGAGCTTACATACACTTTATGAACATTCCCACGACTATTTGACAAAGCTTTTTAATGCTAATTACATGTAATTTATTTGTAAGTTTACTTACTGGGGGATTTGTACTTCAGTATTATGTTGATTTTTAGTATAATCAGGATTTACTATTCCAATATGTGTCTCAGGTTATTAAATACCTGAATTCTCTTTCCTTCCTTCCTTTCTTGCTGTGGCTTGTTCATTTACTCAGTTAAGTGTTACTGAGTGCAGCGATGCAGTTGTTGTTCAGTTGCTAAGTTGTGTCCAACTGTTTGTGACTCCATGGACTGCCGCCTGCCAGGCTTCCCTGTCTTCACTATTTCCCACAGTTGGCTCAAATTCATGTCCATTGAGTAAGTGATGCTAGCTAACCATCTCATCCTCTGCCACGCCCAAGTCCTTTTGCCTTCAATCTTGCCCAGCATCAGGATCTTTTCCAATGATTCGGCTATCCACATCAGGTGGCCAAAGTATTGGAGCTGCAACTTCAGCATCAGTCCTTCCAATGAATATTCAGGGTTGATTTCCTTTAGGATTGACTGGTTCGATATCCTTGCAGTTCAAGGGACTCTCAAGAGTCTTCTCCAGCACCACAGTTCAAAAGCATCAATTCTCCAGCACTCAGTATTCTTTATGACTCTTTATGTATGACACATCTATACATGAATCCTGGAAAAACCATAGCTTTGAATTTGCAGAACTTTGTTGGCAAAGTGATGTCTCTGCTTTTTAATACCCTGTCTGGGTTTGTCATAGCTTTCCTTCCAAGGAGCAATCGTCTTTTAATTTCATGCTACGTACCTACCATAAGCTATAGGCATGTAGGACGGTGTTCTTACAGGTGTGAGGAGAATTATAAACCTTTGTGAACACTTAGAGGTGGAAAAGGAGGCTTGGGACCCAACTCTGGGAGATCAGAGCCATAGGAGAGACCTGATTCGTGCGTGGGATTTTTTCCAAAGAAGAATGGATTCTTTTTCCATTGTTCCCAAAGAACAATGGGTGAGGTGTTACACCTGTGTTTTCAATACAAAAGCGTGTAATTGGATCTGTTGACATAGTGGGGGGTAACTGTAGGAAAAACCTCAGGAATGACCCTGGGAAGAACTAAAATAAACAAGCCTAAGTATCCAGGATGATGAAGGGCAGCAGAGTTAAAAATTATTTAGAGAAACATGAAGTTGGCAGAATCATCAAGACTTAGTGATGGGAAGTGGAGAGTGAAGGAGAAAGGGAATCTACGATGATGCGGGGTTTGTACAAACCTCAGGGCCAGTCCCCGAGTCAGAAAGCGCAGCAATAAAGCGAAGAGTGTAAGTGTGGGTGCGGCAGCTCTGAGCTGCCTTTAGGATCTCCAAGGGGAAATGCCACGAGGCCATTCGAGAGTCCTGACAGCAACCACTGATGCTGTGTGAGTGGGTTTGTTGCCAAGGGAGAGAGAGTGAGAACACAGAAGTGTCATCTTTCAGGTACTGGGCTGTGATGAAGAACCTCCAAAAGAGTGGCCGGAGCCGAGGGAGGCAACCCACGAGCATCCGGGGCCTTCAAGTCTGAGAGCAGAGAGCAGTTCAGGAGGGAGGGGAGGTCAGCAGGGCACTGACGTCCAGGTACACAAGGACTGTAAGGGATGCTGGTGGGGCTGCTACTCCCGGACACCTGGGTTCTGCTCTTCCTCCCGGGCTCCGGGCACTGCCTTCCCCAGCCCGATGGATGTAGGTGGGAGCCATGTGACTGTGTGGGTGAAGTGCAGCACGCTAAGGGGATCCATTCCTCTTAGACACCTGACCCCACGTCATTTGCCCAGATGTCAACCTCCACTCTCTGTGTCCCAAGCAGGGAAGATGCCACGTCATGAGATGAAGGCACCTGGGTCCCTGATGACATGAAGCAGAGCCCCTCCCTGACTTTGGACTGTGCTCTAAAAAGATCTAAAGGATCTTCAGTTGCCTGAAGCCACTAAACTCTGAGGATTGTCTGTGTGGAACTGGGCACATTCTAATACAGCATATGCTGGACTGGGAAATAAGCAGTATCAGCCCTGGTGATATTTGCTGGTAGTGATTTCACGATGAGGACAGAACTGGGTGTCCATAAACTGGAAAAACTAACTCAACAAGTGTAACTGTAGGAGTAGGGCAGTATTTATTATTTATAGACTTTTTGATGATGGCCGTTCTGACTGGCTGGAGGGGATAGCCTGTGTTAAAGTGACTGTGGAGAATAGAAAGGAGGCTCCTTAGAAAACTGAGACTAGAGCCACTGTATGCCCTGTTGTCCTGCTCCTGAGCATATCTCCAGAGAAAAACATAATTTAAAAATGTACGTGCTCTTCTGTGTTCAGAGCACCACTAGCCACAATAGCCAAGACGTGGAGGCAACCCACCTACAATGTGCATTGAAAGACAAATGCATAAAAAGATGTGTGTATATATGCAAAAACATACGGTGGAATTCTGTTAGCCATGAAAAAGAATGAAATAACGCCACTTGCAGTAACATGGATGGACCTAAAGATTATTCTGTTAATACTAGGTGAAGTAAGACAGAGAATGGTGAATATATATCATTACATGTGGAATGTAAAAAAGGGATACAAATGTACTTATTTACAAAACTGAAATAGACTCACAGACATAGAAAACCAACTTATTGTTACCAAAGGAGAAAGGGGGCATCAGTTTGGAGTTGGGGATTAACATGCTAAGTTGCTTCAGTTGTGTCCGACTTTTTGCAACCTTATGGACTGTAGCCTGCCAGGCTCCTCCGCCCATGGAGTTTTCCAGGCGAGAACACTGGCGTAGGGTGCCATTCCCTACTCCAGTGGCTCTTCCTGATCCAGGGATGAGCCTGAGTCTCTTCATCTCCTGAGTTGGCAGATTGTTGCATTTCCTTGTTTGTAAACCTCCTCTGCTGGGGCAGAGGAATCTATTTGCCTCACAGAAATTTAGGATTATTCCACCCATGATGAGAAAGAAAAATTAGTAGTGTTCAGCTTTTGACATTCAGAATGGGATCTTTTAGGGTCTCCAAGCTGACTTGTTTTGTACATAGTGAGAAAATAGTTTGGAAAGCCAGATTCTGTGGAGAGAGAAAAGATAAATCGAAGTTACCAAGCTCCATTTTTTCACATCGAGGGCCCCTGTCTGACACCCTAAACCAGAGGCAGCCTTGGCCACCTGGAGAACATGCCCCAGATAGGTGATTCCTAACTAGGACACTTCAAGTGCCCAGGAACCTCTTCTAGGTATCGATCAAAACTAACATTCTAATGTGTGAGTATGTACCCACACCTAGTCACTCTGATACTGAAATGTTTTAAAATAAATCACAACACAGAAATGTAAAATGGGAAGCTTCCCTGGTGGCTCAGATGATAAAGAATATGCCTGCAATGTAGGAGACCTGGATTTGATCCCTGGGTGAGAAGATGCCCTGGAGAAGGGCATGGCAACCCATTCCAGTATTCTTGCTTGGGAAATCCCATGGAGAGAGGAGCTTTCACTTCAGTTCAGTTGAGTTCAGTTCAGTCGCTCAGTCGTGTCCAACTCTTTGTCACCCCAGGCCTCCCTGTCCATCACCAACTCCCAGAGTTTACTCAAACTCATGTCCATTGAGTCAGTGATGCCATCCAACCATCTCATCCTCTGTCGTCCCCTTCTCCTCCTGCCTTCAATCTTTCCCAGCATCAGGGTCTTTTCCAATGAGTCAGTTCTTCAAATCAGGGGGCCAAAGTACTGGAGTTTCAGCTTCAACATCAGTCCTCCCAATGAACCCTCAGAACTGATCTTTAAGATGGACTGGTTGGATCTCCTTGCAGTCCAAGGGACTCTCAAGAGTCTTCTCCAACACCACGGTTCAAAAGCATCAATTCTTTGGCACTCAGCTTTCTTTATAGTCCAACTCTCACATCCATACGGTTCATGGACCTAACATTCCAGGTTCCTATGCAATATTGCTCTTTACAGCATCAGACCTTGCTTCCATCACCAGTCACATCCACAGCTGGGTGTTGTTTTTGCTTTGGCTCCATCCCTTCATTCTTTCTGGAATTATTTCTCCACTGATCTCCAGTAGCATGTTGGGCACCTACTGACCTGGGGAGCTTGGCAGGCTATAGTCCATGGGTCGCAAAGAGTTGGACATGACTGACTAACACTTAATGTAAAACCACATCTTTACTCTCTAGGGATCATATTACACACCTATTCATAAACGACCAAACAGAAGAAAAGCAGGCTGCATCAGAGACCCACTTCCTCTGTTGGAAGATGAGATATGACCAGGGAATGGGGGAGTCTCATTCTGAACTGAGAATTATTTCTGCAAATGCCAATACTTAAGCCCTCTATCTTTTTCCTTCTCTTTGATGCCCTCTATGTTGATTCTCTGTAGTTGTTTAAACATCTTGTGATTCTGCACTCTCCACCCAGACATCACTTCGTGGTTCTCCTCCCATGCAGGACTCCCCAGGACTCTGATGTGGACATTTTCCAGAACTGTCACTTGTCTTTGGAGATGAGCCGGTAATATTGCTGCATGCAGATGTGCCTCTTGTGTGCATCTGGTCATCAGTAAGGATGAGAATATAGAGCTTAATGCTCCTCACTCAGGTCCCAGAGATTCTGAAATTTCATTTTTCTTTACCTTGAGTTCCATATCACCCTCTTCGGGCATTCTTAACAGCTTTAAGTTGGGGGTGGATGTAGAGGAGACCCTTCATCAGCAGGCACTGGTCCAGGCTGGAACTGGTCCAGCCCCCCAGGTGGGGCTGTGAGGACCACCTGTCCCCAGAGCAGGGATCTCCAGCCATTGGATCTCAGTCCTGGTTCCTCCCAGGGCAATCCCTGTCTATCGTTCTCCGCACTCTTTCTGGAAAGACCCTCTGGATAGTTCTTTCTCTTCCTTTATCCATCTGGGCCACACCTAAAGTCTTGGGGGAGGAGTACAGTCTGGCAGGTTGCTGATTTGCTCACTCACCCAGCCTCCTGCTCCTGCAAAGTTGGGGAAGCAGCTGTGTGTTCTGTGGCTTCACTGTCAAAATCCTCCGCTGGCCTGTCTCTTTGACACTATGGTTCAATCACACGAGTTAGATTCCAGATTGATTTGCTGTAGTCAGTTCTTTGAACCAGCAACTTTACCAGAAATTATTATTATTATTATTTATATTTCCAGTAGTCACATATGGGTGTGAGAGTTGGACCATAAAGAAGGCTGAGGGCCAAAGAATTGATGTTTTCAAATTGTATTGCTGAAGAAAACTCTTGGGAGTCCCTTGGACTGCAAGGAGATCACACCAGCCAATCCTAAAGAAAATCTACCCTGAATATTTACTGGAAGGACTGGTGCTGAAACTGAAGCTCCAATACTTTGACCACCTGATGCAAAGAGCTGACTCATTAGGAAAGGGCCTGATGCTGGGAAAAGATTGAAGGCAGGAGGAGAAGGGGGCAACAGAGGATGAGATGGTTGGACGGCATCACTGACTCAGTGGACATGAGTTTGAGCAAGCGCCAGGAGATAGTGAAGGAAAGGGGAACCTGGTGTGCTGCGGTCCAAGGGCTTACAAAGAGTCGGACACGACTGAGCGACTGAACAACAACAAAACAAGACACCATGTGGAATCTTAGTTCCCTCACCAAGGATGGAACCTGTGCCCCTATGGTGGAAGAACAGAGTCTCAACCACTGGACCACCAGGGAAGTCCCTGTACCAGAAATTATTGCCTAGACCTCGTTTTCAAGCTTTCTGTGACTCTTTCCACCACTCTCATTCCTTTGTCCTGTAGTTTGGCCGCTGCTACCTGCGGCGACCAGGTGTGGGGAGAGAGCCGTGTCTTTGTCTGTTCTTTGCGGGGAGGCTGGGGCTCGTCTGCCGGTGTCGCTCTAAGATCTTCTCAGCTCCATTCCCGCTGGGATTAGAAGCAGTACAGCCCTCCCAAGCCTCTGCGTACTGGACTCTTGCTACTCTTATCTTCTCTTGAACCAAACTTTGCTGATAACACCTTGACAAATGTACCCAATATGAGCCCTACACATCAGGGCTCCAGTCCTCCCAACCACTTACCCCACTGTAATAACATCCCCAGATACCGCAGGCAACAGTTTTCATAAAATGCTTGTTCAGTGCAATATCTCCTACAGCAGCTTTTTTCCCCCCTTCATACAGCCCATCATGAAGTTATTGTCTCATATTTTAGATGTTCACGTGGTCCCTTCTTCCCTTCCTTTCTTTCTGGGAAACTCCACTCCTGGTTCAAACTTGTGCATCAGTCAGGTCAGAATAGGATAATTGCTATAACAGCCATCCTAAAGGCTCAATAGCTCAGCACTGTAAAATGTGTCTCTGATTCTTGAAAATTCCAGGGCAGACCTTCCTTCTTAGGACAGCTCAACATGGAGTCCAAGATGCCCCTTCACCCTTGTGTGGCTCTAACTCCGAGTCCTCAAGGTCTGGTATTGAATGCGATGCTGTCAACTGTCCAACAAGCAAAAGGAGACGACCCTGCGTGAGCTCTGTGCACTTGTTCTGAGCAATAAGCCCAGTGTTTGTGGACTGATATGTTCTTCTGAAATGCAGGAGATTATTGAGAGAGGTAACATATTTTTAATCAACGAGAAAAAGGATGGAGCCAAATGGCTTCTGGGAGCCTTGGAAGAGCATATGGGTTGGGCCAGGGAGGGGAATGAAAATAAATTTAAGAGGTTAAAAAAAGTTAACCTGTCTTTGAAGTTAAAGACAAAAGTGACTTATTTAAATTTTCTTTCAGAAGAGTAGTGATGACTGCAGAAGTACAGAGGAGGATAGACAGGAGTTGATATAAACAGTATGGAAAAGTAAATTCTTCAGGAGTTTACTGTTAGCATTAAATTAGCTTTATAGAAATTGAACGAATGTATAGAAATACTGCACAACTACAGACATGCTTAAGAGGTAGCATAAGTGTAATATAATAATTACATATTTAGTATTGAAAATTTCCGTTGTCAGCTGAGCTTATTAAAAATCAGTTTAGCTTTTCTCCAGTAACTAAACTGAGAACGGTCTATCTATTCAAAAACATATCACATGGTCACAGCAATAATGGTTAGGCAAACTGCAGCACAAGCAATTTCACAATAATATTGGTCATCATTACAGAGTACATTCAATTTAATCTCCTCCTTTCTCTATTTTATGTGAAAATCATGTCTGCAGCTCTACAAGGAGAAGTGTATCTAAACACAGCCAGGATATCTTAGGTTCTCTTGCAGGTGGGCCCACATGGAATTGCCTGGGGAATGACCCCAGTGGAAACAGGAAGACTAACAGATGTCTAGTCAAGGCTATGGTTTTTCCAGTGGTCATGTATGGATGCGAGAGTTGGACTATAAAGAAAGCTGAGCGCAGAAAAACTGATGCTTTTGAACTGTGGTGTTGGAGAGGACTCTTGAGAGTCCCTTGGACTGCAAGGACATCCAATCAGTCTATCCTAAAGAAAATCAGTCCTGAATATTCATTGGAAGGACTGATGCTGAAGCTGAAACTCCAATACTTTGGCCACCTGATGCGAAGAGCTGACTCATTGGAAAAGACCCTGGTGCTGGGAAAGATTGAGGGCAGGAGGAGAAAGGGATGACAGAGGATGAGACGGTTGGATAGCATCACTGACTCAATGGACATGGGCTTGGGTGGACTCTGGGAGGAGTTGGTGGTGGACAGAGAGGCCTGGCGTGCTGCGGTTCATGGGGTCACAAAGGTCGGACATGACTGAGAGACTGAACTGAACTGAACTGAACTGAACAGAAGTGAAGTGGGGCTCATTCCTTAAAGTTATTCATTTCTTGTATGATCTGGAGAGAACACTTTTCCCTTTGTTGTTACCACTCTCATCATTGTTTTGCAACTCAAATGTGGTGTAGACTTCCCAAAGATCATGTGTTTATGAGGTTCTCCCCCCAGTGGTATGTAGACATCTTGTGTCCTGCTGATTAATTGGGTTCAAGGACATGAAGCTGGGAAAATGGAGTTCAAGGATCGGACAGGACATGATCTCAAGGGCTCCTAAGTCTTTCTGTTTGATGACTCTTCTCAACAATGGCTTCAGAGTAACCCTAAGACATCCCAGGTTTAGAGGTATCAGGGCAGTTGGAACTTTACATAAGATTGAGGACAAGTACAAACTAAATGTTGTTACATAACACTATATGCTGGTTTGGCCTTCAATAATCCCTGAGGATGACTGCTTTTATAGGTCCCAAACAAACACATCTTCTCCCTCAAAGGTGGTTAGGAAATAAAAGTGAAATTGACTCCATAATATAAATTATTCTTATATTTCTGTAGGAGTGGCAGGATTATGAATATTTTGAATGTTTTCTCCAGGTTTGATGTTTTAGTGTCTAATGCTTATGAGAAGTATTATCATAATAATATCTTAGATCATTTTGTAATCTTTGTAAATGTCCCAGAAAGTACAAACAAATAAATTTATGCAGCCTGGAATCCATTATGTAATTGCTTACCAGACTAAGGTCTCTTGAGTTCTAAGTGAATATTTACTTATTGTTTACATAAACCCAACATACTTTCTGACAAATCCATTTCTTCTCATTACCCTAGCTGCACAATTTTTTATTGATCAGATAATTACAAGGAAAAATCTCAGCCAAGAGTTATCTAAATACATTTCCCCCCTTCCATAACAATAAACTCTATCTCATCCTTCTGTATATTTAGATAATACCCATCTCCACAGGGTCATGAGGAGTCAGACAGGACTGAGCACAGCACAGCAGCATCTGCATAAATGCTTCCCTGGTGGCTCGGTGGTGAAGAATCTGCCTGCCATGCTAGGAGATGTGTGCTCAATCCCTGGGTCAGAAAGAACCCCTGGCAGAGGACATAGTAAGCCACTCCTGTATTCTTGCCTGGGGAGCTCCATGGACGGAGGAGCCTGGTGGGGCTGTAGTTCATGGGGTCACAAAAGAGGCAGAACAACTGAGCAACTAAACAACAATATCTCCATAAATAAGTGAGAAAATATTCATCTCCCTTACTTATCTCAGTAACAGATTTAATTAATAAGAAAGTACAGGACAAAACCCAACAGTGCAAAAGTATTATTCCTAGCTTTCTTTTTGATCTTCTTTTACAGCTAGGATTTCCTCAGACATACACCAACAAACATCAGTTTGAAAGTTATTTTCTCTTCTACTTTAAACTTGTTTTTTTAAATGTCTTTCCAGAACTTCCCTGGTGGCCCAGTAGTTAAAACTCCACATTCCCACTGCAGCAGGCATGGGTTCCACCCCTGGTCATGGAACCAAGATCCCGCACGATCTGTGGCATGGCTAACGAAATTGTCTTCCCAGTGTAGAAAGTGCAGAACCCCATCATGGTCAGCATTTCCTAGTTCCACTCAAGTTTTATCTACTTCTATGTAAGGAATTCCTCTTCAGGCACGTATTACAGGAGGTATGCTGATGTAATGCCATCCTCATGGAGTTATCTGGGTTAATGGGGAGGGGATACAGCCGTAGAATACAGCATCTCCTTTGGTGGGAAGCATAACAAGGGATGATACAAGTTCTCACCTATCTCGGCCCACCCTGTGCTCCAAACCACACTTGCTGCACCCATTCCCAGCCAGTTATGGAGCTCACTGGGGATACACAGGCAGGCCCATCTTGGCAAAAGATGGATTCTTCTTGGCTTGAGGATTCCACATCAGCCTAGCCTAACTGTCCTTGGAGCTATGCTGCAGGCTCTTAGTGTCCAAACATCCCCCTGTCCCCTTTCACAGGTGTCAGACCAGCTCTCTCCCTCCTCAAGTACGCCCCCCCACTAACCTCTTACAAGCCTGACATCATTTCAGAATCTGCTTCTCAGCTCACTGGAACTAATGCAGGAGGTGCGATTCCCCTTTGACAACCATCAAGTAAATGGACAAGTGGGATGGCTAATACGGTGTGGCAACTTGGCTGGCTATGGTGCCCAGTTGTTTGGTCCAAGACCAGTCCAGATATTGCTGTGAAGGGTATTTTTCAAGATGCGATGAACATTTCAATTGGTAAACTTGGAGGAAAGATAGACATTTACATCAGTAGACTTTGAGTAAGCAGATTATATTCCATCATGTGGGTGGGCCTCCTCCAACATCTTAAGAGTAAAGACAGGTTTCTGAAGAAGGAATTCTCAAGACCTCAACAGAGAAAAGAGGCAGGCATAAAGGAATTAAATACCCTAACATGGGATGTGAGAGTTGGACCGTAAAGAAGGCTGAGCACTGAAGAACAGATGCTTTCAAATTGTGGTGCTGGAGAAGACTTTTGAGAGACCCTTGGACTGCAAGGAGATCAAACCAGTCAATCCTAAAGGAAATCAACCCTGAATATTCATAGGAAGAGAGGAGGCTGAAGCTGAAGCTCCAGTACTCTGGTCACCTTATGTGAACAGCCAGCTCATTGGAAAAGACCCCGATGCTGGGAAAGATTGAGGGCAGGAGGAGAAGGGAGCAACAGAGGATGAGATGGTTGAATGGCATCACCGACTCGATGGTCATGAATTTGAGCAAACTCTGGGGAATAGTGAAGGACAGGGAAGCCTGGCGTGCTGCAGTCCATGGGTCACAAAGAGCTGGACACGACTGAGCAACTGAACAACAACAACAATGTGGGATCAGGGGACATGACAGCGTGTGGTCAAAAGAGACTTGAGGAATTTTATAAGGAAAGGGTTAAGGAGGGAGGAGGGGTCTCCATTTTTGAAAGGAATGCTACCAAAATCTTTGCAAGAATAATATGTCAGAAGCTTCAGAAACTCTTCTACAAGGTAGTTGAATGTCTGATACTGTATTTTTGTTATTGGTAAGAATTCATTATGGAGCTGAAAGTGGTCTTAAATTTAAGAGTTAAGGAACCATAATTTCTTTCTCTGAATTAATCATAATATTTGTGATTCAATAAACATTGAATTCATGCCCTGCCTTTTTGGGGTAAAGTGATCTCAAACATAAAAACGAAACAGAAGCAGCGAGTGACTTTGCATAGGATAAGAACCAGAGGGAAGAAAATGTATTGTTAATAATTTTTTTTTTGTTATTATAGAATTCATAGGTGCTTCCAGTCTTCATTCTTTTCCTGAATTTCCAAGGATCTCTACAGTCAGCAAGTATTGATTTTAGCATATAAAACTCTTTACTAAAGATACTATGGCATGTGTGAATTCTCCCTGCAAAAGTTCTGGGCTCCTATAGGCCAGGATCCCCCAGCTTTTTGGTTTTCATGTCACAGCTCTGTTTTCTGAATCATCTCTGTGAAGTAGAAATTCCTGGCTTAAAACTTAGAGCCACAAAATTGCCACAATCTGCAGAGGGACCTTTCAGTCGAGTGAAGAGAAGATTCCATCCAGGGGGAGACACAGGGCACACCCTCTGGCTTCCTCCAGAAGCTGCATCGTGCTGTTAGGGTTCCTCTCCATCACCCGTGCCCATGCGGCTGGGCACCTTCCCCCTCTGCTCCTCCTACCAAGTGCCCTCCTGTTTCACAGCTTCTTTCCATCCCTTCCCAGGAGTCTTTCTATACTTGGCATTAAAATTTCCTTCATCCCTCCATGTAGCCATAACCACAGTCTGGCATTTCCCTGGCACATTGACACAGAGGGATGAGTGGTAGAGTGGCCGTGGACCGCTATTTCCCCTGTGGGAAGTCAGCCAGAAAACTTCACGACTCATCACACTCTGCCACTGTGTAAGGTTGCCCTAAGCCAGTGGTACCAAGGCAGCCCATGAGTGAGGGCTGGTCCTGGCACCTGCTGTGACTTACGAGACTTAAAAGTGTCATTGTTTATCTGACCTATCCTAGAGATGACTTGGTATCTTTTTAACTGAGCCACTATGTCAGTGAGAGAGGGAATGGACTACCTGGAACCAGAGATCCCTGCTGCTGCTGCTGCTAAGTCGCTTCAGTCATGTCCAACTCTGTGCGACCCCATAGACGGCAGCCCACCAGGCTCCTCCATCCCTGGGATTCTCCAGGCAAGAACACTGGAGTGGGTTGCCATTTTCTTCTCCAAAGCATGAAAGTGAAAAGTGAAAGTGAAGTCGCTCAGTCGCATCTGACTCTTAGTGACCCCATGGACTGCAGCCTACCAGGCTCCTCTGTCCATGGGATTTTCCAGGCAAGAGTACTGGAGTGGGGTGCCATTGCCTTCTCCAAGAGATCCCTGAAATCTCCACAAAGGAGGCGATCACATCTCAGGAGGGCTGGATGCCCCAAGGGACGTCTGGAGGTCTAGTCACTGCAGGTCCATTCGAGAGTCTCAGCCGGATGCAAATGTCACCATTGGAAGAGGCCTCAGATGATATGTCCCAAAATGGCAGTGGTGGTGTGTGTGTCTGTGGTGTGTGAAGTGTGCATCTGTTTCTAAGTGGCATGTATGTGTGTGTGTGTGAGCGTGTTCAGTCACTCACTCATGTCCAACTCTTTGTGACCCCATGGACCGTAGCCTACCAGGCTCCTCTGTCCATGGGAGTTTTACCAGCAAGAATACTAGAGTGGGTTGCCATTTCCTCCTCCAGGGGATCTTCCTGACCCAGGGATCAAACTTGTGTCTCTTGCATATCCTGAATTGACAGGCAGGTTCTTTACTACCACACCACCTAAGAAGCCCATGTATGTGTGTACATGGTATGTATGGTGTGGTGTGTGTGCGATGGGGTAATTGGTGTCATTAGGTCAGCGATTTATTAATTCCTACAGGCTTGGCCATTAGAAACCACAGATTGTCTTTTGCATGGGTAAGGTGGCGACTCACAGTGCAAGCTAGTGTTAATGATTGATTTCAGTGCTGGTGAGGATTCTAGGATTCAGATAGACACGGCCTCTCCCCCTGTGGGTGGGGATGATGTGCATCGTTGCTCCATTGCGTCCTACAGAGTGGCCTGCATGTCCACACATGGGGAGACCTGTACTGACACGCATCTTCCCTGTCCAGTAACCCCAGGACCCCCTTCCCCCTGAGTCCCTCTGTGCAGGGCACAGCTCTCCCCTCCATTCAGCTGCGCCTGTCTTTCCCACACCCATCATGTTCTGAACTCTGATGCTGGTTTAAGCTCTTCTTTTCCTGAAAGACAAGTCAGATATTCCAGAGAAGAGTAGTTCTCATCACAGGATCACCTCGACTGACACACCAGCCATGCAACCTCTTCTGACAATTCATGGAGCGAACCGCCCCACCTCCAATGGATGAGTTTGATCTGGAGATGAGTTTGATCTAGAGATGAAAAAAATGATAATAAAATAAGCTAGGTGATCTGCTTTTGAATATTACCATGGACCAGCAATTTTTTAATGATAAAAATACTTTTCATGATAAAATACTTTTCCCTGAAACAAGCTTTTGTGATCTAGATTGCATATAGCTTTTGTGGTCATGTTGAATTGTAATAATACATATATATATATATATATATATATATATAGAGAGAGAGAGAGAGAGAGAGAGAGAGAGAGAGAGAGAGATGAGTTTGATCTGGAGATGTGTTTGATCTGGAGATAAGTTTGACCTGGAGATAAGTTTGATCCCTCCCTCACATCAGGGCTCAGCCTAACTCTTCATGGTAATCAACACCTTACCTGGATCACAGGGACTTTGCCTTCAAGAATGGACACATTGTCTAATTTAAAACAGTGACAGTTAGGTCCAGAATATACAATGTATGTGTATATATATGTGTGTGTGTGTGTACGTATATGTTTAAGAATATATATTTTGGCTGTGCTGGGTCTTGGTTGCTGTGTGGGCTTTTCTGTTGTTGCAGTGAACAGTTTCTCTCTAGTTTCTGTGTGTGGGCTTCTCATCGCAGTGACTTCTCTTGTTATTGAGCATGGGCTCTGGAGCACTTGGACTTCAGTAGCTGTGGTTGGACTCAGTAGCTGTGCCTCCTGGGCTCTAGGGCCTGGGCTTAGTTGCTCCACAGCATGTGGGACCTTCCTGGACCAAGGATCAAACCTGTGTCCCCTGCATTGGCAGGCAGATTCTTAACCACTGCACCAGGGATGTCCCTACATATATTTTTAATATCGAGGGAGAACGTGTGCTTTTTCCCTGGTGGATGTGAAGCCAAGTGAGGGAGCAGAGCTGAAGCCATGTTAGCACCTTGGCGAGGGCTAGTATGAATCAGGGAGGGGAAGTCTGGCCAAGAATGAGACCAGTGCCTGGAGAAGAACAACATGGAATTGATGGGTGGGATGAAGTAGTCATGGTGACATTGTTTGAGGTCATGCAGTATTGTGGCATGGCTGATTCTAACCCTAGAATTGAAATTTTCAGTGACCTCGGTCAAAACTTTTTAAAACTTGAGTTGGTTGTCATTTCAGTTTATGGTTCCCTTTGCTGTGCAAAAGCTTTAAACTTTAATTAGGTCCCATTTGTGTATTTTTGTCTTTATTTCCATTACTCTAAGAAACATATCCAAAAAACATTGCTGCAATTTATGTCAAGTGTTCTCTTCTAGAAGTTTTATGGTTTCAGGTCTTACATTTATATCTTTAATCCACTTTGAGTTTATTTTTACACATGGTGTTAGAGACTGTTCTGATTTCATTCTTTTCCATGTAGCCATTCTGTTTTTCCAGCATCACTACTGAAGAGACTCTTTTTTCCCCATTGTATATTCTTGCCTCCTTTGTGGTAGATTAATTGTCTATAAATTCTTGGGTTTATTTCTGGTCTTTCTATCCTATTCCATTGATCTATATTTCTGTTTTTGTGCCAGTACCATACTGTTTTGATTACTATAGGTTTGTAGTATATAGTCTGAAGCCAGAGAGACTGATTCTTCCAGCTCTGTTCCTCTTTCTCAAGATTGCTTTGTCGATTCTGGGTCTTTGTGTTTCCATACAGATTTTTTTAAAAATTTGTTTTAGTTCAGTGAAAAATGCCATTGTTAATTTAATAGGGATTACTTTGAATCTGTAGATTGCCTTGGGTAGTATGGTCATTTTAACAATATTGTTGATTCTTCCGATCCAAGAACGTGGTTTATCTTTCCGTCTGTTTGTGTCTTCTTCAATTTCTTTCATCAGCATCCTATAGTTTTTGGAGTACAGGTCTTTTACCTCCTTAGGTAGGTTTATTCCTAGGTATTTTATTCTTTGTGATACAATGGTAAATGAGATTATTTCCTTAACTTCTTTCTGATATTTTGCTGTTAGTATATAGAAATGCAACAGATTTCTGTATATTAATTTTGTATCCTGCAACTTTACCAAAGTAATTGATGAGCTCAAGTATTTTTCTGGCACCCCACTCCAGCACTCTTGCCTGGAAAATCCCATGGACGGAGGAGCCTGGTGGGCTGCAGTCCATGGGGTCGCAAAGACTCGGACACAACTAAGCGACTTCCCTTTCATTTTTCACTTTCCTGCATTGGAGAAGGAAATGGCAACCCACTCCAGTGTTCTTGCCTGGAGAATCCCAGGGATGGGGGAGCCTGGTGGGCTGCTGTCTATGGGGTTGCACAGAGTCGGACACGACTGAAGTGACTTAGCAGCAGCAGCAGTATTTTTCTGGTAGCACCTTAGTATTTTCTTTTTTATTTATTTATTTTTTACTTTACAATATTGTATTGGTTTGCCATACATCAACATGCATCCACCACGGGTGTACACCTGTTCCCCATCCTGAACCCCCCTCCCACCTCCCTCCCCATACCATCCCTCTGGGTCATCCCAGTGCACCAGCCCCAAGCTTCCTGTATCCTGCATCAAACCTGGACTGGCGATTCATTTCTTATATGATATTAAACATGTTTTAATGCCATTCTCCCAAATCATCCCCTCCCCACCACAGAGTCCAAAAGACTGTTCTATACATCTGTGTCTCTTTTGATGTTTCACATACAGGGTTGTCGTTACCATCTTTCTAAATTCCATATATATGCGTTAGTATACTGTATTGGTGTTTTTCTTTCTGGCTTACTTCACTCTGTATAATAGGCTCCAGTTTCATCCATCTCATTAGAACTGATTCAACTGTATTCTTTTTAATGGCTGAGTAATACTCCATTGTGTATATGTACCACAGCTTTCTTATCCATTCATCTGCTGATGGTTGCTTCCATGTCCTGGCTATTATAAACAGTGCTGCAATGAACATTGGGGTACATGTGTCTCTTTCAATTCTGGTTTCTTCAGTGTGTATGCCCAGCAGTGGGACTGCTGGGTCATAAGGCAGTTCTATTCCAGTTTTTTAAGGAATCTCCACACTGTTCTCCATAGTGGCTGTTTGCATTCCCACCAACAGTGTAAGAGGGTTCCCTTTTCTCCACACCCTCTCCAGCATTTATTGCTTGTAGACTTTTGGATCACAGCCATTCTGATTGGCATGAAATGGTACCTCATTGTGGTTTTGATTTGCATTTCTCTGATAATGAGTGATGTTGAGCATCTTTTCATGTGTTTGTTAGCCATCTGTATGTATTCTTTGGAGAAATGTCTATTTAGTTCTTTGGCCCATTTTTTGATTGGGTCGTTTATTTTTCTGGAATTGAGCTGCAGGAGTTGCTTGTATATTTTTGAGATTAGTTGTTTGTCAGTTGCTTCATTTGCTATTATTTTCTCCCATTCTGAAGGCTGTCTTTTCACCTTGCTTATAGTTTCCTTTGTTGTGCAGAAGCTTTTAAGTTTAATTAGGTCCCATTTGTTTATTTTTGCTGTTATTTCCAATATTCTGGGAGGTGGGTCATAGAGGATCCTGCTGTGATGTATGTCGGAGAGTTTTGCCTATGTTCTCCTCTAAGAGTTTTATAGTTTATGGTCTTGTGTTTAGATCTTTAATCCATTTTGAGTTTATTTTTGTGTATGGTGTTAGAAAGTGTTCTAGTTTCATTCTTTTACAAGTGGTTGACCAGTTTTCCCAGCACCACTTGTTAAAGAGATTGTCTTTTCTCCACTGTATATTCTTGCCTCCTTTGTCAAAGATAAGTTGTCCATAGGTGTATGGGTTTATCTCTGGGGTTTCTATTTTGTTCCATTGATCTATATTTCTGTCTTTGTGCCAGTACCATACTGTCTTGATGACTGTGGCTTTGTAGTAGAGCCTGAAGTCAGGCAGGTTGATTCCTCCAGTTCCGTTCTTCTTTCTCAAGATTGCTTAGGCTATTTGAGGTTTTTTGTATTTCCATACAATTGTGAAATTATTTGTTCTAGCTCTGTGAAAAATACCATTGGTAGCTTGATAGGGATTTCATTGAATCTATAGATTGCTTTGGGTAGTATACTCATTTTCACTATATTGATTCTTCCAATCCATGAACATGGTATATTTCTCTATCTGTTAGTGTCCTCTTTGATTTCTTTCATCCAGTGTTTTATAGTTTTCTATATATAGGTCTTTAGTTTCTTTAGGTAGATATATTCCTAAGTATTTTATTCTTTTCATTGCAATGGTGAATGGAATTGTTTCCTTAATTTCTCTTTCTATTTTCTCATTATTAGTGTATAGGAATGCAAGGGATTTCTGTGTGTTGATTTTATATCCTGCAACTTTACTATAATCATTGATTAGCTCTAGTAATTTTCTGGTGGAGTCTTTAGGGTTTGCTATGTAGAGGATCATGTCATCTGCAAACAGTGAGAGTTTTACTTCTTCTTTTCCAGTTTGGATTCCTTTTATTTCTTTTTCTGCTCTGATTGCTGTGGCCAAAACTTCCAAAACTATGTTGAATAGTAATGGTGAAAGTGGGCACCCTTGTCTGGTTCCTGACTTTAGGGGAAATGCTTTCAATTTTTCACCATTGAGGATAATGTTTGCTGTGGGTTTGTCATATATAGCTTTGATTATGTTGAGGTATGTTCCTTCTATTCCTGCTTTCTGGAGAGTTTTTATCATAAATGGATGTTGAATTTTGTCAAAGGCTTTCTCTGCATCTATTGAGATAATCATATGGCTTTTATTTTTCAATTTGTTAATGTGGTGTATTACATTGATTGATTTGCGGATATTGAAGAATCTTTGCATCCCTGGGATAAAGCCCACTTGGTCATGGTGTATGATCTTTTTAATGTGTTGTTGGATTCTGATTGCTAGAATTTTGTTAAGGTTTTTGCATCTATGTTCATCAGTGATATTGGCCTGTAGTTTTCTTTTTTTGTGGCATCTTTGTCAGGTTTTGGTATTAGGGTAATGGTGGCCTTGTAGAATGAGTTTGGAAGTTTACCTTCCTCTGCAATTTTCTGGAAGAGTTTGAGTAGGATAGGTGTCAGCTCTTCTCTAAATTTTTGGCAGAATTCAGCTGTGAAGCCGTCTGGACCTGGGCTTTTATTTGCTGGAAGATTTCTGATTACAGTTTCAATTTCCTTGCTTGTGATGGGTCTGTTAATATTTTCTATTTCTTCCTGGCTCAGTTTTGGAAAGTTGTACTTTTCTAAGAATTTGTCCATTTCTTCCACGTTGTCCATTTTATTGGCATATAATTGCTGATAGTAGTCTCTTATGATCCTTTGTATTTCTGTGTTGTCTGTTGTGATCTCTCCATTTTCATTTCTAATTTTATTGATTTGGTTTTTATCCCTTTGTTTCTTGATGAGTCTGGCTAATGGTTTGTCAATTTTATTTATCCTTTCAAAGAACCAGCTTTTGGCTTTGTTGATTTTTGCTATTGTCTCCTTTGTTTCTTTGTATAGCATCACGTCATCTGAAAATAGTGACAGTGTTAGTTCTTCTTTCCCAATTTGGATTATTTTTATTTATCTTTCTTCTTTGATTGTTGTGGCTAGGACTTCCAAAACCATATTGAATAGAAGTGGCAAGAGTGGGTGTAAAATATTGGCAAATGATGCTACCAACAAGGGATTAATTTCCAAAATTTACAAATAGCTCATACAGCTTAATATCCAAAAAACAAACAACCCAATTTTTAAAAATGGGCAGAAGACTTAAATAGACATTTCTCCAAAGAAAACATCCACATGAACAAAAGGCACGTGAAAAGACCCTCAGCATCGCATTTGCATTGGAGAAATGGAAATCCAAACTACAGTGATGTGCCGCCTTCGCACTCAGAATGGCCATCATTGAAAAGCCTACAAATAGTAAGTACTGGAGAGGGCATGGAAAAAAGGAACCCCCCCTCCATAGTTGGTACAACCACTATGGAATACAGTATGGAGATTCCTTAAAAAGCTAAAAATCCATTTTTAGATTTACCATATGATCCTGCAATGCCACTCCTGGGCATTTATCTGGAGCAAACTATAATTTGAAAAGATACACGCACCCCTGTGTTCATATTGGTGCTATTTGCAATGGCCAAGACATGGACGCAACCTAAGTGTGTGTTAACAGATGAATCGATGAAGTCCTGGAAAATCTTAATATCATTACCCAAACAGTTTTCACATGCGAGGATCGTATATACAATGGTATGTATATACGATGGAATATAGCTCAGTGATAAAAAGAATGGAATAATGTCATTTGCAGCAACATGGAGAGACCTAGAGATTATTACGTCAGGCAAAGACAAATATGATGTGATATCACTTATATGTGGAGTCTGAAAAAATGATGCAAATGAATGTACAAAACAGAAATAGACTCACACACATAGAAAACAAGCTTGTGATTACCTAAGGGGAAAGAGGGTGGTAGGGATAAACTGGGAGTTTGGAATTTACTGATACACACTAGTAGTAGGTGTATTGGTACACTGCCACTAATAAACACTACAGATACACACATACTCCTACATACACACCACACATAAAATAGACAAACAACAGGAGTTTACTATACAGCACAGGGAGGAGTTTTCAGTATCTTATAATAGCCTATGATGGAGAGGAATCCAAAACAAAATATATATATATATATATATATATATATATATATATATATACACACATACCTGTATAACTGAATCATTTTGCTGTACATGTGAAATGGACAGCTTGTGATGAAGGGTGTCAGACTCGTGATCTCCAAAGATGTAGCTTCAGGATCAGGGACCAGACTTGATCACTCAGAGCTTTTGTGTGGCAGAAGTTTTATTACCATGAAAACAGACAGAGAAAGCTTCTGATATGGACGTCAGAGGGGGACAGAGAGTGGCCTCCTCACTAGTCTTCAGTTGTTCAGTTCAGTTCAGTCACTCAGTCGTGTCCGACTCTGCGACCCCATGAACCGCAGCATGCCAGGCCTCCCTGTCCATCTCCCGGAGTCCACCCAAACCCATGTGCATCAAGTCAGTGATGCCATCCAGCCATCTCATCCTCTGTCATCCCCTTCTCCTCCTGCCCTCAATCTTACCCAGCATCAGGATCTTTTCCAATGAGTCAGCTCTTCTCATCATGTGGTCAAAGTACGGGAGTTTCAGCTTCAACATCAGTCCTTCCAATGAACACCCAGGACTGGTCTCCTTTAGGATGGACTGGTTGGATCTTCTTGCAGTCCAGGGGACTCAAAAGTCTTCTCCAACACCGCAGTTCAAAAGCATCAATTCTTCGGTGCTCAGCTTTCTTTTAGTCCAACTCTCACATCCATACACGACCACTGGAAAAACCATAGCCTTGACTAGCTGGATCTTTGTTGGCAAAGTAATGTCTCTGCTTTTCAATATGCTGTCTAGGTTGGTCATAACTTTCCTTCCAAGGAGTGTCTTTTAATTCATGGCTGCAGTCACCATCTGATAGTTTCATCAAGGCCTTATATACTTTTACCAGATCCACTCCCACAACATTCCTCTTAAGATAACAAGATTAGTCAGAAGGGTCTTGTTAAGAAGGAGAAACATGTTCTCCAGCAAGATACATTGTTTTTATATAATCATTAGTACAGAGCTTAAGGAAAAGCATACCCTTGAGGAAGATGGTGTTTTGCTGTTTTTTCATTAGCTCTAGGCTTAGGCAATGGCAGCCCACTCCAGTACTTTTGCCTGGAAAATCCCATGGACGGAGGAACCTAGTAGGCCGCAGTCCATGGGGTCGCTAGAGTCGGACACGACTGAGCGACGTCACTTTCACTTTTCACTTTCATGCATTGGAGAAGGAAATGGCAACCGACTCCAGTGTTCTTGCCTGGAGAATTCCAGGGACAGGGAAGCCTGGTGGGCTGCCGTCTATGGGGTCACACAGAGTCGGACACGACTGAAGCGACTTAGCAGCAGCAGCAGCAGCAGCAGGCTTAAAGAAAGTCAGTCATAAAGATTGTTGTCATAACAACTCAGAGTTTAAGAAAAAACATCTTATGTGATTAAGACAAAGCAATGTAGAAAAAAGTGTGTGTCTCTTTCTCTTCCTCAAGAGCCCTGGACCCCTTTCTCCTCCTTGAGGACCCTGGAACCCTTCCTCCTCGAGGGCCCCAGACTTCTTATCAACCTGCCTAAGCATTGCTAAGTCTTCTAAGTCCCTTCAGTCGTGTCTGACTCTGTGTGACCCCATAGATGGCAGCCCACCAGGCTCCCCCATCCCTGGGATTCTCCAGGCAAGAACACTGGAGTGGTTTGCCATTTCCTTCTCCAATGCATGAAAGTGAAAAGTTGAAGTCGCTCAGTCGTGTCCGACTCTTTGCGACCCCATGGACTGCAGCCCACCAGGCTCCTCCGTCCATGGGATTTTCCAGGCAAGAGTACTGGAGTGGGGTGCCATCGCCTTCTCCAATGCCTAAGCATTAGCTCTCTCAAAACTAACACAACATTGCAGATCAACTATACTTCATTTTTTTTAATGGTTAAAAATAAAATAAAATAAAACCTTTGGATTGGAAATCATGCAAAGTGAGTGGAGGGCCGGGTGTCTGGACTGCAGTTCACTTCAGTCCTCGCTTCTTTTGAGAGCAGGGGTATGGGACAGACATTTACAAGAAGGCTGTTGTGGGGACCCTCTAGATGTCTTTCTCCTCTGTTCTGTGTCTCCTGAAGCCCACTGGGCTCCTGTTCCCTTTGAGGCCGAGAAGAAAGGTACCATTAATGGTGATGGTTTCTGCTTCTGACTCATTCTTTCATCAGGATATGTCCCATCTTGATCGTCATGCAAGTGAAAGTATAGGTGCTCAGTCGTGTCCAACCCTTTGTGACCCTGTGGACTGTAGCCTGCCAGGCTTCTCCATCCATGGGATTTTCCAGGATACTGGAGTGGGTTGCCATTTCCTTCTCCAGGGGATCTTCCCGACTCAGGGATTGAACCCGGGTCTCCTGCATTGCAGGCAGACTCTTTACCATCTGAGCCACCAGGGAATCCATCTTGATCCGCATATGTGAAAACTGTTTGGGTAAGGATATCATGAAGATTTTCCAGAGATCTACATTGTATATCAAATACTAACTTTCTTTCAAAGCAAACTGACCTTGTCTTCCATGATGAAGACTCAGGAATTGAGCATATATAGGAACAGTAGCCTCACTGTGCAGAGCTGAGGAGCACACTAGTTTTCAGTGGACTTCTGTACCGTGTAGCAGTTCATCCTCTTCCCCAGATTTCTCTCCAGATAGAAATGAAGAAGCAGTTTGGAGAGAGAGAGAGAACCTCACTTCATCCACAGCGTCGGTGTCCCAGTGAGGGCGAAGCTAATGCTGCCAGTGAGCAAAACAAGGCACTGTGTCTACTTTTCTCTGACAAAATCGTAGAGACTAGGTTTTGTCTTGATTTACAGGGAACTGACTGAGGGATGAAGTGCTCAGTTCTGAGAATCAGAACCCTTGATTTCTCTCTACCTGAAGTCCCATATCTCATTCTTCCTCCCTTTGCCTTGAGTTATTCATCTGTCTACTCGGCCATAGCTGAAAATAAACTTCTTCCAAATGAGTGGTGTTTTAACTCCAGCCATAGAAGCATGTCGCGTGGAGGAGGGCTGCTCCTTTCTATGTTGTCTATGTAGCTACACACATAGATAACAGCTTGCACACCTGCCCATTGCAAGGAATGCATGTGCACACACACACACACACACACACACATACACACAGCTGTGACAACATAAACATGTTAGAAATCTAGGGATGCTAGCTGCTTTCACATGGCCAAATACCTCCTAATGAGACCAGCTCCATCTTTGATTTAGTGTCAGGTGGGGTCCCCTGGGACGTTGAGAGAATGATGGAGAGGGACATGGATACAAGACAGTTCTTCGGTTGCGGGATACCTGTGAAAAATACAAATGATGGAACCAGATAACAGGAGACTCAGACTATGACAACGATCTGAAATGTGTCAGGTGACCCAAGTGGCAGGCTCAGAGCACAGAGTGTGCATCAGAGGAGTGGGCAGGAGTGGCCTGGCCCATCTCAGGCGGCGTGTGGGGCCACCCCAGCAGCAAGGCTGTGGTGAGATGTGATGGGAGGTGCTGGTGCCAGACCACTGTGGGAGACTGACCACACTCCTCCAAGCTGAAAGGCAGGCTCTCACTGGTGGAGAGATCTGAGCTGGGCACCTGCCTGACTGCCCAGCACAGGAATAACTATGACTCAGGGCTAGAAGGGAGAGCAGCGGGGGACCCTTAGAATTGTTCTCGATAGAAAAGACATGCTGGTTTGGGGTCACGATACAGCTTGTACATCTTGGGGGCACTTTCCTGTTTACCCCCCTTGTAGAGATTGGGGAAGCACCTTGGATAAAGTGCAAACCCGGTAATTTGTTGTCTTTAGTTGACAGCTTAATAGACCAGTGCAGTTAGCTTTCAAAATCAGGGTTACTGTGTTGAAATTGGATATGAAACTCACCAATTATAAGGGTATAACTTGATGGATATTAATGAATGTATACAGTCAGGTAACTCTCACCACAAGAATCGTAAAGAGCGTTTTCATCCATCACTCCAGCAAGTTTTCTCTTCATTCTCCGGAATCGTTGATGTGCTATTTCACTAGAGTTTTGCCTTTTCTATTATTTTATTATTTCATATGAATGGGATCACACAGCATATCTCTATCTCTATCTATCTATCTATCTATGTTGTTTAATCAATAAGTCCTGTCTGACTCTTTGTGGCCCCCATGGACTTTAGCCCACCAGGCTCCTCTGTCCATGGGATTTCCCAGGCAAGAATACTGGAGTGGGCTGCCATTTCCTCCTCCAGGGGATCTTCCCGACCCAAGATCAAAGCCATGTCTCCTGAATTGGCAGGCAGATTCTTTGCCACTGAGCCACCTGGGAAATCTATTCATCTATCTATCTATATGTGTGTGTATGTGTGTGTATTTCTTTCTGGCTTCTTAATAGAATGCTTTAGACATTCAGTCATGTTGTTGTAAGTATCAGTTTGACAAGGGGTATTATGTTTTATGCAAATGCCACAATTTATCCACTTGCCAATTAATGGGTTTGTATTCAGTTTGGAGTTAAGATGAGTAAAGCGGCTATGGACATATGAGTACAAATAGTTGTGTGACGTATTTTCATTTCTTTGGGGGTAAATACCTAAGAGTGGGATTTCTGGGTTGTGTGATGTGTACATTCAACTTTATAAGAAACCATCACACTGTCTTTCAAAGTAGGTTGAGCATTTTATGCTTGAGTGCTAAATGCCCCACATCTATACCAGAACTTGTTCATCTTCTTAATTTTAGTCTTTCTACTGATTAGGTAATAGTGTGTCATTGGAGTTTTAAAATTTCCTTTATGACTAAAGCTATTAAGCACCTTGTATTTTTGGCAATCATATATTTTTGGTGAAGTGTCTATTCAAAATTTTTGCCTGGTTAAAATATTAAATTCTTAATTTTCTTGTTATTGTGTTGCAAATGTGTGTATATGTTGTGGATACAAGTCCTTTATCAGCTATATGTTTTGCAAATAATTCTTAGTCTGTGGATTGTCTCTTCATTTTATTTACATTGTCTTTTGATGAACAAAAGTGTTAAATTTTGATGAAGTCTTATTTATCCCTTTTTGTTTTATTTGAAGACCTTTTGCCCAAGTTCAGTAAGGCACTGCTCATGCTTTTTGTTAAAGGTTTATGTTTTAGTTCCTATATTTAGATCTGTGATCTATTTCAAGGGTAGTTTTGTGAATGATGTGAAGTAAATGTTGAGGTTCATTTTCATTCATATGTTTATACTTTTGTTGCTGCTGTTGCAGGGTTGTTGAAAAGACAGTCCTTTTCCTTTTGAATTACTTTGGTACCATGGCCAAGAAAAATCAGTGGGTTATATGAGTGTGAGACATTTGTGAACTAGCTGACCTGCTGCCCTGTACATACGGCTTCTCCTCATGCAAACACCACGTTGCTCTGTTTCCTGTGGGTTTAAAGTAAATCTTAAGGTTGTTGTACTGTGTGTGCTCAATCATGTCCAACTCTTTGTGACCCCATGGACTGTAGCCCACCAGGCTCCTCTGTCCGTGGAATTCTCCAGGCAAGAATACTGGAGTGAGTTGCCATTTCCTTCTCCAGAAGAATCTTCCTGACCCAGGGATGGAACCAGAGTCTCTTGCATCTCCTGTGGAGCAGGCAGATTCTTTACCACCAGCACCACTTGGGAAGCCCAATCTTAAGATTAGCAAATGTTAAGTCCTCCAACTCTGTTCCTCCTTTTTTCGAAATCATATTGATTTTTCTGATTCCTTTGCAACTTCATTTGTACTTTGTAATTAGTTTATTTCTATCTTTTAAAAAGCCTACATGGTTCTGATTGCAATTATCTTATATTTATATACCAATTTGTTAGTCACTCAGTCGTGTCTGACTCTTTGCGACCCCCATGAACTGTAGCCCCCCAGGTTCCTCTGTCCATGGAATTCTCCAGGCAAAAATACTGGAGTGAGTTGCCATTTCCTTTTTCAGGGGATCTTCCTGACCCAGGGATCAAACCTAGGTCTCCCGCATCGCAGGCAGATTCTTTACCGTCTGAGTCATCAGGGAAGCCTGTTTATCAATTTGGGTAGAATTAATCTCTTAACAAAATTATGCCCTTTAATCCATACAGGTGGCAGATCTAATTTGTTTATGTGTTCTATAATTTCTCTCAGAAATGTCTTCTAATGCATACTAAATATACAGAATATGTACATATTTTGATCATTTTAATTTTGAGTACCATTATTGTTATGTTTCAATTTCCAGCTTCTCATTGCAAATACGTGGAGATACAGTTGATCTCTGTACATTGCGTTGTATCCTACAATTTTGCTGAACTCACCTATTATCGCCAGTTGACAATTTGTGGATTTCTTGGAGTTCTTTCTCTTTCTCTTCTCTCTCCCTCATTCTTTCCGTCACTTTGCTTGGGCCTTCAGCAAAATACTGAATAAAGTGTTTAATTCACCCTTGCCTTGTTCCAGTCTTGGAAAGCATTCCATCTTTCATCGTTAAGAATGATGTGAGCTGCATCTTCTCACGGGAAAGAGGTCTTTGCTTTTGTGAACTTCACGCCAAAGGATCTTAACATGTGAGCCCTTGGGCCGGTAGCAGCAGTATCATCTGGGAACTTGTTAGGAATCCAAATTCCTGACCTCGTTCCAGACTGAACCAGGAGCTCTGAGGATACGGCTTAGCAGTATTTATTGCACAAGCCCTCCAGGAGCTTTTCATACATTCTGATGTGTGAAGACATTACTTCCAAGTCTTCCTTTCTTTCTCTTCTATTCTTCCTTCTTTCCTTCCTTTCTTTTGCTCAACAATTTTTGTTGCTGTTGTTCAGTTGCTGAGTCATGTCCAGCTCTTTGTGACCCCATGGACTGCAGCACGCCAGGCTTCCCTGTCCTTCACTATCTCCCAGAGTTTGCTCAAACTCATGTCCATTGAGTCCGTGATGCCATCCAACCATCTTATCCTCTGTCATCCCCTTCTCCTCCTGCCTTCAATCTTTCCCAGCATCAGGGTCTTTTCTGATGAGTCAGCTCTTCACATCAGGTGGCCAAAGTATTGGAGCTTCAGCTTCAGCATCTGTCCTTCCAGTGAATACTCAGGGCTGATTTCCTTTAGGATTGACTGGTTGTATCTCTTTAATAGTTGCTTCTTCTGTGTTCTCAGTCGTGTCCAACTCTTTGCAACCCTATGGACTGTAGCCTGCCAGGCTTCTCTGTCCATGGAATTTCCAGGAAAGAACACTGGAGCAGGTTGCCATTTCCTATGCCAAGGATCCTCCCAACCCAGGGATTGAACCCACATCTCCTACATATCCTGCATTTGCAGGAGGATTTGTTTTACCACTGAGCCACCTTGGAAGCCCATTCAATAATGATTTGGCCATTCATCTGATGTGAATCCCCAAAAGGATACTCTGCTGCTTTGAGTAATGGTTTGCCAACCCAATGGTGGGCAGACACTACAATGTGAGTTTCTATGTGCTTTCACTAACCTTTAAATAAAGCCCACTGCTTTCAATATGGCAACTCACTCTCAAACTTTTATGAAGCAACATCATCACAAGTAATTTGCTGATAGTTTCATACTTTTTCTCACAAAACCCCACACTCTTAGGAAAACAGAGTAGCTTGAGGAAAGTTACAAAGACAAATTAGTGGTCAGCTTTTGGCTGATTGAGATTTGACCCCACATAGAGGATCTCTTCTGCAGAACTGGTACGACTGAGGAGTGAGGTATAATAACGCAGAAGAGTGCATGCAAATATCCCCCAATTGCTCTTCATTTCTCTTCTTCTTTTTTCCTACATTGAATTAGCCTAAATTTGCACCAAAGAGAAGCAAATCAAATAAAAAATCACTTACTGTGTTTTGACACATTAAAACAAGGAGTACAACGTGCACTCACATATCAGACTCTTCAAGAGAAAATGCAGAGAGAAGATGTGAAAGACAATTTATCTGAGTTTAATCTCAGAGAGCTGGAAATCAGAAAATTTTACTGTGCCACTGGAAGCAACGCTGTTTGGAAAATAGGGTTAGAATTAGTTCTGACATAGTTCTGAAAGGGTGATTTTTAAAAATTCTTTTCATTCCCTGTTAACCTAATTGTGGTGAGTCCACTTGATAGGCTGAATCCCAGGCTCTCCTCTTACAAGCTAGAAGAACTATTTTTGCCTCCATGAAACTGTGGCTTGGAAACATCTACATAAGGATATGTGAGTGTTGTAGTATGTAGCTTCTAAAAGTCTTCAAATATCGCCCTAACCCCACTTTCTAGTTTCATCTCCTTTTTATGTATTTATACAGACAAAAAAAATTTGGCCACATCATTCTACATGTAGGATCTTGGTTCCACAACCAGGGATCAAACCCGCACCCACTACAGTGGAAGTGCAGAGTCTTAACCACTGGACCGCCAGTAAAGTTCCATTTCCTCTCCTTTTCATTCCATAAACATTATTGACCTGCAGTGGTCCATAAGAAGGGTATATGGGATTGTTTTATCAAGAAGTCGCCTATTCTATATCCCAGGGTGGAAACTACAAAAATCTAAAGGAAGATGCTCTTCTGGTGGATGGACCTTGGGACATCACTGTGTAGGACCTCAAACCAGCACCTCCATGCTCCATTCATTAGACTGGCCCTGGGAAAAAAATCTATCCCTGGGCATCCATTGTGGCCAAATCAGAGCCAAGAATATTCTCCAAAGCAAATTATTCAAAGGACACACAAAATATAATAATTTCTAGAAGCTGGGCAAATACAGATGAACAGAAGGATTGCATGAACAAAATAAGGTTTTTTCTTATGTTACTCTAATATAGAAGCCCACAAATCTATTCATTTCAAAAGAAACTGAGAATTCTTTGCCTCTGTTAAAAATAAGAAACTGCATAAATATTTAAGCAGGTTTCTTAATGATGTTCTTAGGCCTAAAACTCTCTTGGCAGTGGACTTTGTGTACCTACTTGCAACTTTTATCCCCATTAGTATCTAAATCCTTTCCAAGGAATTGGAAGAGAATAGAATTGTCTTTATTGTTATAGCATGGACATAAAGTTGGCATTATAAGAATTTAGGCTAAAAATAATACCAAGTACAGCCAAAGAGTAATATGTTATATCATTATCCACGGTTTTCTGGAAAACAAGAGCAGCCCTACCTTCTGCCAGTTTTCAGCAATTGAATTTCTGTGTTTTGGGTAAACCATAGTGTTCAGCTTGGATACAGTAGATATGCCCTAACACCCTGGGACATCATATAGCAATTATTTTAAAATAGAGGCCTAGTATCTGCGAGTCTTCCTATAGCCAGTGTTTTAAAATTTATTTATTTACTCAACAAATATTTCTTAAAGAGAACTCTAGGCTTTCCCATTGTGTTGTTTTCTTTGCATTTCTCTATTTCTTTGCATTGATCATTGAGGAAGGCTCTTGACAATCTCTTTAAAAAATTAGAGATATCAAAGGAATATTTCATGCAAAGATGGGCACAATAAAGGACAGAAATGGTATGTACCTAACAGAAGCAGAAGATATTAAGAAGAGTTGGAAAGAATACACAGAAGAACTATACAAAAAAGATCTTAATGACCCAGATAACCATGATGGTTGATCACTCACCTAGAGCCAGACATCCTGGAATGATAAATCAAGTGGGCCTTAGGAAGCATCACTACAAATAGAGCTAGTGGAGGTGATGGAATTCCAGCTGAGTTGTTTCAAGTCCTAAAGGATGATGCTGTGAAAGTGCTACACTCAATATGCCAGCAGATTTGGAAAACTAGCAGTGGCCACAGGACTGGAAAAGGTCAGTTTTCATTCCAATCCCAAAGAAAGGCAATGCCAAAGAATGCTCAAGCTTTTGCACAATTGCGCTCATCTCACACACTAGTAAAGTAAAGCTCAATATTCTCCAAGCCAGATTTCAACAGTACATGAATCGAGAACTTCCAGATGTTCAATCTGGATTTAGAAAAGTCAGAGGAACCAGAGATCAAATTGTCAACAGCCATTGGATCATCAAAAAAGCAAGAGAGTTCCGGAAAAACATCTATTTCTGCTTTATTGATTATGCCAAAGCCTTTGACTATGTAGATCACAGCAAACTGTGGGAAATTCTTAAAGAGATGGGAATACCAGACCACCTGATCTGCCTCCTGAGAAATCTATATGCAGGTCAGGAAGCAACAGTTAGAACTGGACATGGAACAACAGACTGGGTCCAAATCGGGAAAGGGGTATGTCAGGACTGTATTGTCACCCTGCTTATTTAACTTATATTCAAAGTACAAATTGTGTAATGCTGGGCTGGATGAAAACACAAGCTGGAATCAAGATTGCTGTGAAAAATATCAATAACCTCAGATATGCAGATGATACCACCCTTATGGCAGAAAGCAAAGAAGAACTAAAGAGCCTCTTGATGAAAGTTAAAGAGGAAAATGAAAAAGCTGGCTTAAAACTCAACATTCTGAAGATGAAGATCATGGCATCTGGTCCCATCACTTCATGGGAAATAGATGGGGAAACAATGGAAACAGTGACAGACTTTCTTTTCTTGTGCTCCAAAATCACTGCAGATGGTGACTGCAGCCATGAAATTAAAAGATGCTTACTCCTTGGAAGAAAGTTAGAATCAACCTAGACAGCATATTAAAAAACAGAGAGATTATTTTGCCAACAAACGTCCATCTAGTCAAAGCTTTGGTTTTCCAGTAGTCATATATGGATGTGAGAGTTGGACTATAAAGAAAACTGAGTACCAAAGAATTGATGCCTTTGAACTGTGGTGTTGGAGAAGACTCTTGAGAGTCCCTTGGACTACAAGGAGATCCAACCAGTCCATCCTAAAGGAAATCAGTCCTGAATATTCATTGGAAGGACTGATGCTGAAGCTGAAGCTCCAGTACTTTGGCCACCTGATGCAAAGAACTGACTCATTGGGAAAGACCCTGATGCTTTGAAAGACTGAGGGTAGGAGGAGAAGGGGATGATGAAGAATGAGATGGTTGGATGGCATCACCAGTCCATGGGCTCACAAAGAGTCGGGCATGACTGAGTGACTGAACTGAATGACAACAAATATTTACTGAGTACCTAACATGCTGAAGGTGCTAAAGATGGAACAGACAGCATTATAATAATAATGCCTAAAGCTAGAGAGAAGGCAAAAGTGGAAAGAGACAATTGGCTAAGACACAGTAACTTAAGGTTATTACATGCTGCGTGCAATGTGGGTGATGGGCTTCCCTGGTGGCTCAGATGGTAATGAATCTGCCTGCAATGGAGGAGACCTGGGTTTGATCCCTGGGTCAGGAAGACATCCTGGAGAAGAGAATTGCTACCCACTCCAGTATTCTTGTTTGGAGAATTCCATGGATGGAGGAACCTGGAAGGCTACAGTACAAGAGGTTGCAAAGAGTTGGACACAACTGATTGACTAACACTTTCACACTTTCATCCGGGAGGTGGGATGAGGGGTGAGTGAGTGAAGGAGATGAGTGATGGAGGAGATGACATTGAAGATGGACCTAAAGGCTGAGAAGGAATCATCCTTGTAAAACTGGAGATTATGAGATAAGAATTATTTTCCTTCAATGTATGCATGTCCCTCAACACATGTGGTGGCCAGGAATTTTGAAATCCATAATTCTTATTCAGAAATCAGGAAACATAACATTGAATGTACAATAATGTGACCTATTTTCAGTTTACACAGTGAAAAATAATGGATGGATTTTGACATAAACCACAACCTTGCTCAACCCTCTAGAAATCCATTCTTTTTTGTTCTCTGGTATAATCTCATACCCACCAAAAATTGGAAGGTCCCATAATCTTGTTCTCCAGACTCATATGTATCACCATTGTTTTTTTTTAATTATTATTATTATTAGTTTTTGGCTGTGCCACACAGCACATGAGATCTTAGTTCTCTCATCAAGGATCGAACCCAGACCTCCTGCAATGGAAGCTCAGAGTTTTAACAGCTGAATGGCCAGGAAAGTCTCCTGGATGAACACTGTGAGAAAATTGCATCTCTCCTTTCTACTTGCATTCTGGCCTCAAATAGTAGTGTATGTGTCTTGGCTGGTGAGAATCTATGTATCCAGGATAATCTGCTATTTACAGTCTGTTTCAGAGGGAAAGTGCATTTCTCCCTGAAACACTTCCCTTGCTTGTCTCTTCCTTAGATGCAAAGACCCTGCCGGCTGCTCTGGGTCTCCATGCAGGGCTCACTCTGCTCAGATGGGCTGAAGGGGCTCCTCCTTCCAGGAGAAGGCACTGCTAACGCAAAGGAGGGAGATAGCCGAGAGGGGGCTTTCCTGCCTTCTCCTTGTCATTCAGTCGCTCGGTCGTGTCCGACTCTTTGTGACCCCATGGACTGCAGCACGCCAGGCTTCCCTGTCCATCACCGTCTCCTGGAGTTTGTTCAAACCCATGTCCATTGAGTTGGTGATGACATCCATCCAACCATCTCATTCTTTGTCGTCCCCTTCTCCTCCTGCCCTCAAGCTTTCCCAGAATCAGGGTCTTTTCCAATGAGTTGTATCTTTGCATCAGGTGGCCAATCGCATCACCTCAATAACCCCCTATTTCAACACCTCTGAAGAGAGGGTACTGCCTGTCGTTGCAGACGGGACTTTTAACTTGTGTCTGCAGTGCTTGGTGCTGTGTGTTCCTAGTCTTTCGTGCGGTTTCCCACACGAACAGTGAGACCTGGGAGACTGTTCTTGGCAGAAAAGGGAAAAATTGAGCTTCTCTCTTGAGCAGTGAGATTCTTGGTTATTACCCTAGGAAGACTCTGTTGTTGTCCAGGAGAGCATGGGCTGTGATGGCAACATCAATACATACACACACACAAACCCCTAAAATGGAACGTTCAGATGTCCATCACAATAAAATAGATAGCATATAGGAGGGAGGCTCAAGAGGGAGGTGACGTGTATAATTACGGCTGATCTGCATTGTTGTGTGGCAGAAGAAACACAACGTTGTTAAGCTATTTTTCCCCAACTAAAAATAAAAAAAAATTAAGTTGAGAGTAATGGGGAAAAAAGAGGATAATACAAAGTGGTGAAAACAAATACATTTGAGGAATACATTTCAATACATGTGATTCCCTTACATAAAAATTCTTTTGTAGAATAAAATCAAGTAACACGATTTCATCATATAGTATGAAATCGTTTTGAAAGCTCCAAACCAAAGATAATTGATGTATTTGGGGGATGCATATATATTTAGCAAAGCTGAGAAGAAAAATGAGGAAAAGATAACTATAAAATTTACAATAATAGTTCATTTTGAAGGAGGAAGAGAAGCAGCTGAGGATGGGGCTCAATTGGTTGCTCAGTGGTTTGGGTAGTCATAGTCCATTTTGGTGAGCTGCCGTCTATGGAATCGCACAGAGTCAGACACGACTGAAGTGACTTAGCAGAAGCAGCAGCAGCAGCAGCAGTCCATTTCTTGGGCTCTGTGATCCATGCATGCACTTTTTATCTTTTATGTCTCATATTCTTTCCATTATAAAAGTTGAAAAGTGATTCATAAAAGTAAACAGTTCTCTGCCTTATTAGCTATTTGTTCATTCCAATTAATCAAGCTGTGCAATTACATCCACACTGGAGTTTGGAGTCCACAGAGAAAGTAACTTCCAAAACCCCATTCCTGTGAAAACTGGAAAATCCAGGTGTTTCCCCAGGAGAGTGGCTCTTCTCTGATTCAGCTCAATACTGGAAGAGAGAAGCATGGCAGACAGAGCTGGGGCTTAGGCTCTGGCCCAGGAACTCTTGTGAATTTCTGCTGTGTTCTTAGATTAGCTGTGACGTGCCTGCTTGCTTCATCCAGAATCATTTTCTTCCCAAGGGAACCTGTGGTCCATGGTCCGTGGAGACCCTGAGTGTGCCAGAAGTAACTGTTCATAAACTCCTGCCTGGGAAGCGCTGTGATGGGCAGAGAACCAGGAGTGATGCTATGTGCTGTCTAAAGGGGAGACTGGCTGTGACCACAGCCCTTCTAGAATGTTCTTTCCAGCCTCCAGAACCCTCCCCACCTCCAATCCTTATCTGCAAGGCTCTCCATCACCCACAGTCCATGCCTGGCGGGCTCATCTTCCCACCGTCTGCAGATACCTCCCATTTCCACCAAAGACTTTGCTCAAGTGGGCATGCTTTCTCTCCACTGAACACATCTAACTTCTGGCAAGGTCCAGTCCAGGCCAGTCAACCAATCATCTATCCAGCAACCAAACAGCTTGTTTGTAAATGCACTGCTAAGTCTCTTCAGTGGTGTCTGAGCCTATGGAGCCTGCCAGGCTTCTCTGTCCATGGGGTTCTCCCGACAAGAACACTGGAGTGGGTGGCCATGCCCTCCTCCAGGGGATCTTCCAAACCCAGGGATCGAACCCATATCTCTTTTGTCTCCTGCATTGGCAGGCATGTTCTTTACTACGAGCATGCCACCTGGGAAGCCCCTATAAATGCAAAGTAAAATTCAAATTTGATTGCATCAAGGAAACTCTCTCAGCCAGTTCAGTCACTCAGTCATGTCTGACTCTCTGTGACCCCATGGACCGCAACACTCCAGGTTTCCCTGTCCATCACCAACCCTTGGAACGTGCTCAAATTCATGCCCATCAAGTCAGTGATGCCATCCAGCCATCTCATCCTCTGTTGTCCCCTTTTCTCTTGCCTTCGATCTTTCCCAGCACCAGGAAACTATCTCAGATAAATCTAATCTCCATTGATCTCACCACCATGTAGACATTTAGTTTAACACGTAATAGGCATAGGGCTTTCCTGGTGGCTCAGGCAGTAAAGAAAGCACCTGCAATGCTGGAGACCCAGGTTCGATCCCTGGCTTGGGAAGATTTCCTGGAGAAGGAAATGGAAACCCACTCCAGGATTCTTGCCTGGAGAATCCCATGAGCAGAGGAGCCTGGTGGGCTATAGTCCATGGAGTCACAAAGAGTCAGACACGACTGAGCAACTGATAGTTTGACTTTGACTTTGTAATAGACATGTCTGCATTATCTTATGTTTTTGAGTGCAATAGTTATCAAATACTTTTTACTTAATGTCCAATTACAGTACAATGAGTCAAGGATGAATTTACAGTTGACCAACCAGTCCAGATCCAAGTTTATGTGGGAAAAATATGAAGATAATGGTCAACCATTGCACCTGAATATTTTAGTGGACTGTTTGTGGGAATATGGGGATGGTGATTAATGCACGGGTTAAAATGTGGACCCAGTGAAGGCCTATTTATGCTATAGTCCCAGCCACAAACATTGCTAATGCATCTATATTCATTTCTACTCATTTTGTGTTAATCCAGCAGTACTAAAAAACTGAACTGGTTATAAATATAAGCTAAGAAATAGAGACACAGATGTACAGAACAAACATATGGACACCAAGGCGGGAGGTGGGGGTGAGATGAATTGTATAAGTTTTTAGTCATTACGTAAAAATGAAAGTGTATGGAGTTGCATACGTCTTACAGGTAATCCAGGATAACATATTGTTCTGAAAATTCTCAAGGTGTATCTAGAAGTCAGAGATCACAATCCGTAAATCACTGCTCTAACTGTTCTAGAGCCCACGTGCTGTATTTGGTTATACTGTGTCGGTTTGGCTTGTGTGAACAGCTCTTGAGTCTCTAAGAGCTGCAGAGCACACTTGCAGGTTGATTAGAAGAAGGACCGCCACGGGAGGGCAGCTTCACAGTTTACCAGTCAGGCGACCTTGGACAAGCCGCTTAAGCTTCTCAGGCCTCAGTTTATTGACCTGTAAAAGAGGGATGATACCTCATGGGATTATTCTGAGAACTATCAGCTTTCAGGGCACAGAATCAAACTGTGGTTTTAAGGGCTCGGAAACACAGCTTCTGCCCTCAGTGAATTTGAAGGTGAGTAGGAAAGACAGTAGAAAGGGAAGTGGGACACTGTGGTCCAAATAGCCCAGCTCTGATAGCCTGAGACCATCTGCCACGACACCATGTCACCTGGACAACAAAAACCAATCTGGGGCTGACCATAGCTTGCATGGTTCCCAACCCAAGAGTTGAACCCAGGTCTCCCACATTGCAGGCGAATTCTTTACCAGCTGAGCCACAAGGGAAGCCCAAGAATTCTGGAATGGGTAGCCTACCCCTTCTCCAAAGGATCTTCCCAACCCAGGAATCGAACCGGGGTCTCCTGCATTGCAGGCGGATTCTTTACCAGCTGAGCTATCAGGGAAGCCCAACCATAGGTTGGGGTCACAAAGAGTCGGACACAACTGAGCAACTGAACTGACTGATTGACTGATTGGTTGCATCCCCTTTCCTACTATCTATTCTTCCTCAAAGGCCTTTGTCTCCCACAAAAGTGACTCTCCCTCTGTAAGAATTCAAGCAATATCTGGCTTGCTAATCTCTGATAAAGTCTGTTGCATATTACTCATTGCAGGTGTGACATCATGAAAGCTTGTTCCTAGAGACAGCAAAAGCTTCATCCAAGGGAAAATAACCCCATCACAAGGAGATGGGGCAGCACGTAGGGTGCAGGCTCCTGGAATTGTACTCAGAGCCCTGTGCCGGTCTGACTTTAGCATCGTGTGTGTGTATAGTCTGTAACTTTCGCTAGATTGCTAAGGGGATCCATCACCCAGAAAGTGTTAAAAGCCAACTCTTTCCATGATTACACTGCAGAGAGTGCAGCAGGCAGACACTTGCATGGGGCACAGACACTGTCCCCCACTGTCATGGTATAATTCATGCCCTGCAGCATGAACACTCGAGCTGCCTTAGGAGGTTCAGCCTAAATCTTTTCCCAGTTACTTTGCAGCCTACAAGGATAAGCACAGACGCTTGCACAATTTTCTACAAGGAGAGCTCCAGAATCCTTTAAGCAGTGGTACAGGGCCTTATAAACCATCCTCAAAGAAGCATGAGCTTTTATTTCCCAGGAAATTGGTCATCCTTCTTTGAGACATCTTTATGGACTAGTCTCTCTAGTAAGCCCTTGCTGCTAGGTCCTGTGGGAGGCTGGCTTTATTGCTTCATCTATGTCTCAGACCCTTTGTAAAGTGTTCCTGGGGTCTCCTGCCAGGCAGACGATGTCTAGAAGTGACTCAGTCCTCAGTGGCTAACTAAAAGAAAGACGAAAGGCCAAAAGAAAAGAGAGAAAACGCCTAAACGCTAAAAAACCTGCTCTGTAACAAAATCGGAATCAATTCTGGATTAGTCTCTTTTAATATGGAAACCACATACAAGGTCTGGGAATCCGTGATGGCAACTATAAATACCTCCTGTGAAGCTGGAAACCGCTCCGGGGAGCCAAACTAGAAAATCAATTTACCACCAATTAGAAAAATGCAATGTTACCTTAAAAGGCTTCTAGGCCCAGATTTGAACTATAGTCTGATTGATACAATGTGAGGGTGCGAAAAGGCTCTGGAGATGCAATTCCTGAGTATCCACCCTAGCTCCTGTGCGAGCATGGGGAAGGATATTTCTCAGTTCATCAGTTTTCTCAAGTCACGATGAAAATTCCATGAGTTAATATATGTAAAGCACTCAGAGCCATATCAGACATCCTAAGTGTTACAAGCACCGTCTCTTATTTACTACTATTATTATTTCAGCTGACACATTTTTTAGGTTAATAACTGTATCCATGTAGGAATCATCCATACACATATGAAATGTCCTGGGAGAACCACGCAAGGGGTCTGTCTAAACACTGCCCAAGGTGGACGGTGCCCCAGCTCATACTCACAGGTCAGAGGGGCAGGTGCCTTCTACGCTGGGACCTTCAGGAGATGGCATTTCTCTCTACTCTCCCTGGGTGTGTTACAAGGTGGCCCTCCATGTAAGTCTGCCAATAGGACGCAATGCCCTGATCTGCGCAGGTAGGAATCCAAGCCTGCTGGACACGTTATAATCTAACAAGTTATTATGCTGAGTTTCTTACATCTATCTTTTGTGAGTTTGCTTAATGTTGGCCAGTCACCTGCCATTCCACCATCTCTGAGTATTTCATCAGACTTAATTGGGGGCCATAGAATCCTCCGTGTTCCCATCACCGTCCTATCTGCGTCTCAGCCTGCTGTGGTGGAGGCCACCCACACAAGGGGTGCCTGCCCCTCTTCATGAAGTCTGAAATGTAGCCATTAGGATAGTCATTATGCTTTGGTTTCGTTCCCCTGACATTGTCTTTCAATGTGCAAAACCTTGTGGGGAGTAAACAATTCATGTGTCGTGAAAGCTTTAGTTGCTCAATCATGTCCGACTCTTTGCGACCCTAGGGACTGTAGCCCACCAGGCTCCTCTGGTCATGAAATTCTCCAGGCCAGAATACTGGGAGTGGGTTGCCATTCCCTTCTCCAGGGAATCTTCCCAACCCAGGGATCAAACCCAGGTCTCTCCCATTGCAAGCGGATTCTTTACCATCTGAGCCACCAGAGAGGCCCAGATAATTAGCAGATAACCAACTACCATGTGCTGGTTGACAGTGGTGGAGGAAACTTAGGTCTTGTCAGGAGGGAGCTGAAGAGTGGAACCTTAACACAAGGTATAGGAGATGGAGAGGAGGGCATCTTGAAGATGACCTCTTGCTGCCCTGTGTACCCTTCTCCACACTCTGCTCACCATCAGCTGTGTCAAGACCCAGGACTGCTCTCTGAGAAGTGTCCGTGGAGTGAACAAAGACAGTCTGTGTAGCAGGGAAGTGGAGGCCCGCTCAGCCTAGAAGTGCCATGTGATAGAAAGAGGTTGGGGTGAGGAGAGAGGAAGCATTGTCAAACAACTGCTAGGCGATAATGTGATCTCATTCTAAAATCCATTTAGTAAGTAGAGTATAGGAAAATAATAGGCCTATAGCAACTTCTTTTTGCATTTTTAATGTTTGGCCAGGAGGGACCAACAGAGCAAGAATGAACATTTGTTTTCTTTTTTCCTGCTGGGACTAATCAGCGATAGAAGACTGGACATCTCGGTGTCTACATTCAGTGTGTTCACAGAGGCTGATCTCTTAGGGTAGTCTAGAAGTTAACTACGTTTGGATAATCAATTGTAGAATTTAAGAAAGAGCCTTATTTTGTAAGGAATCTCCATAGTGGCTGTATCAATTTGCATTCCCACTAGGAATAAAGCTACCATATAACTCAACAATCCCAATATTGGGCATATACCCTGAGGAAACCATAATTGAAAATGACACACACACCCCAGTGTTCATCGCAGCACTATTTACAATAGCTAGGACACGGAAGCCACCCAGATGTCTATCAACCGTTGAATGGATAAAGAAGTTGTGGTATATATGCACAATAGAATAGTATTCAGCCATAAAAAAAGGAACCCATTTGACTCAGTTCTAATAAGGAGGATGACTCTAGAGCCTATTATACAGAGTGAGGTAAGTCAGAAAGAGAAAAACAAATATTGTATATTAACACATATATATGAAATCTAGAAAGATGGTCCTGATGAACCTATTTGCAGGGCAGTAGTAGAGACGCAGACTTATGGACACACTGGGGAAAGAGAAGGTGGGATGAATTGAGAGAGTAGCATTAGAACATATACATGACCATATGTAAGATTAGATAGCCCGTGGAAACTTACTGTGTGATGCAGGGAGCTCAAACCAGTGCTCTGTAACAACCAAGCGGGCCGTGATGGGGCAGGGTGTGGGAGGGAGGTTCAGGAGCGGGGGACATGCGTATACCTGTGGCTGATTCACGCGATGTATGGCAGAAACCAACACAGCATTGTAAAACAGTTACACTCCAATGAAAAATGCATTAACTTCTTTTTAAAAAAAGAAAGAGCCTTGACCCTTATTGGTCATGATTAAGGTAGTTTACAGAAATTCTGGTTTTGCTCTTTCTGGACGTTGTAGAAGGACTGTACTTCACAACTCTCCTTGAAGTTGATCAGACCATTTTGCTCATTTTGTTTGGCCAATACTGTCTTGGTGGAGGTGACATGCCACTCCTAGGTGTAAACTCTCGGTTCACTACTCAGATGACCATGCTCTTTGCTCTGATTGTGGAAGCATATGTCAAGATGCAGCCTCCTCTGTGATCAGAACCATCCTCCCGGTCCATCCTCACTAAACATGTGGCGTGAGTGATAAATATTTGATGTATAAAGCCATTTAGATTTTTAGACTTTTTTTTTTTTTCAGAGTAAACCTACCCTATCGTGATTGAGGCAAAAACTGCTGAGACAAGTATATTATGCTGGAAGTTGAGATAGTTGCATTGTAGACTAATCATTTTCTCTGCAACCCTGAGAAAATAATTCCTTTGGCCACTAAGAGCACTTCTCTCCCAAGTTGGAATTATCCCTGTGGTAATGGATCAGAGTTGGAAACATCAGGATGATTTCATGTTAAGCTTAGTATAAAACAGATGCTACTTATAGCAATATTTATAGACATGTGCATATAGCCAGCTTATAGATACACACATATCTCCTTGTTCTGTAAGCTGAGAGGACCTAGAAGCAGGAAACACCCCATCCTCACACCCCCAGTAGCAACAAAAACAGCCAGATTTTGGTTTCTAATGTCGTTCTCCAATATTGGAAAGCAAACCCCTTAGAAAAATGGGATAGTAAAGAGACAAGATGAAACCGAAGCTTTTCTTTTTGTGCCAGAAAGTGAGAAAAAAGGAAACAATAGTTCCACAATGCTGGGAGTTTGTCAAAGGATGCAGGCACAAACATGAATAATTCCCAGTGGCCAAAACTGGAGCATTTTGAGTGAAAAAAGCATAAAATAATATTGGATGTTTTGCTTCCCCGATGGCACAGCAGGAAAAGAATCTGCCTGCACTGCAGGAGACACAGGAGATGTGGGAGACATGGGTTCATTTCCTGGCTCAGGAAGATCCCCTGGAGGAGGAAATGGTAACTTGCTCCGGTATTCCTGCCTGGGAGATTCCGTGGACAGAGGAGCATGGCAGGCTACAGTCCAAACAATCGCAATAAGTCAGACACGACTGAGTGACTAAATACACAATATTGAGTTTTAATTCAAAGTACAAAATAAATGGTCTAATCAGTGGTTGCCTGCAAATGGAGCGAAATAGGGCAGTGGGATTACAAAGGACCCCAAGGAGTATTTGAGGGAATGGGCATGTTCATTGTTTTGATTGTGGTGATGATGGTTTCTTTTGTTCCAAATCGATCTAATTATATACCTTGAACACTGCATTTTATTATATGTCCATTGTTTTTCAGTAAAGCTATTAGAAGTATATGTCCTCACATACCATTTGTTTAAAAATGCATATAACGGGTTTTAGTCAAAAGAGCCCAAAACAAAGATAACTCAAATCTCTTAACAGGAAAATGAGTTTAAAAATGTTGAATTTTTGTACAGTAAAGTTTATCACAGCAGGTAAAAGGAATGGACTCGATATAGGCAGCACTAGAGATGAATCTCAGAAACATTATAGCAAGCCAAGGAGGCCAGACACAAAAGTGCATGACTTGATTCATATTGAATCTAAAAAACAAGTAAACTATTTATAATGACAGAAATCAGAAAGTGATTTTTTCCCCCTAGGAGTCGAGGCAAAGGTAATGGAGAAACTCCCTGGGGTTTGGAAATGTTTTACATGTTGTATGGCTTCCAAATCGGGAAAGGAGTATGTCAAGGCTGTATATTGTCACCCTGCTTATTTAACTTCTATGCAGAGCACTTCATGAGAAATGCCGGGCTGGATGAAACACAAGCTGGAATCAAGACTACTGGGGGAAATACAAATAACCTCAGATACACAGATGACACCACCGTTATGGCAGAAAGCGAAGAGGAACTGAAGAGCCTCTTGATGAAAGTGAAAGAAGAGAGTGAAAAAGCTGGCTTAAAACTCAGCATTCAGAAAATGAATATCATGGCATCTGGTCCCATCACTTCATGGCAAATAGATGGGGAAACAATGGAAACAGTGACAGACTTTATTTTCTTGGGCTCCAAAATCACTGCAGAAGGTGACTGTAGTCATGAAATTGCTCCTTGGAAGAAAAGCTATGACCAACCTAGACAGCATATTAAAAAGCAGAGACATTACTTTGCCAACAAAGGTCCATATAGTCAAACTATGGTTTTTCTAGTAGTCATGTATGGATGTGAGAGTTGAACTGTAAAGAAAGCTGAGCACTGAAGAACTGATGCTATTATGATGTTGGAGAAGACTCTTAACAGTCCCTTGGACTGCAAGGAGCTCCAACCAGTCAATCCTAAAGGAAATCAGTCCTGAATATTCATTGGAAGGACTGATGCTGAAGCTGAAACTGTGATTCTTTGGGCACCTGCTGTGAAGAGCTGACTCATTGGAAAAGACCCTGATGCTGGGAAAGATTGAAGGCAGGAGGAGAAGGGGGCAACAGAAGATGAGGTGGTTGGATGGCATCACCGACTCAATGGACATGAGTTTGAGCAAGCCTTGGAAGTTGGTGATGGCCAGGAAAGCCTGGAGTGCTGCAGTCTGTGGGATCACAAAGAGTCAGACACGACTGAGTGACTGAACTGAACTGATGGCTTCTCTGGTGGCTCAGCAGTAAAGAATCTGCCTGCAGTGCAGGAGACACAGGTTCAATCCCTGAGCAGGAAGATACAAATGGCAACCCACTCCAGTATCCTTGCCTGGGAAATCCCATGGACAGAGGAGCCTGGTGGGCTACAGTCCATGGGGCCGCCAGAGCTGGACACAACTTAGTGACGAAGCTGCCGCTGCTTGACGCTTAAAGACTGGATCCAAAGCACGTGGAACTCTTGAACTTATAGTCATACCATAATAAAAATAACAAGAAACAGCTATTCTTAGACATGATGAGAGGACATAGGTGGATAGATAGATGAATAGATAGAGGGCGAACAGCTTCCTTTTTAGAGCAGTGTGATGGAGGATCGCATAACAGAAAAGGCTGCCATGCACAATCATGCTCCAGACACCAAGGAAGTGCTGTTAAAAGCAAATGTGTTTGTCCCCGTCTCCCAGATACAATTAAAATCAAAGAATACGTATTTACGTAGCCGTGCAAGTCAACAGTGTGCATCACAGATCATCTGGCCTTCCTGGGTTCTGTAGCTGTGGCAGACACACTCTCTACTTCCACCTCTGGGAGTATCCGGCTCCTTCCCAGCTGTTGAGAAAATGCCCAAGATAACATGTCATCCCTGGTTGTCAGTGGTGTGGGGGAAGGCTGTGGGCATAGTGATGGAGATGAAGCTTGTCTTCACCCACTTCATTTCTTTTTAAAAAAAATTTTTATTGAAATATAGTTGGTTTACAGCATTGTGTTAGTTTCAGGTGTATACCAAAGTGATCCAGATATGTGTAATATAAATATATAACTAAGCTTTCACATGCACATTTATTCTTTTTCAGATTCTCTTCCACTATAGTTTATTATAAGGTCTTGAGTATAGTTTCCTGTGCTATACAATAGGTTGTTGTTGGTTATCTACTTTGTATACAGTAGTGTGTATATTTTAACCCCCATTTCTTAATTTATCCCTCCTGCCCTTTCTCCTGTGGCAACCATAAGTTTGTTTTCTATGTTTCTGAATCTCTTTCTGTTTTGTAAATAAGTTTGTTTTTGCATATTTTAGATTCTGCATGCAAATGATATTTGCCTTTCTCTGTCTGACTTGACTTCACTTAGTATGATCTCTAGGTCCATTCACATTGCTCAAATGGTACTGCTTCATTCTTTTTATGGCTGAGTAATAGCCCATTGTATATACGTACCACATCTTCTTTAGCCGTTGACCTGTTGATGGACACAGGTTGCTTCCATGTCATATAAATAGCACTGCTATGAACATTGCCAGTGCATGCATCTTGTGAATTAGAGTTTTCTCTGAATATATACCCAGAAGTGGGATCGCTGGGTCATATGAATATCTCACAAAGCCTTCATGTTTTGAAAGTTCAGAGATTGTGCAAGAGACAGACCTGAATATTCACAGTACAGTTCTGCCACCCACTCGGTCCTTGACCTTTGTAAGTTAGTTCACATTTTCATGACTGTGATGGGTAAATAGTAAAAATGTCTGCCTAGGATTTGAATTATTATAGTAATTAACAATAACAGATTTAAAACAGCTGCTATAGTGCTTTGCACTTGATGTACACTCTAACGGATACATTTCATTGTTATCATCTCAGAAAGTATTCTATCCCTTTCCTGACGGGACGCAAATGACTAGGGCATAAATATGTCCTCAAGCATAGGTATTACTCATCAGATTCTCTTGTATGACATGAGGAACCAGGAAACTAATGGGAAAAAATAATAAACTCTGTGACTAAATAGTTGAATGAGGAGAAAGAGTTTTCCTAAAACAATTCAGCATTTTTAAAAGCTGGTGAGTATGTATGTTATAAATGGATAGAAACAATTATATGCATACACAGCCATCTTGCATTGAATTTCCATGTTGTCTGCAATCTGTGAATAAGGAGTTCTTACAGTGGTCTGGGAGAATCCCTATTTGAGACACAAAAAACAAATCAGAGAGTTTAAAAGAAATTAAGTAACAAATTCTATTCAGAGCAACAAAACACTGTCAACTGTACTTTCCCATCAGCTGAAACTAGGAGCTTGTGAGCTGTGTGTGTGTGTGTGTGTGTGTGTGTGTGTGTTAATTTGCATACGCGTTTAGCTGTAGCCACACACTGACTTCTGAGAATTTTTCAGAAATACCAGGTACATGATACCCCCTTCTTGGAGCCGGGTGGGAGAGGGGAGTTTTACACCTACTTCTCTCTTCTTGAAATGCGATTTCCTTGTTGCTTTCATGTCTTGCCCAAATGTTCCTTTTATAGAGATGCCTTTAAACATCTTTGATAAACATCTTTGATAAACAGAGCCCAGGGTCATTCTCTATTTCCTTACCTAGTTTTACTTTTATTCACAGTCCTTATCATGATCTCATGATACAGTGATATTTATTTATTCATCCATTATCCCCTCCATACACATACGCACACTGGAATGTTAGTTCCATTAGGTCTGTAATCTCTGTAACCCTAGAGTCTAGGACCATGCCTGCACACAGCTAAGACTTGATAAACATCCATTGTATAAAACATGAGACCATGAGAGGATACATTTTTACTGCGCTCATTAAAAAAAAAAAAAAAAACTCCAGGTTTTTTGGAGGTAAATTGTTAAAGAAGTGAAATTATCAATGGATAGACTTTCACTCTAAAAGCATCTGTATATTGAGCTTTGTACATGTGGATGCCTGCTAGGCACAATCCAATCCCTGTTAAAGTAATTAACTTTGTGTTTGCTGCGTACTTTCCATCTTAAGAGTTCTTAGCCTTTAGGACAAACTGCAGAGTTGGGAGTGGGGGCTGAGTGGATGTGGTGAGACAGGGGCAGCACTGTCAGGACCCTGGACAGAGGCAGCAGGAGCGGGTCTACCCAGAGCATCAAAGGGAGGGAAATCAGGGCCCCCGGGGCGTGCTTGCCTCCCCCTGGGGTCCAGCCTCCTGCGGTGGTGAAATGGAACCATGCTCCGTCTACCATCACTCCTCCAATCTTGCCAAGTGAAGTGGGTGTAGATTACACAAACACCACACAGGTAGCTTTCTTGCTGTAGAAAAAAATCACAGACTCACTGACCCTGGTGGAAAACTAGACGGGTTAGACACACAATACATTTGCCCTCCTTGTTTCTTTTTCTATTAAAATATTTCAAGTCAAATGGCACTTTCTTGGAAACACAGGATTTGGGCTGTTGAAAGGAACCTCTTTATTTTCCAAATGGCTTGGCAGCCTGTAACTTTAAATGTAGCAATTTGTTTCAACCTAAGAATGGGGGAGGAGAAGATTCCAGTCTATGGGAAAATATTTGTGATTTTTGAGAGTTTCTTTTGAGCCAATCAGATAATTAGATAAAAGCTCTAAAGGTGTTTTTCAGCCTTTTTAGAAAACCAATCCCCCTCAGGGAGCCTTTGTAGGCAGTCCCCCCACCCCGGCCCCCCGGCAATTGCCCTCTCCAACTTCATGGTGTTGCTAAGGAATCACATTCTGTTAGGTGGGATTAAGTTTCAAAGGAACAAAAACCATTGTAATATCTGAGATTTTTGTTGTCCTTACGGGAACTGATTTTCTTGGAGACAATGTCATCTCCATTGAGAACATGCACTCTAAGTACATATTGTTACTTAATCCACACAGCCGCTTCACAGGACTTTAAATCTCACAGTGAGGGGAAAAAAAACATGGCAGTGACATAACGTGCCAGAGCTACTGAGTTGGTAATAGCCGAACTCAAATGTGAACCAAGTCTTGTTTGACTTAAAAAAAAAAATCTGTGCCCTTTAAACTCTATGCAGTGCGGCCTTGAGCGTGAGAAACAAATTGCAAATGACAAATCACAAAGCAAATGCTAAATGAGCATTGTCAGTTGCTTTGCAAGAATCTGTCTGGGGTATTCAGTCAGGTTTTGGTCTGCAAGTTCTCTCAGAGGTTTTATATTTTTAAATATTAGCTTTATTTAGATACAATTAACATAAGATAAAACTTACTCTTTTAACAAGTAGAATTCAGTGTTTTTTGGTGCATTCACCGAATGGTACAGCCATCACCCCTCCCTAGTTTCGGAACATTTTCATCAGCCCCCAAAGAAATTCCATGCTCATTAACCCCTGTGCTGCCTTCTCAGTACCTGGCAACCACTGCATACTTTCTCTTTCAGAGGCTTTGTCTATTTCAAACAATTCATATGCATGGGATTATATAATAGGGGACCTTCTGTGACTGACTCCTCTCATTTAGGATAATGTTTTCAAGATATATTCATCCTGTAGAACATTAAGCACACAATTCCTTTCTGTATCTGGATAATATCCACATTTTGTTTATCTGTTCATTAGTTGATGGACACTTGGGGTGTTTCCAGTTTCTGGCTGTCGTGATTCATTCCACTATGAATGTTCTTGTGCAGATTTTTGTGTGACTCTCTGGTTCCCATGCTCTCGGGTACTGTGGAATGCAGAGTAATGCACCCCACATCCATGGGGTGCACCCATGTTCTAGTCTCTGGAACCTAGGACTATGTTTTACTACATGGCGAAGGGGAATGAAGGTTACCAGTCAGCTGATCCTAAGGCAGCGGAGTTCTCCTGGGTTATCTGCGCAGGTGCAGCGGAATCACGAGAGCCTTTGGAAGTGGAAGAGGGTGGGAGAACAGGAGGTCAGAGTGATATGAAGTGAGGACGCACCTGCTGTGTCTGGCTTTGGAAAAGGCGAGGAAATGGACTCTCCGCTTGAGCCTCCGGAGGAGCGGAGCTCCAGGTGAGCCCCGGACTTCAGCCCGCTGAGATCTGAGTTGGGCTGCTAGCTTACAGTACTGGTGGATGATACTTCTGTATTGTTTTATGTCGTTAAGCGTGCTGCAACTTGTTATGGCAGGCAAAACAAGTGCATACCCAGCACCGGAGTTGCTGAGTCATATGATGACAGCCTGTTTACCATTTTGAGGAACTGCTAGACTGTTTGCAAAAGTAACTGCAGCGTTTTCTGCGGCTGCCAGCATTGTATCCTGTTAAGCCCCTGGAGTGACTTTCTCATCGTGGTTATTGTGCTAGAATTTCTATTTGGAAATGTATCGCTGTGTATCTACCTGTGCTTGTTTGATGAGCTGTTATTGTCATGCTTTTCCTTAGTTCTTTAGATATATGCTTTCCTTTAGTTCTTCAAGCACATTTAAAATAAGTCACTAAGATTTTTCGTTCAGGAAGCCAGTGTCTGGGCTTCCTCCTGGGCAGTCTGCATCGACTGTTTCCTTTCTTGTGTATGGCCTGCACTTCTTTGTGCTTCCCCTTCTTCTTTCTCGTACGTCCCTGTGGGCTGCCGGCCAACTTAAGTATTGTGATGGGGTCTCTCTGGAAGTCATATTTCCTTCATCCCAGGGTGTGTGGTCCTTGATCATTGTTGCTGCTGCTGCTGCCATTTGTTTCTTTAGTGACTTTTTGAACCGATTCTATCAAGTCTACGTCCTTGTCCTACATGGCTTCTGAAGCCCCTGCTGTTAATTTGTGTGTGTGTCCTTAGTCACAGGCTCCTCTGTCCATGGGATTCTCCAGGCGAGAATGCTGGAGTGGGTGGCCATGCCCTCCAGGGTGTCTTCCCAACCCAAGGATTGAACCCCAGTGGCTCAGACAGGTATTCATTGTCTGAGCCAACAGGTTGAGCTAATAATTGGCAGAGGTTTCCTAAAATACCAAATGTCCTTAAACTCCTTGAACCCACATGTCTTCCCCACTTTGCCTCAAGACCCTCAACACCCAGGCCTGTGCGATTCTCCCTTAGCCTTCCCTTCCTGCTTGCACATACCCTCCAGGTCAGTCAGTAGTGAGAGATCAGAGTGTCTCAGACCTTTCCTGGGCATGTATATGGCCTTCAAGATCCTAAGAGCATGTTGGAAAGTCTCCACTGGGTCCAGGGTCCACTGACATCATTGCAAGGAGCCAACGTCTCCCTGTATCTGCAGAGTTTTACACTGTGGGCATTTGTCATATCTATACATCTGTATGTCTATATCTATCTCTGAGTTAACAGTCACCCTTTGATGTTTGGGGATTATCCATTTCATGAATCTTGGATGAGGAAGAAGACCACCTCCCCTATGGAGGGAGAAGGGTTTATACCCGCCTTCCAGCCCTCTCTTGAAGCTGGAGCCCAGGCATACTCTTTGGGCTCCACCAATCACAGTGGCAGCATACATCAGGATAAAGGAGGAGCAGTTCATAACAGCACAGCAGAAAGATACAAAGATTCGGAGACACCAGTACCACTGTTGAACCACTTCAGTCAACACCCTAGACTGTTGAACAGCGTGTGTGCGTGCTCAGTCATGTCTGACTCTTTGTGACCCCATGGACTGTAGCCTACCAGGCTCCTCAGCCCATGGAATTTTCCAGGTGAGAATACTGGATTGGGTTGCCATTTCCTCCTCCAGGAGATCTTCAGGGCCCAGGGACTGAACCCAAATCTCTTGTGTCTCCTGCATTGGTAGGCAGGTTCTTTACCACTGTGTCACCTGGAAAGCCCGTATTGAACAGTAGATGTTTTTAATGTGAAAAATACCAAACCTGATTATTTGAGGCCATGCTGTAGCTGGTGTTCTGTTTTCTGATACATTCTCTCTCCGCCTCCCAAATGGCTCTCCAGGGTGTTTCATGTTCAGCTTGTTATTAGAAAGCAAGCTTTCTTCCATTTTTTTCTTCTTTTTTTTCCCCCTTAGATCCTTTCCCTTAGGTCACAGAACATGGTCACTGAAAGGATTGTTCTACTACATATTTTAATTTGCCATCTGATTATTAGAGAGGCTTCAGAAATCACACTGAGGAGGCCTTATTGTATGAATCAAAAGCTCAGATACACGGTCATCAGATGAGAGGGGCTCATGTGTGTACACTGTTCCCATGTGTGTGCAGGCATATACAGGGTTTCAGCATCCTTATATCTTTCAAACCATAACAAAGGCTTGGCACGACCCATAGAAAGTAAGGGCAAAAGAAACATTTATCCATCGTGTGTTATGTGCTAGAGATTGCTCTTAGGGTTTTCATTCATTATCCAACTGTTCCCACTATTTCCGTTTTGAGACCACAAGGTGAGACTGTGAAGCTACAAATGTCTGGAAATCATACAGGTCACTGTCTGTACAGCCAGAAAGGAAAGCCAATTCTGCCTGACTCCAGAGTGCGTGCTTTGCCACTTGGAAAAGGTGTCTGTGCAGAAAGTTCGCATCTGCTGCCTCGTGATGGGGAAGAGCATCTGGGTGCCACTCCATGGGATTCCTCTTACTTCTATATCCTTTTCACAAGCCTCTTGGAAGAGAAAAAATTGTCTAGCTATTGTGCCTGATGCCTGGAGTCTGGCAAGAGAACCAGGAGGGCTGTGACTGTCTACAATAACTGGTCAGCCCAGTAGAGAATCACTTAGCCCTGGCTTTCCTGGAGCGAATCAATGGAAAGAAGGAGCCCTCTTCTGCACCATCATCCTGGCCACTGTGTGTGAAAGGAAAAGTCACTGCTTGTGCAGCTTAGTGCAAATGAACGATTGGGTCATTGAAAGGGGGACCCGATTACTTCTGTACCTCTACTCAGGAGCCCCCCAGTCCCGTAACGTGGGACCTGTGAAGTAAGATATGCCGGGGTTCAGGTGTTAAAAGTGCAGGAACCCTTGTGAGCCAATTTGGGGCTTTCCATTTTCCATAGTATCCTTTTAATGAAGATGTTGTTTTGCTAAAGTGTTTGAAACCGGTTTTGCTCCTATGTGAGGAAACAAAGCCAGCTCCTGAGAAATCCGGAGGAACCAATTTTCAGGGCAGAGCTGGGATGAAATAATTTTGCATTTATCATTTAAGTTAATTGCAATGAGCCTTCATCTAATGAGCCTTACCTCGAAACCCCATTGAAAACAATAGTTAATTGCTTCATTTTAATAAACGTTGTCAGGATAGTGAATATAACAGTGACTGAACACTCAATTAAGACTGGTGTTGGAAATGAAGATGTACAGAGCTTAATGAGATGCAGCTTTGGAAAAGAACATTAGCATCCAGAGGTGGAATAGGACATCCTTCGAAAAGCAACATAAAGCGAAGGAGTTTGTTTGAAGTAAACACAGAGACTCAGACTGTTGTCTCAGCTGAGTGTCTGCTATGTGACTGTGGGTGTGTTGGGCAGTCAGTGTGTTCCCACACTCATTTCGTTTGGTTCTTATTTTATCTGATGAGGAACTTGAGGCTCAGAAGATTTTGCAAGTCAGGCAGTAATCAGTTCAGTTCAGTCGCTCAGTCATATCCAACTGTTTGTGACCCCATGGACTGCAGCACACCAGGCTTCCCTGTCCATCACCAACTCCCAGAGCTTACTCAAACTCATGTCCATTGAGTCAGTGATGCCATCCAACCATTTCTTCCTCTGTCGTCCCCTTCTCCTCCTGCCTTCAATCTTTCCCTGCATCAGAGTCTTTTCTAATGAGTCAGTTCTTCACATCAGGTAGCCAAAGTATTGGAGTTTCCGCTTCAGCATCAGTCCTTCCAATGAATATTCAGACTGATTTCCTTTAGGATGGACTGGTTGGATCTCCTTGCAGTCCAAGGGACTCTCAAGAGTCTCTCCAGCACCACAGTTCAAAAGCATCAATTCTTTCGGTGCTCAGCTTTCTTCACAGTGCAACTCTCACATCCATACATGACCACTGGAAAAACCATAGCCTTGACTAGATGAATCTTTGTTGGCAAAGTAATGTCTCTGCTTTTGAATATGCTGTCTAGATTGGTCATAGCTTTTTTTTCAAAGAGCAAGCATCTTTTAATTTCATGGCTGCAGTCACCATCTGCAGTGATTTTTCAGCCTAAAAAAATAGTCTGTCACTGTTTCCATTGTTTCCCCATCTATTTGCCATGAAGTGATGGGGCCAGATGCCAAGATCTTACTTTTTTGAATGTTGGGTTTTAAGCCAGCTTTTTCACTCTTCTCTTTCACTCTCATCAAGAAACTTTTCAGTTCCTCTTCACTTTCTGCCATAAGGGTGGTGTCATCTGCTTATCTGAGGTTATTGATATTTCTCCTGGCAATCTGGATTCCAGCTGCTGCTTCATCCAGCCTGGCATTTTTCATGATGTACCCTGCAGAGAAGTTAAATAAGCAGGGTGACAATATACAGTCTTGATGTACTTCTTTCCCAATTTGGAACCAGTCCGTTGTTCCATATGAGGTTCTAACTGTTGCTTTTTGACCTGCATACAGATTTCTCAGGAGGCAGGTAAGGTGATCTGGTATTCCTGTCTCTTAAAGAATTTTCCACAGTTTGTTGTGATCCATACAGTCAAGGGCTTTAGCGTAATCAATAAAGCAGAAGTAGATGTTTTTCTGGAACTCTCTTGCTTTTTTGATGATCTAATGGATGTTGACAATTTGATCTCTGGTTCCTCTGCCTTTTCTAAATCCAGCTTGTATATCTGGAAGTTCTCGGTTCATGTACTGTTGAAGCCTTGCTTGGAGAATTTTGAGCTTTACTTTGCTAGTGTGTGAGATAAGTGCAATTTTGCAGGAGTTTGAACATTCTTTGGCATTGCCTTTCTTTGGGATTGGAATTTAAACTGGCCTTTTCCAGTCCTGTGGCCACTGCTGAGTTTTCCAAGTTTGCTGACATATTGGGTGCAGCACTTTCACAGCATCATCTTTTAGGCTTTGAAATAGCTCAGCTGGAATTCCATCACCTCCCCTAGCTTCATTCGTAGTGATGCTTCCTAAGACTCACTTGACTTTGCATTCCAGGATGTCTGGCTCTAGGTGAGTGATCACACCATCATGGTTATCTGGGTCATTAAGATCTTTTTTGTATAGTTCTTCCATGTATTCTTGCCACCTCTTCTTAATATCTTCTGCTTCTGTTAGGTCCATACCATTTCTGTCCTTTATTGTGCCCATTTTTGCATGTAATGTTCCCTTGGTATCTCTAATTTTCATGAAGAGATCTATAGTCTTTCCCATTCTATTGTTTTCCTCTATTTCTTTGCATTGGTCACTGAGGAAGGCTTTCTTATCTTTTCTTGCTATTCTTTGAAACTCAGCATTCAGATCAGTATATCTTTCCTTTTCTCCTTTGTCTTTAGCTTCTCTTCTTTTCACAGCTATTTGTAAGGCCTCATTAGACAACCATTTTGCCTTTCTGCATTCCTCTTTCTTGGGGATGGTCTTGATCCCTGCCTCCTGTACAATGTTGTGAACCTCTTTCCCTAGTTCTTCATGCACTTTGTATCTAATCTATTGAATCTATTTGTCACTTCTACTGTATAATTGTAAGGGATTTGATTTAGGTCATATCTGAATGGTCTAATGATTTTCCCTACTTTCTTCAATTTAAGTCTGAATTTAGCAATAAGGAGTTCATGATCTGAGCTACAGTCAGCTCCCAGTAGCTACTCAAAGGCAACTTCATGATTCAGAGCCTTTCTGTTTTGTTTTTTTTTTTAATTGAAGTATAGTTGATTTACAATATCATGCTAGTTTCAGATATGAAAGTAGAAGTGTTAGTTGCTCAGTCATGTCCAGCTCTTTGCAACTCCATGGACTGTAGCCTGCCAGGCTCCTCTGTCCAGGGGAATCTCCAGGCAAGAATACTGGAGTGAATCAGCATGCCCTCCTCCACTTATACACAGTAGCATATATATATTAATTGCAAACTCTAATTTATCTCCCTCCCCATTTCCCCTTTGGTAACCACAGGTTTGTTTTCTCTGCCCAAGAGTCTCTTTCTGTTTTGTCAATAAGCTCATTTGTATCATCTTTTTAGATTCCACATATCAGTGATATCATATGTATTTGTCTTTCTTTGACTCCCTTCACTTGGTATAATCTTGAGATCCATCCCTGTTGCTGCAAATGGCATCAGAGCCTTTCTTCTGGAGCCATTTGTTAATTTATTGTCTTGTCACTTTTTGGCTAACTTTTCCATGAATGAAGTAGAAATCCAGAAAGTCTGTGCATCAGCAAAGGATCTAAGTAAGAGAAACAAATTCTACCCTCTGAGGGAATACAGTGCTTGAATTTTTACGCACTGATATGTTCCTGAAGCTTAAAATTTTAGGTGCGGGGATGGGGAAGGAGGTGGGAGGGAGGTTTAAGGGGTGGGGGGGGGACATATGCATACCTACGGCTGATTCATGTTGAGATTTGGCAGAAACCAACACAATGCTGTAAAGCAATTATCCTTTAACTAAAAATAAATAATTGTTAAAAGTGTAGGTGCATATAAATGGAACGGTTTCATTATGCTCCCAGAGAAGGGAGGAGCTCTCTCTACATAAATGGGTTGAAACAACTCTTGGCAGGTAAATGTACCTCACTGATTTGATCAGGCATTTGCCACTTGTATCTGGAGCAATGCAATTGTTTTGACTCCCTTCCCTCCTGTTGGATGGTTCAGGTTGTCTGAACCCTGCTTCCTCAGAAGTCAGAGCTGTAGGAAAGAAAAATAGCTGAAACAGGTTTGTTAGGAAGGAGCAAGGGGAGAGAGAAAGTGGGAAGGGAAAGGTGGGTGCCTGGGGGCTGGATTGGAACAGAGAGAAAGAGCCCATGACCATGTGATGTATACCAAATACAAAGATGCCTTTGGAAGGAGTCATCTGACATCTGACCCCACTCTCCAGACACAGGAGGGTGAACGGCCGTCATTAGAGAGCACCCAGCCCTGACCCAGCTCAACACCTCATTAGCTGGAAGCAAGCAGAGGCTTCCGTAGGGAAGAATATTCTCCACTTCAGTTTCTACAGTTCCTTTTTGCACAACATCCAACGTGCAGTAAAAAATAATTATGTGACAAGAAGCAGGAAAATGTGACCATACTCAAAAGAATAAATTTGACAATAGAAGCAGAATGAAAAGTGACCCAGATTTTGGAATTAGCTGGGAAGGCTTGTGGTGGTGGGTAGTCACTGTGTCGTGTCTGACTCTTGCAACATCAGGGACTGTAGCCCACCAGACTCCTCTGTTCATGAAATTTCCCAGGCAAGAATTCTGGAGTGGCTTGCCATTTCCTTCTCCAATAATTGAATTGAAAATTATCTGAAACGATGAATTATTGGATCAGTTTACTAGCAAGAGAAAAGATCAACAAATCAAAGGCATGCCAATAAAAAAAAAAGTATAAGCTCTCAAATCTCTGTCAATTTCTAGTAACTCAGATTTTTATTATAAGTCGGTTTTTCTTATTATCATATCCATTCCATTTTTTCCTGTCAGCTGGAGATTTTGGATGGTATATTTTAGTCTCTGTATGAAGTTATCTTCCTCCAAAGAGTGTTGAAATTGACTTTGGCAAGCAGTTAAATTGCTGAAAAGTAGCTCACTTTTCTCTTGTGAAGCCTGGATTTGGGGCTCAGTTAAGGTGTGCTTAATTCAGTTTTTCCCTTTTTGCTTGGGAGTGGCCTTTCGAGGGTCACACTGCCTAGTTCACCAAGGTCTATCCTCTCTTTCGGTTCTGGGTAGGTGTGTGCTTAGTCATGTGCAACTCTTTGCAACCTTTTGGACCCACCAGTCTCCTCTGTCCATGGGATTTTTCAGTTTTTCCACTGGGTTGCCATTTCCCTCCTCCAGGGAATCTTCCCAACTCAGGGATTCAACCAGCACCCCCTATGTCTTCTGCATTGCAGGTGGATTCTTGACCGGCTGTTAGTTTCTGCTCAGCCCTTAGGCTCCACGTAAGTGTTCTGTTCTGTGCTGTTCTTTCTGCGGATTACCCTGTGCGTAGCTGAGGAGCCACCTAGACTCTCAGGGCATATGCTTGCAGTTGTCTGAGGTCACCTTCCTGGAATATCCCCCCTCGCCAGTGCCCTGCCCCCCTAGACCACCCCTCTCACCAGCCGCAAGCACTGATACTTCCTCTAGCCAGTGAAACTCTGCCTCTCTCTCAGGAAGCTGCGGTGAATATGTGCTCTGTGTTGCGCTCCCTCTCTCTCCAGCGTTGTGGCTCTGTGTTGGGCTGGGCCTGGGTCCTGAAAGAGCGGTTTTACCTGTTTCATCCAATCAGAGGCTGGCTTCCGGATCGTGGCCCAGACCCGGTGTTCTCCTGCTGCCTTCCTCCCTGCAGATCAGGTGAAATGGCACGTCTCCATTTTCCTTTCTTCTCCCTGAATGCAGAAGGGGTGCCCTGAGTGTCTGGGTTGCACTCTATGTCATTCCCCACTGTGTACCTGTGCACTTGGAGGTCTGTCACGGTACATACAGCTGTCTAGGACTGTGAGTCTCTTCCGGACTGTGAGCTCCCTGAGGGTAGCGGTCGGGTCAAACTGCTCTTACTAGTGTATTTTTTATTGAAGTATAGTTGATATGCAATGTTGTGCTGATTTCTGCTATACAACAAAGTGATTCAATTATACACTTGTGTATATATACACATGCATGCATGCTTAGTCGTGTCCAATGCTTTTCAACCTGATGGACTCTAGCCTGCCAAGCGCCTCTGTCCATGGAATTTTCCAGGCAATGATACTGGAGTGGTTGCCATTTCCTTCTCTGGAAGATCTTCCCAACTCAGGAATCAAACCCTCGTCTCTTGTGTGTCCTGCATTGGCAGGTGAATTCTTTACCACTGAGCCACCTGGGAAGCCATATATATATATATATGCCTTATTAAAAATATTATTTTCCATTTTGTTTTTTAAACTTATTTATTTTTTATTTGGCAGATAATTGCTTTCAAATAGTGTGTTGGTTCCTGCCATACATCAACATGAATTGGCCATAGGTATACACTTGTCCTCTCCCTCTTGAGTCTCCCTCCCTCCTCCCACCCCATCCCACCCCTCTACATTGTCACAGAGCACTGAATTTGAGCTCCCTACATCATAACAACAAATATTTATTTATTTTTTAAAGATAGCAATTTATTTTAAAAATATTTATTTATTTGGCTGTGCAGGGTCTTAGTTGCAGCCTGTGGGATCTTAGTTACCTGATCAGGGATCGAACCTGGGCCCCCTGCACTGGGAGCACAGAGTCTTAGACATTGGACCACCTGGGAAGTCCCCACTGCTCTTCCAATTTCCACACTCAGCTCAGTCCTACCGCCATTGATGTAAGCCGAGTGGTCCTCAGCTGAAATAGAGTAATTGGGCAGGCGCCTGGCACTGTGGGGAGAATCCGACTATGCAGGGAAACTTCTAGCTAGAAAAGACATGTGGCTCCATCACCTCTCTGATGTCACTCAGGCAGACTTGAACACATTTTTTTTTTTTAATTGAAATATAGTTGATTTGGGCTTCCCTGGTAGCTTGGATGGTAAAGAATCCACCTGCAATGAGGGAGACCTGGGTTCAATCCCTGGGTTGGGAAGATCTGCTGAAGAAGGACATGGCGACCCACGCGAGTATTCTTGCTTAGAGAGTCCCCATGGACACAGGAGCCTGGTGGGCTACAGTCCACGGGGTCGCAGAGAGTCAGACGCGCCTGAGCAGCTGAGCAAGCACAGCACGTAGTTGATTCACAACGCCGTGTTAGTTTCTGCTGTACAGAAAAATGATTCCGTTACACACATACGTGCATTCTTTTTCATATTCTTTTCCATTGTGGTTTATCTCAGGATACTGAATAGCATTCCCTGTGCTATACGGTAGGACCTTGTTGTTTATTCATCCTGTATGTAATAGATTGCATCTGCTAACCCCAAACTCCCAATCCAATCCTCCCGCGGCCTCCCACCCCTTTGGCAACCACAAGACTGTTGAACACATTTCTTAAAAGAGCAACTGTTCGACGTGCTGCAGATTTGCACAAGGCTGCCTGGACCCTTCTCTGTGCTGCCCTCTTAAGGTGGTACTTCCAGAACAGATCAAATTTTCAAGGCACAGGGCTTCTAAGGAATAACAGAAAGCTGGTCGACCAGCTGGTAAACAGAAGAGCTTCAGATCACAAGGATACATGGAGACCAAGCAGTTCTGCACAGCTGGGACCAGCCATGGGTGATGCAATCAGCCACCAGAGGGCTGTGGCAGGTGCTACAGGCTGAGCTGTATTTCTTCCCAAATGTTGAGGCGCTGACCTCCAAGATCTCAGCATATGACTTCATTAGGAAATAGGCACTGCAGCCATGAAATTAAAAGGCGCTTACTCCTTGGAAGGAAAGTTATGACCAACCTAGACAGCATATTAAAGGGTATAGACATTACTTTGCCAACAAAGGTCTGTCTAGTCAAGGCTATGGTTTTTCCAGTGCTCATGTATGGATGTGAGAGTTGGACCGTAAAGAAAGCTGAGTACCAAAGAATTGATGCTTTTGAATTGTGGTGTTGGAGAAGACTCTTGAGAGTCCCTTGGACTGCAAGGAGATCCAACCAGTCCATCCTAAAGGAGATCAGTCCTGAGAGTTAATTGGAAGGACTGATGTTGAAGCTGAAACTCCAATACTTTGGCCACCTGATGCAAAGAGCTGACTCATTTTGGACATGAGTTTGAGCAAGCTCCGGGAGTTGGTGATGAACAGGGAGGCCTGGCGTGCTGTGATCCATGGGATCGCAAAGAATTGGACACGACTGAGTGACTGAACTGAACTGAACTGAGAGTCTTAAAGTTGTAACTGACTGGGTTAAGACGGGATCATATTGGAGTAGTGAGGTCGCTCAGTCATGTCTGACTCTTTGCGACCCCATGGACTATAGCCTACCAGGCTCCTCCATCCATGGAATTTTCCAGGCAAGAATACTAGAGTTGGTTGCCATTTCCTTCTCCAGGGGATCCTTCCCAACCCAGGGATCAAACCCAGGTCTCCCACATTGCAGGCAGACGCTTTACTGTCTGAGCTACCAGGAAGCCCACATATCAGAGTAGCTGCTGCTGCTGCTGCTAAGTCGCTTCAGTCGTGTCCGACCCTGTGCGACCCCATAGACGGCAGCGCACCAGGCTCCCCCGTCCCTGGGATTCTCCAGGCAAGAACACTGGAGTGGGCTGCCATTTCCTTCTCCAACTCATGAAAACGAAAAAAGAAAGCGAAGTCGCTCAGTCGTGTCTGACTCTTAGTGACCCCATGGACTGCAGCCTACCAGGCTCCCCCGTCCATGGGACTTTCCAGGCAAGAGCACTGGAGTGGGGTGCCATTGCCTTCAGAGTAGAGAGGGTTCTTAACCCAATATAACTCATGTGCTTGTCAGATGGAGAAGAGACACATGCAATGGGAGGATGGGGGTGGAGATGAGAATGAAGCAGCTGCAACCAGGGGACCCGAGGGTGCTGGCAGCCCCAGAGGTAGAAGAGGCAGGAAAGCTCTGGGGGAGTGTGGTCCTGACAATGCCTCGGCTTCAGACTTCCGGCCTTCAGACCCATGAGACTACGTATTCCTTCTGGTTGAAACCACCAGTGTGTGACTGGCTGTCATGACAGGCCTGGGGAAAGAAGACAGGCATTAGGAGGTCTTGGGTATAAGGGAACATGTCATGGCAGGAAGAGCACTGGGCTGGGTTTCAGAGGAAATAATGTCCATCGACAGAGGAACGGGTAAAGAAGATGTGGCACATACATACGATGGAATATTACTCAGCTATAAAATGGGATGAAGTGGTGTCATTTGCAGAAACATGGATGGACCTAGAATCTGTCACACAGAATGAAGTAAGTCAGAAAGAGAAAAGCAAATGTCGTATATGCATGCCTATGTATAGAATCTAGAAAAATGGTACAGCAGAACCATCTGTAAAGCAGAAATGGAGACGCAAAGATGGAGAATAAATGTGTGGACCTCTAGAGGGGGAGTGGGGAGTGAGATGAATTGGGAGGTTGGGATTGACACACATACACTATTGATACTGTGTATAAACTGGATAACTAGTAGGAGCCTACTGTACAGCTCAGGGAACTCTACTCAGTGATCTAAATGGGAAGGAAATCCAAAAAAGAGAGGTTGTATGTATATGTATATTTGATTCACTTTTTGGTACAGCAGGAAAAATAATGCAACATTGTAAAGCAACTATGCTCCAATAAATATTTCTTTTAAAAAAGAAATACTATCCCACCGCTATTTCTAGGGGAGGGTCTGGCTTGGCAAGAGTGACTCTGATGATGCTCATTGTTTAAACAATCCAGAGGCCCTTGCTGGGGGATTGAGGCTGAATAAGGACTGGTCAGCTGGAGGGTGAAATGATCGCTCCCAGGAGATGACAGCTGGAATGTGAGCTCATGATAGAAGCCTGCCCCAGAGAAGCAAGTGGTCTTTAGGAATGTCGATCCCTATGTATCCATGTCCTTGCCAAATCTGTCACCTGCTCAGCCACGCCTGGTAATATCCATGAGACCCCGAGTGAGTCTCCGTCTGCTGAGGCGTCAGGCGTCATCTGTGAAACATGGACTTTAATCACCTAGTCTTTACCATGGTTTGCAATTGAAGGATAATATGGTTGAAAATTTGAGGTAGAAAGGATTTGAAGTGACCTCTCAATGGAGGCTTGGCTAACAGAAGAGAAGCCCCAGTGAAAATAACATTCATTTCTTTGTTGATACGTGTGTGTGTATGCATGTATATGGAATATATGAATCCTATTAAGTGCCAGAATTATCCATTTTCAACAGCTCCATGCTGCAGTAAGAACAAACCAGGTTTCGAAAACAAACTTATGGTTATCAAAAGGGAAAGGTGGAGAGGGGAGAGAAAAATTAGGCGTTTGAAATGAACATATACACACTACTATCTACAAAATAGATCATCAACAAAGACCCGCTGTGTACTGCAGGGAACTCTACTCAGTGCTCTGTAATAACCTATGTGGGGAAAGAACCTGAAAAGAAAAGAAATATGCATATGTATAACTGAGTCACTTTGCTGTACACCTGAAGCTAACACAGCATTGTCAATCAACTACGCTCCAAAATAAAATAAACAGGAAATAACAGATTATACATATGATAGCTCTCACGTCCATATTTTTCCTGGATATTCTGCCAGTCAATTCGTGTTTTAAATTTTACTTTTGTCCTTTATTTGGTAGCAAACTGTTCATTTCATCCTTGTACTTCATCACTCCTACAATCTTGCAGTTACTGGAGGTCCATTCCACTCTTGTTATTTGCTGAGGTTACGCTACTGAGCATGATAACCTGAACAGTCTTGCTTGCAGAATCATCATTCAGCTTATTAACGTAAACACCGGGCTGTGTCATCCTGTCCCAAGACTCTGACAGAGCCTGTGGGGAAACTGTTCTTGTTCACAAGGAAGACAGCACGCTGGTGGCAGTAGCAGAAGCCCTTGGAGTTCAGTGTTTGCTTCTAGTCCTGGCTGTGTGTCCTAAGAATGAGAATCGACATTTATGGATTTTTTGTGTGTGTGTATTTTACTGTGAAGTGTGTTCCCTGTGGATACAATTCTCAAGATCTTTTCCAGGTTTGGAAAGCTCTTCTAGTTTCTAAGATTCCATGTTGTTTGCAGCATCATTCACATTTCTCGCTCTTGGCAAATATTGCCTGCTTCTGTCCTTTGACTGAAGTTTAATTTGACACAGAGAAACTTAGGTACAGAGCAGCCCGGATGCCCCACTACTGTGTTATATGCACTTTCATTACCGTTGCTTTCATTAACTGACAGTAAAATTCAAACAATTCTTAACAAGCTGGTGAAGCGTAACTCTTTCTTTATGAAATCACACTGGTTATCGAAATGAGGCTTCTAGAATTCATTGTCTTTTCTCCAAAGAGTGCTAAGTGAATGGTACCAAAACCTCTCTATTTTAATGTTGGATTTCGCTGGTTGGCTCCGTCAGTCAAAGATCTGCCTGCAGTGCAAGAGTCCCAGTTTCTGTCCTGGGGCCGGGAAGATCCCTGGAGAAAGGAATGGCAACCCACTCCAGTATTCTTTCCTGGGAATCCCATCAAGACAGGAGCTTGGCGGGCTGCAGTCCATGGGGTCGCAGAGTCGGATGTGACTTAGTGACTAAACCACCACCATTTTAATGTAAAGGCTAAGAAAATGGCTAGCTGAACACCACCACCTTCATGTCTATACCATCTCCAAGTCAAAGAAAGGGTTTTCCAAACAAACAAACAAACAAAATGATCTGAATAAAGGGCAAATTAGTCTGTCCCCTAATTGACTTAATATCAGTTAGAAGATATGGGCAAAATGAGCTTTACTAATTTGTTGGAATCATTGTGGAGGAAGAAACAGAATAGAAGTCGTATGTTTTCATATTGATACTTTCTTTCCTCTCCCAGTTAGAGTGAGATGGCACCCAGGAGGTGTGAGTTTGGGTAATATTTACATGTAGCTGCTCCTGTAACTGTCCATGTGACATACTTGTCATTAGATCCTGCTGGTGTGCTTTGTGCATGGGGGCTGGTCACCAGGTTAATGAGGATCTGTTTCTGGTGCAGCCAATTGTAAACGGTGACTGGAAGGCTTCTCTAACCATGAGTATGCCTTCACAGACTGGCCACACTGTCTGAGGGCTTTATAGTTCCTGGAAGGGATAACAAAGGAACTTGCCAATGGTTTTTTCTGGAATCTAAATCCAAGTTGAGTTGTAGTATTACCATATTCAATTTTATTTTAGCATGAAGAGAGGATTAGGGAGAAGGATGTGAAGGGTGTCATAGTTTTGCCAAAGGAAAGATAGGCAGTGTTATTTGATATAAACTGTGCTGCTAAGCTGCTAGGTGGCTTCAGTCGTGTCCGACTCTGTGCAACCCCAAAGACGGCAGCCCACCAGGCTCCACCGTCCCTGGGATTCTCTAGGCAAGAACACTGGAGTGGGTTGCCATTTCCTTCTCCAATGCATGAAAGTGAAAAGTGAAAGTGAAGTCGCTCAGTCATGCCCGACTCTTAGCGACCCCATGGACTGCAGCCTACCAGGCTCCTCCATCCATGAGATTTTCCAGGTGAGAGTACTGGAGTGGGGTACCATTGCCTTCTCCAATGAACTGTGCTAGACTGGATGAAATTCAGGATATTAGTGTTTGAGTTAAACTTCCTAAAAGTTCGTTGCCTACATTTGGGTGAGTCAATCTTGTTTTACTGATCTATAAATATAGAGAACTTGACAAAACCATCTAAAATCTCTCCCAGTTCTGAAAATCCATAATTACCTGCTATGTGTTCCTGTCTTGCTTACCTGGCTGGGAAGAAGATAGCAACCAGGGGACACCATGGGTCACAATCACTACCAGACATGGTCAATGATAACTGTTCGGTAGGCAAGGAATAAAAATGAACCTGTGAGGTATGACCATGTTGATCTAGGGTCATACATTCTAATACTAGAAAAGGTGGCTGAAGCCCAGGAGGTTCAGCCCTGGGGGAGTGGCAGGGCACAGCTGGTTGGGAGATCACTTCCTGGGAAGCTCCGAGGGGCTGCAGACCGGCAGCAAAGGCACTCTACAGATGCAGGAGGTGAAAGAGACAGGGAAGGACCACCCCTGCAGATGTGGAGTGAAACACTGGTTAGGAGGATGTGGGAAAGCCAGCCTAGTGGGTGGGACAGAAGAAATAGGCAAACAAGTCAGAAGACAAAGGTCAACGGCAGGGGAGCAGAGACCACAGGAAAAGGGAGAAAAGTCACTAGACACCCAACACATCTCATGTATACAGACCAATACATCTCACGTATACAGTCCGAACAGGGGGTCGCTCATGACAGTACCAGCCCATGTCATCACGATTCCAGTCATCCTCAATGGGTTGAGCCCTACTTAAACTGATATGCAAATCTTCCAATGGCTGGTTGGACAAGATGAGCTATACAGGTTCAGGACTCGAGGGATTAGAGCTGAATTTCTCTTTAAAAAAAATTGTGGACCATTCTTTAAAGTCTTTATTGAATTTGTTACAATACTGCCTCCCCCGATCCACCCCCGGCATCAGAAGGCAAAGTCTCAGCCACTGGACCACCAGGGAAGTCCCCTAGAGCTGAATTTCTGAAGGCTCAGTACACAGAAACTGTAGGAACCTGTAAAAGCAAAGAAAAAAAGAGCGGGGAGGGAACTACTGAAAATAATTTGATATTTCAAGGAAATGAATGACAGATCAGACCTTTATTGGTCTCACTATATTTTGGTAACTTTTTCTTTTTAATTAATATGGGTGGGAGCTGGTTTATCATAATCGTTTCAGAGGTTAGGGTCTCTAAACTCAGAGAAAGTCCTCTAAGGAATTGTTGCAACTGAAGCAAATGAAAGCCATTGAGCTCACCTAGGGTTCAGTTTCTAATCCTGGCTCTGTGATTTAGAAGTATTGTGAGTTTGAAACAATGACTTAATCTCTTTAAAAGCCCACTTCCTAATTGGTAAAGTTGGAACTGCAATTATCAGATTTAAATCAGATAGTAGGTCCTGTAAGTCATCATTTTCTTGCCATAGTCAGGCGTTAAGCTCAGCACTTGACATAAAGGGTAAGGTGAAGAGAGGAGGAGAACATCTCTCACATCTCACCACCATGCCTTTACTCCCACACCACAGATAATGGCTTTCCTCTGCCTGCCTACCTTCTGCCTTCTTGTTCTGTTTTTTCCTCCTCTCTCTGAATTGAAGATTTAATAAGACAGCTTTGAGGCATAATGGTGAAAATTGCCGCTCTGCCCTTTACCAACCATGTAACCTTGGAGAAATCACTTAATCTCCTAAACCTCAATTTCCTCATCAGGAAATCAAGGATGGAAACATGGTCTTTGAAATATTATCAGGCAGACAGAAAATAATGAATGTCTGGCAGACACTTGGCAATTAATGAATTGTAAATAGAGTTTTCCATGGGAAGTGAAATGGAATTTTGTTGGTTAATATTTGTCAAAGGACATCTGTGTTGTTTTTTACTTTGCCTCGAGAATATAAGAGTGTATTATCGGAAGGGGAACAATTTGCCTACTTAATGTTCATAGCACATGCATTAACCAGAAACTACAAAGTAAATAAACTTGGTGTTTCTCCTCAGTTGTGTTTGAAATGGAGGTTTAGGGAGAGGAGATGTAATGATTTGAAAGGTCCCCAGAGCCTATGGTTCAAAAACCATCACTCTGTCGTAAAGAACATTGTCATTTAAGACGTCCTCAGACCAAACTGGACAACTCCTAGGTAGCCAGGCACAGAGAATTAGAGACATCGTCATAAAGATACAGAATGATAAAGCCCACAGCTTTATTGCCGTGGTTGCTTACGTCTTTGGAAATAGACATTGCTTCCGGCCCCAGGGGTGGAATGGTGAGGGAAGAGGGAAAAGCAAGAGAGCAGACATGGCTTCCGGCCCCAGGGGTGGAATGGTGAGGGAAGAGGGAAAAGCAAGAGAGCAGACATGGCTTCCGGCCCCAGGGGTGGAATGGTGAGGGAAGAGGGAAAAGCAAGAGAGCAGACATGGCTTCCGGCCCCAGGGGTGGAATGGTGAGGGAAGAGGGAAAAGCGGGAGAGCAGTCATGGACGCCACGCACAGCGTGCCCGAGCCTGTCTTGATGGCACAGAAGGAGGAAGAGCTGGTTTCTGAAGCCTGATGAAATGCAATCCTTTTTTCTGATAGAATACACAGAAGTCGGGCTGCCATATTTGAATATGTGCACACCTCAGGTATCTCACTGTTGATCATGCCCCTTGCTGTGCAGAAACATTTTTGCTTGATGTAGTCCCATTTATTTAATTTGTTTTTCTGGCCTGAGCTTTAGGGAGTCATATAAACAAACAAAAAAATCATTGCCAATGTCAAGGAGCATTTCTCCTTTGTTTTCTTCCAAGAGTTTTACAGTTTCAGGTCTTACATTTAAGTCTTTATTTGAGTTGATTTTTGCATATGATATATTACAGATAAAGGTCCAATTATATTCCCCTGCACGTGCATATCCAGTCTGCCCAACAGCATTTATTGAAGACACCATCTTCTCCTCCATTGTGTATTCTCAGTAACTTTGTTGAAAACGATCTGACCATATATGCTTGGATTTATTTTGGGGCTGTCTATTCTGTCCCACTGGTTTATGAGGAAGCAACCATTATTTAGAATAAGTGTAGTTAATCTTATGTTTGGAAAGGTCTGTAAAAGTCTCTATGTCAAGCTTCAAGTATATAACAGAATCCCTCCAAAGTCATTCATGGAGATACTACCCCGCCCTCTGTTTAAATACTTTCAGTGCCTGGAAGTTCTGTAACAAGAGGGCTGCCATTGCTGGAACAGTCTTGTTCTGGATGACCACATCCTAATTATTTCCTCTAGATAGAAATGGGAAAACCATGACCCTCGGACCAAACCAGGCTCAGAAACTGTTTCTATAAATAAATTTTACTGCCTCATGCATAAGCCCATTCATTTACCAATTGCATATCGTTGTTTTGATGCCACAAAGGCAGATTTGAGTATTTGCTGCAGAGACTGTAAGGTCTATGAAACCTAAAATACTACCATCTGACCCTTTGTAGAAAACTTTTGCTGGTCCCTGATTTAGAGAAGTAGTCTCCAGACCAGATTCAGTTCAGTTCAGTTCAGTTCAGTCGCTCAGTCGTGCCCGACCCTTTGTGACCCCATGAATCGAAGCATGCCAGGCCTACTCCCAGAGTTCACTCAAACTCACATCCATCAAGTCAGTGATGCCATCCAGCCATCTCATCCTCTGTCGTCCCCTTCTCCTCCTGCCCCCAATCCCTCCCAGCATCAGAGTCTTTTCCAGTGAGTCAACTCTTCGCATGAGGTGGCCAAAGTACTGGAGTTTCAGCTTTAGCATCGTTCCTTCCAAAGAAATCCCAGGGCTGATCTCCATCAGAATGGACTGGTTGGGCCGGGAGGACCTACCCCACGCCGGAGGCCAGGGACCGTGGCCGGGAGAAGCAACCCCACCTCCAAGGAGCGGTGACTGCATGGGCGCAGGAGGGCCTAGAGGAGCTATTCCACGTTCAAGGTCAGAAGGGGCGGTGGTGAGGAGATACCCCTCGTCCAAGGTAAGGAGCAGCTGCTGCGCTTTGCTGGAGCAGCCATGAAGAGATACCCCACGTCCAAGGTAAGAGAAACCCAAGTAAGATGGTAGGTGTTGCAAGAGGGCATCAGAGGGCAGACACAGTGAAACCATACTCAAAGAAAACTAGTCAATCTAATCACACTAGGACCACAGCTTTGTCTAACTCAATGAAACTAAGCCATGCCCGTGAGGCCACCCAAGACCGGCGGGTCATGGTGGAGAGGTCTGACAGAATGTGGTCCACTGGAGAAGGGAATGGCAAAGTCACTTCAGTATTCTTGCCTTGAGAACCCCATGAACAGTATGAAAAGGCAAAATGATAGGATACTGAAAGAGGAACTCCCCAGGTCAGTAGGTGCCCAATATGCTACTGGAGATCAGTGGAGAAATAACTCCAGAAAGAATGAAGGGATGGAGCCAAAGCAAAAAGAATACCCAGCTGTGGATGTGACTGGTGATAGAAGCAAGGTCCGATGCTGTAAAGAGCAATATTGCATAGGAACCTGGAATGTCAGGTCAATGAATCAAGGCAAATTGGAAGTGGTCAAACAAGAGATGGCAAGAGTGAATGTTGACATTCTAGGAATCAGCGAACTAAAATGGACTGGAATGGGTGAATTTAACTCAGATGACCATTATATCTACTACTGCAGGCAGAAATCTCTCAGAAGAAATGGAGTAGCCATCATGGTCAAGAAAAGAGTTCGAAATGCAGTACTTAGATGCAATCTCAAAATTGACAGAATGATCTCTGTTCATTTCCAAGGCAAAGCATTCAATATCACAGTAATCCAAGTCTATGTCCCAACCAGTAATGCTGAAGAAGCTGAAGTTGAACGGTTCTATGAGGACCTACAAGACCTTTTAGAACTAACACCCAAAAAAGATGTCCTTTTCATTATAGGGGACTGGAATGCAAAAGTAGGAAGTCAAGAAACACCTGGAGTAACAGGCAAATTTGGCCTTGGAATACAGAATGAAGCAGGGCAAAGACTAATAGAATTTTGCCAAGAAAATGCACTGGTCATAGCAAACACCCTCTTCCAACAACACAAGAGAAGACTCTACACATGGACATCACCAGATGGTCAACACGGAAATCAGATTGATTATATTCTTTGCAGCCAAAGATGGAGAAGCTCTATACAGTCAACAAAAACAAGACCAGGAGCTGACTGTGGCTCAGATCATGAACTCCTTATTGCCAAATTCAGACTGAAATTGAAGAAAGTAGGGAAAACCACTAGACCATTCAGGTATGACCTAAATCAAATCCCTTATGATTATACAGTGGAAGTGAGAAATAGATTTAAGAGCCTAGATGTGATAGATAGAGTGCCTGATGAACTATGGACTGAGGTTCATGACATTGTACAGGAGACAGGGATCAAGACCATCCCCATGGAAAAGAAATGCAAAAAAGCAAAATGGCTGTCTGGGGAGGCCTTACAAATAGCTGTGAAAAGAAGAGAAGCAAAAAGCAAAGGAGAAAAGGAAAGATATAAGCATCTGAATGCAGAGTTCCAAAGAATAGCAAGAAGAGATAAGAAAGCCTTCCTCAACAATCAATGCAAAGAAATAGAGGAAAACAACAGAATGGGAAAGACTAGAGATCTCTTCAAGAAAATTAGAGATACCAAGGGAACATTTCATGCAAAGATGGGCTCGACAAAGGACAGAAATGGTATGGACCTAACAGAAGCAGAAGATATTAAGAAGAGGTGGCAAGAATACACAGAAGAACTGTACAAAAAAAGATCTTCACGACCCAGATAATCACGATGGTGTGATCACTCACCTAGAGCCAGACATCCTGTAATGTGAAGTCAAGTGGGCCTTAGGAAGCATCACTATGAACAAAGCTAGTGGAGGTGATGGAATTCCAGTTGAGCTATTCCAAAGCCTAAAAGATGATGCTGTGAAAGTGCTGCACTCAATATGCCAGCAAATTTGGAAAACTCAGCAGTGGCCACAGGACTGGAAAAGGTCAGTTTTCATTCCAATCCCAAAGAAAGGCAATGCCAAAGAATGCTCAAACTACCACACAATTGCACTCATCTCACACGCTAGTAAAGTAAGCTCAAAATTCTCCAAGCCAGGCTTCAGCAATACATGAAGCGTGAAATTCCAGACCAGATTGGACACTTGCTAATGAGCATACAAGTGATTGGTCAGGGGCTAGAAGAAAACAACAAAAATTATATTTCTATTTAGGTTTAATTCATCCTTTAAAAATCTCTGCTTTCATGTGTACTTAAATATATATACAAATAAATATATTAAAATATCTAAATATTTATTTAAATATTATATTTTATATATTCAAATATTATAATATATTTCTTTAGCAGTACCTAGCACAGAATTTTAACAATTATTATAACTGTATTGCTACATGGTATATTAACATATTATCACTCATTATACATACTGCAATTATTGGAACTATATTATAAACACACTCAAGTGCAACTGTATATCAAATGTAATATTGTGTTGATCAAATGTAATAAGGTGACAGTAATCACTCAAATGCCATAGAAGTCACCGTGAGCCAGGCACTGCTCAAAGTCATTTACATCTATCTGCTGATTTAATTCTCCTATTAACTGTTCATGTCATTATTCTTACAATTCTCATTTCTAGATGATGAAGCTAAAGCAGTTAGGTTAATAAGGTACCAAGGTCTACAACGAATAAGTAGCAGAACCAGGATTCAAACCTAGATGGTCTTGCTCCATCTGTGTTGTAAACTCTTTTACGTACAGGAACACGTGTATACAGTCTTCTTCAATAAATGCATAGATATGAGATTGCGGACTCAAACATTTCTTCCTGAGGGGGTGCACCGTTAATAACATTTCTAGCCTTTTGCTCTATACAAAACAGTGCTTATAGCCTTTTGCTGTATAAAAACAGAAACGAAGTGGGCATGTTCAGTACCTGCCATAGATTTGCAGACAGCTACTGAATTCCTACTGACTCTCACGTAGATCTGCTGGCAACTGCAGAGCCACACTGGCATTTATTACTTTCTTGTCATCTCATTTAATCATGTTTAAATTAGGCAAATTACATGATTGATACTATCTGAAGGAGCTGACTAGTCCTCAGACCGCCCTCTCTGGAGCCAGAGTCTCCTTCCAAGACCTCCTTAAGGTTATATTGTTATTTTGAAACCAAAATTATGCCTCTGCGTTAGACAGGCTGCATGCCTTTGCAGTCTGGGCTTCCTTTTCTCAATTCTAATGAAAGGAGAGAAGCATATCATTCCAGCAGGAATTTCTCAAAAGCTCCCTTCCGTTTGCTGAGTGGGTGGGTGAGAGAGGGAATGAGATTCAAGTGTCGGGTTTTGAAAGGAAACCCAATTTTGTGTTTCAACCCGCTCTGAGTTCGGTGGCTTTCAAAACTGTTGTGTGTGGGCAGGAAGTTTGGGGTTTGGTTCCAAAAGGTATGGAAATCCTTAAAAACAAGGTCTGTCCAAGGCCTGAAATTCACACCAAGAGTTAAATATTGAACTAGCAATTTGTGGTTTCTGTTTTAAAGCTTGTTTTCCCAGATAACCACTGCACTTGAATTTTACATGATCTGCTGCAATCTTGCTGTGACTTGCTTCAACAAGCCGGTGTCAGCTCTCTATCCGGGGAGTCCTGGTTGGGGCAAGAAGGAGGATTTCCTTTCTAGGAAGAGGCATCTCTTTCATCAGCCAATTTCATTTAACTCTCACCTTCAGGTCTCTTTAATGAGGAGCTATTATCCTGGTGAGATGTGTTTGAAGTGCGTAATTGAGAATGTCCACTTCAGTGTTTAATTATGTCTCAGTTGCCTCATGTGTGACACAAAAAAAACGGCACCCACATCAAGCAGACATTCTTAAATGTTAAATCATAGGATATATGAAAAGTGGTTAGTAAATGGTTTATAATAAGCCGTCTATGGGGTCGCACAGAGTCGGACACGACTGAAGCGACTTAGCAGTAGCAGCAAGCCAGCTATTGCTTCAGTATTTCAGTGTTCTAATTCCCAAAGATTATAGTAACATACTTTGTGCCACTCAGGACTTAATCTGATGGAATTCCTTATTTTGGCCTCTAGACAATGGTGTTCTTTGGGCTTCTCAGCAATGCAGTGTATCAGGGGGCTGGAAGAAGGGGAGATATCTAAAAAATGGAATCTTGCTGAAGACAGATGAATTGGGGTACCAACATGCAAAGGGACCCAAGGAGCCTGAGAAGCAGGGCTAAGGTGGGATGGAGCCAAGAGTCTCCCAAAGCCTGGCAACTTGGCGCTGAAAGTTCTCTTCATAAATGTCTAGACACAAGGAATATGGTTGCCTCTTTCTTCGTGAATTCCTAGTCCTCTGGTCCAAGACAATACCAGGGGTCTGGTCTCGGGGGGTGGGCTCACTATGGCACTTTATCATCTGCTATGATATTCTTTTTTTTAATGAAACCTTAGACCACATTTTATTTTTAAATTTTATATATACATATAATTTTTCCTGATTGGGAAAGTAATATGAGCTCCTTGTCAGAAGTTTGGAAAACATTAAAAAAATGATTTTTAAAAATCATATTTTATTTAAATTATCCATAGTCTCATTACCCAGAAACAACCCTGTATACCATTTTTATGTATTTTTTTCATCATTTAATTTTTACTATTTTCCATATATAATGAGCCTCCACACAGTTCTCACTTGATATATCCCCTCTTTTTTTCACTTCATATTACATTGGGAGCAGTTTTCTCTTGTTACCAAAACATAATTTTTGTTGTTTCATCATTTGAAACATTCATCTGTTAACCATCCCTCCCCTTGTGAAACATTCAGTTTGGTCGCTCAGTCATTTCAGACTCTTTGCGACCCCATGGACTGCAGCACACCAGGCTTCCCTGTCCATCCACCAACTCCCGGAGTTTACCCAAACTCATGTCCATCGAGTCGGTAATGCCATCCAGCCATCTCATTGTCTGTCATCCCCTTCTCCTCCTGCTTTCAATCTTTCCTAGCATCAGGGTCTTTTCCAATGAGTCAGTTCTTCCCATCATGTGGCCAAAGTATTGGAGCTTCAGCTTCAACATCAGTCCTTCCAATGAACACCCAGGACTGATTTCCTTTAGGATGGACTGGTTGGATTTCCTTGCAGTCCAAGGGACTCTCAAGAGTCTTCTCCAACACCACAGTTCAAAAGCATCAATTCTTCAGCTCTCAGCTTTCTTTATAGTCCACCTCTCACATCCATACAAGACTACTGGAAAAACCTTAGCTTTGATTAGATGGACCTTTGCTGGCAAAGTAATGAAAGATTGTTGCTGAGTAAGACCAGTACGAACATAAAACCAAGATGTTCCTTCTGAGCATCACCACACCACTATAAGCGATAGCAAAAGAGATGGTAAAGGGCTGGCCAGTGAGAAAAAAGTGATTTTTGTCCTCAAGTTATTAGAGTCAGTCCTTCCAGTTCATTCCTACCGATTTCACAGAAAGAATATTTAAGGAGTTGGGGCAAAAGCCACTGGAGAGCCTTCTCTGGTCCATTAATAGCTAGCATTACCAAAAGAAGAAGCCCATTGTACTTCCTATCTGAGTAACCTTTAACCTGAGAGATGCTCTTGGACTAGAGCCCCATCTATCTTCTGAACCTTTGACTCCTAGCGAGACTAGGTGCTTCCTGACTACCCCACCAAGTTTGGGACCTAAGTAACAGTACACGGTAACAGCATAGATCACAAGTCCCTTGAAAGTCTATGATCCAACAGATTAGGTTAGTAGTTCTAATCCCTAAGAAGTTATGAAATGGGGTCTAATTTTGGAAGTTGTATGAGGCAGTCGCTGCAATTTAGAAATTCAAGACATGTCGTAGCTTTTAAAAAAAAATAACAGCTTTATTGAGATATAATTCACATGCCATACAATTCACCCACTTAAAGTGTACAGTCTAGTAGCTTCTGGTATATTCAAAGAGCTGTTCATCCACCACTGCAATCAATTTTAGAAAAAAATCATTGCTTCAAAAACAAACCCTATGTCTGTTAACCATTCCTCCCTAATCCCCCACCTGTCTTCCCCAACCACAGGAAACCACTGATCTACCCTCTGTCTCCAGATCTGCTTGTTCTGGACTTTTCATATAAAACCAGTCATGCTTGTGTGGTCCTCTGGGCCTGGCCTCTTTCCCCTAGCATGTCTTCAAGGTTCATCCTCGTGGTGTGTAATTGTCCTTCACTGTCTTTTTTTATTTCTGGTTGTGCTAGGTCCTCACTGCAGCCCACAGCCTTCTCTAGTTGCAGCACTGTCTTAGTGGCACCTGAATCCCCTGATCAGGAATTGAACCCATGTTCCCTGCATTGGAAGGTGGATTCTGAGCCACTGGACCACCAGGGAAGTCCCAACCTCAGTGCTTTTTATGGCTTAATAACACTCCATTGTGTGGAAATACCACAGTTCATTTCTCCATTCATCAGTTGATAAACATTGGATTTTTTCCCACTTTTTGGCTGTTATGAATAATGCTGCTATGGACGTTCACATACAAGTTTCTGTGTAGACATTTATTTTCCTTTCTCTTGGGTTGCTGTAGCTTTTATTAAAAATGTGTTTGTTTATTAGTTTTTGGCTGTGCTGGGTCTTTGCTGGGGTACCTGAGCTCCTGTGGCTGTACGTGGGCCTTTCTCTACTTGCAGATGTGGGGACTACTCCCTATTGCAGTGCACGGAGTTCTCGCTGTGGTGGCTTCTCTGCTGTGGAGTACGGGCTCCAGGTGCTCTGGCTCAGTCATGGTGCACAGCCTCAGTTGCCCAGCGGCATGTGGGATCTTCCCGGACTAGGGATCAAACCCATGTCTCCTGCATTCGCAGGCGATTCTTAACCACTGGGCCACCAGGAAAGTCCCTGTTGTAGTTTTATGAGGAGACTCCTCTCCCCTCTTTTTTCTACTTCTCCCACCTACCTCTTCTGCTTCACCAGGGTAATCCCCTCTCCACTTTCCTTGTAACCACAAAATCCAACCATCCTGTTCAGGCTGTGACCAGGACATAATGAACTGGTTTCCATTTCTTTCCTGAAGGACTCTCACCTTAAAGCCATCAGTAGGTAATAACTTCTCTCTTGCTGCTAACAAGGGGCTGTCAAGTTCCCCATTTCCCAAAAGAGGATAAATGAAGATGTCAAGACCAGCCAGTAAGTCCAGAGCTGGGAACCAGTTCCTCTCTGGGACATTCCATATCAGTGCTGCCCATTAAAACACTCCCTACAGAAAACCATTTTAACTGAAATCATGTCCCAGAGAATCCCCTCTCGTCATCCAGACAGCTGTTTCTCTTTTAAGGGTCATGTGGCTACAGCCCATGTCTTCTGAAACCCCTAAAGAATTTATCTGAATGATTTATTAGATGAAGCGTTAGAAGAGATGTATGTATATCTCTGTATGTCTGTATATTTCTATCTGTGTGCATCTCTGTGCATCCGTATACGTGTGTGTGCCCATGTGCATTTCTGCATGTCTATACCTCTGTCTCTGCGTGTTTGTGTCTCTGTGTCTATATGCATCTGTTTGCATGTGTGTCTATGTGTATCTCTGTGAATGTCTGTGTGTGTGTATTTCTGTGCATATCTTTGTGCCTCTGTGTTTGTGTGTGTCCTGCTGAACTAGATTCTAAATTTTCCTGATCAAAAATTTTATGCATTCTTATGTCCTCAGTAGTACCCAGAATAGTGGAAAGTACATAGCAGATTTCAAATGCACAGCTATTGATCATTCAATTGGTGATCATTAGCAATATATTTCCATCCAGCTGATGTCAATGAAACTTGCCCATATCTTAATTTAAATACATTATGTTTACATACATGTATTTAAATTAAGAGATTTACTCTAGTGTGTAGTGTAATTCACTCAGTCATGTCTGACTCTTTGCAACATCATAGACAGTAGTCCGCCAGGCTCCTCTGCCCATGGGGTTCTCCAGGCAAGAATTCTGGAGTGGGTTGCCGTTCCCTTCTCCAGGGGATCTTCCCCACCCAGGGATCAAACCTGGGTCTCCTGCATTGCAGGCAGATTCTTTACCATCTCAGCCACCAGGGAAGGCCCAAAAGATTCATTTATTCTTGTTAAAAGATATAGGAAAGGACATTAATTCCCTCCATCCGGAATTTACATCTTAAACATATAAAATAAGAATACTAGTTTGTGACACTAGTTTTGTAACTTTTTAACACAGTTCATTCTGTCAGAGTCAGAAATTATCTGAATTTTCCAGGGAGCTCACAGCCGTAGGCCCAGTCAAGGGTTCAATTAATAGCTAATGACATTTGAACTTACACAGAGCGAGCATATGGTGGAATTTCCTTTAAATAGCCACTGAGTACTGTTTTTGAAAATTGAATTTACCATTGAGGAAAATAATGCTTCCCATTTCAAGCTTTAACTGCAGTCACTGGAGGCTGGAAGACTTACGACCCGGTTGCCTTTGGAACCCTCCGAGCTGCGCTGTTTCAGTTCCTCCTAATGGCCAGTCCTCGTGATGAGGCACCATCATGTCAGCAGGCGCTGAGTGCGCAGGCAGGGAGCTGGCACCTGAGCCGGTTTCCTCGCTGTCTTCGGAAAATCTGCTTCAGCTCTGCCTCAGCCAGGTTTCCCTGCCTTGGTTATGGTACCACCCTGCTACTTACACTCCAGGGATGGAAAATTTCTCAGGGGAGGCAGCTCAACCCCAAACATGGGACAAATGGATGAAATGCTATGATGTGTGCCAGACTTCTTGAAACATTACAAACACTTAATACTTTAGCTGGTGTTTGTGATTTAATAACTGAAGCCCACAAAGTTTTTGCAGGCATGGAGGATGGAAGCAAGGGTGATGGCCGCCATTTATAACCTTGAAGTTGATGGCACAGAAACTGGGAGAGTAAAGAATCCGCCGGCATCAGGGGATGTCCTGAAAGGGGTCTGTCCTTTCCGTCACCTTGAGTCTCCTTAAGTGGCCTTTTCACAAGGAGCTGCTCCTTAATCCAAGACCTAGAACAGTTTCTCTACTCCAGAGATGTTGGGCAGCTCCTTTCTCTGTGGCTCACAGAAGCTGACCTAGAGGATACAACCCTCATCTTTTCCTCGATTCTCATGAATCACAAAACCCTGGCAGGCCATGAAGGTGTGAAATATTGAGTCTATTCTGTCTTGACATAATAACAATATATTGTAAAGTTTTTAAAAATTAATTTATCCTATATATTAAAATTAATTTGGTTAGTATTTACTAAAACCCAATGACAACCCGGTGGCTCAGACAGTAAAGAATCTGCCAGCCATGCAGGAGATCCAAGTTCAATCCCTGGGTCAGGAAGATCCCCTGGAGAAGTGCCGGGGTCCAGCCCCGGTGGATCCAGGGAATTTGAAGTGGGGACGGCATCGGCGAGGATCAGGAAACAACTGCTTAATTAAACGTTTATTAAGGATATAAAGAGTGGTGAAATAAGGATAGCTCAGCGAAGAAATTCAGTGAAGAAAAGAGGCTGAATAAAATTCCTAAGCAGGGAATTTATGTCACCTACGAAGGCCGCAGGCGTCCTCCCATTCTGCCAAAGGAGAGGAGACACTAAGGCCTCCCCGGTCAGATCTTAGAAGCCCAGGCAAAATTAGTAGGCTTGACGAGCTTCCCTGCCTCAGAGGAAAAGTTCAGCAAGAAGGTGAAAGAAAGAACGACATAGGGAGACCAAATTTCGGTGAACAAAAAAAGGGCATACTTTATTTTCCAAAGTAGTTTTATACCTTAAGTTGTGCATAGAGGATAATGGGGGAAGGGGTAGAGTCATGCAAAGACAGCAGTTCCTGATCCTTATCGAAGCCAGGCTTTCAAACTTATCATATGTAAAAGTTTAGGTGATTTACATCATCTTCTGGCCAGGAGGCCTGTTAACATTTTAAGAAACTTATTTTTCTCTAAAGGTGATTATTCTAAAGTCAGGCGCCAGCCTCCAAAAAGCATTGGATAAAGTTGCATTCCTATAGGGCAAAGGTGAGGTGGGCTCAATCAAGAAAAGAATTAACTCAAGGGTCCAAGGTTACAAACATTGAGGCTACTACTTACATTTCTATACACCCATTATATCAATCAATACACCGCCCAGGACACAGTAGGTAAGGGATATGGAGACTTAGCAGCAAACATTGGCCCAACAAGTGAAAAACCCTTCACCAATACAATTTCTAATCAATCTTTTAACTACTCAAAGGAATCTGTGTTTAGACCGTTTAGAACATCTCCTGCCTCTCAGTTGGGAGGCTCTGAACAATCACATGTTGCTGGAAAAAACCTATTCAGGCAGGCTAGAGGACTTCCAAAGGAGTTTGTAGGTTGAAACACTGTCACACCCAGGAATTATTAACTGGAGCTGTAAGCTAATTCTTTTTTCAGAGAGAGGTAGTGGGGGACAGCCCCCCATAAAGTCAGAGGTGTAGGTGAAAGCACAAAGCAGAAAGTAGGCAGACTCTGGTTTTGGGGGTAGATGCTCGAGAATTTCCAGGGAGACTCCTGAGGCTCGATCCCACCTTTGTGTATGCCGATCCTCCTTCCTCAAGACCTTTGCCAGGGGCGGAGCTCGCTCCCCGTAGAGAAGGGAATGGCAACCCACCCCAGTATTCTTGCCTTGAGAATCTCACTGACAGAGGAGCCTGGTGGGCCCCAGTTCTTGGAGTTGAAAAGAGTCGGACGCTACTGAGTGACTAACACTTCCACCTTCGATGGCAAACAAGTCAACTTATGTTATAGTCAGAATTATGCCTTCTCACACACAAATTCAGAGGATGGGATGGTTGGATGGCATCACTGACTCAATGGACATGAGTCTGAGCAAACTCTGGGAGATAGTGAAGGACAGGGAAGCCTGGTGTGCTGCAGTGCATGGGGTCGCAAAGAGTCCAACACAATTTAGTGACTGAACAACAACACACACAAGTTTGTATGTTGGAGTCCTAATCCCCACGGACCCCAGAATGTGACTCCTTGGAGCTGGGGTCTTTAGTATGGGCCGTGGTCCAACCTGACGGTTGTCCTTAGAAGAGGGACAGGTGTGTGAGGACAGGGGGAGAGGATGACCATCAGCAGGGCAGGGAGCGAGGTCTCAGAAGGAACCACATGCTGATTTATACCTATTAAAATTTGCAATGCCTAAGTGTATAGTCTTTTTCTTTCATCAGACGAAGAACTGAGTTCTCCTGAGATTTAACCTGGTTGTTACTCTGCAGCCTAGTGAAGAGGTGGGTGGGATTCCTCTTGAGGTGTATGCTCGTGTCTGGCCCAGGACAATGCTCCCAGATGCTCAAAATGCATTCACATCCAAAGCATAAAAGGTTAAACTCATGTTTCCACATGTTTATTTAATTTTATTAGAGTATGGTTGCTTGACAATGCTGTTAATTTCTGACACACAACATAGTGACTCAGCCATATGTTTACAAAACCACAAACAGCTTTCCATCTGGCTCAGAGCAAAAGCCCAAGTCCTCAGGACTTTCTATAAGACACCGCGTCCTCTGCCGACACTACATTCTCCCTTCACCATTAACCAGTTTCATTCGCTACCATCCTCCTTGTCAACACTGTGCCCCGGTCACACTGGGCTTCTGTTTCTCAAACTGACCCATCACTTTCCTACCTCAGGGTCCCACTCTGCTGTTCCCTCTGCCTACAGTGCTGTGTTCCCAGTTGTTCTCATTACTCACTCCCTTACTTCCTTTGAAGTGTTAGTTGCTTAGGCATGTCCAACTCTTTGTGACCCCATGGACTGTAGCCCGCCAAACTCCTTTGTCCTTGGGATTCTCCAGGCAAGAATACTGGAGTGGGCTGCCATTTCCTTCTCCAGAGGCTCTTCCCCACCCAGGGTTCAAACCCAGGTCTCCCACATTGCAGGCGTATTCTTTACTGCCTGAGCCACCAGGGAAGACCGTGCATGCATGCGTGCTAAGTTGCTTCAATCATGTCCGACTCTGTATGACCCTATGGACTAGCCCGCCAGGCTCCTCTGTCCATGGGATTCTCCAGGCAAGAATACTGCAGTGGGTTGCTGTGCCTTCCTCCAGGAGGTCTTCCTGACCCAGGATGGAGCCCACATCTCTTATGACTCCTGCATCGGCAGGTGGGTTCTTTACCACTAGCACCACCTGTGAAGCCCCAGGGAAGCTCTGAAATATTAAGAGCTTAATATGCAAGTGGGTCACTTAAATATTCTCTTATTGACGAGATCTTCCCCTAATCACTATACCTAAACATCAACTCCAAGAAGACTCCCGCGTCACCCAGCACTTTACCCAACTTTGTTGATTTTAAAGATTTTTTTGTAGACCATTTTAAAGTCTTTATTAATTCGTTAAAATATTGCTTCTGTTTTATATTTGGTTTTTTGTCCGCGAGGCATGTGGGATCCTTGCTCCTTGACCAGGGATTGAGTGCTCACCCTCTGCCTTGGAAGGCACAGTCTTAACCACCGGACCACCAGGGAAGGCCCCCAACTTTGTTTTTCCCGGCAGTATGTACCCTACCTGATCTATTCCTCTCTGAAGTCTGTCTCTCCCCACTAGAATGCTGTGTCCACTCAGACAGAGTTGTACGTGTTAGGTTGATGCTGCCTTTAGCACACCCATTGAATCACACTGAATGAATGAATGAGTTAAAAGACGGGCTAATTCCAAGGGGTGTGGAAATTTTGCAAAAAATTAAAGAGAGACAGATGGACAAGCAAGAGTATGAACCGTATACTTAAAGGAAGAAAAACTAAATATATGAGACACGTTGCCCCTCAACAAATTCTACTAGGATAAAAGAATCCACAATGTATCCATCTGTGACATACTTACAAATGATGGTTTTGCATGGTCTCTTAAAATTCAATCTTTTTTTTTTTTTTTGCATTTTTGTATTGAGTAATGGAAGGGATACTTTGTCCATGGAATTCTCCAGCCAAGTATACTGGAATGGGGAGCCGTTCCCTTCTTCAGCGTATCTTTCCAACCCAGGGATCAAATCTGGGTCTCCTGAATTGCAGGAAGTTTCCTTATTGTCTGAGCTGCTTGGGAAGCCTCTGAAAATCATTGAATACAGCAAAACCAGCTCACTGAGCTATGAAATATGGATTCTCACAAAGGTAGGATTGTCAGATTTAGCAAACAGAAGTACAGGATGCCCAGTTAAAATTGAGCTTCAGAAAAACAACAGAGCATGTCTTTGTATAAGTATGGCTCATGCAATATTAAACCATGCAACAAACAAGATGTTTGCTGTTTTTTGAAATTCAAATTTATCTGGGGTACTGTATTTGATCAGGATGCCCTCCAAATCGCCAATGCCATCATGAGACCTAAAGGCTGAGACACCCCATCTGTGCTGAGCTTCCTGCCCTCAGTGCCCCCAGCAATCATTGGGGAGACACCATTTTGACGCCTCTCCATCTTGCTTTGGGCTTCCCAGGTGGCACTAGCGGTAAACAGCTCACCTGCCAAAGCAGGAGACACGAGAGATGCAGGTTCGATCCCTGGGCCAGGAAGATCCCCAGGTGGAGGGCATGGCCACCCACTCCAGTGTTCTTGCCTGGTGAATCCTGTAGACAGAGGAGCCTGGCGGGCTACAGTCCATGGGGTTGCAAAGAGTCAGACACGACTGAAGTGACTTAGCACACATGCACACACCTTGCTATAAAGAAGAGCTAGAGGGTAGTTCTCCTTTAAGAATGATTTTTCCAAACTGAGGTGAAAAAAAGGAAAAAAAAAAAAAAAGAAGGACCATGATTCAAGTGTGGATTTTAACAAGTCATTCTAATCTCAGTGAGGCCCCCAGTGACCCAAGAATGTTGATTCAAAGCAACAGGTCCATGTGAAAGATAAATAGGCGGGAACTCTCCCCAAGCACCCCAAACCCCGTAACACACTGGGTAGCTCCTATTCTCATCAAAGCCCAGATGTTTAAACTACAGGTGAGAACAGGGTGAAGAGGCACCACCCTGTTCCCTGACAGCCAGCATTTAGTCTTGCGCTTTGGTCCTGCGTGTCACGGTCTCTATTGTAATTTGCACAGGCATGCCCTATCGGGGGACTTTCTCTCAGGACAATGAGAGCAATGACAGTGTTGTTACATCAGCCTCCTAACTTGCTTTGATCCTTAGCTGTCACCGCTGTCTAAAGGGGAAAGTCTCCACTGGTTCTGAGTATGAGCCCTGACCCTTGTGGGGAGGCGAGTGTTGGGGTACTGCCGCAGAAGCCAGGCCTGCAGGGGGCAGGGGCAACCCCCTGCAAAGTTTGCGCTCAGCCAATGGAGAGCAGGCCAATGGAGAGCAGGGCAATGGCTGAGCAGGGAACTCTGCTTTCTGTTTGGATGTTCTTTATGAGAGCCAGACGTTGCTTCTGGTCCACTGCCCAGCACGCGGTATGAAAACAGCAGTTAAGCCCCAGCAGCAAGTGAGTGCTGTGCTGTTTTATTGCCTGGTCGTATCCATTCTCAAATCTGCCTGTCTCCCCTTCAAATAACCACACACTGTGTTCTTCTCCAGCATGTATGACTCTGAAGACTTAGACCAGTGTTTTTAAAAAGTGAGGCACCCAGACCCACAGAATGAGCATAAATTGTACGCAAATTTTTGCACTTGTTAGAAACGGGCACATTTTTGGACTTCATTCCATAATCAGAAATTCTGGAGGTGGAACCAGGAAATCCAAGAGAAAGGAGTCTTCCAGGTGATTCTGATACAGCCAGTGTTTGACAGCCACTGACCTAAACCGCTGAAACCATTGGATTAAGATTAAAAATAAGAAAAGGAGAGCAGGCTGGCAGGAAAGATAAACACATCAGGCCATGATCCCCCGGGGACTGTCAGTTCAGTTCAGTTCAGTCACTCAGTAGCATCTGACTCCGTGACTCCATGGACTGCAGCACGCCAGGCCTCCCTGTCCATCACCAACTCCTGGAGCTTACTCAAACCCATGTCCATTGAGTCAATGATGCTATCCAACCATCTCATCTTCTGTCGTCCCCTTCTCCTCCCGCCTTCAATCTTTCCCAGCGTCAGGGTCTTTTCCAATGAGTCAGTTCTTCCCATCGGGTGGCCAGAGTATTGGAGTTTCAGCTTCAACATCAGTCCTTCCAGTGAATGTTCAGGACTGATTTCCTTTAGGATGGACTGGTTGGATCTCCTTGCCATCTAAGGGACTCTCAAGAGTCTTCTCCAACACCACAGTTCAAAAGCATCAATTCTTCGGCACTCAGCTTTCTTTATGGTCCAACTCTCACATCCATACATGACTCCTGGAAAAACCATAGCTTTGACTAGGTGGACCTTTGTTGGCAAGCTAATGTCTCTGCTTTTTAATATGCTGTCTAGGTTGGTCATAGCTTTTCTTCCAAGGAGCAAGGGTCTTTTAATTTCATGGCTGCAGTCACCATCTGCAGGGATTTTGGAGCCCCTCAAAATCTATTTGCCACGAACTGTGCCGGGGCCTTATTGGTTCTCCAGGTGAGTCTAGAACTCACCGGGTCCCTGATGGGAAACCAGGCCAGCGAGTCCTGCCGGGGGGCGGGGCGATGGGCGGGGCTTTCTGAGGAAGGAGCGGGTGGATTTCCTCACTGTCCAGGTAGCTCCAGTCACAATTCCTCTTTCTCCTTCTTTTTTCTAAGGGGGTTTTGAACACCGCAAACACAACAGCTTTTTGTCTTCTGTCTTTCCGACTTGCTTTCCAATGGCGGCTGGCACTGAGCCCCTGTGAGCCATCTGTATATCAAGGGACATTTTCCCGCCTCCTCAGACGGCAGCTTCGGGGCATCTGCGGCAGGGTCGGTCCAAACCGCCCCTCGGGGGACATGATCCCGGCAGTAGGCAGGAGGGGCACCACCAGCCAGGATTCCAACTGCTGTGGGACCGGATGGTCTTCTCTGGGTCTCATTTCTGTTCACCTGTGAAACATTCAGACTGGCTCTCAGAACTGTCCTCAGGATGTTCTTAGAAATCTTCCCCTGCACTGACCAACCGCCTTGCAAATGTCTGGCTTGCTGAGAAGCTATTGGAAGTGCAGCGGCGTCACCGGTATGTGAAACGCGGGCCGCCCCACAAACTATCAATGAGGCTGAAATTAAGGGAGCCCAACCCGGCTCGTCACCCTCCCTGCCGGTGGTTCGGGCTCACAGCTCTCCCTTGGGCCTCTTCCGCTATCAAGACTTTCTACTCTTGGGAGTGGAAAATGAAAGGTAAGGCTCTGTCGGTGACTAAAATGGACATTAGCCCCACCCTGAATGAGAGGCACAAAAGCAACAAGGGAATGCAGCAGTTTTCCAGGAAGAGTAATGTACCAGTAACCACCCATTAGCACCTTCCTTTCAATGAATTCTATCTTCAGTTCAGTTCAGTCGCTCAGTCGTGTCCAACTCTTTGGGACCCCATGAATCGCAGCACACCAGGCCTCCCTGTCCATCAACAACTCCCGGAGTTCACTCAAACTCATGTCCATCGAGTCGGTGATGCCATCCAACTATCTCATCCTCTGTTGTCCCCTTCTCCTCCTGCCCCCAATCCCTCCCAGCATCAGAGTCTTTTCCAATGAGTCAACTCTTCACATGAGGTGGCCAAAGTACTGGAGTTTCAGCTTTAGCATCATTCCTTCCAAAGAAATCCCAGGGCTGATCTCCTTTAGAATGGACTGGCTGGATCTCCTTGCAGTCCAAGGGACTCTCAAGAATCTTCTCCAACACCACAGTTCAAAAGCATCAATTCTTCGGCGCTCAGCTTTCTTTATGGTCCAACTCTCACATCCGTACATGACCACTGGAAAAACTATAGCTTTGACTAGACGGAGCTTTGCTGGCAAAGTAATGTCTGTACCCTTTAATATGCTGTCTAGGTTGGTGATAACTTTCCTTCCAAGGAGTAAGCGTCTTTTAATTTCATGGCTGCAGTGCCTATTTCCAAATAAAGTCACATGCTGAGGTCTTGGAGGTCAGCGCCTCAACGCGTTTTGGGAAGAAATACAGCTCAACCTGCAGCACTGCCACACCTGGGATTGTTAGTGAAGCTCATATTCTCCCAAAATGCTGTTAAAATTCAAACACGCTGTGGCTGAAGGGAAAGTTCCTAATGTTATAAATGTGAGTAAAATGTAGACAAGTGGATTTTATCTGTAGTGTTGATAGAAAAATGGAGAATCTTGATTCAATAAATCAACTTCAATTTGAATGAAGCTCATCCATGACACGTTTCTAAACTTGGCGCAGGGTTCAGTTCTGCCTCAGTATTTTACAGAAGTGGTTTGAAAGCAAATGTATACACAACATCCCTTTAATCACGTGTGGTTTGGTGTTTGTTTAGCTTTATTGAAGTAAAAATGGATGACACGTACACGCTGCTGTATTTAAAACAGATAGCAACAAGGTCCTACCGTACAGCACTGGGAGCTCTGCTCAGCGTTACGGGGCAGCCTGGATGGGAGGGGACTTTGGGGGAGAATGGATACCTGCATATGTATAGCTAAGTCCCTTTGCTGTCCCCCTGAAACTACCGTAGCATTGTTAATCGGCTATACTCCAATATAAAATGAGAAGTTTAAAAAATGGATATGCAAAAAAAATACACACATTTAGCACATGCATATCGATGAGTGTGGACATAGGCACACCCCCAGCCAGGGCCACATGCACCCGTCACCTCCAAGCATTTCCACGGGTCCTGTGTTGTTTTTTTCCCTTCTTTGAGACCATTCAATATGAACTCTGTTCTCTTAACATAAACATGCTCTACGTTTCATTGTTAACTATAGGTACTGCATTGTAAAACACATCTCTAGAAAGTATTTGTCTTGCACAGTAGAACCTTCCTACCCATTGAAAAGCAAATCTGCATTTCCACCTCTCTCCAGCCCCTCGAAACCACCCTTCTACTTGCGGCTTCTCTGTTTGATTATTTTAGATTTCTCACACAAGTGGAATCAGGTAGTACCTGTCTTCTGTGACTGGCTTATTTCACTGAGTATAATGCGCTCTGAGTTCATCTGTGTTGTTGTAACGGCAAGATTTCTTTCTCTTTGAAGGCTGAATAATATTCCGTTGGGTGTACATATCACATTTTCTTTGTCTCTTCACCTGTTAATGGAAATTTGGGTTGTTTTCATATCTCGGCTATTGTAAATAAAGCTGCAATGACCGTGCGGTGCATGGTATGATAGATTTAGCATTTTTAAGAACTTTTTTAGTGAAATAGTAGATTAAACCAATAGTGATTTTTTAAAAATAAGGATTAATAAAGTTTTTGCACTTAAGGTAAAAAAAATCAATCATATAAATAAAGAATCAGATCTTGGTTCATATGACAAACACCTAGCTGATATGGCTAATTTTAAGCTCACTATGACTCACCCATCGGAGAAGGCAATGGCATCCCACTCCAGTACTCTTGCCTGGAAAATCCCATGGACGGAGGAAGCTGGTGGGCTGCAGTCCATGGGGTCACGAAGAGTCGGACACAATTGAGCAACTTCACTTTCACTTTTCACTTTCATGCATTGGAGAAGGAAATGGCAACCCACTCCAGTGTTCTTGCCTGGAGAATCCCAGGGACGGGGGAGCCTGGTGGGCTGCCGTCTATGGGGTCACACAGAGTCGGACACGACCGAAGTGTAGCAGCAGCAGCAGCATGACTCACCCATGTCACATGGATCTTAAAAAACAGCACCCTGATCTTAGGCAGAGCTTTGAAATTAAAAAAAAAAAAAAAAACTTTTAGTTTTTAAATAGACAGTGCTGAGTTCCTGTGCACATCCCTGATCAATGTCTCCCGTGGTCATGGTGTAATTGTCAGGACTAAAAGACTAACTTTGATATGTTACTAACTAAACTAGGGACTTTGTTCACGTGGAGCAGCTTTTCCACTAATGTTTTTATTGTTATCCAGGATTTTGCCATGCATTTAGTTCTTCTGCTTCCATAGTCTTCTCCAATCTGTGACAGTTCTCAAACTTTGCCTTGTTTTTCTTTCATAAACTTGACACTTCTAAAGAATAATGGTCAAGTGTGTGTGTAGAATGCTGCTGACTTTGAGTTTGTCGGATTTTTTTCATGATTAGATTGAGGTTATAGTTTTGGGGGCAATATGTCACATAGGTGATGTGCCATGATTGTGATCTGCTTAGTATGTATGTCGTATGATGACCGCCTGATATTGGCAAGTCTCATTATTAAGTAGGTAACCATGGTGACCATGTGGTGATGTGTTAATTCCATGTTACTCTACTGGAAAGGTGCTATTTTTCCCTTTGTAATTAAAAATTATTTGAGGAGAGATAACATTAGAACTGTGCCAATACCCTGCTCACTCATTTTGTTACTCGTCAGGGAATCTTGCTTGCAGTGAATGTTATTCTAGTATTCTGGTGACGGTTTTCTATCTCCCTCATTTCTTCCTTGTTTATTGGAGCTCTTCTGTTAGGGAACAGTTCTCCATTCTTCATTTATTTATTCAGTCTTTTATCCTTGTTCACTTCGCTGTGTCAGTGTGGAATCCTGAATTCTGTTTCATACTTTCAGTGATAATCAAATGCTATCAGTGTCTACTTTGTTTCTCAATTGTTTCTAGTTTGATTTCTGGGAGATCTTTCCAGTTGGCTCCTGTGACCTTCTAACACACACCAGTCCTCTTTTTCCCCACTCTCTTGCTTTCTGACTTGACAAGATAGTCCGGGTCTCTCTTGTAATTCTTAGGCAGACATTTTAATGTTGAGATCACACGTGGATATTGGTGTTCAAGTTCTGAATTTCACATTTTAGGAAGAATATGGTGTTTATTTCAGATTTTCAGGTGGTAACAAAGAGAATGGCATCAGGGTATGAAAATGCCCCACCCTTGAGCTGTCTTGGAATCTTCATTTGAGGTTTGACTTCTGGATGGAAGGTTGTACCTATCTAGGTGGAGTGGGAGACAGTGAAATGACCAGGGGTCACCTTCTGGTCACTTCCATGGTAGAATTCCATGTGACATAGAGGGGACAAAGCCTCACAGAAGAGAAGTGATGAGTGGAGAAAGACAGCAATCAAACCCTTCTGCCCTGGTAAGGTTACTGCAGTTTTGACTGCGGGCCCCAACCTTTTTTCACCAAGAACCAGTTTCGCGGAAGATAGTTTTTCCACGGACCGGGGTGAGAGGGTGGTGTGGGGGTGATTCAGGCGCATACACTTATTGTGCACTTTATTTCTGTTGGTGCTACATCAGCTCCACGTCAGACCATTGAGCGTTGGATCCCGGAGGTGGGACCTCTGCATTTTGAGGTCAGCCAACGAGTGAGGGCAGGAGCTCGGACTGGGCGCAGGGGCAGGGCGAGGAAACTTGCAGGGGAGAAAACCACTGCCCCAGAGCAATGGTCAAATCTTCCTTCTGGAGAGACAGCTCAGAAAACCTGTCCATTCACAATTCCAGGCTGGCTTCTCAAAAGACAAAAACCAAAGACACGGTCCGCCCCTGCCGGTAGATTCTCCTAGGGAGAAGAACCTGATGGATTGAGCAACTCTCTCTGAAATATGCAGGAAATCATATCTGCTCATATATTTTTCAGAATGTTTTCTGTTCTTGCATTAAAGAAGGGAAAGCATTGTGGCAGCGGTGGGGGCAGGCCTATCTAAAATTACCTCAGGCTTTCTTAGAAACATAAAAAAGATATTTAAACTCTCCAACATAAAACTTATTTGTAGTGATTTTATTCATGTTTTCCAAATACAGTAAACTCCAGTTTATGGGGCATTCTATCAAACAGAAGCCTATTTACTGGTAGTTTAGTGCTTCTGTAGAACCCAAGCCAACAAAAACAAAACAAAAATCAAATATGATTTCGTAGCTTGTCTTGTTATGAACCTTGATGTTGATAGCTAGAATGGACTGAGGAAAAAATTTCCCTATAATCTCAGTGTTAAGTGTTTTCTCTTTGACGCTGATGTATTTAAAATTGATGCACTACCAGAATGTTTATTCAAATGAAACATCCAGTTACTCTACCCTGCAAATCTGAAAGGTAATGCAACAAATATCTCTCCTTCAAGGGAGGGTTTGGATCTGTACGACTGCAGGAGTGCAGCTTCAACTCATTAATATTTCTTGGAAGAAATGGTTCTCTACATATGAATTATGACACATACATCGAAATGATATCTTAGGCCTGAGGTACAACCAACCCACTCCTTTGAAATTCATGAAGGTCAAGTTCACATGGCAAGTGTTTTTGCTTTTAAACAATCTTCTCTGTACAGTGCAGCAAACTCAACTCAATATTCTATAATAACTTACATGGGGAAAGAATCTAAAAAAGAATGGATATATGCATGTGTATAATTGAATCACTTTGCTGTACACTTGAGACTAGTACAACCTTGGTAATCAGCTATACTTTGATTAACAAAAATTTAAAATGGAAAAAAACACATAACCCCCCCTCCTTCTCTCCCATATATAAGAATTTCCTTATTTGGTTATCAAAGACAGAGATCATCTACTTGCCCTAGTGAATAACTGGCAACCTTCAAGGTTAAGGTCATTTACACATGGTCTTTCCCAGCATTTATCAATGTATGTCCTCCTGAAAAGAAATGTCATTGCTTGTCTGTGCGTCCTTAATGATATGGTCATTCCCAACCCTCCATCTCTTAGCGCTCGTCCCAGATCTTCCTACGTTCTAGCCACATTCATTTTTCAGTTTGGGTTTTTTTGTGTTTTTTTTTAGTTAGCTGGATTTGTGCCTCCTCTGGAATGACTTTTTCTTCCTAATCGTCTCCTGCCCACTTCCCCATCCAGTTTAATCATTCTCTGCTCTTCAAACCTTACCCTCAAAGCACACATCATTTGTTCGGTGACAGTGCCTTCTCTGTTGCCATAGTGCCTTGTCCACACCTCCCTTGGGAAAGGGTGACGCTTCATCATTACCACGACCTGCCTTCCGTGAAGCCACTCCTGGCCAGGACTCCTGGCCCATTTGTGCTGTCATTTTATGTTCTCCTCTCCAGACTGAAGCCCCAGCACCTGGAAGGCACTCAGAGGACGCTTGGTGGTTTTTATACCTGGGTTATCAATGAACGGTGCTGGGGCAACATTCTACCCAAAAACAGTCATAGAGTTGCACGTCAGGTGCATAAGACACTGGTGTCTTCACTCCTCTTCTACATCTTTCTCTTTCTCTTTAAAAATATAGTCATTTTCAATGTGTTTGTGTTTGTTAGTTTCAGGTGTACGGCAAAGTGATTCTAATATGTACATATGTATATGTATGTGTGTGTATGTATACATATATATATATATATATATACACACACACATATATATATGCTTTTGAATTGTGATATTGGAGAAGACCCTTGAGAGTTCCTTGCACTGCAAGGAGATCCAACCAGTCCATCCTACAGGAAATCAGTCCTGAATATTCATTGGAAGGACTGAGGCTGAAGCTGAAACTCCAATACTTTGGCCACCTGATGCAAAGAACTGACTCCTTGGAAAAGACCCTTATGCTGGGAAAGACTGAAGGTAGGGGGAGAAGGGGATGACAGAGGATGAGATGGTTGGATGGCATCACCGACTCAATGGACATGAGTTTGAGTAAACTCTGGGAGTTGGTGATGGACAGGGAGGCCTGGCGTGCTGCAGTCCATGGGATCGCAGAGCCAGACATGACTGAGCGACTGAACTGAACTGATAAATATGCTTTTTCAGATTCTTTTCCCTTATAGATTATTATAAAATATTGCCTATAGTTCCCTGTGCTATACAGTGGGCCATTGTTGTTTATTTTATATACAGTAGTGTGTATCTGTTAATCCCAAACTCCTAATTTACATGGCCTGCTGACTTTCCCCTGTGGTAACCATTTCTATGTCTGTGAGACTTCTTCTGTTTTGTAAATAGGTTCATTTGTATCATTTATAAATTCCACATATAAGTAATATCATACGATACTCATCTTTCTCTGTCTGACTTACTTCACTTAGTATGATCACCTGTAGGCTCATCCATGTTGATTCAAATGACAATATTTTCTTACTAAAATGTCAAATTTAGAATAAAATTAAAGGAATTATACATTAATATCCATTTACCAATAACCTCAGTTCTACCACTAATGTTATGCTGCTGCTGCTAAGTCACTTCAGTCGTGTCTGACTCTATGTGACCCCAGAGACAGCAGCCCACCAGGCTCCCCCGTCCCTGGGATTCTCCAGACAAGAACACTGGAGTGGGTTGCCATTTCTTTCTCCAATGCATGAAAGTGAAAAGTGAAAGTGAAGTCGCTCAGTTGTGTCCAACTCTTCACGACCCCGTGGACTGCAGCCTACCAGGCTCCTCCGTCCATGGGATTTTCCAGGCAAGAGTGGGGTGCCATCGCCTTCTCCAAATGTTATGCACATCTTACCAAATATTTCTCTAATCACTTCTGTATCTGTTAATTCATCTTATTTTGTTGATGCATTTAAAAATAAACTGCAGGCATCAGTAACTCCCCCCTAAATACTCCAGCATGCTTATTACTAAGTAGAATCCCATATCTTTTTTTCCTATTGAGGCAAAATGTACGTACACTAACATGTATAAGTAGTAATGGTACTTTCTTCGTTTTAAAAAAAATACACAAAACGCTGAAAAAGAGTGGCTCTATGTATGTGTGTGTAACTGAATCACTTTGCTGTATACCTGAAACTAGCACATTGTAAATCAAGTCTTCCCTAACAGAAGATAGGAATGGAAGAAGAAAAAATACAGACGCTTACAACACAGAACATGACCCACCAAATGCAGAACATTCCTGTCACCCCATAAAGTTCCTTCACATCCTCCCCGTCATGCCTTCCATCCAAGGCAACCACAGCTCTGATCGTTTTTGTCATCAGAGATTACCCTTCTGTGCGGTAGGACTTCTCATAAATGAAGTCATGCAGCGCGCTGTTATTTGTGTGGCTCTTTCCCCTCAGCCCAGCACTTCTGAGGCTCTACCGTTGTGTTGGTGTGTCGGTCTCCTCCACCTCTTTACTAATGAGCAGTGTTCCATTGCGTGACTGTCGCTCAGACTCTTGCCTGTTCTCCTCCTGGTGGTCTCCTGGGCTGTCTCCAGGCTTTGGATAATATTATGAATAAAGATGCTGTGACTTTTTTTTTTTTTGCATTTTTTATTAAATAAAAGTCTTATTTCTTTTGATGAATTACCAAGAATTTCTATGTTTGGGGTAGGTATATATTTAAATGTATGGGAAGTTGTCAGACTTTCAAAGTGATTGTACCATTTTCTACTCTCGTCAACAGTAGTTAGGAATTTCAGTTGCTCTGTAGTCTCATCAGCTCTTGGTTTTGTCAGATTATTAATTTTAACCATTCTAATGGGTGCACCCCTCATCTTTTAAATGCCTGGAATCCATCACCAGTGTCTAGAAAGTCCACATTTCCACATGTACATGTAATTTAAAATTTTTGTTTCCATTTTAAGTAATTTTATTGCCCAATTATTTTCTTCAGGAGAACAGTTTTTATAATGACAAACTCATTATTAACTAGACATTTTGAAAATGTCATACAAATTGCTGTGAATAATTAAGTATAAAACCTAGACATGGTGCATGGCATCCAAGAGAAGCAGAATTCATAGCAAGGTCTGGGAGAATTGCTGCAAAATTGCCATACATGTAATGGCTTTACTGCATCACTGTGTACAGATGACCACTGGGAGAAGTTGCATTCTTTGTCTCAGGACTGACGAAATGTAGGCTTTGGAGCCCAAGCACCTGATTGGTTCTTATTCATCCTGCTCATTTATCCTTCTTATTCCTCCTACTTCTATGACTACTTCATATTCACCCTATGTACACTATATTTACTACTATTCTGCTGTTGTTCAGTCACTAAGTCGTGTCCAGCTCTCTGTGACCCCATGGACTGCAGCTCGCCAGGCTCCTCTGCCCTCCACTATCTCCGAAGTTTGCTCAGATTCATGTCCATTGAGTTGGTGGTGCTATCCAACCGTCTCATTCTCTATACTACTATATCTACTACTTCGTATTCATACTACTTCTATAACTCTCAGAAAGTTACTTATCAGAAGCCATTGCTTCTGGTTCTCCATCTGTAAAATAAGAATAACAGTAGTACCTCCTCGTAGGATTGTCATGAGGACTAAATGAATTACTGCATGTAAAACAAGACCTCACATATTCTTTGGTTTTGGTGGATGCTGTGCTATGCCCCACAGATCCTGGTGAGACCCTCTTCCTTCAGCTGCCAGGAGCATTGCTTCCAGAAATGAAGTAGCTCAAATCTCCCAGCAATTGCCCTTGATTAAAGGATGCTGCCCCCACCAGGGCACTTGACCTCCATGAGGGCAGCCCACATCCAATGGCTGGTCCATGTAGGGGTACAAACACCTGGCTAGCTTGCCTCTGTTTGGAGCATCACTTAAGTGCCACCCAGCTCCAGGGCTCACCTATCATATATATTCCTTTTATTCCATCCTTACTTCTACTGCTTTAGTTCATCCCCCCATCAGCTGTTGCCAAGATTAATCTAAAAGCTTCATAGCTCATTTCCTTGTGTCCAGGTCCAGCCCCTTCTAATCCATATTCATCTCTTTTGCTGAAATAATCTTTTCTGAAATGCCAGTCTAATCATGTCACCTTCCTGCTTGAAATCATTTAATGAATTCTTATTGCCTTAAGAACAGAATCCAAAATTTCTCAGCACAGAATAGGAAACTGTCAAAATCTAGTCAATGTCTATCTGTGTGGGTTTAAATCTTACCTCTCCCTTACCAATTTTTCAGCACCACAATTCAAAGCATCAAAAGCATCTTCAGAGTCCCTTGGACAGCAAGGAGATCAATCCAGTCAACCCTAAAGGAAATCAACAATGAATATTCATTGGAAGGACTGATACTGAAGCTGAAGATTCAATACTTTGGCCACCTGATATGAAGAGCCAACTCATTGGAAAAGACCCTGATTCTGGGAAAGATCAAAGGCAGAAGGAGAAGAGGGTGGCAGAGGATGAAATGGTTAGATAGCATCACTGACTCAATGGACTTGAGTTTGAACAAATTCCCAGAGATAGTGAAGAACAGGGAATCCTGTTGTTCTGTAGTCCATGGGGTCACAAAGAGTGGGACATGATTTAGTGACTGAACAACAACAGTAAAACCATTGTTTATTTCTGAACCATTCTTGAAGCTAAAGGTTTCAATGTGACTTTACATCAGTTCCTTTGCTACGATGGTGACATTAAAGTCTTAAATTCAGTGCTGTATTTTTCCTGAAGTTGCATTCACCATTAAAACTCTTTTTCCAATAGGGATCTGATAGCCTGTAGTATATTTACATTGAGTTAGAGGAGAGGAAAAGGGTTATAGGAATGATGTTCAAGCTTTTCCCCAAGTACCTTTTCTGTCTTTTTTTTTTTTTTTATGGGAAATAGTGTGAAGGAGAGAAATGTGACTAATGAATTTCTACCTGTGTGCTCATAAAGATTTATATGCTGGGCTGAATGCTATTACTGACCAATCAAATTGCTCAGCTACTCCTACCCATTTCATGAAAGTTAATAAGATCCTCACTGCAGCACTGGTACAAAAATAAAAACTGATTTATGAAGAAGGTTGATTTTTTTGTACCAGTCACTCAGCTCTATTTTCCTGATATATATGGGGAGGATGGGTGAAGACTATTAATACGTTGTAACCCTAAGACTATCTCAACCACCTGTCTGCTCTGCGGTCACAATGCAGTTGCATTGCTATCCTGTTCTTGGTACCTACAGTGTCAAAAATAAATGTGATCGCAGATAAGATCAGGGACATGGTCAACTAGTAGTTTAATGTTTCTAAGTTTAAGCTTTGAATCTGAGTCTTTTATTTACACAGAGCTTTTTTTTTTTTTTAAGGGCAGCCAAAGAAATAAAAATCATACAGATGAAAAATCAGGCAGATGGAAAGAGGTAAACTTATTCTTTGCAGGTGATATGATTATTTCTGTACAAATAGTCATGATTTTCAAGTGAATCCAGTTAGTAAGATCATAAAGTGTAGTGTTGATATTCAAAAATCAATTGTATTTCTGTAAGAACAGCAAACAGTTGGATGACAAAACTGCTACTTGCAATAACATTAAAAAGATGAAATAACTAGAGATAAAGGTAAGCTAGTAACTGCAAAATCTGTGCCATCTAAATTATGAAACATTGCTGAGAAATAATAAAAAGACCTAAGATAGTGAAGGGAAAGGCACTACTGATGAGAGACTCACACTGTTAAAATGTCAGTCTTGCCCAAGCTGATCTTAAGATACAAGTCCATTCCAAACCCCAACAGGCTTCTTTGTAGAAACTGGCAAAGCTCTTTCTAAAATTTATTCAGAAATGAAAGGACCTAGAATGCCAAAATAATTTTCAAGAAGTAAAAGAAATTTGGAGAACACTATCTGACTTACAAGCTCACTAAGAAGCTGCACCATCAAAACCAAAAGGATTGGTGCTAAGAACAGATGTAGACGGGGTTCCCTGGCAGTTCAGTGGTCAGGGCTTGGTGCTTACATGACTGGGGCCCTGGCTTGATCCCTCGTTGGGGAATTGCAGTCTTGCAAGCTGTGAGGTTCAGCAAAAGAAAGAAAGAAAGAAAGAAAGGCAGCCATATAGATCAATGAAACAGAACAGAGACCAGAAATAGATCCACGTCTATATACAGCCAAATGAATTTCAACAAAGATGTCAAGGTCATCAGTGCAGAAAAAATAGAGATAGATGTGAATTCCAAGTGGTACCTTCAGCACTGAGAAGGTAGTAGCAAAAAAGAACACAGCATCTTCAAGGAAGAGGGAGTGAAACGGCATGATGCATCAGTTCAGTTCAGTTCAGTTCAGTTGCTCAGTCATGTCCGACTCTTTACGACCCCATGAACCACAGCACACCAGGACTTCCTGTCCATCACCATCTCCTGGAGTCCACCCAAACTCACCTCCATCGAGTCGGTGATGCCATCCAGCGATCTCATCCTATGTTGTCCCCTTCTCCTTCTGCCCCCAATCCCTCCCAGCATCAGAGTCTTTTCCAATGAGTCAACTCTTCGCATGAGGTGGCCAAAGTACTGGAGTTTCAGCTTTAGCATCATTCCTTCCAAAGAAATCCCAGGACTGATCTCCTTTAGAATGGACTGGCTGGATCTCCTTGCAGTCCAAGGGACTCTCAAGAGTCTTCTCCAACACACAAGCATAAATGAATCCAAAGCTGGGTATAGGGAGTAAGAGGCTTAACAAACAGACATGTGAATGTCTCTGGATGCTTCCAGTCCCAGCAAGGTACTAGATCTATACAATAATCATTCATAAATGTAATTCTTCAGTAGCTGTGCAGCAGCCGTGAGAATGAATCCTTCATTTTCTCTCACATTTACATCCCTTAATAAAATCTTTGCTTCTCAGAGTGCACAAACTACACCAGCTCCAAAAAGCTCCTTCCAGGGGAACAATTTAAAAAAGGAAAGAAGTAAGAGAGCAATTAAAATAGAGGAACCACAACTTCCACTTCCTATGCTGAGCCATAGATGGTAAGGGGTGTTAACTTAGAAGAAGAAGACAAAGACAAAGATAGAATATTGTATTGCTCAGGGTTTTCCAGAGAAACAGAGTCAATAATATGGATGGAGCTATGTATCTATAGACGGATATAGAAACAAGCCAACAGACTTCTTATAAAGGAATGAGTTACAGGATTATGGAGGCTGACAGATCTCAAGAACTTCATGGTGAGTGTACAAGCTGGAGACCCAGGATGGGTTTGAAAGCAGTAAAGAGCTGAAACAATTGCTCTTTGATTTCCTCTGCCTAAGGTTTCCCTTTTTCTGATCCCCCCATTTTGTTATTCTGACAAGTCCTGTCTAAAGGCAGGAAAGAGCTGAAGTCCTTGTCCAATGGCAGGCAGGCAGGAGAAATTCTCTCTTACTTCACAGTGTACGGAGGACTAACAGGGTCGACTTTCACACCCCCAACTGATTGAGTGAGGCCCACCCACACTGGGAGAGCAATCTGCTTTGCTTAGTCCCACCATTCTAATAATAATCACACCCTGAACACTCTCACAGACACACTCAGAATAATGTTTGACCAAATGTCTGGGCAGCCATGATCCAGTCACACTGACCCATGAAAGTAACCATCCCAGATGTTTTGGGGTTATGGGTTGTTGTTGGTATGTTGGTAGTTGCTAAGTCATGTCCAACACTTTGCACCCTAAAGACTGTAGCTCACCAGGATCCTCTGTCCATGGAATTCTCCAGGCAAAAATACTGGAGTGGGTTGCCATTTCCTTCTCCAGGGGATCTTCCTGACCCAGGAATCAAATCCATGTCTCCTGCATAGAAGGCAGATTCTTTATTGGGTTATGGGTACTGACCTTATATTCTAAAATAGAGTTAAGTGAGTGGACCATTTAGCATGAGACTTATTTTCACATTCTCCAGCTCTGTGTATAGATTTTACACAGGGAGCAAAAAGAAAACCCAAATATTCTTATCATTTGATGCTTAAGTGAAAAGAACATACCTCCAGGAAGGACTTCAGTCCCCACCCCAAACCCCAGGGAGGAGGGAGATTCTGGACCCAGACTGGGGCCTGGTGATCACAGGTACGCCTGGTGATTGAGACAAAGATGAGCTCATCCATGAAGGGGAAAGAGGAAATGATCATTTTATGAGATTTGTACACTTACAGCTTCATTAAGCTCCTGTTTCACCTGCCTCCAAAGTTTAATCACCCTTCCTGGGAAAGAAGTTATGTTTGTTTTCATGAGAACTTCTTCTGTCTCTGCTGATTTCCTGGGACTAGATGGTGATGGTAGTCCTATAAAATATTGAAATCTGTGGGCTTTACTTTCCTAGGATTATCTAAATACTTCTCTCCTTCAAGGCCAATTTTGAGTCTAACATCTAGGAAACCTCCTTACAACCACAGACCTGTCTGCCTGGTAAGGAAGGTCAAGTCTTCTAGAACTTGTGGTCTGCACACTTCACCTTGACACTTGATTGTAAAAGTCTTCAATTTCTCCAACTTTTCTTACAGTTAAGTAGTTCCAAACAGACAGAAAAGGTCTCAAAATAGTTTTGTTTTTGAAACCTCACTCCTTGTGCCTGTACTTCTCCCGTATCTCACTTGTCCTTCTTCATATCCCCCACGTGGCATTAAATTCCTGATCATAAGGATAAAAGAACACATGGGGCCACCCTGTGGATGGCACAAGAACCAGCTTCAAAATAGGTTCTCTTTCCTCTTTCTCTGTTGCCACCACTCCAATCCAAACCAGCAGGAGGATCCTGCCATGGTCTCCTAAGTGGTTCCACCCGCCTCTCATGCATTCCCTGCTTATCCTATTACAGTCAGTCAGTTCAGTCACTCAGTCGTGTCTGACTCTTTGCGACCCCATGAACTGCAGCACACTAAGCCTCCCTGTCCATCACCAACTCCCAGAGTTTACCCAAACTCATGTCCATTGAGTCAATGATGCCATCCAACCATTTCATCCTCTGTCCTCCCCTTCTCCTCCCACCTTCAATCTTTCCCAGCATCAGGGTCTTTTCCAATGAGTCAGCTCTTCACATCAGGTGGCCAAAGTATTGGAGTTTCAGCTTCAACATCAGTCCTTCCAATGAACACCCAGGACTAATCTCCCTTAGGATGGACTGGTTTGATCTCCTTGCAGTCCAAGACACTCTCAAGAGTCTTCTCCAACACCACAGTTCAAAAGCATCAATTCTTCATTGGACCTTGCTTATATCACCAATCACATCCACAGCTGGATGTTCTTTTTGCTTTGGCTCCATCTCTTCACTATTTCTGGAGTTATTTCTCCACTCATCTCCAGTAGCATATTGGGCACCTACCAACCTGGGGAGTTCATCTTTCAGTGTCCTATCTTTTTGCCTTTTCATACTGTTCATGGGGTTCTCAAGGCAAGAATGTTCTTGATTAAACTTTAGAAGGTTTATTGCATCAGTTTTAGGACAAAATCCAAGCTTTCTAGTCTGGCCTATAGGGGTCTGCATAATCTGACCTCTTATCATCACCAGTGAACTTAACCCTCCTATCACAGGGGAAAAAAAAAAAAAAAAGGATCTCTCAGTCATGTCTGACTCTTTTGCAACCCCAAGAACTGTAGCCCACTAGGCTCCTCTGTCCATTGGATTCTCCAGGCAAGAGTACAGAAGCGGGTAGCCATGCCCTCCTCCGGGGGATCTTCCCAACCCAGGAATCAAACCCAGGTCTCCTGCATTGCAAGTGGACTTTTTACCATCTAAGCCACCGAAGTTCAGTTCAGTTCAATCACTCAGTCATGTCCAACTCTTTGCAACCCCATGGACTGCAGCACACTGGGCCTCCCTGTTCATCACCAACTCCTGGAGTTTACTCAAATTCATGTCCATTGAGTCGGTGATGCCATCCAACCATCTCATCCTCTGTCATTCTCTTCTCCTCCTGTCTTCAATCTTTCCCAGCATCAGGGTATTTTCAAATGAGTCAGCTCTTCACATCAGGTGGCCAAAGTATTGGAGTTTCAGCTTCAACATCAGTCCTTCCAATGAACACCAGGACTGATCTCCTTTACGATGGACTGGTTGGATTTCCTTGCAGTCCAAGGGACTCTCAAGAGTCTTCTCTTAGAGTATAGATTATTGGTAATCTATAATCTGCATGTAAACCATAAGTACCATGGTCTCCCTGATCTCTTAGCTCCATCTCCTCAACTTGGAAAGCTTCCTGGTTTATGCCCATTACTGTCCTTCACATCGCTGACTCTCCAGGGCAAGAGAGTTGCTCTATGACTCCTCTTCTCTAGGGCAAGAATCCAGGATGATGATAGGGATCTTGTTTATTTCCCATGTCTCAGGGATCACTGTCCAGCTCTGCTTGATGCCCAAAACCTCCAAGCCGTTGTCTCTTGGACCTTTTTCTGCTTTTCAGTTTTCCAATCAGGATGGTAAATCCAGTCTGTATGAAACCATCTTGGTCATCAGCAAATAGCTCATTGACTGAATCCATACAGCCTTTAAAAAAGTTGTGATGTCATTGACAAAGTATCACATTCACCCTCTAACAGTGTACACCTCAGTGGTTTTCAACACATTCGCAAGGATATTTACTATATTCAGTATTACCATTAAGGCCAAAACATTTTAATCACCGTAAAAAGAATTTCCATCCCCTTTATTTTTTCCTTTTCTTCTTTTATTAAAAAAAAAAGATTAAAAAAAAATATGTATACCTATGGCTGATTCATGTTTAGGTTTGACAGAAAACACCAAAATTCTGTAAAGCAATTATCCTTCAATTAAAAAATAAATTAAAAGCAAAACAAAAATAAATGTATTGGAGTAATGTTGATTTACGATTGCAGTCATCTCCATTCCATTCTCCTCCCAGTGCCTCACACCTGAAATCTACTCTCCGTCTCTGAGACTCGCCTGCTGTGGACAGGGCATGTAAACTGCTTCACGGGACATATGGGCTCTGCTCCTGGCTTCTTTCAGCAGAGTCGACAGAGTTGTCAGCTGCCTGCTGAGTGTTGACGGTGACCCAGCCCATACTGAGACCCTCAGTAGAGCCCAGAGATGTACCATCTCCAACAGCACCTCTATGCAGAAAAGAATACAAACTTTACACAAGAGGCGCTCATGAAACAAACATCGAAACAACTGCCGACAGCAACCGCGTGAGCCCGGAGGATGGGTATCTGATTCCCAGGGTCGCCACGTGGTATCACTTAACAAGCCATTTTCAGTAAGGGGCTTCCCAGGTGGCGCTTAAAGAATCTGCCCGCTAATGCCAGAGACTTAAAAGACGTAGGTTTGATCCTTGGGTTGGGAAGATACCCTGGTGGAGGAAATGACAACCCATTCCAGTGTTCTTGCTGGGAGAATCCCATGGACAGAGGAGCCTGGTGGGCTACAGTCCATGAGGTCACAAAGACTCAGACACGGCCGAACATCTCACCACGTTTTCAATAAGACCCAGGAGGCCTGTAAAAAGGCCGGAAAAAAGGGCAGAGCCTCAAGATCGTCCAAAAGCAAGAGCCCAGCGCCTTCAGTGTCTCTCCTGTGTACTCAGGCGTGTTTACTCCCACATGCGGACGTCTAGATCCCCAGGAATATACCAGAACCTCCTCAAGCCTCTCTGGACACCACCTATTCCCAGATTCCCCTTTTGAGGCTTTTTTTTTTTTTTTTTTTGCCTGCCATTTGGCCACTGATTATTTATTTGTGTATTCCCTAAATGTTTTTGATACATTCCCCTTTGAAAGGCTTTAGGTGCCAGGCAGGCTCTAAATCAGGTAATAAAAGCAGCCACTGCCCAGGGGGTATCTTCCACAAAACCACCAGGTGTGTCAAGTAATGAGATTCTTTGGGCGAGAAGCTGCGAAGGGACTTTAACCCCGTGGTGCCCACTGCACGGCTCTGAGGCTCCCGGTCCTCAGTGTGATGAGTTCTCGGTTTCCCAGGCTACTGCAGAGCCACAGACAGGAAGCGGAAGAGAATATATGACAATGCCACAGAGGCGTGCTGATTTTACTGAGACTGGGCTGTTTATCTTAAGTAAAGTCTCCCAGAATTGCTGCAAGCCTTTCGTTGATTTTTCAAAGCTGATTTTGACACTTTTTTGCCAGTTTCCTTGATGCTTTTATGGAGGAGAGAATTCCAAACCTCCAAAGGAAAAGCTGAATTATGCATTTTGTTGCTTAATATCTTTCTCCCCTGCTAGAATGTGGTCTCCATGAAATGGGACATCTCTCTTGTTTAAGACAGCACTTCCAGGGCAAACTAATATGACTTGGACAAAACAGGGGAGCCATAAATACTTTTCAGTGGATAAATGGGTGGATGAATGGAAGGGCAGTCTCCCTATAATGAAGCACATGGACTGTGACCTCAGCACCTGGTTGCCTTTCCATTCATTTGCTTTTTCTCTCCAGCCAATAACATCCACTCCCTAAGGCTCACACCCTCACTCAAGGGTCTTCATTTCACCCCAGCCCTCAATGCAGAAGGACCACCAGCAGCTGCATCAAAGCTACACCCAACACAATCCAGCATCTAATCATGAGCAACCTTTAACTGCACTTCACAGAGCAACAGAAAGCACATCTTTAGGATGGAGTTTTTGCATCAGTCCTTCGTTCAGGCGCCCTAGAGCCTCTTAAATCTTAGCATGCATGCTCACTCAGTCGTATCTGACTCTTTGCAACCTTTTGGACTGTAGCCCACCAGACTCCTCTGTCCATGGAATTCTCCAGGCAAGAATACTGGAGTGGGTTGCCATTCCTTTCTCCAGGGGATCTTCCAGATCCAGGGGTCAAACTGATAGCTTACAGTGAATGATGTTGGATTCGTGATCTCCAAAGAAGATTTAACTTTGGGACCAGGGACCAGGCTTGATTACTCAAGACCTTTTGCATTGCAGAGTTTTATTAAAGTATGAAAAGGGACAAAGAAAGCTTCTGACAGAGACCTCAGAAGGGGGATGCAGAGTGCCCTGCTTGCTAGTGTTAGCAAGGAAGTTATATACTCTTTTAATTGGTTATTACAATAAATCAAAAGAATGTCTCAAGGTTGTAAAGATCTTACTAGACCCACTCCCACAATTTATATTTTAAAACAACAGGATTAGAACTTAACAACAGAAAGATCTTACCAGACCCATTCTCATAATATACATTCTAAGATAACAGGACTAGTCAGAAGGTTTTCAGGAAGAAGAGACTGTCCTCCAGCAGGAGCAGGCAGATTCTCCACCATCTGAGCCACCAGGGAAGCCCCTAAATCTCAGCAATACATCTTCAATACATCTTTAAAAGTCAGTTTTCAGCTTTGCTGAGATTACACAATGCATCTGTTAATGAACCACTCCCATCCCGCTGCCAGAAAAGCCTCTGGATAGGAGAAGCGTTTTCTGCTGTTCCTGTTGGGAGGCTGGAGGGGTGGGGGGTGGCTCCTGCTATAGCCTCACATGCCCTAGTTCCTGGAGTGGAATCTCCCTCACTTTCCCCTAAAGGCTTCCACTGAGTTGGAAGATCATTTACTTGACACGAAGGATGCTCCTATCTCTCTCCCAGTCCTCATTCCCCTGATGGTGCCCTTGACCTGATTTTCCAGGCCCTATTCATTCTCCACAGTGGAAAAAAAAAAAAGAAAAAATAGACTCTTCTTCCTTTGTTCTCTAGAAACCCAGAAATAGGCAGGGGGAGAGGGTAACACAGGATTCTGAAGCTGAAATCACACTATTCATATGGAACCTGATCCTTGGGGAAAATCAAGCCTGTCCAGGCATGAACACACAGAATGTGTCCCAGACTGGCTTAAGCTTGTCTTATTTGACTTGCACTAGCCCTTGAGAGAAACGAATGCCCTCTTCAGATCACCATATGGGATGCCAGTGCCTGAAACATGCAGGTTGCTTCCTCCAGCAGCTCCCCTCTTGACGAGCTCTGACATTCTCACGTAAAAAGAACTGCCTGTGCGGCTTTGAGTTGCAGTGTCTGTTCTTGCTTTAGCACTGACTATTGCTTTAAGTGGCTTCTTTCTCAATCCGCTGCTGGGAATGCTTTCAAGGGTGAAAATGAGCCTCTATCAGATGCCCTCGAGGCTTGGGGCCCCGAGGGTGGTCATTCGGTGGGTCTTTGAATCTCCTGGATGGATTTGCAAAAGTTTGTGAATATTATGTTTGCTAATTTCAAGATGGGGTCTGTAACTTTGCCCTTCAAAGGGGCCCAGCATTCAAAGGAGATTAAGAACCAGTAGTTTACATCGTTGGAAATGGTCAATTATTTATTTAACTTTTCCAGCCTGCTTCTGGCATTGAGCTTCTCTGGGGGCTCAGATGGTAAAGCGTCTGCCCGCCATGAGGGAGAGCTGGGTTCGATCCCTGGGTCGGGAAGATCCCTTGAAGAAGGAAATGGCAACCCACTCCAGTACTCTTGCCTGGAAAATTCCATGGACTGAGGAGCCTGATCGGCTACAGTCCATGGGGTCACAAAGAGTCGGACATGACTGAGCGACTTCACTTTCACTCTGGCATTGACCCAGCTCACGGCACTTCTCCATGCCCTCCCCAGACATCTAAGCTCAGCCTGAGAAAGGCGCTCCTTTGCCTACTGCTTCTGAGAACACCCCCCTGCCAAACGTTCCTTCTGTAGCTGGTCTTAAAGCGTTCTTGCTTCTCTCCTGAGTAACTCTCAGCAGCCAACTGAAGAAGGAAAACTCCAGTCTCCGTGTTCTGAGACCCTCACACAAGGGCAGCGTGCACATCTCCTCCTGGAAGAGCAGCCTGGCACTTCGCCGATGCTGCCTCCGACAGTGGCCCCCAAGCTTCTTGGCACCAGGGACCAGTTCTGTAGAGGGTGCCGATCTTGGTAGATGGAATGGACAGACCTAAGTGGAGTCGTGACGGGAAAAAGCCAAAGGGATGACAGGGCTGTTGGCGGGAGAGGCAGGAGAAGGACTAAGCCTGCGTGTGACCTTCAGGGATGACTCAGCAGTCACATTAAAGTCTCAGGGGGATCAGGGTAGGATGGGGCAGGAGCCCATACGTGGACCTGTAGAAACAAGTAGAAGTTGGGATGAGTTCTTGGCTTTAAGCTTTACTCCCCCGCAGATCTAGAACCCATGTTTAAATGGGAAGTGGCGTTTCTGGCTCCGCTTTCCGTGGCCCTTAGGATCTTTTACGGCTGAACTTCTGTAGCAGCACCTGAGTGAAGGTGCTGGAGGACACGCACATGGATCAAACAGGTTTTTGCAGAATTTCCCCACCATCTCTCCAGCAGCTTCTGCTGAATGTGATCTGTTCAGCTTACAGAGTTCACCGCCAAAAAGAGCCGCTGTGTGCGGTGCTTTCCATGTAAATAAAAAATGTGTTTCTCACCCTCTGGGGAGATGCCCAGCATCACAGGCAACCAAGAGACTGGTCAGAAGTGACAGAAATGTCTCCACATTCCTCATCCCAAACGGACTCCATCTGAGAAGAGAATTCTCTGGCCCAGGAGCCGTCCTTGGCATGTCGGTGTTCCCATCTGTTTTTACTTCCTTCTGGCTATGACAGAAACGGAAAGGAAATCATGTCTCCTAAGAACCAGGGCTTGTATTATCTCTTCAGTATAACTATTGGTTTCTTACCCTCAAGCCATTTTTCAAGAAACCCTTAGAGTGCCCTAGCCTGCAGGAAATAAAAACTCTGAAATATTAATAATTTAAGCAAGAAGGAATGGCATTTAACCTTTCTGCTTCTGTATCTGGGAGAGGTTTAAATTAACAAGAGTGAACTTCATTGATAAACTGGGTCACATGGTTGGGATTCTACAACATTTAAGAAGTCAGGAAGTTTTAGTGCTTTCAGATCCATTCCAACATTAAATAAAGAACCTCCAGCCAAATTTTGCCCGTGAGCAAAATTTAATGAGCTAGGTAAGAATGATTTCTAATTAGTACATTAATTAATTTTTATGTAAAGAGATTTTCTGTAGTAACTGGGAACAGTTTATTCTCCGGAGCAGAGATAAATTGCCTTATTTATGATGTTCATTTATTTGGGGAATCTTCTTTTTCTTTTTTTTTCATCATAAAAAAATTGAAGTAATCTTTGGTCCAAACTCTTTCCAAATTATCACACGGTTTCACTAATAGAATTGAACTGAAGGAGGTTTTATTATGCTAAGAATTAAATTTATTCAGGAAGATAAATTCTAAAAGGACACACACTTACACAAACATGTACACACATAAATGAAAATCTACCAAAAAAAAGAATTCTTTAAAAGAGCAAATCTCTTCTCATTTTTTTTTTCAGTATGACTCATGCTAAAATTTAGACCTTGTAGGGGTTAGTGAAAGAGTCAATATTCTGAAACTTTGGAATGGCAGGATATCTGAAACGTAAGTAGAATCATTAAATAACAGAGCAGAAGAACACTTAAAACCACTTAATCATGATGCCAAATTCCTCTCCCACTCCTCACAGTTCAGTTCAGTTCAGTCACTCAGTCATGTCTGACTCCTTTTGACCCCTGCGGCTCGCCAGGCCTCCCTGTCCATCACCAACTCCTGGAGTTTACTCAAACTCATGTCCATTGAGTTGGTGATGCCATCCAACCATCTCATCCTCTGTCATCCCCTTCTCCTCTCGCCTTCAATCCCTCCCAGCATCAGGGTCTTTTCCAATGAGTCAGTTCTTTGCATCAGGTGGCCAAAGTATTGGAGTTTCAGCTTCAGCATCAATCCCTCCAATGAACACCCAGGACTGATCTCCTTTAGGATGGACTGGTCCAGCTCTCACAGGAGTCTGTTTTATAGATATGAAAACTTAGGGACAGACATGTGGATTTACAACAAGTTCACATAATTTGTTGGCTAGGATTTGGCTGCATGTAAGACAGTGAAGGTCACTCAGTCATGTCCAACTTTTTGTGACCCCATAGACTGTAGCCTGCCAGGCTTCTCTGTCCATGGAATTCTCCAGGCAAGAATGCTGGAGTGGGTTGCCATTTCCTCCTCCAGGGGATCTTCCCGACCCAGAGATCGAACCCTGGTCTCCTGCATTGCAGGAGGAATCTCTACCGTCTGAGCCACCAGGCGTGCTCATTAACACCAGCTTAAACGTATAAGGACATATTCTGTCCCACACAAAATAAAAAATAAAAGAAAATTAATCCAAAATAAATAAATCTAGGCTGTTATGATGGTCCCATGTTCCTTAAAAGTCCAGATTGGGGACTTCCTTGTTGGTCCAGTGGTGAAGAACCCAACTGCCAACGCAGGGGACACTGGTTTGATCCCTGATAGGGGAACTAAGATCCCGTATGTCGGGGCAACTACGCCCACACACCACAAAGTCACAACTAAGACCCAACACAGATAAATAAATAACTAGTTTGAATTTCAAAGTCCAGGCTATTGGCAGCTTCCATTTCCATGGTTCCCCTCATGAGCTCAGGCGGGGCTGCAGCATTCCATCCCCTGCCAGGCAGCAAAAGGCTGGAAGATGGAAGAGCAGAAAGGGGCACACTCCACTCTGTCCCAGCCGAAGGAGCCTGTCTCAGATTCCCCGCCAAGAGCACAGAGACACTCACAACAGTCATATGACTGTTCAACCTGGGCTGAGAAATGTCACCGCTCACCTGAATGCATTGGTGGCCTAAACACATCCACGCATACACAAGAACAGCAGCAACAGAAACTTCAAAACTATCATTGAAAGAGGAATTTTGCTAATAAGAAGGAGGGAAAATTTAATACTGTGCTGTGCTTAGTCGCTCAGTAGTAACAGACTCTTTGAGACCTCATGGACTGCAACCCGCCAGGCTCCTCTGTCCATGGGATTCTCCAGGCCAGAACACTGGAGTGGGTTGCCCTGCCCTCCTCCAGGGGATCTTCCCAACCCAGGGATCGAACCCAGGTCTCCCACATTGCGGGCAGATTCTTTTACTGACTGAGCCACCAGGGAAGCCCCTGGTGGAGCTAAATTTAATATCGGGCAGATAATTAATTTTTTGCCACATAACCAATTCATGTCAAAACTAAAATTCAGAGTTCTTAAATAGCAATTCTTTCTATGACAGAAAACCTGAGAATTCTTGGATTTAAAACTCCTTGCCTATAGTTAGAATCAAGAGCCAGACCTCAGAACTGATGACTCTTCTCTGCTGTCCCAGGAACTGTCCCAGTGGCATTCGGATGCCATTTCCTGGGGAGCAGCCTGACTTTTACAGCAGAAGATCTCCTGGAAGCCCCAAGGCCGTAAGCCCGTGGCGGGATCTTGGTCACGTCTTATATCCTTTGTGACTCTCTTAGCTTGTACCTGTGGAGCGGAGACACCAAAGCATAGACTGAAGGGGCAAGTCAGCTTCAGGACAAAATCCTATTCCCCTTTCCAACAAGACTTACTCACCTCTTAAGCTGCTTTCACGTGAATCTTATGACCTTGCTGCTAACAGCCCACTTAGATGTGATTTGTGATGCTCTTGGAAGCTTATTGTATAAAGTACACACACACACACACACACACACACACACACACACACACATGTCAATTCCTCCTAAGAAACAAGGATGTTGAGACTGGAGAGCAGAAGGATGAGAAAGAAGGAAGCTGCTCTGAAGAGTCTGTAGCAGCAAGTTAATGCATCGTGTGTGCTCAGTCGTGTCTGATTCTTTCTGACCCCATGAACTGTAGCCCACCAGGCTCCTCTGTTCATGGGATTTCCCAGGCAAGAATACTGGAGCGGGTTGCCATTTCCTCCTCCAGGAGATTTTCCCGACCCAGGGATCAAACCCACGTCTCCTGTGTCTCCTGCAAAGGCAGGTGGATTCTTTACCACTGTGCCACCTGGGAAACCAAATAATTAATTAATTATCTGCAATTATTGCATAACTGAGTTTTGAGAGTTTGTCCTTTAGCTAGTCGGGTGATGGTCTCCCAGAGAGGAAAGAAGGGAAATTATTCTTTTCCTATTTGCCAGAGAGGAAAGGGAAATAGGAGAAAGAAAATTGACTATCAAGAGATGACAATAGACAAATGACTAAAAGGCTGGAAAAAAAAAAAAAACCCTGAAAAACTATACAATGCAAACATTGGACTGACCAAGTAATTTCAAATGGCAAGGGCTTTATTTGGATGGATGTTTTCATCAATTTCAGTTCAGTTCAGTCACTCAGTCATGTCCGACTCTTTTTGACCCCATGGATTGCAGCATTCCAGGCCTCCCTGTCCATCACCAACTCCCAGAGTTTACTCAAACTCAAGTCCATCGAGTCAATGACACCATCCAACCATCTCATCCTCTGTCATCCCCTTCTCCTCCTGCCTTCAATTTCTCCCTCTTTTCCAAGGAGTCAGTTCTTCACATCAGGTGGCCAAAGTATTGGAGTTTCAGCTTCAGCATCAGTCCTTCCAATGAATATTCAGAACTGATTTCCTTTAGGACTGACTGATTGGATCTCCTTGTAGTCCAAGGGACTCTCAAGAGTCTGCTCCAATACCACAGTTCAAAAGCATCAATTCCTCAGTACTCAGCTTTCTTTATGGTCCAACTCTCACATCCATACATGACTCCTAGAAAAACCATAGCTTTGACTAGACGGACCTTTGTTGGCAAAGTAATGTCTCTGCTTTTTAATATGCTGTCTAGGTTGGTCATAGCTTTTCTTCCAAGGAGCACGTGTCTTTTAATTTTATGCAGTCACCATCTGCAGTGATTTTGGAGCTCCCCCCTAAAATTAATAAATTTTATATTTACATCTTATAATTTATATTTTATAAAAATATATTGAAAAATCTGCAGTGATTTTGGAGCCCCCTCAAACATAAATTCATCCATTTATTCACTCATTATTTCATACATTCAGCAAGCATTTCTGAGGAAGTTGACAACCCTACAGAAAGTTCTGTCCTAAGGACATTGTAAGACAGTGGTGATGGTGATGAAGGTGATGGTGATGAAGGTGATAATGATGGTGATGATGGAGGTGATGGCGATGATGGTGGTAAAGAAGATGAAGGTAACTATAAATACTGACGTCATACTAGCTATGTGCCAGACATTCTTCAAAGGATTTTGTTGAATTTTTTCATTTAATCTGCACATCAATTCCATGAGGGGATGATTATTTTTATCCCTATTTTGCATATTTAGGAATCTGAGACATAGAGGTGTGAGTCATCAGTTAAAGGTCATTCTGTTTTTATATAAACCTCCAAGAAAGCAGAGTAGTATATTGCGGTAGGTAACTTCTATGATGGCCCCGATGACCTCCACCTCTGATAGTCATGGTCTTGAGCAGACCCTTTCCCCAGGATAACTTTCTTGCAGCCGGTAGGATAACTGAATGTTGATTAGTCTCACTTCAGTCTTGCCAGTAGACTCTGTCCCCTGTGAATTTTGATGAAGCAAGTTGCCGCGTGCAGAAGGCCCACCTGATAAGACCTGGGGGTGGTCTCTGGTTCACAGTCAGCTAGAAACTGAGACCCTTAGTCCAATAGCCTGAAAGGTACTGGATCCTGTCAAAAGCCACATAAATGGACTGGAAGCTGATTCTTTCCTGGTTGAGACATTGGGCCTGGCTGACACCTTTACTGTAGCCTTCGAGAGCCTCTGACATGGAAGACTCAGCTAAGCCAGGCCATATTAGTGACCCTCAGAAACTGTGAGATTAAAAAAAAATACATTTAGTTTTAAACCACTAAGCTTGTGGTAGTTTGTCATGAATAAATAGGCATATAAATAATATGTGTACAATAAGGGGGCTTCCCTGGTGGCTCAGCAGTAAAGAATCTACCTGCAATGCAGGAGACGTGATCCTGCTCCCTGGGTCCGGAAGATCCCCTGGAGAAGTTAATGGCAACCCACTCCAGTATTCTTGCCTGGAAAATTCTATGGAAAGAGGGGTCTGGTGGGCTACAGTCCATGGGGTCACAAAAGAGTCTACTTAGAGACTAAACCACGACCATGTCTATAACACTTTTCAGGAGAGTTCCCTCCAAAAAGTCTAAAAGCAAAGGGAATACACATTAGGAGTGCAATTAATATCACTAGTGACAAAAATTAGAAATTAAACTAGTATTAAGATACAGAACAGAGAAGGCAATGGCACCCCGCTGCAGTACTCTTGCCTGGAAAATCCCATGGATGGAGGAGCCTGGTAGGCTGCAGTCCATGGGGTCGCTAAAAGTCGGACACGACTGAGTGACTTCACTTTCACTTTTCACTTTCCTGCATTGGAGAAGGAAATGGCAGCCCACTCCAGTGTTCTTGCCTGGAGAATCCCAGGGATGAGGGAGCCTAATGGGCTGCTGTCTACGGGGTCGCACAGAGTCGGACACGACTGAGGCGACTTAGCAGCAGCAGCAGCAAGATACAGAAATATTTTATAAATTGCCAGGAAAAGCATAGTGAATTATACAACCTGTTTTGCAGAGGGCTTGAGGAAGTGCTACCAGAGTATAGTCTTTAGGGAAGAAATTTTGCACCATGTATTAAAACTTAAACTGGACTTTCTCTTTAAAGTTTTTAAATTTTTAAAGTTTTTTTAAAATTTACCCAGCAATTCTGCTTGTAAAATTTTTATCTAAATAAACAATTAGATTTTTGTATAGAAATATACCAAGGTGCAGCTCACTGAATAGTTTTGATTATATAATTAAAAACAATCTAAAGTGGAAAACAATCCAAATATTTAGCAATTTGTTATTGAGTAAATGTTAGGACAACTCCAGACATAGAATTGTGTGCCTTCCTTTGCATGTTTAAGGTAGGAAAAAACTGAATAACATTGAAAAATAATTATGATTTATTAAATCACAAAGTATCTTATAAAGCAGACCTCACAGTAAATCTTTACTGTGTGAATTACATGTATATGTATGTAATATGCTCAGGGATGTGTATATGTAGCCTGAAAGTGAAAGTGTTAGTCGCTCAGTTGTGTCCAACTTTTTGCAACCCCATGGACTCTAGCCTGCCAGGCTCCTCTGTCCATGGAATTCTCCAGGCAAAAATACTGGAATGAGTAGCCAATCTCTTCTCTAAAGGATCTTTCCAACCCAGGGATCAAATCCCTGTCTCTTGCATTACAGGTGGATTCTTTACCATCTCAGTCACCGGGGAAGCCCACTCCAGGAACAAAGGACTGAAAGAATTTATATTAGGATGGTTAAAGACACTTACCTCACTGCCTCATTGCAGTGAGGCAAATCATCCATATATTATGGATGATTCTTATTTTCATATTTGTTCTTTTCTGCATTTTCCACACTTAAAATGATTATAGGTTGTTCTTGTAATTAGGAAAGAAGTAATGTATTATTGCTAACACTATAACTCACTTCATGATGCCAGACAGATGTGTTACTAAATGTTCATTTCTTTTTAATTTGTAGGCAGAAGACCCTGAAAAATACATTAAAGCAAGAAAACGCTGATAATATATTGTCTCTGGTAAGTAATGAAGTTAATCTTTCATTTTACTCTTGATAGTTAATTTGCTTCAGCTCGTACGTTGCCTTGCCAATGAGTCAGTGCCTCACCATGGCTGTTGGAAGCAAAATGATATTTTGATTATGTTGGCTGTTGATAAGAACTGCTGACCTATTAATTATAAAGGGTATAAAGTAATCAGAACCCATCCTATTCTAAAATATCGAGCACACAAATGATCTTGCAAACTTCCCAGAGAAGAAACAATCTACAGAAATATGGAGCCAATTTACTGTCCAAGAGAGTTTCCCAGAATAAATCATTTATTGGTCACTGAAGCTTCAAAGTGATTCCTGGATGAAATGAGCAACTGAATACAGATCAACCTTGAATGTATGTCTCAGGCTCTCACAGAATCTTGCATGATTAGACCATTCATAGTATTCATTCTTCAGCAGGAAACTCTTTGTTTCAATCAATCAATCAATTAAGGCTCTAGCAGATCAAAAACATGATTAATTAATGATTGCCTATAACACCCGTGACTCAGGGATAACTTGATTTTCTCAGGTTGTCTACCCATATGGAATGAATAGATCACAGTAGGGAGTTAAGTTGGTGACTATGGTGAGGGGCATGCAACGCTTTCTTTATCGCTGCTAAATTGGAGCAAACACTATACCCTGCACAAGAGTAACCAACCACGCTGTGTGAGTTCTGTATAAAACAGGATGGCCCAAATGAGGGCCACGCTGAGGAACAATACCTTATCTAGTGAGAACCAATACTGTCATGGGCTCGTCTGTGAAATATACACCAAAGGAAGAGGGAAAGTATTAAAGAACAGCTTGAACAGACTCTCGGAGATTTTTCAAGTCGGTAGTGAAATCCATGGGCCAAACACAGCTGATGCCCTCTAATGGGCCTTCAGTTCTGTATTATCATTTTTTATTTGTGTTACTTTGGTTGACTGCGTATTTTTGTGAGACTGATCTCACGTCCATTGTGCGGCTGAGACAGCGATGTGTTTCTCTGCTGTAACTTGAGTTATGGGCACAGAATGCAGGATTTAGGGATTCAGCCCCAGCAGACACCCTCGGCCCTCATCAGTGAGCCCGGGGACACTGCGATGCCCCCATTTTTCTCTTTGAATGACACCACTTCTCAGAATAACTGAGCAGTCCCCAGGGACATAAGATCAGGTGGCAGATCTCAATACCAGGTAAGGCAAGGCATGAGGTGGGGTTCACCATCCCAGTCGTCATGAAGGCTTACAGCATCACCTGATGATCTGATAAGAAGCACCTCGCTCCTGAGATGAGCAGAGTGAATGAGCAGAGGTGACAGACAGGCCGTGGGTGGTCCCTCTCCAGGCCGGGGCTTCTGCACGTCCTTCCTGCAATACCACCATGATTAAGGGCACCACCATGGCCAAACTCCGCTGTGCAACTTCAGGGCTTAGTCACCTGGAACATACTACATTCTCTCTGAGCTGATGTAGCTAAACACAAGCTGTGGCACCTGGGGCATACGGAAAGGGAACGTAGATCATACAAAGTATATGATTATTGTCACTAATATACATTTGTTGACATTCTGAAAACATTCGTGGGCCTTCTGCACACTCTGTAGGACATTGGAATAAATACTGGCTTGCTATTGGGTTGTGGATGGTGCAAGAATGGAACCTGGGAATTCGTAGCTGCTGTGTCACGGGCTCTGTGGAGTCCTGCCCTGAGTTAGCCCATAGGATTCTGCCAAGGTGAGTTTAGTAGATGTATCTTGAGGTGGTGGACGTATTTCCCTGGCATCTATTTGATGTGCCCTGTCTGTCTCCAGGTTTGGAGGGTATTGTCCATGAAATCTACACTCACCTGTTCTCTGCCCACCTCCTACAGCCTCAGGACTAGACTGGGTACCTCGTCAGGAATTGAAAGGAGTAGAAAGGTAAGGTATTTTTGTGATTCCTTTACTTCTAGCCGGCACTTAATGAGCAAAATCCAGGCTTGTCACATTTTAAGAAACTCGGGAATCAGAAGAGAGTTCAGTAGAATAAGGTGTCCTTTGGGAAGTGAACTGACTTAGAATCATTGAAAACTGTATTTTAAGAAGCTCGAATGGCCACCAATGGTCAATTAGGAGAGTGTGTGTGTCAGATGTATCCCAGAGCAACGGGCTCCCCGCCACTCAGCACACACACACCTGTCAACACGCTTGCCTGCCCAGGTTTGCACTCCCCATCTTATCTGTGTCTGGAGAGGCAGAGAGTGGCTGGTGGGCTTCCAGACACACTTGACTTCAGACTGAGGACTTTCTGGCACTTCCTGTGTGCTGTCATGACCTGCGTTGGCCTATGTGATGCCATGACCCTTGTCTAGCTTGTTATTATTGTTAGCTTACGGTGATCATACATCAGGGGGCAGCGGATCAGAGTTCAGGCCCTGGAGCTAGACTGCCCAGGTTCAAACCTGGCTCAGCTGTGACACCTTAAGCAAGTTACTTAAGGTGATCTGATCTCTCTCATCTGCAGTTTCCTCATTTATAAATTAGACATTACTGCTGTTGCTGTTCAGTTGCTCAGTCATGTCCAACTCTTTGGGACCCCATGGACTGCAGCACACCAGGCTTCCCTGTCCTTCACTATCTCCTGAAGTTTGTTCAAATTCATGTCCATTGAGTCCGTGATGCCATCCATCCATCTCATCCTCTGTTGCCCCCTTCTCCTCCCGCCTTCAATCTTTCCCAGCATCAGGGTCTTTTCCATTGAGTCAGCTCTTCACAACAGGTGCCCAAAGAATTGGGGCTTCAGCTTTAGCACCAGTCCTTCCAGTGAATATTCAGGGTTGATTTCCTTCAGGATTAGAGCTCATAATTGCTCCCATTTCATAGAGAGATGATTGGAAATAAGTTAATATATGTAATTTGACACAGTACTGTGCACATGATAAATTATGACTAAATATGAGCTTTTATTACTAGACCATGGGGTCAGAGAGAGAGTGAATAATGAAATACCCCTATAGCATCATATGTCAGGATTTGGTGTTTCAGCTAGCCATCAGTCACCTAAAGTCCTATCCATCTCCTTCCAAATAAAATCTACCCCTGGGTTCCATCTCACCAGAAGTATCAGCATGGTTCTGGAAAAGGATTAGCATGTCAAAAGGGAAGACCCAGTCTTATAATAATGTTCATTCACCTGCCTACTGAGAAAATAGTTCTCACGTGCTTTCCAGACTCAGGTCCTTAGCAAAAGCAGATGACGCAATGGAGATCACGGTTGGCAAGCCCTCCGCTGTCGTGAAGAGTCCATTGTGAGCCACCTTGACTCCTCCTGGAAAAAGCTAGAGAGCAAATTAAGTCCTTTCTGGGAGGAAATTCATAAAAATGTAAATCATGATTACTTCAGGGTGGAGCATCAAAACTGACTTTTATTTCCTCCTTTTCACCTGTCTGCATTTTATACATCTCTGTGAGAATGTATTCCTCTGACCCAGAGCATATTATACAAAGCGAAGTAAGTCAGAAAGAGAAAAGCAAACATCATATATCCACACATAGGTATGGAATCTAGAAGATACTGAGGAACCTATTTGCAGGGCAGCAGAGGAGACGCAAAGAGAACAGAATGTGGACGTGGCGGGGTAGAGAGGGGAGTGGAGGGGGGAGCCAATTCAGACAGTATCATGGAAACATACATCATCAAACTTGCTGTATAACACAGGGAGCTCAAACCCGGGGCTCGGTGACAACCTAGAGGGGTGGGGAGGGGGAGGAGGGAGGCTTAAGAGGGAGGGGACATATGGCTGATTCATGTTATATGAATATATGGCAGAAACTAGCGCTATGTTGTAAAGCAATTATCCTCCAATTAAAAATAAATAGATAAAAAGAATGTATTCCTTTGAAGAAAACTTGCCTGCCTATATGGGCTTCCCTGCTGGCTCAGATGGTAAAAAAAATCTGCCTGCAATGCAGCAGAGAAGATCCCCTGGATAAAGGAATGGCTACCCACTCTAGTATTCTTGCCTGGAGAATTCCACGGACAGAGGAGCCTGACGGGCTACAGTCTATGGGGTCCCAAAGAGTCAGACACAACTGAGAGACTAACACTTTTCAGTTCACTTCCTGCATATCTATAGTGGCAACTTTCTGAAAATGAAGTTTCTGACTCAGAAGTGCCCAGTCGATAATCTAAGAGCCCTATTTTGTGAAGATTTCAGGAAAGGGAGGCAAGACATAGGAGAAGCCCTAAAAGCAGGTTGGAGGCGGCAAACCCATGACCCAGGAGGCTGACATCCAGGTGTGAGCGCTGCTGGCGGGCAGACCACCACATTGCAGCTGCTCCTTCCTAACAGAGCCATGAGGATTTGCCTGTCTTCTCCCACTGCTGTGGGAGGGAAGAGAGGACCATATTACAGCGTTCCTACAGCAAGGCTGGGCTTCCCAGGCAGCTCATTGGTAAAGAATCTGCTGTCAGTGCAGGAGCCGAAGGAAACATGAGTTCCATCCCTGGGCGGGGAAGATCCCCTGGAGCAGGAAATGGCAACGCACTCCAGTACTTTTGCCTGGAGAATCCCATGGACAGAGAAGCCTGGGGGCTACAGTCCTTGGGGTCACAGGGTCAGACACGACCAAACAGCCTACACACACAGCAATGCTGCCAGCCCCAACTGGTCCCTGCAGGCAAATCTGGCCTCTAAGCCAGTTGCCCCCTCTACCCCAGCAGCCAGAGATCTTGGTACAGGAGCTTTAACACCCCCAGGACTCAGACACAAGGAGAAACTGGTTCTCATCACTGCAGTGCTACCAAAGTCAGGCTGGCACCGATCCTGCACCTCAGCCTGAAGCTCAGTCCTCCTGCCATTACATCAAGGGTTTTGTTCCTGGGTCCTATTTTCTGCACCTGTGACCCTCTGGGACAAGTGAAAGTCACTCAGTTGTGTCCGACCCTTTGAAACCCCATGGACTATACAGTCCATGGCATTCTCCAGGCCAGAATACTGGATTGGGTAGCCTTTGCCTTCTCCCGGGGATCTTCCCGACCCAGGGATTGAACCCAGGTCTCCCGCATTGCAGGTGGATTCTTTACCAGCTAAGGCACAAGAGAAGAAGCCCTTGTGGCTAGCATTCTCCCTTTTCTCAGCATTGGAGACCTGCTCCCGGATCTCAGGTCTGACGGGCTGCCTCGACGGGAGTGAATGGACTTCTCTGGCGATCTCCATGTGCTGTGCTGAGTCTCTAACAACATTCCTAGCACAAGCAAGCCTGAATTTTTCAAAGTAGTTTCATTGCTCTTTTGAGTTTTGAGATGCCTTAGAATAATTGATTGGACTTCCAGAAATTTTCAATATTTATCATCCTTATGCAACCAAATTATAAGGATGAGAGTCAATGGTATGCTTGAAGCTTATCTCAAGAGTGATTATTGCAATCAATTTTATTGAGGTTCACTTCCATACCAATAAAACACACTCATTTAACGTGTACAGCTCAACGAGTTTTGACGAATGTATTCACCACTTCCAAGATATGGAATATTTTTTTAATCACCCCACAATTCCCCTCTTACCCCTTTGCAGCCAATTCTTCCTACTTCTAAGAGAGGGCAACAGCTGCCATGCTTCCTGTGACTATCCTTTCACCTCTTTTTAGAATGCCGCAGAAACGGAGCCATACACCACGTCCTTTCCAAGGCTTGCCCTCTGTTGTTCATCAGAGGGTTCTTGAGGGTCGTCATTTTGTTACCTAAGTGTAGCAGTGGTCCCTTCCTTTTTGTGGATGAGCAGGAGTTCCGTATTCCCATGCGCAGATGCAGCCCCATCTGTCCGTCCCTTCCCCTGGCCACTTCCACTTCTTGCTAATTTTCAATTAAAATGAAGCAACTGCTCAAGTCTTTCTGTGGACATATGTTTTCATTTCTCTTGGGTAAGTACTGGGGGTGGAATTCCTGGATGATACAGTAAATATACTTAAATGTAGGAGAAACTGCTGAAATGTTTTCCAAAAATGGATACGCCACGGCACTCTTTCTCTGGCTGTCACATGTCTTTGTTTTCATGGGTTTCACAGCTTGTCACCACTTGGGTTGCCAGTCTTTTATATTTTGGTTATCTAGTGGTTTTAGTTTTCATTATTGTGATGTCTAGTGATGTTGAGTATCTCCTTACATGGGTGTGCTCACTGGCCACATATATATAATATATAATACATAACACATGATACAGAATATGGAATATTTCTTCTTTTGTGAAGTGTCTGTATAAATCTTGTGGCCTTTAAAAAAGTCTCCTTATTGAAGTATGACTGGCCTATAAGTACTTGTAGGTATTTAACGTCTACAACGTGAAGAGCTTGGAGACACACCTGTGGAACCATCCCCACAGCCAATGCCATAAATACTTCTGGCACCTGCAAAACTCGCCTCCTGCCTTGTGAATTGTTTTTCTTTTTTTGTAGCAAATATTTAAGTAACAATATAGTATTGTTGTTCGGTGGCTCAGTCGTGTCCGATTCTTTGAGACCCCGTGGACTGCAGCACACCAGGCCGCCCCGGCCACTCTCTCCTGGAGTTTGCTCAGACTCATGTCCATTGAGTCAATGATTCCATCCAACCTCTAAAAACAACACTGGTGCCATTTGAACCAGAAATCTCACTTCTAGGCGTGGATCCAAAGGAACTGAAATGAGGACCTCAAAGACAGACCTGCGTCTCCATGTGCATTATAGCACTGTTCATAACAGGCAAGACGTGGAAGCAACCTACATGCTTACTGACAAATGAACGGTCATAAAAGGTGGCGTTTATATACAATGGAGCTTCCCTAGAGGCTCAGTTGGTAAAGAGTCTGCCTGCCAGTCAAGAGTCTACCCTGGGTTGGGAAGATCCCCTGGAGAAAGGAAACGCTACCCACTCCAGTATTCTGGCCTGGAGAATTCCATGGACTGTATGGGGTTGCAAAGAGGCGGGCACGACTGAGAGACTTTCCCTTTCATTTTCAGAGTTAATTTACACTGTTTGTTAGTTTCTGCTGTACAGCAAAGTGACTCAGTTATGTATATATATATTCTTTTTCATGTTCTGTTCTATTATGGTTTATCCCCCACCACTCTTGACTGTAACAATTTCTGCTGTGGTGTTTACCTACTGGTGGCTTCCTTTTCCATCATCCATTCTACGGTATGAATCAGAATTCCAGTATAAGAATAAGCTGGCCCTGGGACTTTCTTGTTGGTCCAGTGATTGGGATGCTGAGCTCTCAATGCAAGGGGCACAGGTTCGATCCCTGGTCGGAGAACTAAGGTCCCACATGCTGCACGGGACAGTGGGGGAAAAGGGAGAATGCTACTGACCCTTTTCCGCCATTTATTTATATTAACACAGATATTTATTTTACCCTATAGCTTTATATTCTTTACCCTCATTATTTACTTTCTTCCTCAAATTGTTTCCATTTCGGTCGCTGTGATATAGGAACTCGTTCTTTAATAAATTCTTCAAAAGAGCTTCAGGAAGGTGTGGAATTCCTTACCTCTTATATGTTGACACCTGTTTTCCAATGGTCTTCATGCTTTTTTAAAATGCTGCTTTATCTTTACCTTCCTTTATGGTCCCTTTTGAAGAATCAGATGACAGTCTAATTCTTTTATCTTTGTAAACTATTTGATCTTTGCTTGAGGCCTTGAGAAATTTTTTTTCCCCATCTTTGAAATCAAGTTTTACTCAGATGTGTCTCTGAGTTGATCATTCAGAGTTCCTGCTCCCAGATACCTAATAAGTCCTTCTAAGGTATAGGTTAATCTTTTTTCTCAAAGATTTTCTTGGGTTATAGTTTTTAAAATTATCTTATTGTCCTGTTTTCTTCCTTGTTAGAAAGTGAAAGTGTTGGTCAGTCAGTCGTGTCTGACTCTTTGTGACCCCATGGACTGTAGCCGCCAGGCTCCTCTGTCCATGGGATTCTCCAGGCAAGAATTCTGGAGTGGGTTGCCATTCCCTTCTCCAGGGGATATTCCCAAACCCAGGGATTGAACCCGGGTCTCCTGCATTGCTAGTGTATTCTTTACCATCTGGGCCACCAGAGAAGCTCCTTGGGAAGGCCCTTTCTCCCTTGGGTACCCCCCAAATAAAACTGTTTTTCCTACTCTGCCTGTTTTGCATTCCCACTACTTTATTCTGGTGATTATTTTTTACCTCATTTTTTTTAAGTTTTATTTTATTTTTAAACTTTACAATATTGTATTGGTTCTGACATATATCGAAATGAATCCGCCACAGGCATACACGTGTTCCCCATCCTGAACCCCCTTCCCTCCTCCCTCCCCATACCATCCCTCTGGGTCGTCCCAGTGCACCAGCCCCAAGCATCCAGTATTGTGCATCGAACCTGGACTGGCGACTCATTTCATATATGATATTATACATATTTCAATGCCATTCTCCCAAATCATCTCATCCTTTCCCTCTCCCACAGAGTCCAAAGACTGTTCTATACATCAATGTCTTCTTGTTTTCCTTCAACAATTCACATTAAATTTTTATTTGAGTCTGCATCTTGTAACTTATTAAAGTCTGAGATAATTTTGTCTTTTCTTTCATTTCTTTCCTAAGTTCAATGAACTCCTTTTGTTTCTTCCTGGCATTTTTAGTTTGTTCATTTCTGTCGGTAATTTTTGGAGTTCTCGTCAAGGTTCTTTTTCATATCCTCAAATGCTTGTTGGAATACCTGCCATTTTACCTGGAGTGCTATCTTATAGTTTTTGGCTTTATGACTATTTGCCAGGGTGGGGTAGTTTGCTTCAGCTGATACATGTTGAATTTAGTTTGGGTGGGATTTTTGGCTATAACTTGTGGTGACGTGTTAAACTTTCATTGTTCATTTTTGTAGGATTGAAGTAATTTACGTAATTCCTAGTTTAACAGTACCTAGTTCTTTCAGTAAAGCAGAGTTCAGGTACTCTAATGGATTTTTTTTTTTTTTTTGGTATGAATATGTGTGGTGGGGTAGAAAGGTAGTGTTTCTTCTGATTTTGTAGGGGTTTGTTGAGCTGGAACTTAGACTTCCCCCCTTTGCTTTTCCCCTTCCACTGTATCACCAGTGTCCTGTCTCACCCCCTTCCTGCGTTTTCATCCCTCCCCTGGAAGTTATTCATTTTGAAGATCCCCCTTTCGGTGTGTGCACTGAGTCCCTTCTGTAACCAGGACACTTTTCAGTAGACTCAGGTGGGCTAAATCTTTCCTGGCAGTGGTTGTGGGTCATTGGTCCAGGGTCAGCTCCCTCTTGTCTTGCCCCTGTCCCTGTAATTGGGCTGTTTGCTTCTCACAAAGCCTGAAGCAGAGTGTGCATGGGGATGGAACACAAGAGGCTGATCCCCAGAATTTAGCATCCTCTCCCTTCATGGTGTAGCTGTCTTGAAGTTTAGGCATTTTCTGTTATGCTGAGAGTATAGGTTTTGTGTACTACTTTCTTTTCTTGATGTTCTTCCTTGGATCTGGAGAAAAATTGGAGGGATGGAGACTTAGGCTATTGCCATGGTCTTCAGCTATTCAGGCACCATTTACTTTTACTATTTACTTCTATTATTTTTACTATTATTATTATGGCCATGCTCCATGTGGGATCTTAGATTCCCAACCAGAGATTAAACCTGTGCCCTTTGCACTGGAAGCATGGAGTCTTAACCACTGGACCATTAGGAAATTCCCTTTATTATTTTCTTAATTGTACTTATTTTTGCTTACATTTCTCTTCTCTCTCTTTTTTACCTTTTATAATTTTAAATATTCCATTTTTATTTTTAGATCTTTCTACTTAGCTACAAATTTCTTATAAACACTTTATGTTGTTTTCATTTTCATTTATTCAAATTATTTCCTTGTGTTTTCCTTTAAAGAAAAAAAAACATAGGCATTTTAAAGTATCTTGTTCAATTTCCAAACACTGGAGGGATTTGTCAAATATATTCTTATTCTATTTTAATTCCATATGATCCAGACATACTTTTGTTTGATTTAATTTGTCTAAAGGTTATTGAGAAGTGTTTTACATCCTGAATCATGATCTATTTTGGTGAATATTTCATGTACAGTTGATGTTATGTGTATCTGGCCTCTGTGAGATGGATGTACCATAAATTCCAGTTAGATCAGCTTGTTGACAGTGCCATTCAAATGTTCTAGACTCTTCAGAGTTTTCTATGTATTTTTATATCCATTACCCAGAGATAAGAAGTGATGGAGTTTCAACTGCAGTGGTAGATTCATGTATTTCTGTTTTCAGTTCTCTCAGAGTTTGCTTTGTGTAATTTGAAGTTCTCTTATGTTCATATACATTTAGGATACTTGTGTCCTCTTAATGGATGTTCGCATGTCTCACTATGTAATGTCTTTCTTTGCCCATGGATATCTCTTTGTTCTAAAGTCCGCTTTGCGTGATATAATCATTACCACTCCAACTGTCTTATAATGAGTGTTTGCCCAGCATCTTCTCCATCTTTTTTAACTTCTAACTTAACTGTATCTTTATATTTAAAGCATGTCTTGTAGAAGACCTGTAATTGATCCTGCTTTTTTATTAATCTAACTTCTCTGCCTTCTGGTTTTTAAATGGAGCATTTGGATCCACGTGCAAAGCTAATAATGTTAAATTTAAAACTACCATCTGTGTGTTCTCTGTCCTTATTTTCCCCTTTGTCTTGTCTAATCTTGGATTAAGTCTATTTTATTGCCACTATTGGCATATTAGCTATACTTCTTTTTTTTTAAGTGATTGATTGTTCTGTAGTTTGGGCTTCCCTGTGTCTCAGCTGGTAAAGAATCTGTCTGCGAGGAAGAATACCCGGCTTCAATCCCTGGGTCAGGAAGCTCCCCTGGAGCGGGGGCATGGCACCTCACTCCAGTATTCTTGCCTGGAGAATCCCATGGACAGAAGAGCCTGGTGGGCTATAGTCGACAGAGTCACAGAGTCGGACACGACTAAAGAGACTTAATATGCATAAAGGTATACTTCAATTTCCTCCCACCCACCTTCTAGGCTATCTTTTGAAACATTTTATTTCTGTGTAAACTGCACAAAATATTATTATCATTTTCTTGAAACAGTTATCTTTCAAAATATCTTTGGAAAAGGAAGACAGTTTTAAAAATATTTTTGCAATTACTGGATATTTACAATATTTTGTATTCTTCATATCTTTATGTAGACCCATCACTCCATCTAATTTCAGTTTTATTCCATCTGAAGAATTTCAGATTTGATTTTTTATTCCACAGAGAGCTGAAGCACTACCTGATCTCATGCTTCTTCCGACGTCAGCTTCACAGTGTTTAAACCAGAGCCTAGAGTGCTCTCCAAATTTGGAATTAATCAGCTCTTAGAATCTCTCCCCTTTACTGCTTCTTCTACTTGTTAGATCTTCTCTGATAGCCCTTTTTCTAAACTTCCGCACTAGATTCTAAGGTGAAATTCCCAGGTCCTGTACCCTATAGGACTGAAGAATTAATTTATCCAAATTCTGAAAGTACTGTTTCCTGACAGCTCAGTCTCATTCTCTGAAAGTTTCCCTCAGATGAAGATAGTCCCTCCACTTCAGGTCACAGTGTCTTACTAGGGACAGTTCACGTCCAATGATGACTGTACCCCACCAGCCCTTCTGTCCATGGAATTCTCCAGGCAAGAATGCTGGAGTGAGTTGCCATTCCCTTCTCCAGTGGATCTTCCTGATCAGGGATTGAACCTGGGTCTCCTGCATTATAGGCAGATGCTTTACCATCTGAGCTACCAGGGAAGCTCACCTCCCATCTTTTCTTTAGGGCAAGTTTTCTGTAGAACAATTTCCATTTCAGACTTACCATGGAATCTACTGAGGTCATTTTGCACTGGATGCTTGATCCACTTCTGCAACTGCCATTCCTGCATCCATCATTCCCCCGTGGATGTTGATCTTCAAGGCATCATTTCAGTTCAGTTGCTCAGTCGTGTCTGACTCTTTGCAGTCCCATAGACTGCAGGCTTCCCTGTCCATCACCAACTCTGGAGCTTGTTCAAACTCATGTTCATCGAGTCAGTGATGGCATCCAACCATCTCATCCTCTGTCATCCCCTTCTCCTCCTGCCTTCAATTTTTCACAGCATCAGGGTGTTTTGCAATGAGTCAGTTCTTCACATCAGGTGGACAAAGTATTGGAGCTTCAGCTTCAGCACCAGTCCTTCCAATGAATATTCAAGACTGATTTCCTTTACGATGGACTGTTTTGATCTCCTTGCAGTCCAGGGACGCTCAAGAGTCTTCCCAACACCACAGCTCAAAAGCATCAATTCTTTGGTGCTCAGCCTTCTTTATGGTCCAACTCTCATATCCATACATGACTACTGGAAAAGCCATAGCTTTGACTAGAAAGACCTTTGTCAGCAAAGTAATGTTTCTGCTTTTTAACATGTTGTTTAGGTTGGTCATAGCTTTTCTCCCAAGGAACAAGCAGCTTTTTATTTCATGGCTGCAGTCACCATCTGCAGTGATTTTGGAGCCTAAGAAAATTAAATCTGTCACTGTTTCCATTGTTTCCGCATCTATTTGCCATGAAGCGATGGGACCAGATACCATGATATCACTTCATTTTTTGAATATTGAGTCTTAAGCCAGCTTTTTCACACTCCTCTTTCACTTTCATCAAGAGGCTCTTCAGTTCTTCTCTTTCTGCCATAATGGTGGTGTCATCTGCATATCTGAGGTCATTGGCATAACCCAGTGAATTTCTTCCATTAAATCTGTGTCTCATGGTCAGTCTCATAGATTACCTGAGCTGTGATATCTAATGCCAGGAGTAGTCTGATGAAATAGATTCCAAGATGAATTTGGGAGCCGATCCCCTGCTGGTGGGCTGCCGGCAAGCATGATGTGAATGACAGACAGAGGACAGGGAGCCGGTGATCTGCAGTCATCAACGTGCAGTTACTGAAACTTTCATTGGTGATGAAATGGGATGAGAAGAGAGGAAGGAAGTGCACTGGCTGGTGCGAGATACGACTTCTCAGTTGCTGGAGAGGCAAGGGGGTAAGAGCAATTACAAGGGTCATCAAATCAGATGATGAATGCACAGCAGAAAAACAATAAAAGGCTGAGGTTGTTAGCATCCATTAGAGGCTCAGTGTGAAAAGCAGAAGACTTTTTAGTTATCATATTTATATTGTAAAAAGGATCTCATCTCCTGCAGCCAAAGGACAGAAAGTAAATTGTGTTATCAGGCCCGGAACTTAATTATAAGATGAGTAGAACTCCAGAGAATCTTAATTCTCAACTTCAGCAGTAATGCATGGCCAAAGTCAATGCTGTGACTGAGAATAGTGGGACCCTGAGACTTGGGGTAAGGAAATATGGAAGTAGGCAATGGAAAATCTAAATCCTAAACCCTCTGGGTGTTTGTACATGTGGCTTCAATCATGTCCGGCTCTTTGCAACCCCATGGACTGTAGCCCACCAGACTCCTCTGTCCCTGGTATTCTCCAGGCAAGAATACTGGAGTGGGTTGCCATTTCCTCTCCAGGGTAATCTTCCTGATCCAGGGATTGAACCCATGTCTTCTGCACTGCAGGCGGATTCTTTACCACTGAGCCACCTGGGAAGCCAAATCCTCCCAGTTGACTGATGTTCCGTATTTATGCAAAGATGATGTAGAGGATTTCTGCCTTGCAAAAATACATTAGCTGTCTGTTCACTCCCCACTCCTGGTGTGACACACATTTCCCCTCCTGGCCACTAGACCAATAGCAAGGCATGGAACAAAGCATAACCTGGATGGAAAAGTTCTGGGTCTGCCAAGAAAAAAAGGAGCGGTATTCTGAATGAGCTGTAGAAATTAGTCAGCAGGTGCCAGGGGAGTATGTACAGGACAGGGTCCTGAGGTCACCAACTCAAGGCCGAGAGTATAGGATGAGACAAGCAGAGTTTATTCACATGGGAGAATTCTACCATGACAGAGGGTTTAGTATCCTGGGAGCACCTCAAAGAGGAAGGGCTAACAAGTTAATGAGAACGCTCTTAGAAGCTTTCCCTGAGATGTTACAGAAACCTGAATGAACTTTTTGGTCAACCCACTATGATGAACGGGGCTCCCCTGGTGGCTCAGTGCTAACAAATCTGCCTGCAATGAAGGAGACTTGGGTTCGATCCCTGGGTTGGGAAGATCCCCTGGAGGAGGAAATGGCAACCCACTCCAATATTCTTGCCTGGAGAATCCCATGGACAGAGGAGCCTGACTGGCTACTGTCCCAGGGGTCTGAAAGAGTCAGACACAACTGAGCAACTAAACAACAAAACAAGTATAATGAACACTGCTGTAAATTACATGTGAAATTCATTAATAGAGTTAAATCCTAAGAGTTTTCATCACAAGGAAGATTTTTTTTCTTTTATTTTGAAGTTATCTGAGATAATTATGGATGTTTACTAAACATTTTGTGGCAATTATTTCCTAATATATATGCATCAAATCGTTATGCTGTACACCTTCAACTTAGTGCTCTATATCAGTTATAGCTCAGTAAAGCTGGGAGGAAAAATTCTTAAAGATGACAATGTTGCATGAAAGGAAATAATATATTTTTTAAATTTCAATTAAATAATAACATATTCTAAAATTAATGTAAAGCTAGACACACCTTTCAATTACAATTATGCTTGAAAATACTACATGGGAAAACAAAGATTGCAAGAAAATGAACCAGGAGAATTGTAGGTAACATTTGCTTTTTATTTTCTCTTATATTCTTTGTGTATTTAAAGAATTCTGGTAAATTAAATCTATCTTAATACTTGAATCCTTTGTTTTAGTTTCAAAATTCTGTATTTTGAAGATGGTTCTCTTGTAAAACACTCTTAAAAATGAAATATTTTTCTTCTTTTTGTTTCTTTTAAGAGAAATGGCACTAGTCCTATGGAATATAACCAGAGATTTCAGATGAGGCTAAAGGATACGCACACAGCCCTGAATCCCTTGTTCTAGTGCTGAGATCCCATCATTCTTCAAGGGCTCTATGGCAGTAGATTATTCAAATCCCATCAGAGGGCTTGCATCAGGGCTGAGGTAGTACTTTGATAGATTCAGAACAGTGAGGTTGGGTGACCTACATTAAAGAAGGGAAAAAGAAATCTAACTATACCCAAGACTGAGGCAACATCTAATGCCTCCTAAAGAAACTAGAAGATGTGGTCTATAGCAAATACTTAGAGCAAGAATCACTGCAATTTGAAATGACCTCCTTGGCCAATCCCTTGAATTTTAATTAGTTTTTACAAAATGACTTGTTCAAAGGAAGAGATCAGAAGGTATTTCCTAGAAAATACACTGATTTCATTGCCATATGATAAAATGTTTTTTGTAAAAAGATTTTTTTATGAAAAATTCTCTTTATAAAAATAAAAATATTTTTACTGCTGCTTCCAATTCATCTACAAATAATGAAAGGTCTATCATTTGATAATTGGGAGATTTCATACATTTCACACTGAGCTCTGTGTCTTTATGTGCTGGGTTCTAACGTGTAAATAAGCTTCAAGGGCAAGTGAACATTCCAGGAGGAGAAAATAACAGGAGCAAACATTTCTATTGAAATCCCCAGCTACTGAACTCAATCCTCCCCACTTCAAATGCTACCTTGCACGGTGAATATGACCATCATCTTGTTTTTTGCCAAAGTAACCGATTCATTCTGTAGGGTAGAGGCCAAGTTTTGTTCTTCTATAGGCTTCCCTAGAAGCAGAGTTTGAGAAAAGGATTCTTCTCCTTGTGATTTGTTGAAGAAGTTCCCTCAGGAGAGGCAGTGAGGGGAGCATGGTGGGGCAAGGTGAACAGCTTAGCAAGCTCATGTGATCTCAGCAGGACACCAGCTGGAAGCAGAGCTGGGGGAGGTGAGTGGAACCCACCAGGTACTTACTCCTTCTCACTGTTGCTATGGAAACCCGAGCCATGATGGGGAAGAGGAAATGTTTCATTCAGTTCTTGGGCATCATTTACTTGCACTCAATCCAAGGTCAACATAACTGGTCACTCTTGTTAAGAATGAGGTCAATACCAGGGACAAACAAGATGAAGTAGAAAAGACCATGGGCAGGAAATCAAAAGAATTTTCTGAATTCTGGTTCAAAATCCTGATACCGCCTTGTGGAGTTTCTTTGTTTCTGTTTTTTTTGGCCCATGCGACATGGTTTTCAGGATCTCAGTTCCCCCTACCAGGAACTGAACCGGGGCCAAGGCAGTGAATACACGGAGGCCACCAAGGGACTCACTAAACAACTTTGTTCTTGGTATTCAGATTCTACTCTGGAAAAGATGAAAGAGTCGATCATCTGAGTCATTTATTGTAAAGCTAAAAATATATGAAAGCTGTTTTTTTGCTTTAATTCATCTAAGAGTTGTCCAAAACGGGCACGGTGTGGCTGAGAAATACACACCTGTCTGACTTGTCTGAACTCAGTTTTCAGCGCCTCCCCACAGTGCCTGGAATAACCCTCCCCGATAAGAAACTGGTCCCCGGAGAGGTCCAGCCCCGGCTGATCCAGGGTATTCGAAGGAGAGACGGCTAGGCGACCTATTTAAATGTTAATTAGAGATAATAAAGAGTAATAAAATGAGGATAGCTCAGTAGGAAAATTCAGTGGAGAAAAGAAGCTGAGTGGCTTGGTTTACGCGGAAAATCAATATAACCCGTGACACCAGGTTAGCTCTGACCACGGAGGCCGCAGGCGCCCTCTCGAATAGCGGAAGGTGCCCCACCTTAGACACCTTCTCGAGTGGGTCTTAGAAGCCCAGGCAAATAAATGGTCGCAGAGGATATCCACGCTCCAGATGGACACTCAGCTGGAAGTTAAAGGGAAGAATGACATGGGGAGACCAAGCGTTGGTGAGCAAGGCCCATAGCTTTATTTTCAACAGGGGCTTTTATACCCTAAGTTACACATAGAGGATAATAGGGGATGCAAAATCAGCAGTCTTTGATGCTTATCAAAAACCAGGGTTTCTTTCCTGCAGATTTATCGTATACAAATGGTTTAGGTGATTTACATCATCTTCTGGCCAGAGGCCTATTAACATTTTATGACTCTTGACAAGGACTTATCAACAAAGACTTATTTTCTCTAAGAGTAATTATTTTAAGGTTTGGCGCCATCTTCCGAAGATAAGATTACGTTCCTATAGGGTGGATGTGTAATGGGTTTACAAAGGAAAGAATTTACTACCTTAAGGGTCTAAAGTTACTAACACTAAGGCCACTACTTATTTTTTCTACATACCAACTATATTAATTAATGCACATTCAAGGATACAATTCAGGGGATGTGAAAACTTGGCAACAAACTTTGGCTCATCAATGAAATCTTTTACTAGTTTTATTCTGACAGTTTCTAATTCTCTGAGAGGCTCTAAGCTATTTGAATATCCTAAGCTTCCCGTGCCTCTGGAGGCTGGGAGACTGTAAACAATCGTATGCATAGCTGTAGGTGTCCGGGTAAACTTGTCAGGCGAGTTAGAGAGCCATCTGAGGGGTTTGGATTTAAACACTCCTAATTGCCCAGGAACTTTATTAATTGGAGCTATAAGTTAACTCTTTGACAGAGAGAGTGAGATGGTGGTGGGGGACAGCCCCCAGTAAAGTCAGAGGCGAGAGCACAAAGCAATAAAGTAGGCAGACTCTGGTTTTTGGGGGGTAGATGCTCGAGAATATCCGGGGGCACTCCCGAGGCTCGATCCCGCCTTTGCGTATGCCGAGCCCCCTTCCTCATGACCTTTGTCACGAGTGGAATGTCTCTCGCCGGCTCCCGGCAGGAGGGGTCTAGTGCGCCTGGTTCCATTCATCCCTGGGTATATTTGCTAATCATCCAGAACATAATAGCGGAGAAGGCGATGGCACCCCACTGCAGTACTCCTGCCTGGAAAATCCCATGGATGGAGGACCCTGGTGGGATGCAGTCCATGAGGTCGGGAAGAGTTGGACACAAATGAGCGACTTCACTTTCACTTTTCCCTTTCATGCATTGGAGAAGGAAATGGCAACCCACTCCAGTATTCTTGCCTGGTGAATCCCAGGGACGGGGGAGCCTGGTGGCCTGCCGTCTGTGGGGTTGCACAGAGTCGGACACAACTGACAAGACTTAGCAGCAGCAGAACATAATAGAAATCTCAGAGGCAGGCACTCGGACTTCATCCCTGGACGTGATGACTTTTCACGGAGGGAGTGAAGTCATAGCTTCAACACATAATGTCTGAGTCTGTTGGGTGGTTTGGGAAGATCAGAGAAAAAGAAACAGTAAGGCTCCTTATAAGCAAGTCATGCCAGCAAGAAGTCCGATGGCTCGTTCTGAGGCCTATCCAGCCAAGTACCTGGGAAGGATGACTGCATGGAGAGAGAAAAAGTCTCCTGGGAGGGGCCTTCTTCCTTGACAAGTACCCACCTTGGGCACCACGACCACCATCTAGCATAATCCTAAGGACCTGAGCCAGAGTCAGGGAGGCGTTTACTGTGTTTTAGGTGTGAGAATCATGGAAAAAGATCAGGAGTGGCTGTTATCAGCTGTGGACAGAGAGTTACACCACAGAGGGGGCCACCCCAGGCCATGTGCATGCAAAAAGCTCTTTGGGGGAAACCATTCAAGTTTTCAACCTCCTCTACCTCCAGGTCCATAGGGGAAATAACCCCACCCCCTTCCTCTAAGGCACAGGGCCCTTCTCAGAGGGTGTGTGTGTGTGTGTGTCACTCAGTCGTGTCCAACTCTTTGTGACCCCATGGACTGTAGCTCACCAGGCTTCTCTGCCCGTGGAATTCTCCAGGCAAGCATACTAGAGTGGGTATCCATTCCCTTCTCCAGGGGATCTTCCTGACCCAGGCCTCCAACCCAGGCCTCCCGCATTGTAGGCAGATTCTTTACCATCTGAGCCACCAGGGAGGCCCTCTCTCAGAGCAAACCTTGCTCTTCCTGCTCTAGATGAGACTGCCCTGAGGATGCTAGACCAGGGCACACCGGTGGAACTCCTCCGTTGCACACGTGACCCATGTGGATCTTAAAGGAAATGCTGTAGGGAACACCAGAACCCCGCGGTCACCAGAAACAGCCCCCCACCAGACCCCCCACTCACTTTCCATGAGGGTTCTCAGAAATCCTTCTCTCCTCTCCCTGGAGAAGAGAACGACTGGGTCTTCATTAAAGGAATATGATTCTCGTCCACATTTCTCCAGAGTGGACCAAGTATTTTTTATTCATGACTCACATTAAATACACATTAAGTGCCTACCATATAATGCATTAATATATATTAATCTCATTTAATACTTCAGGTTTGGGAGTTAAGGGAAGGATGGAGAGGATATTTAAATGAGGGCCAAAGCTAAGGAAGACAAAGCACATTCCATCACTGACGTGATGAGGCCCAAGGATCCAAAATATTGTACATTTACACAAAAATGCCCTGTGGTGGAGGCTTTCACCAGCATAGTCAACACATACTGGTAAAACACCTCTTTTATATTACACAGCATATTATATAGGTGTGTTGCTATTATCAACAGTTGAGTTGTTAAAGAAAAAGAATATAAGCATTTGAAAGTGTCCAGAAGGAAGCAAAGTGTCTTAAAATGATAGTCAGCCTTCTTTTCAATATAGGACTGACCTCGAGGATACATTCACAAGCCCAAATCTACACTGAATCCAATTCTCAGTTTTTTCTGCCCTTCTTCATGAATTCTAACAAAGAAATAGCTAACAGCAAAATCATATGTTGGTTTAATTAGTTAATTAATTTATTTTTTTGCTGAAAGCTTCTCCCTTCCTTTCCACTTGGCAGTCATCAGAAGAATCTAATTAATAGAATAAAATCACATTTCATCAGTTCGAGGACTTCTCAGGACTCCAAACCACCATCATAAACATAAACTCCCAGGGGCTTCCCTGGTGGTCTAGTGACTAAGACTCCGAGCTCACAATGCAGGGGGCCAGGAGTTCGACCCCTGGTCAGGGAACGAGATCCCACGTGCCACACCTAAGACTCAGTGCAGCCAAATAAATATTTAAAACAATAAAAATAAACTCCCAGAGCTGAAGCAAGTGCAGAGGGCAAGAAAGATACTCCTTTTTTTTTTTTCCCCCCCTGGTTCCTACTTCTGGATTCCTGTCTCTCCTTCCCTCTCCTGGATTTTTTTTTTCTGGCTCCCAACAAAGCCTACTTCTCTCCCCATCAATCAAGTTCTGATGGTCTCTCCATGCTTCAGCTGAAATCTCTCCTTTTTCATGGAGTTTTCCCTGATCCTTATCAACCTAGACTGTCCCCTTTTCTGAAATCCTGTGAGGCGTGATTCAGCCTCTGCTTCCATAATTCTCCCCATGCTTTTTCTGCTTTAGTGAAGATTTGCATGCCACTAACAATTATAAACTGAAGGGCTTTATCAACCTTCAAGGTCCTGAATGCATGGCTAGGCACTTAGTACCTGTTACACCCTTCTTGGTTGGACTCAGGCTCATTGTCTGCTCACCAGTCTTTCTTCTTTCTGCAAATATTCACTGACCACCGGGCCCTTCTCTAAAGCATAAGATCAGCTGTGGCATGGCTAGGGCATCCTTCACTCACAGGAGGAGACTGTGCTCATTTCTGGGCTTTTGCAGAGCGGTAAGAGTGCCTCTTTCCCAGCTCCTGGTATCTGTTCTGCTTCTCCGTCTTAGCCTTCGGAGACCCTGGGGGTCCAATGGACAGCCGTCTGAAAAGGCTGACAAATAAGCCCGGTGAGGCCCCAAAGGACCTTGGGGAGGTGCAGGCAGAGGAGCTGAGGTGGGATAACGATGCCACCACCACTCCCAGGGGGTGGTAACCTCAGAGGAGGAGAGGAAGTGGGATGTCTGGACAGCAGATAATGGGCTGACAGTGCAAACTGTCTCCACGTTCGTCAGCAGGTTGTTGTTGAGTTGCTAGGTCATGTCTGACACTTTGTGACCCCATGGGCTATAGCCTACCAGGCTCCTCTGTCCATGGAGATTCTCCAGGCAAGAATACCGGAGTGGGTAGGGTTTCCCTTCTCCAGGGGATCTTCCCGACCCAGGGATCAAATCTGTGTCTCCTGCACTGCAGGCAGATTCTTTACTACTGAGTCACCAGGGAAGCCCGAAGTGAACGTCGTTCAGCCGTGTCCGACTCTTTGTGACCCCATGGACTGTATAGTGGATACTGGAGTGGGTAGCCTTTCCCTTCTCCAGGGGATCTTCCCCACCCAGGGATCAAACCCAGGTCTCCCACACTGCAGGTGGATTCTTTACCATCTGAGCCACAAGGGAAGGCTACATGTCCCTTTAGGTAAAAACAAAACCTTTGGAATCAGTAAAATTAGACCTATTTTACAAATCTGTTAACTGGCTACTAGCTTGGGGCTCTCACTTTCTCTTTCACCTGTGCCTGTCAGAAAAAAAATGTGACTCCAACTGGGAAAGGTTTCAGACTCACAAGAGAGCTGCTGAGCCCACCAGCTCACGGTGGTGTCTGTCACCTTCCTGAGAATCGGCTGTGACGTAACTCCACCTTGAGCCGAAGAAGACTGGATGGCTTACAGGGCCTGCTTTGATATTACATTTGAATGTTTTCTGGCTTACAGACTCAAACCGATTTTACTTAATACTGAGCTACAATAGAGAGAAAAACTCGATCTGCCGGGTGAGAAAAGCAAACTGAAAACATAGCGTCCTGTCTGGATGACACTATGTCGCAGGCAGTCGTCACTGACACCAGGCGAATCCGGGTCTTGCCAAGTGGCCTCCTGGCGTCATCACAGTGTTTTGGCAGATTTTCCAGGGAAGTGTCCAGAAGGAAACGTGGTGGTGTGAGTTCCAAATAAGTCTGAATTTCTGCTGAGATTAAACACCCACACAGTTCTTACATGGGGGAAAGGCCCAGTTTCCACAGCAAACAAAAGAGAAGGTTGTGATCTTCTCCTGTGCTTGGAGCCCCTGTAATTTCCTTCGAAGTGCTTTTTGAACCTATTATCTGAGTCTATCCTCCTAACACCTCTGTACAGTGTCAAGGAAAGTCTGTATCCCCACTTGGGAGAAAAGGAAACAGTGAGCGTTGCCTTGTGGTTAGAGTCAGGAACACAATTTCCAAGCCCACTTACTTTCAGAAACTAAGCTTCTTGACTCAAGATGTTGCTGTTCGGTCGCTCAGTCGTGTCCAACTCTCTGTGACCCCATGGACTGCAGCACCCCAGGCTCTTCTGTCCTCCACTATCTCCCAAAGATTGCTCAAATTCATGCCCATCGAGTTGGTGATGCTATCTAATCATCTCATCCTCTGCCACCCGCTTCTCCTCCTACCCTCAATCTTTCCCAGCATCAGGGTCTTTTCCAATGAGTTAGCTCTTTGCATTAAGTGACCAAAGTATTAGAGCTTCAGCTTCAGCATTAGTGCTCTCAATGAATATTCAGGACTGATTTCCTTTAGGATTGACTGGTTTGATCTCCCTGCAGTCCAAGGGACTCTGGGGAGTCTTCTCCAACACCACAGTTCAAAAGCATCAGTTCTTCGGTGCTCAGCCTTCTTTATGGTCCAACTCTCACAGCCATATGTGACTACTGGAAAAACCACAGCTTTGACTAGATTGATCTTTGTCAGCCAAGTGATGTCTCTGCTTTTTAATACACCATCAAGGTTCGTCATAGCTTTCCTTCCAATGAGCAAGCGTCATATTAACTTCATGGCTGCAGTCACATCCACAGTGATTTTGGAGCCCAAGAAAATAAAATCTGCCACTGCTTCCATTCTAGATGAGCAGATTTAAGTTCCAGATGGCAGAAGAGGTCATGAGACCGGAATTTTAATTCTTCCTATACCTCCTCCTACAACTGGGTCATTTGAATATTTTGTCCCTTTTCTCCATACATCTAAGCCCTACCCACGTTCCGTGCACTAATCAAGCCCAAGTCCCCCTGAGCCGCTGCTTGGAGAGATGGCTCAATGGCTGAAAGCCCTGAGGCGGTCCTGGTTTGGGTTCCACTCTCACCATGTAGGTGATGTTTCAAGGATCTGGGAACTGTGTACACACTGTAATGTGTCCTGATACCCTTAAGTCTCGGATTCAGAGAGGGCGGGCCAGCGTGTGTGTAACCTACACACAGAAACAGTCTTAACTGTTTGAAAAAGTATTTAATTAAGGGCTTAATTGTGTGGAACAAACGGTATGTCCTAGAGAGGTTAATAATGAAGAGGATGAACCAAACTGTGGTCCTCGGGGAAGACAAGGTAGTTCTGGCATTTTATTTTAATTTATTTTATTGAAGTATAGTCTATTTACAATGTTGTATTAATTTCTGCTATGCAGTAACTCAGCTCTGCACATATATGTTCTTTTTCATACTCTCTTCCATTATGATCACAGGATACTGAATATAGTACCCTGTGCTCTACAGTAGGTCCTTTGTTTATCCATTCTATATGTAATAGTTTATATCTGTTAATCCCAAGCTCTCTATCCTTCCCCCATGAGCATTTTAATAAGCTGTGATTTTTCCTGAAGATCTTTAAACAAATTATATTTAAAAAAAGATTTAGCTTTTTTTTGGCTTTTTAATGCCCAATTTAAGTGATGTCCTACATAGTCATTTTACAAATCAAGATTTAAGAGAAAAATTATGCTTTGTTAGAACGAGTGTGTTACATTGGAAGGTAAGAGGCAGGGTTGTTTTCATTTTTAAAGCACGTCATTACCTATATTACTTCACTTGTACTATGTATGGGCAAAGGAAATCGCTTTTTAAGTGGTGGGCAGACTATGACAAAAATTGAGAGATCCCTGAAGGAAATACTTCACTTGCCTAGTGATTCCTGCTGATGCTCAACAGAAACCATAAACCTGGATGTTTGGGAGAGATTCTTTGAATTTTCATTCAGGCATCTTTAAATTTTATTGCAGGATTAAATAGCATCAAGACTTGTGTCCAGAAAAATCCAAGGCTCAGGTTAACTCTCATTTCCTTCTGTGCTTTGTTCCTTGATCCAGCTTGGAGACTCCAGGCCAGACACCAGTTATGCACGCTGTCTATCTTTTCAAAGGCTCTTGATAGCCAACCCTTATAATTTACTTAGATGTTTATATTAGGTTTTCTTAGGAGAAAACAAATTTTTTTCTATGGTGATTCAGTCTTTTCCATGACCCCTTTGGAGAGGAGGTCTGAATTTAGATAAAGCGCTTGCCAAGAGAAAGTGATATAAAATGGAGAATGAAGGAAGATTGCTCCGCTTCTTAATTCTGCTCTACCCTGATTAGTACAGCACCAGTTACTTCCAACTGGCTTTCCTCTGCTTGTTTTGTTGAACTCATTCTTCCCCTTTTTTCAGTCATTAAGCCAGTATTTGTCTTGAAAGTGTGAAGTTGTGTGTATAATGATGAACAATACTTTAAAGAAAGGCAACCTTAAGAAATGGTTCTTCATCTTTGATAATTATCAGGTATCCTTGATCTGAGTTTTATATTCTACAATGTTGTTCATTGGGACTCAGCAAAGAATATTTGCAGTAGTTTAGATGGTTCAGTTCAGAGAAGGCAATGGCACCCCACTCCAGTACTCCTGCCTGGAAAATCGCATGGATGGAGGAGTCTGGTAGGCTGCAGTCCATGGGGTTGCTGAAGGTCGGACACGACTGAGTGACTTCACTTTCACTTTTCACTTTCATGCATTGGAGAAGGAAGTGGCAACCCACTCCAGTGTTCTTGCCTGGAGAATCCCAGGGACGGGGGAGCCTGGTGGGCTGCTGTCTATGGGGTCGCACAGAGTCGGACACGACTAAAGTGACTTAGCAGTTACTTAAGGCCTTGCACTTGTTGGGCAAATGCCCTTTTCTGAATAGATTTGATCCAGGATCAATGCAAAGTCTTATTAATAAGCTTTGGAATTGGACATCGTTTAGGAGGTTATGTGAAGTTCTATGTTTAAGTCAAATCGGTGAAGACAATCATGGAGACAGCTGGTAGGAAACTGCAGATCTTCCCCCCACTTTTGGAGGCTGATCTACCTTCTTTGGGCTGCCCTGGTGACTCAGTTGGTAAAGAATCAGCTTGCAACGTGGAAGACCCAGGTTTGATCCCTGGGTCAGAAAGATCCTCTGAAGAAGGTAATGGCAACCCACCCCAGTATTCTTGCCTGGAGAATTCTATGGACAGAGGAGCCTGGGGGGCTACAATCCGTGAGCTGCAAAGAGTCTGACGTGACTGAGCGACTAAACCAACACCACTTCTACTTTCTTCAGTTTCTCTAGTGCAGAAAGAGTTACAGTTACACAGAAGAATCACCGGTTCTCAGAAGGCGGGGTGACTCTCACATAACATACACGTGCAGTAACAGCCCTGTCTCCCCGCTGGATGGATAGTGTAAGCGCTCAGTCTGCGTCTCTCTCCTGGGGGCATAGTACCTGTCACACCATTGGTACCACTGCACGTATATGCGGGGCAGATGAGTGAGGCTAGAAAAGTGATGAACTTAGGTGGACAGGTAGAGAGACTCCTGTGCCCTGACTCTTTCACACTTGTCCCCAAGCCACAAACTATGATGATTTTGTTTTGTTTAATGCTTCATTGGGTTTTCCTTTCAAAGAGCAGAAGTCATACATGCTGGGAATGAAAGCAACAATTTGCCACAGGAAATCACAAAGTGAAAAAAATCAGCTATTTCTCATCTCCCCTTCCCTACCCAATCCTTTATCCAAAATAATCAGTGTGACAACTTTATGTCTGTATTCACACAGATGCACACAGCCACCCAGAGTCACAGGGAACACACACATACATATATATGTACATACATGCCCTCACTCAAAATATAGACTCCTTTTCAGTTCATGCATATTTCTCCGCCAATTGAGTTTTTTCAACAAACATATATCTTATAGATTCTTTAATAGAGGCATAATATTTACAGACAAATACACCAAGATTGATTAGTTTTTATGCATTGACAATTGCAATTTCCGCTTCCCTACTTGCCAGCACTATAAATAATGCCTTAGTAAACATCATTATTCCCATATTCTCATAAACTGATGGTATTATTTCAGTAAGATAAATTCCCAAAAGGTGCTTTTCTCTGTCAAAATGCAAGTGTATTTTTACTTTAATAGGTTCTGCCAAGTTATTTTCCAAAGCCTTCAAAACAATTTATACCCCCACCAGCCGCAGAAGCATAGCATCCCTTACCCCGTCCTAACATTGCAAGGTTTCATCACTCTTCCAACTCATTGTTGCTGAGATTGTAAGAGGAATTGTTATCTGTTTTTAGAAAGAACTACTTTAAACCACAGAGGGAAGTTTACAGGCTGTACTATTCTGCTTGTTTCTCTTCACGTCCACTGTACTCAGCCTTAGCAGATAAGTCATGGTAACAATATGAGATTAAACATGTCCACTCCTCTAGGAACCCAGGCTGTTGCCTTACTCTCCAGAAACTTGGCATCAAGGACAAGAATCCTCACCTGTCTGCTCCCGGCTGCCTTTACCAGGCTTTGCCCCAAGGTTGACTTTAGGCAAATGTGTCCAGCACACTGACCTTGGGTGACCTTCAGGATAGATTATTGCAGGGCATCTCTTGCTCATTCATATGACCAATATTTGTCCAGTTCACAGAGCCGAGAACGTGATCTGTATACACTGTCAGTTATAACATGAACCTATGTCACAGCCGCGAATCCCTTGGAGACAATCAATATCATAACATGCATGTAAGAATCCTCACAAGACACAGTAAAGATGGCAGAATAAAGCCATACCACATCACTTCCCTCCCACCATCAGTCAGTTCAGCCACTCAGTCGTGTCTGACTCTTTGCAACCCTTTGGACTGTAGCCCAACAGGCTCTTCTGCCCATGAGATTTTCCAGGCAAGAATACCAGAGTGGGTTGCCGTGCCCTATCCAGGGGATCTTCCTGATCCAGGGATCAAACCCACATTTCTAGCATTGCAGGTGGCTTCTTTATCACTGAGCCACTGAGGAAGCTGCAGAGAAATATGCAGAGTCTTAATTAAATCAAATCAGTCAATCCTAAAGGAAAAAAAAATCCTGAATATTCATTGGAAGGACTGATGTTGAAGCAGAAGCTCCAAGACTTTGGCCACCTGATGCAAAGAACTGACTCATTGAAAAAGACCCTGATGCCGGGAAAGATTGAAGGCAGGAGGAGAAGGGGACAATAAAATGTGAAATTGGTGGCTGGCATCTCCGATTCAATGGACATGAGTTTGAGCAAATTCCAGGAGATTGTGAAGGACAGGGAAGCCTGACATGCTGCAGTCCATGGGGTCACAAAAAGTCAGACATAACTGAGCAACTGAACAACAGTTAACTCCACTGATTATCTGGTAAGACATAAACAACCCTTAGATCAAAATATAAAAAAACTCTAAAAATAGGAACTGAGTTTGAGCACTGCACTTGGTTTTAAACCCAGAATATTGGATGAGTCTGAACCTTAGAAATTCTGGGACCATCCAGAGAGAGAATCCAATAGACATTCTTCTTCCAATAAAACTAAGACAATCCCATCCAGGTGGCTCAGCATCTTATTCTAAAAGCCAGTTTCCCAAACAGACATTCCTAGGTTGGTATGAACTATATTCCCTGTCAGTTTTCATTTTGACATAATTTCCAATTTACAGAAAGTCTGTGAGAATAAGACGAAGAAGTCCTTGGTCCTTCACTCACATTCAGTGTTGACACACTTTTGCTATGGTGCTTTGCCATTGTTTCTCAACTATATGTAAATTGTGGAAATTATGCCTATTTCCTCCCAAAGACTTTAGTATATGTGTGTTTCCTAATACCTGGGATGTCCATTTGCATAACCATACTACAGTGATTGAAATCGAAGAACTTAATACTGACAAAATGCTAAGTAATCTATGGACCTTGTTCAAATTCGCCCAACCATCCCAATAATGTGCTTTTCAGAAAAATTTTTCTAGTCTAGGAGCCAAACCAGAGTCATACATTATATTTCATTTCCATGTCTCCTTAATCCCCTTTAATCTGAAAGGTTGCTGAGTCTTTCTTGGTCTATCTTAACATACTCGTTTTTAAAGAGAAGACGACAGATAGGATGTCCTGAGTTTGAGTTTCGATGATACGTCCTTATGATTCAATCCCAGTTATCTACTTTTGGAAAAGCTACAACATAAATGACATTGTGTTCTTCTCATTGTATCACATTAGGGAACACAGTCCTATATTTTCTGGTTTGGCCCATTATTACGTCCACTTTGAACGCTTGTTGAGGGTGGTGTCTGCCTGGTTTTGTCCATAAAGTGTGACTTACTTTTCCTTTTGTAATCTGTAAGTGATCTGTGAAGAAACGCTTTGACACTTCATAGATATTCTCTGTCTTATCAAATGCTCACACATTAGTTGTGTGGCCACAATGATTCTGCACTAAATCAGCACAGAGTGATGTTCACAAAACGGTTGTCTCCTAAACTCCTCACTCCTACATTCATCAGTTCACATTTTATTCAATGAAGAGCTTTCCTTCCCCCCATCTCTTGCTCCTTCCCTCCTTTTTTTTTTCCTTCTTTCTTTCTCTCCTTTCTTTCTTCTTATTCTCGTGTATTCTTATTTTATTCAGGAAAGTATAATTAAGCATTAATTTTTATTAAAGTATAGTTGATTCACAATGCTGTGTTCATTTTTGCTGTACAGCAAAGTGATATCTTCCCTGGTGGCTCAGAGGTTAAAGCATCTGCCTCCAATGTGGGAGACCTGGGTTTGATCCCTGGGTCAGGAAGATCCCCTGGAGAAGGAAATGGTAACCCACTCCAGTATCCTTGCCTGGAGAATCCTATGGACGGAGAAGTCTGGTAGGGTACAGTCCACAGGTCACAATGAGTCGCACACGACTAAGCGACTTCACTTACTTACTCACTTAAAGTGATTCAGCTATCTATAGATGTATTCTTTTTCAGATTCTTTTCCATTATAGTTTATTGCAAGATGTAGAATAGAGTTCCCTGTTGCTATACAGTAGGTCCTTGCTGTTTATCTATTTTATATACAGTTTTATATACAGTAGTGTGTAACGGTTAACCTCAAACTCTAATTTACCCCTCCCGCTCTGCCCCCTGCCAACCATAAGTTTGCTTTCCATCTTTGAGCACTAGTATTAGGTCTGACAGCTGTGGCCATGAGTGCCCTTCAAGCCAGCCCTGTGCTGTCATGCTGTGCCCCACTCTCTATGAGCTCTTCCTGACTTCGTGGAACAAAAAGTTTGCTCCAGGTTCATCTTTTACTCTACCTGTCCCACACCTGGAATAAGTGATTTTCCCAAGGTTCCCTGGATTGTTTAAATGGAAGATGGTATGTGGAAGCGGTGATGTGTGTGCCAGCTGGTTGACAGGATCATGAGCACTTTTTTGTCCTGTGAGGATGATATTTCTAGATAACGAGCACATGGTAAGACCAGCGCATCCCATTATGGTCTTTTGCTTGTTGCCGCACATCATTTGCTGTAGCATGCTCCCTGGGACTGAGGTCACGTTGTGTGGAATGTCAGGAAATCTGTAAAATCTCAAATGGTGGTGCTGGAGGTGAGAAAGGAGGGGAAAACCTAAATCTGAACTGAGCACAAGGACTAAAGCTGCCCACCTCTAGAGTGGAAGTTCAGGGCAGTTTATCTGCCACCAAATGACCAGTGGCTTACGGAGAAGTGGGACCATATCAGCTGTTGACCCTCTTTGCCTTCAGGTGTGACCATGGCTCCATCTGCCTTAGTGACATGGCGCCCACGCTGCCCTTTCATGCAGAGCTCAAAGCCCCCGTCTCTGCCCCCGCAGCCAATGTACTCATGGCCAGCTGCGAGCTTTGGAGCAGCCAAAGAGGGAGGCTGGCTGCTTCCATAGGTCAGATCATCCCATCCATTGTGCTTCTCAGTACCTTCTTCCCAGTGACTCTCAGGTGGGTGTAACGTGAGACCCAGGAATCCCCACCTGTTGGGTCCATTCTGCACAGTTCCAGGCATGTACCCCAGACTTAATTTTCCTAAACTTCCAGCCGTATTCCATCTAGAACCCCTGTTCTAGTCTGAAACCTAAAATTTAGGTCCAATACTGTGTTCTGCCTTGACACTGGGATCCATTACCTGTCAGAACAGATCTTAGAAGGTCAGGGCACTCTTCTTACCCATTATGATAACGGCATACCCCGGCCTCTGAGAGGAAGTGCTTCCTTTAGTCCCTGTAGCTCTGGAATCATCCTTGTTGATGACACAGCCCAGTATCAAGACATCCTCTCTGCAAGAACTTCCGAAGGAGCCCCGTGCCCTCCTGTAAACGCATTCCTTATTGCCTTAGTGCAGAGGTGCTCTTTGGGCCCTCTTGGGAAATGTTTCTGGTGATGGTTTCTCAGATCTTACATAATAAATCCATTCGACTATCACCACTTTCTTTTACATTCAAACTCTTTATTCAGTACCAAGTCAAGGAAAATCTAATATCTCCCTCTCATTTACTATGGGATATTACCATATTTGGGCTTCCCAGGTGGCTCAGTGGTAAAGAATCTGCCTGCCAGTGCAGGAGATGCAAGAGACGTGGGTTCCATCCCTGAGTCAGGAAGATCCCCTGGAGTAGAAGATGACAACCAACTCCAGTATTCTTGCCTGGAAAATTCCACGGACAGAGAAGTCTGGAGGGCTACAGTCCAAGGGGCCACAAAAGAGTTGGGCACATCTGAGCTCTCACACATATTATCATGTTCAAGGATCCATCCCAGCAGATGCCAGATGACCTACAGATGTCCTTGTCAGAGCACTGGCTCATGGATGTTGCAGATGCTCCCGTGTCAACATTTCTTCCCTGGACAGCTTTGATCACCCAACAGGGTCCAACACACTTAAGATCCACTCCCACACACGTTTCTCAGTTTCTACTAGGAAAACTAGCCAGCTCCTGTAATCCCTTTTAGCATAGTATCTACATACCTCCAGGCCAAGAATTACATTTGATCCAGAGTTAGTTAGTATTAGCCGGTCAGTCATGCTGGACTCTTTGTGATCCCATGGGTTGTAGCCCACCAGGCTCTTTTGTCTATGAAATTCTCCAGGCCAGAATACTGGAGTGGGGTGCCATTCCCTTCTCCAGGAGATGTTCCCGACCCAGGGACTGAACCGGGGTCTCCCTGCATTGCAGCCAGATTTTTTACCATCTGAGGCACCATGACCCTCGCCAGGAAGGATGAACATTGCTCTGGTGATGCCACACGGTAACAAAAACAAGTGTCTCCTGGCTTCTGGCGAAGTCATGCTTTACTCTTCAACCTGTCCTTCTCTGACAGCAGGGAAGATTCTACTTTTGCATCCTGAATATGAAAGTAGAATTTGGAATTTGAGGATCCTCAGGATCATCCATCCAGATGTCCCCATCCTATGTCTCAGGTTGCCACTATGTTCCTATCAGGGACACTTCAAAGCTGTGCCTTTGGTCTGTTTGGCAGCCTGCCACCTTACAGTGAGATTCTGGACTTCATTTTCAGATAGCCTCTCATAAGCCTACAGAAGGTGAGAGCTTCCTGTTAGTCACTCAGTCGTGTCCAACTTTCTGTGACCCCAAGCACTGTAGCCCGCCAGGCTCCTCTGTCCATGGGATTCCCCAGGCAAGAACACTGGAGGGGATCTTTCCTTCTCCAGGGGATCTTCTCAACCCAGGGATCAAACCCAGGTCTCCTGCATTGCAGGCAGATTCTTTATCATCTGAGCCACCAGGGAAGCTCTAGTCTAATGCTAAAGAGGTTCTTTGGCTTTCAGAGAGTGTCTTAAGTTTGCATTTGATGCCCTGAGGCTATTTTATTTGCTTTTTAAAATACTTCCAGTGTCATTAATGAAGCTGAACCACTTCACAATCCTTATAAATATTATTTCGCTAGTGCTGTGTGTTACAATCACACATAACCCAATGCCTCATCTTCCACCTATACCTTGTCCCAGCTAAGTGCAGGTGATGCCACCACGTGCCTGAAGACATGAGTGCCACCCACGACACTTAACATCAGCATGGGGACCCTTAATGCTATCCATAAACTAAAAGTATACCAATATACTACCTTGAAGATATGCTTTGTTAATGACTAGAATCGACATTCAGAAAACTAAGATCATGGCATCCGGTCCCATCACTTCATGGCATCTGGTCCCATCACTTCATGGCATCTGGTCCCATCACTTCATGACACATAGATGGGAAAACAGTAGAAACAGTGTCAGACTTTATTTTTTTGGGCTCCAGAATCACTGCAGATGGTGATTTGCAGCCATGAAATTAAAAGACGTTTACTCCTTGGAAGGAAAGTTATGACCAACCTAGACGGCATATTAAAAAGCAGAGACATTACTTTGCCAACAAAGGTCTGTCTAGTCAAGGCTATGGTTTTTCCAGTGGTCATGTATGGATGTGAGAGTTTGACTGTGAAGAAGTCTGAGCGCCGAAGAATTGATACTTTTGAATTGTGGTGTTGGAGAAGTCTCTTGAGAGTCCCTTGGACTGCAAAGAGATCTAACCAGTCCATCCTAAAGGTGATCAGTCCTGAATATTCATTGGAAGGACTGATGTTGAGGCTGAAACTCCAATACTTTGGCCACCTCATGCAAAGAGCTGACTCATTTGAAAAGACTCTGATGCTGGGAAAGATTGAGGGCAGGAAGAGAAGGGGATGACAGAGGATGAGATGGTTGGATGGCATCACTGACTCAATAGACATGAGTTTGGGTGGACTCTGGGAGTTGGTGATGGACAGGGAGGCCTGGCATGCTGCAGTCCATGGGGTTGCAAAGAGTCCGACACGACTGAGCGACTGAACTGAACTGAATTACCTTGAAGATATGTCTTGTTAATGACTAGAATCGATATCTTAGACTGAGTTTAACACCAAAAAAGCCCTGTTTGTTATTATTTGAAGAAGTCTAATTCGAGAGAATTAGACTAAGGAATAAGATGAGTGAGGTAGGCAAGATGGGAGGAGGCAATGTAAAAATGTGATATCAAGTGGGCTTTTGCTAAGTGTGAATGACGGCTTGGTTCATAGGAATGTGGCCCTGAGAAGTATATAAACTGCACCTCTAGACTATCTCCTGTCTAGGGACCATGGAGAAAGGGGGAACAATTTAACATTGTCTCTCGTTTTCCATTCTTCCAAAAAAGTCTTCCCCTTGGTGTCGACTCCTCTGCCCTTTGCGGTCACTTAGGTGCTGAGTAGAATCCTGGGGTGACATTCACAGAGCAGCCCTGAGGAGTTGAGACGCACAGCATGGCAAATAGTGCCACACTCTCATATTACATCTTTATAAAATTGGCCCTCACCATGCAAAGTGGCAGCACGGGAGAGATGAGGTCAGAAAGGTCTGAGAGATGCATGAGACATTTGATTCTCTAATGAGGCATTTGATTCTCTAATCTTTTTTAGCTCTTGAATAAACTTTGAGACACAGTTCCTAAGGAGTAGATTAATATTCATCTGAATTTGAACTCTTCCTTAACTCTTTTTTCTCTAGATAAAATCAAGGATTATTAAGTGTGATCCCTCTAAAGTTAAAAATAAGATGTATGGTCTGAAACTATACTTAACAATCCATTGTCCTCCTCATCCTTCTATTTCTATATCTGAGTAGAGAAATATCTGAAATGATAGTCACAAAATGACTAGTGTTTTGGAGGATTCGAGATGATTTATTACTTTCTTTATACTTATCGGAATTGCTTGAATGTTTTATAGTGAGCATGTATCATTTTTATAAATGTAATAAATTCACCGTTCAGATAATAATGTTGGCACTTGTATCTTTGATGTCACTCTGGGTAAGTGAATCTGTCCTCAGTTCCTGTCCGATAAGTCAATTCACCTAAATTCATTCAGAGCAGAAGAAAAACACCTGGTATTTATAATAATAGAAGGTAACGGCACCCCACTCCAGTACTCTTGCCTGGAAAATCCCATGGATGGAGGAGCCTGGTAGGCTGCAGTCCATGGGGTTGCGAAGAGTCGCGAAGTGAGCGACTTCACTTTCATTTTTCACTTTCATTTTTCACTTTCATGCATTGGAGAAAGAAATGGCAACCCACTCCAGTGTTCTTGCCTGGAGAATCCCAGGGATTGGGGAGCCTGGTGGGCTGCCGTCTATGGGGTCGCACAGAGTCGGACACGACTGAAGCGACTTAGCAGCAGCAGCAGTGGTTTATTAGAAGAATAAAAGTATATCTAGATTTTTTTTTATATTAATAGAGTTGACACATGTACCAAATCTGGGAAAGATCAATAGCAATTAGGTACAGTTGAGACATTAGAGGAATCCCTCTTTGAAACCGAAATGTATCCAAAATGCATACAAGGAACCTCAGAAGCGATTATCATCTGTGTCAGGTGGGTACTGTTGCCCAGTCAACTCTAAGCTACATCTTGTGTTATTTCTCAAATCTGTGGGCCACCGGAAGGTGATGACCTGGCCAGGCTCTCTTATGCATCTGCGATCAGCTGCTGAGGTGAATGGATCTGCTGATTGCCTTATGGTGGCCTTGCCTGGGACGGTATGGCTGTGTCTCTCACTCTCCAGTGGGCTGGTCTATATGAATGCTGGAGGTATTTCCAAGAGAAAAACAAAAGCGTGCACATTCTCCTGAGGCCTAGGTTTGGACCTACACATCATCGCTTTCTCCACATAAACTCAAAACAGTTTAAAGGATCAAACCCAGGTCTCCTGCATTGCAGGCAGATCCTTTACCGTCTGAGCCACGAGGGAAGCCCAAATATGAGACAGGACACCATAACACTCTTAGAAGAGAGTGAAGGCCAAACATGCTCTGACATAGATCACAGCAATATTTTCTTAGGTCAGTCTCCCAAGGCAAAAGACATAAAAGAAAAATAGATAAACAAGTGGGATTTAGCAACACTTAAAAAGTGTTTACACAGCGAAGGACATCATCAGCAAAATGAAAAGACAGCCTATGGAATGGGAGAAAATGTTTGCATAACTGACAGCGGTTAATCTCCACAATATGCAAACATTATATAATCCAATGTCAAACAGCTTAATGGGTTGCCATGCCCTCCTCCAGGGGATCTTCCTGACCCAGGGGTCGAACCTGCGTCTCTTGTGTCTCCTGCGTCTCCTGCATTTGTAGGGGCTTCTCTGGTGGCTCAGTTGGTAAAGAATCTGCCCACAATGCGGGAGACCTGGGTTTGATCCCTGAGTTAGGAAGATCCCCTGGAGGAGGGCATGGCACCGCACTCCAGTATTCTTGCCTGGAGAATCCCATGGACAGAAGAGCCTGGCGGGCTGCAGTACACGGGGTCCCAAAGAGTCAGACACGACTGCACGACTAAGCACAGTCCTTACCACTAGCACCGCCTGCGAAGCCCAAATCAGCTATATATATATATATATATATCCCCATTTAGGTTACCACAGAGGTCAATGCCTATCTCTCTCTTACTCTGTCTTGTCAGGACCCTGTTTTACTTCTCCAATGGCAATAATGTGATGGACACATGGTCTCCCTGCATGCCCTTTGGTCATGAATGGCCTGCACTGTATCAGAGGGGACAGACTGTTGACCAGCATGCAGTGGTGGGTGACTCTTGTTCTTTGAGAGACAGAATGTCTTCCCTCAAGGCAGCAAGCACCATATAGGATTGGCAAAAACGTTCTGAAAACTGAGTTCCATAAAGGAGGATTAAATAGGGGGAAAGGGGAACAAGAGTGAGGGTGGGGGGAGGCTGTATCAGAGTCCTGGAGAGACCCCAGATAATATTGCCATGTGTTAATACTGAAGGAGGAAACAGACAGAACAGGCTCCATCTTGAAAGCAGGACTCCATCTGTGGACTTTGAGCTCTATGCCCAGTATCTATGGAAATGACAAGGAACCCCCTCCCACGACCCGGATGGAAGAGCCCCAGGGCTCATACCTAGACTCTCCGTGGCCTAAAAGAATACCCTAATTATCTGTGTAACCAAATAGAATCATCAATCCTATTATTGGGGTATGACCACAGGCCTATTGATAATCGTCCACTGTTAACTACCTAGGCTTAATGCATATGAGCCATTGGTTAACTTTGATTGTATCTTTCTTTTTCCTTTGTTCAGACTAGTTTCAGGGAATTTGGGGAGGTGGGTTTGTGCATGTACACTTAGGGTATATAGTTCAGTTCAGATCAGTCACTCAGTCACGTCCTACTCTTTGCGACCCCATGAACCGCAGCACCCCAGGCCTCCCTGTCCATCACCATCTCCAGAGTTCACTCAAACTCATGTCCATCGAGTCAGTGATGCCATCCAGCCATCTCATCTTCTGTTGTTCCCTTTTCCTCCTGCCCTCAATCCCTCCCAGCAACAGAGTCTTTTCCAATGAGTCAACTCTCGAGTAGGGTATATAAGGTTTTCACAAAAACTTATCAGGGTCCTTGGCTAAGAGGAGACTCTGCCCTGGGCCCGCCGGTGTAATAAACTGCACCCCACTATCTGCACTGTCCTTCTGAGTAAATTTGCTTCCCAGAACGCATGGCTACAACAATACTACACTTTGGGCTTCCCTGGTGGCTCAGTGAAAAAATTCTGCCTACCAATGCAGGAGACACGGGTTCGATCCCTGATCTGGGAAGCTCCCACATGCCCACGCAGCTAAGTCTGGGAGCCACGACCATTGAGCCTGTGCTGGGAGCTGCAGCTACTGAAGCCCGAACACTCTAGAGCCTGTGCTACCGAACAAGAGAAGCCACGGCCGTGAGAAGTCTGCACACCACAACCAGAGAGGCGCTCCCACTCTCCACAGCTGGAGCATGGCCTGCACAGCAGTGAAGAGGACCCAGCACAGCCAAGATAAACAAACAGCATTCTTTAAAAAAAGAAAACACTCCACTTTTTCATATTGGTAGTAAACAAACTCAGGATTTGACCATGGTGGTATATTTACCCATTTAGACAGCCAATTTAGAATTCCATGTTGTTGTTGTTGGGTTTTTTTTTTTTTTTTCCATTTTGAATTCCATTCTCTTTAATGGTAGTTTTGATAAATGGTGATTTTCATACGCACTAGAAAAAAGGATGATTGATTTTATAATGGATTTTTTAAAAAGCAGTACATTCAGATGCAAATTAAAATGTGTTGCAGCTGTCGTTCAAACAAAGGAAAAAAGGTCCAGAGAATTCAAAAAGTAATTCTTGTTTTGCAAGTGTTGGGCCGAGGCTTCAGTCTCTGCTCTGACCCCAGCTGCCCCCAGCCACCAGGCCACTGGAGCAGAGAAAGGCTTCCTGCTTCCTGTCCACACTGCCTCAGGAATTAAAAACTCATCTCCCCAAAGGAAAACCTGAGAGGGAGGAAATGGCCACTTTTCTTCTATTTCAAGCCCCCAAGCCCCCCAGGCTGGCCTCTTTGCTTATCCCCGGCCACTTGCCGTGATTATAGCAAAAACCAAAACACAAACAAGAGAGGAGACCTCTTTGCTCTGTAGATGAATGGTTTACAACCAGGCTTTGAATGAAAGAAGGAAACACCTGAGAACTACTCATTGTGTATTACTGCCCCCAGACAGTCTCTGCATTAGCAAACACAACAAAAATCCCTACTTTCCTGGAGTTTATATTCTATTTGAGAAGAGAGCAAAAATGTGAACAAATAGTTATATATCAGATAGTTACGTTGCTGGTAAGAAAAATGAGCTGAAAAGGGCTATAGGGATGGTAGAAATGTACTGAGGGGAGGGGACCCCTGATTCTCCAAGAAAGTCAAGTCGCTCAGTCGTGTCCGATTCTTTGTGACCCCATGGACTATAGCCTACCAGGTTCCTCCGTCCATGGGATTTTCCAGGCAAGAATACTGGAGTGGGGTGCCATTTCCTTTCCTAGGAGATCTTCCCAAGCCAGGGATTGAACCTTGGTCTCCTGAATTGTAGGCAGACGCTTTACCATCTGAGCCACCAGGTCTCTCCAAGACTTACTAGTAAAGCCCATCCCGAGACTGAGACACAAGCCCATCTGTCTCTCTGGACTGGAGATTTTACTAGACGGGTCACTTTCCCACATCTCCTTTGGGAAGAAAAGCCAAACCATGGGGAAAATTTCCCCAGAGGGATGGGCTTCCACTAACAACCACGGACCTTGGGTCAAACTGTCAACTAAGCATCCACGTTCACAAAGGTGGTTCCTGATGAAAGAGGGAGGGGTTTCTCTGAACCCCTGGAGAGAACTGGAGGGGTCCCAGAACTCCTTACAGCCGTGAACATTACTGGCAGCATCGCATCAGTTTGTTTCTGTTTTCGTGTGGGACAGAAATACAACTGAAAGAAATGGAAAGAACTCTGGCATCTCGAGCTTGCTGTCAGCTATTTTTTATTAACATTTGGGAACGTCAGTGGACAGCTCTGAGGTTTTGTCGGTTGAGTCAATGACTCCTAGGTTATAATCTCCCAAAAAAAGCAATGAAGGAAAAATAAACTCGGAGAAGGACTGATGGTTGGGTTTGCTAAATGCTCCTAAAACAGAAACCGCTGGTTCAGAAGGGCTCCTTTAAATACGCTTCCAAGTTGTTGTCTCAATTGTATATCTCGTTTCTACACATTTATTTCTCTTACCTCACAGACCTTGTGAGAACAAGTGAAAATAGTTCCACTTAAATCTATTTGTCATCTTAAAATGTACATGTGAAATTTTTAAAAATATTCATTAAAGGTAGCATATTCCTAATGTGCAATAACGTCTAGTTTTAAATAATGTCAAACCTATAGACATTTCCAGAGAGCACTAACTATCAAATTATACTTTTAAATTTTTAGTATTTTTTCAATTTAAAACACTTTATATAATATTAAAGGTTACTCTCCATTTACAGTCATTATACAGTATTGGCTCTATTCCCTATGTTGTGCAATATATCCTCGTATTGTACGTCTTAACACCCAGTAGTTTGTGCCTCCCACCCCCGACCCCTATATTGCCTCTCTCCTTCTCCCCTCCCCACTGGTAATCACTGGTTTGTTCTCTGTATCTGTGAGTCTACTGCTTTTTTGTTATTTTCACTAGTTTGTTGTATATTTTAGGTTCCACATATAAGTGATATTATACAGTAGTTGTCTTTCCTCTGTTCATGAAATTCTCCAGGCAAGAATACTGGAGTGGGTAGCCATTCCTTTCTCGAGGGGAATCTTCTTGTCCCAGGGATCGAAAAAGGTCTCCTGCATTGGCAGGAAGATTCTTTCCCATCAGAGCCACCAGAGAAGCCCATGATGCCTTACATGTGCGTGTGTTTGGTAAGTCGCTTCAGTCATGTCCGATTCTTTTCAACCCTATGGACCATAGCCCGCCAGGCTCCTCTGTCCATGGGATTCTCCAGGCAAGAATACTGGAGTGGGTTGTCATGCCCTCCTCCAGGGGATCTTCCCCACCCAGGGATCAAACCTGTGTCTCTTATGTTTCCTGCATTGGCAGATGGCTTACTCACCACTAGCGCCACCTGGGAGCACATAATGCCCTCCAAGTCTATCCATATTGCTGCAAATGGCAAAGTTTCACTCTTTTAATGGCTAAGAAGTATTCCATTGTATATAACACATCTTCCTTATTCATTCGTCTGTTGATGGACTCTTAGCTTGCTTCTATATCATGGCAATTATAAATAATGCTGCTATGAACATTGGGGTGAATGCATCTTTTTGAATTAGTGTTTTTGCTTTTTTTTTTTTTTTTTTTTTATATACCCAGGAGTGGGATGGCTGGGTCCTATGGTAGTTCTATTTTCAGTTTTTTGAGGAACTTTCATATTGTTCTCCATAGCAGCTACACCAATGTACATTCCCACGAACAGAGCAGTGGGTTTCCCTTTTCTGCACACCTTCTCCAGCATTTATCAGTTCTGTTCTTTTAATGATGGCCATTCTGACAGGTCTGAGGTGAGAATCTTGGTTTTGATTTGCATTTCCCTGAGGGTGAGGTTGCTGAGCATCTTTTTCACGTGCCTGTTGGCCATTGCATGTCCTCCTTGTTCAAATGTCTATTTAGTTCTTCTGCTCATTTCTTAATTGGATTTTTTAGGGTTTTTTTAATATTAAGTTGTATGAGATATTTATATGTGTTGGATACTAGCTTCTTAGAGGTCACATCATTTGCAAATATTTCCCCCCAATTAGTAAGTTGTCTTTTCATTTTGTCAGTGGTTTCCTTTGCTGTGCAGGAGCTTAGAAGTTTAATTAGGTCCCATCCATTTGTTTTTGCTTTTATTTTCTTTAGGAGACAGATACAAAAAATATTGCTGTGATTTGTGTGAAAGAGTGTTCTGCCTAGATTTTCCTCTAGGAGTTTCATAGTATTGGGTCTTACACTTAGGTTTGTAATCTACTTTGAGTTTATTTTTACATTTTTACCACCTCTCTCACACATAGTTCTGGCCTAGTGACCCAAAACAAAAACTTTCTCTGCTGCAAAGAACTTTTGTATCATTGGAAGGCTGAACACTCTTACCTCCTTTCAATGATAACTGAATGGGTTGAGCACCCACCATGCATTAGAGATCACCCTAACCCTTTACATAACTGTTCCACACATCCCTGTGAGTTAATTTTGTTTTCTATAGAGAGCATGATGTGAAAAGTCAACTCATTGGAGAAGACCCTAGGAAAAGGGGGGAAAGATACTAGGAAAGATTAAGGGCGGGAAGAAAAGGGGGCAACAGGATGCGATGGCTGGATGACATCATCGACTCAATGGACGTGAGTTTGAGCAAACTCTGGGAGATAGTGGAGGCAGGGAAGCCTGGTGTACTGTAATCCATGGGGTCACAAAGAGTTGGACACAACCAAGCGACTGAACAGCAGCAACAACAGAGGGCAGAGGGAGGGGAAGTAACTTGAACAAGTTCCCACGGGTGTGTGCTAGAGCTGATGTGAACTTAAGCAACCTCAGAACAGAGGTGTTCCACGCCCTCCCAGGTCCAGACCAGTAGACTCACCATGCCTTGGGGGCAAGCACCCGCAGGCCCCCAGAGAGCACGGGGAGACAGCAACGGGGTCATGGCCATAGACAGCAGGGGCTTTCGGCAGCACATGGTGAAACAGCTCTTATTTGTGTTCCACATAAAATTTAATTTAAACACTGCTTCTAGGCTTAAAAAAAATTTTGAAAAAGTTTGGAAGAGCAAAAGAATTGTGTTTTCTCTGACACTTCTTGCTTATGCTACTATCTAGAGTGACTCCATGTAATTTTAAGTTGGGTTAAATTTAGGCAGCTGAATCGTTACAAATTATGTCTCTGAAAATAAACCACAATAATTATGTCAGCATAAAATGCCATTTTTTTCCTCTCCTGCATGCTCCTGTGAGACATGATAATATCCAGTTAGCAGCAACCCTTTGCATGAGATGTTATGGTCCTATTGTTTGGAGCCAGAGGAGTCGGCAATACGTAACAACCGGGGGCTTGAGTAGGTGGACTGTCTGGTCAAGTGAGCATCTTGGTTGGTTCAGTCTTCGAAGAAAGGTTTTTGCCTACAGAGTTTGAATCCACGCTCCTGTCTTGGTACATCAAAGCCAAAATCCAGTGACTTTCCAGACATTGGACTCCCTGTCCCAAACATGACTCTTATGTCCAGAACCAGTGGCGCCTGTGAAGGTTGGGGATTGAGGGACAAGAAGGCTGAGCCCGGGACATGGCCTGGCATTTCCTGATGCTGCTTTCTGTACTTGATATAAGTGCCGGCTCCTCATGGCCTCATGAAGTGCTTCTATCACAAAAGCAGAATTCAGTTTTAGGGGGTAAAAGCCTTTGGCTCAGTGATGAGGTCAGCCAAGCGTTTGTGCTTTGGTTTGATTTCTACAAGACTAATTTCTGTTCACGGTCTCTGACCTAGAGCCGATGCCACGTGAGGATCAAGGGGAAGATAACTAAATGGGGAGACAGACCCAGTCCTTGAGCAGCCCTGCCCACAGGAGGTCCGTTTTCTACATCAGGACATAAACCGGCACACGGTGTAGTCTTAACCCTTCCACAGGAGACGGTGCTGGGAAGCCAAGGGTTGGGGGGCAGCTGGGGTCTTATTGGGAGGACCTTGGGGATGTAATAGATGGAGATGTCCTCCCAGTAATGCAACTCGTATGTGTATGCGTGCGTGTGTGTTTCAGCTCAAAAGGAAAGTATTTCCATCTTAACGACAATGGTGGCCTGAGTGGCGGAATTTCTAGAACAGAGAAAAGTCGGTTCTGCCACTGACACTCTGTGCGGCTTTTCTCCATCACAGGAGGCTTAGCTCCCAGCCAACACGAACAAACAGCTCGCATTTACTGCACAAGAAACATCCAGGCCCTATTTACCAAGAAGCTCACCCAGAGATACGTTGGCCCCACTTCCTCCTGGTGCTCACCCATGGTGGATCCTCGGGTCGTGTTTTGGGTTGAACGGGCCCGAAGCCCATTGAACTCCAATGGGGTTGTCCCAGGATCACCTCTTTCACTTGGTTCAAGTACTTTCTCTTAAGAAAAGTCCCTGGAGCGTCCCTGCTGGCTCAGTGGTAAAGAATCTACCCGCCCATGCAGGGGACACACGTTCGGCTCCTGATCCAGGAAGAAATCACAGGTCTCAGGACAACTAGGCCCATGCACCACGACTACCGAGCCTATGCTCTAAAGCCTGGGAGTCGCAACTGCTGAAGCCCGTGCACCCTTTGCTTTTGCACCACAGCAGGAGAAGCCACAGGCTTCCCTGGTGGCTCAGACGGTAAAGTGTCTGCCTGCAATGCGGGAGACCCAGGTTCTATCCCTGGTTCGGGAAGATCCTCTGGAGAAGGAAATGGCAGCCCACTCCAGTACTCTTGCCTGGAAAATCCCATGGACAGAGGAACATGGTGGGCTACAGTCCATGGGGTCGCAAAGAGTCGGATACGACTGAGCGACTTCACTTTCACTTTTAGGAGAAGCCACCACAGTGAGAAGCCCGTGCAGCAACTAGAGGGAAGCCCCCACTCGCCACAGCTAGAGAAAAGCCTGCACAGCATCCTTGCACAGTCACAGATAAATAAATAGAAAACCCCCTGAAAGAAATGCCTCGTGTTATTACCTTGAACAAACTCATCAACACAAGAAATATGACTTAATAACTAGAATGGGGCAAAGTTATTAAAGAAATCATTTCACCTGCTAGGTCGGAATATTATGATCCACAATACAATTTAAGAGAAACAAGAGAACAAAAGTTAAGCGCTTTTCAGGGATGTTGATTAGATATAATTTTTTCGGAGAATTTTCCAGTCAGTGCTAAATAGTCCACTTGCAGATACAGGTGTGGGCGGTGACGCTGAGGACAGATTCCCTTCTTGTGTCTAATGATTTGAGGGCGGCTTGTCTGCACAAGGGCGCTTCCCTGGGAGGAGGTGGAGGGGAGGTGAGCTGGTTCCTGTCTTGTTCTCCTTCCTGTCTTCTTGCTGTTACTTTGTGTGGAAGCACAGCAAACAAATGCTGAACTACATGCAGGAGACGTGATGGACACCTGTCTTTATCAGTGGCCAGAGAACAGGTTTCGCTTCGGCCATCTCTAGCCTGGTCATCTCCATGGTGTGAACTGAAGACCTTGGATTCCTGCGATGCTGAACCTTTGCTTCATGCCCCCACAGGCTGATGCCAACGTCAGGGTCTCTCTCAGTGGGTTATTGGAACACACGTGATATAGTAAAAACATTCCGACTGGGTTACTGGTGGCCTGTGACTCAGGGTCTCCATCCTGTGTGATAGTGAAGGTCGTGTCTGAATTAATACTCATAGTCCTTACCTGCACACTAGGTAAAAAGGTGTGAAAATGTGAAAGGGTTTCTCGACTGCCACTTGCCTTATGAATGATATTTCACTCTTTTAAATGAACTATGTTTTTAACTGAGTCCAGCTCATACTGCTCACTGCATGACAGACCAATAAATCTAGAGATGAGTTATTGGAACAAGGAACTATGATTTGTTTTGAAAAGCCAGCACACTGAGAAGATGGTGGACTAGTACCCCCGGGGAACTATCTTCCCCGAGTTAGAATTCAGGCCTCTCTTATACGAAAAGGGGAGGCGGTATGGTTGGTTTTTGCAAACTTCTTTGTGTCACAACCCTTTGTTCTTACAGCTGTCCAGTAGGTCAAGTCGCTGTTCCTGTAAACCTCCAACCAGACACATGTCATTCTCTGTTCTGCAACTTTTTGTCTGTGTATGGAGGGAAGAGAGTTATACTCTTAAAGCCCTTGAGAATGGGCTGCCCTGTATATTCCATGCTAGAGGAGCATTCTTATGGCAAAAGCAATAGAATACAAAGATTAAAGTAAAAGGAACAGCTCCAATATGGAGTCAGGTTTGTTCGTCCCTCTTACACGCTAACCTTGGGAGTGTCCAGCAGACTTTGCATTAAAGGAATTTCATCACATTCTTTCCTTTTTGACAAGGAAGATTGGGGACAGGGAGTTAAAGTCAACAGAGTGAGACTCCACTGAAAGAGAGGGATGGACAAGGAGATGGAGAAGGGGTCCAGTCTTTGCCACGCCTCTGCCTCCTCCTCCCCATGGCCTCACCTTCTCCCCTCCTCTCTAGTTCCCAGACGCCCTGTAGTTTTTCTTCTTTTCAAGTCATGAGTCCGCATCCTGCCAGGGAACACAGCTGGGCCATAAAAGATAGACGCTGTGCCCACGTGGGCAGGAGGCCCATGCCCCAGGGCAGTGGTGTGCAGCTCTGATGCACGTTGAACTTCCTGCCTACATGGAACTGTGTGCAACTGTGTGACAGCCTCCCTGGGATTGTTCCCACCAGGTGACAGACACTAGGAGGTTTTCAGTCCTTTGGTGCAGAGACAAGCCTACTTTATTGACTTAAGTCATTTCCCAGCATTCTTAAGTTTTCATCAGGAACCCGCATTTCATAAGAAAGCACCTTGCTTGGCCCCTACCATGCCTTTTCCATAAACATTGTCTAACATCCAGGTGATAAGGGAAGAGTTCCATCAGCCAAAGTCCAAGTCCTACAGAGACAGCACCACTAATCACTGTTGCATCTCTTGGAGCATGCTTCCTACTGCCCTGGCACCTTGCTCCTGCTTGGATCGGTTGTTTTTGTTCAGTCACTAAGTCGTGTCTGACTCTGCAACCCCATGAACACAGCATGCCAGGCTTCCCTGTCCTTCACCATTTCCCAGAGTTTGCTTGGTTAGAGCCTTGTAATGTGGGCTTTTTCAGCTTAGAGTCGTTTACCCCATTACTGTGAACGCCTTGAGAGCAGGGAACATGCCTTCACTTAGATTTTTGTTCCTAACTCCCAGAAATAATTTCAATTTAAAGTGAACTGAATAGAAATAGTGGCTATTAAAAGAATAGTTAAAAAATGTTTGAACGTATATGCTAAAGAATTTCACTCAAAATAAATTATATAAAATATAAATAAATGATCTAAAACACCAAGTGCCATAATTATATGCAATTTGCCCAACTTATAAGAAGATCTCTTGTGGTTTGAAATTATCCTTCCTTTGATATTTTATGAATGTACCAATTTTAGGTGCAAAGCCCTGAATGGATAGAAATTTCACAAACAGATAATAAAAAAATCTCTTTGAAATCTCCAAAATAGATGCTGGCATCTGTAAAATTCAAAGGAGATTAATGATATCAGGACTGATGCTGAAGCTGAAACTCCAATACTTTGGCCACCTGATGTGGAAAACTGACTCATTGGAAAATACCCTGATGCTGGGAAAGATTGAAGGCAGGAGGAGAAGGGAATGACAGAGGATGAGATGGTTGGATGGCATCACTGACACGATGGACATGAATTTGAGCAAGCTCTAGGAGTTGGTGATGGACAGGGAAGACTGGCATGCTGCAGTCCATTGGGTCGCAGAGTCAGACATGACTGAGCTACTGAACTGAACTGAATGGTATCAGGAAAAGCATGGTTTTTATCTGTCTTGGTGAAGGCAAGCAAGTTCCCCATTCACTGCATTTAACTGTGGTCTAAATAAAACGTGTGATAAAAAGCCTTATAGTCATGTATGGATGTGAGAGTTGGACCATAAAGAAGGCTGAGCACCAAAGAATGGAAACTTTCGAACTGTGGTGCTGGAGAAGACTCTTGAGAGTCCCTTGTACTGCAAGAAGATCAAACTAGTCAATCCTAAAGGAAATCAATCCTGAATATTTATTGGAAGGACTGATGCTGAAGCTGAAGCTCCAGTACCGCGGCCACCTGGTGTGAAAAGCCAACTCACTGGAAAAGACCCTGATGCTGGGAAAGATTGAGGGTAAGAGAAGACAGGGGCAGCAGAGGATGCGATGGTTGGATGGCATTACCAACTTAATGGACATGGGTTTGAGCAAACTCTAGGAGACAGTGAAAGACAGGGAAGCCTGGCAAGGTACAGTCCATGGGGTTGTAAAGAGTCAGACATGACTTGACTGAACAACAAGGCTTGTGAAACATCAGGTCAAGTATTTGCTAAGTACTTACTATCCCTAACCAGTCAGTCGACATGCATTAATTAAATGCCTAACCCTGGTGCTCAGACGATAAAGAATCTGCCTGCAATGCGGGAGATGCAAGTTCAGTCCCTGGGTCGGGGAGAGCCCCTGGAGAAGGGAATGGCAACCCACTCCAGTATTCTGGCCTGGAGAATTCCATGGACAGAGGAGCCTGATGGGTTACAGTCCATGGATTGCAAAGAGTCGGACATGACTGAGCTATTAATACACACAACAAAATGAAAATAAAGCATTTGGGGTGGGGGGTAAGATGGTCATGGTTGTATCAGGCTTCATTTGCCACTAATAGCATGTAAAAACAATAAATAATTGGAGGACAGTTAATTTACAATGTTATGTTAGTTTCTGGTGTATGGCAAAGTGATTCCATTTTACACACACACACACATATATTCTTTTCCATACCATTTTTCATTACGGTTTATTATAAGGTACTGAAAATAATTCCCTTTGCTATATAATAGGACCTTGTTGTTTATCCATTATATACATAATTATATCTATGTGTTATATATATATTATATATGCAATAGGCATATACATTATACATATATAATACATATATATGTAATATATAATACATATATTATGTGTAATATATATTATATATATATATATGTTTGCATCTGCCAGTCCCAAACTCCCAATCATCCCTCCCTCTTGGCAACCACAAGTCGGTTTTCTATGTCTGTGGGTCTGTTTCTGTTTCATAGTTAAGTTCATTTGGGTCATATTTTAGACTCCATATATAAGAGATATCATATATTTGTCTTTCTGTGTCTGACTCATTCCGCTTAGTGTGATAATCTCTTGGCCCATCCATGCTGCTGCAAATGGCATTATTTCATTCTTTCTTCTGGCTGAGTAGTATTCTATTGTGTATATGTGTGGTATCTTCTTTATCCTTTTGTCTATTTATAGACATTTAGATTGCTTCCATGTCCTGGCTAACAATAAATAATTAAGTCGCAAGATACCTAAGTGCTAAATTCTGTAGCACAGATTAGGAAGGCATAGAGATTTTGAAGAGGGCTGGTCAAGGAAGATCAGATGTCATGCTGGAGCTGGGTTATGAAGGATGAGTAGGACTTGACAGGGAAGTGGAGAAGGATGCAGAAAAGTCCTCACTAGGGCAAGAGGGACAAGAAGGATGCTAGAGGCACTTGGAGTCAGAGCCTGGAACTCAAGAAAAGGGATGAATTCTTAAAAGACAGAAGGAACATAGAGAGGAAAATGCCCTAAGGAAAGTGGTGTGAAGGAATCTTTGTTTGAAAGCAGAGACCAGGACATCGGTAGCAGAATAGCAGTACCGTTCATATCTGTTTTAGAGCCAATTCCTGTGGTTTATACTGCAGTAAGCACACCTTCCATGGGAGCTTCTTGACTGGCCGACAGATACTTCTCCATTCTTTTGTGGGCATCAGCCCTAAGAGGCCCACTCTGACCCACTGCTCAGAAGGGAATGGGTTCCAGCCATTCCAGGAAATGTTTGATATCCCGTGCTCTGCTGTGGGAGGTACCATCACACCTCCCAAGGGGTAAACACATGTGTGAAGGAGTACACTCAACAAGGACGACTGTCCAGAAATGTTCTGTTGTTGTTTTTCAATCGCTAAGTTATGCCTGTCTCTTTATGACCCCACGGACTGCAGCTCACCGGACTTCCCTGTCCTTCACTATCTCCCAGAGTTTGCTCCAATTCGTGTCCATTGAGTCAGTGATGCTAGCTAACCATCTCATCCTCGGCCTCCCTCCTCTCCTTTTGCCTTCCATCTTTCCCAGCATCAGGGCCTTTTCCAGTGAGATATTCTGGAAGATAATAAACTTGTGCTACCTGAGTCACACTGTTATCCTCAGGATTCCCAGGAAGCAAAGAGGTAAGTTATAAAACAAGCTCATAATGCAACTAATTTTATGCTAAAGACTATGTTATTTGCATATGGAATATATGCAGTGGTATTAATCAAAATCATACATGACATTTTACAAACTCCAAGCGGTACCCTGGAGGTGATACCATGTTGACTCTGTTACAAAACCTAACAAGAGTCCACTGGCTTCCCCTCAGTAAAGCTGATTTACTGACACTGGGTTGTGGTGAAGGAAAGTACAGCATTCATGTTGCAGGTGCCAAGCTAGGAGAATGGGCATCTCATGCTCAAAAGACCTAGACTGCCCAATGGCTTTCAGGGGAGGAGTTTTAAAGGCAAAGGGAGAAGGGACCGCAGTGGGTGTAATCAGTTCTTGGAGAATCCTCGGAGGGACTGGCATCAAGGTGAAGTTTTAAGCATCATCAGCCTTCTGGTGTTTCAGCCAGGCTAGGGTCTATGTTCTTGCCATCACCAATTTTCATCTGGTGGGGCTCTGCTTCATGTAAAAACAACTTAGGAATGTCTGTTGGTCCTTTCTCCATGTATTTCAGAGAACTCTGAATTCAGTGATTCTGCTGTGTTGCTGGTTTATACTCCAAAATGTTACCCGTTCCCCAGCCCAACAGCCAACCTGTTTCTACATCTTGGCATTCCTTGATGTTAACTCCTGAGCCAGCCCTTTTGAGACTCAGGGAGGCCTGAGGCTAAAGCAAAAGCCTTTGACTTCAAAGGACAGGGACTTGTATTTGGGTTCAGCTCTGCCTGTGGCCCCTCTGGTCATTCAGACATGCAGTCTTAGGAAGCTTCTGGGTGCTGAGCACTGCACTGGGCAAAACAGAGAGGAACTGGGAGAAAGTGACGATGACCAAGCTTCACATGTGGCAGGCAGTGCCCTGATACCTTCTGGCTAGCTGGTTGGTTTGTTTCTTCTAGCTTTGTTATAACATGCATTTATGTTATTTTTATCCTGAATGCACGCATCAGGTATTCTGAAGACAGATTTCTCATGAAATACCTTGCAGTAAATGACCACTGTGTCAGCCTCCCATGTCCTGTCCTGCAGTGAGCTTTGGTGAGACTTGGCAGGATTTTTTCCTGCATGAATGAGTAATCAGGTACCCATAGATGAAGGGCAAGCAAATATGACTTTTCTCTGTTTATACAGGGAAAGAAGAAATTGTTCTCCCCTCCTGCAATGCGGCCCCTCCTTGGAATTGTGGCCCCCTATTCCAACCCTTTGATGTGGAGATACCAAAGCCACAGTTGCCTGGTTTTGTACATTTTGGGATTAAATACCTAAGAGATGGACTCTTGGCACCTGGGACTTAACCCTGGGACTTAGCTGTATTGAACCATTTGGCTCTTCATGAAAGAAAAGGGAAGCTGTATTACTTTCAGGAGCAGAACAATTAACTTCACAAACCGGCTCCAGACCTCATTCCCATAGGTTGAGGAATAAGGCTCAGAGATTCAAAAATTTTAAGAGATGAAGGTTTTACTGGAGCCCTGAGAACTCTGGGGAAGGTTTATTTCTCAATAGTGATGTAAACAGTCCCAGTTAATCCCAGCATCTCTGTGAGGAATCCCTCATGATGCCTCCAGCCCTGGTGTTGCCTATTCTGGAGACTGATCCTCAGCATCATCTCCTCCTCAGAAAGTGGAAGCGTAAAGTACCAGGAGGAGCCAGAGTTCTAAGTCATCACGGTCTGGCTGCAGTGAATTAGGGACTTTTCAAAGATGACACAGTTAAAGAACGACAGAGCTGAGAGCAGACTCCAAACCTGCTGACTTTATATTTGGAGCCTTAACATTAACATTGCAAGTTTCTAGCACCCCTGTGGAGCATGTAAACAAGTGCTAAGCAAATAGATCGTGGAGGCGACAGTTGTTTGCAGTGAAAGTGCACATGTGTGAGTGTATTGTTAAGAATTTACTTAACTTTTTAAAAGCTTGACCTGTTCTTCAATAACTTCTGACATGAAAACAAATAGTTGAGAAAACACAAATCATAATGCAAATGCCTCAGCCCTCATTTTAGCTGCAAATGGAATTAATGTGAACTTTCTTTACATTCCTTTTCTGCTGGAAGATTTGGGCAGGGGCTACTTCCAAAACTGGCCTCCCTGGTGGCTTATAGTGGTAAAGAATCTGTCTGCCATAGCTGGAGACATGGGTTCCATCCCTGATCTGGGAAGATCCCCTGGAGAAGGAAATGGTAATCCATTCCACTATTCTTGCCTGGGAATTCCCATGAACAGAGGAGCCTGGCAGGCTATAGTCCATGGGGTCACAAAGAGTCAGACACGACCTCGAGACTGAGCAATAACAACAACTCTCAAGACCAGAACTCGACCCATAATGGGCAAACTGATCTTGCTCGGGTGAATATTAAAAGAAAATTGGTAAGCTCTTCTGATGCACAAAAGACTTAGAAAGTGATCAATGTTGTGGACATCTCTTAAGTGTAAGCATCATGTAAAGAAAATCTCTGGCCATGATTAGTATTCGCCTGTCAGAGAAAACTTTCCATCCATTATGTCAATTCCCTATGGCTTGAAATAAGAAGTATCTTAAAGGGGCTGGAACGGGAGTGATTAGTCAGTATCTGAAGGCAGCTCTATCCTTATACCTAACACTGAAGGAGACCTAGCGTCTCAACTGACTTAGGCTCCAAATGACCTAGAATCTAGGAGTCTTTCTTTTTCTTATAAGCCAGAGATAAATCAGTGGAACAAAGCAGCTTGTTTTCCTACCTAGAGGTTATTGGCTTTCTGCCTACATGGGTCATTCCAGTAGCTAAGGTTTTCTTTGGGGAGAATTCGGCCCGTAATTATGTTATCAGTAATGACTAACTCAGGGATTGCCAATGGCCCTTGATGTCCATTCAGTTTCATTGCTTGGGTCTGGAGAGAACAGATACACTCAGAGTGTCTTGGTTAATAAATATTAATGTAAAGGAATTTTAATCCATTATTTATTTCTCAGCATCTGCATAATGCCCTCTCAGGTAAAAGTAATAAAAGCTTCACAGCTTTTGCAGTTTAACAAAATTTCCAAGCAGAAATGCAGTGAAAGCAGGATAGAAGCTAGTCAGAGGAGGGCACCGACATTTTTTTTTTTTTTTTTTTTAGTTTTTCATTTATATTGAAGTGGGCTTCCTCGGTGGCTCAGATGGTAAAGAATCCACTGCAATGCAGGAGACCTGGGTTCAATCCGTGGGTTTGAAAGATCCCCTGGAGGAGGGCTTGGCAACCCACTCCAGCATTCTTGCCTGGAGAATCCCATGGACAGAGGAGCCTGGCGGGCTACAGTCCCTGGGGTCACAAAGAGTCAGACACAACTAAGCAACTAAGCATATAGTTGATTTACAATGTTAACAAAGTGTAGACTCAGATGTACAGCAAAGTGATTTAGTTATACATATACATATCTATTCATTATTGAATATTTTCCCATATAGACTGTTACAGAATTTTGAGTAGAGTTCCTTGTGCTATACAACACATGCCTGATCAGTCATGTCTGACTCTTTGCAACTCAATGGACTGTAGCCTGCCAGGCTTCTCTGTCCATGGGATTATCCCAGTAAGAATACTGGAGTGGGTTGCCATTTCCTCCTCCAGGGGACCTTCACAATCCAGAGATCGATCTTGTGTCTGCTGCGGCTCCTGCATTGGCAGGCTAGTTCTTTATCACTGAGGCAGCTGGGAAGCCCTGTGCTATACAATAAGTCCTTGTTAATTGTCTATTTTATATGTGGAGAAGGCAATGGCACCCCACTCCAGTACTCTTGCCTGGAAAATCCCATGGATGGAGGAGCCTGGTAGGCTGCAGTCCATGGGGTCGCTAGGAGTCGGACACGACTGAGCAACTTCACGTTCACTTTTCACTTTCATGCATTGGAGAAGGAAATGGCAACCCACTCCAGTATTCTTGCTTGGAGAATCCCAGGGACGGGGGAGCCTGGTGGGCTGCCGTCTCTGGGGTTGCACAGAGTCGGACACGACTGAAGCGACTTAGCAGCAGCAGTGTGTATATATTAATCCTGATTTATCCCTGCCCTAATAAATCCGTAACTGATCCCTGCACCTTTTCCTCTTTCATAAACTTGTTTGTTTTCTAAGTCTGAGCATCTGTTTCTAATTTGGGAATAAGTACATTTGTGTCACTTTTTATATTCCGTATATAAGTGATAGGGCTTCCCTGGGGGCTCAGATGGTAAAGAATCTGCTTGCAATGTGGGAGACGTGGGTTCGATTCCCAGGTTGGGAAGATAATCTGGAGGAGAGCCTGGAAGCCTCTCCAGTTTTCTTGCCTGGATAATCCCCATGGACAGAGGAGCCTGGGGGGCTACAGTTCATGGGGTCACAAAGAGTCAGACACAACTGAGTGACTAAGCACATATAAGAGATATCCTATGATATTTATCTTTGTCTGACTTCACTTAGTGCAGTAATCTGTAGGTCCATCCATATTGCTGCAGATTACATTATTTTTATGGCTGAGTGATATTCTATTGTGTATTTGTACCACATCTTTATCCATTCCTCTGTGGATGGACGTTTAGGTTGCTTCCACTTCTTGGCTATTGTAATTAGGGCTATTTAGCTATAAGACTAAGACTTTTAAGTCTCAGAAATCCATCCCACTTCTGTAACATGTCCTACAGAAAGAGACTCAATCTATTTTGGTGAGTAGATATTCCTTCTTTCTTATTCCCCCTGAGCAGTGCCATGGAAAAGAGACGTTGCCATGCCCATCCAAGCCCTGAAATTAATGGAACATTCCAGGAACATTTCTACATTAATAGTAAAATAATATAAACCAAATAAAAGAAACTACTGAGCCAGGATTCAAGGTCATCTGTAGATCATATGGACTTGTAGAGATTTCGATGTAGAATAAACTTACAGAGAATGTAAGCTCTGCAAACCCAGGGATGTTGTCTGTTGGGAACATTGATATGTTCAAAGTTCTGAAGATAGTGCCAAGCATGTGATAGGCACCTAGTGAATACTCATTCAATAGTTGAACCTTCTGCATCCATGGGACAGGACTGTTCATGTCCCTCTGTGAGTTTCTGCAACCTAAGGGCAATTGGAGGTGGCATCTCAAATGCTTGACTAGGTGGAGCACTTTTTAAAAAATTGTTCCTGTCAAAATTCATCTCTTAAAGGCCATAACTAGAAACAGGAAAATTACAAACTAAGAAAACTTATTGGTAAAGGCAAACATAAAGGAAAGGTAAGAAATTATCCACACACAAATGTGATATCAAAACCAGGAATCATGAGAGATGGAGAGTACAAATGCAGGGCCTTGAAAATGCATTTGAACTTGGGAGATCAGCAACTTAAAACAATCATGTATATAGACTGCTATACCAAACCTTCAAACTGTGGTGTTGGAGAAGACTCTTGAGAGTCCCTTTGACTGCAAGGAAATCAAACTAGTCAATTCTAAAGGAAATCAACCCTGAATATTCATTGGAAGGACTGTTGCTGAAGCTGAAGCTCCAATACTTGGGCCACCTGATGCAAATACTCAACTCATTGGAAAAGACCCTGATGCTGGGAAAGATTGAAGGCAGGAGAAGGGGATGACAGAGGATGAGATGGTTGGATGGCATCACTGACTCAATCAATGGACATGAATCTGAGCAAACTCTGGGACATAGTGGGGGACAGAAGAGCCTGGTGGTGCTGCAGTCCATGAGATCGCAAAGAGCTGACCACAACTTAGCGACTGAGCAACAACGATAGTACTATACCTCGTGGTAACCACACCCCAAAAGCCTGTAATACACACAAAAAAGAAAAAGGAATCTGAATACAACACTAAAGACAGTTATCAAATCACAAGAGAACAAAAGAGGAAAAGAAAAAGAGACCTACAAGAACAAATTCAAAACAATGAACAAAATGGCGGTAAGAACATACATATTGATAATTACCTTAAACGCAAACGAATTAAATGTTCCAACCAAAAGACACAGATAGACTGGTTGAATGGATACAAAAACCCATCCCTTAAAAATGATTAAAACTTATTTCTGCCTGGCTTCTGGATGTAACATTATTTAGTATGTGGCAAAGTTAGTTTTTTAAGTAGTAGGGTAAAAGAGATGGAATATTAATAAACAGCCTTAAAAACTGGCAAATCATTGACAAAGAAAAAGAAAGCTCAATCTCTGCCTTTTTTTTTACATGAAAATTAAGCATGGAAGGGTCAGATGTTAAAATGTGAAATAAATGCAACTAGAGCACATACATTGATGATATATGTATAATCTTGACTGTATAACTGAGTCTGAATCATATTATCTAGCTTCCTCTCCAAAAAAGGAAGATTAATACATTAGAGCGTGAAAATGTTTTGAATTTCTATAGAGAAAAACTACAATATGCAAGGTTAAACGTGAATGCCAACCTATGAGAAAATTTATGCTTCACATTTTCAATCCATCATCAATTTTACTATGTTCATATAAATCAATTAAGTAATAAAAGATGACTTTGCCAGGTAGAAAGTAGGCAACAAGCACAGGTGGGCAATTCCTCCTAGAATAACAAATGGTGGGTAAATACATGATTTTTCTTTTATTAGTGGCAGGGCTGAAAATTGCCACAACAATAGTTTGCCTCTTGATTTGCAATTATCTTGAAAGAGTGACATAATCCAGCATTGACAGAGGGGTGAACATGTACCTACACCAACTGGGAGCATAAACAGTCTTTCTAAAAGTATGTGATAGCATACTTTAGAAAGTATGCTATCATAACATTTTGAATGGTTATACAGTGGTTCACATAGGCACACAGACACTCACATCCTCAAACCTCCCAAGGAAAAAATGTTACTTATCAGATATCTGCAGAGAAAAAATATATTTCTGTGTGACTCTCTCCCAAAGTAGCTCAACTGTTTCTCATCCTGCAAACAGTGTTGGATTTTCATCTTCAACCGTGATTCACAAGTTGTCCCCTGAGGCTTAGAAGGAAGAAGCAAATAAAATAGCCTGCTGCTGGTTAGTTAACCTGTCTCCTCTCCCCTTGGCTACGCAAAGTCCTTGCCTGTTTTATTTTTTCAACTTTTTATTGGAGTGTAACATAGTCCATTCTGAAGGAGATCAGCCCTGGGATTTCTTTGGAGGGAATGATACTAAAACTGAAACTCCAGTACTTTGGCCACCTCATGCGAAGAGTTGACTGATTGGAAAAGACTCTGATGCTGGGAGGGATTAGGGGCAGGAGGAGAAGGGGATGACAGAGGATGAGATGGCTGGATGGCATCACTGGCTCAATGGACGTGAGTTTCAGTGAACTCCAGGAATTGGTGATGGACAGGGAGGCCTGGCGTGCTGCGATTCATGGGGTCGCAAGGAGTCGGACACGACTGAGCGACTGAACTGAACTGAACTGAACATAGGTACATATAAGAAAATGGCAATATAAGTGTATATAACTGCATACATTGTTATGAAATTAGCACACCTTTTTAAGCAGCATCCAGATCAAGAAACAGTGTCACCAACACTTAAGAGCCGCCTTTGTGACTTTTTTCCACTAACATTGTCCACTGGCTAACACTGTCCTGACTTCCAACAGTGAGATTAGTTGTATCTGCTTTTTTTACTTGAAAGAAATGGTGTATTTATTGGCTGTTTGAATATCTTCTTTTGTGAAGTGACTGTTTCAGAATTCTATCAGCTGGCTTGTTTTCTTATTGATTTAAAGGTCTTTTTTTGAAAAAAGAAAAAAGTCAAAGTGAACCCTTGGACAGATGCTCCAAAGAAGACATACACATGGCCAACAGGCATACAAATTGTCACCAAGTTTCCATGTCAGTAAGCATCAGGGAAATGCAAATCAAAACCAGTAGATACCACCTCACACCTGTCACAGGATGACGATTAACCGAAAATCAAAGAAAGAAAACAAGTGTTGATGAGAAAGTGGAGAAAGTAGAGCCCTGGTGCACAGTTGGTGGGAACATAAATTGGTACAGCCACAATAGAGAAGAGTATGACAGTTTCTCTAACTAACAAACGATCGAGAGTAACTATTGAAATGACGAGTGGTTAAAGACTCAAAGAAATATTTAGCCTTATCACTTCCCATTTAAGACAATGGGAAGCTTTATTTTTCCAGTTTCATCTCATTCATCTGGTTTTATACCTTTACGCAAATGCTAAGAAAAGCACAAATAGGCTTCGAGGAATATCTGGGTAGATGCTCACCAAAATATTAGTAACAGCTTCTTCTTCATGGTGGGATTTCAGTAATTTTAATTTTCTTCACTGTTTAATTTCCTTCCCATTTAATTTTCAAATAGGCAGGGAGTATCTTAGTCTCGTGGGGCTTTCCTGGTGGCTCAGATGGTAAAGAATCCACTGCGATGCAGGAGACTCGGGGTAAAGAACCTGCCTACTAATGCAGGAGACGTAAGAGATGCAGGTTCAATCCCTGGGTCGGGAACATCCCCTGAAGAAGGAAATAGCTACCCACTGCAGTATTCTTGCCTGGAGAATTCCATGGACAGAGGGGGCCTGGTGGGTTACACTCCATGGGGTTGCAGAGTTGGTCATGACTAAGAACACACATACACACACACACACACAGACACGTAGACTGAGCAGTTAACACTTTCACTTTCTTTCGCAGCTTAGGGCTACTATAATAAAGTACCATAGACATGATGCCTATGATGGCTTAGAGCAGCAGAGACTTATTTTCTCACAGTTTTGGAAGCTATGAGTCTGCAGCCGAGGTGTCCCCTAGCCTCTGCACACCTTCCGGTGGTGGACGTCCACCCTTGGCTTGTAGTTTCATCGCTCCAATCTCTGCTTCTGTTGTCACGGGACCTTTCTGTCTCTCTGTCTGTGTCTTCTTATGAGGACACTAACTGGTGTAGGGGCCCGCCCTGCTCCAGTTTGATCTCATACTAATTCATTACATCTGCAATCACATTACTTCCAAATAAAGTCTCCATCTGAGGTGGTAGACATTCCTGTGTGTTCCCAGATAACGGTGGCTGGAGGGCGCACGGTAGCTTTAGAGTCAATGGGAGAGATTATCAAGTTGATTACACATCATTCTTATGAAATGATTTTTCCCATCCCTGGGGAGGCAAATTTTGGAATACTCCAGGAATACAAAGTCTAGAAAAATATTTTGCTATTGCCAGGCTAGTTACCTCTCCAAGAAAGACTTCCATCTGGGCGTATTAATACAATAGTCAATAGGTAGTCAAAATTCACGGCTGGAGGCAGTTGACTATAAACCATTAAAGATATTTAAATGTGACCATAGAAATTGTTTCTTGTCATTGTCCCACTCTTACAGTTTTTCCAGGGTAATGAGTGTGCCAGCTGGGACCAGTGCCAGGACAGCCTTAGAATTTGAATGAAATGTTCTCACTGAAGACTGAGTAGCTCTGGATAATGTATTATGTTAATCAGCATTTTCAGCATGGAGGAGTAAAGTCCTCTCTTGAGGTAAAACACATGATTAGTTTATGAGCAGGAAAGGCAGTGGGAATAAGAACATGTTAAGAGCAGTGAGAACGTTGAGAAACCTTCTCAAAGAATACTACAATCGTCTTCAATTGTATCTGATTGAAAGGGCTTTGAAATCTACAACTAAAAATCAGTTCATAGATGCAAGCTATTATATATAAGATGGATAAATAATAAGGTCCTACTGTAGAGCACAAGGAACTATGTTCCGCATCCTGGGATAAGCCATAATGGAAAAGAATATGAATAAAAAGTATAATTATGTGGATAACTGAATCACTTTGCAGTACAGCAGACGTTAACACAACATTGTAAATCAGCAATACTTCAACAATATAAAAAATGTTAAATATAAGAAATAAAATAAAATAGGTAAGTTACAAGGATATACTGTGTAGCACAGGTAATTATAGCCTTTATCTTTAATAGCTTTTAATGGAGTGTAATCTGTAAAGATACTGAATCACTATGCTCTATACCTGAAACTAAGAAAATATTATAAATAAATTTCAATATTAAAAATAGACCATTATTAATAAAAAAATTAATTCATAGACAGTTATTGCACCAGTCTTTGAAACCATATTGAACACACACTTGTGTGTGTGTGTGCTCATCCCTCAGTTGTGTCCAACTCTTTGCAACCCATGGGCTATAGCCCACCAGGCTCCTCTGTCCATGGGATTTCTCAGGCAAGAATACTGGAGTGGGTTGCCATTCCCTATCCAGGGGATCTTCCTGACCCAGGGATCGAACCCACATCTCTTGAGTTTCCTGCATTGGCAGATGAATTCCTTATCGCTGCACCAGCTGGGAAGCCCTTGAACTACAGTATCAAAATTATTTCTGTAAGGTAAAACTAGAGACTAAAATCATCTCTTAGTTTGTCAAGTTTTTTTCCCAGTTCATCTCAGGTTTTGTTTTTTTAAAAAGGTTATCTCAATAGCTGAATAATCAAATAAAATTGAAATGTCAAGCTATTTTTATTACCCTTATTTTTATAAGATAAAGCTTTACCTCTTGGACATTGTAGCAAACACAATGATAGCTTTAGACTTTTTTTAAAAAGTTAATAAAACATTTTATAATTCTGATTTGGGGAGCTGAATTTGGAAAACATAAAAATATGATGAACTGTTAGGGGAGACAAGTCATGCACATAAAGTCATAATTTTTTTTGGATTAAAATATTTATAGTAAAACCACAGCAACAGAAAACAATGATTGTTTTAACCTTTTCAAAAGTAAATGACTTTTTAAAATGATTCAAGAATATACCACAGGCACAGAATTAACCATTTTTTTTATCCTTTCAAAAAATATTGTTCCACATAACCTATTGTTCTATATAGGTTGTTTTAGTGTTGTCAGATGATAAATATAACACATACTAAAAGGCGCGTGGGGTGAGGGCTTCCCAGGTGGCTCGGTGGTAAAGAATCCTCCTGCCAGTGCAGAAGACATGGGTCTGATACCTGCATCAGGAAGATCACACATGCCGTGGAGCGACCAAGCCTGTGAGCCACAGCTATTCAGCCTGTGCTCTGCAGCAAGAGATGCCACTGCAGTGAGAAGCCCGTGCACCGCTGGAGAGTAGACCCCACTCACTGTGACCAGAGAAAAGCCCAAGCAGCAAGGAAGACCCAATAGCCAGTAAACAAAGAAATAAATGAATTTAAAAAAAAAAAGTGTATGGGGTTCAGCTAAAGCTGCACTTAGAAACATATCGCTAACAAAGCTTGCCGGGAGCCACCACGGGAGAGCCCACCCATGACAAAGCTCATGCAGAGAGAACCTGACAGGCAAAGGTGGATCAGGCCTCAAGGGACCCCCTGGATCTGCTCGAGCATCTGCCCCAAAACCAAAATCTGTCTTACTATTTTGTGCCTGTCACCAACTCTTCTGACATTAACAGGGGGCTGTCCCCGACCACCTTTCTCTGAAAAAAGTCAACTTAGGGCTCTAATTAATAAGTTTCCTGGACATGATAGGAGTGTTTCAATTCAAACCCCTCTGATGGCTTTCTAGCTTGCCTGACAGGTTTGTCCATACTCTTACAATTAACACATGTGATTGTTCACGACTCCTAAACCTTGAAAGGCATGGGAAGCCAAAACATTCTAAAAGTCCTAATGAGCATAGAGTCCTTTAAGGGATGAAAAATTATTAGAATAGATAGTACTGGTAAAGGGCTTCATTATCGGGCCAATGCTTGCTGGCAAGTTCCCATATCCCTTATCCATTGTGCACCTGGGAGTGCATTGGTTAACATAGTTGGAATGTAAGAAAAACAAGTAGCAGCCTTGAAATTAACCACATCAGACCTTTGAGCTAATTGGTTCTTTCTTTATTGTAACTTACTGCACCTTTGCTCTATGAGAATGTAACTCTGTTTAGCACTTTCTGAGGCTGACATAGATTAAAAATATAAAGAAGAAACACTTCAAGAGAAAATAAGTTTTCTGGTTGAGCAGCCTTTATCAAAAAAGGGTCATAAAATGTCCACAGGCCTCCAAGGCCAGAAGATATTGTACACAACATTGTTTATGGGAAAGGTATGCAGAAAAAATCCTGGTTTTGATAAAGACAAAACAGATGTAATGTTTGGGCTGACTCTGTATGACTTTGCATCTTTCATTTCCCTCTATGTACAAGTCAAGGTATAAAAGTTCCTTTTGAAAATAAAGTTATGGGCCTCATTCACCAAAGCTTGGTCTCCCCATGTTGTTCTTTTTTTCCTTTTCCCTCGTTTTCTCTCTCTGTTCTTCCTTCAGGATGACTCCTTGGGGCACAGGAGCTTTATTGGCTTTCTGTGTTTATCAAGGAAGATCAAGCCCTGCTCTCCACTTTGCTATCCTTATTGCCTAGGCCGTCATCCTGAGGGTACCCCTGGATCCTGCTGGGGCTGGACCCCGGCAAAAGCTGATGTTTATTTAAGAGAAAGGTTAAAAGTGAATAAGCCAATCAGTTAATTTAAGGAGTTTATTTAAAGTGAGTAGAAAGGTATACTACAGATAAGGAAAGAAAAAATAAAAATATTGGATATAGTTGAAAATAACCACAAACCAAAAGTTATTTATTTTCTTCTTTTTTTATTCACAAACCCTTGTTTTATTTTTGTTGTTACATATTAAAGTGGGGATACACAGGTACCATGCTCAAGGATGAAGTTCCCCTTGGTCTGTCCTACCCAGTTTATGCAGGACAATGAATGCAGCCCACAAAAATTATTTCTGCAAAAACACTAATAAAATGGAGATGTCCTCAGTGAAATGAAAGGAGGAGGCAGAGAAGAAAGTAGAGGAGAGAAAGGAGTGGAGGAAAAAAATCACACAAGAAATAACAATGGATCTGATCCATGTTTCACAACTGCAGACTTCTCAGAGACTTTAGAGTTATTAGTGTGGCTCAGCTGGTAAAGAATTCGCCTGCAATGCGGCAGACCTGGGTTTGATCCCTGGATTGGGAAGATCTCCTGGAGAAGGGGAAGGCTACCCACTCCAGTATTCTGACCTGGAGAATTCCAGGGACTGTGTAAGTCTGTGGAGTCGCAAAGAGTTGGACATGACTGAGAGACTTTCACTTTCTCTTCTTTCACTTAGAATTATTAAGAGAATACTTTGAGCAACTTCAGCTAATAAGTTTGAAATTAGGGAAGTAACCACATTTCTCAAAAACATAACTATGATAACTCAAGGAGAAAAATTAACAAAGCTTGAAAATATTGTAACCTCTAAGGACATTGAATTAGTAATAAGGAAATAAGTTGCCTTTAAAAAAGGCACTCTGGTCTTATCCATCTTGTACATTCTTCCAACTTTCAAAGAACTTCAAACTCTCAACCCTATTTATCCTTCGCCAGTGAACAGAAGGGCTTCCCAGGTGGCACCAGTGGTAAAGAAGATGCCTGCTAATGCGGAAGATGTAAGAGATGCAGGTTCAATCCCTGGGTCAGGAAGATCCCCTGGAGGAGGACATGGAAACCCACTCCAGTATTCTTGCCTGGAGAATCCCATAGACAGAGGAGGGCTACAGTCTATGGAGTTGCAAAGAGTTGGACACAACTGAGTGACTGAGTACGCACACACAATTTAAAGTCTTAACATATGAAGAATCAGAGAACTTCACCAACTATGCAAACAGCTTACCAAAAGGCCACACCAGAAATCACTGTTAATGGTAAAATGTTAGTGGAAATACCTTACTTGTTCTTGACCAAAAAAATCTTATATTACTGCTTCTGTTTAATACTAAAAAGAAGTCTTGGGTACTGAAATAAGACCAGGAAATAAATTGTAACTTTTGGGAAAAAAAAAAACTGACATAGAATTATAAATGTCTTCACTTAAAATGCAAGACATTCTATAGTCAAATTTTATAGATGATTACTAAAAAAGTATAGCAAAGTATTTGCCAAATAGATCAATGTAAAAATTATTTTATGTGTAATAATACTGTTTTAAAATCTGGGTCTATAAGTTTTGGTCTGCTTTTGCTTCACAGTGGTTAATAAAGTCATGACTCATTCAAAAAACCTGAGGGCTGATTAGATGGCTGTATTTGTGAAAAATCATCAAGCTGTTCACAATGAATTGCACCTTAAAAAAAAAATTTAAGTGATACTTCATAAGAGTTTACTTAACTAAGTAACCCTCACAAGACATCAAAATTAACAGTGACATTTCATAAGCATGTCTTTAATAAATAATTACAAAAAGATCTGTGCCAACCACTCTCCATTGTAACCTTGGAGACCCTCCTGACAAGGATTCTCCATTCTTGTAAAATGACAAAGGTGTGTAGTATGACATTTAAAGCTCCTAACAGTTGAGCAGCTGACGGGCCAAAAGTAGCAGATTGAGAAAAAAATGGCAGCAGGGACTTCCCTGGTGGTCTGGTGGTTAAGAATCCGCCTTCCAATACAGGGTTCGATCCCTGGCCTGGGAGGATTCTACATACTCCAGGGCGACTATGCTCACTGGGCAGCTCCTGAGTCTGTGTTTTCTGGAGCCTGCACGCCACAACTATAGAGAAACAAGGCAAGATCCCATGCGCTGCCACTAAGACCCAGCACAGACATATAAATAAATAAACATTAAAAAGAAGAAAGAAAGAAAAAAGCGACTGCAAGCCGTCTTTCCAACAGTGTTGCAGGAACGAGGATCTGTGAAAGGGGGTGGTGGGGTGGGCCTGGGAAGGGGCCGCCTAGCAGAGACCACACCTCCCAGGTCCTGTGCCCAGTTCAGATCAGTTCAGTGGCTCAGTCGTGTCCAACTCTTTGCGACCCCGTGGACCACAGCACACCAGGCCTCCCTGTGCATCACCAACTCCCAGAGTTTACCCAAACTCATGTCCATCGAGTCGGTGATGCCATCCACCCATCTCATCCTCTGTCGTCCCCTTCTCTTCCCACCTGTCCTGTGCCCAAGGGACCTTCATCAGTGAGATATACACGAAAGCACGTATTTCATCTCAGGACCAATGTGGTCAAGAAGCAGGAGAACCTTCTCTGCTCTTTCTCGCCCTTCTCTGTGATCTTACAAGCCATGTGTTGAAGATAAACAGCCATGCTGTAAGCCCCCCATCCTCTTGAATGGCCACAGGGAAGGCCCCTACAAGCGCCAATGGTGGCCTGATCTGGGGGTTGCCAGTATCTTGGGGATGGAGGTGTGTGTTGGAGGCTGAGGCGGGACGGTTCACAGGAACCACACCTGTGCCAGGAACGGAGGCAACGAACCTGAATGGACACGCGGTGTTGGAGAGATCCCAGCTGATCCCGTGGGGATCTCCGGAGCTGGAGGGGCCCCAGAGTTTTCCTGAGTTGAATTCTTGCTCTCCTGCTATATAACACATACTCATATACAGTGATAAGCTTTGCACAGTCTATCACCAACTTTGTGTATGATGAATTTTCATATACGGAAATTAGTTTTTATAAAACTATTCTGCAAAGCGCAATAAACTGCAATGTGAATTACTTTGTGAACGAACGTGAATTATTTATTAATTAATACTTAAGACTCCCCCAGTTTTCATGCTGTTTAGGTTCTGAATTAGTTTCCTTGTCCAGATTAATAAGTCCCCTTTTCTTTGCCTAAATTAGAATATAGCAGGCAAGAATGGAGGGCATGCACGCTGAGACATGATAGAAATAGCTGCAAGCATAATTCCTACTTCTTACAATAATAACGATATGAGTGTAGAATTTTTTAAATGTCAGGTTCTCAATAAAATGAGGTCGCAGTTTTTAAGTACAGACAACTGCAGCTTGGTGAACATGTCAAAACAGAAGAGCCAGTTTAATATCTATAGATAGTAAGTTTGGAAACCTATTTTCTTTAGATGGTATGGGTAATCCATGCCATTTCTCTATTAGATAATAGATAATAAGTATTCGTTAAGGAATTTCCATGGACCAGATAAATCTTTTTCATATAAATCTTCAGAGGGTTATTTTCTCAATCTTTTTTAAAACATATGCCCTTTTGTGATAATTATGACATCTCACCCCCATCTCCTCCTCAGGATATTCTTATAATCTTTACATCTCTTGATAATAACTGAAGTCATGTATTCTTGTTCTGTTCAGTTGCTAAGTTGTGTTCAACTCTTTGCAACCCAATGAACTTCACCACTTCGGGCTCCTTTGACCGCCACTATCTCCCAGAGTTTGCTCAAACTCAGGTCCATTGAGTCAGTGATGCTTTCTAACCATGTCATCCTCTGTTGTCCCCTTCTCCTTTTCCCTTCAATTTTCCCAGCATCAGGTTTTTTCCAATGAGTCAGCTCTTTGCATCAGGTGGCCAAAGTATTGGACTTTCAGCTTCAGCATCACTCTTTCCAATAAATATTCAGGGTTGATTTCTTTAGGATTGACTGGTTTTATCTCCTTGCAGTCCAAGGGACTCAAGAATCTTCTCCAACACCACAGTTCAAAAGCATCAGTTCTTTGGCACTCAGCCTTCTTTATGGTCCAACTCTCTCATCCATACATGACTACTGAAGAAACCATAACTCTGACTAGACAGACCTTTGTCTGCAAATGCTGTCTAGGTTTGCCGTAGCTTTCCTTCCACGGAGTATGTGTCTTTTAATTTCATGGCTGCAGTCACCATCCACAGTGATTTTGGAGCCCAAGAAAATAAAGTCACCGTTTCCCCATCTATCTCCCATGAAGTGATGGGACCAGATGCCATGATCATTTTTTGAATGTTGAGTTTTAAGCCAGCTTTTTCACACTCCTCTGTCACCTTCATCAAGAGGCTCTTTAGTTCCTCTACACTTTCTGCCATTAGAGTTGTATCATCTGCATATCTGAGGTTGTTTATATTTCTCCCTGCAATCTTGATTCCAACTTGAGCTTCATCCAGCCCAGCATTTTGCATGATGTACTCTGCAGAGAAGTTAAATAAGTAGGGTGACAATATACAGCCTTGAGGTACTCCTTTCCCAATTTTGAACCAATTTTTCCATGTCTGGTTCTGTTACTTCTTGACCTGCATACAGATTTCTCAGGAGACAGGTAAGATGGTCCAATATTCTCATCTCTTTTAGAATTTTCCAGTTTATTGTGATCTGCACAGTCAAATACTTTAGCTTAATCAATGAAGCAGAAAAAGATGTATTTCTGGAACTCCCTTGCTTTCTCCATAATCCAACATATGTTGGCAATTGGATCTCTGGTTCCTCTGCTTCTTTGAAACCCAGCTTGTACAACTTAGTAATTATTAAAAGATGACTTTGGGGTCCACTGAGTGTTAGCACTGTTCAGTTATCTTGATAATATGGACCATTTAAGCTTACAAAGAAACCCTCATGGATCCCATTTGTACATTTAATGTTGAGGAAATTATCATATTATTATGCAGAATCTGGCACTTGGGACTCAGGATCTGAGAGGTGAATGATTTACTTTAACTTGACTATTCAATCCTCACTATGCACAACAAGATAATTATTTTTTACATTTTTTACAAGATAATTATATTTACATGTTATTTGGAAATTGAGATTAATAGGCAGAATAGTAATTTTTTTTCAAAATCGTGTAGAACAGCTAGTCACTTGCCTTTTACGCCCAAACAGGACTGGTGAAGGTGACGTTCCTTATAGACAGTGACAGGGAGCAGCACACATACAGTGTCCAGATCAGAATGTCCAGGATAAGAGTTCCTGATGGCTTATTCTTGATGACCCTCCAATGTCTGCTCCTTAAGCCACCCCAATCATTGCAGATAGCATCTATACTTGTGCTTCTTGGAATATAGTCCATATAACACTTATTTTTTAAAATAATTTTTATTGGTGTTTAGTTGATTTACAAAGCTGTGTTAGTTTCTGCTGTACAACAAGAGACTCCTAATTCTTCTTTATGTATTTTTGATACACACATTCTTTTTTATATTCTTTTCCATTGTGGTTTATCCCAGGATATTGAATATAGTTCCCTGTGTGATGTTGTTGTTTATGCATTCTATGTGTAATAGTTTGCTTGTATTAACCTTATGATTACTTACTTCTGAACCCCAGCCCTACTATTCCCTTGAACTGCCTTCAGTTCAGTTGCTCAGTCGTGTCTGACTCTTTGTGACCCCATGAATCTCAGCACACCAGGCCTCCCTGTCCATCACCAATTCCCAGAGTCCACCCAAACCTATGTCCATTGAGTCAGTGATGCCATCCAATCATCTCATCCTCTGTCATCCCTTTCTCCTCCTGCCCTCAATCTTTCCCAGCATCAGGGAACTGCCTTAGGAAAAGGAAAAAATAAGAGGTGAAATGGCCACTGAAACTTGGAAACAAAGGGGAAAGCACTTTGAATTCTAAACTCTACAAAAAAATAGATCAGAAATATGTTATATAATCTTCAAAAGATTATAATATGATAACTCTGCCTGGCAAGATGTTGAAATAATCCAGATAAATGAATTAAATATAAATAAATACTGTGTGAATTAGAATGACACAGTAACTTATGGCAAAGAACTCCCATGAAGACACAGAGCAGGAAAGAATAGGCTGTATATTTTATATATAATGGCATACACACAAGTGTACTATAAGTTCAGTTCATTTACTCAGTTGTGTCCAACACTTTGTGACCCATGAACTGCACCACACCAGGCTTCCCTGTCCATCACCAACTCCTGGAGCTTGCTCAAACTCATGTCCATCAAGTCGGTGATGCCATCCAACCATCTCATCCTCTGTCATCCCCTTCTCCTCCTGCCTTCAATCTTTGCCAGCATCAAGGTCTTTTCCAAGGAGTCATTTCTTCCCATCAGGTGGCCAAAGTATTGGAGTTTCAGCTTCAGCATCAGTCCCTCCAATGAATATTCAGGACCGTTTTCCTTTAGGATGGACTGGTTGGATCTCCTTGCAGTCCAAGGGACTCTCAAGAGTCTTCTCCAACACCACAGTTCAAAAGCATCAATTCTTCAGTACTTACCTTTCCTTAGAGTCTAACTCTCACATCCATACATGACTAGTGGAAAAACCATAGCTTTGACTAGACGGACCTTTGTCGGCAAAGTAATGTCTCTGCTTTTTAATATGCTGTCTGGGTTGTTCATAGCTTTTCTTCCAAGGAGCAAGTGTCTTTTAATTTCATGACTGCAGTCACCATCTGCAGTGATTTTGGAGCCCAAGAAAATAATGTCTGTCACTGTTTTCATTGTTTCCCCATCTATTTACCATTAAGTGATGGGACTGGATGCCATGACCTTAGTTTCTTGAAAGCTGAGTTTTAAGCCAACTTTTCCACTCTCCTCTTTCACTTTCATCAAGAGGCTCTTTAGTTCCTCTTCGCTTTCTACCATAAGGGTGGTGTCACCTGTGTATCTGAGGCTATTGATATTCCATTACATTGATCATATTGGATTGGCCAAAAAATTCATTTGAGGTTTTCCATATGAAATTATAATACAATTATATTATTGTTGGTTTTCCCATTAATAAGTTTTGCCTATGGAGTAAAGATGTCTCAAGTTTCTTCATTCATTAGGATCTGAGAATCAGATCCTAATGAATGATTTTTATCAAAGTCATGCTGGGACAAATATTAAAAGCCATATTATAGAAGTATTAGAAGTCCTATAATACATTCCTCAATCCCATGACAGAGGATAATGATATTTTTCCACTTGCAGTTTTAATTTTTCACTAGTTGTTTCCATATTGCTAAACAGGATGTTGTACAATAAGTCCCCTACGTATGAATGAGTTCATTCCAAGAGTATGTTCGTAAGACTGATTTGTTCCTATGTTCAACAAAGTTAGCCTAGGTACCCAACTAACACACTCAGCTGCATAGTACTGTACTTTAATAGGTTCATAATACTCTACGGGAATAATACATAAAAAATAAAGAAAATGTTTTAAATCTTACAGTCCAGCCCCTTGAAAAGTACAGCAGTAAGTATAAGAGCTGGTCTGCAGTCACTGGTAGCCCTGTCGGCTACATCAGTACTGCTTTTCTGCTTGCTTCCAGACATCCTGGGCTTGAAATAAAGACACTGCCCTACTGTACTCTACACAGTACTGCACAGCAAAGTCCACAAAGCACAGCCACTTGTGGAGGACACACGCACAGTGTGCACCAGACCCGTGAACACACTTAGGAGACTGGGCATGCGAAGGCACGTGCCGTCTCTGAAAGTCTGCAGACTCGAAGGGCACTTACTGTGTCCCTATTTCTTGACTTCTCCCTGCCTTCCGGTTGTAAGAGCTAAAGATTCAGGGTGCTGACTTCTGTCTTCTACTCATTCCAAGTTGTTATAATTACATCATCATTTTTTTGTTCCTCAAAAAATGTTGCTAATTGGTCCCATTGGATGCTTAGTGGTGGTTTGGTTGCCAAAGTGAAAGTAAAGAAAGTAAAGTCGCTCAGTTGTGTCCGACTCTTTGCAACTCCATAGACTGTAGCCCACCAGGCTCCTCTGCCCATGGGGTTTTCCAGGCAAGAGTACTGGAGTGGGGTGCCATTTCCTTCTCCAGAGGATCTTCCCAACCCAGGGATTGAACCAGGGTCTCCCGCATTGTAGGCAGACGCTTTACCATCTGAGCCACCAGGGATTGCCTGGTCATGTCCAAATCTTGCGACCCCATGGACTGTTGCCCGCCAGGCTCCTTTGTCCATGGAATTCTCCAGGCAAGAATACTGGAGCGCGTGGCCATTTCCTTCTCCAGGGGATCTTCCTGACCCAGGGATCGAACCCAGGTCTCCTGCATTATAGGCGGTCTCCTGCATTGCATGTGGATTCTTTACCAACTGAACCATTTCTTGACTTGTCCTTGCCTTCTGGTTCTGAGAGCTGAGGATTCAGCATACTTATACTGATTTCCATCTTCTATTCATTCCAAGTTGTCATAGTTACATCACCATTTTTTTTTTTTCCATTCCTCTAATGGTCCCATTTGAAACTTAAGTATGTTAACTTTGAAAACTCAGGTTTTGCTTGGCCCTGGATAATTTGGGGTTTTATTTACTTGACCATTAGCTGTTTCTACTTGCCTTGGTCTCTCTTTCTGTAAAACACCCTTTAATTAAATATTAGAACTTCTGGATCAAAAAGCAGGCCCTCTCATCCTTCTTCATGTATTTTCTCACTCTCTTTTTGTGCGCTAGATTCTGCATGGTTTTCTCAGACTTTGCGTTGAACTCTTACACTGAATAATTACTATCCTGTCCCACAATACACATGATCCTATTTTAACTTCCAAGAGCTCATTCTTCTTTTCTTATCAAATGTTTATCTCACCATGCTTTTTTGCTTTTGTTTGTATAAACTTAAGTGTCTCAGGTTGTTCTACTCACTTCCATCTTTCTTTTTCACCCCACAGGATTTCCTTAAATGTCTGGTTATTCTCTGCTGCCTTTTTTCTTTGCAGAATGAGGCATATTGTAGGTCCAAACCCTGGTGGGGTCCCTAAGGCTGGGGTGGTTATCAACAGGAAATTCAAATAAATTCAAATGCCGTAGCCTCCTCCTCTCTTGAGCTTCCTGTATAGACACGGTTTGTTCCTGTTCTGTGCCTTAGAAGAATCACATTTTCTCCATGAAGACGGAATCTTGTTTTATTCTTGCTTACCCATTTACCCCCAGTTTAGTGCTTTGGGCAGAGGAGGCCCTCAAGAAAGAAATGCTCAGTGAAAGGATGAATTAATTAACATCGAGTCAGGATTGTGCTCGGAGAAGGCAATGGCACCCCACTCCAGTACTCTTGCCTGGAAAATCCCATGGATGGAGGAGCCTGGTATGCTGCAGTCCATGAGGTCGCTAAGAGTCGGACATGACTGAGCGACTTCGCTTTCACTTTTCACTTTCATGCATTGGAGGAGGAAATGGCAACCCACTCCAGTGTTCTTGCCTGGAGAATCCCAGGGACGATGGGGCCTGGTGGGCTGCCGTCTATGGGGTCGCACAGAGTCGGACATGACTGAAGCGACTTAGCAGCAGCAGCAGGATTGTGCTATCATTTTTCTGAAGTAAAGAGTTTATTATGCATTATTGGTCTTCACTTGAGAATCACAGCTTGAATCAGCAAAAAAAACACAACTTTTAATTAAGGGAAAAGCAGATAAATTAATGGACAAAAGCATTACTTTTAATGAAAGATGGCCTAAAAGCAGAGGCAGGACATTAAAATAGGCACCACAAACATTCCATTCAACTTTAAACCAGAGGTTGAACTCTTCTTAGGTTTCAATAACAACATTTAGTAAAAGCAGAATAATATAAAGAGCTATATCCATGGATGACTACCACTGCACTTGGTTTAGAATACAAACTTTGAAGGCAAAACTTGTATAATTTGACAATTAAGGTATCGAGATTTACCTATCAAGTATTCTTTAGGTCTGGACAATACAGATGATAAATCCAAGAAAGAAAATAAATTTAAAATGTTAAGCCTTTATACTAGCTAATCCTTAGAATGCATTCTGATAGATCACTTTTTAAAAAATTGAAATATAGTTGATTTGTAATATTGTGTTAATTGCTGCTATATAGCAAAGTGATGCAGTTATACATATATAAATATACATTATTTTTCATATTATTTCCCAGTATGGTTTATCATAGGATATTAAATATAGTTCCCTGTGCCATTCAGTAGGACTTTATTGTTTATCCATCCTAAACACAATGGTTTGCATCTGCTAATCCCAAACTCCCAATTCTTACCTCACCCAACATTCTCCCCCTTGGCAACACAGTCTGTTCTGTGTCTGTGACTGCTTTGTAGGTAGGTATATTTCTATCATATTTTTGATTACACATGTTCAGTTCAGTTCAGTTGCTCTGTTGTGTCCAACTCTTTGTGACCCCATGGACTGCAGCACACCAGGCTTCCCTGTCCATCACCAACTCCTGGAGCTTACTCAAACTCACGTCCATCGAGTCAGTGATGCCATCCAACCATCTCATCCTCTGTTGTCCCCTTCTCCTCCTGCCTTCAATCTTCCCCAGCATCAGGGTCCTTTCCAATGAGTCTGTTCGTCCCATCAGGTAGCCAAAGTATTGGAGTTTTAGCTTCAGCATCAGTTCTTCCAATGAATATTCAGGACTGATTTGACCTCCTTGCAGTTCAAGGGTCTCTCAAGAGTCTTCTCCAACACCACAGTTCAAAAGCATCAATTCTTTGGCCCTCAGCTTTCTTTATGTTCCAACTCTCACATTCATACATGACTACTGGAAAAACCATAGCTTTGACTATACGAACCTTTGTTGGTAAAGTCTCTGCTTTTTAATATGCTCTCTGGTATCATATAATATTTGTCTTTCTCTTTCTGACTTACTTCATTATGACAATCTCTACGTTCATCCATTTTGTTACAAATGACATTATTCATTCCTTTTTGTAGCCGAGTAATATTCCATTGTGTATATGTACCAGATCTTTATCCCTTGATCTGTCAATGCATATTTAGGATTTTCTTTCCATATCTTGGCTGTTGGAAATAGTGCTGCTATGAACACAGGGGTGCGTGTATCTTTTGAATTATAGTTTTGTCTTGGCTTCCCAAGTGGTTCAGATGGTAAAGAACCTGCCTTGCAATGCAAGAGATCCAAGCTCAATCCCTGGGTCAGGAAAATCCTCTGGAGAACGTAGTGGCTAGAGAAGAGAATGGCAACCCATTCCAGTATTCTTGGCTGGAGAATCCCACGGACAGGAGCCTGGTGGGCGACAGTCTGGGTTGCAAAGAGTTGGACACAACTTAGTGACTAACATACACTGGACACATGCCCAGGACTGGGATTAGTTCTGAGGAATCTCCAGGCTGTTTTCCATAGCGACTGCACCAACTTTTCATTCCCACCAACAGTATAGGAGGGCTCCCTTTTCTCCACACTGATGGATCACTTTAAAAGCTGAGAAATAAGAAGCAAATACAGAACTCAAAGTGGAGAGAGGGAAGTGTTTGCTAATCTGTCTGCTCTGGGAGTTCTCATGGAGCTGGTGGCTGGCCAAGACCTTCTGCTGCCTGAGTGAGTCTGAGCCCCAGGATGTGATTTGGGAGGAACTTGTCCACATCACGGCCATGGCCCTGAGACTCCTGGTTCATTCCCAGCTCATACCACTGTCCCTGTCCATGTTCTTTTTTGAAGCTGAGACTCATCAGCAGAGACAGGCTCCTAGGGAAACCTGTTAAGGAACTCTTTCAAAGCCATTCCTGACTCTTGTCTTCCTTTTAAACACTAGAGTCTCACAGGACGAGGGATCCAACCCTCTCCACACCCCCCTGTAAATTTGTGCTGAATGGAATTAAGATTTCCCTAAATAATACTTGAAAAAGCACAGCCAGGAGATGAGTTTCACCTCCTTAATTAGACACAGAGAGGAGCATCTGGAGAGTCAGAAGCTTCAGGAATGAAGCTCAGTCACCAGCAGGAGTGAAGGCACTGGGGTCCATACCACCTCAGGAATCAGGGAGGGTCCAAGGAGAGGGGCCACGGACGGGTAAGTGCAGGAAGGTGACCGAACGCCCTGGTTTCCTCTGGCTCATGTCCCCACTCACACCACCGGTGGATCTTATGACCAAGACCCCAAAACTGCAGAGAGCTGCGTACTTACATGGCCATATTACCAGGTCCAGCCAACTTATACGGTGTGCAGCCATGCAGCGCCCTGTGGGACTCCTAGGCACAAGGCCTTTGTGTCCCCCATTTCTTAGATTATAGCAAACAGCCTTCATTCAGCCTCCATGACCTTAAGGTCCTGAGTGCCAATGGGCAGATTCAAGCAGTTGTTAATTAGGGAAGGGAGTAGATATGAGGGCTTCCCTGGTGGGTCAGATGGTAAAGAATCCACCCACAATTCAGGAGACTCGGGTTCAATCCCTGGGTTGGGAAGATCCCCTGGAGAAGGGCATGGCAACCCACTCCAGTATTCTTGCCTGGAAAATCCATGTACAGGGGAATCTGGCTGGCTACAGTTCATGGGGTCGCAAAGAGTCAGATATGAGTGAGCGGCTAACATTTCGACTTTGATTTTTGGAGATGTGAACCAAGGAGAAAGAGTCAAGAGCAGACTTGGGGCAAGACTCTGTCTCTCCATCAGAGGATACACACAGCAATACCTGTGAGCTTGCTCCCACACTGAAGCTGCTCCAGGTGACAGAAGTTAACAATTAACCATGGTACATTGCCCACAAGCATGTAGACCCCAGACCAGTTGGACCTGAAGGCTGATGATGCTGACTCCTACTTGGCTCACCACCAACCCATCAGAAGAATGTCCATGAGCTGATCATGCCCTCTTTGGACAATAAGGCTTCTCGCTATCTTCCCCAAGCTGGGATACGTGGTTTTGGGGACATGAGTCCTCTGTGTCTCCCTTTGCCTGGCAAAGCAATAAAGCTATCCTTTTCTTCTTCACCCAAAACTCTATCTCCAAGATTCAATGTGGCATGGATGCATAGTAATGCTGAGCTTTCAGCATCAGATGTAGGGGGTCTGAAATTTCACAGGTGCTCTTGAACCCTGATTCCCAACCATAGCCTTGCTGTTCACAGGCACCATATCACACTTATTCTTGAAAGCATCTCTCTCTCCACTCAGTCTTCTCCCACTCTTTGTGACCCCCACAGACTGTAGCCTGCCAGGCTCCTCTGTCCAAGGAATTCTTCAGGTAAGAATACTGGAGTGCATTGCCATTTCCTTCTCCAGAGGATCTTCCCGACCCAGGGATGGAACCCAGGTCTCCTGTGTCTCCTGCATTGCAGGCAGAAGCATAGATGACTTCTATCAGAGAAGCCTCCTTTTGCCTTAAAGCACTGTCTCTCAGATTCCTATATTGCACACAGTCAGGGATGATGGATGACTTCCGAATTCCTAACTATCCTAGGAGTGATACATTTCTCAGTTATTTACTCAAAAGAGAACTCTGATAAATGACCTCCTCTCAGGAATCACAGGTAGGTAATAATGGGAGTCACGTGGGTAGAGATGTAAGAAGCACAGAATTAATAGAAGAGAAGTGAGCCTGGGTCAGGAATTGTAAGGGAAACAGTGAAAGCTGGGGAAAGAGGGATGGGGTATAGAACAAGAAGTCCTTAGCTCAGTAATTGGGCCACCATATAGAAGGCTGCCAGTGCAGGAGACATAAGAGATGCAGGTTCGATCCCTGGGTCAGGAAGATCCCCTGGAGGAGGGCATGGCTACCCACTCCAGTATTCTTGCCACTCCAGCATTCTTGCCTGGAGAATCCCATGGACACAGGAGCCTGGTGGGCTACAGTTCATGGGGTCACAAAGTGTTGGACAGAACTGGGTGACTAACATACTTCCAGGGAAAAGCTAAGAGCTGGATGGTTGTGATGGTTGATTTCATGTGTCAGCTTGACTGAGCCATGAGTTCCTGGTTATGTGGTCAGACTTTATTCTGAGTGTGCTTGGGAGGGTGTTTTGGATGAGATTAACGTTTGAATTGGTGTAAAGCAGATTGTTCTCCCTATGTGGGTGGGCCTCACCCAGCCCAACCCATTGAGGCCTGAACAGAGCAAAAGGGCTCACCCTCCACAAGTAACAGGAGCGCCTCCTACTTTAAGCTGGAACATTATTTTTCCCTGTCTTCAGTCTCAGCTGGGTCTGGAATGTGTCGACCTCTGGACTAGAGCTAGGCCCCTGCTTTCCTGGGGCTCCTGAGGCTGGCTGCAGACCTGGGGACTTGAGAGCGTCCATATGACATGAACCAGTTCCTTACGTTAGCTGTACACATGCACACACATGTACACACACGCGTGCACACACACACACACGCACACACACATGGTCTATTGGCTCTGTTTCTCCAGGGAGCCCTGACTAATGCATGGATTTCTTCTCCTTTTGAGCTATGTATGCTCAGTCACTCAGTCATGTCTGACTCTTTTCAACCCAGTGGACTGTAGCCTGCCTGGTTCCTCTGTCCATGGAATTTCCCAGGGAAGAATAATGCAGTCAGTTGCTATTTCCTCCTCCAGGGGATCTTCCCAACCCAGGGATCGAACTCACATCTCATGCATCTCCTCCACTGGCAGGCGGGTTCTTTACCAATGAGCCACCTGGAAAGCCTCATTCTCTTTGAGTTTGGGGTCACATTGGCCATCTTTCCTGCCATATGAAGAGAACCACTAAGTATACCACCTCTTAAAGCTGTTCATACTGATTAGTAAGAAAATATTCCCTCAAGCACACACCCTCTAGCACCTTTGTGCTTTAGTCGAAGTCCCTTGGCATAGATCCAGGCATCACAATGTCTGAGGAGCAAATAAATCATTTGGACAAATAAATCACAGTGGACAGCTGTGACCCCAATAGTTGCCCATGACACCCACCCAGTGGCTTTATTGTTGGTGCTGAGGGAACTCGGATTTCCTCTTAGGGAGCTGGGGAAATGCTGTCGTGGGTGGCTTGGGCTTGTGCAGACACAAATATAAAGTGGATTCTCTCTCACGGAATAAAAGTTGCGAAAGGAGGGGGCCGGCAAATAATCCTTCCTCCCACCCACAGCATGAACCATCACCACAACCGTCCTAACATGATCAGAATATTTTCTGACAGGCAAGACCCCCAAGAACTCTGAACAACCATGGACTCAAGGTTTGGAAAGATTGAGGGCATGGCAGAGGTGAACAGAAGGAGCAAAGAAGGCCAAAAATGTGGCCTTATGGTTTGGTCTGGGAGAGAGAAACATCACTCCACCAAGAAACATCAGATGTTTCCTTCCACGGGGCTGGAACTCTACCATTAGAAATGTTTCCTTCGGATCAAGGCATTGCTGACTTCAGAAATGAAAACTGCCATTATCACGAAATTTTCATTTGCACTTCAGGGGACTAGAAGCTTTGTGTACATTATCTCAATCGGACTCATCAGATGGCTCGCAGAATTCCACACACTACACACAGGAAAGTCACACAAGTTGTCCTGACCATACAGAGTGGGGTGTGTCTCGGGGTCTGTGACCAGATATCCAGCAGGCTCTCTGGCCTTGGCAGCTGGCGCCCTCAATGCCCAATTCCTGCCCTAACTTTACAGAATTGGGCATAACCCTCAGGGGGAATCCAATCTCTTACCTCCAGGGCAGGTGAGCTCACTTCCACCCTTTGTGTTTTAGCAGAAAACAAAAGCGACCACCACAACTGCCTGTCTCCCCAGCCCCAGTCAAACTTCATGTAAGGAAAGAACAGAAAGTAAACAGCAAGTTGTTGTTAAAGCCTCAAAAAGAAGAAGAGGGGAATGGGAGTGGTACTGTGACCCGGTCAGGATCTTACAACAGGAAGGAGATGCCCCACTGCTCACGTGGTCACGTCTAACCAGGAGTGTGTCCTTGGGAAAAAAGACAGACAGGCAGACCTCTGCCTTTGATCGCTCTTCCTGGAGCCAGCAAGGTGCTCCTGCCCCACCCGTCTCCATGTGGCCCTGGACAGGCTGGATGGCTCTCCCCGGGGAAGACCATGCCAGGTGTGCCACGGCCTGAGGGGCTGGCCCCAGATGGCCGTGTGGCCAGTTCTCCCACTTTCTTCAAGAGCTGTTCAGTTCAGTTCAGCGGCTCAGTCATGTCTGACTCTTTGTGACCCCATGGACAGCAGCACGCCAGGCTTCCCTGTCCATCACCAACTCCCGGAGCTCAAGAGCTGTGAGCTGCTAAAATTACAGCTTCTGGTGCCAACCGCTCTGAGGCCCCATTTAGAATTGCAGCCACCCCTCCCCACGCAGGTGCTTCTGATCTCCCATACACATCCTGAGTTTTTCCCGTGGCACTGATCACCTTCTAACATACCGCAGACACACACTCGCATACACACCTAGAAAGGTACATGTGTGTACTATACGGACTACCTGCATAGAATGCTTTGTATACTGTATACATGTGTGTGCTGCTGCTGCTGCTGCTAAGTCGCTTCAGTCGTGTCCAACTCTGTGCAACCCCAGAGACAGCAGCCCACCAGGCTCCCCTGTCCCTGGGATTCTCCAGGCAAGAACACTGGAGTGGGTTGCCATTTCCTTCTCCAATGTATGAAAGTGAAAAGTGAAGTGAAGTCGCTCAGTCGTGTCCGACTCCTAGCGACCCCATGGACTGAAGCCTACCAGGCTCCTCCGTCCATGGGATTTTCCAGGCAAGAGTACTGGAGTGGGGTGCCATTGCCTTCTCTGATACATGTGTATAGGGTCTGCCAAAAAGTTCATTCAGGTTTTTGTAAGATGTCGTGGAAAAACCCAAACAAACTTTTTGGCCAACCCTATATAGTATAGTCTTATACACACACACACACACACACACACACACACACACACGGGCTTCCCAGGTGGCGCTGCTGCTGCTGCTAAGTCGCTTCAGTCATGTCTGACTCTGTGCGACCCCGTAGACGGCAGCCCACAGGTGGTGCTAGTGGTAAAGAACCCACTTGCCATTGCAGAAAATGTAAGAGACTCTAGTTTGATCCCTGGATCAGGAAGATCCCCTGGAGAAGGGAATGTCAACCCACTCCAGTATTCTTGCCCGGGAAATCCCATGGACAGAGGGGTCTGGTGGGCTACAATCCATAGGGTCTCACAGAGTTGAACACGACTGAAGTAACTTAGCATGTATGCATATATACATGTGCACACATTACGGTATGTAGTATATATATACTGCATATATGTACTACACAATCTTAATTATAGTTATATGTATAAACTCTTTATTCATTGAGTATTGTCTGCATCTCCTTCTAGAGGGTAAGCTCCATGAAGGCAGGGAGGTTTGGGCTAGTTTTCCTCTGCTCTACTCCAGCCCTTAATTTGGTGCCTGGTGTGGCAAAGTCATTCAATAAATATTTGCTGACTGATGGAATACAGGCGTTAGGCATTTGGCCACATAAGGCATTAATGACGCCTCTCAGTGTGCATCTTTCCCTTGAAAGCTGTCGCGTCCCTTGGTGTTTTCAACACGTGGGATGAATGGTCCTGGGGGAATGAATGGAATATGGACACTGACGGTTTCTTGCTATCATGACTCCCACAGTGACGGACTGGAGGGCTGTTGTAAACACTGAGAAGTTCAAGCTCCTCTCCTCCAGTCAGCCGTCCATTCACTCATTCATTCTCCGTTCATTCATTCAGCAGATCTTCACATTCGTTCTACCTGCCAGGGCTGCATAAAGCAAGGTTCATCCACAGCAATTGCACATCACTTGGTCTCAAATTGGTGAAACTCTTCATTTTAAAATGCAATTCCAACATTTTAAAAATTCATTAGGAAAACCAAGGAATGATGAATGTTGAGTATTAATTGTCCTCCTTGTTCGTTCTTCTGCAATGATGTTGCTAGGTCTCCAGAAGGCTGTGGCCGTAGCACCTGTGCGGAGCCCGGGGTTCAGATCCCTGGGCTGGGAGCCAGCTCAGCGCCAGGTTCCCTGTCCTACTTAGAGACCTCAGCTCCCAGCCTCGCTGTAAGATGCCCACATGGTGAGAAGTGGGTGCACTCGGCGTTCCCTGAAGGAGCAACGTTTAAGGTAGAATTCTCACAACTGACTATTGGACGCGATGCTGACGGACGTGCGGGAGGAGGGCCTCCCTGCAGAGATATGAGGTGGGACTCGAGGAAGTGCAGGATCTGGTGGGGAGGGGAGTTCCCAGAAAAACAAAAATTTTACCTTCGTGATATTAATAATTAAAATTATGTCAGCATACACTCAAGTTACTTTACCGAGCAGATGGCGAGTTCTCACGTTACTTCACTAAATTAATATTTTCCCTCCAAACAGTGGGTGGAAATGACCCTCACATGAGGAAAAAGCCCATAGTGCCGGTTTCCCAGAGGAAAGAGATGGGCAGGGGTGAGGGGAGTCGCTGATGAGCCCTGTTTGGGGCTGCATTTGGCCCCTGTTCCTATTTCCCCGAATACGAGGATCACAAGAGATACCTGAACCACCAAAAAGGTTCATCTGTGTGTCAGCAGGGCCTGGCCCAGGAAGAATCAGGGATTTGAGAGGCTGAAAGCCCCTGCGTGGGTGTGCTAAATCGTTCAGTCGTGTCTGACTCTGCGAGACCCCATGGACTCCGCCAGGCTCCTCTGTCCGTGGGATTCTCCAGGCAAGAATACTGGAGTGGGTTGCCATGCCCTCCTCCAGGGAATCTTCCGGACCCAGGGATTGAACCCAGGTCTCTTACGACTCCCGCACTGGCAGGTGAATTCTTTACCACTAGTGCCACCGGGGAAAATGTCTTAGAAAAACCCCTATAGAAATGCAACTAGATGGGCAGTGTCACTGAACAGAAATGACACTTAAGGGACTTATTTAATCAGATCAACCTCAACCACCAGCCTGCTGAAGTCCGGAAAGGTGTCCGCTCGGTCTGGGAACAGAGGCAAGGAATTCCTACAAAATAACAGGAAAAACTATGCCCGTGTGCAGAGTGTGTGCAGTGTGGAGTGTGTGTTTTGTGTCATGGGTGCACTGCGTGTCGTGTGTGTGGAGACTGTGTGTTCAGTGTGTTGTGAGAGCCTGCCCAGCGAGGAGGGGGAGGTGAAAGGGGACGAGAGTGGGGTCATGGGGACCCCCCCAGCCCCAGAGCCATTCCAGCTCCAGGTAGAGGCTCGGGGTCCAGCCCTGGGCATGGTTTCCAGGCACACCTACGGAGGAGGTGGGTGGGGAGCGGGTGTCCGGGCACCGGCCTTTGCCAGCACAGATGGCCTCGCAGGTGGCAACCAGTGCAACACTTTGCAAAACAAGCTTCAAAGGAGGCATCAAGCTGAGACGTGGGCGGTGGGAACAAACCAGCCACGGGACCATGGGTGGCTTCCAGATTCTGCACGGCATTCACCCAGCGGGTCCACTGGCGGCTCGGAGCCTCGGAGACCAGACCCCACAGTGTGTGTCCACCTCCTGCACCCTGACCCACAACCCTCCTGCGCCCTGCCTCTGCCCGTCCATTTCTGGGGTCTCTGTGGTGGTCTCCTCTCCCCAAAATCCTTAACCTTCTCCCCTCCCTTCCCCAAAGCCAGCTGTGTTCAAGGTGTCCCCTGGGATCACGTTTCAGCGAAGGGTCCCTAACCTCCGAAAGCCCAGCAGAAACGTGAACTGACCTAAGAGGGAATGGTTTTTGCTGGAGGAGCTAGAAATGAGAGGAGCTGCAAGTAAAGGAGGTCCCTTGGAGGAGGTGATCCCTGAGACCTGGGAGACATCTGTGCAGGTCCACGGAGTGGGGGGCTGAGACCCTGAGCCCAGAGCCTAGAGGCCCACCCGCTGGCCCCTCGGGGGCCCCTGTCATGTTTACCCAGACACTCACAGCTTGTTCCTGGAGGGTCTCACTTTGCACATGTACCTCCCACTTCCCAGCGCGTCTTGCCACCCACACCCAAACCCAGGAGGCAAAGGATGGACAGAGAAGAGGGTGCAGAGAAAGCCCAGTGCAGACTGCGTCCAGATGGCATCTTTCTGCTGGCTGTGTGTGGCCTTGGCTCCCGCGGGGCGACTCACCAGTCCTCAAAACAAGGCACTGCTCAATCCATGCCACTTCGCTGAACGGAAGTTGTGTCCTGCTTGGGACCCTGCCGAAGCCACAGGGCCTCAGGGGCTGGGACCAAGGGCCCAGGAGGCCTCCAAGCCAGCACTGATTTGGGGCAGGGAGGTGGAAATGTGGGTGTTGGCACCCACAGCAGCATGTGGCCGGGGTGAAGACCGAACCACCGCCCCAGGAACTGCAGCTGGGGGACACGCCCTGGGAGCAGGAGCCCTAAAGAAGGTCTGCGGCTTCCTGAGATGCCCGGGTGCCTGCAGGGCTTCATGGCTGACCCTGGAGCCGCTCCATCACCCGTTCCGCCACAGGATGCACGTCCGATCATAAGGCGCAAAGACGCCTGTCTGCAGAAGAAGAAAACACAGCCCTGGGGACAGACTCTGCCCTTCCCTGCCCCTCCATCCTCTTAGGATCTGACGACCAGTGAGCTGAGTGTGTTAGTCACTCAGTCGTATCAGATTCTTTGCAACCTCGTGGATGGTAGCCCACCAGGCTCCTCTGTCCATGGGATTTCCCAGGCAAGAATACTAGGCATGGGTTGTCATTTCCTCCTCCAGGGGGTCTTCCTGACCCAGGGATCGAACCTGTGTCTCATGCATTGGCAGGCAGATTCTTTACCGTCTGACCCACCAGTAAGCTGGGGGTGTCTTTGTATCTCTGGTTCCCTTAGATATTCCCCGCCATGGTCGTCACCTGCACAGTTTCTCTTCCAATGCCTTCATGCAACTGCTGCAGGGAGGGGGGCTACGAATACACGGGAACCAGGACTGACCTGCCCTCTCCCCTGTGGCAGGAGGCTCGGGCTCCGTAACAATGCTGTCCCCCAGCAGATGGCCCATTGGTGCAGCGGACAGATTGCTCCCCACCACCGCCCGCCTTGGAGAGGGCCCTGAACCGCTCCCGGGAACACATCACACCCTGGGCAGTTCTGTTTCTCAGGACCTGAGTAAACAGTCTCCCTCATAGGCAGGCTCGTCCTCTGTCTGCCCTGCCAGCGGCTGGAACAGCAATGTAAACACGGTCGTGGGAACCAGCGTGGCCCCGCTGGCCTCAGCCAGGAGGGAGGGGACAGGAGGAGCAGGGTGACAGTGGAAAGTGGGGCACTCAGTGGAGACCCTCCCCGAGGTCTGGCCCCAAGACCCTGAGGATGGCCAGGTGCGCCTGTCTGTAGCGAGAGGTCACTGCCATCCGGGGGGCTGAGTCAGGCCCAGGGATGAAGGGCAAGGGAAGGGGGGCTCTGACTGCGGGGCACCGAGTCACAGAGGGGTAGAGCTATGGGGTGAACTCTGTCCCCCAAATTCACACATTGAGGCCCCCACCTCCAAATCACACAGTGTGACTCTATTGGGAAGAAAGGAAATGAAAGGGAAGTCGTTCAGTCATGTCCAACTCCTTGCGACACCATGGAATATAGCCCACCGGGCTCCTCTGTCCATGGGATTCTCCAGGCAGGAAACTAGAGTGAGTTGCCATGCCCTCCTCCAGGGCATCTCTCCAACCCAGATACATGCCCAGGAGTGGGATTGCTGGATCATATGGCAACTCTGTTTTAGTTTTTAAAGGACCATCCATGCTGATCTGCATGGTCGTGGCACCAATGTACATTCCCAGCAGCAGTAGGAGGGTTCCCTTTCTTCCGCACCCTCTCCAGCATTTATTATTTGTAAACTTTTTAATCATGGCCATTCTGACAGGTGTGAAGTGGTACCTCATTGTACCTTTGATTTGTAAGAAATGCTCCCTACACTTAAGGTAACTAAATGAGCTTGTTTTTCCAAGATAGGAGCATCTTAACTCCTGGGGCTCTGGAACAAGGCTTAAGTGATTCCTTTCCCTCTTTCGTCTGGTTTGGGTAATTATTTGGTGAAGTTACACTTCTGAGTGTCACATTATTAAGTTAGTAATACAAACGAATAGATCCTTGTACACACTTTCTGGGAACCAACACTCAGTTTCATTTCAGCAGGTGAGAGAATGAAGCAAATGATGTTAATCATATTTAAGCAGAAGTAGATGTTCTTCTGGACTTCCCTGGTGTCTCAGATGGTAAAGAAACTGCCTGCAATGCAGGAGACCCAGGTTCCATCTCTGGGTTGGAAAGATCCCTGAAGAAGGAAATGACAACCCACTCCAGTACTCTTGCCTGGAAAATTCCAAGGACAGAGGAGCCTGGTGGGCTACAGTCCATGGGATTGCAGAGTCAGACACGAATGTGCAACTAACTTTCACATTCGTTTTCAGATGGTCTTCTGGAATTCCCTTACTTTTTCTCTGATCCAATGGATGTTGGTAATCTGATCTCTGATTCCTCTGCCTTTCCTAAACCCGGTTTGTACATCTCAAAGTTCTCAGTTCACATATTGCTGAAGCCTGAGTGACTGAATTGAACTGAACTGAACATGAGAAATGCTGGACTGGAAGAAGTACAAGCTGGAATCAAGATTGCTGGGAGAAATATCAATAACCTCAGATATGCAGATGACACCACCCTTATGGCAGAAAGTGAAGAGGAACTAAAAAGCCTCTTGATGAAAGTGAAAGTGGAGAGTGAAAAAGTTGGCTTAAAGCTCAACATTCAGAAAACGAAGATCATGGCATCTGGTCCCATCACTTCATGGGAAATAGATGGGGAAACAGTAGAAACAGTGTCAGACTTTATTTTTGGGGGCTCCAAAATCACTGCAGATGGTGACTGCAGCCATGAAATTAAAAGACGCTTACTCCTTGGAATGAAAGTTATGACCAACCTAGATAGCATATTAAAAAGCAGAGACATTACTTTGCCAACAAAGGTCCATCTAGTCAAGGCTATGGTTTTTCCTGTGGTCATGTATGGATGTGAGAGTTGGACTGTGAAGAAGGCTGAGCACTGAAGAATTGATGCTTTTGAACTGTGGTGTTGGAGAAGACTGTTGAGAGTCCCTTGGACTGCAAGGAGATCCAACCAGTCCATTCTGAAGGAGATCAGCCCTGGGATTTCTTTGGAAGGAATGATGCTAAAGCTGAAACTCCAGTACTTTGGCCACCTCATGCGAAGAGTTGACTCATTGGAAAAGTCTCTGATGCTGGGAGGGATTGGGGGCAGGAGGAGAAGGGGACAACAGAGGATGAGATGGCTGGATGGCATCACTGACTCAATGGACGTGAGTCTGAGTGAACTCCAGGAGTTGGTGATGGACAGGGAGGCCTGGCGTGCTGTGATTTGCGGGGTCGCAAAGAGTTGGACATGACTGAGCAACTGAACTGAACTGAAGCTTGAAGGATTTTGAGCATTACCTCTCTAGCATGGGAAATGAGTGCAATCTCTTTTTCCATCAGGTCATTACGTGTTTTATTGTAATTGAGTTTCATGTAAATCCCTCTGCATTCAGGAAGACAAAGCCCTCTTTCCTGGGAGGTTCGTGGACAAGACCAGTTTCCTTCAGAGCCTTTGGAGTCTTCTCTTGGGTCACATAGTAGCAGGTCTGCTGCTGCTGACAAGTGTGCTCAGTCATGTGCATCTCTTTGTGACCCCATGAACTGGAGCCTGCCAGGCTCCTCTGTCCATGGGATTTTTCCAGGCAAGAATACTGGAGTGGGGAGCCATTTCCTTCTCCAAGTAGCAAGTCAGAGCTGGAATTTTTGTCTTTACCACACTTCCGGGAGAGCTCAACATCAATTTTTCTTTCTTCAGGAGTATGTGTGGGATGCCGTGTTTTTCCTTTTTGTTTGCTGATTGGCTTTTGGTTAAATATTTGAAAATTAATGGCAGAGAACCAGAGATAGCAGGTCTCACCCTGATAGACTGCAGGTGTGGGAAGTGTGCTTCTCTTTAGTCCCTCTAGAAAAGAAAGGAAAGGAAAGAACCAAACTTCTTCTAAGCTTAAGCCCAGACATAGAATGTGTCTGTTTCCCCTTTGCTTCTTCTTCTTGCCCCTTCTTTTCCTTCTTGATGACTTGCAGGCCATGGGCCTGTGTCTTAGCCCACTTGGGCTGCATGAATAAAATACCATGACGGGGTGGCTTGTAAACACAGGTATTTATTTCTCACGGTTCTGGAGGCTGAAGTGCAAGATCAAGGCACCAGCACCCTTGGTGTTCAGTGAGAGCTGTCTTCCTGGTCCATGGGCCTTCTCTCCGTGTCCTCACATGGCAGAGGGACAAATGGACTTCCCTGGGCTTCTGTAATGAGGGCACTGACCCCACTAATGAGACTGCCCTCACTACCTAATCACTTCCCAAAGGCCTGGCCTCCAAATAGCCATCACATCATATCAAGTTTTCAGCATATTAGGGATGTGAGTGTCAGACGGACATAAACATTCAGTCCATAGAAGCCTGTGTGCAGATTCCTCCTGAGGAGTTGAAAACCATTAAAAGCTGCTGTCCTGCCAATTTCCCTCTGCTATGCCAAATTGCAGAGGAGGAATAAGGTCGGGTTTACATCAGCTCTGAGTGGAGGGAGCAGCCTTGGGCAAAAGGCTATGTACGGACTGGAAGGCAGGCCCAGAAGCCGATGCTTCTCGACTATATAAGGCAGTGAAGCCAGCAGAGAACAAGAGATGTGTCTCCCTGGTGATGAATGGCCCCAGAGCGCTCAGACCTGCAGCCAGCTGGCATGAGAGATGGGCTCGGACAGAGAGGCTAAGAGTTACTAAAAGGGAAGCAGTTTTCAGAATGAGGAACATAATGTTCTAAGGAACTATATGACCTATGAACTGAACCTATGAACTGAACTAGAAATTGAAGAACGAGGCTGTCCAAAAGTAGGTAGGAACTCTTCAAAAGCAATAAATACCTCGGGTAGGGGACAGAAGAGGGGAGGGTTGGTGATCACGTGACCACGACCCCAGGAGAAACGAGTTCAAGGCCCAGCAAGAAGACGCATTCAGTGCAATTTTACACAGTTTAACCCAGCTTTAACTCCTGCAAGTGTACAACTCCATGCCTGTTAGTAACTCTGCAGAGATGAGGCATCATTACCATAATTTAGTCGGAGCACATTTCGTTTGTCTCTAAAAACTTTCCAGGAGCCTATCTTCAGTCAATCAATGCTCCCATCCCAATAACCACCCGTCTGTGCTCTGTCTCTCTAAATGTACATTTAATACAGAGTATTCACCGACTTTGGAGTAGGAAATGGCAACCCACTGCAGTCTTCTTGCCTGAAAAATTCTATGTACAGAGGAGCCTGGTGGGCTACAGTCCATGGGGTCGCAAAGAGTTGGATATCTGAGCACACACACACCCTCACACATTCACTGGCTTATTAATATTAACATTTACCGGTCAATCCTAAAGGAGATCAGTCCTGAATATTCATTGGAAGGACTGATGCTGAAGCTGAAATTCCAATACTTTGGCCACCCAATGTGAAGAGGGGACTCGTTAAAAAAGACCCCCATGCTGGGAAAGATGGAAGATAGGAGGATAAGGGAATGACAGAAGATGAGATGGTTGGATGGCATCACTGACTCAATGGACATGAGTTTGAGCAAACTCCAGGAGATAGTGGAGGACAGGGAAGTCTGGCATATTGCAGTCCATGGGGTCGCAAAGAGTCAGACACAACTGAGTGGCGGAACAACAAATGGCCTGGCTTCTTTCACATAGCAAAACATTTTAAGATTCATCCAGGCTGTAGTGTATACCAGTAGTTCATTCTTTTTTGAAGAAGAAGAAAAAATTTGACTTGTTCTCAGCTTGGGGCTGTGATGAATAAAGCTACCATGAACATTCATGTACGTAGGTCTTTGTGAAGACATACGCTTTCTTTTCTTTCAAGTAAATTCCTTGGAGTCTCATGGGAATTTCAGTGGGTGCACAGTGGTTTTGATTTCACTTCCCTAAAGATTAATTATTTAGCATTCAGCATCCTTCCCATGTCCTTCTTAGCCATTCATGTGTCTTCTTTGGAGAAATGTCTACTCAAGTCATCTGCTCACTTTTGAGTTGGGTTCTTTGTGGTTATGACTGAGTTGTAAGTGTTCTTTATGTATTCTGCAGGCCAGTCCTTCATTAGACGTTTGATCTGCAAATATTTTCTAAGAGTCTGTTACTGTTAACTTTCTTAATGATGTGCTTTGAAGTACAAAAGTTATTAAATGTAGGAAATCTTCCCAACCCAGGGATCAAACCTGCATCTCCTGCATCAGCAGGTGGATTCTTTACCACTCTGCCACCTGTGAAGCCCTGTTAAATGTAAGAATTTACATCTTAAAACTTAAGTATAGAAAGCTGTGGGCTGTTACTAATCTCTGCTGTCTCACTGCCTTGGGTTTGATTTCTTTCTTTTTTAAAAAAATTTATTTATTTCTTATTTTAATTGGAGGATAATTGCTTTACAATATTGTGATGGTTTTTGCCATACATCAGTAGGAATCAGCCACAGGTACACGTGGCCCCTCCATCCTGAACCCCCTCCCACCTCCCTCCCCACCTGTCCCTTCAGGTTGTCACAGAGTGCCTTTGGGTGCCTTCTTTATACATGAAACTTGCACTGGCTATCTATTTTACATATGGTAATGTATGTGTTTCAACACTATTCTCTCAAAGCATCCATGGTTTCATCCACATATAAAAAAAAAATATATATATATATATATATAAACCAATGTAAGCACTTTCCTCTATTAAATTCCTCTGGTTAAGAACTACAGGAAGTTTCTTTGACCCTGACTGGACCCTGGCTAACACACATAAAAGTCCTGAAGCTTTATTTGCTCCTAATAATGGCTCTTTCATCGTGAGGTTTTTCTGCCAAGAACGATCTCTCCAATTCCTTAGCCCCACCCTTGATATACACACCACCGACCAAGCAAACTTTTATTCATTATTGAGATTGCAGAGCCAAAGTCACTTTCTTCCCTGGCCCCCACCCGCAGTCTAGATCAGGTTTCTTTTTCTTCCAGAAACATCAGCTCCAGGAGAAAAGGACTCTTCCCCTCATTATCATTTTCCCCACCACTCAACACAGTGCCTGGTACTCTGTTCAAGTTCAATAAACCGGTTTGAATGCTTGAATGTGGCAGAAGTTCAATGGGTCTCTGAACTTGACACTTCATATTTTAAGAAGATCAGAATGAGGGTGAGAGCTGTTGAAAGAAAGAGAGCTGAACAGATTGACTTAATGAAATAAAAGGAATTCTCTCTGGGGACCAGGCGCTGTTCTCAAGTTGAATGATGAACAGACTCCGGAAAGCCAGGATGACAGGTGTTCTGAAAGACCTGGGACTCCAGACATCAGGGGAGAAAGCAGCTACTCAGGAGCCTGACTGGGACCCCCAGTTACGCTGATAAGAGTGGAATGAGATATGAGTGAGGGTGTCCCTGTGGCAGGAAGCTCGGGACTGGAACCGGGATGCCTGGTGGGAACGTTCAAGTTTTTCCTCTTTCTGTTTGGAACCTGCCTCTGGTATGGACTGAGTGTATGTGTCTCCACCAGATTCCTGGCTGAAGCTTGGCCCCTAGTGTGGCTGTATTTGAGAAGTAATTAAGATTAAACGAGGTAGAGAGGTGGGGCTCTGATCTGATAAGATCCGTGTCCTCATGTTGTCAGAAGGAGGACGCCTTCAAGGCTCAGAGCATGGACTCTTGTCTAACACTCAGAAATGATTGTCTGAGGAGACACATGAGCTGACAAAGCAAGAGACTACTGGGAAGGGGCGCCCGGCAAAGAACAGCAGGCTAAGGGAACCCAGGAGAAGTGCTTTGCCACGTGGCTCGAAGTCTTGGGTTTTATGGCGATCAGATTACTTTCTGGGTTGTCTCTGGCCAATTGTTCTGACTTAGGGTCCTTCCTGGTGGTGCACGCATTGCTCAGCCAAGATGGAGGCCAGCGAGAAGGATTCTGGGAGGTGGTCAGACAGGGGACGTCTCCTTTTGACCTTTCCCGAACCTTTCCAGTGGGTGGTGGCTCATTAGTTCCGTGCCCCTTACCAGGACCTCCTGTCGTAAAACATCTCATGCAAATGCTTACCGTGGTGCCTGCCAGGGTGGGCGGTTTCAGTCAATGTGCTTCCCCTAACATGTCAAAGAAGAAACAGCAGAGAGCTCTCTCCATCCCCCCTTCCCCACCCCACGGGCACACACAGAGGAAGGGCCGCGTGAGGGCAGGGAGAATGTGACCCTCTGTAAACCAGAAACAGAGCTCTCACCGGAAAGTAAACCAGACAGAACCTTCATCTTGGACTCCTAGCCTCTAGCACTATGAGAAAATAAATTTCTGTTGCTTAAGCTGAAGAAGGAAAGAAGCAGGTTGCCCGGACTGAACTAACTCCATCTTGAAAGAAAGGAAACTCCATCTCACACTTGTAAGGAACTCTGGACTACATATCTGGTAACCATGGAGATAATATACCAATGGCCAAGCAAGCCTCCCAGACGGATAAACACCAGACCAGGCTGACCTCCTACCTAAACTCCCTGCAGCCAAGAATACGATAACTCACTATGTATCAAACATTTTCTGTAATCTTAAAGGAGCCATTGATGTGGGCTACACTGCATGGCTAGTTGACCTTCAGAATGGGAATCATGTCTGTCATGGAATTGTATCTCTTTCTAACATTTTCCAGAGTAGACTTGAGAAAACTGGGGATATGGGCTTGGGCACGTACATTTTGGGTGTAAAAGGTGGTCTCAAAAATCAGTCAGGGTCCCTGGCTAAGAGGCAACTCTGCCTCAGGCCCGCCGGTGGGATAAACTGCACTCCACGATCTGCACCGTCCTTCTGAGTGAGTTTGTTTCCCCGGGTGTTTGGCTACAACAAAGCCAAGCAGTTCATCGTATTTTATGTCAGTCCTAGATTCAATCGATGGCTGGATTCAATGAGGGAGGGAGTTTGTGTCTTTGCTTGACTGACAAAGTGAGGAGGAAAAAATAGCATCCTGCAAAATAAGGATGGCACTGGCTTATGGACACAGGGTGTTTAAAGAGCCCGGCGTCCGGGCTAAGTGCTCTGCGTGCTCAGTCGCTCAGTCACGTCTGACTCTTTGCGGCCCTGTGGAGCCCTCCAGGCTCCTCTGTCCATGGGATTTTCCAGGCAAGAATACCGGAGTGGGTTGCCATTTCTTCCTCTAGGGAATTTCCCGAACCCAGGGATCAAACCCGCATCTCTTGTGTCTCCTGCATTGCAGGCAGATTCTTCACCACGGTGCCACCTGGGAAGCCCAACTGCTTTACATGTGTCAGCTTGATTAATTCTCACAACAACCCAAAGCGATGCGATTAGGAACTAAGGCGTGGGATGGCTGTCACACAGTTAGTCCAAGTGGAGCTGGGGTCCACGCCCAGGCATGTCCCATATTGCGCTGACTCTCAGAAGCGTGGACCAGATGCGGGCAGGTCAGAGGGAGAGGGGAAATCAGAAACGAGGAGCAGGACTTTAGAACTTGAAGTGACTAGTGACCCGGTCCTTCTATCTCTGATCCTGCTGTTTTCTGAGACAGGTTTGGGATGAGTAGAAAGTGTCAGTTTCTTTAGGGTGTACCAAAAGGCAACTCTCTCTGTCCCTTCTCTATTCATCTCCAGCAGCAGCTGTGGAAACCAATGAAGACCAATCAAATGAGAATAAGCAAGTGCTCTTCATTCAGAGTCTGCTCCCATCTCTTGTGTTCGGCAGAGAATCAAAGGTAGATGGGGGAGCAGGACTGTTTCACGGAGGGAGAAGGAGCCTCAGAGGCGCTCAGATGGAGGCTGTGGGGCCAGGGAGCTGCAGGCAGGCCAGCTGGAAGCGGGGAAGGTCCTGTATGATTAGTTGGGGGTGTATATTGAGATTTCTCTGTTTGCTTTAGAGAAGCGCGCAGATATTAATCAAGTCCTAGCTATTTCAGGCAGATTGCTGTAGAGGCTCTCTGTTGGTTTCTTGAGCTGGTTGCTAGAGACAGTGTTCTGTCTTCCTGCAAATCTGACTTATGAATAGTGGGCTGGCTTCCTGGGCTACTATTGACCATCTGGTGATGTCCATATGTAGCATCTTCTTTGATTATGCCAAAGCCTTTGACTGTGTGGATCACAACAAACTGTGGAAAATTCTTAAAGAGATGGGAATACCAGACCACCCGACCTGTCTCCTGAGAAATCTATACGCAGGTCAAGAAGCAACAGTTAGAACCAGACATGGAAAAACAGACTGGTTCCAAATTGGGAAAGGAGTACGTCAAGGCTCTATATTGTTACCTTGCTTATTTAACTTCTATGCAGAGTACATTATGCAAAATGCTGGGCTGGATGAAGCACAAGCTGGAATCAAGATTTCTGGGAGAAATATCAATAACCTCAGATACGCAGATGATACCACCCTATGGCAGAAAGAGAAGAACTAAAGAGCTTCTTGATGAAAGTGAAAGAGGAGAGTGAAAAAGTTGGCTTAAAGCTCAACATTCAGAAAATGAAGATCATGGCATCCAGTCCCATCACTTCATGGCAAATAGATGGGGAAACAGTGGAAACAGTGACAGACTTAATTTGGGGGGGGCTCTGAAATCACTGCAGATGGTGATTGCAGCCATGAAATAAAAAGACACTTACTCCTTGGAAGAAAAACTATGATCAATCTAGGCAGCATATTAAAAAGCATATCACTTGCCAACAAAGGTCCGTCTAGTCCAAGCTATGGTTTTTCCAGTAGTCATGTATGGATGTGAGAGTTGGACTATAAAGAAAGCTGAGCTCCAAAGAATCGATGCTTTTGAACTGTGGTGTTGGAGAAGACTTTTGAGAGTCCCTTGGACTGCAAGGAGATCCAACCAGTCCATCCTAAAGGAAATCAGTCCTGAATATTCATTGGAAGGACTGATGCTGAAGCTGAAGCTGAAGCTCCAATACTTTGGCCACCTGATGTAAAGAACTGACTCACTAGAAAAGACCCTGGAGCTGGGAAAGATTGTAGGCTAGAGGAGAAGGGGCTGACAGAGGATGAGATGGCTGGATGGCATCACCAACTCAATGGGCATGAGTTTGAGTAAGCTCCAGGGGTTGATGAGGGACAGGGAGGCCTGGAGTGCTGCAGTCCATGGAGTCGCAGAGTTGGACATGATTGAGCAACTGAACTGAATTGAACTTCCTGGGGCACTGTAGCTAACAGATTGGGCTCCTGGGCTGGCTGCTGAAGATTTGGTCAGAGTTCTAATTTTGTATGGGCTTTCCAGGTGGCACTAGTGGTAAAGAATCCACCTGCCAATGAAGGAGATTTGGGTGTTGGGAAGATCCCCTACAGGAAGAAATGACTACCTACTCCAATATTCTTGCCTGGAAAATCCCATGGACAGAGGAGCCTGGCAAGCTAACCCCCATGGGGTTGCAAAGAGTCAGAGGCCACTGAGCACGCATGCACACTAATTTTATGTATGGTCCTGCCATTGTCCATTTGTATATTCAATTTCTCAATGCTAAAGGAAAAGAGCTATCACTGGAGACATCCATGTCCCCCAGCATCTTTTGCCTCTGGTGGGGAAAAACTCCTTAAATCAGAAGCTTTTAGCCAAGACTGTGCATGAGGACCACCTGGGAGCTGAAAGGAGGGACTGATCCTTGAGGGCTACCCGAGACGGCCTATGTCAAAGTCTCTGAGTACAGATGGCTCAGTCCCCAGAAGGTTCTAAAACCTGTTCTGTTGATTCAATTACTATCAAGAACAAGAACCACTGCTCTGAAGGTTAATGCCTGGGGCTGAGCTAGGAAAAACCCTTTCAAATGTTAATGTGCAAACAAAACACTTGGGGATTTGGTTTAAAATGTAGATTCAGAAGAAAAAGGTGGATTTTGATTCTGCCTGTGTAACAGGCTCCCAAATAGGCTGATGCTGTAGGTTCTCTGGACACACTTCTGCTGTTCAGCCGCTCAGTCCTGTCCGACTCTGCGACCCCACAGACTGCAGCACACCAAGCTTCCCTGTCCTTCACCGTCTCCCAGTATTTACTCAAACTCACGTCCATTGAGTCTGGTGGTGCATGCCATACTTTACATACAAAGAACCAGCATTTGGCTCAGAAAAGGAATAATTAAAGGGCAATTATGGATGGAGAAGGACAACCGCTCCAGTATGCTTGCCTTGGAAATCTCAGGGACAGAGGAGCCTGGAAGGCTACCTTCCACGGGGTCGCAGAGAGTCGGACACAACAGAGTGATGAACACTTTCACTTTTTTCATGGTTAGATCTTTCCACTTACTGGAACACTCTATCTGGAGCTGCTATAACCAGTGAAATGTGGAAAAGTCAGCTGGGGGTGGCATGTCTGGAGATTGAGTTTTGTCTCTGGAGAAATAAAAAATAAAAAAAAAAACTGAATATTTTCTTGGGTGTGTAGCATCAACTTTCCAAGCCTCAACTTGCTAATATACTATACAAGTGATTTGCACTAGATAATCTTTTTTCTTTATTGAAGTATAGGTGATTCCCAGGTGGCGCCAGTGGTAAAGAACCCACCTGCCAATGCAGGAGATGCAAGAGACGTGGGTTTGATCCCTGGTTGGGAAGATCCCCTGGGGAGGAAATAGCAACCTGCTCCAGTATTCTTGCCTGGAGAATCCCACAGACAGAGAAGCCTGGCAGACTACAGTCCAAGGGGCCCCAAAGAGTCAGACACGACTGAGCACACACCTCCTCATAGCTGATTTACAATGCGCAGTTTCAGGCGTACAGCAAAGTGATTCAGTTATACATACATATATATATATATATATATATAATTTTTCAGATTCGTTTCCCTTATAAGTTATTATAAAATATTGAGTATCATTCCTGAGATAATCTTATAGAATAAAAATTGTGGTAATTAATATTTTATTGCTTGCGATGTGCATAAAATATGCTAGCTTTTTGCTATGAGATGTATATAAGATAATAAAAGCAATCTTGGTAGAATTGCCAGCTTAAATACAGGACAACCAGTTAAGTACCAGATTAGCAACAAACAAATGACTAGTTTAATTATGCCCCATGCAAAATTTGGGACATACCTGTACTAAAAAAGTATTCATAGCTTATCTGAAACACAAACTTAACAGGGAATCCTGTATTTTTATCTATTACGCCTAGCAACCTAAAAAGGTCTTAGACCCATTGCACAGATGAGCAGACCAGGTAGTAAGCGGAGGAGTTGGTATTTGAAGACACACAGTCTCCCTCTTAAGCCCAGACTCCTAGTTGCTGGGCTAACCTTGTTTGGATGCTAATACTGGTGAGACTTAGTCCCTCCACCACGGGACAGGAGGCAGCAGATGAAAACAGGAGCTTTACCTGACCGAAGGCATTGACACGGAGGTCTGTTTTGTTCGTGACTTTGTTCATCAGCCTTTCCTTGTCTGTAAGGGGTCAGCCTCATCGCCCGACTTTCTTGTAGCAATGATCAGGACGGCACTGACGCAGTATCAGCACTGGAGGGTCTGGGCATCACTCCATCTCTCTTTAGTCCTTCATCTGCCATTTTGGAGGAGAAGGGAATGGCAACCCACTCCAGTGTTTGTGCCTGGAGAATCCCATGGACAGAGGAGCCTGGCAGGCCATGGTCCATAGGGTCGCAGAGAGTCAGACACGACTAAGCATGCGCTCCATTTGGGAAGAGGTGCCCTCCTCCTGAGTTTTGTTGCGTGCTGAGTACAGTATGATCCTTTTGGTTTGGGGAATTTTTACTTGCCATCTTGGAATGTGTGGTTTCCCCCTGAATTGACTTCCTTTAGTCGATGTGTGTCTTCTATTGTGTAAAGGAAACCCTAGGACTCTGACATTTCTCTGGGACCCCATATCCGGCATCCTATTCCACTCACATTCAGTGCCCTGACCCTCACGCTAAATGGCATCCTCAGTTCCCAAAGTCATTGCTTGGAGGACCTCATCTTCCTCTTTCCTCCTCTATATTTTGCTTCTCCCCTGGTTTCTAGAAGAGACCTTACCTCAATGCTCAGGTCTTCAGTTTCTTCTGGAGAAATGGACAGGCCTGGAACTCATGGTCTGGACAAGGGAAGATGCCAGCCCTTCTGTGAACTTACTCTGGCTGTCCCCCTACAATAAGCTCCAGGTGAGAGTGACCTCTCCTCTTCCGTTGTTACAGGAGGCTCTGCGGGAATGTGGACAGCCTTAGGCCTTGCCTTTCCAGTCATCTCAACAAGCTCTTCTCCAACCACCCCATGTCTGGAAGAATCCCTCATCCTTGGATTAAGAGCCCAGGTGCTGACAACATGCCAGCCGATTTGACCTTGCTTCCTGCCTCCAGTAAGTGTACTTTAGCCATATCCCTTGTGTGGGGGCTTCACACATCTATGAATGCACTTTGTAAACTCTGATACACCCTAAGTTCTGTTCACTAGATCTCCGTCTTATGCAGTCAAGACAGCCATTTCCAGGCCCCTGCAGGACATCTCAGGGTCATTGAAAATGGGGTTTTGTAAGAACTTAGTAGTCAGGTCAGGACCTGGGATACCAGCCTATATTCTGCCAACGGGCAGACAAAAGGCAGACCTGCCTCTCGCCTCCCCCAAAACACAACAGCACCAAATATTTTACCTCCATTATCGCCTAATAATGAAAGAAACACAAACCAAGAGACAATATCCTGCTTCAAGAATTATTTGGCAAAGATTGAGACCCACTCTTCTAAACAGGATACAAACTATCATGTCTGAAGTTAATTGGGACAGCATCTGTGGACAGTGGATTTTAAAAGAGACCAATATAATTTTCAAAACGAAATCCTAAAAACATTCAAATTAATTATTCATCTATTTTGTCCACCAGCCATTTCCTCCAACTGCACCAGCTTTCCATGCAGTGAACAGGAAGCAGAAGTTCACCACTGCTTATAGATTATGGCTAAAGGGGAGAAAAAGGCAAAAACTGGTCCACATTTATCAGTAAGGGAGGAAGGGAGAGCAGAGCAAGCCACAAGCCAGGTGGCGAGAGGATGCACCAGGAGTGAATTACAGGGAAATCCCAGAGAAGGGAATCCGGGGGGGAAGGAAAAACCTACAAGGAAACCCAGTGAGGCGGGGGTGTCCCAGCCGGGGAGTAGAGAATGATTGTTTAAGTAAATTCCAACCAGTAAATCAGTGGTCCACATCAGGAGTCTGGCACCGAATTTGGGGTTCAGAGGCAACGTCCAGACCCTGTCTCGGAGTCATAAAGACATCCCATGCAGGTGTGCGTGCTCAGCCACTTCAGTCATGTCCAACTCTTTGCGCGACCCTATAGACTGTAGCCCACCAGGATGCTCTGTCCACAGGATTCTCCAGACAAGAATACTGCAGTGGATTGCCATGCCCTCCTCCAGAGCATCTTCCTGAAACCCAGGATCGAACCCAGGTCTCCTGCATCTCCTGCATTATAGGTGGATTATTTACCACTGAGCCACCTGGGAAGCCAGATGGATACACACTGCTATATAAAATAGACAGTCAGTAAGGACCTACTGTATAGCACAGGGAACTCTACTCAATACTCAGTAATAACCTGTATGGGGAAAGAATCCAAAAAAGAATAGATACCTGTATGTGTATAACTGAATCACTTTGCTGTACTCTTCGAACCAACACAACATTGCAAATCAACTATACTCCAGCATACGAGAAATTTTTTTTTTTAAAAAAAGAGAAAACTGTAGCATCTTCTGTATTGACTGGTTAACTATTGCAACGTATTTGGGTGTGTGGCCAGGAATGATGTAATGTTGGAAGAGGTGGGGCAGAGAGGGGAAAGTAACTGAAATACAGACATTTTTGAGAAAAATATGACATTAAATATAATAAAAGTACTTTAGCCAGCAGCATGTGCTTCTATTTTTGAAGGTACCATGAGTCTGATGGCAGGAATGTGTGAGCCTTTGAAGTTCTTCAACATAAGCAACCTACACAATGGTGTTAAGCTTCTTTTCAGTATTATATGAATCCTCTAAATTTTGATTGTGTGTTTTCCAAAGTCATGTGAAAGCCTTTTTATCTGAAGAATTTCAACACCTAATATAATAAGATTAACTTTAGATTTTATACCTTTTGTTGTTCAGTCGCTAAGTTGTGTCTGACTCTTTATGACCCCATGGACTGCAGCATGCCAAGCTTCCCTGTCCTTCACCATCTCCTGGAGTTTGCTCAGTCCATGGAGTTGATGATGCCATCCAACCATTTCATTCAATCTTTCCCAGCATCAGGGTCTTTTCCAATGAGTCAGGTGGCCAAAGGATTGCAGCTTCAGCATCAGTCATTCAGGGTTGATTTCATTTAGGATTCCCTGGTTTGATCTCCTTGCTGCTGCACCTTTTAGTAAATTGTAACTATAGAAAACAAAGCATTCAGGAAGGAGGTACACAGAGGCACTGAAAAGTATCAGTGAACACATTTGATATTTTTGCACATTTAAAAAATAAAAGAAGTTGATCTGAGAATATCCTGCACATAGCAGAATTTGTTCTGTGATCACTAGGGCCTCGAGGAAGGGGAAGCAGCATCCATGTGCCAAGCATAATTGTTTGGCCTGTGTTCATTTTTAATATTTATTAAAGCAATATAAAGAATTTTACTTAGCTTCAATGTATATGGATATATCATTTATTTCAAAAATAACTTTTTTTTTGAAAATGGTTTTAGAATTTAGCTAATTTATATATCTACCTATATAGTAAAGGCAACTTGTCAGACACTTGACATAAATTCCAGGGTCACCCTATGTCTGCGTGCATGCTAAGTCACTTCAGTCATATTTGACTCTTTTTTTGTTTGTTTGTTTGGAGGCTAATTACTTTACAGTATTGTGGTGGTTTTTGCCATATGTTGGCATGAATCAGCCATGGGTGTACATGTGTTCCCCCTCCTGAACCCCCCTCCCACCTCCCTCCCCATCCCATCCATCTGAGTTGTCCCAGTGCACTGGCTTTGAGTGCCTTGCTTTATGCATTGAACTTGGACCAGTGATCTATTTCACACATGGTGATACACATGTTTCAGTGCTGGAGAAGGTGTGGAGAAAAGGGAACCCTCTTACACTGTTGGTGGGAATGCAACCTAGTACAGCCACTGTGGAGAACAGTGTGGAGATACCTTAAAAATCTGGAAATAGAACTGTCATATGCCCCAGCAATCCCACTGCTGGTCATACACACCAAGGAAACCAGAATTGAAAGAGACACGTGTACCCCAGTGTTCATCGCAGCACTGTTTACAATAGCCAGGATGTGGAAGCCACCTAGATGTCCATCAGCAGACGAATGTATCCAACTCTTTGCAACCCCATGGACTGTAGCCCACCGGGCTCCTCTGTCCATGGGATTCTCCAGGCAAGAATACTGGAGTGGGTTACCATTTCCTCCTCTGGGGGGTCTTCCCGACCCTGGGATCGAACCTGCACCTCTCATGTCTCCTGTATTGGCAGGCAAGTTCTTTACGACTAGTGCCATCTGGGAAACCCCCACCCTCTGCGTAGGCCTTTTCAACGTTCTCCAAGATAAAGTTCAACATTGAGGCATCTCAGAGGGGAAGGTGTTGACTTGCTGCAGGAGCATCTGTAGGGCTGGAATCCTGGAGACAGGAAGACAGCAGGAGGATGCAGAGACAGATTAGATAGTCATGGCCATGCTGGGTGACGGACCTGACACTTAGTATCTACATTCCTGGCTTCTGGTGATACAATCATTGCTCGGGCCTACCACCAATTGAGAGAGGAAGAATCCTTGAAGAAACAGCCTGACAGAGCATCCCTGTGTGTTTTCTTGAGGAGGAGGGATCTTCCAATCAGCACTGTCACTGGAGAATTCCAATCCAAGCTCTAGCTTCTCCCAAGTTCTGGAGAATCTCCAGGCCTGTCTATTCCCTTGTGGTCAACAGCAAGGGGAGGAATAAGTCATATTTCACAAAAACCACAGCTTTGTTCTCCCCTTCAGAGCAATTCATTGGGAACAATAACTAAGATCTTACAATTCAAAGCCAGTTCAGGTTAAATTAAGCTGCTCAGCCTCAAAATACATGAAAATTGAACTGTTCGAGTTGGATGTGCTGGAACACTTAAGTGGACAGTGATCAATAATCAAAACCCCAGGTCGATTGATTAGACTGCTCCGTGATGAATTTTGTAAATTGCTCATTCTTGTAATCTACCAAGAAGCAATTTTATCCAAACCGAGCCAGTAAAATCAATAAATAAATTAACAAGGAGAAGTCAATTAACATATTCACTTAGACATCTTTGGCACGTGTGTGAAAGTTCCATCACATGGAAAAGACTTTTTAAGTCTGAGAAGTGTAGAGTACGTTACTTTTAAGTCCTATAGATCCCCCTGCAGCCCACTGGGTCTCTACCTGATTTTAATTTTATACATTGGAATGACAGCTCTTCCTAAAGCGTGACTGGTGTTGAAAACATGAGACTATATTACATTAATGAGCCCCAGTGAATGACTGTGCTCCAGGCACTTGCTGGAGAATTCAAATCTGAGTAGGTGGAAACCCTTGCCTGCCAAAGCCAACTTGAGGCATCTGATATCTGAGAAAAGCCATCATATGCTCAAGTTTGTGAGTGCGCTCAGTTGCTGAGTCGTGTCCAACTCTTTTCAACCCAGTAAACTGTAGCCCACTAGGCGCCTCTATCCAGGGGATTTTCTAGGCAAGAATACTGGAGTAGGTCACCATTTCCTTCTCCAGGGGATCTCCCTGGGTCAGGGATTGAACCTGCATTCCCTGCATTGGCAGGCGGATTCTTTACCACGGAGCCACCTGGGAAGCCCCATGCCCAAGTTTACTAACGATCTAATAGGTGTTTTTTTTTTTAAAGTCCTTTTGCTACAGCAAGTCAGAACATTAGATCACAATGAACAAAGATTGTATTGTAACCTAGTCAAAGCAATTTTGCAGGCAACTACAGTAATTTTATGTGGTAAAATTAACAAGACGTATGCATGTTTTCAAAACTGTATTTAATTGCATTGTCTATTCTGTTACCCAGGATTCTCTAAATCACCCTCATTTAAATTCAATAGCAGGAAAAAGCTTGACAAATAAACCAGAATATTTGCCTTCAGAAACCAGCAGAAATATAAATCAATGCCTTTCTCTTTTTCCTTGGTAACAAGAAAGCTAAGAAGTATAAAGTCAATTAACAGAAAGCAAACATGTTCTTATGGCATGATAAAAGAATTATTATAATTTTTAAATGTTTTGTATTGAAGTCCGTGTTTAATTTTTAAGATGTCTCAGAACTGTGTTAACACCAGATGGAGTATAAATTCCAGTCAAGATACAATAAACAGACTAAGACAGTGGGCAAAATAAAACTTCTGAAAGCTTGTTCTGGTCGCTATATTTTGGTATCAAAAGCTTAAGGGATTAGAGGAAATGTCTGCCCTCTCAAATCTTTTCTGTTCAAATGCTCTTCAATGGTTGTATTTATCAATTGAGAAATGGGATATTTCTTGCCATATCAGTAAACAAGCATGTCACAATCCTCAGCGTTTGCAGTGCTCCGACGTGAGCTTCTGAGCCCTAAGGGCACTCAGGAAGGAGAAGCATGCCTGTGGTCTAGCAGCTTCAGGCTGCAGCCACTCCCTATGGTGAGCCCCAGGGAGCTCTGGATGTGGAAAAAAATAGGATCCCGCCCAGGATAGCTGAGATACATATGAAAGAAATGATTTCAGTGAGCCCAGACTCTTGCATCTCCCCATACATAGAAAAGTGCTAAATTACTTGAGATATCTAGCTTCCTTTAGTTAGCATACTCATTTGGTGTCCATTCTACCTGCACTTGGTTACAAAACTTCTATATAACCTGACTCCTCCCCTTGCCTCCTCAGAGCAGTTTTCTCAGGGTCACTTGAGATGCTGTCTCCATAGCTTGAAGCCCTAAAAATTCCCACTGAATAAAACATAACTCTCAACTTTCAGGCTGTGGCTATTTTTGAAGCTGATACTATGTATCTATATGAAATAAATATAGGCTTTTGGTATTGGATATTAATTCTTCAGGGGCTCACCAGATGGTGTGGTAAAGAACCCACTTGCCAGTGAGGAGATATAAGAGATCCAGGTTCCATCCGTGGGTCAGGAAGATCCCCTGGAGGAGAGTATGGCAAGCCCACTCCAGTATTCTTGCCTGAAGAATCTCCTGAACAGAGGGGACTGGGTCAGACCCAACTTAAGCAACTTAGCACAAATGAATTCTTCAAGAACATATTTCTTTTTTTCCCAAATTTTATCTCCTCCACAAAAACACCCAAATTTAACCTACTGTGATTCTTCTGTCTTGGGGCATTGTGGAATATATTTTGTCTATATTTCAAATTATGTCACTTAACATTGCTGCTGCTGCTAAGTCGCTTCAGTCGTGTCCAACTCTTTGCGACCCCATAGACGGCCTCCTACCAGGCTCCTCTGTCCCTGGGATTCTCCAGGCAAGAACACTGGAGCGGGTTGCCATTTCCTTCTCCATCACTTAACATTAGCCTGTAGTTTATTCTCTATATACTATTTGAGAGTTGACATTATATTTGATTTCTCTTTTCAATCATATATGTGTAAAGGGTACAGCTGTGTACATTGTGAAAGAATTAGCAGAATCAAGCTAATTCATGCATCCATCTCTTCATACAGTTACTTGTGTGTGTGTGTGTGTGTGTGTGTGTGATGAGAACATCTAGGATCTAACCTATTAACAGATTTAAAGTATACTTTAAGGGGTTATTGCCTGTAGTCTCCATGCTATACATTAGGTCACCAGAACTTATTCATCTTGAATAACTGAAACTTTGTACCCCTTGAGTAGGGGCTTCCCAGGTGGCACAGCAGTAAAGAATCCGCCTGCCAGTGCAGAAGACACAAGAGTCATGGTTTGGATCCCTGGGTCGGGAAGGTTCCCTAGAGTAGGAAATAGCAACCCACTTCAGTATTCTTGCCTGGGAAATTCCATGCACAGAAGAGCCTGGCTGGCTATAGGTCATGGGTCACAAAGAACTGGACACAACTGGGCACCCCTTGAATAACACCTCCCCATCAACCCGCCCCTCAGCTCCTGCCAACCACCACTGTACTCTCTGCTTCTCTGTCTCTGACTGTTTTAGAGTCCACGTCAAATGAGATGGTTCAGCATTTGTCTTTCTCTGTCTGGCTTATTTCACTTAGTATAGTGTCCTCCAGATCCACCTATATTACTGCAAGTGCAGGATTTCCTTTTTTTTAAGGCTGGATAATACTCAACTGTGTGGATGTACCATATTTTCTTTATCCATTCACCCACTGGTGAATATTAGGTTGTTTTCGTATCTTGTCTATTGTGAACAATGCTGCAATAAATATAGAATGTAGATAAGTTTGAGATCCTAATTTTGTTTCTCTGGGATAAATACCTAGAAGTGGGATTGCTGGATCACATGGTAGTTCTATTTTTAATTTTTTGAGACATCTCCATACTGCTTTCTGTAATGGCCTTACCAGTTGGCATTCCTGCCAACCATGTAACACTTCTCAACAACACATCACTTCTCTCTACATCCATGCCAACATTTGCCTTTTGTTTTTTAAAATAATAGCCACCCTAACAGGTGTAAGGTGATATCAGTTATGGTTTGATTTGCCTTTCCCTGACAGGTTAGACCTTATTCTTCTGCTCTGGCGTCTTGTAGAGGACCTAGTGAAGACTGGATAGAGTAGTGCAGATGCTTAGAGAGGCTCACTGTACATCAGTGATGGCAATGAAACATTTTCTTAAGTAAGAGTGGTCTGGTTGACATAGCCCAAGTCAGAGTTAGTGGTTTAAAACTCTCTAAACCACACCACATGGTTTTCTGGATGTACCCTAGGTTAACCGGTTGTACACAAGCAGACCTAGAAGTTAAGAATCAGATTGTGCTTATGAATTGGCACATGGAAATATCCTCTCTCTGTGCCTGGGACTGAGTCTGACATTGGCACTGGGGTATCAGGAGACAGTGAAATATGGAGAAGACCCTCCTAAGCTCAATTGACACCCTCCCCCCAAAGTTCAATTTCTCTCTGCAGCCTCTCATCAGAAGACAAATCAGGGAGTTTGGAAGGACAAGCAGATGGAGCAGCAGCAGCTGGGAAGGAGGACAGAGAAGGAGCTTCCTCACTGATGCTAAGCCATCTGTTTCGGAACTGGAAAGGCACACCCTGCTGGGAGCTCCCGAGCTTGGATCCTTGGCCACAGGATCCTGAGCAAACAGTGGCCACATCCAGGCTCAGGCCAAGGACAGCACCAGCTGTGCCTATTTTTAGCTTGGGGATAAAAAAATAAAGGAAACCTGAAGGGCTGGCCCCACTTACACTTCCACTATGTGTCCCCCCACTCTACACCTCAGGTTTGCAATGGAGATAAGCAGGGGAATGATTAATCTGATGGAAAACCAGGGGTTTCCTCTTTAAAAAGTATAACCCCTTGGAAGAAAGCCTCATGAGATCTCCTTGGCCCCATCTCGGGGACAGACAAGGTGCTGAAGGCGTCACATGGATCAGGAGGCACCACTTCACCTCTCATAGCCTCAGTTTCCCCAACTGCAAGAAGAAAAGCATCCCTGTGTTCCCTTCCTATTATTGCATAACTAACCACCATGCAGCTAGCAGCTCAAAACAGCATCCTTTGATAAGCTCATAGCTCTGCAGGTCTAGTCCAAGCTGGCTACGGTCAGATTCTCTGCTCCTCCTTATTTGGAGATTGAACGGTTGTCATGAAACTCAGCCCCTGTGGTTATAGCCTTGAGGTCCCATTTCCTTGCTGGGTATTAATAAGAGCTGCTCTAGCTCGTACAGCCACATGTGTTACCTGCCATGTGGCTCCCTCCATCTTCAAAGCCAGCAAAGGAGAACTTCTCTCAATACCCTTCATGCTTTGAATCTCTTTCTTCAGGAAGAGAAAAGTCGCAACTTTTTCTAAGGGCTCACCTGGTGAGGTCACCTTGATAATCTCTCTACTTTAAGGTCAACTAATTTGGAATCTTAATTACATCTGCCCTGCAGATAGTGACTGCAGCCATGAAATTAAAAGACACTTGCTCCTTGGGGAAAAAAATCTATGACAAACGTAGGCAGCATATTAAAAAGTAGAGACATCACTTTGCTGACAAAAGTCCGTCTAGTCAAAGCTATGTTTTTTTCCAGTAGTCATGTATGGATGTGAGAGTTGGACCCATAAAGAAGGTTGGGTGCCAAAGAATTGATGTTTTTGAACTATGGTGTTGGAGAAGACTCTTGAGAGTCCCTTGGACTGCGAGGAGATCCAACCAGTCCATCGTAAAGGAAATCAGTCCTGGGTGTTCATTGGAAGACTGATGTTGAAGCTGAAACTCCAATACTTTGGCCACCTGATGCAAAGAGCTGACTCACTGGAAAAGACCCTGATGCTGGGCAAGATTGAGGGCAAGAGGAGAAGGGGGCAACAGAGGATGAGATGGCTGGATGGCATCACTGACTCAATGGACATGGGTTTGGGTAGACTCCGGCAGTTGGTGATGGACAGGGAGGCCTGGCATGCTGCGGTTCATGGGGTCATAAGGAGTTGGACACGACTGAGCGGCTGAATTGAACTGAACTGAACTGAAGTTTGAGAAATGGGGGAATTTTTTAAAACATTAAATAGGAATAGGACTGAACAGGACTTCCCAGGTGGCTCAGGGATAAAGAATCTGCCTGCCAATGAGTTGGGAATATCCTTTGGAGAAGGAAATGGCATTCTACTCCAGTATTCTTGCCTGGGAAATCCTACAGACAGAGAAGACTGGTGGGCTTCACGGGGTTGCAATGAGTCAGTCGGACAAGACTGAGCACACACTTAGTAGGAATAGTAGTAGGACTAAACACATAAGACGTTCTGAGAACTCCTGCAAGGATTGACACCACATATTCAATATTCAGAAGGGGAAGTCATCAGCACACTAAGGATGTGATTCAAAAATAGACCATTGTTCATGTTTTAATGTTTCTGAAAGCATGTCACATTAAAGTTGATAGGCATCATGTGAAAGTTGATACACACTTCATATAGTGTGACTTCACTTATTCCCAAAGGCTGCCGTATAGTTGATGGTACAGAGGACAATCAATGAAGCCAGAACAGACATGGAGTCACAGTGACACAGTCCAGACATGAGCTCTCACAGGGGCCACCACTGTCCCCATTAAGATGCGAAGTGGGAGGTGGTCACAGCGAACCCATCTTCCCCAGGCATGTGCTTCTTCAAAACCTGGCATCTCAGTGGGAGGCTTAGTACCCAAGCTGGGTTTCTGGATAGAGGGGCTGTCTGACAGAAGCAGGATCCTTGTGGGAAGAATGGTCCCACCATAGACACTGCCTGAAACAGAGAAAGGAGGAGTGTGGTCCTCAGCACAAGTTTCCCAATGGCTAAATCAAGCCAGAGATCAGTTGACAAAAAAGCTTGGGGAGTCTGGTTTTCAGACCAAAGGATCAGACAAAGGAAGGCAGGAAAGGAAGGGAAGAGCACACAGGAAGTGCCTGGAAGAGCCAACAAGAAATGCCTGGAATAGCAAATGGGAAATGCCTGGAAGAGCACACAGGAAGTGCCTGGAACAGAAAACAAGAAATGCCTGGAAGACCACACAGGAAGTGCCTGGAACAGAAAACAGGAAATGCCTGGAAGACCACACAGGAAGTGCCTGGAATGGCTAGGTTAGGTAGAAGGAGGAAGCTCTCACTGGACATTCCTTGTTAGAGTTTTGTTTTATGAGGGAAGGTGGGAGCATCAGCAGATAGAGGAGAAAGGCAGCCTTTTCTTTATCCCATTAGCTACAGTGTGGCTTCCCTCCCAGGACCCATGGCAGGTAAGCTCAGTGGATGAGCAATGGTGTCTAAAAAAAGACAAAAGGCAAAGGAAGTTTGGAGGTCAAAGTTACAGACAAGCCTCTTTGGGGAGAAGATTGGAATGTTGCAAGGTGGGAGCTGGGAGAGTCAGACATCCTGATGGAGACAGGAACAGCCAGGCTTAGGTGAGCATGAAAGCCATCAGCCGCCTTCCCTGAAGACATGGTCCAGGGCAGGATTCAGGGTCAACCCAGTGGCAGAAGCCCAGGAGGTTCAGAACCATGAAGACAGCCAGTGGCTCAGGAGGAGGCATGGTGCCTACCAACAGTCAGCAGGACCATCAATTTTGGATCAACCATGTGGAGTGAGGTGTCCAGGAACTGTGTGTGAAACCAAGGAGTCTGTGCAACAAAGAGCCTGCAGGAGGGGCTGGAGGAAAATCAGGGAGGTCAGAGGCTAGGGCAGCCCTGAATCCTGATGGGACAGAGCAGATGGTCCAGCCCAATCCTGAGCCCAGGGCTCCAAGGAGACCTGGGGAGAAGGTATCAACACTAACATGTGAGAGCCGGGAGCACAGCTGGGTCACAAGGCGAGAACCCAGCGTGAGGACCCTGAAGAGGAGACTCCGGCAGGATCAGAAGTCCGACTCAAAGTTCAGCAGAGGAACAAATGCCCGGGGCAAGGGTCCTTGTGACTCTCTGCTCCAGGCCATGGTCAGGATGGATCCTGGAGGTCAAGTGTCAAGTGGACCCAAGGGGTGAAGTCAATGGCATATTGCAAGTTTGCAGGGAGCAGAGGTGAGGGCCCAGGAAGGCAGTGCAAGGCTCTGGGACCCTCAGCAGCAAGAGACTGGCTGGTCTCTTATGTAAGATAAAGTTGGTCTCATTTGTAAGATAAAGTTGTTGCTGATCATGGGCGGGTTGAGAGGTTGGTTTCTAAAATGAGTTCGGTGCTGAGACGTGTATTGCTTTGTAGCTGTGTGACCGATGGAATTAGGCGTGTTATGTGCGGCCAGAATTTTTTGTCAGGAACCCGAGTGTCAAATCCACTCGTATTTTTTGAACTCTCCTTCCATTATTCCAGCTAAAACTTCAAAAGTTCCCTTCTGTGGAGTGCAGCTGGTCTCTGCCCTCCCCCCACTCTGCCCCCCGCTTCACCAAAAACATCATCTGCACGTAGATCTTCTCATAAATGTAAATAAGGAAATAAGCACTGGGTATTTTCTTATACATAATTCATTTGCACAATCACTGAATGGAAAACACAAAATATTTAACTATTAAACTTTCATAGGATGTGGTAACTATGCATTTCTGATGCAAAAAATACATTTCCATGATTTAAATACCGTTTTTATGGTAATAACTTGAGGCATTTGGACCAACACCTGCTAGATAATATTTCTTTTGTTTTTTAATAAACTCAATTATTCAATTGAAAAATTAATAAGAGGAAACCTTTGACTGTGTAGTGGAGTTTAATTTACAGATCATTTCTTAATTCTACTGCACTGGAACAAAGTTATAAGTGGTGCATATCATCAAAAGATTACCATTTCAGAGTTTAAGATTAGTCCATTTAAACTTTATAATGATTTCCCAGAAAATTCTCTGCCTTTCAGAGGAAAGAAATAATGACAACTCACATAGATGAACTTGCTTTGGAAACATCTGACTTCTTAAACAGCCTGTATTTCCTCATTTGGCTCACTTAAAACCCTTGTGAAGACCCTGTTAGACATAAAATAGATAAACTAGCAAGAGCACACTGTATCGTACAAGGGACTCTACTGGACACTCTGTAATGACCTGTATGAGAGAAGAACCTGGAAAGCTGGGTGTATGTATAGGAATAGCTGCTTCACTTTGCTGTACACCTGAGCTAACACAGCGTTGAGCATTGACATGTGTGTGCCTGTTAGGTGTTCAGTTGTGTCCCACTCTTTGCAACCCCATGGACTGTACCTCCAGGCTTCTCTGTCCATAGAATTCTCCGGGCAAAAATACTGGAGTGGGTTGCATTACCTTCTCCAGGGGATCTTCTGGACCCAGGGATCAAACCCAGGTCTTCTGCAGTGTAGGCAGATTCTTTACTGTCTGAGCCACCAGCATCAACTATACTACAATAAAAATTAATTAAAAAAAATACAACCTATGAAGTTAGAACATATTCACATTACTTCTCCTTCTGGCCTTTGTAGAGTCCCACAGCTCTTGGCCTGAGACTGAGCCCTCTCCAGGGTCACTAGCTTGCCCTCAGGAGAAAGGACTCAGCCAGCCCCACCCATGGTCAAACGTGTCAACCTAAGCGCACCCCACCCACCCCCAGCTGACGGCTACCTTTCCTGGCATCTGATCCTGAAGGCACGGCAAGCACATTCTGACTGCAAATAATTACCAGTGGGTGCAACACGTGGGCCAGGAAAATACCACACGGCTGGACTTGGGACCCTGTCACGTGAATGAGGACCTCACGTCCCTGAGGAAGGGCTCCTGGAGGCCTGGGGGATGCCCACTGGCACCTTTCAGAGGCCCCTCTGCCCACTGAGGTCAGTAGCCCGTCACTCGCCATTAAAACTGATCTGTGCACCCAGAAAGGTTAACTGTCGCCCTGATTGCCGGGGAAGCCAGAGGCAGCAGAATGAGTATTTTTAGTGTCCTTTGGTATTCGTTATCAAAAGTCGGCTAAAATCACCTGAAAGTCCATGGCCATGATTTTCCAAGGACAGGAGTAGGAATGTCCGAGGGACAAAACATAGCGTTTCCACCGTAGGGGCCTCTGCCTGAGATCTCTCCCCTTCTCTGCTTTTCCAGCACGTCCTTCAGCACCACTGCCAGAGAGCAGGAAACGCCAGACCCCAGATGGTATTAGAAGGAGCTGGACCACCACTCTCTATGTCCTCCCATGGCTGTTCCTGGAGCTGTGGAGGCCGCTTTCCACTGACCCGTGTTTAGATTAGCTGTGGAAATGCAGGGATGAGGCAGAGGAGATGCACCAGACGCAAGACGCTTGGAAACAGGACATTCACAGTTGCAGGACAGAAACCTCACGGGAAGTGTTCTCTCTGCGCCCTCGCAGTGCCTGGAAGTACACCATTAACATTTTTTAAAGCATGGGTCGGCACACTTTTGGGGACGACAGAGGATGACATGGTTGGATGTCATCACCGACTCAATGGGCATGAGTTTGAGTAAACTCCAGGAGTTGGTGATGGACAGGGAGACCTGGCGTGCTGTGGTCCATGGGGTCACAAAGAGTCGGACACGACTGAGTGACTGAACTGAACTGAAAGTATGGATCATTTCAAGCATGGCAAGAATGTTGGAACAAGCCCCCACCTCGTATCTACCCTGTAGTGGGCATTTCCACAGACCTTAGCCCTTTGCTCATGCAGCTCTCACAGGGATGCTGAGAGGAGGGAATGAAAGACATAGGACACGTGACCCCTGTCAGCACAGGTGTGGGCTGGCATGGGCGCCAACCCGGGGGTGAAGCTTGTCTCGAGATCATCGAGGCTCACCCCACTGCTCTGTAACCTGGATGGTACGGGGGGCCCGCACACTCTCCTGACTTCAGTAAAAACAAAATCTCCATGCGATGCAAAGGCTTTTTCCATGTCCAGGATGCAGAGCAAACATCTGCTAACAAGAGACAGTCTCTTCCAGCAGAGGGAGGAGGCATGCTATTGAGGCCACATCTAACATCAATCAACAGATCATAGCAAAAGTGTGTGTCGTATTCTCAACAAGCACACGTCTGCAGGTTCTTTTGAATTTGGAGGGATGGATAGACAGCAAACATCGATTCCAGTTCATCAAAGGCATTGAGCTGTCCAGAGAGGTCCTGTTTTTCCGGTGTCACTGTTTGTCTTTCTGGAGGAAGAATGTGAATCCCACAGCTTCGTCTGGTGACAAACAGCACATATGAGCAAAGCACCAAATAACTCAAACTTTGTTCTCCGAGGGCTTTCTGCCTGCTGGGTATTGCTTACATACCATGAGGAACTGAAGTCTAAGGCTCAGGGGTTGAGACCACTGCCCGGTGAGACAGCAGAGGACAGCAAATGATCACAGTGAGTGAAAGCAGAATGCACAACCATGTGTTGATTAAAGGACTCTGAAAACACAGAGTATTAAAACTAATCAAATAATATCTAATAATATATCAAATAATAAAAAAACTAATCAAATGACTCAGAATAAAGGAATGTAAAAAGACAGCATCCAATGACTAAAACATGAGTGAATAAATAAAAGAGAGATTTGATTAATTGGACACCATCAAAATGAAAAGCTCTGATTTTTTATCATGTTTTGAAAATGTGTTTTATTGAAGTACAGCTGACTCACAGTGTCAGGTTCATTCCTGCTGTACAGTAATGGGATTCGGTCATACCTGTATATACACTCTTGAGCAAGCTCCCTGTGCTGTATTGTAGGAGCTCGTCGTGTATCCATCCTAGGTAGAATAGAATGCACCCACTACTCTCAACCCCCCAACCCCCATCTCTCCCCACAAAACTTCTGCTCTTTACAAGGTGCTATTAAGAAAACAAAAAGTCAGCCTTGGGTGAGGACAAAATAGTTTTAAATCCTGTATCTTATAAAAGTATACTGTACAACCCAGCAATTTCACTACCAGCTGTATCTCTTAGAGAAATAAAAACATATCCACACAAAACCTTGGTCATGAATGTTTATAGCAGCTTTATGTATAATAGCCTGCAACTGGGAACAGCCCAAATGTCATCGACAGGTGAATAGATAAGCAAAATGCACCATCTATATCTGTAGTAATATCTCTCTCAGATGATAGTACTCAGACATTTAAAATAGTAAACCTTTGATACCCTGCAACCTGGATGGCTCATCAAATAACCATGTTTATTTATTTTTGTTTGTATTTATGTATTATGTTCTGAAAAATAATCATGGTGATTGAATTTACATAAAACAAATACACTGTAGGCTGCCATTTATATAAAATTCTAGATGACACAAACCAATGCCTGTTGATAGAAATAAGGCCAGGGATTTCGTGTTGATGGCCAGGGACGGGCGGGGAGACCAAGGGGTGCACTGGGGCTCTCATGGGTGAGCACATGTCAACACTCATCAAGTTATAGCCTTAACACTCACAGTTCATTATATGCCAATTTTACTTCAATAAAACTTTAAAATATACATGAAAGTAAACAGAGCAAGAAAAACGACACACTAAAAAGTGGAATATAAAAAAGGCAGTATAGAAAACAGAAGAACAGAAATATATGAAACCTGGAGAAGACAAATGAGATAGAAACCCAAGCACTTCAATGATTACATTAGATGTGTATGTTCCATACAGTCTAATCATAAGACACAGATTTTCAAACTTGATTTAAAAAAGCAAATCGCACAACAAGTTGTCAACAGGAGAAACACTTCAGATTCAAGGACACAAATAGCTTGATCATGAAAGGATGAAAAAGATGTTCTGTGCAAACATTGATTGTGAAAGACCTAGAGCGATGATATTAATACCATAGAAAATAGACTCAGAGACAAGAAATACTGCCGAGTCAAAGAGGGACATTTCAGGATGATAAAAAGTGTCAATTCACAGTTCGGTTCAGTTCAGTCGCTCAGTCGTGTCCAACTCTTTGCGACCCCATGGACTGCAGCATGCAAGGCCTCCCTGTCCATCACCAACTCCCAGAGTTTACCCAAACTCATGTCCATTCAGTCGGTGATACCATCCAACCATCTCATCCTCTGTCATCCCCTTCTTCTCCTGCCCTCAATCTTTCCCAGCATCAGGGTCTTTTCCAATGAGTCAGCTCTTCAAATGAGTCAGGTGGCCCAAGTATTGGAGTTTCACCTTCAACATCAGTCCTTCCAATGAACACTCAGGACTGATCCACAGGAAAGCATAAAAAATATTAATGTATAGATAATGCTAAAGCTGAAGCTCCAATACTTTGGCCACCTGATGCAAAGAGCTGACTCATTGGAAAAGACCCTGATGCTGGGAACAGTTGAAGGTGGGAGGAGAAGGGGACGACAGGATGAGATGGCTGGATGGCATCACCGACTCGATGGACATGAGTTTGAGTAAGCTCCAGGAGTTGGTGATGGACAGGGAGGCCTTGCGTACTGCAGTCCATGGGGTTGCAAAGAGTTGGACATGACTTAGTGACTGAACAATAGACAACTAACAGCAAAGTTCTACCTCTAATGTTAATCACAGGATAATAGAGGAAAAGTGTGCACAGCCTTTGCCCCCTGCTTTTCTCTGCCTGTAGAGGTGAGCAGAAGTTAAGTTCCCTGTGGTTGAGTTTGCAGAGATTATGGCTGAGGCATCAGGCCCACCTATAGTGTAGACAGGAAGACCGGTGAATGTACGCCAGGGGCACAGTGGGTATAGACAGGTGTGACTGTAAAGAGGGAAACAGATGGGGCTGGAGGTGGGACCAGGAATGGAGTGAGAAAACAGATGAGAGAAGGAGAGAGAAAAGGACTCCAACCTGCAGCTTCATGAGCCAAGTTCCACTCATCGACTTTCTGCTCACGTAGGAGATAAAATGGGGTCATCCCCACACTGCAGGTGGAAGACTGAGGTCCTGGGGGGAGAAGCACTCCTCTCAGGAGCAGGTTTATGACTGAGCCAGACTCCTAAGTGTCTGGTCCACTGGCCACACCAGGCTCCGTGTGGGCAGCCCCTCCAACCACCTCTCGGGGTGACTCCAAGCTCACATGGTCCCTAGACCGGCTTCTCATGCAGTCTGAGACACAGGAAAGGCCACTGGCACATATTTTCCCAGGATCGAGTTTGCTGGTTCTGCCTGTGAGGATGTGAAAAGAGGGCTTTGAAAGGCAGGTGACATCCCGGAGATACAGAGGCTCATCTCTCCTTCACCCACCTGAGGTGGCCAGATCGAAATAACAGCACCTTCAAGGACTAGCCGGGTGCCTGATGAGTCTGCCTCTGACACCGGCTGTCTGAGAAGCCAAAGAAGCAGGGTGATTAGCTGAGAGCTCCAGGCACCACCGGGAGACACGGCCCCCACCCTCTTTCCCCAGTGGATGCCCTTGACCTCATTAAAAATAAGATGCGGCAGAAATCAGAGAGGACCCAGCCTCAGCCCTGGAGCCTGCTAAGATTAGTGGGAGTTCTGAATGCCCTCCCCCGCTTCTTGGACCTAGACTTCTAAGGAGGGGCCAGGGGCAGCATGCTCCATTAAAAACCCATCAGCTACAGAAATTATTTTTAGTAAATTGATGACTTTGTGGAGGGCTGGGAATGCTACACAGAGGACTGGAGCGGTGACAGGGACAGCCAGGTCAGACGATGTCAGGAGCTGGAGCTGGAAAGGTGGGAAGCATGTGTGCCCCAGCCCTGTCACACCCCAGCTGCGCAACTGTAGGCAAGGCACTTGACTCCTCAGAGCTTCAGCTCCCGTCTTCATGGTAACGACATCGTAAAGGTACGAAGAACGGTGACGCAACATGCGAAATGCTTTGTGTAGTGCCTGCCTAGTGTGTGACAGCTGATCGTTAGAAACTGTAAGTCAATGCTTTCTTATTAGTCTACATGAAGTCCCTGGCCTACAAGCAGGATACGTTCCATTATTTCCTGTGTTAGAAATCTGTTTATGTCATTGTACCCAAAACACACTGACTGGTTTGCACAGCAAAGTGGTGGTGAACAGCACACATTCTGGAGTCTACTGGGCTTTGAGTCCTGGTTCTGCCTTTCATGGACTCTGAACTCCCAGCCACTCACAAAGCCTTCTTTGTTGCAGTGCTTTGTTTTGTTTTTCTGAAGATAAGAAACATGCAGGGTTGTTGTAAAGATTAAATGAGCTGCTACTGTTATGTATCACTCTTTGTTCCTGAAACGTCTCCCGCCAGGCTCCTCCTCTGTCCACGGGGATTCTCCAGGCAAGAATATTGGAGTGGGTTGCCATGCCCTCCTCCAGGGGATTGTCCCAACCCAAGGATCGAATCCACATTACAGGGGGATTCTTTACCATCTGAGCCACCACGGACGCCCAAGAATCCTGGAGTGGGTAAGCCTATCCCTTCTCTAGGGGATCTTCCCAACCCAGGAATTGAATCAGGTCTCCTACATTGCAGGCGGATTCCAGCTGTGCTACCCTGGAAGACCTAAAGATTCAATGAGCTACTTCTATTCACCCTTTGTTCCTGAAAATTCTTTCTCGTGAGAGTGTGGACACAGGATGCGCATGGGAACAGGGGGCAGAAGACAGGAGGGGACGAGAAGGTTTCTCTTTATTCCTGAGTGTCCCTGGTTCTGTCTTGAGGCAGATCGCAGTCCGGCTGAAGGCTGCCTGGGCCCCTCTATATCTCAGTTATGACCATGAGCAGATTGATTTGGCTGTAAACCAGGTAGCAGAGGGCCTTCAATTCAAGGCTGCCTCTTTGATTTTGCAGTTGGCTTGAAATCCCAAAGGCGGGGAGGCCTTGCCAAGAGGATCCCAGGAGCAGCATGGGAAGTGAAGCAGTATCAGGGCTGCCTCATTACCCGCAAAGCCCCTCCCCACCGTTGCTGATGGCTACTGCTCCGGCGCAAACACATGGGCTTGCTTAGCTGTTCTTGCAGCAGTTTCTGAGCTCCCAGGGCAGAACGCCAACTGCAGAGAGGAACTCTGCTACTTGGGAACAGAAGGGAGGGGTGTCGAGGTTTGATTGTTCTGTTGCTGTTCAGTCTCTCAGTCATGTCTGACTCTTTGCAACCCCGTGGACTGCAGCACACTAGGCTTCCCTGTTCTTCACTATCTGCCGGAGTTTGCTCAAACCCATGTCCATTGAGTTTATGATGCCATCCAACCTTCTCATCCTCTGTCACCCCCTTCTCCTCTGAAGTATTAGAAAACCTACAGGATGATGTCTCCAGAGCATTTAATATCTAGTGATAAGCACAGTGAGGGATAAAAGGAGGTGAGTTTCTGTCCCTAGGGCGCTTACACTCTGTACGGAAGTCTCTTTCCTTCACAGTCTTCAGAGGGTGGTAGCTGAGGGCAGTGTGCTGGGCAAGCCAAACGCAGGGTCTTATCTGCACCTGAATGTATTAGATGGTGAGATTGTGAGTCCAGTCCCAGGACAGATGAAACTTTGGGGGATCTTGGGAGGAGGTAGGCATGTGAGATGAATCCAATTAACTTGTGGCTAGAATGTGAACAATGTGTTTCTTTTTTAATTGGTGTATAACTGCTTTACAATATTATGTTAGTTTCTGCTATACAACAAACAATGTGAATCAGCTATGTGTATATACATATATTCCTTCCCTCAAGCCTCCCTGCTATCAGTGTGCTTTTAAAAAGAAGAACAAGTAACAACCAAAGAAAAATTATTTGAGGACTCATTAATGAGGGCTTCCCTGGTGGCTCAGACAGTAAAGAGTCCACCTGCATAAGGCAGAAGACCTGGGTTTGATCCCTGGGTTGGGAAGTTCCCCTGGAGAAGGAAATGGAAACGCACTCCAGTTGTCTTTGCCTGGAGAATCCCCATGGACCGTGGAGCTGGCGGGCCACAGTCAATGGGGTCACAAAGAGTCAGACACGACTGAGCGACTAGGCACAGTATAAATCAATGTCTTGAAACTAAGATAGGAAAAAAAAAAAAAGAGAGAGAATATCCCTGGTCTCTAGGAGTTGGGGCATGAATTGACTGGGAAAGGGTGTGAGAGGACTCACAGGGCTGATGGTTTTGTACCATGATAGGGCTTAGATTACATAGGCGTATTCATTTGTCAAGCTCAATCGATGTACGCAAAAGACTTGTACATGTATCATGTGTAAGAGTTACTTCAAAAGAAAAAAAGTGTAAAAAATGTTGAACTCTTATTAGTGATAAAAATAAATTTGGAAATAAACATATTAAAAAATATATGTCTGCACATGTTTTGACCCTCCACAAAAAGGGTGACTCTAATTCACCTCTCTTTGCAGACAAGCTGTCTTAATGGCTCACTTCTAATGAGTAGGGCATGGCAGAAGAAACCCAGGGCTGGGTCTTAAAAGAGTTACAGCTTCTATCTCAGCTTGAGATGCTTGCCCTCCACATCCAGGTTGACAGACTCCCACAGGGAGTAGCTTCAGGTGTTTCTGACCAATTGCTATTAATAGGAGTTGTCGGGTTGCTCCTCTAACCATAGCATCAGATCAGATCAGTCGCTCAGTCGTGTCTGACTCTTTGCCACCCCATGAATCGCAGCACACCAGGCAGGCCTCCCTGTCTATCACCCACTCCCAGAGTTCACTCAGACTCACATCCATCGAGTCAGTGATGCCATCCAGCCATCTCATCCTCTGTCGTCCCCTTCTCCTCCTGCCCCCAATCCCTCCCAGCATCAGAGTCTTTTCCAATGAGACAACTCTTCGCATGAGGTGGCCAAAGTACTGGAGTTTCAGCTTCAGCATCATTCCTTCTAAAGAAATCCCAGGGCTGATCTCCTTCAGAATGGACTGGTTGGATCTCCTTGCAGTCCAAGGGACTCTCAAGAGTCTTCTCCAACACCACACTTCAAAAGCATCAATTCTTCGGCACTCAGCCTTCTTCACAGACCAACTCTCACATCCATACATGACCACTGGAAAAACCATAGCCTTGACTAGACGGACCTTTGTTGGCAAAGTAATGTCTCTGCTTTTGAATATGCTATCTAGGTTGGTCTCAAGACAAGTCTCCTGATTCAGACTCTTGTACCAACTAAGGCACTGTTCCTCCCTGGTCCTTTCTCCTGACAGCTGTTCCTACATGGCCCCAGACCGTGACTCTGCCCCAGTGCTCAGCCTTGTGTGACCCACACCTTGACCTTGGTCTGTGTGCCTTTCAGCTGGCACCACTCACCAACCAGTGCAAAGGCAACCCTAAGTGTAAGTGGCTTTCTCAGGGCTTGACTCGTAAGCAAGGAGGAAGCTCTGCCTGTATGAATGATATTCTTTACTGGGATGCCACAGTCCCACTAATTCCTGGTGGTATCACTTAAGGACTGCGAACTTCCTCTGCGGCTGCTCTTGGCTCCCTGCCCCACCAAATGATTAACTATTGTAGCTGGAGGCATTTAACCACCAGCCCCAGACTCTCTGTCTACTGTCCTTGGTGAGGGAATCACAAGGACTCTTGGACCATAGTAGAGGGACTTCAGGCAGCTGGGCCACTTTCTCCATTCTGATCACTGCTTTTCTGCCAGGTCCCTGGAGAGCTGGCCACGCACAGCGCCAGATTCATCAGCTGACTTGCCTTCTGGGAACTGAGACTTTCCTTTATCCCTTGAGGCCTGAGGGGCAAGGACGTCCTTTCCTCAGCACATTTTTCACAGCTGGGATCCTGGGTGTGGAATTCATTCTCTGTGAGTTGTTCCATAGTATTTGCCAGATGATAGTGACCACCTTCATGGAATTTTTCCTCACCACTGAGGCGATGACTCCTGTCTGCTCTGTCCCCGTGCTTTGCTGGGATCCACATTGTAAGGTCCACTCATCAGACCTCACACCACTGGCTACATCCTACATCCTTATGATACAATGGGAGGTTCTAGGACACAAGCTGGCTTGTAGGGACCGCTCTGGGAATGTCGTGGAGGGGATAAGTTACAAGACAGAGGGAAGGCTTGTCCTGAATGAGGAAAGCAAGCCAGTGTGCCTGCTCCACTCAGAGAAATCCCTCCTCTCCCTGGGCCCCGGGTGACAGTCAGCATCGCCTTGTCACCGCCTCCACCTGGCGTTGGGAGTGAGCCCCAGGGTGCCTGCCACGGAGTCACTCCCCCCAACTCAGCCGCCTGCCAGAGCGACTGGGTGTGGCCTCCTGAGGATGCTGGATGAAGGTCATGGTGCACATGTGCGTGCTCAGTCATGTCCGACTCTTTGTGACCCCATGGACTGTAGCCCGCCAGGCTCCTCTGTCCATGGGATTCCATGTCCACGAATGTTGGAGTGGGTCACCATTTCCTCCTCCTGGGAATCTTTCCGACCCAGGGATCGAACCTGTGTCTCTTGGGTCTGATATACATTGTCAGAAAGGCCCTTTAACACTAGTGCCACCTGAGAGGCCTGACCAACGTCATTAGGAGCCACTGTCCCTGAAAGAGCCACCAGTCCTGTTGGTGAGCCAGGAACCTGTCAGTAGACAGGACCAATCTTGTGGGTCAAATTTCAGGGAAGAAAGGCTTCCTAACATGTGACGGGGGCAGGGGGACAAAATCCAGACCCACCGTGGCAGAGAGTGTTGGTGCTCACAGAGGACCCACCCGGGGCTCCCCATTTTCAGAGCCCTCCTTGTCTGAGGCTAATGCAAGCACACGTGTCTTCTGTAGGCTGGCTCGCTCTCTCCGTCTCTGTCTTCCTCCCTCTTTATTCTTCTCTTCTTCCTCATTCCTTTCTCTCTCCCTTCATCTCTCTCTCTGTAGCTGCATTATGAAAACAGTTTAGACCCCAGAGTTGCTGCCAAGAACAAAATGCAGGTCCCTGAGAGGCACGCAGCATGGAGACGGAGGGGAGGTCACGCAGGGTTCCCATGCAGGAGGCCCACTCAGCCACGTGTGTGAGAACCAGGGTCTCTACACATCCCAGGGTTGAGAGGCTAGGGTCCATTTGCTACAGCAGCTTAGCTTGTTCTAGTCCATCTAATATACACTGGATATTGTTAGGATTTCTTCATCTTTGGTTTTCTACTCATCTGTTGTGAAACTTGCAGGACTGAAGTTCTGTTGAGACACGCTAAGTGGTTCAACGTGGAATCATGGTGACCAGTGGGAACTTATGTACTAGCAGTCTTGAAATGTCCACTGTAGGACTGAAAGTGAAAGTGAAGTCACTCAGTCGTGTCCGACTCTTTGCAACCCCATGGACTGTAGCCCACCAGGCTCCTCCATCCATGGGATTTTCCAGGCAAGAGTACTGGAGTGGATTACCGTTCCCTTCTCCAGGGGATCTTCCCAACCCAGGGATCCAACCTGGGTCTCCTGCATCACAGGCAGACACTTTGCCGTCTGAGCCACCAGGGAAGCTGTAGGACTGGAGGGTCTCAAAGTGATAAACTAAGAATACTGCTTTAGATACGAGATTCAATGGGTTGTGTGTGTCTCTGGGGCAGAAGGAACAGCAGATAGAGCCAAGATCCTTTCCCCCTGGGGAGACTGTTATGCCTTGAAAAGAGACGCTGAGCAGAGAGGCTTGAAGGCCCTTTGCTGGAGGACCTGACTCCACACGGCTGAGAGCAGGTCCAGATGGAGGCTCTGTCAGGATAGAAGGCCAGAAGGCAATATCCCACCCACACTTATCTTAAGACCTCTTGCCAAACTTGAGATGCTGCTCATGCCAAGACACCTCTGTCTCAGAGCTCTCCTTGGAGTGGTTGGTTACCCCCTTTTCCCTACTTGGCTGGCCTGTGTTGTGTTCTGAATGTGAGCAATCTGTGATTCATGAATTGAATGTTGGCTACTGGTCATGTATCTCCAATCCTGTGATTCTTACCTGTCCCTCCTGCCAGGCCCTGCAACAAACAGGTATTCTGGAGGGTGGCCCAAAGAGAGACTAGTGAGCTGGGGGTTTCAGGTGGAGAAATAGCATGTACCAAGAACTCTGAGGTGACTTCCCTGATGGTCCAGTGGTTAAGACTCCCTGGACTGTAGCCCAGCAGTCTCTTCTGTCTATGGAATTCTCCAGGCAAGAATACTAGAGTGGGTAGCTATTCCTTTCTCTAGGAGATCTTCCCGACCCAGGGATCAAACCCGGGTCTCCTGCATTGCAAGCAGATTCTTTACCATCTGAACCACCAGGAAAGCCACACTTTCACTTTCAAGAACTCTATGGGGACTTCTCTGGTGGTCCAGTGTTTAAGATTCTACAATTCTACCACAGGCAGCACATGTTCGATCCTTGGTCAGGAAACTAAGATCCTGCAAGACACATGGCCAAAAAAAAAAAAAAAGAATTCTAAAGTAGGATACAACACAAACAAATGTGGGAAATTTAAGCTTCTCCTCTGAAGTCACCCAGAATAACTTTTGCTGACACTAAATCTCCAATTACAAGCTGTAAATCATTTTGCATATTATTAATCCCGACGATTTTTCAGTGTGATGTGACATATTTCAGGCCCCTCCATCAACTGTCAAGAAATAAAATGTCAGATTCTGAGTTGCTTGGCCTAATGGAGAACAATGAAAGAGCATTATTTGCAAAGCTTACCAGCCTGGAAGGAGCTCTGGACTGAGAGTCAGGCTGTCGATTCTAAGGCCAGCCCTTCCCAGCTCCAGCTAAGGCCGTGAATACATATCAGTTGAGCTATTACTTTGAATGAGAAGGTTGGAAATGATGATCTTCATGGTTTCCCTAATAGCTCAGTTGGTAAAGAATCCACTTGCAATGCAGGAGACCCCAGTTTGATTCCTGGGTTGGGAAGATCTGCTGGAGAAGGGATAGGTACCCACTCCAGTATTCTTGGGCTTCCATTATGGCTCAGCTGGTTAAGAATCTGCCTGCAATGTGAGAGACCTGAGTTCAATCCCTGGGTTGGGAAGATCCCCTGGAGAAGGCAAAGGCTACCCACTCCAGTATTCTGACCTGGAGAATTCCATGGCCTGTATAGTCCATGGGGTCGCAAAGAGTTGGACACGACTGAGTGACTTTCACTTCCATGGTTTCCGCTTGTTTTGATAATTGTGTACTATTGTGATGCTAACAAGGCTTATATTTCCTGAAGTTTGTCACTCTTTGTTACTCCAAGAAAGCTCAGCAAAGCAAACAGATTGAACACATCCACAGCCATTTGATTGCAACTCAGAAGGGGGCACCCATGACTCTGATGGGTAGCAGGGGAGGCTGGCTTTGGTCTTGCGACATCCTGGTAGGTGGGACTCAGTCTTGGTGAGAGATCTTCTGAGAGAGGAGAACCTTCCTGGTTTGTTCATAGGAATGCTCAGGGTCAGCCTCATGGATATCTGGTCCCACAACCTGTCCTTTGTAAAGACCACTGAAGTGAAGTGAAAGTCACTCAGTTGCACCCAACTCTGTGAACCCATGGACTGTAGCCCACCAGCCTCGTCAGTCCATGGAATTCTCCAGGCAAGAATACTGGAGTGGGTTGCCATGCCTTCCTCTAGGGCATCTTCCCAACCCAGGGATTGAACCTGTGTCTCCTACATTGCAGGCAGATTCTTTACCATCTGAGCTACCAGGGAAGCCAAAGACCACTGGACTTTGTTTAAATGCTGGGAGTTTTCAAACTAAGTATTAACATGACTTGTCAGCCAGATGAATTTGGACAAGTCACTTAACCTTGCTCAGCCTATAACTCCATTTGTACAATAGATATAATCGTATCTACTTTACAGGATTGTTAACCTGTATTCAGTGAAGTTCTATATAGGAAAACCTATAACAGAATCTGTTTGACAGAGAAGACTCTTACAAAACTTAATGAACAGAAGTACAAGGGGGTAGATGGATGGACAGATGGCAAGTATTCTATCCAGAACCAACTACTGAGGCGGGGGGCGGGGGTTGGGCTTCCCTGGTGGTCCAGTGGTTAAGAATCCACCTTCCAATGCTGAAGATGTGAGTTCAGTCTCTGCTCAGGGAACTGAGACCCCAGATGCCTAGGGGAAACTGAGGCCAAGCGCCACAACAAAGACCCAGCATAGTTAATTTTTTTTAATTAAACCAACTACGGGGGGAAACAATCAGTATGACATGAAGCTTACCTCCTCCCACAAATAAAACCAGCTACTTATTGGGAAGACAGAGACTGTCTTAGGATATTGTAAGGGGTTTGTGGCTTGAACCAAAACATTGCTTGAATTTCTTTGCATTATACTTTTGCTATCTTCTATGGAATGGGTTCTCTAAATTCTGTATCTGCTGCCTAAAGAAATATTTTTTATAATATTATTTTCATTAATTAACCTCTGGATTCACTTCCATAATTTTTTTTTTTTTTTGGCTGTGCCCCATGACATATGGGATCTTAATTCCCAAGGCAGGGATAGAACCCACGCCACCCCCTGTACTGGAAGTGCAGAGTCTTAACTACTGGTCCACTAGGAAAGTCCCAAGGAGTATTTTTTTCCTCATTATTTGTCTTAAGGCTAATGACTTCAAGCTATTCAATAGCCCCTGTTGTTCTGCTGCTTTTGGATTTCAAAACATTCTGTTCAACTTTCCATTTACTTCATGACTTTACAAACTTTGATCACCCTGACTTTTCTGCCTTCTTTTTCTAGCTTGAAGAGTTTTGTTCTTTTTAGGTTATCCTCCTGAGACAGCCTCCATATCCCCTTGATCTTATGAAGTTTTCTTCTTTTAAGTCATCTCCAGCACCATTATGTCACTATTCTTAAGAAGCCCTGACTTTCAGTTTAACAACACATGGGATGGGAGGGGGAGAGAATTGAAATCAAATCAGTTATGAAATCAGTGCTCTGAAAATAGAAAGATGTGGTACTTGCCACCTGAGTGACAGGGGCTTTGATGTACCCCACCCTGATACGCTATCCAACTCTTTCGACACCATAGACTGTAGCCTGCCAGGCTCCTCTGCCCAGGGGATTCTCCAGGCAAGAATATTGCCATTTCCTTCTCCAGGGGATCTTCCTAACCCAGGAATCGAACCGGGGTCTCCTGCATTGCCGGCAGATTCTTTACTGACTGAGCTATTTGGGAAACCCCTGAAAATGCTAAAAGAAAATGAGAACTGATGTTAGCACAAGTCTGTGTGCCCAAGGCTCAGTGAGTCCAAACAAACTGAAAGGTTGGTGTTTGGAGCAAAGAAAGATTCATTGCAGGGCCATGCAAGGAGATGGGTGGCTCATGCTCCCCCTCAAAATACCCCGAGATCCCAGAAGGGTTTCGGCAAAGCACTTTTAAAAGCCAGATGAGGGAGGAGGGTCTCAGGGGATGGGATGAGCTCATGCACTGTTCTCCGATTGGCTGATGGTGACGTCACAGGGTGGGGTCACAGGTGTTAACAGGACCGGTCCTTAGGCTCCAGAGACCTGGGGCTTATATGCTCCTGACCAAGTAGTTAACATCTTCGTTTGGTGGGGTTTTCACATCTGTGGAACAACTCAAGATGTGCATCAGATACTATTATGTATGTCCTTTAGCGAGAAGGTACAGCAGAAGGGATGGGGGCGGCCTGTCCCAGGAAGACCCCACAGGGTCCCTCTCGGTTACACTGGGAGCTCTTCTGGGGCGCGTCTAGTCTAGTCTCTTCCACACTTGCTCAGTCGTAAGAATCTTCCAAACCACTGGTTAAATGTTCAGACCCCAAGGCTCTGCACAGACCTATGCTGTCCATGATGGTGGCCAGTGTGTGACTGGGCCCTTGAAAGGTGGCCACTCCAAGCTGAGTTATATTGTATGTGTACAATACACCCTAAGGTTTACAGTCTTCGTTCAAAGAAAGAATTGAAAACATCTCACCGCAATTTTCTATTGACTACACCCTGCAGTAAGAGATGATAGCATTTTCAATATATGGCATCAAAGAAAAGATTAGAATTAGCTTCACTTATGTCTTTATGCTTTTTTTAAAAGATATGGCTGCTAGAACATTTGCCACGACATGACCGGCCCACACTACATGCTACTGGACAGGCTGGTCCAGACATATGGAATCAGAGTCCCCGTGGGCGAGGCTTACAGGTGTCCAGCGTTCCTGGTGATACTTATTTGACTGGGAAAACTGGGAGCACAGTGAACTCATTTGACAGAGGAGGAAATTCACATTCAGAGAGTCTGATCAGCTTGACCAAAGTCATGCCAAGATCCACATTGTAAGGGCCAGCGAGTCAAACTCTAACCTCATCACAATGGACGCTGGCTAAGTGCAGAAATGTGGAGCATCTTGTCCACTGATGCTGAGAGCAGTATCTTACAAACACATGCTGAATGGATGAGGCCGCTTAGAGGCAATGTTCATGGAGCTAAACACGTGATTCCAATCCCCCAGCAGCCTGGTCTGCTGCGTTCTCTTCTCCAGGCTGCAGACAACAAGAAGATTGTTATCCACCAGGGAAAGAAAGACAGGTTAGAGGCCATCGACAAACTATCCTTGCTTGAAAAGCACAGCACAAATCACATTAGCATCTCCTGGAGAGCGTCCTCTTCGCAGGCAGGTTTGGCATTCAACTCATATCCATTCCGGGAGTGTCCTAGGAGTCACTTGTACCACTAAGAAATGTAATCAGGGCTGCCCTGGTGGCTCAGTGGTAAGGAATCCACCTGCCAATGCAGGGGAAAGGGGTTCAAGCTCTGGCCTGGGAAGATCCCACACCCCACAGAGCAGCTAAGCCTCTACACCATAACTACTGAGCTTGTGCTCAAGAACCTGGGAGTCGCAACTCCAGAGCCCTCATGCCTCAACTACTGAAGCCTGTGTGCCCTGGAGCCCGTGCTCCACAATGACAGAGACCCCTGCAATGAGAAGCCTACACGTGCAACTAGAGACTAACCCCTGCCTCCGCAACTAGAGAAAAGCCCACACGACAACACAGACCCAGCACAACCAAAATAAGTAAGGAAATATTTGGTTTTGTTTTAAAAAAGAAAGAAACATAATCACCACAGCTCTTCCCCCAGTTCCACCTGTTGGAAATTCTACCTCCTCTACCAAAAATAAAGAAGAAGGAATTTTTTTTTTCCCTAAACCCCCTAAGCTATTCAGCACCCAGAGGACTTACTTCCAAGTCTCTCTGGGGCTCATGGTTTCTATTTTTAATCATGCAAGCTGCAGAGAGAAAAGCAGCTCTGAAAGAAACTGGAGTGCAGAGAGACCATGAACACCCTCTGGCCTCTACAGGTGAATGTGAGTGACACAGCAGTAGGCTTCTCAGAATCCAGGGAGGACACAGCCTTTGAGTCACCCAGGAATAGCAAAAGCCAAAACCTCATTCCTCTCCCCAGCCTCTCCATCATATACATTACTCACCAGGCAGCTGCAAGTAGGAAGCCCAATTTCACACCGAGTGATGGAGCGAAGCTTCCGTGTGGGCAAACATTCAGTAAGACGGGGGATGACTCATAGACCCGTCAGCCCATTGTTAAAGTGGTTCCCACCTGCCTCTTGGCAAGCTGAAATAATCCATTGTCAACGCTGCTGCAGAAAAATCTAATTGCAACCTTGGTCCCCCAGCCCGTCTTGAATTGCTCACCCACAGGCTCAGCCTTAATTACATAACACTTGGAGAGAGGAAGGCAGAAAAGACGAAGCCTATGTTGGTCCTTTAGTAAAAATGGAAATTGATCAGAGTTCAGTCACGTGTCCAGGGGCCTGCAGACCATGCGTTGTATCACCAGGTCACCCAGGAAACTTGCTACTAAGCCTGCTGCCGGGGTCCCTCCCCTGAACTCTCTACACTGAGTGCAGCCCCCAGGAATATGTACATATTCAGTTCTCCTAGTGATACCTGTGCATGCTAACCAGGGAAATACCAGCCTAGAACCATGTCTGCCACACTGAATTTTGTTGAAGGGAAGTTGAAGTATGTAGATGAATAAATACTTGTTATATGTGGGTACTCAGGCCTCTTCCCTCAGGCCCCAGACTCTGCTTCTGAATCCCAGCCCAGGAGCAGCCACTACCCAGCAGGACATCTCTGTGGCAGCAGCACCCAGCAGACAGCCTCGCCAAAGACCCCTCGTTCCCAGATCCCCTGATCTGGACCACAGCTCTGAAAGCTTCACGGGAGACTGAGCTACTAACTACAATCCAAATCAGAGCCGGGCATTGCTTCTTGGCCCATATGCCTGACCTCCCCACCCCCGGAAGACCCTGATGACCGGCCCAGCTCCCAAGTCTACCAATCTACCCTGGGGAGGTGCCATGCAGGCCTCTGTGCCTCAGGTCCCATTCCTAGACAAGCCAGGGCTCACCATACATGAGGAATCCAGAGATGGACACCGCTCAGGGCAAGGCTGCACGCTTGGCCTTAGTTTGGAGGATGGGGGGTGGTCAGGGTAGGGGGAAAAGGAGGAAGCCAGGGTGGAGGCTGTGCAAGAAGGTGGCAGAGCAGATGGTGCCCACCACAGCGTTGCTGGACGAGGGGACACCACAGGGAAGCCACGGCCAGCTCTGGTTTCTTCCCATCGTTTCAGCCCCATCCGCCCCTCCCCCACTTCTGACCCGTCCAGGACTGGATGTGGGGGAGGAGCCTCAGGAGCAAAGGTGATGCTACTTTCCCAAGGCAGGTGCACTAGAGGGTGTGGCGTTGGTGCCACTGGGTTGCATACACGATGAAAAGCACCTGTGTGTCTCTGTGTGTATCTCTGTGCGTGAGTCTGCATGTGTCTCTGTGTGTATATCTGTGTCTGTGTATTTGTGTGTGGCTGTCTGTATGTATCTGTGTCTCTGTGTGTGTATCTGAGTATCTGTATGTGTGTCTATGTGTATATGTGTGTATGTCTGTGTGAATCTGTGGTTGTTTATATCTGTGGGTGTGGGTGTCTGTGTGTATCTGTGGGTGTCTGTGTGTATCTGTGTCTGTGTGAGTATCTGTGTGTGTCTGTGTGTATCTGTATGTGTGGATGTCTGTGTGTCTGTGGGTGTCTATGTGCATCTGTGGTTCTGTGTGTGTGTCTCTCTGTATGTCTCTGTGTATCTGTGTGTGTCTATGTGTGTCTATGTGTGTCTTGTGTGTGTGTCTGTGGGTGTCTGTGTGTGTGAGTGTCTATGGGTGTCTGTGTGTATCTGTGGGTGTCTGTGTGTATCTGTGGATGTCTATGTGTGTGAGTGTCTGTGGGTGTCTGTGTGTGTCTGTGTGTATCTGTGTCTGTGTGTATGTATCTGTGGGTGTCTGTGTGTATCTGTGTCTGTGGGTGTGGGTGTCTGTGTGTATCTGTGTCTGTGTGTGTGTATCTGTGTCTCTGTGTGTATCTGTGTCTGTGGGTGTGTCTCTGTGGGTGTCTGTGTGTATCTGTGTCTGTGTGTGTGTAACTGTGTCTGTGGGTGTGGGTATCTGTGTGTATCTGTGTCTGTGGGTGTGTATCTGTATCTGTGGGTGTTGGTGTCTGTGTGTATCTGTGTCTGTGTGTGTGTATCTGTGTCTGTGGGTGTGTATCTGTGGGTGTCTGTGTGTATCTGTGTCTGTGGGTATGGGAGTCTGTGTGTATCTGTGTCTGTGGGTGTGTATCTGTGTCTGTGGGTATGGGAGTCTGTGTGTATCTGTGTCTGTGGGTGTGTATCTGTGTCTGTGGGTGTTGGTGTCTGTGTGTATCTGTGTCTGTGGGTATGGGAGTCTGTGTGTATCTGTGGGTGTCTGTGTTTATCTGTGTGTGTGTGTGTGTGTGTATGTATCTGTGTGTGTGTATCTGTGTCTGTGGGTGTGGATATCTGTGTCTATCTGTGTCTGTGTGTGAGTGTCTGTGCATCTGTGTCTGTGTGTGAGTGTGTGTGTGTATCTGTGTCTGTCTGTGTGTATCTGTGTCTGTGTGTGCATCTATGTCTGTGTGTGTGCGGGCCTGTGATTTGCATCTTCCTCAAGACCCTTCCTCTGGGACCCCTGTCCAGCTGAGCAGTCCTCTGCCCAGATCGGCTCCTGCAGCTCGCAGTGCCTGAGCTTCAGTGCCCCCTCTCCACCCCCCAGGGCCCCTCAGCAGGGATCCGGTTTAGGACAGCCTCCAGGCATCCCACACAGGGGGGTTGTTGGGGAAATGTGTGTCTTTGCCTCCTCCCACGGCATGCTCCGTACATCCTCCTGCCTCCAGGCCATTCAAGGAGACACCAGACACCAGCTGCATGCTCTGCACATGGAAATACCTGCAGTCTCCTGTGGTTTCCTTGATTAAAACACCCCACCCCCACCCTCATGGGGGTGCTGAAGTGGCAGAGTGGAGCGGAGATGCCCAGAACTCTAGGGCCCCCAAGGGGTTTTCTCCCTCATCCTCTTCAACTTCATCTTTCCTGCTGGGCTGGAAGTTGAAGATGAACTGACACCCATCAAGCAGCTTCAGCTCCTTCCCGAGCGATTCCCACTCAAGGCCCCCAGTTCCTCTCTGATGCTCCCAGGCTTTGGGGCCTCAGCCCGTCAGGCGAGTGTATTCTCCTCGGTTCTGTCTCGTTACAACAAAGATTTGGAGCGACGGACATTAAAGCCCTCGGCGCATCACAGCTCTCGGGTCTTGGACAAACCGTGTTATAGCTCTTAGACAAATCAGTGTTACAGTTCTATTTTATTTAGAAGATAGCAGGAGAATCCATCCTCGAAATGTGAGGGCATGCCAACCCAAAGACGCGAAGAGAGTGGAGGAGCGTGCCAGTGCACGGGATAGAGGCGGGGGGGCGGGCAGAGAGAGAGAGAGAGAGAGAGAGAATGCTTTGGCTCCTCCTTTTATGTTTTTTTCCTCCCCTCGGGCCTGCCCTATGCAAATTGGGCTTAGCCAGGAGTGCTGTTTGTTCTTCCTAAGGTCTTCACTCCGGTCCTCAGACCTTCCTTTGACCTTCCTTTGTTCTATTTTTTCAGGCTTTTCCCTTCCTTGTCTTTTAGCCACCGCCATTTTGGACTCCTTTTCCCTATTCTAACTACCTAACAAGCCCAAACCGAAGCATCTCATCTGAATATCTTCTTTCTCATATGCAATTATAATCCAAGGTGATATTTATTCAAATGGAAAAGCCTGTTTATTGCAATAGAATTAACAGGTAACCTAGGAGCAAACAGAGGAGGGAGTGTCTGACCTTGTCTGGGACAATTAAGAGGATCTTTGCAAAGGAAGTGATATGTGAGCTGCGTCTGGAGGTCGAAGAGGAGATCTTCAATTCTGCGGGAAACAGGGTGCTATTCTAGGTTTGACGTGGCCGAGTGCTTCTCTGTCTGTGGCAGCTCCTGTTCCTTAGACGATTTCAAGAATGGTTTCCCAGATCTGACATCCAGCGGCTGCCAAGCCGTGTAGGGAGAGGACATGGAGATGCGAACAATAAGGATGGATCTGAACAGATAAGTTAGAAGAAAGCTGCATCTTCTCACTGCATACGCACTTTACTGACAAAGCGAAGGGAGGGCTTTAAGTCAATGGAAATATTCACATCGCTGCCTGTGTGTGTCTACACACACACACATATAAATAGGCCACAGGTTTAGAGTCCGTTTTTTGCCCCCTTTATCCAAATCCCTTCCAGAAAGTATAGGTAATTTTAGAAAAAGGGAGAAAAGCATGAATACAAGGCCAGGAACTCCCATATAAAGCCCATGTTCTACAAAGCTCTCTAAAGGTGCCGAAAGGGAGAAAATAGCAATTGCATTCTACAGAGGGATGCAAAGGGCATGTGAAGCATTTGCAGAGTTAATACAAGCTGTCTCAGCCCCCTAAGAAGAGGACGGTTTGTCAGTCCGGGCATTTCCTGGGGAGAAGGTGGGAGGCAAGGACAGAACGAGGTTCCCTAAGTCAGAAGGTTAATCCAACTCTGCCCTGAGACACTGAGCAGTAGGGCTTTCTGTGTTTCTACGATGGGCAAAAGTGGAGCTTACATGAAAGCATTTTAGACCTAGAGGGGATCTCAGCGATCAAGTCACACAGTGGATTTCACTGATGAGGAAACCGGGCCCCCAAGGCATTCTGAGCCTTGCCCTCAGTCTCATCGTGAATCACAGCGACCCAGAACTGGGGCACAGGGCTCATGCTCTTAATGTTACACTAGGTATCAGCGGAAATGCCAGCTCCCCTGTGACTGGGGCGTAGAGCATGCAGAGTTCTCTCCCTACAACCTCTCTGGAAGCCCCACTAAAAAGAACGCAAACACGTGACATTATATTCCAAACCTACAAGGATGCAGAGACCCATTGAGGAGCTGATCCCAGATGAGAGATGTCAACAAAATTCTAAAAGAGGCAAAGCAGATGCTTGGGTGGTAAATAATACATCAGAGTGGAAAAAGCTGAAACCTAAACTCTTGCCGAGAAAGAAAGCAATGAAACGCAAGGCAATTGACACCCCTGAACTGTGTGCAAACCCCAGGAGGGGAACGCTACAGATGCCCCTGAAAGTGGGGCTGAGGGTGGGGTGGGGGGCTGGGACGGAGCCTTAAGAGCCCCAGGTCCCTCTGCCCCTTCACCCAGCCGGTTGGCCAGCTCATCCTCCAACACCCACATAAAGACACAAACACAGACCCCTTCGTGCACGGACTCCAAAGGCAGGGCTGAGACAGGCTTGCGTGGGGAGCAGTTTATTTAGGAATCTGATCCTAAGAAGTGGGAGGGAAGGGAGAGCAGAAAGGAAGGGGGAAGGAGACAGAGTCCCTCGCAGATGCCTTATTCTGTGTGCCAGCCTGTGGGTGACCAGTTGTTCTAGGTCACCAGGATTTCTGAGGAGGCTTGTGAACTGGTTACCAGAACCCCCTACCCTGGGCTTCCCTGGTGGTTCGGATGGGACAGAATCTGCCTGCAAAGCAGAAGACGGGTTTCATCCCTGGGTCAGGAAGGTCCCCTGGAAGAGGGCATGGCAGCCCACTCCAGTATTCTTGCCTGGAGAATCCCATGGACAGAGGAGCCTGACAGGTTACAGTCCATGGGGTCACAAAGAGTCAGACACAACCGAGCGATTAGCACTTTCACGCTTTCTTTTCACTTTCCTGCCCTGGGGATGGAGTCGGGGGTGGAGGTGAGTCCATCACCACCTGTGGCATCCATTTCCTTGTTCCTCTTGATTGCACACATGTGATACCTTCTGAGTTCCCCCTGTGAGGCACCCGGAAGTGTAGGGATAGAATCAAGAGTTGCTGGCCAGAAAATATTCTTAAATTTAACTACTACATAAAAAAGAAAAAAAAAAAAAGTTGCATGGCCCCAAATACCACTACTGGGCTTCCCAGGTGGCGCTAGTGGTAAAGAACCTGTCTGCCAATGCAGGAGACATAAGAGATGTGGGTTCAATCCCTGTGTCGGGAAGATCCCCTGGAGAAGGAAATGGCAACCCACTCTAGTATTCTTGCCTGGAGAATCCCATGGACAGAGGAGCCTGATGGGCTACAGTCCAGGCGGTCACAAAGAGTCGGACATGACTGAGGCAAGGTAGCACACACGCTGTGGAAAACAGTATGGAGATTTCTCAAAAGACTAAAAATAGAGCTGTAACAGGAGGGAAAGGGGCAGGGTGCAGCTTTTGAAAGAAGGACGTAGCCCAAGGACACAACATAAACTGATTAGGATCAAATGGGCCCAAGCTGGCAGACAAGACTAGAACCTGATCCTCAATCAGCAAGTGAAACGACACACCCAGAGGTGCCCCGACAGTTCCAAGGCACTGTTAGAACACCAAAGAGGGGGCGGTGGCCCAGATCCTGGAAATCTCCGCCCCTTCCCCACAATAGTTGGAATAACCCTCCCACTCATTAGCATATGAAATTACCCAGCCTATAAAAGCTAACCACGCCAAATTTCATGACCATACTCACCCTCTGCAATGGCCCACATTCTGTCTGTGGAGTGTATTTCTCTCTAAATCTGAGCAAATCTATTTCTTACCTATCACTTTGTCTCTCACTGAATTCTTTCTGTGATGAGACATCAAGAACCTGAGCTTCATTATGTCCTGAAACCAGGTACCGTGGGTTTTGATTAGGTTTGAGTCACAGCCATGTGGGTTTAAGTCCCAAACAGGGTTTTGGCTGGGTTTGAGTCCAAGCCACATGGGTTCAAGTCTCAAACTGGATTTTGGCTGGGTTCATCAAGTCCCAGGACATATGGGTTCAAGTCCCAATCTGTGGTAAATGGTTTCACAGCTACCATAGGACCAGCAATTCTGCTCCTGGATATATATCCAGAAGAAGAAAAATAAACACTAATTCTAAAAAATACAAGCACCCCAATGTTCATAGCAAACATTATTTACAATAGCCGTGACATGGAAATAACCTAAATGTCCATCAACAGATAAAAGGATAAAGAGGTGGTGCATATATACAAGGGAATATTACTCAGCCACAAAAAGAACAAAATTTTGCCATTTGCGGCAACATAGGTGGACTTAGAGGGCATTAGGCTAAATAAAATAAGTCAGAGAAAGACAAATACTGTACCACAGCCCTTGTGTGTGAGATCTAAAAAATACAACAAACTAGTAAATATCATTTTAAAAAAGCAGCAGACCTATAGATACAGAGGACAACGTAGTGGTTACCAGTGGGAGAGGGAAGAGGGGAGGGGCAATATAGGGGTGGGGATGGGAGGTACAAACTATTGCGTGTAAGACTGGCTCAAGGATGTACCACAAAGGGGAACACAGCCGATACTGTATAATAACTGTAAATAGCAAATAACCATTAAAAACTGTATTAAAAAATAAACCTTTGATTTTAGAAAAAAAGTCTGACTCCCTTAACAGCAGTAGCGTGAAATGGGGAAAGTCACTGAACTTATCTGTTGCTCGGTTTCCTCATCAGTAAAATGAGAGATAATCACGACCCCTACATGCTTCTGGTGCCTCCAATCTCTGCAGAAAGCTGCCACGCACGTGGAGCAAATGGAAACAGCGTCCCCTGGAGTTATGCAGGGGACAAAGGCAGGACCACATGACAAAGCCCTGTTCCTCCCAGCCACCAGGGAATGTCCCCAGGGCTCTGCACACCACTCACCATCCACCAACAACCTCTGTCCCACCGTCAGTGTGATGGGGCTGGAGACGCACAGAACCCTGCGTGAATCTGGAGAAATCTCCTCCCTACCCCTCGTGTGCACAGCCTCACCACCGCAATCTGCTAAACACTCTTACATCGCACTTCGCCATATGCACATCCATCACAGGGTCACAAGTCATCTTTTTAACAACATTTATTTCTTTGACTGAGCCAGGTCTTAGTTGAGGCATGCAGGATCTTTACTTGTGGCAGGTGAACTCTTAGTTGCAGCCTACGGGATCTAGTTCCCTGATCAGGGATCAAACCCAGGCCCCTTGCACTGGGAGCACAGAGTCTTAGCCCCTGGGCCACCAGGGAAGTCCCAAGTCATCCTTTATTAACTGGAAACCCTTTCAGCTTTGTACATCTTTAAACCTTCATGCCCCACCCCTGCCCCACAGCCCAGATCCTTGCCCTGTTACTTATACAACTCGAGGTCATCAGCAAAACCTCCTCTATTTCAGCCTCTTCTTTGAAATATTCCCTTCACCTTCTGTAATGGAAACTGGCTGGCCGCAGAGGAATCTGCCTCCCCTCAGCCTGTTCTTCCAAATCCCTTGCACAAGTGGACTGGGCCATGAAGTAGGCGTTTCCAGCTCCTTATTGTGGCTTCTGGACTGTCATGCCTCCTCACTCATGAAATGAACCTAACTCCTTGAACCTCCTTCCACTGCAAGGAGATCCAACCAGTCCATCCTAAAGGAAATCAGTTCTGAATATTCATTGGAAGGACTGATGCTGAAGCTGAAACTCCAATGCTTTGGCCACCTGATGCGAAGAGCTGACTCTTTGGAAAAGACCCTGATGCTGGGAAAGATTGAAGGCGGGAGGAGAAAGGGACGTCAGAAGCTGAGATTGGATGGCATCACTGGCTCAATGGACATGAGTTTGAAAAAACTCCGGAAGTTGGTGATGGACAGGGAGACCTGGTGTGCTGCAGTCCATAGGGTCACAAAGAGCCCACAAGAACATGACTGAGCGACTGAATTGAACTGAACTAACTGAACTCTGAAGCCCTTGCCATTAGGCAACATCATTAGCTGTCTGTCACTGTGACAGCCATCTACGGATCCCTAGGTCAGCCCCTCTTTTCTTAAAGATCACTGTTTTGATCCCTTTGCCTGAATCTAAGGACAAGCCCCCCCCCAATTTGTGTCCTGAATTCAATCCCCTCTCATCTACTCAAAGATATCACTAGTGATTTTCCATCCTCTCTCACATCATAAATTTCCCTCTCTGTGGATTATTTCCCTTGATTATACAAAGATGCTCTCATCTTTTCAAAACAATAATAAAAGAACTTCCCTTGAACTCTCATGAGTCTCTTGCTTCTCTATGCGTCCAACTGGGTTTATATCAAAATTCATCAGGAGAGAGCCTACCCTCCCTGAATCCCCATCCTTTTCCATCATTATCTTGGGCAGCTACTCCCATTTAGACAGTTATCTCCACAATAAAACCAAACTCATGTTCATCAAGGTCCATTCCATGTCATCAAATCTAATGGTTCTTTTACCAGGATCATCTTTCTCAACTCAGTAGGTTAGCCATCAATGGTTTTCTTTTTCATGAAATGAAACATTGCCTTGTCTTCAAGGAAGTTACAGACTGTTTGGAGGAGCTGTGGAAAGAGCAAGGCAGGCATCCCCTGGTCTGGGTCTCTGAAATTTGGGACCAATCTTAGGATGAAAAGAGGCACAGTGTCTCTGGGGGCCTCTTCCACGTTCTGCATTCCGTGACCATTTCCTATGCACCGGGGTGCACTGTGCTGACCTCTGTGTGGTTGCGGAGATTGGGACTGTGACCTTGCCCTCACAGGGCTCACAACGCAGAGGGGGACACTCTCACTGGTCTAAGAAAATAACTCTTATTCTGTTCTTTCCCCCTCTACCCAAACAGACTTTTGCTGACTCCTCTCTGACTACTCAGTGAGTCTATGACTGGTATCTTAAGTCATATTTCCTCTGCTCGCTCTCAAGCAGATCTCAGTAGCAACTGGGAACAAAAGTTCCTGATTGAATTCATTCATTCTCAGGGCAAAATGATTGGGAGTCCCCTTTAAACTCCTCTGTCTTTTTAATCTAATGATTCTCCCTATATTAAAACAAGAATCAATATTGAACACCTTAAGAAACTTTGTGGCACAAAATGTATAGATTAAGAATGGCATTAAGGCGGGCTTTTCAGTTTGTGAAGATCTATTTTCCTTCCAAGACTTAAATTCTTTCATGCTGTGGACCCATACAACAGACGGCGGGACCCAAAGCATGAACACTTGCAAAGAGTTTTCCTATCTGTTTTGTGTCTTCACCTGCGTTTCTTTTTTCCACACCAGAGCACACAACGCCTTCTGAAAATTGTGTCTGCCAAGTGTACAAAGTATCAAAACTTTCCTATTTGAGAAATAGTTCTTCTCTTTTCATAGTCATGAACCACTGTTTGGAGAAACAATTGCATTGGGGGCTTTTTTGGGGGTTTTTTTTGACGCTGTCATTTCTATAGCTCAGTTAGTAAAGAATCTGCCTGTAGTGCAGGAGACCCAGGTTCAATTCCTGGGTTATGACGATGCCCTGGAGAAGGAAATGGCAACCCACTCCCTTGTTCTTGCCTGGAGAATCCCATGGACAGAGGAGCCTGGCGGGCTACAGTCCATGGGGTTGCAAAGAGTCGGACATGACTTAGCAACTAAACCAACCAACCTATATATGTATATTCATTTTCTTTTCCGTTATGGCTTACACAGGATATTGACTATAGTCCCCTGTGCTCTACAGCAGGGCCTTGCTGCTCAGCCATCCTGTGTACAATAGCTAGAATCCGGTAATCCAAACTCTCTTTCCACTCCTGCCTCTCCTCTTTGTCTTCTGGCCATCGCTCACCTTCAGACCCTTCACCTGGCCTTATCAGTCACGTGTCCACATCAGTGGCCTGAACTCTGTCACTTTATCTCCGCCCTCACTGTCAACTCCTATCCAGGGTGGCCATAACCTTTCACCGGAACTGAAACCACAGCCCCCTAATTGGTATCCATTTCTGATCCATTCTAGTGCCTTCTACATGGAGCTGACAAAGTCTTATTTGTATATCACTTCCCCGGTGGCTCAGCAGTAAACAATCCACCTGCCAATGCAGGAGATGCAAGAAATGCTGGTTAGATCCCTGGGTTGGGAAGATCTGCTGGAGAAGAAAATAGCAACCCACTCCAGTATCCTTGCCTGGAGCATTCCATGGACAAAGGAGCCTGATGGACTACAGTCCACCGGGTCGCAAAGAGTCGCACATGACTGAGCAACTGAGCACGTCCTGATCAAAACCTACAGTGGTTTCTGTCCACAAACAGGATATCCAACAGAATCCATCCGAGGTCCAAACAGCCATGAGTGATCCGCCCCCACGTTCCCCTCCACCTGATTCACTGGGTTTTAGTGAGAATCATCTTTCAGGCCCAGCAAAGATCTCTTCTGAGTCAGGACCTTTGCTTGGGCTCCTGCCTCTGCCAGATGTTAAATTAGAGCAGCCTCTGCTAATGAAACTTTTCTTGTGTGTGTGTGTTTATGACTTCTTTAAATTTTCTTTTTATTTATTAATTTTATTAATTTATTTAATTGGAGGCTAATTACTCTACAATATTGTAGTGGTTTTGCCATACACTGACATGAATCCACCATGGGTGTACGTGTGTTCCCCATCCTGAACCCCCCTCCCCACCCCCTCCCCATCCCATCCCTCTGGGTCATCCCAGTGCACCAGCCCCGAGCACCCTGTCTCATGCATCAAACCTGGACTGGCGATCTGTTTCACATATGGTACTATACATATACATGTAACTTTAAATTGTTGAGTCAGAGAGTCCTTTCTAAAATCCAAAGAGAGAGTATCACCCAGCTCACTGACTCCAAGCACATCACCTTGACCCTATGGAGGTCACGCTAACGATCTATCTGTTTTTAGTCTGCCTCCCTACCAGATCATAAGCCCCACAAGGGCAGGGATATGTCTGTTTTCTTATTAAAAACATCTCCTTTGCTCGGAAACCTCCAAAATAAATAATTGCCTACTTAATAAATATTTGTTAAAGAATAAACTAGTTTTCCTTCTAAAATCTGGCCTGCCCCAGAATGTGTCACTTTTTCTTATTCAGCTAAATTCAGGTTTTTATGGAAAAGGATGTTTCTGAGAAACAGAGCTCTCTCTCAACTGTGTGACTATAAAGAATAAACATTTGTGTTGAGCTATTGCATGTTTTTATATTTATTCTTCACTCACGTGAAACTCACATGAATGTTCTCAGCCTACCTGCATCTTTCCTTCGCTGAAAGGAAACCCAATCCCCGTCCATTGGGGAAGCAACCTGTCAAGTTGAAGCAGTGAGGATGTGCTGCTTATTTGCATCAGGACGGAGGAGGTGAGCATGCAGGGAGGGGCCGGGATGCTGGACTCCACACCTACCCTCACATCTGCTTGATGGATGCCTCTGACTTGGTGCACAGAGCTTCAGGAGGGATGGGGAATATGCTCTGGCCCCAAAGAAGAGAAAATAATCTTGCGATCAGCTCCAAGAGGATTCCAAACTTACTGAGCAATTGTGTTTCAGGAATCCATCTCAGTGCAGTTCTTTATTTTGGGGGTGCACATTGCCCCACCCGCTCCCTCCCCTGTATTGCACAGGCTGGGTCTTTAGGCTGGTGCTCAGGAAACACAAACGCAGCAGAATGGCAGCTGAGTGGAACAAGGTACCCACCCTCTGCATCCCCAGGACCAGGTCACCGAGTCACCATGGGGCTCTAGATCCGGAGCCCACAGATCTGAGGCAGGAAAGGCAAATGGGGATGCCCATGGTCTTTGATGTGAACAGAACTAGGGTGGGGCGAGGTCGAGGGGAAACGCTCTCACACAGAGGAGCCTTAGTCAAGGTTATGGTTTTTCTCGCATGGATGGATGCAAGAGTTGGACTGTGAAGAAAGCTGAGTGCCGAAGAATTGATGCTTTTGAACTGTGGTGTTGGAGAAGACTCTTGAGAGTCCCTTGGACTGCAAGGAGATCCAACCAGCCCATTCTAAAGGAGATCAGTCCTGGGTGTTCATTGGAAGGACTGATGCTGAAGCTGAAACTCCAATACTTTGGCCACCTGATGCGAAGAGCTGACTCATTTGAAAAGACCCTGATGCTGGGGAAAATTGAGGGCAGGAGGAGAAGGGGACGACAGAGGATGAGATGGTTGGATGGCATCACCGACTCAATGGACATGAGTTTGAGCAAGCTCCGGGAGTTGATGATGGATAGGGAGGCCTGGCGTGCTGCAGTCCATGGGGTTGCAAAGGGTCAGACACGACTGAACAACTGAACTGAACTGAACTGAATCTCTAATTTGTACACACCCTTCAGGAACCACTGAACCCCCAAGACCCCCACCCCCGAGCCCTCCCCACTTGTTTCCATTTTCCTCCTTCACCTTCCAACTCTTTGACTGAAATACAATTTGTTTTCCTCTGAAGTGTGGGGAAAATTCTTTGTTTAAAATTCAATTTGGGGCTTCCCAGGAGGCCCAGGTTCGATCCCTGGTCAGGGAACTAGATTCCACAAGCCACAGCTAAAGATCCTGCATGTTGCAATTAAGACCCAGCACAGCCAAATCAATAAACATAAAATTCAGTTGCTTGTGAAAAATTCTGAGTTTCAGTGTCTTGTGTACACCTTTGAGTTTTGATACAAGGGCTCAGTGGAAAAAAGAGAACTGTTCTGCATTAGTAGATGCCTTTTTAAATTTGCTATCTTTTGGAGATTTTCAAAGGTTTGAAACAAAAGTAATGTGCTTGCTCTAGGACCATGGAATATCCGATGTTGTTCCATCACGGACCCAAAGTGAGAAACCTCCGCTTAAGGGAGTAAGCCAGAGAAAGGAAAGACTGAAGGCTGCCACCTGGGAGCCAGAAAATAAATGAATAAAGGTAAGGGGTTGAGGAGCCCTCTGAGACCCAAAGCGTTAATCAGGTCACTGCATATGTAGGAGACTAATTACCAGGAATGACACCCAGTGGAAGCAGGTGCCTCTTAATGGCAGCCACCGTTTCCTTTCCCAGAAGGATGGAGGGCAAATACATCAGTGGGCAGGCTGACAAAAATGAACCAACAGCCCATGTGCCCAGATGTCCACTCCAGGACAGCTGTGGGATTTTGATTTGCAGAGCATATGTTGAATTCAGAACCACCTGCATCAGCCCATCTCTTTTTTCTTTCCTTCTTTGGCTGTGCCAGTCTTAGTTTCAGCATGCAGGATCTTCAGTCTTCTTTGTGGCACGCAGGATCTTCAGTTGCATCATGTGGCACCTAGTTCCCTGACCAGGGATCAAACTCGGGCCCCCTGTGCTGGGAGCACAGCATCTTAGCCACTGGACCATCAGGGAAGTCCCTCAATCCATTTCTATACTGCAGGATGAAGATGGACGAAGTAAGAAAGCCATTGCTTGTCTTACGATGATTATATGAAGACCACTTTGTTCTTTATCCTCTCTTATTGAAGTATATTTGACCTATATGGGTATGTTTAATGTATACAACTTGTTGATTTGATCAGTGCGTATATTGTACTTTGGTTGCCAATGTAGTGTTGGCTAGCACCTCTGCTGCTGCTGCATCACGTCAGTCGTGTCCGACTCTGTGCGACCCCATAGACAGCAGCCCACCAGGCTCCTCCGTCCCTGGGATTCTCCAGGCAAGAACACTGGAGTGGGTTGCCATTTCCTCCTCCAATGCATGAAAGTGGAAACTGAAAGGGAAGTTGCTCAGTCGTGTCCGACTCTTAGCGACCCCATGGACTGCAGCCCACCAGGCTCCTCCGTCCATGGGAGTTTCCGGGCAAGAGTACTGGAGTGGGGTGCCAGTGCCTTCTCTGAGCTAGCACCTCTATTTGGGCACAATTATCATCACTTTCTCCTGGTGGGATTAATTAAGAGCTAGTCTCTTAGCGAGTTTAACGATTATAATACAATAATGTGGTCTGCATTCACTAGACTGTGCGTTACCTCTCCAGGGCTCATCTACCGGTTGCAAGTGTGTACTTTAAAGCACTCCCCCCACCCCCCACCCCAACCCTGCCTCTAGCCCCTGGGGCCCTCCATCTCCACTCTCTGTTTTTATGCCCTGGACTTTTTTAGATTCCATATATAAGCGAGATCAAACTGTTTTCTAACTCCAAGCACTCATTTCTGTTAGTTCCTATGCCTTTTCTGTCTACTTTCTTTACTCATTCTGATTCACTTCTGTCACCTTCCCCCATTACTCCCCTCCTTAGTTCTTGGTTGCTTCCCCATCCCTGTCTCCTCTTGCCGCGTAAGCCCCAGGATCTCGGAGGAGCTGGTCCAGCTAATTTCCTCCTCACGCTGGGCGGCAGATGCCACACTTCCATCTTCATTCCACTTGTGATCAATCAATCCAAAAATATTTATTGAGTGCTGGTACCTGCCAAGCACAGGCATGGAAGGAAGATGGGGAGCAGAGAATTTCATTCCCAGGATATCAGAGGGCTGGCAAGATTAGTAAAACGCCTGGGTTGCTGCAAGCTTTAATGTGATCCTGAAAAGTATCACGTATTAGTTCTGTGGCTTTATTCAAAGGTGTTTACCTTCCCCGAGGCTGAATTTTCTCATCCATAAAATGGGCTGCAGTGAAAGGCGCTGGCGCAGATTAAACAGGATCATTTCTAGGGAACACTGATCACACAGCCAGCTGTCTGGCACCAGCCCCTGACATGGACTAAGATCTTCCCACCTCCTCAAATGAATGCCGAGCTAACAAAGTGACAGGGCTGATCACCCTGACGACTGTAGAACATGATGGCTCCTGAACCTCATCTGTCATTTAAAGGCTGATCATTCCTGGAGCTACAGTGGCCGTCTGCTAACCCCATCACCACCTGCAGATCCACATCTCCTGCCTGCATCCAGGTGGGAAAGGCACGTGCTGTAGGACCAGGTGCTGGGAGCCCCATCCACTAATACGAGATCTGCCTGATGAAAAGCCCCCGGGGTGGGAGTGGGTACCAGTCCTCTCAGCATCGGTTTGGAGCTTGGAAATGGCAGCGTGTGTGGGAAGCACACAGGGGCAGCTCAGAGTGCTTGCTGACACACCCCAACTGGCTGTGAATTTATCTGGGTTTATGTTTACTGTGGGCAGCGGAAACGTCCTCCCCCAGCAGGGGAACTGAGGCTACCGTTTGGTACCACATGCACTTATGCCTGAATGACAATGTTTATGAGAATCATGTCTTTCAGAGACAAGCTCTTAGGGAAGAGATAGCTCTTTTTTATTGTTTCGCCTGGAAATAGGAAACTCCCTTCCTGCCATGAGGCAGAGCGGTCTTCTGTCTCCCTCCAGGAGCACACAGATGCCACCGGACTGTGCCTCCTCTGGATCCCTGCGTCTAGGCCTGATACGCAAAAATTTTTGTCACGAGGGTTCCAGTTGCATGGGGATATTAATGATGGTTTGCATGATCGTCCTAACTTTTCAAAAGTGTTTTCTGCCTAAGTCTTCTTTCACTCTCAAACTTGCGAAGCAAGCCCTGATATTATGGTTGCTTCTCTCATCCAGGAGTAAGAGGTGGTCCAGAGACGTTAGCTTGATTTTCTAGGATCAGTGGAGAAAAGTCTCATGGCAGCTCTGGTCTCCTGGGTTCTGGTCCCATTTGTTGACTTGACCCCAAGGTTCCTTCCAAAAGGCATCCATTTCTCCAGTCGGCTCAAGGGGCCCACTGTTCTCAGAGGGCCAAGTGTCCTCCGCCCTGAGGCCCCTCCCACAGAGATTGGCTGAGCCTCCCTCTGGCCCCCAGAGCCTTTCGGACCACACCCGCCAGCAGCAACCTCTCCTCATTCAGGTTTTCACATCTCACCTGCCCCAGCACAAATTCTGCCCCATGTTCCTTAAGCAAGAGTCTGTTTGTTCACTCTTTCCACAGAACTCTAGGGAATCTGACTGCCCTGCTTTCTTTAAAAAAAAAAAAAAAAAAAAAGTTTCTGTATTGGCTGTATCGGGTCTTAGCTGCAGCCCACAGGATCTTTCCTTGCAGTGAGTGGTCTTGGTCTGCTTTGTGGTGCTCAGCCTGCAGACCACGTGGGCTTAGTTGCCCTGAAGCATGTGGGATCTTAGTTCCTCGACCTGAGATTGAATCTGTGCCCCCTGCATTGCAAGGCGGATTCTTAACCGCTGGACCACGGGGGAAGCCCCTTGCACCACCTTCTTTAGACTCCAAACATGGTGTGATCCTCTGTAAAACGCAGACAAGCACGTTTGTACCCTTGTTGAGCTGCTGAGGATTCTAGAGCCCTTGGGAGAAGGGGAGCAAAAGGCATGCCAAACAAAACAACAGAAAAACCAAAACAGCCAAGAATGTTAATGTGGATTAACTTCCAACGTGGATGACATTTGAAATCGCCCAGTAGCCGTGGCAGAGTCAACTAACAAAGTTCAGCCATGTTGTAAATAAGTAAGTAAAGTAAGTAAGAACAGAAAAGGCCACGAAGCCCTCTGAGGCTGGGAGAGGAGCACCACGGAGCCCCTGACTTCCCGTGGAGGGCCATTTCTCAAAGGGATTCAGTGTGTTCGCCCGCTCACAGAGAGGTCAGCTTCTGAACGGGGCGTCGGGCAGTCTCCATGTCTAAAATCGCTTTTAATGCAAATCTGTATTTCCCGTAGCCAGTTGCTCTCAAAGACCTTGCTGAGCCCTATGACACACCCCGGGGGTGGACTCGGTCATCAGCCCAGGAAAGGAGGCAGGGTTGCCACCAGCTGTCTGAGGGTCCTTGAGGTCATGCTGGGGGTCCCTGTTCCTGGGGAGAAGAGCACAAAAGTGCCGTGCCCTCCACAGGGGTTGCCCTGGAGGCCACCATGTCTCTCTGCATCACCTGTCAATCCTGATCACTTGTCCCTATGCCCACCATCCCCTCCCAGTCCAGCTTTTCAGGCTGAGGGCTGGATTCCGGACCTTCCCTTTGAATAGCCCTGGCCGGGTGTCCACTGTTGGCTGCCTGGCCTGGATGCGTCTCTCCTGAAACGGTCAAGCAAAGCCTTGTACCCCGGTTTGCGTTATCACTTAACCAGATGTGTTTGCATGCTTGTGTGCTCAGTCATGACTGACTTTGTGATCCCAAGGGCTGTAGCCCACCAGGCCCCTTTGTCCAAGGGATTTCCCAAGCAAGAATACTAGAGTGGGTTGCCATGCCTTCCTGCAGGGGGTCTTCCTGACCCGGGGATCGAACCTGCATCTCCTGTGTCTGGTGCAGAGGCAGGAGAGAATCCTTTACCAGCTGAGCTGTGCCTGGGACTTGTCCTTGCTAAACTCAACCAGACAGCTGCTCGTGACCATGTCCTATATGACCTGCAGTTTGATTCAGTCAGTCAGTTCAGTTCAGTCGCTCAGTCATGTCCGACTCTTTGTGACCCCATGGACTGCAGCACACCAGGCCTCCCTGTCCATCACCAACTCCCAGAGCTTGCTCAAATCATGTCCACTGAGTCAGTGATGCCATTCAACCATCTCATCCTCTGTCATCCCCTTCTCCCCTGCCTTCAATCTTTCGGTTAGTTAACCTAAATATCACCTGTGGCCTTTGACTGACAATCTGCTGGGCAGTGCAGTTCAATTCCCTTTTCAGGTAGACCTGAACCGTTTTGGAAAAACGATCCTGGCTGGGGTGAGTTCAGAGGTTCCTTAGTCAATATTAATAATGACTACCTGGCACCTGCGGGCTGGTTACTGTACAGCAGGCATTCTGTGAGCACGTGCTCACTGAATCCTTGCCACCATCCTCTGGTTAGGCATGATTCTAATTTTACAGGCAGAGAAGCCGTGCCCCTCTCTTTCTCCCACACTAATTTGCAAATAAATTTGCAGATAAATGCCCACACTCCACATTCATCCGCTGCAGCACCCCTTTCATGAGGATTATGTTCTGGCTCAGAAGTCGTTTACAAAGCTGTGCTTTAAAGACGGGTTTGGAGTTTGAGGCCATCTTTGCAGTCCAGAATCCAAACATCCCTCAAGAATGAAGCAGGCTATTTTGAATTCTACACCTGACTCAGACATTCATTTGAGTTCTGACTTAGGAAGCCCACTGATAATACATTGGGAAGAAAGCAAGGGTAGCATCCCTTAGACAGTTAGGTCCTCAGTGTCCAGTGCATGCCAGCCCCAGACACAGCACCGTGGAGATGCAGAGTGGCATAAACATCACCCCTGCTCTCAAGAAGCCTAGAACATAGACACGGAACCAAAGCTCACACTGGAGACAGTCACCAAATGCTAAGGGAAGTGACTATGGACTTAGAGCTTATGGAGTACATGGGGAAGGGCTCACGCTGGGGACAGAACTAGAGGGGTTTGAAGGATGGGGGATTCGGATGGGCAGGGACAAGAGGACGATGACATTTCCCTGCAGGATGAGTGGCCAGGGAGAATGCTGAGCAGCAAACACCAGGTTGATGGGAGGATCAGCCGTGGCCCTGGGTGACCCCACTGGAGGGAGGTTCCGGACTTGCCTCGGTTTTTACCTTGAAGCCTCTGTCCAGCTAAGGACTGCTGAGCCCCTTCTTAATTTGTGGGATACTTCTGGGTGAGAGCATCACACTGGTGAGGTCTCAGGTGCACCGATGGTCACCAGGCCCTCCTGCGACACCATCACCGAGAACCAGCTTTAAAGAAAGTCTCCTCCTGCCAGAGACCACGGCTTGGCTCCGTGGCCTGTATAACTTTCATCCTCTCCTGTCTCTTGTCCTGTCTGTCCCCTGACTCCCCTCCCACCCAGTGATCCTGTTTTTCTATCGGAAGCAAGGACGGAGCCTTGAAGGGACTCCAGGGGAACACACACCTCCCCTCCCTGGGGAAGCCTTTCCGGGCTCTTCTGACACAACGATCTTTGCCGCCTCTGACCTCGGGGCTCTTGACCTTCAGAGCCTCCCTCCCTGGCCCTTAGCTGTAGCAGCAGCCAGCACTGCAGGGCGGCCTGAGTGGGGCACTGTGCAGAGGATGCGGTGACGAGCACAGGTGAGGGGTCAGGTCCGGCAGGCATCTGGGATGTCTGCACCTTATCCGGGCTCCTCTCTGGCCTGGCTCTGTGCTGTTTTGTGCTTGGAACAAACAAAAACTAAGAGAAGGCTGGGTCCTCCCACTGCCTCATGTCTAGACTGACATCAGAGGTGTCCGCCTTCTGGAGGGGGAACCCAAAGTGCCAGCCCCTCCCTGACTTAACACAAAGCGCAGGACTGGGTGTGCTGTGAGCAGAGCTGTGTTGTGATCTGATCATCCAGCTGCCTGATGCAGTTTCGGCCACCCTCCAGGCAGGTCTCTGCTGCAGCCCAGAGATGAGCAGACATCTCCCAGGGAGTCTGCTGGCTGCCCGAACCAGGCATTCACAGGGGAGCCTCTCCTCAAAGGAACCAAGGGGACTTCCCTGGAACTCCAGTGGTTAAGACTCCACCTTCCAATGCAGGGTGTGCAGGTTTGACCCCTGGTCAGAGAGATAAGGTTCCACATGCCTTGTGGCCAAAAACCCAAACATAAAACAGAAACAATATTGTAACAAATTCAATAAACGCTTTAAAAATGGTCCACATTAAAAAAAAAAAAAAGTTTCCGTGATTTTTCTGTCTTTGCTCTTGGCTACGCTGGGTCTTCGTGGACGTTTCTCTAGTTTTGCCGGGAGCGGGGGCTACTCTTTAGTGGTGTTGCAGGGGCTTCTCATGGTGGTGGCTTCTCTGCTTGGGAAGCACAGGCTCTTGGTGCTCTGGCTTCAGTAGTAGAGCCGGGCAGGCTCAGTAATTGCAGCTCCCAGACTCTAGAGCTCAGTACAGGCTCAGTACTTAACGGCACACGGGCTTAGTTGCTTTGCAACATGTAGGGTCTTCCCGCAACAGGAGTCAAACCTGCTTCCCCTGCTTTGGTAAGTTGATTCTTCACCAGCCACCAGGGATGCATTTTTTTAAAGAGGAACTGAAGAAAGCAAATCAGGGCTGCTGCTCAGTCCATGCAGGCTCTCAGGGCACAAGGCTCCCCCCAGTCAGATGGAAGCCAAGCTCTTTCCTGGGGTGGGTAACCTAGACCTTCTCTCCTGGGGCATCTTCTCTCTCAGCACTCCTTGCCCTGTCCCCATGTCACTGGGTCTCTTCTCCCTGATGAGCTGGTCTCTGGGTGCCCCGTGGTCTTGAAGACAAGAGGCACTTCATTGACTGCCGCTGAGTTACCCTCTCAGGCAGGTCTAGCCAGTGGTCCACTGTGCCCAGCTCAGGGCTGGCCCCTGAGAGCTTTCACAGAATGCAGAAAGATAGGATGTTTACATGAGAGGGACCCTAGCAGTCACCTCGCCCAAGCCGCCACTTAGAGATAAGAAATCCCACATCCAGTCTGCAGGAATACTTAGCTCAAGTTCACCCAGACTCTTAGTGATGAAGCTGAGAGAAGCTACACCCTCAGTATCCCATATTAGCCCCCGATTCTGAGTGTGAAACTGAACGAGGAAGTGTGTTTAAACCGTGTCTAAGGTGAGACTAAATAAGGGCTTGGGGAAGGTCTGAGTGGCTCTGTGTGATGAAGCGTACGAATCTGGGGCAGTATAACACGTGTCACGCCCTCGGTCCACTGAACGTGTCTCAGATCACTCATTCCGAGCAGGTGAGCCTGTGTGACGGTTATCCCGCCCACTCGATGATCCTGAGATTCCTGTTCACTGATCCTGTCCCTTGATGGAACGCACAGTCTCTTTCCTGGAGATGTTGAGTGGCAGCTCGATTAGGAGAGAGTGAATATTTCACACCCATGAGAGGAAAGGCAAAGAGGAACGGTCACCCCTGCTCACCATAGCACAATGGGCAGAGTCAACCGCAGCGAGTCCTGTTCCCACAGGGAGGCAGGGAGGGGTGAGCTGTGACACGAGCGAATGCCAGGGCTTCTCTAATTTGTCTGCCTCCGCTCTCATTACTAACCCAGAAAGGCATGACATCACCCCAGGGTTGCATTAAAATTCTCCAACGGAGGTGTTCACCAGTAAGCAGAGTGGGTGCAAACACCAAGGGTGGAAATAATCCCTCAAAGATCATAATTAGGCTACACAAAACCCCCAACAGAATCACTGAGTGAATGAGTGGCAGACAGATGACTGAATATGAAAGCCTCATGCCTTAGGATGCAGTGTGCCCTGGAAGAATGTCTGCGTTCTTAGACACATCCTTATTGTTGAGTCGCTAAGCCGTGTCTGACTCTTTGCAACCCCATGGATTGCAGAACCCCAGGCTCCTCTGTCCTTTGCTATTACCCTTAGTTTGCTCAGATTTGTGCCTATCGAGTCGGTGATGCCATCCAACCATCTCATCCTCTGCTACCCGCTTCTCCTCCTGCCTTCAATCTTTCCCAGCATCGAGGTCTTTTGCAATGAGTCAGCTCTTGGCATCAGGGGGCCAAGGTATTGGAGCTTCAGCTTCAGCATCAGTCCTTTCAATGACTGTTCAGGGTTGATCTCCTTTAGGACTGACTGGTTTGATCTCAGATATGGGGACAGGCTGTTTCCAGAAACGAGGTAGCCTGCGGGACTGAGGACAGCAGGCGGTGAGCTGAGATCCCCACAGGCCAGCGTGGGGAGGTGCCGTTCTCACAGTTGCAGACAACCTCAGGGTTTTTCCATTGTGACTTTCAGTGTTAAAAATTGAGTGCAATATTGGCTTTTAGTGAACACTGGTTGTTTTCTGAATACTAACAAGTCACTAATTTAAGAGTTCATATTGTATTTGCTAATAATGTCTCTTTTAACCCTGTTTTATGATTGCAGCTGCCATGCTAGTTACTGTGCATGTATAATGCAGGCATGGGTGTGCCTCTGCCCTGCAGAATTTACAATAAAACTAGAAACATAAAGTACTTTGATATTCCTGAAGAGTTCATCGTTTCCTCATGAATGACTTTTGATGATTGAAATACCCTCTTCCTATATAAATAAGCACAATGATATTTTCCCATACAGTGGAAGTCAGGAGAAATTATATACTTTTCCCCCATGTTGAATCACCTCAAGTTCCTTTAGATTTATCCTGTACTAAAAATTACCAAGGCAATTTGACTTCAAAACAGAATTTTAAAGGGCGTAAGAGTAGAGAAAGTCTCTTAGAAACATCATTATGGGTTTTGAAACAATCCTCTATTTTCACAGCACCTCATCTTATAAATAGGAGACATGTAGAGAGGAGGTTGGGCTTCCTTGGTGACTCAGATGGTAAAGAAGGAGAGAAATGAGTTATGACTATGAAAATTCAATAAAGTAATTTCCAAGAAGAGCTGTCCACAAGAATGAACAAAGAACCCCATGTGCCCCAGAGAAAAAGTGAAAGCATTTATTAGAAGCATCTCTAAATAGTGCAAAGTTGAAACACAGCAAAGCACAGAGGAAAACAGAACATGTTAGCACACAAGATGCAGAAATAAATTATCAACACTTGGAGATTATAACTTGAAAATAATCTTCACAGAGATAGGAAGAAGCAAAGAAATAAACAGATCTAGAATAGATAAAGAATCTCTGTGGGTTGTAAAGAAAAGGAAATTCCCATGGGTTAAGAATTCTGAAACTACTTTGCTTTGTGTTCTAGAGTCAAACCAACAAGGACATTGCAGACAGAGAATGAAGTGTCTCACTGCCAGAGAAGAATTTACAAATAAGGAGAGGAGAAGGCTAGAAAACATTCTCTGGTGCTGGATTGGGGTTGGAGGTATCAATATGGACTCACAATTTTCTTTTAATATATGTACTAAAAATAGACAAAGGCATAAATACAGATGTGTATGCATGTGTTATGTGGATACATATTTTCTTAGCTATGTCCACTGAGGACAGCTAGAAGCAGCAGAGACCGCCCCCCTCCAACAATGAGCACAATTATCGTCCACGATTTGGCTTCTAAATACTACTTTCAAAAACAAACAAACAAAAACAGAACTATGGACAAAAAAGTTGTCTGACATTCCAGTAAGCAACAAATTATTCCTGCCTTCAAGTCAACAGCCACTGCAGCCTACCCCACCCCCAGGAGGAATTCAGGATGGAGAAAAATAGGCTACTGGCCCTAGATGGTTAAGACACACATCGAAGGAGTCATTTCAATAACCCCAGACTCTTGCATCTTCTTATACATAGAAAAGGACTAAAATCATTAACTTTAGATGTCTGGTTTTTTTTCTGAGTGGCAGTAATCTTTTGATCTTTGAGTACATTTTTTTTCCCCAGCAAAATCTCCCACGTATCCTGGCTCCTCCTTTCTCTCCTTGGAGCTGGTCCTCAGAGCTGTCTGCAAGGCTGTCTCCCTGGCCGCACAGTCCTCAGTTAGTAACACCCCCAATATAAAACATAATCTGCAGCTTCTAGGTTGTGCATTTTCTGGTTTTGGAGTTTTTTTGTTTTTTTTTTTCAGTTGACAAAAGCAAAGCTCCTTAGTAAAGCGGTTGACTCCAGGACTAGAACAAAGAAAACGCCAGATGAATAGTGAGCCTGGAGCAGTTTGTAGAGCTAGAAAATAAGAAAGTGCCGAACAAATAAAGCACACAAAAAAAGGCATGGAGACCAACCCGAAAGGTCTCCCAATGGGCAAAGTTAGAACAACTCAAAACATAGATAAACAAAATAAATAACCCTAGTACTAGGTCATAACTCAAAGAATAAAATAGATATCCATGAGTCCATACTGACAAAATATAAATAACTGAGTAAATAAGTCAGTGGAAGAAGTGACAGTTCTTTTTCACAGGAGAATTCCAATTAATAAATATAGAAAGAAAGAGAGAAATAAAAAACCACCGTTAACTCAGTCAAAACGTTCTCAGGCGTACATCGTAACAGCATTGCCTTAGATCAGTCTGCCAAGGCAAAAGAAATAAAAGCAAAAATAAACAAATGGACCCTAATCAAACTTAAAAGCTTTTGCACAGCAAGGGAAACCATCAACAAAATGAAAAGACATCCTACAGAATGGAAGAAAATATTTACAAATGATGTGACCAACAAGGGGTTAACGTTCAAAATATAGAAACACTTCTTGCAAACGAATTGATTTAAACAAAAACAAAAAACAACCAACAGCCTAATCCAAACATGGGCAGAAGACCTGAATAGACATTTCTCTAAAGAAGACATACAGATGGCCAGCAGGCCCATGAAAAAAATGCTCAACATCATTATTTACATGGGAAATGCAAATCAAAACCCTAATGAGGTGTCACCTCACACCAGTCAGAATGAACGGCCATCATCAAACAGTCTGCAAATAATAAACGCTGGAGAGGGTGTGGAGAAAAGGAAACACTCCTACACTGTTGGTGGGAATGTAAATTAATACAGCCACTATGGAAAATAGTATGAAGTTTCCTTACAAATCTAAAAATAAAGTTACCATATGATTTAGCAATCCCACTCCTGGGCATATACCCAGAGAATACTCCAATTAAAAAAAAATAACATGCACACGAACAGTCATAACAGCACTGTTTACAATAGCCGAGACAGAAACAACCCACATGCCCATCAACAGACGGCTGGCTTAAGTAGTGTGTGTGTGTGTGTGTGTGTGTGTGTGTGCACATGTGTGTATACATATATGTGTGTATGTGTGCTTTCCCTTTTGTTCAGACAGCACAGTGGTTTCCCTTTCTACCCTGTCTGAATAGAAAAGTCTCCATAAGAACGGAAAGGGCCCCTGTGAGTCATGAAAGGGGTAGTTTTATGGCTTAGACCAGAAAAGGGAAGAAAATGTCTAAACTTTCTCCCCCCAGAGCCAAGGACTCTCACTACCACTTGCTCTGACTCACACTATTCCTTCTAAATTGGTATTCCATGCCCTATTTACAATCATCCAAAAAATGATATAAATGCAGTGCAAGAACTGTCTCCTCATGGCTGGTAACACACCTCACTGGCTTGACTTTTCCAGCACATAAATCTCATCTTCGGTATTTCTTCCTACCTCTTCCACACCAAAGAGCCGTGATTATCACATAGCAAATATGACAACCTCACATTTGTGGGGTAATCACTCAACATATTTGTGTTGATCATCTATTGCTATATAACAAATTACCCCAAACTTGGACTTAAAGCAATAAATCCTTGTTTCAAGTTTAGCCAGGGATTGTGACCGAAGGGCCATCACTAGGTTTCAGTCAGATGTCAGCTGGGGCTGCATCATCTGAAGGCTGGACTGAGGCTGGAAGATGCTCTTCCCAAGTGATCCACATACATCCTTGGCAAGATGGTGCTGGCTGTGGGTGGGAGGTCCCCGTTCCTCACCAGGTGGACCTCTCCACGGGACTTGTTCAGTGCCCCCATCCAATATCGGGGCTGGTTTTCCCAGAGCAAGGCTCCAAGAGAGAGCAAAGACGAAGCCACAATGCTTTTAATGACCCAGGCTTGGGAATCACATCGCATCCTTCCCACCACATCCCCCTGGTAACACAAGTTGCCTCTGTCCAACGTGGGAGAGAGGATGGGTCTAAGGAGATGAGAATCGTTAGCACCATTTTGGAAGTTAATTTCTCAATATTTTAGAGGTGGAAAGCTAGAATTCGGTGGTTTATAAGATGCCCTCGTACTCTATCTTCATGTTGACTTGTCCTAAAAACTTCATTATCAAAGCGCAGTAAGCCAGCCACACGAGGACTCTATTTCCTCATCTACAATGTCACAGTCATCTTTCTCCAGCTCCAATCCTTCTCTTTCTGTTCAGAGATTATAATCCATTGATTGAGAGAAGATCTTAATTAACAGGGGGTAGAGGTGATGGATGGCAGGGGGCATGATGACTTGGAATCATTGAGAAGGAGATTTCTCTAGCCTCCAGACTTCTCCTAATACTCTGGGTGATGGGAACCACCCCATCAGACTTTCTGAGAGACAAAAGCATTTCTTTGTGACTCACACCAAGCAGGCTGCAGCTCTGCAGGCCCATTGCAGGCCTCCCACAAATTTGATCTGGTGAATCACTTCAATTTTATTGCTGAATTCACTCAACTGTTGCACAGAAGTGGAATAGACCAGTGATTGTTGAATTTGACTGATGACCTCATTCTTCTGGGTCAAAATCAGATTTCCAAGCCCTATCCATGAACATCATGATTTAGTGGTTATATGGCGAGGTCCCAGAATCCTTATTTTATGGAAGCTATTTCAGAAGCTATAAGAATTAGATTTTCTTGACTAGGGATACCAGACCCTCTTACTTTGGGGAAATAAAAATAGTGAGTTTCTTTTTCCTTGAAAAGAATTTCTTCATCATTGAGAAGGGACTAAATGATTTAGCGGATGGTTTTTCAGATATAAATATATAATATTTTATGCCTTTAAGTAGAAAAACAAGTGATACAAAAATCTTATTACAGTAGATTCGGTCTAATCTTTCCTATAACTTTATATTTGTTATCACCTTCCTCTAGGGCAGTAGGTCTTGAACTCCAATGTCAAAAAGGAATCACCCAGCCTAGAATCATCCTCCTAGACCTGGATTTCCAAAATTCCCCTCATGATAAGAACCACATGGTGCTGTTTGTTACATAGGAGTTAGATTCCATCCCCGATTCTACTTTGGAACATCTAGGTCATTTTGTAAACACGTGTTCCAGGCAAGTCCTGTTCTCAGGACTTGTGGGTGGAGAAACCTATAGAGATGATATATCCCATCTTGTCTTTGTGCACTTCAGGGGACACAGGCCGTGCACCTGGCCAAGCTTAACAGTTGGATAAACTCCGCTTGATTTGCATACTGTCTTAATTGTTTTTTGAATACTGGGTCTTCAGAAGCTGTGTGGGCTTGACAGCTCTGGTTGGTCTCGACAACTTTGGCTGGCCTCACTGGAGACAAACTGAAGCAATAAGATAATGCAGGTCAGGAAAAGAAAACTAATTAGCAAATTCATTTTATGCCCTGTCAGAATTCTTTAAAAAAAAAAAAAGAAGAAGAAGAAGAAAAAGCAAAGAAAGCCAATAAAGGGTCTTAAAAAAATTATTATTTAACCCTATGAACCAGATAGCTCCTGGAGTCCAAGAACTGACAGTTCCAGCAGTAATTAGGGAAGACAAATAAGCTACTCAAATTATAAATGGGAAACATGCTTTCTAACCACTGGCTACTTTCTCTGTATTATTTCAAGTGTGACCAATTCCAGCAATAATCACTAGAATACCTAATTTGGAGGAGATCTCCAGTGAATTGTAAATTATTGTTTATTATGACAGTAGAAACAGGGCATTCGCTAGATGGCTCCATGGAGACCGTAACTACTGAACAAGAGGATATTGAAAAGTTTTCTGGTGATCAATCAGGAAGTTAGCCTCCTTGATTCGGGACCACTCTGAGGGCTTCATGTGGAGAGGATGCTGAAAGTGGAGCCTGTGCCCAACACTGGGTGGGCACCAGTCTCCTGGACTCTGCATCTGAACTGCCATCCAACAGCCTGATGCAGGGACTCCTATTGGATATCTCTAATACTGGGTCTCCCTCCACAGACCAAGAAGGGGCCCATAAGTCTAGAAAACAGTCTGCTGCTGCTGCTAAGTCACTTCAGTCGTGTCCGACTCTGTGCGACCCCATAGACAGCAGCCCACAAGGCTCCCCCGTCCCTGGGATTCTCCAGGCAAGAGTATTGGAGTGGGTTGCCATTTCCTTCTCCAATGCATGAAAGTGAAAAGTGAAAGTGAAGTCGGTCAGTCGTGTCCAACTCTTAGCGACCCCATGGACTGCAGCCTACCAGGCTCTTCCATCCATGGGATTTTCCAGGCAAGAGTACTGGAGTGGGGTGCCATTGCCTTCTCCGTAGAAAACAGTCAGGCTCGGGCAAAGAGAGCAGCCCACCAGGGTGTCTCAGTGTCCTGTCCTCTGAGAAGGGAAGACCCCCATCCCCTCCACGTTTCTGCCTCGTCTCCATTCCTGACTTGTGTGTCCCCAAGGAAGAAAGATTGGCTCATGTGATCAGCTCACACTTCACATTACTGGGCAAACCCTAGAAATAGGGGATGCCGTCGTGCTCTAAGTTGGTGCTTCTGTACAGAACACCCCTCACACACAGACCTTTTCTGTTTCATTGTCTCAGGCAAGCAGGTCTCCTCCACGGATCCTCTCCATGGGGTAAGGTAGGAGGAATGCCTTGCTTTGATCACTGTCCATCCTATTTCCTCTCTTTCTGCCTGTCCTCAAAAGAGATAGAGAGTTCCAACTTCTTGTCCACATACAGTTGGAAGAAATAGACTTGGAATCCACTGTGGTTCTCTGTTACTAATTATTGCAAGCCTTTCTTTGGGTAATTACAGGATTCTTGATCAGTAACTTTATTCTCACACAATTTATAAAATGAAGATACAACCCTCCTTGGCTCTGAGCCCTGAAGAGCAGAAAGAGCAATATGTAACTTGAGTTCTTAGTGAGTAACATCCAAGGGCTGTGGACTCTGTAGACAAACCCCCTCTGTGTGAATCTTGACTTTGCTCCTCACTGGTTGTGTGACCTCTGCTAAATATTAGGAGAAATAAGAGTAACTAATTCAAGGGCTTCCCAGGTGGTGCTAGTGTTAAAGAATCTGCCTGCCAATGCAGGAGACATAAGAGAAGCAGGTTCAGTCCCCAGATCAGGAAGATCCCCTGCAGGAGGAAACGGCAACCCACTCCAGTTTTATTGCCTGGGAAATCCCATGGACAGAGGAGCCTGGCAGGCTATGGTCCTTGGGGCCACAAAGAGTTGGACGTGACTGAGCACACACACACACACACACACACAAAACTCAAAAGATTATTGTGACGATTAAATGAGTTAACACCTATAGGCAAAGCTGATGTTTAAAATGCTTGGAACATAGTAAAGAATAGTTAGGTTTTTCTTACTATTATTATTAACATCATCACAATAAATTATCACTTTAAGAATCAGTGTTGAGGGACTTCCCTGGTAGTCTGGTGCTTGGGGCTTCACCTTCCAGTGCAAGGGTCATGGGTTCAATCCCTGGTCAGGGAGCAGGAATCCCACATGTCTTGCAGCCAGAAAACCAAGGCACAGAACAGATACAATAGTGTAGCAAATTCAGTCGGGACTTTGGAAATGATCCACGTTAAAAAAAAAAAAAAAAAAAAAAGCTTAAGAAAAAAGAATCACTGGGCTTTCTATTTTGTTCCATTGATCTATATTTCTGTCTTTGTGCCAGTACCATACTGTCTTGATAACTGTGGCTTTGTAGTAGAGCCTGAAGTCAGGTAGGTTGATTCCTCCATGCCTTATGATCCAGCAATCCCACTGCTGGGCATACACACTGAGAAAACCAGAAGGGAAAGAGACACGAGTACCCCAATGTTCATCGCAGCACTGTTTATAATAGCCAGGACATGGAAGCAACCTAGATGTCCATCAGCAGATGAATGGATAAGAAAGCTGTGGTACATATACACAATGGAGTATTATTCAGCCATTAAAAAGAATACATTTGAATCAGTTCTAATGAGGTGGATGAAACTGGAGCCTATTATACAGAGTGAAGTAAGCCAGAAAGAAAAACACCAATACAGTATACTAACGCATATATATGGAATTTAGAAAGATGGTAACAATAACCCTGTGTACGAGACAGCAAAAGAGACACTGATGTATAGAACAGTCTTATGGACTCTGTGGGAGAGGGAGAGGGTGGGAAGATTTGGGAGAATGGCATTGAAACATGTAAAATATCATGTATGAAATGAGTTGCCAGTCCAGGTTCGATGCACGATACTGGATGCTTGGGGCTGGTGCACTGGGACGACCCAGAGGGATGGAATGGGGAGGGAGGAGGGAGGAGGGTTCAGGATGGGGAACACATGTATACCTGTGGCGGATTCATTTTGATATTTGGCAAATCTAATACAGTTATGTAAAGTTTAAAAATAAAATAAAATTAAAAAAAAAAAAAAAAAAAAAAAAAAAAAAAAAAAAAAAAAGAAAAAAGAATCAACATTGATGTTGATGGTGCCTCTGTAGGACTTTAAAGGCATAATGTAGACATGTGGGATCTGGTTGACATTAAGCTCAATGTTAATCAATAACCACAAAGTCTAATCTGTCCTTCAAAGATCTCAGTGGAAGAGCATCCTTCAGGTTGAAGAGGACTCATCCTCTAACCCTCTCACTAGGCAGAAGGGCATCCAAGACAGAGCTCCTGTGATGATGCAATATTAAGGACCATTAGCAAGTGGGAGCAGGACCCCATGAAAAAGGACAGTAATCTGGGTAATCTGGGTCCTAAACACAGGAAAGCAAGATGAATAAAGGGTTGGAAAGTCTGGAAATTTTTCACCTCAAGAGAAGAGCAGATATGTCTGAACAGCATATGGTTCAGAGTCCCAGGCAGCGTGGAGAGAGCAAAGACCATTAAACGGCTCCATCCTGAGTGGTACTTGTCTCTCTTGCTCTGACATGCTGTGACCTTGGGTAATTTACTTCATCCGGCTGATCTTTGTTTTTCTCGTCAATATAATGACTCTCAATTCCTTACAGTTTCATACTCCGGATGCTGAAGGTAGATTGGTTTTGGATCTCAAATCCTCCCATTTACCGGCCTCTTCTTTTTTTTTTTTTTCCCTGCTCCAGAGCTCTGGCTGCTAACATTTAAATACAAACAACTGAGCCAAATGGGAAATATGATAGAAGCTACGCTGATGGCAAAGGAGTTAGGAGCAAAAAACTTGGCATTGACATTGAAGCAAAGGTTATAACAACCTCTTTGCTGCCTGGATTGAAGCCAAGGGCACAGACCAGAACTGATCTTCCTACTGACCTATCCACAGGCTGACAAGTCTGAAACCTGGAAGCATCCAGGAGGGCAAGAAGAGGAAGCAGGGACATTGTAACCTCCCTCTCTTCCCATCCTGTGTGTCCTCCCAAGAGGGAAGACAGTCTCCTTCCGTCCCTTGGAACATGTTGAGCTCTTACTTCTCTGAGTCCTTTTGCTGGGAAAAGTGTGGTGATGTAACGGAGTTTTGACTTTCATTTCTGAGATTCAGCGCCACATTTGCCAAGGTCTCCACTGTTGCTGTATTCACGTCTTGATGATTTCTTGCACACAGAGGCATCACTGTGATCAGATTCAGTGCATTAACTATGGAAACTTTATTTGAGGGTTAGGTATGACTGGAAGAGTGATTGGAGGTAAATGATCTCTGTTCTAGAGAAGTCTTCTTCCTTAGAACAGCGAAGTAAGTTATAGTTGTTCAGTCGCTAGGTAGTGTTCAACTCTTTGCAACCCCATGGGCTGCAGCACACTAGTCTCCTCTGTCTTTCACTGTCTCCTGCAGTTTGCTAAAATTCATGTCTATTGAGTCAGTGATGCTATCTAACGATCGCATCCTCTGTTGTCCCCTTCTCCTCCTGCCCTCAGTCTTTCCCAGCATCAGGGTCACTTTCAATGGGTTGGCTTTTCGCATCAGGTGGCCAAAGTGTGAGAGCTTCAGCTTCAGCATCAGTCCCCCCAATGAATATTCAGGGTTGACTGATTTGATCTCCTTGCAGTACAAGGGACTCAAAGTAAATTGTGAAACCTTTAAATAGACATGCTTTTCTCTTCTGTCTTCTTTATAGAAACATTTCCTGAGTAGTTAAAATTCTTCAGCCCAGGTAAATTTATCACAGTCCCATGAAAGACATACAAGGCTTGGGATGAGGAATGAAGACTTACTGATTGCCTTCTTAGACTAGGTATTTTAATATGAGTTCTCCATCAATCCTTCCAAGGATCTCATGATGTAAATAGCATTTGCCACATTTACAAATGAGAGAGCCAGACCTGTCCCATGGGCAGTGAATCAAAGAACTACATTCCAACGTGGCTCTCTGATTCTCAAACCCATATGCTGTTTTACCACCTTTTCCTGGTTGCATCAATACGGATTTCACTACTCTCAGCACAGCCATGAAAGAAAAGTCGCAACTTGGGATAAAAATATGTACAAGGCACCAGAGTATCTCAAAACACACACATTGAAAGCACATCTAAAATGCAATGCTTTAAATAAATAAATAATAAAAAATAAACAATAAATAATAAAATAAGGTAATAAAATAAAATAAATGATACAAACAGAAAAAATGTTGTTATTCAGTCGCTCAGTCATGTCCAACTCTTTGTGACCCCATGGACTGCAGCATTGCCAGGCTTCCCTGTCCTTCACTGACTCCTGGAGTTTACTCAAGCTCCTGTCCATTGAGTCAGTGATGCCATCCAACCATCTCATCCTCTGTTGTCCCCTTCTCCTCCTGCCTTCAATGTTTCCCAGCATCAAGATCTCTTCCAATGAGTCGGCTCTTCGCATCAGGTGGCCAAAGTATTGGAGCTTCAGCTTCAGTATTAGTCCTTCCAATGAATATTTCTTTAGGATTGACTGGTTAATAAACAGTAAATTAAAAGCTTTAAATAAAAAATGAAGTTGAATTAAAATGACAAAACAAAATAAACTGCAGAGCTTAGGTGTGTGCCCCTCACTGGCTGAGTCATCAGGGGCACCTGATCTGGGTTCCAGTCTCTAGTACTCAGCCCGGCACCTGGCAACTTACAAGTCCTCCAGAAAGAGTTCAAAGGGTCCAGCTGTCAGATTGCCTTGATCCTGGCAAATGTCACTCTGAGCTTCTCATTCTGCCACTGTGGTCTCCCTCCCTGAACCAAAATAAATCTACACGCCAGGGGAAAAATGGACAAAGGGCTTCTGTTGAAATACAAAGATTATCCCATAAATTCAGAAAACTTCGAGCGCTGTTACAGTCCTAGAGGTGTGAGGTGTGAGGACTCATGGGGGTGCAGAGCAGCCTTGGCTGCCTTCCTGCGCGGATGGGGGACGCTTCTGATGAAGCCCTGTCTCTCCGAGATCCAAGCAAGAACTGAAGCAGTCTTTACGACCTTCTTGCTTTCAGTTCCTGCACAGGTCCCTGAGTCTCTGCATGACAGGTGGTCAGACATTCCGGGCTCAAGGGAGAATGAAAGAGAAGGCAACAGTGAGTTCCTTCCAGATTTAGCAGACTTGGAACTTCACTGCCATCTGCACTGCTGACCAGGATTCCGTGTCATTTCCCCCAAGACTGAGTTGCCTCTCTGTCCTTCCCCACCCACCAGGGCTTAGTGGCAGCCCCTTTCGCTTCATAATCAGAATCAAATCACCCAAACGCATGTGAACTCCCTTCTGCTCCATTTGCCCAATGACACAAAGATGCCAGTATTGCCAGGGATCAATCTTAGCCCCCAAATGGAAAGAATAACTACTTTGTGTTTTGTTGAAACCTTTCTTATTTTCTACAGCCTCTAATTCAGCCAAGTTCATAGTGGAGCAAGAAATAAAAACTAGCTGCAAATGGGTCTTCAGATACGAGTGTGTCAGGACCCACCCGTGTTCCTCACTTGATTCCTAGACCAGCGTATTGTGGTTATGGTGGGGAAACCACTGCCTATCCGTCACTGTTTCACTGTTTGTGTGACAGTCTGAAGGGCAATACCTCAGGCTTACACTGTAAAATCTCCTTTAACTGGAATGAAATTTTTTTTCAATTTAATTTTTTATATAGGTGTATAGTTGATTTGCAATATTGTGTCAGTTTCAGGCGTACAGCAAAGTCTCTCAGTTATACATATACCTGTATCTATTCTTTTTCAGATTCTTTTCCTAATAAGTTATTACAGAATATCGAGTAGAGTTCCCTGGGCTACACAGTAGGTCCTTGTTAACTGTCTATTTCGCATGTAGCAGTGTGTATATGTTAATCCCAAACTCCTAATGTGTCCCCCTCTTCCCCTTTGGTAACCATAAGTTTGTTTTCTGTGAGTCGGCTTCTGTTTTGGAAATAAGTTTGTTTGTATCATTTGTTAGAGTCCATATACAAGTGAAACATGATATTTGACTTTCTCTGTCTGATTTAGCATGATAATCTCTAGGTCCATCCATGTGACTGCAAATGGCATTATTTCATTCTTCATTGTAGCTGAGTAATATTCCATTGTATGTACATATATACACCACATCTTTATCCATTCTTCTGTCGATGGGCATTAAGTTCCTTCCATGTCTTGGCTATTGCAAGCAGTCCTGCTATGAACATAGGGCTGCATGTATCATTTTTAATTATAGTTTTCTCTGGATATGTGCCCAGGAGTACCATTTCTGAACCATATGGCAACTCTAGCTTTACTTTTTTTTGAGGAACCTCCGTACTGTTCTCCATAACGGCTCCACCAGCTTACATTCCTACCAGTGTATGAGGGTTCCCTTTTCTTTACATCCTCTCTTGTGTTTATTATTGATAGGCTTTTTGATGATGGCCATTCAGAGTAGAGTGAGGTGTTCATGTATTCCATGTATTTCTTCAGGCAGAACCGCACTGGGTTTGTCTCTCCATTCCCCGGATGGTGCTTATTGAATGGCTCAACCCCTGTATTTTTAGAAAATATGTGGTCCATTGTAACCAGTATTTCTAGCTGGTGAAGCTTTCCATGTTAAGTTACTTTACTGTGCTCCCAGACGCAGACGAACACTCACTTTAAACACCCAAACCTGAACTCCCTTTGTGATTCCAGTGGTGAATCAGTGCCTGCATCCCTGAGAAGACTTCTCAAATGGCCTGCATGGACACGCAGGTGACAGACACAGGGTGAATTATCAGCCCATCATTTAATTTATCCCTGAAGAACTAAAGCTCCCACTGCCTTGTTTTTGACAATCAACCTCCCAACAAATATCTATCAGGAACTCTGATAAGCATTCAAAACTCCATGTTGTGCTTTCAGACTGATAACAGAACCAGCAGGAAGAAAAGAACACTCCCTGTTTTGTTGACCCAACAATTTAAAAGGAGGAGAAAAATGAGGGTGAGTTGTTACAGACGATCTTATAGAGGAAGTAATGTTGGAATTCAACTTGCAAAGCTTGTAGATTTGGGGTTAGATCCTCAAAAAGACAAAAGCTTCAGAAAACCTGAACCTTCTCTCATCTCATGCAGCACCACCCCCAGGCAAGTCAAGAAGAAGAGAAAAAAGCAGAAAGCAACCTCAGAAATCATGAGCTCATGTTGGCTCAGGCCCTCAACTGTACTGAGTATTTTAATTTGAAGGAACTGTTGACTGGGCGCTGGGCCCTCCGCTCACTCTGTGTCTCTGGTGTATAATGTTCCTTGTCTTGTGCCAACCACACACTTTATTGCGCTGAAGCTACGGGGCTTAATGGATCCTGCCTGGCCCACACATCATCCTTCATTTCTTCCATCCTGAGGTCCTTGAACGCTGTCCAAAAGATCCAAAGAGCAGTACATACTGTTGGCAGGTCACACACACGCACACGCACACACACACACACATGCAGAAGTTTTAAAACCATTAAAATCTACCAGATAAACCAAGCATACAATGTTTATTTTAATCAGAAAGGTCCTTTTCATCCCATATCCATTCTATATTTGCAGATCTCAAACTCCTGCCTCAGACTTCTACCAGGATATCTACATGAAGACTAGCAGAGAGCATTCTCAAAACTAAAGAATTTTAGGACAAGCATGAAAGATCATCTTTACTTAGTGGACGTGAGTGAGAGCCAAGAATCTGGACTTCGGTTGTGATGGCCTTTTGACATGTTGCCTTGGTTAGATGACAGTGCTCAGTTACTTAGTTAAGTGTTTCTGCGAAGGTGTTTGTAGATGTGATTAATAATCAATCACTGTGTGTCCAGTCTGCTAGCAGAGAGACCAACACTGAGCCACTAATCCGGCACCATTTCCCGGGGTGATCAGCCAGCTACCTGCTGGAAGGTTGACTGCACTGTGTCACTTCCATTCTAGAAGAGGCAAAGCTTTGTCATCAGTCGAACAAACACTGAATCTAGACACGGATGCTCCTTCTTTACACGCAGTGCTTCTTCCTTATCCACTGACATGTCATTCCACACAGCACTGCTTCTGGTCAAGGGACTCCCTTCATAGAAAATTCACTAGTCTCCCCGTGTTTCCCTTCCTGAAGCAGCAGCTGGTCTGACAGATGATGGAAAGGCATTTTGAAGATGCATTTGCAGCACAAGCCAGACGGCAATGCCCTGCAGGCTGGGCTAGTGTTCCCCAGAAGTCTTACTATATTGAGTCACTTTTCATATATGGTGCTATTTCTTCCAGAGTCGGGATTCATATGTCCTGGAATAAAGACATGGAAATAAGAGTGAGTCTAGTTTTTATTAACAGAAATGATCCACTAGCAAAATTGTTGTCCCCATCCTTGCGAACTTGCCCTCTGCTCATCTAGAGGTCTTTATGCCAAATTAACAATTGCTTGCATCGGTGGTGGGGACAGGGGGACAATGATTCCATTGAACTAAAAGCTGACATTCCATCCAGCCACTTTGAACTCCTTCCCTGGTGCCTCAGATGGTAAAGAATCTGCCTGCTGTGCCCCAGGCTCCATCCCTGGGTCGGGAAGATCCCCTGGAGGAAGGCGTGGCAGCTCACTCTAGTATTCTTGTCTGGAGAAGCCCATGGATAGATGAACCTGGGGGGCTACAGTCCATGGGGTCACAAAGAGTCGGACATGACTGAGTGGCTAACTCATACTGATGGGGCGAATGACCTTGACCTTCACAGGGAGCTTTGGTAGCAGTGACACAACAGAGGTGAAGAAGAGGACATCTAGAAGAATATCCCTTTGTGCCTCTTATTACCATCATGTTCTTTAGTTGAAAGCAGTGGAAAACCACCAGAAGCCAATTCCATACAGACGGCAAATAGCCCAGAGGCTTTGGGATGAAGGTCTGGAACACTTCACCAGGCGAGACCACGACTGGCTGAAGTGCTTACTGAAGGAGAAGGGAATTGGAGCTGAGAGTGAACGAAGTGAAGTGAAAGTTGCTCAGTTGTGTCTAACTCTTTGTGATCCCATGAACTATAGTCCATGGAATTCTCCAGGCCAGAATACTGGAGTGCGTAGCCTTTCCCTTCTCCAGGGCATCTTCCCAACCCTGGGATCGAACCCAGGTCTCCCGAATTGCAGGCAGATTCTTAACCATCTGAGCCACAAAGGAAGCCTGAGAGTGGATTAGTTATAAATACCAACTACACTCGATGAACATGAGTTTGAGTGAACTCCAGGAGATGGTGACGGACAGGGAGGCCTGGCGTTCTGCAGTTCATGGGGTCGCAAAGAGTCGGACACGACTGAGCAACTGAACTGAACTGTCAGCCTTGTGACCAGTTGTAGGTATAAAGACTGTAATAGCTATAAGAACGTCATCATTTTGTTATGTTTGTATATATGCTACCCAAATAGTTTCTTTGCTTTCTTCTACTGACCCCTTATCATCTCACACACGGTGTATTGGTGTATTAATAGTAGTGAACTGTACATCATGGTGTTTATCCTACAGGATATTGAGGAATAAGAGAGGGCATCACCTAACGACGGACTCTGCACCCCCTTCAGAAGGAAGGGCTGGCCTGTTTTGGTTGTACACAGAGTAGTTGCGTCATGTAGGGTTGAAGGATAATTTTGTTATTGTCTTTAGTTAGAAATTGATATGGCTGAAGTTTTGCATGGTCTCAAGCTCACAACGGCAGGGGGCACTGCACGGCGATGGTCTAGTGCTGTTAACTTAGCCGCAGTTTCATTACTCGATGAGACATCCGTCTAGACGTTCCTGGGGAGGTTATTATGCCTATGTGATTTTAGGTGGTATTTATAACTACCTTCCTTTACTGTAAGAACATTTTTATTCCAATGTATTTTTCAAATGACTTTAATATTCACTATAGTAGCATCCATAGATGGACTTCCCAGGTGACTCAGTGGTTAAGAACCTGCCTGACAATGCAGGAGACACAGGTTTGATCCCTGGGTCAAGAAGATCCCCTGGAGGAGGACATGGCAACCCATTCCAGTACTCTTGCTTGGGAAAATCCCATGGGCAGAGAAGCCTGGAGGGCTACAGTCCATGGGGTCGCAAAGAGTTGGACACGACTGAGCACAGAACAGCACAGACAGTATCCATAGATACGCCCTGAGTTCTCATCCTCAAATGATAGGTAAGTAAACAGGAAGGAAAAACGTTCCTTCAGAGATGGAGAACTAAAAACAATAAATGTATCTCTATAATTTTGTCCGTTCTGTTCATCAGCAACTTTAGCTAAACATGAGGGAAGCATGATGACTTTTGTTCCCTCTCTGACCCTCCCTCAACCCTGACAATCTCACCACAGAGGGTAGTTTGCCTTGACATTTGCTATCCTTCAGGAAACATTTTTGTGTAATTAATAAACTTTAATGCTTACTTTATTGGCTCCAAAACCAAATGACTGTCATTCGTAACACTTACTCTCATCAATTCTGACATTCTCTAAGGCTTTGATTTCTGTAAGTGCCTGGTGTAGAAATAGTTGACATAACAAAGCGACCAAGTCTGGGATTGTGTTAACACTGGCAGTTTTGAAAATAAGAATTTGATATAAATATGGAATTAACCGAGAGTCAGCAGAAAGCAGAAGTTGAACAGCAACTACGGACAACCAGCGAAGGATAATCAGTTGATTCTCATTTGAGGAGAGACATCGACACAGGAAATGATGAGACAACAGCAAGTCTTTTAAGAAAATAATAGTCCCATAAACATGGGCTCCTGTGAAGAAGAGGAAATTGAAGCTGGGACTCTCCCACTCGAGAGACAGACCAGGGTGACAGCTCGTCAGCTCCACAACTTGTTCCCCGAGAAAGTGAAGCGAGTGATTAAAATTTTCCCAGCACAAATCCCCACACTTCCAATCATGTGTATAACAGGTTTCTGATTTATCTTGCCACTAAAAATTAACTAGACACTTGGACAGATACATATGAAATTATAATCTTCAGACGCTGGACATTGACAGCACAGTAGTGTGATTCCTAAAAGAAGGAAAAAATTAAGATGAACCTGATAATTCTCCTGGGTTAACCTGAAGCAGTTTTCATTTCACAGCACAGGAGAAGAAACTAAAGAGAACCCAGAATGAGCTGGTGCAGACAGCAGTCTCCACATGTGACAACATTTCATAAAATCTGATGCCATTCAAAATGAGTGTGTAAAAAAGCAGCTAAATCCAAACAAAATCTTCAGTTTCGTTACTGTTGTTGTTTTTCAATCGCTAAGTCATGTCCAACTCTCTGTGACCCCATGGATTGCAGCATGCCAGACTCCCCTGTCCTTCACTATCTCCTGGAGGTTTTTCAAACTCATGTCCATTGAGTCAGTGATGCCATCCAACCATCTCATCCTCTGTCATCCCCTTCTTCTGCCTTCAGTCTTTTCCAGCATCAGGGTCTTTTCCGATGAGCAGGTTCTTCACATCATGTGGCCAAAATACTGGAACTTCAGCTTCAGCATCACTTCTTCCATTGAATATTCAGGGTTGATTTCCTTTAGGATTTACTGGTTTAATCTCCTTGCAGTCCAAGGGACTCTCAGAAGTCTTTTCCAGCACCACAGTTTGAAAGCATCAATTTTTTGGCATTCAGCCTGATTTATGGTTCAACTCTCACATTCGTACATGACTACTGGAAAAACCGTAACTTTGACTAGATCCACTTTTATCACCAAAGTGATGTCTCTGCTTTTTAATATGCTGTCCAGCTTTTATTTCAAGGATCAAGAGTCCTTTAATTTCATGGCTGCGGTAACCATCCAAAGTGATTTTGGAGGCCAAGGAAATAAAATCTGTCACTGCTTCTACTTTTTCCCCATCTATTTGCCAGGAAGTAATGGGACTGGATGCCATGGCCTCAGTGGTTTTTGTTTATTTTTATAATGTTGAGTTTTAAATCAGCTTTTTCACTCTTCTCTTTTACCCACATCAAAAGGCACTTTAGTTCCTCTTTGCTTTTTGCCATTAGAGTGATATCATCTGCATATCTGAGACTGTCTATACTTCTCCTGGCAATCTTGATTCCACTTTGTGATTCACCCAGCCTGGCAATTCACATGATGTACTCTGTATATAAGTTAAAATAAGCAGGGTGACAATATACAGCCTTGGTGTACTCATTACCTAATTTTGAACCAGTCCATTGTTTCATATAAGGTTCTAACTGTTGCTTCTTGACCTGCACACAGATTTCTCAGGAGACAGGTAAGTTGGTCTGGTGTTCCCATCTCTTTAAGAATTTCCCATAGTTTGTTGTGATACACACAATCAAAGGCTTTAGCGTAGTCGATGAAGCAGAAGCAGATGTTTTTCTGGAATTGGTTTGCTTTTTCTATGGTCCGACAGATGTTGGCAATCTGATCTCTGTTCCTCTGCCTTTTCTAAATCCAGCTTGTACATCTGAAAGTTCAAGTACTGCTCAAGCCTATGTTGAAGGATTTTGAGTTTTACCTTCCTAGCATGTGAAATGAGTGCAACTGTATGATAGTTTGAACATTCTTTGGCATTGCCCTTCTTTGTAATTGGAATGAAGACTGATCTTTCCCAGTCCTATAGCCATTGCTGAGTTTTCCAAATCTGCTGGCATATTGAGTGCAGCACTTTAACAGCATCATCTTTTAGGATTTGAAATAGCTCAGCTGGAAATCCATCACCTCCACTAGCTTTGCTCATAGTGATGCTTCCTAAGGCCCACTTCACTTCGCACTAAAGGATTTCTGGCTCTAGGTGAGTGATCGCACCATCGTGGTTATCTGGGTCATTAAGATATTTTTTGTATAGCTCTTCTGTGCATTCTTGCTGTCTCTTCTTAATCTCTTCTGCTTCTGTTAGGTCCAAACAGGTTCTGTCCTTTATTGTGCCCATGCTTGCATGAAATGTTCCCTTGATATCTCCAGTTTTCTTGGACAGATCTCTAGTCTTTCCCATTCTATTGTTTTCCTCTAGTTCTCTGCATTTTTCATTTAAGGCCTTCTTGTCTTTCCTTTTTATTCTCTGGAACTCTGCATCCAGTTGGGTACATCTTTCTCTTTCTCCCTTGCCTTTCGCTTCTCTTTTTTCCTCAGCTATTTGTTAAGTCTTCTCAGACAACCACTTTGCCTTCTTGCATTTGTTTTTCCTTGGAATGGTTTTGATCACTGCCTCCTGTACAGTATTACAAACTGCCAGCCATAGTTCTTCAGGCACTCTATCAGATCTGATCCCTTGAACCTATTCATCACCTCCACTGTACAATCATAAAGGGTTTGATTTAGGTCATAGCTGAGTGGCCCTGTGGTTTTCCCTACTTTCTTCACCTTGGGCCTAAATTTTGCCATACAGAGGTCATGATCTGAGCCACAGTCAGCTCCAGGTATTGTTTTTACTGACTGTATAGAGTTTCTCCATCTTTGGCTGCAAGGAACAATACATCAAAGCTTAGTCAAGAAGAAATGGATGTGCAGAAACTGGAACACTCACGCATTACTGGTGAGATCACAAAGTCATACACCTTCTTGGGAATACTCCAGCAATTTTGTATAAAGTAAAATGAACACTGGCTGAACAGTCCAGCAATCACACTTCTCGATGCTTTCAGGGGAAATGCTTATAGACTCGTATGTGAATATCTATCTCACCTTTCATTATTATGACCAAATCTCAGGAAAATTCAAGTGTTCGTGAACTGGTAAATGAATAAAGTTGTTATGTTCACACCATGGAACACTACTCAGCCGTTAAATAGGACTGCATTGCAGATAGGACATCATTACTGTAAAATTTTACAACAGGTTTTAACTGTCGTGATAGAAAGCAGATCAGTGGTTCACAGGGCCCATGTTGGGGACAGAGCTGTCTGCACGAGGAAGGACATTTGTCGAGCAAAGGAGGTGCCACCTGTGATGATTGGCATGATGGTTACACAATCATACACTTGTCCAATTGGACAGTGAGGTTAATGAACTTTATTTCATGTATATTATGACTCAATAAAAGTGATTTTTAAAAAAGAATAAGAAATTCCAGGTTATGGAGGGAGAAAAAGCCTTGGAGGGGTCTTGTGGCTGGGGCACGTGGGGGTCAGTGTACCTGAGAGATGCTGGTCCCGGGCCATGGCCCTGACGGGGCTCTCCTCAGCCACCAGGGGCCATGCACAGGTCGCGCAGAATGGCTCCCGGATGGGTCACTTGGGTGAACATCCTGACCTCAGAGAATGTGAGCTAGCTCAGGGACACAACCCACTGAGAGAGGCCAGGGTCTGAGTGTGGGCTGTGAAACTGCAGAGCTGGACAGAGCAGGAGACACACGCACAACACAGCAAGCACACACAACACACACACCACACACAGCTAACATACACACATGACATACAACACACACACAGCACACACACACATGATCTACAATACACACACAGCACAACACACATGGAAAACACAGAACACACACAACACACATCTAACATACACACATGACATACAACACACACACAGAACACACACACACCACACACAGCTAACATACACACATGACATACAACACACACACAGCACTACACACACGGAAAACACACAACACACAGCAAACATACACACACGACATACAACACACAGCAAACACAGAACACACACAGCAAACACACACATGATCTACAATACACACACAGCATAACACATGGCAAACACAGAACACACACACACAACACACAGCAAACACACACACAGCATACACAGCAAACACACACAACACACAGCTAACATACACACATAACATACAACACACAGCAAACACAGAACACACACGTGTGACATACAACACACACACAACACACAGCAAACACACACACACAGAACACACATACAGCAAACACACAGAACACACACATAGCAAATACACAGAACACACACATAGCAAACACACACAACACACAGCTAACATACACACATGACATACAACACACACACAACACACACACAACACACACAGCAAACACACACAACACACAGTTAACATACACACATGACATACAACACACAGCAAACAAAGAACACACACATGACATACAACACACACAGCACACACACAGCACACACACACATGATCTACAATACACACACAACACAACACACACGGCAAACACACAACACACACACAACACACAGCAAACACACACACAGCACACACAGCAAACACACACAACACACAGCAAACATACACACACGACATACAACACACAACACACACACATGATATACAACACACACATAGCACACAACACACACACACAGCACACACAGCAAACACACACAGCACACAGCTAACATACACACATGACATACAACACCCACACATAGCACACACACAGCAAACACAGAGCACACACAACGAACACACACATGATATACAATACACACACAGCACAACATACACAGAAAACACAAACAACATACACAACACACAGCAAACACACAGAACACACAGCTAACATAGACACTTGACATATAGCAAACACACACATACTATACAGCAAACACACACAACACACAGAGCACACACAAAACACACTGCAACATACACACAAAACACACAGCAAATAACATGCCAGCAGACACACACACACACAAGGTCACACGTCAAAATTAGGTGGCGTGGGGTCCAGCAGACAACCACAGGGCAGCCGGTTCTGCAGGAGGCGGGGAAGCCAGTCTCCACCGACAGAGGTGCCCGCTCAGCACTCATCAGGATTCCCTGAGCGCCAGGAGAGACACAGGAATAAATACCAAAGTCAGCCCAGGTAGCCGGGTGTGTGCAGGCTTTGCCCCCAACACTATGCGAAGGCTGGACCTCCCCGGGACTCTTCCGCGGGGCAGGGTGCTTGAGGTGCAGGGGCAGGGCGGTGCCTGGGACGCGGGGCAGGAAGCTGCCGGCCAGGACCGCAGCAGGACAGACGGCACCACGGGAGGGGAGGGCAGAAGTCCTCCAGGGGGCTCGGCTACCACAGCAAAGACCACAGGCAGATGGGGGCTTAAACAACAGACACTTACTGTCTCAGCATTCTGGAGGCCAAAAGTTCTAGACCAAGGTGCCAGCAGATCACTGTCTTCCTGGAATGGAAACAGCCTCCTCACGTGGCCTTTCTTGGTGCTGCACGTGGGGAAAGGGACAGAGCATCAAGACAGAGACAGAGAGAAGGAGAGAGAGAGACAGAAAGGGAGAGAGAGAGGGGGGAGAGAAAGACGGAGAGAGAGAGATGGAGAGAGGGAGGGAAAGAGAGACAGAGAGAGGGAGAGAGAAAGGGAGAGAGAGAGACATACACACACACACACACAGAGGGAGAGAGAGACAGACAGAGGGAGAGAGACAGAGAGAGGGAGGGAGAGAGAGACAGAGGGAGAGAGAGACAAAGAGAGGGAGAGAGAGAGAGGGAAAGACACAGAGGGAGAGAGAGAGAGGGAGGGAGAGAGGGAGGGAGAGAGAGACAGAGGAAGCGAGAGAGAGGGAGAGAGAGGGAGGGAGAGAGAGACAGGGAGAGAGGGAGACAGAGAGAGAGGGAGGGAGAGAGAGAGGGACGGAGAGGGAGAGAGGGGGAGGGAGAGGAAAGGAGAGAGAGAGACAGAGAGAGGGAGGGAGGGAGAGAGAAACAGAGAGAGGGAAGGAGAGAGAGAGAGGGAGAGACAGGAGAGACACAGAGAGAGGGAGAGGGAGAGAGAGGGAGAGAGAGGGAGGGAGAGAGAGGGAGGGAGAGAGAGGGAGGGAGAGAGAGGGAGGGAGAGAGAGGGAGGGAGAGAGAGGAAAGGAGAGAGAGAGACAGAGAGAGGGAGAGAGACAGAGAGAGGGAGGGAGAGAGAGAGAGAGAGGAAAGGAGAGAGAGAGAGGGAGAGACAGGAGAAACACAGAGAGAGGGAGAGAGAGACAGAGAGAGGGAGAGAGATAGAGGGAGGGAGAGAGATAGAGGGAGGGAGAGAGAGGGAGAGAGAGGAAAGGAGAGAGAGACAGAAAAAGGGAGAGAGAGGCAGAGGGAGGGAGGGAGAGACAGAGAGAGGGAAAGAGAGAGAGGGAGGGAGGGAGAGAGAGAGGAAGGGGGGGAGAGGGAGACACAGACACAGAAAGGGAGAGAGAGACAGAAAGAGAGAGGGAAAGAGAGGCAGAGAAAGGGGGAGAGAGACAGAGAGAGAGGGAGAGAGAGAGAGGGAGAGAGACAGAGAGAAGGAGAGAGAGAGGGAGGGAGGGAGGGGGGGGAGAGGGGGAGAGAGAGAAAACAAAGGAGACAGGGGAGAGGGCAAGACACTTTTTTGTTTCCCCTTCCTCTGAGGGCACTAATCCCATCATGGGGGCCCACCTACATGACCTCACCTAACCTCAGTTACCTCCCAACCCCATACACTCCTCCATTAAATCTCTTAGAGGCTACACACTTAAGCCATCTCTGAAAACCAATCCTTTTCTTTTACTCTCCTGAAAACACTGCTGTCCCCCAGTAACATGTTTCTGTGCCTCTATCCCATAACAGGGCTTCCCTGATGGCTCAGAATGTAAAGAATCTGCCTGCAGTGCAGTAGATACAGGAGATGTGGCTGTGATCCCTGGGTCAGAAAGATCCCCTGGAGGAGGGCATGGCAACCCACTCCAGTATTCTTTCCTGGAGAATCCCCATGGCCAGAGGAGCCTGGCTGGCTACATTCCATGGAGTTGAAAAGAGTTGGACAGGACTGAGCAACCACACACTCACACACACAGCCCATAAAACATTTCATAAAGCCTAAAACCCTGCCGTTTGGGGTTTGATTTTTCACTGCCAGCATGAATGTGTTCCATATTTTCAGGAACAAGAATTAAACCCCAAATCAAAAGTGCCCTCCATGCCACACTCATTTGAAGGAAAATGCTCACATTGTAATTTTCTAGTTGAAGAAAATGTTCCCAATCAACTCTCCCTAATTGTTTGATTGGATGTTAACAATGGAGGTCCAGGCTCCTGCTGATGGTGGTGGAACATTTGGGGACCTGCTCCATTGTGCTGTGGAAATAGCGACTCAGAGAGGGGGGACCAGTGGCCCCTGACCACCAGTGCCCACTGTGTCTCCTTCCCACATGTTTCCAGGACATGCACTTCACTCACTCAGCCCTGCAGACAGGTCTGAGGACTCATCCACACGCTTCCACGACGCTCAGTCTCCGGGCTGGAGGACCTGGCCCGTGAGAGCTCTGGCCAGGTGTCTCTGTGTCCCTCACCTACCCGCTTCCTCTCCCCCAACCTAAAACCCCACCATGTCCTGCACAGATGTCCCCACAACCACCCCAGGGCAGAGTCCACCTTGCAAATTGGCCAGCAGCTCTCTGTAAACTGCCACTTCTCTTGGCACGAGTGTCAAGAACTTTAAAAGCATGTATACTTTTTTTTTAATCCAATCATGACATTTTCTGAGAATCTATCCTGAGATTCTGAGAATGTCATCCAGGGCGGGCTGCACAGAGCTGCGGAATTGCTAAATACAGTTTTTTAATAATGGGAAACTCAGAGGTAATTTAAATATACGACAGTAGGGTAGATGCTTTATAAACCATGATTCACCGATTCTATGGACAGTTATGCGGTCAGGAAATGATGAGTGCAGTCATCTCTGCCATGCTTTCGTATTGTGATGTTGCCTTCCCGTTATTTCTTCTGGCTTCTTTATAAACATAGAACATATATATACACACATATGTATAGTTTTATTTCTTTTTGGACATGCTGCATCTTCCTTGCTGCTCAGGCTTTTTCTCTAGCCATGCAGGGGCTCCTGGTTGCCGTGAGTCCCCTTGTTGCAGAGCACAGGCTCTAGAGCACAGGCTCAGTAGTTGTGGCATTTGGGCTTCATTGCCCCGAGACATGTGGGAATCCTCCCAGACCAGGGATCAAACTTGTTTCTCCTGCATTACCAGGTGGATTCTCTACCACTGAACCACGCATGAAGTCTCCAGGCTTCTTTTTTAAGGTAAGGATTAATATAAAGTTAACTATGATGACTAGCAGTGTTTGCTTTTTCTACTTTTCTGTGTTTTCCTAATTTGTATGCTCCACACAAATTTGTCTAATGGAGCGATAAACAAATTCTTCTCAAGGAGTGAGGGAAAGGTTGTCTTTGCCACTCGGGGTGATACCCTGAGTCCTGATGGAAAAGAGTGAGCTTGGCCAGGAATCAGTCCCAAATGGAGGCACTACGGTGAGCATCTGTGAGCTGTTTTGTTTTGTTCTCCAGCAGGCTCCAATGCCTCGTTCCCACAGAGCTGTGCTGGATACTAACATAGACATGACAAATGCTATCATGCGGTCATCCGTGAGCACGTGCATGTAAACCCAAAATTCCTCGATGTGTGACGAAGATAGAATTTCACATCAACCTGGAGGCTGGTGGGGAGACAGATCTGAGAAAGTTTATTCTACCTGGAACCCAAGGATTGGACAAACCTACTGCATCTGAATTTGAAGTGATCGTGCAGCCCCCAGACAGCCTAAACCACATACAAGTCCCTGGGTTCCAGTTCTTTGAAGAAAAAGGCTTTTGCTTTAGTCTCCTAAGCCTCCCTTGGGTCTCAAAAGTTGATCAGGAGCTACTGATTAGGAATGTAAAGATGTAGAAATAAAGAATAACTGTCAGGCTGAGGAACTGGCAACAATTTAGACAATGAAAAGGTGAATGTGAAAGTCGTGTCCAACTCTTTGTGACCCCGTGGACTATACAGTTCATGGAATTCTCCAGGCCAGAATACTGGAGTGGGTAGCCTTTGCCTTCTCCAGGGGATCTTCCCAAACCAGGGACTGAACGCGAACCCAGGTCTCCCACATTGCAAGCAGTTTCTTTACCAGCTGAGCCACAAGGGAAGCCCAAGAATACTGGAGTGGGTAGCCTATCCCTTCTCCAGGGGATCTTCCTGACCCAGGAATTGAAGCGGGGTCTCTTGCACTGCAGGAGGATTCTTTACCAGCTGAGCCACCAGGGAAGCCCATTTAGACAATAACCAGACACATAGTAGAATTACCAAACTCACAGTTCTTTGAAATACACGAATAAAGGACCAACACACATTCCTAAGTTATTTTTACAGGAATCAGACCCCCATCAGATGAAAATCACTGATGGAAAGAACACAGACTCTAGACTGGTTGAAGCCAGAAAGTTGATGATGTTTGAAACTTAACATTGATGCCAACCAGTCTGAGAACTGTACATGAGCTGATCACAGCCCCTGCAGCCCCTCCTCCCACTGCCTTTAAACCCCTTCTCTGAAAGCCATCAGGAAGTTCAGGCCTTTTCCTTGGTGGCTGCAAATAAACACTGCACTTTCCTTCACTACAAACCCAGTGTCAGTAGATTGTCTATACTGCATGCAAGCGACCAGCCCCAGGTGTGACTTAGTAACACAACCTTTCTGGCCTCATCGTTTTTACCACCCCTGCTTCTGATGCTCCACATCTGCCTGAGATGTGGGTCCACTTTGAATTTCTCTTGACTTTTCTCTCAGTGCTCATCTGTGTCACCCATTCTCTTCTCCATGGAGACCCTTTACCATTCCCAAGGCCACCAGGAAGCCATGCTGATGAGGCTCACTCTCGAGGGCTAGAAGGACATCCCTTCCTGGGGCCAATGGGACCAGCACCCCAGGTGGGGAGGAGGCCTGGGGAAGATCGAGCCTCAGTGGGAGAGAGACTGAAGGGAAACCAGAGACAGAAAGGGGGAAATGAGGCCACAAGCTGAAGCTGGAGGAGAGGATGAGGTGGCTGTGACCTTACACTCAAGCTTTCAAATAATCCTCATGAAGTCTCTCCTCACCCTCCAAAGTCAAACAGATGCATCAGAGCTTAACTTCAGAATTGAAGTAGGATTCAGGCTGAAAGAGGCAACATGTCAGGGTTAGGGGGATAATCACTCAAATTATAGGACTAACCCAAACTCTACATTTTAAAAAGCAAAGGAGGTTTAAGAAAATGCAGAGGCATCTCTTTCCTGAATTATAGATTTAGACCAGTAGATCCCTAAATTGTCCCATGAGAAGTGAAATGTCCCATGAGAAGTGAAAATCATCTCCTTCAGAGCATTCTGTCCTAATAACAGGTTTTCCACGGGCAGGTAGAGCACCTTCCTGCTCTGTTCACAGGGGGAGGGAGAGTGAAGGGCATTCTTGACGAGGGAAATAGAGCCTCTGGAAACCGTCATCACAGAGGCTGGGAGCTCAGGTGACAAGGGTGACCTGGGCTTCCCTGGCACTGCCCTCCCCCCACCCCTCCTCCAAGTTCACTGTGACTCCAGTCTCCCCGGATACCTTGGCTCCTGGTGCCCTTCTCCAGATGCAGAGGGCAAAGGTCATCGGGAGCCAGTGACACACGCCCACTCATTCTGCAGGTCCCACCACAGTTGCCAACTTCTTCGCCAAGTTTTGCAGGTCAAGGTCACACTTTCCACTTCCTGTTAAGGACGTTTGCTTGTGCCTCGGTCTCCTTGGCTGACTCCTCTCCTGCAGTTATGGGAAACAGAGAATCTGGTCTTAACTCTCAGCCAAAGTGGGAAAGAATTAACGATGTCAAATGTGTCTGATGCTGGGATGTTCCAGAGTCAAATACAGCCTTTGGGGAGTTTCTGATCTGAAACAAAAAATTGAGCAGTTGAGAATATGTGAACTATTGAAGCTAGAAGGAAAGCAGGGTTAATTTAGACAATAATTTAAGATGATTAAGTAAAAACAGGATACCTAAGTTACACTCTATGCTTTTTTTCCCTTTAAATAATTAATTTTCCCTACATAGCAATGTTTTATATTCAATGCTTAGTTATTGACATAGATTACAATATCCATCAGGGGCCCACACAGAAAGAAAAGGCATGTTCTGTGGGGAGCTGACCATAGAGACTGTATGTAGAGGGTGGGGAGGGTTAAGTGAACCACTATAGAAGGTTGGAGCACCCAGAACTGCCAGCCATGGGAAGGAATTATCATTCCCAGACACCAAGGATCAGGAAGGACCACAGGGCTTCCCTGGTGGCCCAGCAGTTAGGCATCTGCACTTCCAGTGCAGGAAAGCATGGTGCAGGCTCGGTTTTGACCCCTGGTCAGAGAACTGGATCCTGTATGACTCGTGATACCGGCAAAAATAGGGGAAAAAATAAAGGAACTTGGCATCCTGGCGAGAACTTGAGCTGTGTTGGAGGGGGTGTGGCACCCAACAGAGCTAAAACTTGCAGACAGAAGCACCACTACCAAGAGAGGGGCCAGTGGTGTGGCAGAAAAGGAAATCCTTGCCCTCTCCTCAGCTGGTGCCTGAACATGAGGGTACAGCGTCAGGACAAGCAAGCAGGAGATACACACACACACACACACACACACACACACACCCCAGAGGCATGCAGAGAAGACCAGGAAGGCAGAAGAAGGAGAGGAGGATGGGGAGGGAGGAGGAGAAGGAGTAAGGGGAAGACAAGGGCAGGGATGAAGAATAACCAGCACAAATATTTCATCTTATTTTTTTTTTAGAACATATATTGGTTGGGACTTCCCTGGTGGTCCAATGGTTAAGATTTCTTCCTCAATTCCTGGTTGGAGAATTAAGATCCTACATGCCCCGCAGAGTGCCCAAAATTTAAAAAAAAAAAAATAACTTAAAGGGAAAGAAGAAAGTACATTGGTAGGAAACGCTTCTAATCTCCCTCCTATTTTTTCTGCCACACTTATCACAAACCTCAATTCAGATCAAAGGAAAAATGCCAAATGGAATTAACACTTGAACCAAGAACATAGTCAGAGCCAAGCATTGATTTTTTTTTCCCAATGAAAACCTATAAGACAGCATCAAATATGCAAGAGAGAGACAGAGAGGGAGGAAGGAAATGAGATGAAGAGAGGAGTCTGTAATGGCCAATAGAGTATGACCAATGATTTTCTCATGTCTCATCCTCTGCTGCAGTTTTCTTGACAAAGCCCTGAATTAGCACCAGACTCTATTTTAATGGGCTTCCCAGGTGGGATTAGTGCTAAAGAACCCATCCGCCAATGCAGGTAGACGTCAGAGACTTGGGTTCGATCCCTAGGTTGGGAAGATCCCCTGGAGGAGGACATGGCAATGCACTCCAGTATTCTTGCCTGGAGCATCCCATGGACAGAAGAGCCTGGTACACTATGGTTCATAGGGTTGTAAAGAGTCAGACATGACTGAAGAAACTTACCATGCATGCACTGTATTTTAACAGCCTTCCATGAAGAAAAACTAAGTTGCATTTGTTTAAAGCTATTTAAACGAAGCAGGTTACTTTTTTCTAACCAGTGTCTAAATAAGTGCAGCACTCCTGATGATTTCCTGTGCGAAGAGTACAGTTCTGGGAGACTGGAGTCCAGTTCCTGCCTGGGATAGGTAGCTGACTGATCCCGGTTCACAAATGTTCAGTCAGTGGAAGCGAGCTGCATCTCACGGTGAATCTCTGTAGAGCGTCCACTCACACTGGATCACACACCCTTGTGTTGTTTTGTTGTCCACCTTCCCCCATAGAATGCGAGCCCTCCTTGGGCAGGAATGGCTGTCTCTTTCACTTCCTGCTGTTATCTACATCAAGAATGGCATCCAGCCCATAAAAGGTGCTCAAAATCTATTCATTCGGTGAACCAAAAAATGAATGCACAACCAGTGAGACCTCCAGGTCTGAAGGAGACACGTTGTTTACAACATGTATGATGGTAAATGCAGGGTCCAACTCCCAGATCCCTGGTGCCAACTCCCCGAGTCCTGCCTTTTGGTCCAGGTCACCAGGAGCCTCTCCTCCTCAGACCCAGCCAGCTTGTGAAGAGCTAACAGAATCAGGTAATGCTGGCTTTCTCTGGATGGGACTTCCTAACCCACTAGACCAGGGTAAGACAGAGTGGCCTCTGCTTCTCTTCATGCCCATAACTTAGTTTTCCAATTTTTCCATTAGTCTTGTAAGAATGTGAGAGTTGGACCATAAAGAAGACTGAGTGCCAAAGAATTGATGCTTTTTGAACTGTGGTGCTGGAGAAGACTCTTGAGAGTCCCTTGGACTGCAAGGAGATCAAACCTAAAGGAAATCAAGCCTGAATATTCGTTGGAAGGACTGATGCTGAAGCTGAAACTCCAATATTTTGGCTACCTGATGTGAAGAGCTGACCTGTTGGAAAAAACCCTGTTGTTGGGAAAGATTGAGGGCAGGAGGAGAAGGGGACAACAGAGGATGAGATGGTTAGATGGGATCACTGGCTCAATGGACATGAGTTTGAACAAACTCTGGGAAATGGTGATGGACAGGGAAGTCTGGCATGCTGCAGTCCACAGGGTCACAAAGAGTCGGACCCGAGTGAGTGACTGAAAATAGCAACAACTTAGATTCATAAAGATGACATTGTGAGTGTTTAGAATAGGAAACGTGTTGGAGGAGGTCATCAAGGGGACATGACCATCAGTTGACCCTCAAGGTAGAGGCCGGCAGTGGGGGTTCCTCCCCCTCCACCATCCTTGGATGGTGTGTCTGCCCACTTTTCCCACAGGGAGAACCTTTCCAAGCATGCAGCTGGGAGAGAGTGAGATGGTGTAAGACCATCTGCAGTGAAGATCTACTCAACAGTGGTGCCCAAGACAAACCTTGTAAGTCCCCCCATTTAGTTAAACTGGGATGACACAGAGGGGTGGGAGGCTCGACAGGGAGGGGATATATGTATATATAGAGTTGACTCACACTGTTGTACAGCAGAAACCAACACAACATTATAATGCATTATGTGTTCAGTCTCTTCAGTCCTGTCTCTTTTTGATCCTATGGACTGTAGGCTGCCAGGCTCCTCTGTCCATGGGGTTCTCCTGGCAAGAATACTGGAGTGGGCTGCCATGCCCTCCTCCAAGAATGCAATTACACTCCAATTAAAAATAAATAAATAAAAAACTGCCAGCTGCCAATCTGGAGTGACTGCCTCTTTCTTCCCTATCTCCTTGCCCTCTGGGTACAGGGACCAGTTGGCAAACCAACAAAACATTTATTCAACAGTTTTTGAGCATCCACTTCTGGTGGGGTTCTGTTCCCCTCCCAAACTGGCCACTGGCTTAACTGGAAAGAGAAAAGCCTGGTGCAAAAGCAATTCTTACACTATAGGATTGTAAGTCTGTAATAAGGATCATAATTGATGTGCAAACAGATTTCTTCAAGTTCTTTTCTGGTCTCCTGCAGTGCACACATGCACACAGAATTCAGATTTTTGCCCATCTCCCTTTAATTTGTTCACATCAATATGTCCACAAGAAAATATCATGACACACCAATGTGTTCCTTTGCAAATATAATTAGGTATTCTTCTGGCAAACAAATAAACTCCTAGCTAATGCAAAACTTGTTTTCAAAAAATTTTTTTTCTCTCTCTTTTTCTGCCTGAAGCAGGCTTACAAATAAATATTGAGTGTGCCAGGAAGTTGCTCAATTATTCATGTACTGAACTTTTTAAGCATATCTGGGAAAGACAATCTCCTTGAATTTACCTCCTTGTCCAAAAGCTATGTGTTATTTCCTGGCAGGAAAGAGTTCTGCATTCTTTTTACTTACCTGTCAGTAGCATGTCTCCAGGTGAAGTATCTCAAAATGCATTTTCAACCACTTAATTTCACCCTAGTTGGTGTCTGTCTTTCTTAAGTCCAAATTGAAAGTCTCCTTCCCCTTCAATTGTTAAAGCAGAGGGCAGAGATACACACCGTAAACATCCATGAACAGACACCTATCCATCATCATTCACTCCACAAGTCACGAGGGAGGTGACACGGTGAAGAAAGGGCAGTATGGTCAGGGTACGGAATGCTATTTCTTGCCAAACACAGTCATAACCTTGGCAATCACTTCACCCCTCTGAGGCTCTATTTCCTCATCTTACAACTAAAACTTTAGAAAAGTAATATTTACTCTTCCTGGCTCACCAGGCTGAGGTTGGATAAATCAAGATTTTATGTGATTTAAGAGATGATTACATATGCCTGTGAAAATCTCTACTTTCTCTAAAGCTGGAATTTGCATGCATCTCCCAGAAATCCGGGCTTCCCTGATAGCTCAGTTGGTAAAGAATCCACCTGCAATGCAGGAGAACCCGGTTCAATTCCTGGGTCAGAAAGATCCACTGGAGATGGGATAGGCTACCCACACCAGTATTCTTGGGCTTTCCTGGTGGCTCAGCTGGTAAAGAATCTGCCTGCAATGCGGGAGACCTGGGTCCGATCCTTGAATTGGGAAGATCCCCTGGAGAAGTGAAAGGCTACCCACTCCAGTATTCTAACCTGGAGAATTCCATGGACTGGATAGTCCATGGGGTTGCAAAGAGTCAGACATGACTGAGCGACTTTCACTTTCACTTCACTCAGAAATCCGGGAACATTCCATGGACAGAGGAGCCTGATGGGCTACAGTCTATGGGATCGAAGAGTCAGACGTGCCTGAGCCTGTGTGTGTACATACCCAGAAAGCAAAACAATAAACATCCCTGACTGAGACAACTTTCATGAGTTAGAATGTATGGGTCATTCTTCTATCTGATCATCTCACAAACATCTAGCATCCTTCAAGGAGGGTGGTCAGGGAGAATTGGGGAATTTCAACGTGAAACCAACCAGGCCACACCCCTGGTCTGTTACACCAAGAAATGACCCTCCTCATCCACCACACCAGCCGCCATCCAGGGTATAAGTTGAGTGGATGGGCTCTCCAGACATGATATACCCGCAGCCCAGACACTTGGTTACTACTCTAACTCTGCCTTGAGGGTCATTAGCAAATCTCTAGGTGTCCTCCCATAAGAAATTTACTTTACCCTCTAGTGGCTCAGATGGTCAAGAGTCCGTCTCCCATGCAGGAGACCCAGGTTCCATCCCTGGGTTGGGAAGATTTCCTGGAGAAGGAAATGGCAGCCCACTCTAGTATTATTGTCTGGAGAATCCCATGGACAGAGGAGCCTCGCGGGCTACAGTCCACGGGGTCACACAGAGTTGGATACGACTCAGTGATTTAAAAAAAAAAAAAAAAGATCTAAAGCACTAAAAGGAGAAAGGTGGATTTCTCATTCATAGTTACTTCTTCCTTTCAGACACATGCATCTGTAACCGAGGCCTGGCATTCAGTAGAATTTGGCTTTCCCTCTGCAAGTGAGTTACACACAGGGAGCTGAGACTCAGACAGAAGTCGTTTCTCAAGGACACACAGGTAGGAGGAAGGCCAAGATGAAGAACTGGTTCCTTATCTCTAAATGCAGTGTCTCGGCAAAGGTCACATGCTTAATTCAATCACTCACTGGACAGGTTGAAAATTAAACACATGCTGGATGCTAAGAAGAGGTGGAGAGACAGGAGCCCCTCCTTCAGGAAACTCACTGAACTAAATCATTGGAGATGATGTGTTTTCTGGGGAACCAGCCAAATACCTTCTGGAGCGAGACTTTGATCCCCACCTGCCTGACGGGAGGTCATCTAGTGTCTTCTTAAATGCTTGAGATCCGAATGCCCCAGTCCTACATCAGAATGCTTAGAGAAAGCTCTCCTTGGTCTCTGTCTTTCTCTCCCTCCCAACTCCCAAAGGTCACCTGAGCCCTCACCTCTGATCCAGGTGGGGCTTCCTGGCAACCCCCTCATGGCTCTACAGAGCCGCAAGCCTGGCAGTGCCACCTGCTCTGGATCAATTCAGAGAGCGAAAGGGGAGACGTTCCTCTCTGCTCTTTGGCGGAAAGAGGTGAAGAGGAGGACAGACTGTGAGCATAGCTGAGACAGAGCGTGACTCTGGCATCCAGCATCCTTGCCGCGACCTCGCCTGCCCAGTGATGCTGCAGTGCCTTCCTCCACTCAGGGTCGTGGCCTCCAGCCTTCCCTCTCCCCCAGCTGGGAACCTCTTTCAGCGAGGACCCAGGAGTCATCACTTAGAGTTGCTATTAAAGCCATGACCCATGTGGTTCACACTGGAGAACTCTATCACAGATTTTTAAAAAGCATTGTACAAACAGGAGGGAAATTAATTAGAGAGGGATTCATTTCCATCCTTACTGGTAACTCTCAAAGACTGCTAAACCTAGGAAGAGGAGGTGTAGTTGCTAAGTCGTGTCCAACTCTCTGAGATCCCTTGGGTTGTAGCCTGCTGGGTTCCTCTGTCCATGGGATTTCCCAGGCAAGAATACTGGAGTGGGTTGTCATTTTCTTCTCCGGGGGATCTTCCTGACCCAAGGATTGAACCACGTCTTTTGCATCTCCTGCACTGGCAGGTGGGTTCTTTACCACTAGCACCACCCAAGAAGCCAGCTAAAGGTAATCTAACTTCTAAACCCTAAGAGTGCTTCTCACATCCCTTTTTATCTTCTCCAAGATTCTCCCCCATCCTATCCCCATAGCCCTCTCCATTGCACTCCTGTGTGCCAAGCAAACAAAATGACACTCCCCGCCGACTCCATTCAACTCTGACACCCCCAGGTGTCCTGTCTTCCTCCTTCCAGCTCCAGCCCTTCCACTTCTCTCCTTGTTCACGTGTGTTCACAACTGCCTGAAGCCCTGCCATTTAGGGTGGGAAATGAGCCCACCAGAAATAGAAACCTTGAGGGCCAGAAAGAGCAAGGCTGGGAACATCATCATGGCTTTAGTCGTGTCCGACTCTTTGTGACCCCATGGATGTAGCCCACCAGGCTCCTCTGTCCATGGGACTCTCCAGGCAACAATACTGGAGTCGGTTGCCCTGCCAATGTTCCATCAAAGCCACTCAACCCAGGTGTGATGGGTGTTTTATTATCTTTCTTGGCCTCAAACTCATGTGCGGTCATGGGGAATACACAGGAAATTATTTCTAAGAAACCTGGAACCACTTTGCAAGGATGACTACTCACTGGCCAAGGGGGAAGACAAGGAATTCTCTGAAGAGTATTAGAGTCTGGCTCTGCACTGGTCGCTGAGGGTTGGACACGACTGAGCGACTTCACTTTCACTTTTCACTTTCATGCATTGGAAAAGGAAATGGCAACCCACTCCAGTGTTCTTGCCTGGAGAATCCCAGGGACGGGGGAGCCTGGTGGGCCGCGGTCTATGGGGTCGCACAGAGTCGGACACGACTGAAGCAACTTAGCAGCAGCAGCTGCACTGATTATCAGAAAAGCTTTATTTTAAAACAAGAAAGCTACGATAAGTCCTGGGAGGGCTTACGGAGGTCAGGCAATGGTAGTCTCAGTCTCACTCTGTATCACAGGGAGTCAGTGGAACAAAGAGCACATTGGGTGGTTAGTTCCCCAGCCCGGGAGATGTGCTGAGAGCGGGTAAGCCTGACTACTGTCAGAACCGCACGCGGGTCCCCTGGCCTGTGGGGGACAGCTGTAAAGGTGGAAAAGCCAGCAGGAGCCCCAGGGACTGGCCCCCCGCGGCCAGCATGGTAAACCACGGGTGGCAGCACGTGCCCGGGGGCTTCAGGCGCAAGAGCCTGCAGAGTGGAAGGAACCACACCTGCCTTACCTGTGTGAAGTGCGCCAAACCCAGACGAGCCTTAGAGGACTGGGGGTTGTCGCACACTTAATTGGGTGGTGATGTCCATCATTTCTGGGGTCCCATAGTGACAGACTTTATTTTTGAGGGCTCCAAAATCACTGCAGATGGTGATTGCAGCCACGAAATTAAAAGACGCTTACTCCTTGGAAGAAAGGCTATGACCAACCTAGACAGCATATTAAAAGGCAGACATTACTTTGCCAACAAAGGTCCATCTAGTCCAAGCTGTGGTTTTCCCAGTAGTCATGTATGGATGTGAGAGTTGGACTATAAAGAAAGCTGAGTGCTGAAGAATTGATGCTTTTGAACTGTGGTGTCAGAGAAGACTCTTGAGAGTCCCTTGGACAACAAGGAGATCCAACCAGTCCATCCTAAAGGAAATCAGTCCTGAATATTCATTGGAAGGACTGATGCTGAAGCTGAAGCTCCAATACTTTGGCCACCTGATACAAAGAACTGACTCATTGGAAAAGACCCTGATGCTGGGAAAGACTGAGGGCAGGAGGAAAAGGGGACGACAGAGGATGAGATGGTTGGGTGGCATCACCGACTCAATGGACATGAGTTTGAGTAAACTCCGGGAGTTAGTGATGGACAGGGAAACCTGGCGTGCTGCAGTCCATGGGGTCACAAAGAGTCAGACACGACTGAGCGACTGACCTGAACTGAACATGTGGTAGCTTTACTGAGACGAATCAACATCGCTCTACTACCAAGTATACAGCGACTGACCTAGCACGTAATTTTCTCCATTTCTATCGGTAAAGGTCCTCAGAAACAACTCATTCTCACATGGCAGGAGCATCAGCCACCTGCCTGAGCCAACTCTCCTGTTTGGGTCCTAGGATACACCAGAGGGAATTGAATGTCCTCATATCTCAACCAGTACTGCATCACATTGATGACATTGTGCTAAGTGGATCTGGTGAGAGGGTAAGGGATGAGCCCCCAAGAGCTTGGAGACCTACCATACTGATAAAGTGTCTAGAGATGAGATATGTCAAAATATCCCCTGTAAGCTGAAGATATATAGTGACACTTTGTAGCACCCAATTCAAAGGAATAGACACCCCGTTGATGGACTTTTTGCTTGTTGAAAGCTAGGATATGAAAGCATGATCCTATAACATGGTTATTGAGTAATCCGTAAGATGGCCAGTTTGGGGGCTAGGGTGCAGAGAGAGAGTAAAGAATAAGAAAATCTACTGCTTAGACTCCCATGTGATATCCAGGAAGTAGTCCAAGCTGTCTTTTCACATAATCTGTGTGTCAAGACATGCAAGGGTATCTGGGATACCCTTCATTCCCATGAAGTGTATTTCCTATGTGTGAAGTAGATAATATATTTTATAGCAACTGAAAAATCCCAATGAAAGAATCACTACATAATCCCTTGGGTTTGGGATTGAAGCCGTGCCTTCTGCCAGTAACAACCCGCACCTTGCTGAGCAGTTCCTGGCTTCCTACTGACCCTACTGTGCTTGACCACAAGGCACCAAGGGATTGCCCATCATCACTGTTGTTTTCCAATCTACCATCTCCAGGTGGAATGATAGTACATTTGGGTTCATGATGCAAATCCATCTGCAAACCGGACATTCCCCTTTGTTAACTTTTCATAGTGAACCCTCGTGAGGCCACAGGTGTGTGCTGAGGGCAAAGCTGTAGACAGAAATGGGCACAGGTGCCAGGTGAGCAAATGACCCAGTTTCCTGTGCAATTAACTTGTGCCTGTTCTGATATATACCATTTCTGAAGGATAATTGATTACTACTACTAATGTCCAAATTGATGATTTTGTAGATCAGGAAAAAGCACGCCGTTGGTGGTGGGCAGTTTGAGGTGGTAAACTTTTAGTTTTGGGATATTGACTTCACACCTTAATAGACGTGGAGGCGCATGGAGCTTTGTTGTCCCCGGTGTTGAGAGAACACTTATTTCACTTGAATGACTGATGGATAACTGAAGGTTCAGAGGGGACAGAAAGGATGGACTGTGCTGGACACTTTCATTATGCCATCCAAACCCACTCTCTGGCTTTCTTCAATCTGCCTCATACCCTGGGAGGCTGAACTGGATGGACTTGATCCATGGCTCACTTGCCATCTGGCTTCTGGTTGGTTCACATGAATGGGAAGGATTGGATTGGGGAACAGAGTGAGATTACTTATTTCCCGGATTCCTCTGTGATGGGTCAGTACTTTATTATAGGTTGAAGTGAGTTTCTCTATCTGACCACAGCCCCTGTCAGGAAACCCTCTGCCACAACAGCTACTATCTGATTTCTGGTCAACTTTCCTCTCCTTAAACTTCAGTCCTGAGGATGCTAATGGCTCCCCCAGCTTGCTAGGTTTCCAGTGTTCCAACTGTTGCTGTTGGTTTCCTGTGGCCTTGCTTGCACTTTTATAAATAGCCTCCTCATTAAACTTTCCTCAATTACCCACTTGAGAGTGGCATCTGTTTCCCATTGGAGTGTAAGGTATCTGATACACATTCAGATCAGATTCTCAGAGCAAAGCTTCAAGTAATGAGAAATCAGCACCAAGTACAGGCTTATGTGGACTCTCTTAAATAACTTGAGGTAATAAGGTGTTCACACAGGAAACCATGATGTATTTGGAACTGAATGGCGAAAAGCGTACCACATGATAGTCATTTACAGTGGAATGGAAAAAGGGAAATATACGCAACCATAAAGAAAAGATTCAAAGTAAATGTCTTAAGAACTTAAAAGCTTAGATTAAGCCTTTAATAAGCTTTTGAAAAATAAGGCCGACATATAGACTTGAAACTATTAAAGTGGAAAAAAAAGAAACAAACTTGAGCTTCAGCAAAAGAGAAATTTTCTTTTTAAAAACCTCTAGGAGGAAAGATCAAGAAGAAAAAAGAAAAGGAACAAAAAATCCCTTACTAGGTGAAAGTGAAAGTCGCTCAGTCCTGTCGACTCTTTGCAAGTGTACAGTCCGTGGAATTCTCCAGGCCAGAATATTGGAGTGGGTAGCCTTGCCCTTCTCCAGGGGATCTTCCCAACCCAGGGATCAAACCCAGGTCTCCTGCATTGCAGGCAGATTCTTTACCAGCTGAGCCACAAGGGAAGCTCAAGAACACTGGAATGGGTAGCCTATCCCTTCTCCAGGGGATCTTCCCAACCAGGGAATTGAACTGGGGTCTCCTGCATTGCAGGCGGATTCTTTACCAACTGAGCTATGAGGAAAACCCTTCTTACTACATATCAAGACTTATAAAACTGTAGTAATGAAAACACTGATATCATTACCAACATACATAATGGAGAATAATTGCTAATTATAGAACATTGATAAAGGATGTTACAAATCAAAGGAGAAAAGCTAAGCTATTCAATAAATGGAGCTGGGAAAACTGTTTATGCATACATTAAAAAGCTGATACCTACGTCACACCACCAATAGAAAAAAAATTAATGAATTAAGTATCAATATGTAAAAATAAAACCCTCAAATCTTACCAAAACATTAAGACAGTGCCTTGAGGGAGAAAAGAAATTATTAAACAAGTGACAAAAATCACAATGAATGAAGAAAAGTATGGATAAGTTTAAATTTATATATGTGCATATAATGTATGAACAATATATATAATATTTGTAGAACTGTATGTAAGTTACATAATCAACATAAAAATGTATTTATTCACCCAAGAAAGTGAACAACTACCATGTTCCAATAACACCCTAAACCGCTGTAAATCCTACAGCAAAGCTGAATGCAATCTCTACCCTGGGCTGTATGTTGGCAGATAAGCAAACACGTTGAACAATGCTGCACTTAACAGCACAATGAAAATATCACTTTAATTTCCAGACAAATTATTAATCAATGTATCAATGTAGTTGTGGTGAGTTACGACAGACCGGAGAGATGACCGCTTCTCCTAAGGCATTTTACCCATTTGTTTAGTCGTTCAGTAAGCACTTATTGACTGATTGTGAGTGTCCCACACTATAATAAGCCCTAGGACTCAAGATGAATAAGAAACGATTTCTCCCACAAGCAGGAAATCTCTGAGATCAGTGCTGCATAGAAGCAGACATATAAACAGAAAAATACAGCATTGCGTAATAAATATTACTGTGGGGGAGATGTTATGATATTTTGAGGGCCTGTGGAAGTACCTACCCCAGACTGGGCAAAGGGGTAGATGGGTTTCTAGTGGCGCTTCAAAGTCCAGCAGTGAAGGCAAAGAAAATAGTTTAATTCAGATAATTGAGTGAATCATAAGTCAGAATGCATGATTGCTATAAAATTATAATTCTGCATTAAAGGCTGTCATTTCAAATTTGAGCCAAGAAAGTTCAGAGTTTCAGAACAAAGCAGGTATTTCGGAGCCCTCCACAGCAAACGTTGCTACGGCAGGAGTGTTCCGAGGTAAGAACAGTACAACAGTAGAGTATTGTTTCATGGAAAAACGAAAGCTAAGAGGGAAAAACTTGAGTTTCTGTCACAATTTTGCTGTACACTCACTTTTGAAAGCCTAGAATAAACCAATTATCTTCCTGAGTTTGGGAATAACGTCACAAACATAATGTATATTTATTATGAGAATTAAATTAGAGCATCAAGGTTAAAGCATTAAATAAAGCAGTTCACACATATTATTACTAAGTGGCATGTGTTCATAAAGACTCTACCAGCATTTCTCACTGATGGAAATTACATCATCTTCACAAATGCCTCATTTTGTTTTTACTGAGGTGTAAGTTTCTTATAATAAACTGCACACATCTTTAGTAGATCACGCATTGAGTGTGGCAACTGTATGCATCATATAACTACAAATATCAAAAATAAAAATGTAGAAACTTACCATACCCAGAAAAGATCTTCTTCCCATAAATTGATAACAACACCAACAAAAAACCCTGCTGTCCTTACATGTGGAATGTAAATGTGATGCAAATGAAGCTAGCTATGAGACAGAAACAGACTCATACACACAAAGAAGAGACTCGTGCTTCCCAAGCGGGTACTGGGGACGGATGGAGTAGGAGACGGTGTTCGCAGATACAAACTATTCTACATAGAATGGGTAGAAGCAAGGTCCTGGTGTAAGGCACAGGGAACTGCATTCACTATCCTATGGCAAGTCGTATGTATGCATCAGTCAGTTCAGTTCAGTTCAGTCGTGTCCGACTCTGCGACCCCATGAATCGCAGCACACCAGGCCTCCCTGTCTATCACCAACTCCCGGAGTTCACTCAAACTCACGTCCATTGAGTCAGTGATGCCATCCAGCCATCTCATCCTCTGTCGTCCCCTTCTCCTATTTGCTGTACGGCAGGAATTAATGCGACAGTGTAAATTTTCACCTATACATCAATAAAATAGTTTCTAAAAACTGCTGTCCTGTTTATATCATCATGTTCATGAAGGATTTTAGTCTGTAATTTTCTTTTCTAGTAATGTCATGTCGGGTTTCTGGCCTTGTGGTTATGCCAGCCTCATAAACTATTTAGTACTTCCTCCTCTCATTTCTGGGAAAACAAATGTGCAATATTGATAATATTTTTCTTTAAATGGTTTGATGGAACTCGCTACTGACATCATCCTGCATTCAAGCTGTCTTTGTTGATGTATCTCTTTAAAAAGTGTAAATTGTTTTTGTTGTTCAGTCACTAAATCGTGTCTGACTCTTTGTGACCCCATGGCAGCATGCCAGGCTCCTCTGTCCTCTACGATTGCCTGGAGTTGCCTCAGATTCAAGTCCGTCGAGTCCGTGATGCTGTCCAACCATCTCATCCCTGGCCGCCCCCTTCTCCTTTTGCCTTCAGTCTTTCCCAGTATCAGGATCTTTCCCAGTGAGTCAGCTTTTCGCATCAGGTGGCCAAAGTATTGGAGCTTCAGCTTCAGCATCAGTCCCTCCAAGGAATCAGTTCAGTTCAGTTCAGTCGCTCAGTTGTGTCCGACTCTTTGCGACCCCGTGAATCGCAGCACGCTGGCCTCCCTGTCCATCACCAACTCCTGGAGTTCACTCAGACTCAGGTGCATCGAGTCAGTGATGCCATCCAGCCATCTCAAAGGAATAGTCATGGTCAATATAAAAAATGTAAATATATATGTATATATAATTTCAGATTTCCTATGTCTTCTTGTGTTCAGTTTAGTCAAATTTATCCATTTATATTATTGACTTTATTGCACATGTTATTCACAATATTTCATTTTTATCTTTATTTCATATTTCATATCTTTATTCCATATTCATTCCTTTAAACTTTCTCATACTGGTTATTTGTGTTTATTCACTTTTTATTGATTAATGTAAAATGAAGCTTGATTAATCTAAAATGAAGGACTTCCCTGGTGGCTCAGACGGTAAAGCAGTCTGTCTACAATGCTGGAGACCTGGGTTCAATCCCTGGGTTGGGAAGATCCCCTGGAGAAGGAAATGGCAATCCACTCCAGTACTATTGCCTGGAAAATCCCATGGACAGAGGCGCCTGGTAGGCTACAGTCCATGGGGTCGCAAAGAGTCAGACACGACTGAGCAACTTCACTTTCATTTTCAAAATGAAGCTTATTAATTTTGTAAATCTTTTTCAACATGTACACTTTGATTTTACTGTTTTTTGTCTAGTTTTTCTTTTGTTGATTTCTGCTCTTAATTTCTCTCTTCTATTTATTTTGACTTGGTGATTGTTTTATACATTTTGAAGCTCTGTTATTAAGTGCATTCAAATATTAAACCACTATGTCTCATTTCAACTTTGGAATTTCCATCATTTATTTTTATGGCTTTCACTTCTCTGCTAAAATTCCTCATCTGCTTATGTATATTGTCCACTTTTTCTATTGTATATGTTAACACATTTATTATGGACTTCTCAATTATTCTTTTACACAGAATGTACAAAGTGAAACTTTAAACATTAAAGAGACAAGCAAAGAGGCAGGAAAATATGATCCACTTTTTATTAATTTTGTAAATATTTATCAATATGTCCACTTTGATTTTACTGTTTTTTGGTGTGTTTTTTTTTGTCTAGTTTTTCTTTAATTGATTTTACTGGTTTTTTGCTCTAGTTTTTCTTTTGTTGATTTTACTGTTTTTCTGTCTAGTTTTTCTTTCATTGGTTTCTGCTCTTAATTTCTCTCTTCTGTTTACTTTGACTTGAAGATGCCCTTCTGTTCCTAGCTTCTAAACATGGAAGTTTGTTAGAAAAGGGGGAAAGGGAAAATCAATTATCTGCATGTACAAAGCTATAAACATCCCTCTCAGCACTGCTTTAGTTGTGTATGAATTTCATTATGTTGCTGTTGTTATTGTACAGTCTCTAAGTCACATCTGACTCTTTGCAACCACATGGATGGCAGCAGGCCAGGCCTCCCTGTTCTTCACGAACTCTCAGAGTTTGCTCAAATTCATGTCTACTGGAAAAACCATAGCTTTGACTATATGGACCTTTGAAGTGATGCTTTGTCAGCAAGATAGGCTTCAACAGTACATGAACGGAGAACTTTCAGATGTACAAGCTGGGTTTCGAAAAGGTAGAGGAACCAGGGATCAAATTGCCAACATCTGCTGGATCATAGAGAAAGCAAAGGAATTCCAGGCAAACATCTACTTCTGCTTCATCGACTACGCTAAAAGAATTGAAAAATTCTTCTTGTGACTATGCTATCAATCTGGGAAAGATTGAGGGCAGGAGGAGAAGGGGGCAACAGTAGATGAGATGGTTAGATAGCACCACTGATTCGATGGACATGAGTTTGAGTGAAGTCTAGGAGATAGTGAAGAACAGAGGGGCCTGGCATGCTGCAATCCGTGGAGTCGCAAAGAGTTGGACACGGCTTAGCGACTGAACAACAACAAAATGCAGTGCTTTCCCCTGGAAAGCGGGGATGCTGAGTCAAACATATCTGTGTTGCACTGAGTCTGGGCTGTGTTGCAGCTTGAATTAGACTCATCCCACCCCTGGCTTCACAGACCTGGAGGGCAGGGTCAAGACTGTCCCTTCAGCAAGGCTTGTATGTGCTTAGTAGCTCAGTCATGTCCAACTCTTTGTGACCCTTTGGACAGTAGCCTGCCAGGCTCCTGTCCATGAGAGTTTTCAGACAAGAATACTAAGGTGGGTTGCCATTTCCTTCTCCAGGGGATCTTCCTGACCCAAGGATCAAAACTGCATCTCCTGTGTCTCCTGCAGTGTAGCCTGATTCTTTACCCACTGAGCCATTGGGGAAGCCCCTTCAGCAAGGTTTAGCACCTAAGAATTGGAGAGATTCTGAAATTCCAAGCTTTACAAGCCAGCAGCCACTTCCTGAGCCTTTGGCCATCTTTCCCCGTCCTGCTACAAAAGGAACAGGGTTTGATTTGCTGCTGCTTTGCCTCCAGGCAGAAGTTACTGTGCCCTAGGAATCTCCCTCAGCCTTCCTGCACATCCCCAGACCTCCAGGAGGACCAGGCACATACTAGGTCAAGCTGCCATGCGCTGCACATCAGGAGCGCTTACTCAGCCTCATGATCTGCCCTCTGCCTTGACGCTGCTACCACATGCCCGTGAAGGTCCCATGAGAAGGATGTGATGTATAGATGTGGATCTCTCCATACTGGGAATTCTCAGAATTCCAAACCATCTTCTCAGCCCACGTTTGTTGTTACTGTTCAGTCATCTCCTATCTTTGCGACCCCACGGACTGCAGCATGCCGGGCTTCCCTGTCTTTCACTATCTCTCAGAGTTTTCTCAAATTCATGTCTGTCGAGTCAGTGATGCCACCCAGCTATCTCATCCTCTGCCACCCACTTCTCCTCCTGCCCTCAATCTTTCCCAGCACCAGGGTCTTTTCCAATGAGTCAGTTCTTTGCATCAGGTGGCCAAAGAATTGGAACTTCAGCATCGGCCCTTCCAATCAGGGTTGATCTTCTTTAGGACTTTCTGGCTTGATCTCCTAGCTGTCCAAGGGACTCTCAAGAGTCTTCTCCAACACCACAATTCAAAAGCATCAGTTCTTTGGCCAACATGTGGATGATGAAAAGTTGACTAAGAAAACGCACAATGTGAGAGCTGTCAGTTTAGCTTTCTTGGGGGCAAAATGAGGACTATAGCCTGGGAGACAGCATTTCAGATAGCTCTGAGAGACTGCTCCACAGAGGCAGGGTGAAGGTCAGTTGCAAATTTTATTTTAGTGAAGGGGCAGAGGCTGGCTGCTAGTTATGAGGAGCTGATTGTCCCCATTAATGATTTTAGTGCTTTTCTAGACATAGGGAGATGCAAGAATTGGGCTCATAAAATCTCCTGGCAATATCTATCTGAAGACCTGCCAGTTTTTCCCAGAATGCAGAGGGCCTCATTCCTGACCTCCACCCTGGACTCCTTCCTGGGGGTGTTGAAGGTCAGAGGCTGTAGCAGATCATGATTTAATTCTTGTAGAGGCAGATGGCAAGTGCCAACTTGTAGTCAGCAGAAGTTTAAAAGACAGGGGGCTGCAACATCCCACACACACTGAGCAAAGAGAAGTGAAGAGAAGTGTGCCAGGGATGAACGTACCCCCAGTTTCTGCTAGGAAGGGTTGGACTCTTACTGGAATGAAGTTCAGCTGGGTTCTGAAGTTCACACTCCCAGTTCTAGACTGCTTTTAAACATGCATATGATTTTGCCACTTCTCTGGACAGTTCTGACTTGTTGGGTTGGAGCACCATGGTCTTCTGTGGTTCACCACATCAGCTGCTGAAGTATCCATTCGATGCTGGGTCTAGCATGTAGAAGTGAATAAATCATCTTTGGGGTAGGAAAGACACAAATGCGGGTTTAAATAGTTCTCTGGGTCAATCTTTGTTTTATCAGTTTTACACACACTGAAAACAAATGGTCTTTGCTACTGACCACATTTTCACAGGAGGTGAAGCAGATGTGCTGCTTGGAGCTTCCAAGTCAAAGGGATGGGAGAGGGTTAAGACACAACCTCAGCTACACCCTCCCCCCAAGGATTATCTTCTCAAAGCAAAATCTGTTCTTAACTTCATCCATGTGCAAGAGCAAGCAGCGACCCCTGTGTCACTGTCTGTCTGCGGATCAATAAACTCCTCCCATATGGCCACCTGATGTGAAGCGCTGACTCATTGGAAAAGACTCTATGCTGGGAGGGATTGGGGGCAGGAGGAGAAGGGGACGACAGAGGATGAGATGGCTGGATGACATCACCGACTCGATGGACGTGAGTCTGAGTGAACTCCGGGAGTTGGTGATGGACAGGGAGGCCTGGCGTGCTGCGATTCATGGGGTCGCAAAGAGTCGGACATGACTGTGCGCCTGAGCTGAGCTGAGCTTATAAATGCTAAGCGTGCACTGCACTCTGTCTCCTTACATTTCTGTGTTTCCTGCTAATATAAAGAGTGTAAACTGCGGTGCACAGATTAGTGACAGAGCCCAGTCTGCTCCGCTGTCCCAGACCCTGCACCAGTAGAGGCTGTCTTTCTCACGGGATTCAAGTTCCCCAAACTCAGAAACCAAGTGGAAAATACCTGAAAGATTCTGGTATAATTTTGAATAAAAACTGGAGACTTTTTTTACTTGATAAAATTATTTATCTTTTCCTTATACTCTCCAGACAGAGGCGTTCTGCTTATTTTCTTGACTGTGATGTCTCCCATATATTTTATTTGCTGGAAAAGAGACAAAAGAGGGCATTATGGCTATGTGCAAGAATATTGCCTAAATTATCTGGAATAAGCTGTCATGTACCAAGGCCAGATGTTGAAAAGGAAAAATTGACAAAGATCCAGAAGACTCCAGCTATTCATGGAGAAATCTCTGACTTCTTTAAAAAGGTTCATGCAATGTAGCTGAAGCAACATTTCCAAGCAAGGTTTTTTGCCAACGAATTTTTGACAATTTCTTTGCAATCTCATTCCTCCAAATGACTGAGATAATCCCTATTCATATATGATTTGAAGCAGGAGATTACATGACTGTAAAATAAACCTGATCCAAAACCTTCACTTACATTTGTTTATATGTCTATGTACAAACACTTGATGTGGAACCTGTCACTCATCTAACTGGTTCTGTCAAAAAATAACTGATTGTGTTATCACAGTTTGTATTCACTCTTGCCTCCCTGGTGCCTAAATAATTACCTGGCACAAAGGTAATTTTTTCCTCTCCTGTTCCTATATTCTAGTGAGGAGACATCGACAGAGGATACAGAAAAATAAATAAATGTCATTTCTAGAAGTGATACATATGATACCAGTATAATTTCATATTTAAACTGGAACACTCTTGAGAGTAGTTAAAGAGGACACCAGTAAAGCAGGTGCCCCCTGCGAGGGCCTGGAAGTAAACAAGACAAATGGAACTTAGGGGAAAGTTCCGTGAAAAAAAAAGGGTATTGGGATTACGGCTTGGATTTGAGAGGGAGTGGAATGGAGTCTGAGCGGTGGGGAGCTGGCATTAATGGGGGCCCAGGGGAAGCCCCTGGAGGGTTGTTGGCTTAGGATCCTATGCAGAAAGATGGGAGTGAATCCGTAATCAAACCTTGGAGGATGGGCTAGTTCAGGCAGGCCCATGGCAAGCACAAAGGGTCTGAGGAGGAAACGAACATGGTGTGTTCAAGATAGAGAAACCTGGGGCTCCAACAAGTAAAGGAGACTGAAAGGGGTGGGACATGGGGTCAGAGACTCAGGCTCTGTGGTCCTTGCAGGCCCTGTGGGGGACCTGGCAATTAACTCCACTGGAAGGGGTGACTCTGCAGAGATCCAAGTGAGGAAGTTCTCATTTATTAGCAGGAAATAATCGTGAGTCGTGGACTAAAGTGATGCTCTTAAATCAGTCTGAACACAGCAACAGGCTAACTTGCTATCTCAAGAAATGTCCAGATTAAGTGTTTGTTTTCCCGGCCCCCAACATGAATTATTTCACAATGAGAATAATACCTTATCTTTTGCAAAAGTTTCCATACAGTGGTTATACAGAAGTACATTTTTATTTATTTTCTGCATGTAAAGCAAGGTCCTGAAAGATGACAAGGTTTTGGAAGGACTGGGAGGGGTTGTGTGCATGTCCAGTTCAGCAGAGTGCTATGAAAGCCTGGCTGGGAGGGGTGATGACGAGGAAGAGGAATCAGGACCAGTGACATCTCATAGGTCAGAAAGTGTTTTGCTCGTTAATACAAAGGCCTGTTCTAAGTTCAAAATATCAGCTGCAGTACACAATACAGGGAATGAGGCTTGACAACTGAGTCAACTAAAACCTCCCACGTTCGGGCAGTCAGCTCAGGGTGTGATAAGGTTCCTTAGATGTCAAAGGGGGGAAGGCAGAGACACCTCCTCCCCCAGCTCACCTCCCCCTTGCTTAGAACACATCCTGGAGCCAAGACTGATTAGAAACCAGAGTGGGAGTCATTCCACAGGGGACATGGTAATGACATTGTTCTGAAGTCAGGAAGAGAAGGTGATCAGAAACCGCTTCCAAACTCACCCAGGGCAGCCGTGTACATCGCACTTCTCTGAGCTGCTCTAAACCAGTGTTGGTACAACTAACCCAGAGGGTACAGGTCATCCTGTGTCTGGTCATCTTATCTCAGGATGAAGTATGAGAAACGTGTGTCCGGATGCTTCTTCTCAAAAGTGTGTATCAACAGCTTGAAATTTCCAGGAAAGGACATCTAGGGATGGGAGCACCTCTCAATGAGAGTCTGTGGGCCAGGCCCTGACCCCTAGTCTGAGCAGTGACGTTTCAGCCATCACTTTCACCCCTAGAACAATGCTACCAGGAGCCAGGCGTGTAGAGTAAAAAATGAGCTGTGTAAGAAGCTGTCTGGGTTTATAGCAGCTACTGGAATCTCAGTGTCTCTGCTCTGAGCTGCTCCTTAAAAACGATGCCCAAGAGAAACACTGGGTCACCCCCCTGTCGAGAATTCTGAGAGCTGGCACAACTTCTACAAGGAGTGAGTCACTGAGAAACCCAAGGATGGTGATAATGAAATAAAACTGGTAACAAAGGCAGCTCCCACATAGTCTTCATGCCCGACATTGAGCCAAGTGCTTTACGCAGTCACTTACCCACACATAAACCTCTCCACGGTTTCTATCATTGTGGCCTTTTTTACACACAAGGAAACTGAGGCTTGGGCTGAGGACGCGTCTGGGAAGTCGGGTGATGAAGGGCTGGAACCTGGGCTGTCTGGGCTCCTAACCAGCACACAACAGAACCTCCATTGAGACTGGGGAGGGACGGCTGAGGACTGAAACCACAGGGGCCAGGACCACCGCCAAGAGCTTCACTCGGCTCCAGTGAGGGCCCACAGCAAACCTAACCACCCCGTGCCTCTGTCTGCCATTGCAATATCTTCACTTTGAGGCCCACAGGAAATTTTTATCACTTTTTATTTCTCACTATGGAAGCAAATGTAATGATTTCCCTCCAGAGACATCCTCATAGATTTGGCCTATAGATGCTAGCTAGGGCTTAATTCAATCACAGCAGTCCTTAGAGAATTGTGCAGACCAGCTCAAAAGCAAAGATGTTTCATTGGTATGAGTAACTTGTCTATCAGACCTATAGCTCTTAAGATATAAAAACTCTATGTTTGAAAATATAGTCTCAGCAGGATTTTAGATGAATAGTAAAAGTAAATGTAGACAAACTTCCAGTTATAAGATTTGAAAGCCCTGGGCATCTAATGTAGAGAAGGGGCTTCCCTGGTAGCTCAGCTGGTAAAGAATCTGCCTGCAAGTCAGGAGACCCTGGTTTGATCCCTGGGTTGGGAAGATCCAATGGAGAAGGGAAAGGCTATCCACTCCAGGACTCTAGCATGGAGAATTCCATGGACTGTATAGTCCATAGGGTTGCAAAGACTCAGACACGACTGAGTGACTTTCACTTTCACTATAGTGATTATAGTTAATAACATTGCACAGTATACTTGAACTTCACTAAGAAAGTAGACGGTAAATGTTTTCACCACAAAAAAGAAATGGTAATTAAGTGATGACAAGGAGGTGTTAGTTAATGCTGTGCTGATAATAATTTTGCAATATGTAAATGAGCCAATCAACAGGCTACACACCTTTAACTTACCGAATGTTATGTGTCAATTATATCTCCATAAAGCTGGGCGATTAAGATACATAAATTAATTAAATACATATATAAAAAAGAAAGCCTACAAGACATTATAAACAAAAAAATATTTGAGTCAGTGCTAATTATTTTTTAAAAGGATAATAAACATTGCATATTCCAAGGCAATGATTAAGCATTCAAAATGGAGGCTTAAGTGGAAAGCATGTATTTTTAAAAAAATGACCGAAAGAGGATCTCCCATTGTAAACGTTCTAGTAGATGAGGCAGAACCTGCTTCTGCTCCCCTTGAACCTGGGCAGGCCTGAGACTCACCTGGAGCCAGCAGGCTCCCTCAGACACAAAGATGGCCTGGGGGTGTTTTCTGCAGTGACGAGTGGCTGGGTCTGCAGGTCTGTCCTCAGCTCCACGGACAGCAAGAGAAATGAAATTCATTTCCAAAGGCACACAGTTTTATTAGATTCCAGGTTAGAGACCAGATTTCTCAATATTTGCTATGCTATGCTAAGTCACTTCAGTCGTGTCCGACTCTGTGCGACCCCATAGACGGCAGCCTATCAGGCTCCCCCGTCCCTGGGATTCTCCAGGCAAGAGTACTATATTTAATCCAACATTATTTCCACTCCAGCCTCCCCTGCCATGAAAATCATCACAACTGATTCTTTTGATTTTTTTTGTTTGTTTAGGTCTATGATCTACTTTGAGTTAATCTTTGCATGTTGTGCAAGGTATGATCAGTTTTTGTTGCTGATTTGGGGGGCTTTTTGCACGGAAGTATTCAAGTTTTCCAACAGCATTTGTTGCTCTGCACCATGGGGCATGTGGGATCTTAGTTCCCTGACTAGGGATTGAACCCATGCCCCTCTCAATGGAAGGCAGGGTCTTGACCATTGGACCACCAGGGAAGTCTCATTCCTCTGATGTTTACTACTGAATTAACTGAATCTTAAGTTAAGCTACCTGGTTGTTTGAGCAGTATATTCTCTTGTCGCACTCTGTTGGCCCATATGCAAATTTTCTGCAGTGGGAATTCATCATAAAAAGGACGATTAAAAAATACATCATCACCTTAGTTCTTCCATACATTTTCCCCAAAAGAGACCCACATTAGTCATTCATAATATAGCTCCTTTTTGCCTTTATCATGGTCCCAATTAGTTGCTATTAATTTTTTAAAAGGAAGAAATTAACTTCTAACTTTTTGAAAGAATGGGAAGAAACTTCAAGACTGAAAATGACCTCGATGGGGTATAGTAAGTCAGATATGAAAGGCCAGAATCTAGCAAGTGTAACTTAGAGAAAGCTGCTGACCGAAATGTATCATTTCTCTCTCTTGCTCTTCCTTCCTGGGTTCTCTGTTTGGGAAAAAGAGGGAAAACTGAAACAGGAGAAGCAGAGATTTAAACAAAGGACTAGGTTTAGACAGAGGTGAGCAATGGTTTGTTATGATGGGTGAATGTCAACAGAGGAAAAGCAGAAAAATAGCCAAAACCTGGGAAATAAAAGCAACAGGCCCAGAATAAAAGATGAGAAACTTCAACTCTAGGCTTTGTTTTCTTATTTATAACAATTACAGATATATGTGTATATATACTTATATGCACACACTTACTGAATGACTGTTCTGTACACTGTAGATTGATTGTATTTCAATTAAAACTTTTTTTTTTTTTTTTGCTCACTCCTGGAGTTTATTGTCCACTTGGTGCAAGGCACAGGGTCATGGGTGTGAGGAAGGCGCGTTCGTGTGGCTCGGATAGCAGAGAGTGGGATTCTCTCAACTTCCTTTTTGGTGTTTTGCTGTTTTGATATTAAAAAGTGAGCTGCTTCCCTTGACTGTAGCCTGCTTGGTCTTGGGGAGAGGAGGGGAAGGGAGGGTACAGGGCAGGGGGAGGAAGAGGGCTCTGATGAGCCTAGCGCCTTGAAAGGAAGCCTGGCAGCTGGTGGTGGTCACTCAGGACGGGGGCCTGCAGTTGGTTTTGCCAGGCTGGCCGCTGGGCTGCTGCTTCCCCACAGCTTCCCGAGCCAGGTCACATGTGATCGTGCTGGTGGAGGCCTGGGCAGACTCCGAGTGCTCTGGGGACTCCAGCACTGTGGCCATGAACGGGAGAGTGGACTTCCCGAAGAGGAAGCTAGCCCACCAGTGTCCCGGGTCTGCTTTGGGGAGACCCGGGTGGTGGGGGATGGCTTCCCGGGGGGACTCGGCACTTCCGCAGGGGCTGTTACTGGAAGTGGAGCCCAGGCGGTGCCGGTAGTAGTCGTGGGTGGCCACGAGCGAGCCGCTGGAGGGGATGGCTGCCATGCTCTTGCTTGCGGGCTGGTGGAAACCTCGGCGGCGACCCCTCCAGGGCCTCAGCGTGAGATCACGGACGGTGGGCGCGGGGGCGCTAGGCCACAGACCCCATCTGCATATGAAAAGCGGGAGGCCACCCCACAAACTAGACGCGAGGGCCTCATTTAAAACTTTAAAAAAAGAATATTAGTATGCTGTAGCTCTAGAAGCTCCATACTTAAAAATATGTTAAGAAATTAGTGGTACCTTAAAGAAAATGGCAACCCGCTCCATTGTTCTTGCCTGGAGAATCCCAGGGACGGCAGAGCCTGGTGGGCTGCCGTCTATGGGGTCGCACAGAGTCGGACACGACTGAAGCGACTTAACAGCAACAGCAACAGTAATGACATATAAACACAATCAGACTGTATGTAGAGAATATGAAAAAATCAAGAAAACAGATATCCTACTATTTCCTCCAGTTGATTCTGTGTCAAAGAGATGGATGTTAAGCTAACACCCATATCTACCCTTTATGGCTCTTGGTTCCTTCTTGATGTCTCCATTATACACCTACTGTAGGCAGCCTGGAGGGGTTCTTACTTGCCTTGGAAAAGAGACATCACAGAAACACCTATACACACACACACACACACAAACCAGCCACAAATAGATTTTGGATTTCCTTTTGAAAGGCATTGCATATGTTCCCTGAATTCCCCTTGCCATTATATTTACAGTTATAATTAACATTTTATAATGTGCAATTAGTTGGAGAAGATGGGAAAATGGTTTCCCCAAAACCAATATATTAAATTTAGCATTTCTATCTAGTTATTGCAGGAAGAAATATTACTTATAACAACCTGCATCATATCAAATTAATGGATTCTGCAACATCTCTAAGTAGGAAAAAAAAAAATTCTTTAGGGAGAAAGTAGAAATTAAAGTGTGATGGAATAGCCTCTGTGATTACATTTCCAGGAGAAAACATTGCACTTTCTTTAGGTCGACAGAAACAAGATGATGCATTTCTGGGAGTGAGGAATCTCTTCTCCATCTGCCAGAATCTTGCCTACATGGGATAAATTTTTCTTCTTACCTGAAGCTCGCTGTTACGTGGTCAAATAATTAGGCAGGAGAAATTCCCCCAGAGTATCAGAGACACCGCAGAGTGGGAGGTTAGGCGGACCCTGCAGAATCCCTGGCTCCAGAACGCTGTGCCGGCCAGCTTGGCTGCGTGTTTTTGCTACAGCTTGATTCTGCAGTCCTCTTCTTGTCTTTTTCCCTCCCATCATCCTTATTTTAGCTTTCATTTTCCAGTTCGGGGTTATTTCTTATCAGCTTGGTCATGAGTCCCTGCCTGCCTATTCGAGCATCTCTGAGATGGTCGTAAGAGACCCTTTGCATGAGACATCCTTTTATTCTGTAATATTCCACCTCATTCTCAGCCTCAGCCATCCCTAGCTTTCAAGGAAAGCTAGCACATCCTTTCTTCTGTTGAGGCAGATTTAATCTCCATCAACACTGAATGACTCCAACTGTGCCACTGTGTTCTCAGGAGGTAGCAGGAACAGTTAATAAAGTTTGGCTAAGCTGCCATCTTTCACGGTGTTTTAGAAAACTCCTCACATGGGGAAGTATTAGGATGGCCAAAAAGTCCATTCGGGTTTTTCTGGCCCATCTTATGGAAACACTTGAATAACCATTTTGGCCAACCCAGTACTTTGTAGTACATACACACATGCTTAATTGCTCAGTCCTGTCCATTCTTTGAAACATCACAGATTACAGCCCACCAGGCTCCTCTGTCCATGGGATTCTCCAGGCAAGAATACTGGAATGGGGTGCCATTCCCTTCTCACCTCCAGAGATAGTCTGCTTCTCACACTACAGTCCTAAGTGTCTGCTATGAATCCATGAAAAGAAAATGAAAGTGAAGTCACTCAGTCGTGTCCGACTGTTTGCAACCTTATGGACTATAGCCCACTAGGCGCCTCTGTCCACGGGATTTTCCAGGCAAGAATACTGGAGTGGGTTGCCATACCCTCCTCCAGGGGATCTTCCCTACCCAGGGATCAAACTCAGGTCTCCCACATTGCGGGTAGACTCTACCATCTGAGCCACCATGAAGTGAAGTGAAGTGAAGTGAAGTCGCTCAGTCGTGTCCAGCTCTTCGAGACCCCATGGACTCTAGCCTACCATGCTCCTCTGTTCATGGGATTCTCCAGGCAAGAGTACTGGGGTGGGTTGCCATTTCCTTCCCCAGGGGATCTTCCTGACCCAGGGATCAAACCCGGGTCTCCTGCATTGTAGGCAGATGCTTTACCATCTGCACCACCAGGTCAGCCTGAACCCCACCAATTTACCATTGAGGGGAGGGCAGAGAACAAGGCTCCCTGCAGCAGACTCTCCTCCAGTCCCGCTAACTAGATGAATATTTTAAAAGAAACATGCAATCTCAGCTTTCTCTTATTTTGGATCTCATCTTCTTTTACAAAATAAAAGGGATTAGCCCAGCTGAATGGCTGGCTGCAATTCAATACCTTTCTTTTTTTTTTTTTTTTTTTAATTTTTTTTTTTTCAAATGGTACATAAATTCAGGAGTCTTTATTTTGAAAAAATTATTCCAACAATGTTTCACAATGAACAATAAATCAAATATATCTACCATATATTTGAAATGAAAATTGAAATCAACCTGTTTTTGCCTAATACCTAAGACCACCTCTTGCAATTAAGACTGGTCTTCATAAATCTTGTCATATCAAAACATCTTCCAAGATATGCCCTGCTGACTAAAACGGAATACCTTTCTTTCTGATTACTGCACAATAAAAGAGGGTTAAACAGTGAGCAGGGCTAAGTGGTCTGTGTCTATCTAGGCCGGCACTGAGTGTGTTGAGGGATTCACTCCAGTCGATGAAAAGCTGCGTTTCAAGTTGCTTCCGATTCACGTAACAGTTCACAGCAGATGCTCCAGAATGTGGTCCACGGCATGCGGGAAGCTCTCACAGGTTAAGTAAGGAGCTGGGTTAATTTTGTCTTCGTCTGGTGCTCAATATTTCCCTGTCTTGACTAAGATGCCCCGCATGCCGGCATTCTGAGCCCCACCAACATCATCTCTGCAGTCATCTCCGATCATAACAGTCTCCTCAGGTTCACAGCCAGTGCCCCGCAATGCCTCCATGGCTTTCTCTAAATCCTAATCCTTTGTTTACTTGATAACCACACATAAAAAGCATAATATCCCCATCATTTCATGGTCAGAAACAAAGAGTGTGAGTGACTCTTTGAGCTGAGGAAGGAATTGACAGTTTGGGAGACAGAGGTTACTCTGCTCAGAGAACACCACGTGGAGGAGCTGACCCAAAGACTGTAACCTCAGATTCCCAGGACCTGTCATCACACACACCACCACATTCCACACACTGCCTTCATCTCTTAAGTTTACAGCCCAGAGTTGTTCAAGAAGTTCAGGAGACAACATCATTGCCCAGTGGAGATGCCTAGCTTCAAGCAAGCAGCCGCCCCTGGCTGGGCCTTAGAGACCTTTTGTGGATCAGATGACAGATGAGGAAGTTAAGTCCTCCTCTAGGTCCCAGTGCTTTGATCATAAGACAGTCTGTGACTAGCCTGGCTAGGATGTTCAAGCTCAAAACCTTCTTGAGTGGTTTTCCTAAAGGTGCATCTCTGGGAGACTCTGAGCGTTATTACCTAATTTAAGGAGTTAGTCATTAATTTCTGAAGCCGCCTTGGTGCATCAAGCCTCTCTTGATTAGCACCGCGCTTCTTCAACCTGTCACTTTCCAGCCACTTGAGAATGTTAGCTCGTTCCTACCTGCTTCTAGGTTTGGATGTACAAATCTTCAAGCAGGCACAGGACTCACCTCTCTGGCAAAGCATCCGTTCTTTCTGCAAGCCCTTCCAAAAGGCACTGTCTGGGTGCTGTATTAGAGAACCATACAGATAAATCAGTTGTTAATTGCCAGGACGTCATGGTGCAGGAGGAAAGGCAAGCCGCTGACAAAGGACCCCATAAACCATCAGTCTTAAATGCTATGGAAGAATCAACCACTTGGTCACTTTGACGTGAAACAAAGAACTACTTGTCCAGGCTTGGAAGCACAAGATGGAATTATTTTAAGTTTTCAAATGAGAATTTTAGCCCCACTTTACTCTCTAGCTTCATTTCAAGTGATGGATTATTTCCACCAAGTAATACTCCTCATTTTGCTTACTCTGTTGCCTAGAAAACACTCAGAGCACCCTCTCCCACCAAGCAAATAAATTCTAGCCTCTTCTGGAAGTCTAGTTCAATATATTCTATAAATAACTTCTATAAATTTAGTCATCACTATTTCAGCACATACTCTTCTTCCCTCCCTTTAATTTATATAGCACTTAGTAAATGCAATATAACACTAAATTATAAAGGTTGCTTATGGCTCTCTATTTTACAGCAAGAATATAAAACCTGGATCAAAGGTCCTGGGATACAGTCCCTATTGATTATTAAGCTAAATCATTTAATATCTGAACTCTAGTTTTCCCATCTTTAAAATGCTGATGGCATTAACCACTTCAAATGAGCATTTAATTTATTTAATCAATTATTTCTGCATCTTACTTTCTCTCCAGTCAGCATCCCAGATCCAGTAGCTGCAGTCTCTTCCTTCAATGAACTCAAGTAAACGACAGTGAAAGTAGAACCTGAAAGGCTTTCAGACTCAGTTCAAACATGTAAGGAGTATGGAAGTCATCACTTTTGTCCTTACAACCAGGAAAAGCTGGACATACTGAAAATCAGTGATTTTTACTGGACCCATTAGAGAACTGAAGTGACAAGGAAAACGCCCCCCATCCAATTATCTGAATTGCGTTAACTTGTATCTGCCCCCAGCACCAAATCATTATGTTGAAGTCTTCACCCCCTGCCCAGGGCCTCAGAATGTGACTGTATTCTGAAACAGGGCCTAGAGAGAGGTGTTTAAGGCAAAATAATGTCCTTAGTGTGGGCTCTAATTAAGTCAGGCTTGTGTCCTCGTTTGTCATTGTTCAATCGCTCAGTTGTGTCCAACTCTGCAACCCCATGGACTGCAGCACACCAGGCTTCCCTGTCCTCCACTGTCTCCTGGAGTTTGCTAAAATTCCTGTCCACTGAGTCGGTGACACCATCCAACCATCTCCTAAGAGGCAATCTGGACACACAGAGCCCCCAGGGATGTGCCTGCCTGGAGAGAGGACCATGTGAGGTCCTGGTGGGGAGGCGGCATCTGCAAGCCAAGCAGGGAGGCTCCAGGGGAACAGACCCGCTGGTACCTTCACTGTGGGCTTCCAGTCTCCAGAACTGCACGCACATGAAGTCCCGTTGTTTAAGCCCGTCTGTGCTTCCAGCGGAGCCCACACACCTCCACGTTCTGCAGCTGCAGCGGGCAGCCTTCTCTTGCAGTGCACACACTGGCTTCTCACTGCAGTGGCCTCTCTTCGCGCAGAGCAGGGGCTCTAGGGCGTGTGGGCTTCTGTAGTTGTGGCAGGTGGACTGAGGAGCTGTGACGCACAGGTTTAATTGCTCCATGGCATGTGGAATCTCCCATCTCTTGCATTGGCAGACTGCTTCTTTACCACTGAGCCACCAGGGAAGCCCCCAGATTAAACTTCAAAAAGACCCATTCGTCCTCATTATGTATTGGCCTAGCCTTTTCATTAATAGTGTTCATTGATCCCTAAAGAACTATGGGATTTTTCTGACTGATTTGAAAGAAACACTTACCTTCACTCCAAAATCAAATACTATGACTCTCTTCACATCCTTCCCCTCCATTCTATCAAAAAAAAAGCCAAGAAAGCCCCAAACAGCCAAAGCATCCGGTGGCTTTGGTACTCACCCACAATGCAGGAATCTTAGCAGGTATGATGAGATAACAGTCATCTTTAAGAATTACAGTGTGTCCTGTTTCACGTTCTATATCAAATGGGAAAAAAGAACTCTCCTGGCTGAGATTTGCAAGGGAAAGCAGCCTGGTTCTCTTTCCATAACCCTTTGAATAATTGAGACACAGATGATAAACACATCAGCATTCAGTCAGGCCACAAGGCGCCCACAAGGAGAGAGAAATGATTGTTTTTTGAGAGCCTCAAAGGATCTTAACATTGGAAAGAAAATCCTTCCTGAAAAGTAACTTTGGAGCTGACACATAGTTAAATCTTGATCTAATGTTGCTTGTGGAGCTAAGACCTGCCTTTCCAGATGGAGATATTATATCTCATTTGGAATTTGTGACAAGGGCTGACACCAATAAGCCTGCTTATAGTGTTGAGCAGTGGCGATACCAGAGCGTGGGGGGTGGGTAGTTGGACCGCAGACGCTGGGTTAGACCTGCTGTACTCTCAGGATGCACAGCCTTCCATAAACTCTGACCTTGGCAAGTCAATAACCTCCCTGGGGTGGCTCCTCTGTGAAATGGGGGTAATCATAGCGCTGACTTGACTAGTGCTGGTAACTGCTGCCGTGGGACCTGATGCAAATTTTAGTGCTGACTGCATCTGTTTAATGAAAAACAAAAATGGACAGCCACGATACATGTGGAAAGAGAGCAGAAGTTAGATTCAGGAGAGCTACTGTCTAGACCCACGTCTTTTGCAGAAAATTGAGTACTAGTCACCGGATCTTTGAGAGCCTTGCTTTTCCCAACAGTAAAATGAGGAACTTGAACTGGAAAACCTTCACAATTTCTTGCTGTTCATCCAAAGAGGCCACACCCATGAATGGTGTCACATGAATCTTTAAATGGCGCATCTGAAAGATTGTTGGAGGCTCATCAGCCCACAGACATTCCAACAAGAAAAAATTTGGATCCAGAGCTGAGGCCAATCAGACACAGTGGATATAGAGAAGGAAAGACATGAAGTTGTGATGTAGTTACTTAATTTTCATGCCTTTTGGAGAATTCCAGGATTAAAGAAAGTGTTGGGACAGAGGCATCTTTAGTTGTCTTATTGATACAGAATGGCTGCCATCCGTCAAAGACGGGCTGAAGGGATTGAGTATCTGGTAGTAACTTCTGCTTTGAGGGGAATGAGAAGGTTCTTGCGTCTGCTTTTACCCCAAGTGTTCAATTCTAAACTTATTTAAATTCTAAGCTCAATTAATTCTAAACTCAATTCAATTCTAAGCTCATTTAAACATGCTAGAAGTTTCTAGTGGGGTAGGGGGCCCATCACGTCATTCAGAGGAAGTAGAGGGGCAGGGGCAGTCTTGTTTTCTTGAGCATTCCTGCAGCACCAAGAGTCAAGAGGCTCGCTAGGCTTGATGGCCAGGAGGAGGAGTTAGCATCCGATGCTCTGTGGCGCCCACCGTCCACCAGAAGATGTGTAAACATGGACACTCTAAGCCCTAGAATCACCTTAGGGTTTCAAGAAGGAGCTCTGTCTCTCTCAACTAAAAGCTCTTGTCTTTAGAAACAAGGAAAGAAACAGACTCGCAGACATAGAAAACAAACTTACCGTTATCAAAGGGGAAAGATGGAGGAAGGGATAAATTAGGCATTTGGGGTTAACATATACACACTAGTATACATAAAATAGATAATCAACAAAGACCTACTGTGCAGAACAAGGAATTATACTCAATGTTTTGCAATGACCTACATGGGAAAATCATCTGAAAAAAGATGAATACACGTGTATTTTTAACTGAATCAGTTTTCTGTACACCTGAAACTAACGCAACATTGTAAATCAACTACACTCCAACATAAAAATAAATAAAAACTAAAAACAAAGAACATTGCCCTTTTTCAAGGACTATTGAAATTTGAGAACTAAAGCCATAAAATGACAGGTACACTCAAGAGCGAGGAGCAGTTGGGTGTGGTGAACATTCTGTGGACCTGGATTTAAAGGCACCATCAGCCTTCTCTGCCTCCTCACTTCTAGCAGCGCCTTTGCATAAGGAGAAGCACTTCTCCTGTACTCATCTGGCCAGGAGAGGTAATTCAGCACCCACTAAGGTGGAAACTGAGCTTCCTCAGCTTCTGGCCATGCTCAGAGCAAGTCAGATACAGGGAGGCTTAGGTTACTAATTTAGAAGCCACCTTATTTGAAATAATCCGTAAATACTGCTGCTCCCAAAAATAAAGGCTATTTTTACAAGACATGGAAGAAACTTAAATGCATGTTACTAAGTGAAAGAATCTGAAAAGGCTACATACCATATGGGTCCAGTGGTATGAAATCCTGGAAAAAGACAAAACTATGGAGACAGTGAAGAGATCTGTAGTTGTCAGGGCTTAGTGAGTGAGTCGCTCAGTCGTGTCTGACTCTTTGCGACCCCATGGACTCTACAGTCCATGGAATTCTCCAGGCCAGAGTACAGGAGTGGGTAGACTTTCCCTTCCCCAGGGGATCTTTCCAACCCAGGGATTGAACCCAGGTCTCTCACATTGCAGGTGGATTCTTTACCAGCTGAGCTATCAGGCCAGGGCTTAGAGGGAAGGGGTTTCTAGGGCCATGAAGCCACTCCAAACGATACTGTAATGGCAGACATATGTCATTATACATTTGTCCTCTCACAGAATGTACAGCACCAAGGGTGAACCATAGCATAGACTGTGAACTTGGCGGATAATGGATGTAGGTTCATCCAGTTAACACGTGTACTCAGACCAGGGATGTTGATCATGCGGGAGGTAGGGTGTGGGCATCAGGGGGAGTGTGTGTGGGAACTCTGTACTTTCTGATCCATCTTGCTGTGAACCCAAAGCTACTCTAAAAAATAAAGTCCAACTTTAAAAGTTTAAGTGAATACTATACTGCTGCTGCTGCTGCTGCTGCTGCTGCTGCTGCTGAGTCGCTTCAGTCGTGTCCGACTCTGTGCGACCCCACAGATGGCAGCCCACCGGGCGCCCCTGTCCCTGGGATTCTCCAGGCAAGAACACTGGAGTGGGTTGCCATTTCCTTCTCCAATGCATGAAAGTGAAAAGTGAAAGTGAAGTCGCTCAGTCGTGTCCGACTCTTAGCGACCCCATGGACTGCAGGCTACCAGACTCCTCCATCCATGGGATTTTCCAGGCAAAAGTACTGGAGCGGGTTGCCATTGCCTTCTCCAGAATACTACACTAGTTAACTCTAATTTCCACAAGAAATAATATTATAAAACACCTGAGTGGAGAGACACAAATTGGTTCTGGTCTTAATCAGGCTATAGGATAAATTGCCTATTTTATCCTCCTTAAGGATGGATAATTCCTTAAGGATACTCTCATCTAGACAATCCATCATTATTGTGTTGCTATTATTGTTGAAAGCAAAGCATTTTTCCTTCATGTAATGGACCCTGCTTTCATATCGATTGAAGAATGTATTATTAAGTAATGGATGCCTCTAATTTTAAGTGAAGTCTGAGATCAGATGGAAGCGAGAAAGGAAATAAGTTTCCTATACAATGAAGGGAATGACATCTAGTGGGCGGGAGGGGACAAAGGTTTAAGGAAAAGAAGGCACAAGTTAGTCATGTTGCTAAAGAAGGGCACCAGGCAGCTGACTTAAGATACGAAGGCAAAGAAAGATGTAGATAAATTGTATTATTAAAGATTTTTATTTCAGCACGCTCTGGTTGATTGCTAAGGAAAAACTGTAAAATTTTTGTTTTGAGAGGGTACGAAATTATCGGTCCATTGGGAACGCCCACGTAACCAATCCAGGTCTTACCTGCTCCAGTGGGTATGTAGGTTTCTTGGGTTGTTCGGGGTTAAGTCTCAAGTTTCGAAACAACTTGAAGCCTCAAGTCCAAGCTTAATTAAACCTATTGAAGAGCAAAGGAAAACAAGCTTTAAATGTCCCCTGTTTGGCTCATAAAATCTCAGCACAACAAACCAGGAAATACTCAATTATTCCTAGGACGCCATAAACCTTTTACGGCTCAATCCGAGGGTTCCTCTCATCTCTCTGAGGCACGGATGTTTGGACCGCATCCTCCTCTCCTCCCCTGCCGTTGCTTTTGATCTTTTTTATGGACTTGAAAGAGGAGTTTGCTTTTCAATTTATTCTTGCTTCTTTTGCTCCAGTGCTTTTGGAGGAGGGAGTCGGGGAAGGGAGTGGGAAGGGGAGGAAAGATGCTCTCAGAACTGGCTATTGTTTCCTGTGTTTGCATGGCTCTCCATTCTCTCTCGGAGAAGGCAATGGCATTCCCACTCCAGTACTCCTGTCTGGAAAATCCCATGGATGGAGGAGCCTGGAAGGCTGTAGTCCATGGGGTTGCTGAGGGTCAGAAACGACTGAGCGACTTCACTTTCACTTTTCACTTTCATGCATTGGAGAAGAAAATGGCAACCCACTCCAGTGTTCTTCTCTCTAAAGAGATATAAAACATTCTGACTCCCTTTGTGGAACCTGAGATGATGGAGGAATTGACACAGGCCGGGAGGACTTCCCTCCCTACGAGGGAGCACTGTCGCCCCCAGAGAAGCGATGGTCTGAGCCACACACTACACTCCAGCTGCCAAGGTGGGGGAGGTTTTCTCCCCAACTCTGCACCCCAGTCTGCAGTTTTCTTCCCACTGGCCCCTCCCCAAGGCCTTGGATCAATTTCAATGTTCAAGTAGCAAGAGCAGGTCAGACTTGCTGATAACTTGGCTGAGCTCGGGCTCAGTTCCAATTACTGGGTTTCTGCTTTGTGCCTGAGTTAAAGTCACTGTTAATGTTTGTGTCTGTCTCGGGTTAAACCCTGACTTATGTTATCTCATGGCACCTTCCCAACGACCCTGTGGTGCGCCTGGTTCATGATCCCACTTTGCAGAGAAGGCCACTGTGGCACAGAGCGGCTGTGCCCTCTGCCCAGGGTCACGGCCCTTGATGGTGGTGGAGCCAGGACTCAAGGGCAAGAAGCCGCCGCAGGGTTAATGGGTGTGCCGTCTCACCAACTTGGGCCCCATTGCTGTGGCTCAGCTGGTAAAGAATCTGCCTGCAATGTGGGAGACTTGAGTTCAATCCCTGGGTTGGGAAGATCCCCTGGAGAAGGGAAAGGCTACCCACTCCAGTATTCTGGCCTGGAGAATTCCAGGGACTGTATAGTCCATGGGGTCACAAAGAGTCGGACACAACTGAGCAACTTGCACTTTCACTTTTCTAATAACTGGGTCTTAACTGTATTCCCATTCCCTAAAAATCAGCCCTGGGATTTCTTTGGAAGGAATGATGCTAAATCTGAAACTCCAGTACTTTGGCCACCTCATGTGAAGAGTTGACTCATTGGAAAAGACTCTAATGCTGGGAGGGATTGAGGGCAGGAGGAAAAGGGGATGACAGAGGATGAGATGGCTGGATAGCATCACTGACTCGATGGACGTGAGTCTGAGTGAACTCTGGGAGTTGGCGATGGACAGTGAGGCCTGGCGTGCTGCGATTCATGGGGTCGCAAAGAGTCGGACACGACTGAGCGACTGAACTGAACTGAACTGAACTGAATGTAAGCTCTTTTTCTTTTCTTTTTTTAAATTGAAGGGTAAAGCATCTGCCTGCAATGCAGGAGACCTGGGTTCGATCCCTGGGTCAGGAAGATCCCTTGGAGAAGGAAATGGCAACCCACTCCAGTACTCTTGCCTGGAAAATCCCATGGACAGAGAAGCCTGGTAGACTGCAGTCCATGGGATCACCAAGAGTCAGACATGACTGAGCGACTTCACTTTCACTTTTCATAGTTGACTTACATTGTGTTAGCTTCAGGTGTACAACAAAGTGATTTGTGTATGAATACATATGTATATGAATTCTTTTCCCTTACAGATTATTACAAGAGACTGAGTATATTTCCTCATGCTACAAAGTAGGCCTTTGGCATCTATTTTATATAAGTAGTGTGTATATGTTAATTCCAAACTGATAGTTGGATGGCATCACTGACTCAATGGACATGAGTTTGAGCAAACGCAGGGAGATGGTGGAGGAAAGCGAAGCCTGGCGTGCTGCAGTTCATGGGGTTGCAAAAGAGTCAGACACAACTGAGCAACTGAACACAACAACAATTTATCCCACGCCTTTCCCCTTTGGTCACCGTTAAGTTTGTTTTCTATGTCTGTGAGTCTATTTCTGCCTTGTAAATAAGTGTATTTGTATCATTTTTTTTAGATTACACATATAAGCAATGCCACATGATATTCGTCTTTGTATGATTTACTTCACTTAGTACAATAATTCGTAGTCCATTGACCTTGCTGCAAATGGCCTTACTTCATTCTTCTCTATGGCTGAGTAGTATTCCATTGTAAATGTGTATACCTTCCTTATCCATTCCTCTGTCGAGGGACACTCCTTCTTTCCAATCCCAAGGCCCCATGCTTCTCTGAGGTCTGCTCCTCCCATTGCTTCCCTCTGGAGAAGAAGTCTCTGCCTTGAGTCTGCCCGAGCCCTCTGGGCCTCACTGGACCCGACACCAGTCTCTCTCCTCCTGTCTCCAAATGCTGTGTGGTCCTGGGTCACCAGTAGCTGCTCCCAGGCATTTTCCAGAGCAAGCACACCTCCCACTGGTAGATGTTCTGATGTCCATGGTCTCCCCACGGTCCCCAGAGAGGTGTTCTGCTTCCCTGAGGGGACTTGGTATGAACTAATTAAGATTTCATTAGAAACAGCCCCAGGATAAGGGAAATTCTCTGCTTACTATTCCAACAGTTACTCTCTGGTCTTTTTAAGTATCTAGATAGACCCCCCAGAGACCCCATCCACACTCACTCCAAATAAGCCTGGCCTCACTGAGGTGGGGCCCATGAGATGCTGCAGGTAGATGGGCCTCTGCCACCTCTGATGGGCCTGCACCCTGAGCCTTCCCGCAGTCAACTGAGGACACTGGTTTGATCAGGTACCAGCCCCCTGCGGAAGTGGCTCATCTCAAATTAAAGTCCAAGGAGAAAAATGAACAGATGCAACTTCTCACTTTGTCCCCCGAGCAGCGCAAGGTGTGACACCTCCCATTCAGCTGAGCACACCGAGGGCCCAGATCTTGGTGAATCAGGATCATCCTCCATGGTAAGAGCTCAGTGGTCCTTTGGAGACATAGCAGATTCCAGGTTTGGAGAAGAAAAGAACATGATGACATCTCATTGTACCAGAAACAGGATGTGAGCAAAAACGACGTGACCCATCATAAAACAACAGTCAGCTTAAAGGGGCTCCCACTGACCAAATCTGAAACAATTTGAACATGAAAATAAATATCACTAAGAAGAGACTAGTAAAACTCCTTGGATGAAATAGAAAACCACAAGTCTTTACTGCTATAATTAATAAATTGAAAATCTGAGGAGAAATTAGATATTTGCATAGCTTCAAAGTGCTTCACCACAAAGTACCTATCAATTATAAAGGGGCGGGGAGAGGCAGCTTTACATGGAGAAATACCACTTTCATCAAATGATTAAAGTGACCATAATTCATAAAAGAAAAAATTGGAATTACACATACATCTGATAGACTACAAAGAACAGAACTCAGGGCGCTTCTGTGGTATAATTAGATTCAGGGTGTACATGTTTAATAGGGATTAAGGGACGTTGGATGGACCAAAGGTCTCCTGCATTGCAGGCAGATTCTTTACCAACTGAGCCACCAGGGAAGCCCATTCTACAGAATAATGGGCTTAAAAGCTTCAAAACTGCCAAGGACATAAAAACAAGAAGAGAAAAAAAAGAACTTTTCCAGATTAAGGAAAGATGATGACCTAAGTTATTAGTGATTCTGAATTGAAATCTTTAACTACAAAGAAAATTTTTGGAACACTAAGCAAAATGAGAATGAGGTTTTTGCATCAGTTGGTGGGATGCAAGAATACTGCTTTCAGAATTTTGATGGTTATATCAGGCGGCGGTGTGGTAAAGAATCCACCTGCAATGCAAGAGATGGGGGTTCACTCTCTGGGTCAGGAAGGTCTGGAGTATGAAGCGGCAACCCGCTCCAGTATTCTTGCCTGGAAGATTTCATGGACAGAGGAGCCTGGTGGACTACAGTCCATTGGGCCTCAAAGAGTTGACAGGACTGAGTACACACGCACGTAGACCCATACATTGGGATTGTATAGGAGGTGCCCTTGTCTGCAGGGAATATGCATGTTAGTTGGTGATGTTGCACCAGTGTCCTTTCTGCTGTAATTGCAACCTTTCTGTAAGTTTGAGATTTTTTTCATTTTCTTTTAAATTAAATATTAAGCATAACCACTATAAAAAATGGGACTAAGATATATAACTTTCCAACCAGTAGAGGAAAAAAATAGAGATTTGCTTTCAAGAAGACAGTATAGAGATGAGGGGAGAAAAACAAGCAAATGTGTAGTAAGTATAAGGCATAAAATAAGGGTGTAGATCGGCCCACTTGAATGAACATACACAGGAAAGGTAATTGGATAAAACCTCCCAGGTAAAAGATACACTTGTGTTTGGTCTGAAACAAGTAACATTGAGCTATGTGAAATTGTTGAGAGATATTTATAAACTGTGAGACTGAAAATAGAGTAAGAGAATAAAATAGGACAAATACCAACCAAGTAAAAGCTGCTGCTTCATCACTGTTGTTGTTCAGTGGCTAAGTCACGTCCTACTCTTTGCTGCCCCATGAAAGGTAGCATGCCAGGCTTCCCTGTCCTTCACCATCTCCTGGAGCTTGCTCAAACTCATGTCCACTGAGTTGGTGATGCTATCCAACCATCTCATCCTCTGTTGTCCCACCTCTGTCTTCTCCTCCCGCCTTCCATCTTTCCCAGCATCAGGGTCTTTTCCAATGTGTCAGCTCTTCTCATCAAGTGGCCAAAGTATTGGAACTTCATCTTTAGCATCAGTCTTTCCAATGAATATTCAGGACTGATTTCCTTTAGTATGGACTGGTTTGACCTCCTTGCTGGTCAAGGACTCTCAAGAGTCTTCTCCAACACCACAGTCCAAAAGCATCAACTCTTCAGCACTCAGGCTTCTTTATGGTCTAACTCTCACATAGTACATGACTATTGGAAAAACCATAGCTTTGACTACATGGACCTTTGTCAGCAAAGTGATGTCTGTGCTTTTTAATATTAGTATCATGCAAAGTTGACTTGATGTAATGCATATTACTACTGGGTTATAAGAGAGATGAATCACCAGGAAACGAACAGTTTGGAACTGGTATGATGTTTGGAATGGACATGTACACATTGCTATATTTAAAACAGATAACCAACAAGGTCCTCCCGTATAGCACATGAAACTCTGCTCAGTGTTATGTGGCAGCCTGGATGGGAGGGGAGTTTGGGGGAGAATGGATACATGTGTATGTATGGCTGGGTCACTTTGCTGTCCACCTGAAATTATCACAACATTGTTGACTGACTATATTCCAATATGAAATAAAAAGTTTCTTAAAAATAAAATAAATTTGAAAAAAGTGAAACTGATAAGACCTCAATATAGCTTCAAACTAAATAAACTCAAAATTGAAAGAACAACCTGGAAAATGTGACAAATCTAAAATAGTAATGTTTATACCTCTTTCAATGACTAACCAACCAAGAAATTTAAAATATTAAGGATACAGAAATTTTGAACAACAAAATTGCAAGCTTGTTCTCAGGAACATATATAGAGTGTATATAGAATAAAAATTCTTCTCAGGCATGTGTGGAAGTTTTAAATTGATCATGAAGTGAAACACAAAGAAACAGATGTTAGTAAACAGAACCATGAATTTTGAATTGAGTGATATATTACCCTTCCCTCCATTCAAGGACAAAGAGGAAGCAGAGTAGGAGCCTTAAAATTCAGAGAGATAAGCCTTTGTTGTTTTAAATTAACTTGGATCAGATTGTATTAATTTTATTGAATTTTATTAAATTTATCATTGCTTTACAATGTTGTGTGAGTTTCTGCTGTACAACAAAGTGAATCAGCTATACCTATACATATACATGTCTAGCCCCTCTTTTTGGGATTTCCTTCCCTTTTAGGTCAGCACAGAGCTTTGAGTAGAGTTCCTTGTGCTATACAGAATACAGTAAATTCTCATTGGTTATCCATTTTATACATAGTAGTGTAATCCCACTCCTGGGAATATATCCAAAAAAGCCATAATTCAAAAAGACACATGGACCCCAATGTTCATCTACCCTCTCTGGTGGTCAGATGGTAAGGAGTCTGCCTGCAATGCAAGAGACCTGGGTTCAATCCCTGGGTCGGGAAGATCCCCTGGAGAAGGGAATGCAACACCAATGCTCATAGCAGCACTATTTACAAAGGCCAGGACACAGATGCTATTTAAATGTCCATTGACGGAAGAATGGATAAGGAAGATGTGGTACATATATACAATGGAGTATTACTCACCCAGAAAAAGGAACAAAATAGTGCTGTTTGCAGAGAAGTGGATGGACCTAGAGACAGTTATACAGAGTGAAGTAAGTCAGAAAAAGGAAAACAAATAGCATATACTAACACATATATGTGAAAATGGGTGAACTTATTTGAAGGTTAAAGATAGAGACACAGATGTAGAGAACAAATGTATGGATACCAAGGGGCAAAGGGGAACTGGGAGATTGGGACTGACATATAAACACTCAATATGAAAGAGATAACTAATGAGAACCCACTGGACAGCACAGGAAACTACTCAATGCTCTGTGTTGACCTAAATGGGAAAGAAATCCAAAAAAGAGGGGTTATATGTGTACGTACCGCTGATTCACTTTGTTGTACAGTAGAAACTATATTGTAAAGCAACTATACTCCAATAAAAATTAACTTTAAAAAATTTTAAAAAAACAGAGAGATGGACAGAATAGGGTTATCCTGCTTGTATCTTCAGCTCCTTGGTGATGATCTCATTTAGAAAGTCCTTGGGCTTGGCACCCTCTGTTCCTCAGTACAGGGTTGCCTGCACATTTGTTTGGGTGTCGTAAGAGCCTGCCGGGCATGAGGGCTCCAGGCTGGAAGCCAGCCACATCAGGTGGATTGAAACCATCCCTTCACTCCGCCTCTCCTGGTCATCTCCACGGGGATGACAGTGGACGTGAACCCTGACGGTGGACGTGAACCCCGACAGTGGACATGAACCCCGGTGGTGGACGTGAACCCCGATGGTGGTGGACACGCCTCCTGCTCCCACTTCTCTGAGGTCGAAGTCTCCGACGGCCGCAGAGTTGAACATGAAGAAAGCAATACTTCAAAGTTCTTAAAAGAGAATATGGTGGATTAAGGGTTAAAAAAAAAAACTCTGTGAGTTTTTCAACCCATAAAGATGGGTTTGCAAGTTTCCAAGAGACATTCACCACACACGGCACCCTTGTCCTGCTGGGATCTGCATGAGGCTCCCTCTTGCAGATTGCAGGAGAGGCATTTTTATTTTGAGATGAGTGTTTTATAAACTCCTGGCAATCCATGAGTTGGCTGCTAAAATAGCATGTAAGCAGATATTTAGGAGAGGGGGCCAATTTGTTGCCACTATTTTTAGAAGAAGGGAAAGTACAAGCAGAATTGTTAATTAGACAGTCTTCAAATTCAGAGGAGAAGGCAACAGCACCCCACTCCAGTACTCTTGCTTGGAGAATTCCAGGAACGGAGGAGCCTGGTGGGCTGCAGTCCATGGGGTCGCTAGAGTCAGACACGACTGAGCGACTTCACTTTCACTTTTCACTTTCATGCATTGGAGAAGGAAATGGCAACCCACTCCAGTGTTCTTGCCTGGAGAATCCCAGGGATGGGGGAGCCTGGTGGGCTGCTGTCCATAGGGTGGCACAGAGTTGGACATGACTGAAGTGACACAGCAGCAGCAGCAAATTCAGAAACATCTTTTTTTTTTTTAATTGGAGGATAACTGCTTTACAATATTGTATTGGTTTCTGCCATACATCAACACGAATAAGCCACAGCTATACGTATATCCCCTCCCTCCCGAACCTCCTCCCATCTCCCCCACCCCCATCCCACCCCTCTAGGTTGTCACAGAGCATTGGGTTGAGCTCCGTGTCCCATTTGCTACCTATTTTACATATGGTAGGCTTCAGCAATACGTGAACCGTGAACTTCCAGATGTTCAAGCTGGTTTTAGAAAAGGTAGAGGAACCAGAGATCAAATTGCCAACATCTGCTGGATCATGGAAAAAGCAAGAGAGCTTCAGAAAAACATCTACTCCTGCTTCATTGACTATGCCAAAGCCTTTGACTGCGTGGATCACAATAAACTGTGGAAAATTCTGAAAGAGATATGGGAATACCAGACCACCTGACCAGCCTCTTGAGAAACCTATATGCAGGTCAGGAAGCAACAGTTAGAACTGGACATGGAACAACAGACTGGTTCCAAATAGGAAAAGGAGAACATCAAGGCTGTATATTGTTACCCTGCTTATTTAACTTATATACAGTGTACATCATGAGAATTGCTGGGCTGGAAGAAGCACAAGCTGGAATCAAGATTTCCAGGAGAAATATCAATAACCTCAGATATGCAGATGACACCACCCTTATGGCAGAAAGTGAAGAGGAACTAAAAAGCCTCTTGATGAAAGTGAAAGAGGAGGGTGGAAAAATTGGCTTAAACCTCAACATTCATAAAACTAAGATAATGGCATCTTGTCCCATCACTTCATGGGAAATCGATGAGGAAACAGTGGAAACAGTGTCAGACTTTTCTGAGGGGAGCTCCAAAATCACTGCAGATGGTGATTGCAGCCATGAAATTAAAAGACACTTACTCCTTGGAAGGAAAATTATGTCCAACCTAGACAGCATATTCAAAAGCAGAGACATTACTTTGCCAACAAAGGTCCGTCTAGTCAAGGCTATGGTTTTTCCAGTGGTCAAGTATGGATGTGAGAGTTGGACTGTGAAGAAAGCTGAGCACCAAAGAACTGATGCTTTTGAATCATGGTGTTGGAGAAGACTCTTGAGAGTCCCTTGGACTGCAAGGAGATCCAACCAGTCCATTCTAAAAGAGATCAGTCCTGGGATTTCTTTGGAAGGAATGATGCTAAAGCTGAAACTCCAGTACTTTGGCCACCTCATGCGAAGAGTTGACTCATTGGAAAAGACTCTGATGCTGGGAGGGATTAGGGGCAGGAGGAGAAAAGGACAGAGGATGAGATGGCTGGATGGCATCATCGACTCAATGGATGTGAGTTTGAGTGAACTCCGGGAGTTGGTGATGGACAGGGAGGCCTGGCGTGCTGCAATTCATGGGGTTGCAAAGAGTCAGACATGACTGAGCGACTGAACTGAACTGAACTGAATGTGTAAGTTTCGATACTATTCTCTCAATTCAACCCACCCTCCCCTTCCACCACTGTGTCCAAAAGTCTGTTTTCTATGCCAAAGACACCTTGTGATAAATGCTTCCATGCTGCACAGAGGCCACGATTCCCCACAAACAACTGTTGGTCACACAAAATTGAACACCAAAAGAATAGCCTTTCCAATTGATCTTCCAAGTGCATAGAAGAAAACAGTTTGATTTTTATCTGTATTCCATTTTCAAGGTAAGACAAGCCAATGCTGACTTAATTTGCTTTTGGCTTGAAAAAGGTAGATCAATAAGATAAATAAATCACATTGAACAAGGACTTTATTGGTATTTGGCTGAATATTCGTAGGTTTATCTGGGCCTCCTCATCCTGTCTGCCAGGGGACAACAGGCAACCTCCATTGGCAGGGAGCTGTCAGGCAAAAATGGGGAGCTCATCACCTGTATGGGGCAACTGATTCAATACGTTCCCAAAGTTCTCATGGGCAAATGATGCTGAGCATGGTGTATTATTGAAGGATAAATAGCAGCACTCATTGGGAAAGACCCTGATGCTGGGAAAGCTCAAGGGCAGGAGGAGAAGGGGGCGACAGAGGAGAAGAAGGTTGGATGGCACCACACATTCAGCGGACATGAGTTTGAGCAAACTCCGGGCGATAGTGAAGGACAGGGAAGCCTGGCGTGCTGCAGTCCATGGGGTCGCAGAGTCTGACATGACATAGCGACTGAAAAACAACAGCAGCACAAATTTCCTGTACATGAAGAGCCTCAAATCGGACTTCTTCCATTCTTAATTAGCTCATGTGCCCTTTCCTTGTCACTGGTGGGTTCTCAGCCTTGTCATTGGGCAGCGGCGCTCCACGGTCACAGCTCACAGTGGCTCCATGGCTGCGGGTGGCTGGGGGGAGTCACAGTCACTGCGTCCAGATGGGTGTATCTTTTCCTCCTTTGCCTTTTGCTTCTCTTCTTTTCTCAGCTATTTGTAAGGCTTCTTCAGACAGCCATTTGCCTTTTGGCATTTCTTTTTCTTGGGAATGGTCTTGATCACCACCTCCTATACAATCTCATGAACCTCCATCCATAGTTCTTCAGGCACTCTATTAGATCTAATCCCTTGAATCTACTTGTCATTTCCTCTGTATAATCCTAAGGGACTTGATTTAGGTCCTACCTGAATGGTCTAGTGGTTTTCCCTACTTTCTTCAATTTAAGTCATAGAAAAAGCAAGAGAATTCCAGAAAAACATCTACTCCTGCTTCATTGACTATGCCAAAGCCTTTAACTGTGTGGATCATAAAGAACTGGAAAATTCTTCAAGAGATGGGAGTAAAAGATCACCCGACCTGCCTCCTGAGAAATCTGTATGCAGGTCAAGAAGCAATAGAACTGGACATGGAACGACTAACTGACTGGTTCCAAATCGGGAAAGGAGCACAACAAGGCTGCATATTGTCACCCCACTTATTTAACTTATGCGCAGAGTGCATCACGCAAAATGCCAGGCTGGATGAAGCACAAGCTGCAATCAAGACTGCTGGGAGAAATATCAATAACCTCAGATATGCAGATGACACCACCCTTATGGCAGAAAGAGGAACTAAAGAGCCTCTTAATGAAAGTGAAAGAGGAAAGTGAAAAAGCTAACTTAAAACTCAACATTCAAAAATTATGGAATTATTATGGAATATGGTCCCATCACTTCATGGCAAATAGAGGGGGAAACAGTGAAAACATTGACAGACTTCATTTTCTTGGGCTCCAAAATCACTGCAGATGGTGACTGCAGCCATGAAATTAAAAGACACTTGCTCCTTGGAAGAAAAGCTATGACCAACCTAGACAGCGTATTACAAAGCAGAGCCATTACCAACAGAGGTCTGTCTAGTCAAAGCTATGGTTTTTCCAGTAGTCATGTATGGGTGTGAGAGTTGGACCATAAAGAAAGCTGAGTGCCCGAAATTGATGCTTTTGAACTGTGGTGTTGGAGAAGACTCTTGAGAGTCCCTTGGACTTCAAGGAGATCAAACCAGTCAGTCCTAAAGGAAATCAGTCTTGAATAGTCATTGGAAGCACTGATGCTAAAGCTGAAGAAGCTCCAATACTTTGGCCACCTGATGCAAAGAAGTCACAGCGGAAAAGACCCTGATACTAGGCAAGATGGAGGGCAGGAGGAGAAGGGGACAACAGAGGATGAGATGGTTGGATGGCATCACTGACTCAATGGACATGAGTTTGAGCAAGCTCCGGGAGTTGGTGATGGACAGGGAGGCCTGGTGTGCTGCAGTCCATGGGGTCACAAAGGGTCGGACATGACTGAGCAACTGAACTAAACACCAGCATTAATCCTTCCAAAGCAGAGGTTACCCTCACTGACTCAGAAAATAACTCTTCTGTTTATTTCTCATGTTTTTAGACAATCAACCATGCTTAAATATGAAGATGGACAGTGGTACTGACATCCAATGCACCCACCAAATGTACATGATTAGTCTTTTACTAGGGTTTCCCAGCTGGTGCTAGTGGTAAAGAACCCTCCTACCAATGCAGGAGACACAAGAGATGAGGGTGTGATCCCTGGGTCAGGAAGGTCCCCTGAAGTAGGTAATAGCAATCCACTTCAGTATTCTTGCCTGGAGAATCCCATGGACAAAGGAGCCTAGCAGGCTACAGTCCAAGGGGTCCCAAAGAGTCAGACACGATGCAGCACATAAGCGCAATCTTTTACTATGTATGATCTTCATTATCTAAGAGATGCAGTAATTGCAGACTCCATCAACTCCATGTTATAACTAGAATTTGATTTTTCCCTTTTTCCTCCAAGTGAAAGAGACATCATTGCAGATTTGGGTCAGAAATCCTAGATCCTTTTGACCAGTGATTCTGTGGACAAATCACTTGGTGCATTTAAACCTCAATGTCTTCATTTGTAAAATGGAAATAATTAAACAGACATAGCTTAGTGTTTCATTAAACTTTAATTAAGCACAAAACAACTGGACCTCACTGATGAAGGCAACAACTACAAAGGACATTTGATTCTTTCAATGAGCTAGACTAACTGCAGCAATTTATGCATTCACCATCACCAGCCACCCTCTTTTTCTAGACTTTAGAACTTAACGCCCAGATGTCTTCAGCAAACCAAACTCAGTTGGGTTGCATCTTCAGAAAAGCCACAGGCTTCTACAGCCATACCACCCTGAACACGCCCGATCTCGTCTGATCTCAGAAGTTAAGCGGGGTCGAAAAAAGGAGTAGCAGGGGCCGTGCTGGTTCAGAAGGTCTGGGTCCTTGACTCTGCTATTATTAACTTCACTTCCCCCAACTGTCAAGCGAGAAAAATACTTCCCCTTACCATACGGGGAATCAAATGCAAAGTACTCAGCTAGGAGAATGCTTTTGAAAGGGTCACTATAATGAAAGGTTTATATAGCACTGTATCTGGGGCTTCCCTGGTGGTTCAGTGGTAAAGAATCGGCCTGTCAATGCAGGGGACACGGGTTCGGATCCCTGGTCCAGGAAGATCCCATGGGCTGCAGAGCAACTAAGTCCGTGCAGCACCACTAACGAGCCTGTGTTCTAGAGCCCGGAAGCTGCAACTACAGATGCCCACGTGCCCCAGGGCCTGTGCCCCACAACAAGAGAAGCCACAGCAATGAGAGGCCCACACACCGCAACGAGAGGGGAGCTCCAGCTCTCTGCAACTAGAGAAAGGCCCTCGCAGCAACGAAGACCCAGCACAGCCAACAAAGTTAATAAATAAGTAAATATGTAGCTCTGTACCACCAGCCCCAGCCAGGTCTGGAGGTGGGGTGAGAACCTTCCAGGAAGAGACCTGACAGATCCCAAGGGGCCGTGTCATCCCATGAGCGGGGAGCCTTATGCTGGGCCAAAGGGTCCCAGAGAACGCCCCTCCCCACCTTCCCTATGGACGCTCAGGGCCCCTGCCTGGAGCCTTCTATTGGTTGACGGCACTGTGTTTCCAGGAAGGGGTAACTCATCAACAGTGTATTAACTGACTCACTAGAAAAGACCCTGATGCTAGGAAAGATTGAGGGCAGGAGGAGAAGGGGACAACAGGGGATGAGACGGCTGGATGGCATCACCGACTCGATGGACATGGGTTTGAGTGAGCTCTGGGAGTTGGCGATGGACAGGGAGGCCTGGCGTGCTGCAGTCCATGGGGTCACAAAGAGTTGGACACGACTGAGCAACTGAACTGAACTGAACTGAATTGTTTATATGAATTATTTTTATATCGTTATCATTTAATAGACAGGGTCCTGGAAAAGTAGAACAAAACCAGGTGTTTTTAAGGGCCAAGGGGAGAGAATTCTGAGATGGGATGATGACACGGGGCAGGGTGGATGAAGAACCATCAGAGAAGAACCCAGGGCAGGAGGGAGTTGAAGGTCCCTGAGTCCTCCTGGGGAGGAGGGAGAAGCTGTGGAAAGAGTTTGAGGTGCTCCAGAAGTTGGGAGTTTTGTTAAGGACTGGCCTTGTCAGATGAGAGAGCTGAGACACAGATCTCTACCTGAGCATCCTTGTCAAACGGGAGAGATGCGATACTGACGTCTGCTCTGGCGTGCCCATCAAGCTCCATGGGCTGGGCTCCAGGAGGGCCCCCCAGACACCTCCTGACTTCCTGACTCTCATCTGGGTCCTGGGTCACCAGGTGTTACTGGAACTTTCTGATGTATATCAGTGTGATCCCCAATCGGGACTGCACACTTACGGAAACGAAGTCAGTGTAGGTTTGTCTTCGGGAGAATGCCCTGCCTCCCATGCCTTCGGACTTGGCCTGCAAGACACGGCCAGCTGTGACCACCAACCCACCACACGGATCAAACATTTCCTCTCCCCAAAAGCCAAAACACTAGCAGGGTCAATACCATCTAGCGGAGGAGGAAGACTCCTTTATTCTGGCATCTCACGTTCATGGACAGACTCTTCATCTTTTCATTTATTTTCCACCACTTGGCCTGAAAGAGAGAGAGTGTGATACACCGAGAGGATGCATGAATCTCCCATGTTCGTGAAGCTCGGCCCTGTACGTCCACAGAAAGACAGCCAAGCCCTACTGCACGAAGCAGAGGAAACCAAGATTTATTTACTCATAATTGCATTTCTATTACATCACTTACCCAATATGTTTGTCTTGCTGAACTGTAACACATCCAGGGAGTGGAAAAACCCACAGGATATATAGCAAAGTGCCGGGCCTGACAAGGTGAATTAAGTAAGCATAATTTACCACTTCTAATAAAATCACTTTTATTTATGGGTGAGTGCTAATGTGTTCTGACACGCTCCTAATTTCTATTTTGTTATTTATGAAATAGAAACCTGACAATTCACTAAATCACCATGAGCCATTCCTTTTCAAATCGGTTCCATTTGCTGGATACAAATTATTTTTTATTTAAGAGCTGCACTTGGCTTCAACAGTTTAAAGTTTGTCTTAAGGAGTGAATAAGTCAGATGATTGCCTGATGACATCTATGAAGGAGTCCCCACCACAATATGAGTCTTCCCCAAGGGACAGTGGGGGTCTGAGATCCCAGCCTCTGTCCATCCAGTAGCTCAAGAGTTTAATAAGAAGGTCCTTGTACCAGTCAGAGTCTCCAGCATCCTATTTGCAGGGCAGCAATGGAGATGCAGACATAGAACAGTCTTGTGGTCCTGGTGGGGGAAAGAGAAGGCGGAATGAATGGAGAGAGTAGCTTGGAAATAGACGCATTACCATGTGTGAAATAGATGGCCAGTGGGAGTTTACTGTATAAAGCAGGGAGCTGAAACCCAGTACTCTCTGACAACCTAGAGGGGTGGGATGGGGTGGGAGGTGGGAGGGAGGTTCAAGAGGGAGGGGACATACGTGTACCTGTGGCTGATTCATGTGGATACATGGCAGAAACCAATACAATTTTTTGTAAAGTAATTAGTCTCCTATTAAAATAAATAAATAAATAAAAAGAAACCAACACTGTGTTGTAAAGCAACCGTCCCCCAATTAAAAATGAATTTTAAAAAGAAATAAAAGAAAACAAGCAAGCAAAAAGCCAGAACACTGAACTGTGGGCCCTTCAGGCAGGGTTATTTTCAGAGGGATGAATTGCAAAGGTGAGGAGAGAGCGTGGGGACTGGAGAGGGCAGGGGCCCAGGGCTGGTACAAGTTGGGGAACAGGTTGGCAAGCCCCAGAAGGCAAGGAACCCAGTAGGGAAGCTTTCCTGGAGAGGAGCAGCTTCTTTCAGCCAGGAGATACCGCTGGACAACCCCCTACACACACACCCAGGGAGAAAGCCAAAGGAATGAGGACCTGGGCCTGCCCTCTTCCCACCCATCCCTGACCTTCTGCCAGGGCTTTGCGCTGAGAACAATCAGCAGATAACAAGTTCAGTTCAGTTTAGTTGCTCAGTCATGTCCGACTCTTTGTGACCTCATGAACTGCAGCACACCAGGCCTCCCTGTCCATCACCAACTCTCGGAGTTTGCGCAAACTCATGTCCATTGAGTCGGTGATGCCATCCAACCATCTCATTCTCTGTCGTCCCCTTCTCCTCCTGCCCTCTATCTTCCCCAGCATCAGAGTCTTTTCCAATGAGTCAGTTCTTCGCATCAGGCGGCCAGAGTATTGAAGTTTCAGCTTCAGCATCTGGACTGATCTCCTTTAGGATGGACTGGTTGGATCTCCGTGCAGTCCAGGGACCCTCAACAGACTTCTCCAGCACCGCGGTTCAGGGAAACAGTGAAAAGAGACTGGGCAGGCGAGGTGGTGGAGGGAGACCCGCCAGGACCCACGAAGAACAACCGCAGATCAGCCTCACAGACCTCAGGGCGGAAGGAAGCGCCCTGGGCTGGGAACCACGTGATCGGAACTTTTGCTTAGTGGTTGGACCCGGAGGAAATGAACCGCTATTTACAATCCTCATTGCTTCCGATGCGGTGGACCGGGGGCATGTTTTTCACTGTTCAGTCTCAAGCCGACAGCCACCTTTCGCACGTAAACAAGAGTTAGATTCCATTCCCTCTGCCCTGTTTCAGTCTCCTTCTGGACAGAAGGGCCCTGTCCCACCTCCCCGTGTTCCCTGGAGGTGCCTCCCAGGCAGAACTTCATCTCGGTAAATACTGGTTCATTGAGTGAGGGGTAAGGACAGGTCTCATTCAAAGTAGCAGCAACAAGAAAAAATCATGAACTATGTCAAAGGAGAAGTAGTGTTACTGCTTTTTACCCCGTGGAGTAAGGGAAGCAAACATCAGTGCTAGTTAGGACTCAGATGCTTTTTTAACCTACTTTTTTACCCCAGTATTCTTAGGCCCCCTGGTGGCTCAGCTGGTAAAGAATCTGCCTGCAACTCCGGAGACCTGGGTTTGATCCCTTGGTTGGGAAGATCCTCTGGAGAAGGGAAAGGCTACCCCCTCTAGTATTCTGATCTGAAGAAGTCCATAGGGTTGCAAAGAGTCGAACAAGACTAACCGACTTTCACTTCACTGGAGAGAGAGAAGTGTTTTGTTGTTGTTGTTGTTAAAAATAATGAATGGGCATTTTTCAAGTACCAAAGGGAAAGCTTGAGAGATTTAAAGTGAACTTCTTAATTTAATTTCTGAAAAAGACTAAGCCTTGCCTTTACCTTCTCAATTTGAGTATTAACTGGTTTTTTAATACCCTCTTTTTCTCAAAGGAATAAAGAGAACCCTCAATCTATCTCTTAGAGGATGGACTATGAATTAGAAGAGTCTGCAGAAGAGAGGAACAGACTTCCTTCCAAAAAGGGATTTAAAGCAGCAGGTCTGAACCATGGTGATTTTACTGTCATCTTTAACACAAGGAATTAAGCCAAATGGTGAAGAACAGAGTTTTTATAATCAGCTTTACTCCACAAAAATACTAGGAGGAGGAGATCTGTGAGTGGAATAAAAATTGGAATTCAGCGCAAGACAAAAGATTTGATAATGATGATAAATATAGTCAAAGTCTATGAAACTCCAGAGTTCAAACCTCCTCCCCCTCCCAGACACATGAGGTCTCCCTGGGCCCCCCGTCCCCTCCTTGCATGTTTTATCAGAGCAACACAAAGACAGTTCCTGCCAGTTATTTATTTCAGCCCATCATCCCTTTCCCACAGACAAGAAAATCTTCCAGCGTCTCTCTTCCAATATTATGCGACTTTTTCTTCCTCGATCGAAGGGACAGGTGGAGCTCAAGCTGATCTATGTCCACCTCTTCTGGACATTCAAGATGGAAAGCAATCCCATTAAAATAGCAGCCTGTGGCAGCTGCATTGGGAAAACAACTGAAATTTCCCATTAAAAGTCTGGATAGACATAAAGTTAGAGGTGCAAGGATCCTTAGACACCATCTCATTAAAACTATGTACCAGAAGCATAAAAGGGGCATTTCAAGCGTCCGAAGTCTCTGCCAATGTCATTCGCTTTATGGCTTCATCTCCTAGCATTGTCCCTTGAGGTCACTGTCCTGCCACAATCTGTGACCCTGTTTCTATTCCAGGTGACAGATTTTTAGAGTTCTGCAAAGCCTGGATCATTTTGGTACTGACCCTCACTCTAAGAATCATCCAGAACTATAACCTTGTCTCAAGTGTCCGTGGGATTCAAGGCAGGTATTTCCTGCCAACGAAGTGTCTTTGATTCCCTAAGCTGGCTCAGAACAGACTAGACCACCCGATGTCTTTCCCACAGCTCTTCTCTCTCTTCCTGTTTTAATGTCAATGATTCAAGGCCATCAAGTCTCTGTCAGCCTATCCTACTGTCTCCCTCCATGGCAGAAAAATAAGACACGTGTGAATCCCTGTGTGCTTGGCACCCCAGCTGGGGGTGACTCCGGTGGCCCTAAAGGATGATAAGAGGCAGATGAAGCAGCCCGCCAGAGGAATTCTTACACAGGTACTAAAGAGAGTTCTAGCACAGAATGCATCTTGAGAAGAAAGTCAAAATTCTCAAGTAGAGTTTGCAAACAGCGGGCAATGCCAGAGATGGAGAAAAGGAATTCAATCACAATGCTGTGTCTGTCTCTCGGGGTGTTTACCCCAGCCCTGATTAACATGGCAGCAACCTGGGATGAGCCGGTTGCCATGGACACTGAGTGAGAATCAGAAGAGGTACCATGTCTGCAGAATCGGTTCCAGGAGCTTTGGCCATGGGGGCACCATGCCTTCGGGGCAGACATGAGCCCCTTGACCTCTGGTGTTGGCAACCTCCCTTCCAGTGGTGGCAAGAGCAAGGCCATAGAGTGTTTGTGGCTCAGATGCTGATTTAGCAATGGCAACTGTGGGGGGGGGGACCACCCCTTCGAGCCTGCAAGGGAGCAGGAAAAGGAAAAATGCCTAGTGACTTTCGATAGCCAAGGAAAACACTTGGTGAAATATATGAGAATTCCGAGGTGATCTAAGTGAACCTTGTTGTCATGTTTCTTAGACTGGGAAACATGCCTCTTTGGGGAAACTTTTTGTCCCTATGTGATTTTTTTTTTTTCAGCTAAAGCAGCCTTTTAAATAGTTTCAAAACTAAAGTTACATTTGTTGTTCATAAGGCCAACAGTTCATCATCTATAAACTCTGGATTCCCAGATGGCACAATGGTAAAGAATCCACCTGCCAGTGCAGGAGACATAAGAGACATGAGTTCAATCCCTGGGTTAGGAAGATCCCCTGGAGGAGGAAATGGCAACCTGCTCCAGTATTCTTGCCTGGGAAGTCCCATGGACAGAGAAGCTGGAGTGGGAGCATCACAAAGAGTCAGACACAACTGAGACACAAGCAAATAGTTCATCATCTGTAAGGGCACGTACACCAGTCGTGTCTGACTCTTAGCAACCCCGCAGACAGTAGCCTCACAGGCGCCTTGGTGTATGCAATTTTTCAGGCAAGAATACTGGAATAGGCTGTGAGTCAGCTGAGGTTGGCTTCAGTCTCTGATTTGGGTTCAGTTCTGTTCCACTTGTCTCCACATTCTCTTTGGACCAGCAGCTATCCAGGACACATCCTTTTCGTGATGGATCCCAGGAGGGCAAGAGGCCAAGCCAGACCACGCTAGCACCTCTAAGAGCACAGGTCACATCAAGTTCGTCAAAATTCCATTGGCGGAAGAAAGTAGTCGAACCCGAGGACTTGGGGACCAAGAAATATACCCTCCCCACTCTACACACTGGGAAATCACTTGCCAGAGGGAGGGAATAAAGAAATGAGGACGAGAAGGCAATCCAGCACCAAAGACTTAATCAAGAGTTACTACTGCAGTGGAAACAGGAACCATCTTTTCCCTCACTCCTTTTCTCTAAAGCACTGTTTGCTAACTTGGCCAGGAACTTAATCACATTCAGCACCTTGCTTGGTGTAGATCTAGCTGAACAAATGTTTGTTGGGTAAATGCAAAAATCAGCGGGCATTTTATTTCCTCCAGTGTTTCTTTTTTCCCCCATTTGGCTTCCTTATTTCAAAAAATACCCTTATTTCAAGCTTCACCCTAACTTTGGTCTTCCTGCCTTGGGGAAAAGAATAGTTTACTTATAAATAACATTATTTCCACTTAACGTCTGGATAACATTCAAGGTCAGATTCCAAGTGGCTGTGTTTCTGCTTTTCAAATTTATAATCCCCTTTTACATTTTAATATCAAGAAAAGTTGATCAAAAGGCTTCATTGATCTCAGCTGACTCTCAGCTCTCTTCTTAGGAAAGCAAGCCATGGAGATGAGCACTGTTGGATGGACTCTCAAGACCCAGGAACACCATGAAATGTACAGGAAACCAATCAATCCAGTAATGGCCCTCCAACACCAAAGAGTCTCACCATCTCCATGGGGGAAACCAGCAGAAGTAGCAGAGAAGACAAGCCTCTCTAAAGCAGATGGACAGCACCTCTCCTCACAAGCTAGTCCCTGCCTTACAGAAAAGAAGATGGATCCAGAGAAACACAGAAAGTCTTCATCTGCTCTTTTGCTAAGTGATTTATTACATCTCAGTGATACATTTGTACTGTATCAGCCGCCTTCACATCTTGTCCTGTTAACATCACACCGAGGCAGGTCTTGCCTCTGCTCATCAGGCACAGGGGAGATGATTGCTTCGGACTTGTCTGAGCTCAGAGAGGAACCAATGTGATCAGACAGATACCTGGGGCTGCCGCCAATGCTGGGGGAAGGCATGTCACTCACCAGTGATTCTGCAATCGAGGGTCCCCACCGTCCCCTGAATGGATGCCCAGCATATGCACAACCTTGTGATATGACTCACTTCTGAATACAACTTAACTTGATTAAGCAGTGATTACTCTATGGGGTCGCACAGTCGGACACGACTGAAGCGACTTAGCAGCAGCAGCAGCAGCACTCTAAGTGCGTAGTTTTGTTACTCATGTTCCCAATATATGGCACGCATTTGTTCTGGGATCCCAGAAAGCTGGGAAAAGGGAGGGGGGGAGGCACAAAGGAGAGAGAATACTTAGACACAATAGGGTCCAGCCTTTGCATTGTGAAGCCAGCAGACCCTGGTCATCAGGTCTCCTTCTGGAGCCTGTTCTCTCCCTCCGGGTCACAGGGTTTTCCAACCCAGTCTCTTTTTTCTCTATGTACAGTTGCTGTTGAGTTGCTAAGTCATGTCCAACTCTTTCACAATCCCATGGACTGTAGCCCACCAGGCTCCTCTGTCCATGGGATTCTCCAGGGGAGAATACTGAAGTGGGTAGCCATTCCCTTCTCCAGGGGATCTTCTTGGCCCAGGGATCAAACCTACGTCTCCTGCACTGGCAGGCAGATTCTTTACCTCTATTCTGGACTCAGGGTCAGTGCAGTTCAGTCAGTCACTCAGTCGTATCCAACTCTTTGTGACCCAATGGACTATAGCACAGCAGGCTTTCCTGTCCATCACTCACTCCCGGAGATTACTCAAACTCATGTCCATCCAGTCAGTGATGCCATCCAACCATCTCATCCTCTGTCATCCCCTTTTCCTCCTGCCTTCAATCTCCCAGCATCAGGGTCTTTTCCAGTGAGTCAGTTCTTCACATCAGGTAGCCAAAGTATTGGAGTTTCAGCTTCAGCATCAGTCCTTCCAATGAATATTCGGGACTGATTTCCTTTAGGATGGACTGATTTGATCACCTTTAAGTTCAAGGGACTCTCAAGAGCCTTCTCCAACACCACAGTTCAAAAGCATCAATTCTTTGGTGTTCAGCTTTCTTTATAGTCCAACTCTCACATCCATATGTAACTACTGGAAAAACCATAGCTTTGACCAAACGGACCTTTGTTAGCAAAGTAAGGTCTCTGCTTTTTAATATGCTGTCTATGTTGGTCATAGCTTTTCTTCCAAGGAGCAAACATCTTTTAATGTCATGGCTGTGGTCACCATCTGCAGTGATTCTGGAGCCCCCCAAAACATAAAGTCTCTGTTTCCATTGTTTCCCCATCTATTTGCCATGAACCAATGGGACCAGATGCCATGATCTTAGTTTTCTGAATGTTGAGTTTTAAGCTAACTTTTTCACTCTCCTCTTTCACTCTCCTCTCCAACTTTTTCACTTTCTTCTCATCAAGAGGCTCTTTAGTTCTTCTTCATTTTCTGCCATAAGGGTGGTGTCATCTGGATATCTGAGGTTATTGATATTTCTCTTTGCAGTCTTGATTCCAGCTTGTGTTTCATCCAGCCTAGTATTTCGCATGACGTATTCTGCATATAAGCAGGGTGACAAAATACAGCCTTGACATACTCCTTTCCTGATTCAGAACCAGTGTGTTGTTCCGTGTCCAGTTCTAACTGTTGTTTCTTGACCTGCATACACATTTGTCAGGAGGCAGGTCAGGTGGTCTGGTATTCCCAACTCTTTAGGAATTTTCCAGTTTGTTGTGATCTACATAGTCAAAGGCTTTGGCATAGTCAATGAAGCAGAAGTAGATGTTTTTCTGGAACTCTCTTGCTTTTTTCATGATCCAGCAGATGTTGTCAATTTGATCTCTGGTTCCTCTGCCTTTTTAAATCCAGCTTGAACATATGGAAGTTCATAGTTCACATACTGTTGAAGCCTTGCTTGGAGAATTTTGAGCATTACTTTATTAGTGTGTGAGGTGAGTGCAATTGTGCGGTAGTTTGAGCATTCTTTTGCATTGTCTTTCTTGGGGATTGGAATGAAAACTGACTTTTTCCAGTCCTGTGGCCACTGCTGAGTTTTCCAAATTTGCTGGCATATTGAGTGCAGCACTTTCACAGCATCAACTTTCAGGATTTGAAATAGCTCAACTAGAATCCCATCACCTCCACTAGCTTTGTTTGTAGTGATGTGTCCTAAGGCCCACTTGACTTCACATTCCAGGATGTCTGGCTCTGGTGAGTGATCACACCATCGTGATTATCTGGGTCATTAAGCTCTTTTTTGTACAGTTCTTCTGTGTATTCTTGCCACCTCTTCTTAATATCTTCTGCTTCTGTTAGGCCCATACCATTTCTGTCCTTTATTGTGCTCATCTTTGCATGAAATGTTCCCTTGGTATCTCTGATTTTCTTGAAGAGATCTCTAGTCTTTCCCATTCTGTTACTATCCTCTATTTCTTTGCACTGATCACTGAGGAAAGCTTTCTTATCTCTCCTTGCTATTCTTTGGAACTCTGCATTCAAATGGGTATACCTTTCCTTTTCTCTTTTGCCTTTTGCATCTTTTCTTTTCTCAGCAATTTGTAAGGCCTTATCAGACAACCATTTTGCCTTTTTGTATTTCTTTTTCTTGGTGATGGTCTTGATCACTGCCTCCTGTACAGTGTCACAAACCTCTCTCCATAGTTCTTCAGGCACTCTGTCTATCAGATCTAGGCCATTGAATCTATTTGTCACTTCCACTGTATAATCATAAGGGATTTGATTTAGGTCATACCTGAGTGGTCTAGTGGTTTTCCCTACTTTGTTCGATTTAAGTCTGAATTTTACAGTAAGGAGTTCGTGATCTGAGCCACAGTCAGCTCCTGGTCTTTTTCATGCTGACTGTATTATATTCTTTGGCTGAATATAATCAATCTGATTTTGGTATTGACTATCTGGTTATGTCCATGTGTAGAGTCTTCTCTTGTGTTGTTGGAAGAGGGTGTTTGCTATGACCAGTGCATTCTCTTGGCAAAACTATTAGCCTTTGCCCTGCTTCATTCTGGACTCCAAGGCCAAATTTGCCTGTTACTCCAGGTATCTCTTGACTTCCTACTTTTGCATTCCAGTCCCCTATAATGAAAAGAACATCTTTTTTGGGTGTTAGTTCTAGAAGGTCTTATAGGTCTTCATAGAACTGTTCGACTTCAGCCTCTTCAGCACTAGTGGTCGGGGCATATCACTTACTGTGATACTAAATGGTTTGCCTTGGAAATGAACACAGATATCTCTGTTGTTTTTGAGACTGCACCAAAGTACTGCATCTTGGACTCAAACAGGTATCCAAACTTTTGACCTGAAAAAATTAGTGGTCAGAAAAGTGAATTGTAATGCTCCGCACACATACACACACACACAGATGGGGGAAGCCAGAGGGAAGTTTTCACCTGGTGAAGGAGCAGGTGAGAAAAATGGATCTTGGTTTCAGACGTGGGGAATGATGAGAGACTTGCTGTGGAAATAGGATGACATGCAATCTGTGCACTTCCAACCTCCATAAACTGTTACGCCAATTTGTGATGCGCTCTAACTCACGGGGGCTTTGGTTTTACCACTGTCTCTCTGAAATAGCCTTCTGTGGTCCAGCCGCTGCTAAGACTACCATGGCAACCCATGCTGACCTTCCTGCCCTGGTGATGGCTCACGCTCCCCCCACAGCAGGCCGCTCCATCTTCATTTGTTGCCAGAGGAAATGCATTTTGCCTGCAGAAGAGTCATCGATTAGTGAAGGGTGGATTTGGGGCTGGCATTTAAGAATTGTGCAGGCATTTTAAACTGTGACTAACAAACATCTAATTGAGAAATTATGAAACACACGTGGCATAACAAAGCGTAATTATGGCCTCTGAACCCTGTCTGACTGTCATCTCCAAGGAAAAATAAGTCCAAACCGACAAAACATCCGTAACAGTGAAGGAAACCACAGACAGACAAGCCCTGCATCAAGGGTGTTGCCATGCACACAGGCGCCGCTGAAATAATCATTCAGGAACGCTTGTCCAAAAAGGACCCCATTTCTTTCTTTTCAACAATTAACTCCATGATGAGCTCCCATCCTTCTGAAACGCCGTGAATTACAATTCGACTTCGGCCATTCTTGCCGGTTTCTGCCCCAGGATAATTTCTAAGGCCTGTGATGCGACTCAGGACCCAGGCACAAGACAGTCATCACCTGCCCAGGTAGGCCCCCCATCCCTGCCTGTGTGGTCCTTTCTTTTTTTAGCCAGATGGCTAAAATTCAAATCCTTACTGTGGAAACTCATTTTGAGTCCAGCACTTGGTTTATTTTCACATTCCTTTCTCCACTGCTAGGCTTTAATTTGGTTTTTCGATTGTTTTGTGTGACAATTTAAAGCTGCTCCTTATTTGGATATTTGATGGATTATTTTTCCTCTCTTGATTTGAAATCAGTAATCCTTACTCCATGTTCACAAAGGTAACACTCACTTCAGTGAGTTCCTTCTGCTTAGGTCTCCTGCTGTAATTATCCTCCAAACTTCTTCACTAGTTGATTCTCGGGTAAAGGTTAAGTTATTGTCTGTGTTTATCTTGAAGCCTCACAGCTTCTTCTTGGTGGCAAGTTCTTCACTCCTCCACTCACCGAGCACCTCCTGGCATCAGACATGGAGCCAGGGGCTTTGCATGAATGACTGCTCATCTTCACTCCTCCACTCACCGAGCACCTCCTGGCATCAGACATGGAGCCAGGGGCTTTGCATGAATGACTGCTCATCTTCACTCCTCCACTCACCGAGCACCTCCTGGCATCAGACATGGAGCCAGGGGCTTTGCATGAATGACTGCTCATCTTCACTCCTCCACTCACCGAGCACCTCCTGGCATCAGACATGGAGCCAGGGGCTTTGCATGAATGACTGCCCATCTTCACACCCAGGCCAGCAGGTGCCATCACCCTTGCCCAGCGGATGAGAACCACGTGGCCCAAGAACTTAGTCAACTCACCTGGGATCCTACAACTCCCGATGGCAAAGCCAGGACTCACATCCAGCTCATCTGACTTGAGGCTTCTTGCCCGTCCTGCCATGCAGGAGGACCGCTGCAGCGCACGGCACTGTCCAATGGATGCTGTACTGCAAGGGCATCATTCACCCGAGAGGACCTTCAGCGCTTATGAAGCCACTGATTCGTCTTTAACGCCCAACTTAGCTCTAAAGTTTGATGTGCACTCCTCTTGGCTTAGCACCAGTTTAGAAATGTTTCACACGGGAACAATCGCTAATAACCATTCTGTCTTAGGGCTAGAAAATTGTAATTTTTTCATCTTCAGAGTCCTTCCCTCTCAAACTCAAATCATTCTTCACAGATGTCAGAAGTTTATGATCAGGTCTCACATGAAAAAAAATTTAGAAAGTTATATGGAATCATTTATTAAAGAGGACAAAATTCTAAAAGAATATCTGGTAACAACACTAAGATCTAGTCACTTACTAGATTTGAATTTTTTTAAAAAAAAGATGTTTCTTTTTAAGTTTTTGACATGGACCATTTCAAAAGTCTGTATTAAATTTGTTACAATATTCCTTTTGTTTAATGTTTTGGTTTTTTGGCCACGAGGCACGTGTGATCTTAGCTTCCCAGCTGGAGATCAAACCTGCACCTCCTTGCACTAGAAGACGAAGTCGTAACCACTGGACCGCCAGGGAAGCCTCCTACAAGTGTTTCAGTGTGTGCTATGGTATTCTTATTTATGGGTAAAACATTGCTTGCTAGCAGATCTCCAGAACTACCTCGTTTGCATAACTGACATTTTATACCTGCTGATTAGCCATACCTCATTTCTCTCTTTTCTCAGCCCCTGACAGCCACCGTTCTAGTCTTTGATTCTACGAGTTTGACTCTTTTAGATCTCATGTAAGTGGAATCACGCGGTGCGGGCCCGTCTGCGACGGGCTCATTTCTCTTAACATCATGTGTCCTCTGCCTTGTCACACGTTGCAGGATTTCCTTTTTTAAGACTGAATAATATTCCGTTGTGTGTTTACATCACGTTTTTTCCGTTCACTGTCGAGGGACATTTAGGTCGCTTCCACACCGTGGCTGCTGTGATTCATGCTCCAATGTAGTTGGGGGTTCAAGCTGATAGGTGAGAAAAAAACAGATCAGGGAAATATATTTGAACTCACACATTTTGATATGACAGGAGGGAGACTATATCTTATATAAACCAATATTTTTAAAAGTTTGACTCACATGTATTTTCCCAAGTATTTTTGTTTTGTTTTTTATTTTTATTGGAGTATAGTTGATTTACAATGTTCAGTTAGCTTCAAGGGTACAGCAAAGTGACTCATCCATAAACATATATCCATTCTTTTTTAGATTCTTTTCTCATATAAGCCATTACAGAGTACTGAGTAGAGTTCCCTGTGCTCTATGGTAGGTCCTTATTTGTTATCTATTTTATAAATAGATAGTTATCTAAATTTATCTCTCTCCCCCTCTTGTCGCCTGATAACCAAAAGTTTGTTTTCTACATCTGTGACTCTATTTCTGTTTTGTAGGTAAGTTCATTTGTATCCCTTTTTTTAGATTCCATGTAAGTGATATCATATATTTCTCTTTCTCTGTCTGACTTACTTCACTCAGTATGATACTCTCTAGGTGCATCCTTGTTACCGAAAATGGCATTATTTCACCCTTTTTATGGCTGAGTAGTATTCCACTGCATATATGTACTGCATTTTCTTTCTATTTCCATCTGTTCCTCTGTTGACGGACATTCAGGTTAACATTCCAAGTATTTAAACACAGAGAAACTAAAATGTCTACCAATCGACCAGAATAGAAGAGCATCTCCAAGGTCACACAGAAATATATGTAGAGACAGACAGAGATGCCAGAGGCTATCAACCCATGACCTGTTCATTGGGAGGATGTATTTTCAGTCACTCTATACTCTACTCAATGGCACCCCCACTCCAGTACTCTTGCCTGGAAAATCCCATGGATGGAGGAGCCTGGTGGGCTGCAGTCCATGGGATCGCTAAGAGTCGGATATGACTGAGCAACTTCACTTTCACTTTTCACGTTCATGCATTGGAGAAGGAAATGGCAACCCACTCCAGTGTTCTTGCCTGGAGAATCCCAGGGACGGGGGAGCCTGGTGGGCCACTGTTTATGGGGTCGCACAGAGTCGGACACGACTGAAGCGACTTAGCAGCAGCAGCAGCATACTCTACTCAGAGGCTTATTTACTGATGGCAAGTGCCCTTCACTTTAGGTGGTATTAGTGCAATAAACAGACATTTCTTGAGTTTGGCCAAGTGAGAAATATTGTCAGCACTCTCCTACTTCATCTTTAATTTCTTCGGGGTACAAAGACACTATCATGAACTTCCCTTAATAAACACTATATTGAGCTGAGGCTAGACGTGTCAAGACGGTTTCCTGAGGAGCCATGAGGAGCAGCTTCCTGGGCATCTTTGCACTTTGAAATGTAGGTCGTCCTTCCTGAGGTTGACAAACTGAGCCTTTGATCTGGTTGCACGTTTCACACACGAGCTACAGAAGAGGCAGAAGCTGGCAAATGCTGCCCTGCTGTGCCAGCTGAGGTCTGCAGTTAACATCCTAGGAAAGGCAAAAGCCAGTTTCCAAGACCAGAGCATAGCCCCTGCACAGACACGTCTTGTTTCTGCTGAGCTGGAGGTCCCCCTGGACTCGGTCCCCCTGGACTCAGTCCCCCTGGTGCTTCCCCGGGGAGAAAGCACTGGTGGTGGGCGGCTCATGGGACTGGAGTCAAACAGGAAGAAGAGACTGGAGGAGCATGGTCCATCTTCCTTCTCCCCATTGTGGGTACTTTCCAGTTACTGATGCAGATGAAAATGTCACCTGCCACCTCAGTAAGCAGTAAACAGAAAATGCAGCCATCAAGCCAGCAGCCACTGCCAGCCTCCCCCAAACATGCACCCAGGGGGACTCAGGATGGAGAGAAAGAGGATGCTGGCCCCAGACAACTAAAGTGCATCTCAGAGGAAGGATCCAACGAGCCCAGGCTCTTGCATCTTACCGTACGTAGACATGGAACAACAGGCGGGTTCCAAATGGGAAAAGGAGTACGTCAAGGTTGTATATTGTCACCCTGCTTATTTAACTTCTATGCAGAGTACATCATGAGAAACGATGGGCTGAAAGAAGCACAAGCTGGAATCAAGATTGCCTGGAGAAATATCAATAACCTCAGATATGCAGAGGATACCAGCCTTATGGCAGAAAGTGAAGAAGAACTAAAGCCTCTAGTTCTAAAGAACTAGAGCCTCTTGATGAAAGTGAAAGAGGAGAGTGAAAAAGTTGGCTTAAAGCTCAACATTCAGAAAACCAAGATCATGGCATCCAGTCCCATCACCTTCTGGCAAATAGATGGGGAAACAGCGGAAACAGTGGCTGACTTTATTTTGGGGGGCTCCAAAATCACTGCAGATGGTGACTGCAGCCATGAAATTAAAAGACGCTTACTCCTTGGAAGAAAAGTTATGACCAATATAAACAGCATATTAAAAATCAGAGACATTGCTTTGTCAACAAAGGTCCATCTAGTCAAGGCTATGGTTTTTCCAGTAGTTATGTATGGATGTGAGACTTGGACTATAAAGAAAGCTGAGCACAGAAGAATCAATGCTTTTGAGCTGTGGTGTTGGAGAAGACTCTTGAGAGTCCCTTGGACTGCAAGGAGATCCAACTAGTCCATCCTAAAGGAGATCAGTCCTGGGTGTTCACTGGAAGGACTGATGTTGAAGCTGAAATTCCAATACTTTGGCCACCTGATGCGAGGAGCTGACTCATTTGAAAAGACCCTGATGCTGGGAAAGATTGAAGGCAGGAGGAGAAGGGGATGACAGAGGATGAGATGGTTGGATGGCATCTCTGACTCAATGGACATGAGTTTGGGTGGACTCTGGGAGTTGATGATGGACAGGGAGGCCTGGTGGGCTGCAGTCCATGGAGTCACAAAGAGTCGGACATGACTGAGCGACTGAACTGATACATAGAAAAGAATTAAGTTCGTTAACTTGAGATGTCTGTGTGTGTGTGTGTCCTCAGTCGCTCAGTCATGTCTGACTCTTTGTGACCCCATGGACTGTAGCCCACCAGGCTCCTCCATCCATGGTATTTTCCAGGAAAGAATACTGGAGAGGGTTGCCATTTCCTATTCCAGGATGACTTCCCAACCCAGGGATCAAACCCACATCTCCTGTCATGCATTTCCACGTGGATTTTTTTTTTTTACCATTGGCATCATCGGGGAAACCCCTGGTCTTCTTTAGCAGTAATCATTTGATATTCCCACTATCTGATTTTTGTTGCAACAACTCCCTCCATCCTGGTTCCCCCTTTCAGAGCAGCTCCTCAGAGCTATCTGAGAGGCTGCATCCTGGGCTTAAGTCCAGCAAATAAAGCATAATTCTCAACTTTTATTTAGGCTGTGCATATTTTTTCAGTTGACACTGGGAACTCACTGATGAAGCATAGATGTGATTCTTAGAATCCCGGACCCACCATCATCAAACAGAGCACAGAGGGGAGGGCATGGAGCTAAGTGCAGAGAGTCCAATAATGAGCACAGGGATTCGATCACAGCAGGGAGAAAACAGCAGTGTGGAAACCAGTGGGAGGTAAATGGAGGTGTTCTTTGCAGATCAGATCACATAGGTAAGAGGTCAATGAAGAAACCTCTCCTCTAAGGCAGAGGTCCTGGACCACTGGTCCTGACTTGCCTCCTGCATCCTGTCCTGTATCTTTCTGCATCATTGAAACCCAAGCACCAATCTGCACTTTCACAGGTGAAACCATTGACCTAGACAGCCCTCCATTCCCCTCTGCTGCACTGAAACTCAGATGAGTTTCTTCCTGACCTCCCATTGCTTAGAGACTTTACTTCAGAAAACTTATAATTGAAAATCCTTTCTCTGCCCTTTGGAGATGTAAATCTTTTTAGAAGCCTCTTACCAGTTTTACAACCCATGAATGTCTTTTTCAAGGACCCCGGAGCCATTCCTCCGAAATGCACACCCCGGGGGAGAGGGGACCCATTCTCAGTCCCTGTGGAAGGGTGAGATCCTAGCTTCCTAGGTCCCTGGCTTCAAGTTGTAAAATTACCTTCTGTTAAACAGTTAGGAGGAGGTTTACTTTTTCTCTGGGGAAGCCACTTAGCCAACACAGATGGTCGACAGCCCTCCCCAGCACTGGAAAACTCCTCCACCCTCTGTTTCCGTGGATCCAAGTATCCAAACTTGGTCCATTCTCCCTTCATTGTGTGTGTGCTCAGTCGTGTCTGACTCTTTGTGACCCCATGGACTGTAGCCCGCCAGGCTCCTCTGTCCATGAAATTCTCCAGGTAAGAATAGTGGAGTGTGTTGCCATTTCCTCCTCCAGGGAGTCTTCCCAACCCAGGGATCCAACCCGAGTCCCATGCATTGGCAGATGGATTCTTTACCACTGAGCCACATGGGGAGCCCTCTCCTTGCATTGCTCCCAAACAAACACATAGGAATTAAGTCTGCTTCTGTCTGCTCATCTCAATCGGGGCAATGTTTAGCACCATGTTGAGAGTTTCTTAGGATGAAAGAAATTGCTAGTGGTCCTCACAGTGAAATATTTTGCAGAATATCATTTTAATCTGACTCCCAAAGTGTTCACTAAAATAAAAATGGAGGGATTAAAACTAATTTATGCTAATTTTTATGAATATGACAAGGTTTCTCTAGTGGCAGAATGTACAAACATTACAGGGAACATCTTGCCACAATATCGCAGCTTCATAAAATCCTTATGTTGCAGGAAGGGGACCCCTTCCAGGGCCCGAAACTGGGCTCTTGTCTAACACTCAGAAATGAATTATCCGAGGAGACACATGTGCTGACAAAGCAAGAGATTTTACTGGGAAAGGGCACCCAAGTGGAGAGCAGTAGGGTGAGGGAACCCAGGAGAATAGCTCTGCCACGTGGCTTGCCGTCTCGGGTTTTATGGTGATGGGATTAGTTTCTGGGTTGTCTTTAGCCAATCATTCTGACTCAGAGTCCTTCCTGGTGTGCACGCCTTGTTCAGCCAAGATGGATTCAGCCTTGTTCAGCCAGAGAGGATTCTGGGATGTTGTCAGACATGTGGTGTCTCCTTTTGACCTTTCCCGAACTCTCCCAGTTGGTGGAGGCTTATTAGTTCTGTGTTCCTTACCAGAACCTCCTGTCGTAAAACAGGTCATGCAAATGGTTACCGTGGTGCCTGGCCAGGGTGTGGGGTTTCAATCAGTGTGCTTCCCCTAACGCTTAACATAGCTGTCAAAATTTTACTTTTAACTTGAATTACCTGCTTTGCAGTTATTATGGGAGGAGCCAGAATCTGGTATATAAATGTGAACATGAACTCTGCTTTGCTAGTCATGGAGATTTGGATCCCAGGACCTGGATGAGGAACTCAATCAGTATATTGACATAATGTGATTGTCTCAAACTTCATATATTGTTAAATAGCATTCTACATAGTTTTAAAGTTGCCTACAATATTTATCATTGAATTGAGGAAATATATAAAACCTTAACAAAAATCATAAAGTGATAGCAACATTCCCAAGTGGCTCCCGTGAGGAGCAAGAGAAGAATGAATTTTGAACGAACAGGCTCTTATAAGAAAGCAAGTTGCTTGGCATTCACACAGAAGCCGCTAATACAGATTCTTATGTAACATTTATCACGCTTGTCTTTTTTTCCAGTGCCCCAGGTGGATTTTCTATTTGAACAAAACAAATTCTGCAGTCATAACATAATAATAACCTGGAGTGCTGCTCAAAACAAAACCTTACATGTAAGCATTTTTTAAAAATTTATCTCAGAATATATTCAAAGTCAAATATGTAACCATCAAAGAGGATTCAAATTCCTTAATACAAACCCATGGAAGCAGGTCATCCTAAAGTGCTTAATCTACAGAAGGGGTTGTGATATCCTTTGAAAAACCTAATAAGCTATGGCTCAAAGCAAACAGGAGAAGGCAGTGGCACCCCACTCCAGTACTCTTGCCTGGAAAATCCCATGGATGGAGGAGCGTGGGAGGCTGCAGTCCATGGGGTCACGAAGAGTCAAACACAACTAAGCGACTTCACTTTCACTTTTGACTTTCATGCATTGGAGAAGGAAATGGCAACCCACTCCAGTGTTCTTGCCTGGAGAATCCCAGGGACGGGGGAGCCTGGAAGGCTGCAGTCCATGGGGTTGCTGAGGGTCGGACACGACTGAGTGACTTCACTTTCACTTTTCACTTTCATGCATTGGAGAAGGAAATGGCAACCCACTCCAGTGTTCTTGCCTGGAGAATCCCAGGGACGGGGGAGCCTGGTGGGCTGCCGTCTATGGGGTCGCACAGAGTCGGACATGACTGAAGTGACTTAGCAACAGCAAAAGCAAACAAACGAAAGGGAAGCAATTCAGGGAAGTTTTCATCATCCATCCTTTTAAAGCTTTGTTGAGACACAATTGATAAACAACATTATGTAAGTTTAAGGTGTACTGATGTGTTGGTTGATACATTTATTTATTACGAATTGATGACCAACAGGATTAGCTAACACCTGCATCTCATCACATAATCACCATTTCTTTTTTGGGGTGAAGACATTTACCATCTCCTGTCTTGGCAACTTTCTTTTCATTTAATTATTGGAGTATAATCGTTTTACAGTGTTGTGTTAGTTTTTGCCGTACGACAAAGTGAATCAGCTATATGTAGACACACATCCCTTCCCTCTTAAGCTCCTTCCCACCCAGCCCCATCCCACCCCTCTAGGTCATCTCAGAGCCCAGAGCTGAGCTCTCTGTGCTGTTCGGCAGCTTCCCACTAGCTGTCTCCTTTACACCTGGTGGTGTATATATGACAGTGTCACTCTCTCAATCCATCCCACCCTCTCCTTACCCCTCTGTGCCCACAAGTCCCTTCTTTACACCTGCATCTCTATTCCCGCCCTGCAATCAGGTTCATCAGGACCATTTTTCTAGATGCATTAATATGAAGTATTTGTTTTTCTCTGCTGACTTACTTGGCTCTGTATGGCGGACTCTCGGTCCATCCACACCAACGACTTTCAAGTCTGTGATACAGTATTCTTAGCTGCCATCACCACACTGTAATTAGACCCTCCCTCACTTACCGTTGGAGGTTTGTACCCTTTGAACAGTAACAGCCTATTTCCCAACTTCCAGCCCCTGGTCACCATCACTCTGAGTTCCGCTTTTTTGGACATTCCAGATGCAAGATATATCATACAGTATTTGCTTTTCTCTGTCTGACTTATCTCATTAGCATAATACCCTCAAGGTTGGGGTGATGAAAATATTTTACAACTTGATTCCATTGGTGATTTCAAACTGTGTACATCTCTCCAAAGTGATAGAACTATGCACCTTAAAAAAAATGAATTTTACTGTAAAGAAATTGTACCTCAATATACCTGAATTGTATAAATGTATGCTATTGTTGTGGCTCAGCTGGTAAAGAATCCGTCTGCAATGCGGTAGACCTGGGTTGGGAAGATCCCCTGGAGAAGGGAAAGGCTACCCACTCTAGTATTCCGGCCTAGAGAATTCCCTGGGGTCGCAAAGAGTCGGACACGACTGGGCGACTTACTTTCACTTCCCTTCACTCCATGCTATGATTATCAGGGTGACCTCCTTCCAGACGTGTGTGTCCACTCAGCTGCAAACTGGCGCTTGCCATCTGCACTTACTATCCACCTCTACAGTGACTCAGATACATATATATACACACATATGTATATATATATGTGTTATTTTTCAGATTCTTTCCCCTTAAAGGTTATTACTAAATATTGAGTCTCCTTGAATTTAAGATCAGTAATATAAAACTAAATGATGAACAGGAAGGCCTGGCGTGCTGCAGTCCATGGGGTCGCAAAGAGTCGGACACAACTGAGCGACTGAACTGAACTGAATATAAAACTAAAGGGCTTCTCAGGTGGCTTGATTGGTCAAGAATCTGCTTGCCAATGTAGAGATGTAAGAAACAGGATTCAATCCCTGAATCAGGAAGATCCCCTGGAGGAGGGCATGGCAACCCACTCCAGTATTCTGGCCTGGAGAATCCCTTGGGCAGAGGAGCCTGGCAGACGACAGTCCATGGGGTCACAAAGAGTCAGACATGACTCAACACCCACACACCATCTACAAATAAATGAAGAAGTTTAACCTGTTCCTTAAATTTCTGTATTCCAGAAAAATAACCTGACATTTTATAATATTTTAGACTGAGTGAGTAACAGGACAGGCTCACTGAAACTTCTGAGTCTGATTGTGTATTAATTTAGGAAGACTAAAAGGAAGAGGAGAAATTGTGTAAGAACACAGAAGTCTCTGGTTATGGAAAATCACCGCCTTGACTCACTGGGACATCGGGAGACACCTGTCCACAGTTGCTTAGCAAACCTGGCCTTTCTAAGTTCCTCTCAGTTGGAAACTTTCATCTCAGACTTGGAGGAGAGTTTGAAGAGCTCTTTGCCTGCTGCTGGCTAACCTAACCTCATTTAAAAATAATGCGGTCCGCCACTGACATACAATAACGCTTCCATACTCACTTACTGCCCCCATTTATATGAAAAATTCCACAAGCTTTTCAAGAATCCTGGCTCAAAAGTTTATCTTAGTTTGACCTGTACACACTACTCACACTCAGAAATTCTGATGTCTTGGACCATCTCTAGCTTGACAATTTAAAAGCTAGGCTTTCATCACCGCTATACCTTTTGGGGTAATTTGCAATTGAGAACTGAGCCCAACACACTCTCCTGCCCATGTCATAAGACTGAATACACAAACGGATAGTGACCAGACCACCATGACCACAGAACTCTGACCCACAGCCTCCGCGGCAACCAGCCTGGAAAGCCAAACCACAGCCTCTGCAGCCATCAGGCCAGATGGTCAGGGTCAGTGGAAGACCACCGTCTTCATGCTTTCTGCCCCACTTCCAGCCCTGCGCCAACAAGAGAAAGCCAAGTATGCCCCCAAACCAAGGATATAAAATGCCATGTCTTTCTAGTTTGTCAGCTTCCACCTTTCCTGGGCCAACAACCTCCAATCAGAGCATACCTGAAGCCTTCCCTTTTTTTACTATAAAACTTCCTTTGAGGGCGCCCCTGGTGGTCCAGTGGTTAAGAATCTGCCTGCCAGTGCAGGGGACCCCTGGTCTGGGAAGTTCCCATATGCCGCAGGGCAATCAGCCCGTGCACCACATCTACTGAGCCAGTGTGCCTAGAGTTCCTGCTCTGCAAAAAGAGAAGCCACCACGATGAGAAGCCCACGCTGCAACTAGAGAGAGCCCACATGCAGCAATGAAGATGTGGTCAGGGCAGCCAAAAATAAACACGTAATTAAATAAATCTTAGAAAACTTCCTTTGTGTCTCAGCAAACAGGTGACAGCAGTTGGCTCTGTTGCTACTGCAAACTCTGAATAAAGAGCCTCCATTCACTGTCATTTGAGTGTCCTTTGCTTATTTCCATGATGTAGATGTTCATCTTCTCCTGGTTTGATTTGTCAAGCACGGTCATCATTATCAGAGAACCATGGTGATACACACGCTTCTGGGAAAAGACATATTTCCCCATTCTGTCTTAAGCAACTCTTGGATGAGGCAAAAATCACTTATTTTCCAGAGGCAAGTATTTTCTGGAAAAATAGCGAAGACACTGAACCAACTAGATAGCCTCCTTGTTAAAACTAACAGCTGGCTCATCAATATTCACGCCAAGAATTCCACCCTGCTGGGCCCACCTACCTGAAGCGATCATAGACTCTCATATCAGCTGCCCTTCTTGCAAGGACCTTCTTAAATCACTCAACCCAGACCCCAACCCCACAAACAGACCCCCCGATTCCCTCTTCTCAAACACTACCAGATTCTGTCTGTCAAGGTAGTGTTCTCCCTAACTGCAGTTTTGTTTCGCTAGTTTGATGCATTTGATAGCTCAGTTAGTAAAGAATCCACCTGCAGTGAAGACGCCAGTTTGATTCCTGGGTCAGGAAGATCCGCTGGAGAAGGGATAGGCTATCCACTCCAGTGTTCTTGGGCTTCCCCTGTGGCTCAGCTGGTAAAGAATCTGCCTGCAATGCAGGAGACCTGGGTTCAATCCCTGGGTTTGGAAGATCCCTTGGAGAAGAGAAAGTCTACACATTCCAATATTCTGGCCTGGAGAATTCCATGGACTGTATAGTCCATGGGGTCACAAAGAGTCAGATACGACTGAGCAAGTTTCACTTTCACTTTCATGGTGGCCTATTAGGAAATTGACAGCAGATAATCTTGGAGATTTTGGCAAAATCCAACTGAGACCATCTCACTGCCCTGACTCCACAACCCCAACTCAGAGCAGCACACCCCTCTGAGGCCCCAGAGCCACACACACAGGTCTGAGCTGTGACTTCTCTCTGTCAAGCTCCCAAATGCCGAGTTTCCTTTGTCCCCCAGGCACAAGAAGCCCTCTTGAGGAATCCTTTGATTATCTAGTCCAATTTGTACATTCTCGTCTTTGGCAGAATTGTGTCTTTTTTCTGTTCTTATATCTGTTTTCCCTCTGTTCTTGTCACTTTCTATTTGAAATCTATAAGATGAAATTTATAAGCCAGAGAATGGGCCTCGAGCTGGTAAGTCTTTCTTTGCTATTGGCTCCAAGCCTGGTACAGTGTTATTGAAAAGCTTTTATAGATGACCAGGGTCATTTATATCAGTCTATAGTCATTTGAGGTATTGGTCTATAGTTTTCTTTTTTTGTAAGGTTTTTGTCTGATTTTCATATCAGGGTAATCCTGACACATAAAATTAGTGGGGAGTGTTCTGGCCTCTTCTATTTTTTTGGAAGAGTTTGTAAAGAACTGGCATTAATTTCATAATGTTTTATAGAATTTGGGTACTGTACTTTGGGGGGTGGGAAGCTTTAACTTGCTAACTTAATCTTTCTATTTGCTATAAGTCTTTTCAGATTTTTTTTTTAATTCTTCTGAGTCAGTTTTGGCAATTCATGTCTTTCTAGAAATTTTTCTATTTCATCTAAGTTATCTAACATTGACATACAATTTATTCCCCTGTTATTCTTTTTCTTTCTACAAGGTCAGTAGCAATGCCCCCTCTTCAGTCCTGGTTTTACTAGTTTGAATCATCTCTTTTTTTCCTCAGTTAATCTAACTCAAGATTTGTCAATGTTGTTGATCTTTTCAAAAGACCAACTTTGCTTCTGTTGGTTTTCTGTTTTCCTCTGGTTTATTTTATTATTCTCCATTCTAATTATTATTATCTTCTTCCTCCTGCTTTTTTTGACTTAGTTTGCTCTTCTTCTGTGAGTGTCTTAAGTTGGAAAGTTAGGCCAAAACACAAGATCTTTCCTTTCCAACATGGAAATTCACGACTCTAAATTTCTAAGGACCACTTTAGCACCTTGTCTGGATATGCTGTGCCTTGTTTTCATTCATCTCAAAGCATTTTCTAATTTCCTTGGCATGTCTTCTTCGACCCATTGTTTATTTAAGACTATGTTTTCAATTCTGCCTGCATACCGAATTCCCTAAATCCCCTTCTGTCGCTAATTACTATGAGGTAGCCATAGGTTAGCCCAGGACTGTAGTAGAGTTGATTCTTGAACAATATGGGTTTGAGCAGCGTGGGTCCACTGACAGGTGGGCATTTTTCAATAGTAAATTCTACAGTGCCACGTGGTCCATGGTTGGTTGGATCCACAAATGCAGGAACTGTGGAGACAGAGGGGCAGCTCTAAGTTACACTTGGATTAACCTCCCCCGCCCACTTTGTTCAAAATTCAACTGTAGTTTTATTTCTGGTTCTAGATTGTGATCTCTGGTAAGAACACTTAGAGAAATACTGCAAAGGACTCACATAATAAATCCAGTCTTATCATCCACTGGCATGAGTACCCTTCACTCACCATTCTCCTAAGCAACGCCTGCATAATCTCAAACCTGGAAAATTGATTTTAAGACGCATCTGAGAAAGATGGTCCTCAAAGCCTGAGAGATACAATCTCACCCTGTTACGTAGCACAGCAGAAAACATCTCAAGGGTTCGATCTTTGAATACACACTTGCCCTTCACCAACCCCACCCCCCAACAAACAGACAAGACAGTTTATAGTAACTGAAAATCTGCCCTGTATGGAAACCTCAAGCTGGAAATTGGTCAGAATTTTCTAAAAGCAGATATTCATCGGAAGAAAACAGCTTCCATCAAAAACTTCCACATCAAGTGGACATCGGCACAAAGTAAATAGACAGATTCAACCAAGATCCACTGAATGAGTTGCAGATAATTTGAACCACGCATTCTCATACTTGAATGCTTTTGTTTTTCTTTTCTCTGAGTTTACTGTAAGATTATGGACCATTAGGAGGTGCTTTTCGTCTGTTAACTATGGTACTTGTAAGATCCTTATCAGTTATACATAATTTTGCATCCCCTTTGCTTCTCCTTGGTACAAACCCAGTTTGGAAATAAAATGTATCAATAATTTAGCCAAAATATATAATCAAACGAACCACTTGGTTCATCTTCACTTTTCTCTGTCACCGGCTTCCTTTGCTACTACTTTCTTCAATGTCAGTTGGGGTCCTTGGTAATTGGATTCAAACACTAAGCACTCCTGAGATTGCCAGCAACACAACAGGATGGACAGCCGAAAATCTAACATCCTTTATCATACGGTACATAGAAAAGGAGTTTTCTGTCAGCATTCAAGTGCCTTTTATAGGCTATGCCTTTGTGATTGCACTTTAACAAAAAGACAGTCTGTAAAGGAACACGGGAAAAGTTGCTGTCTACTTAGAGGCTGGCTCACGCCCACAAATCTTAGGGAAGGGGCATTGCTCAGGCTCCACCCCAAGTTCTTTTGCTTCACATCTATCTGATGATCTCTAGTCCCAAAATCCTTCACCTGGCAAGAACCACACTTGATGGGTGGCTTTAAAACTTGGCCATCCTGTAAATAGCACCATAGCATCCGGTATGTTGTGACTGAAACATATCATCATATTGTTCCTAATGAATGGCTTTGGATTTGCATCGCAAAAGCCTATTGACTCTGACCTGTAAACTACATGAGAGTCTGTTTTCTCTGTACTCTGCTTCCTGCCTTCAGGATCATCCTCTCGAGAGGACTTCCATGAAAATAAACACATAGCATTTAGATACGGGCTGGCCGATCGAGACGGACTTGCTCCTTGCTCCCTGGACTTGCTCCTTGTGAGACGACGCCAAGGCTGTTGCCGGGGTTTGTCCCATGGCTAATACACTGAGCTTCTCTGGTTCAACACACTTTACAGGTGGTGTTTTGGGGGAACAGGACAGCCTATGTATCCCCTCAACACACAGCAAGCTGAACTCATACCTCACATACAGATGTGACCTTCATTCATGAAACATTCCCTTGAGGTATGAATTTTCTCTCTTAAGTTCAGTCTACAGTCTATTCCTTTGTCAACGGGAATTTGATTGGCTTCCAGTTTTTTCACATCATGAATCATACTGCTATAAACATTACTGTACACATCTCCCAGTGTGTATGTCAAAGAAATTTTCTCGATTATGCACCTAGGGATAAGATAGCTTCTGTTCACAAGGCCTGCAAATGTCCGACTTACAAGAAAACATGAATATTTTTAAAGCAATTGTCCTAGATAATGTCCCCACCAGCAATGAGTACGACAAGTTCTTGGCTCAAATCCTTTCAACCATTTAATAGTATCAACTTCCTTCACTTTGGCAATCTGATCAATAATGAAATGGAATATGTCTTCTATTTTTATAGGCCAGTTCTTTTCCCCTTACAGTAAAATGTCCATCCATGTTTTTTGCCCGATTTTTATCTATTGCTTTTTGTTTTATAAATGTTTTTATGTATTCTGATGACATTAAAGAAATGTTTTATAAAATGTTTTAATATATTCTGATAATAATATATTATCATGTGATATTTATAATTATATCTGATAATAATCAATTTACTATGTGTGTTCCAAATATCTTCTCAGTTTGTGTGGGTTTTTTTCATTTTTGTAATGTTTTTAAATAAACAGAAGTTATTAATGTTAGTAATAAGTAAAAATATTAAATAAATAAATTAAATAATTAAATGTATCATTCCTTTGATTCATAGTGAGCATTTCTGGATTTTGTTTAAAAAAAAAACTTTACCTTAAACAAGGTAAAGAAGATATTGTAGCGCACTTTTTGTTTTCAAAAATTTTAAACAGTGCCACAGTAAAACGTGAGTCCTTTCATATGTGATGAGTGGAGACAAGGAGCCATACAGGAATGAGAATTCCACTGCCCACTGGGGACCCACAGGGAGTCTCAATACTGGCTCTTTCGGAGGTGAAGTATGAATCGAACTTGTCTTAAAGCCACAAACAAACCGAAGGGAGGACCCCTGACAAGAGCTGATGGTCTCCGGCCTGCTCCTCCCAGGTGGGAGCTGTGTGACCACGCAGCTCTGCTTTTACCAAAGATGGCTTGATTCATGCCTGAAGGAACACTGTCACCCCAAATCTTCTCCCCTCCAAGCTGCACCCGGAATATGAAATCCTACAAAACCAACCAACCTGTCAAAGCATCACCAAACGGTGCTGTGTGCAACACTGCCACCCTGCGGTCACGTGGGGCGACGCGCGGCGAGCGGTTACTCGGCCCGTTTCCTAGGGCGTCTGAAAGGGTGACACAGCAGGTTACAGCGGCGATGTCACTTTTCTGGGACCGGCAGAGATAGCACACCTCAGAGCAGGAGAGCAAGGAAGGCGAATCTATCCCGTCCCCCGGCCTACTCCCGTCTTCTGTTTGCAATCAGTCAACATCCAGCTAGTGGGGAATTAACCCTTCTGCACACACTTGTCCCCTGATCTGGCTGCTCTGGGCCACCTGAGATACAGGTGAGACAGGAGGAGCCAGAAGGATGGGCCTTGCTCCCGGAGGAACAGCTGTGACCAACAACGTATTGAAAAGCAGAGACGTCACTTTGCCTACAAAGGTCCATCTAGTCAAAGCTATGGTTTTTCCAGTAGTCATGTATCGATGTGAGAGTTGGACCATAAAGAAGACTGAACACCAAAGAATTGATGCTTTTGAACTGTGGTGTTGGAGAAGACTCTTGAGAGTCCCTTGGACCACAAGAAGTTCAAATAAGTCCATCTTAAAGGAAATCAGTCCTGAATATTCATTGGAAGGACTGATGCTGAAGCTGAAACTCCAATACTTTGGCCACCTGATGTGAAGAGCCGACTCATTGGAAAAGACCCTGATGCTGGGAAAGATTGAAGGCCAGAGGAGAAGGGGATGACAGAGGATGAGATGGCTAGATGGCATCACGGACTCAATGGACATGACTTTGAGCAAGCTCCAGGAGACCATGAAGGACAGGGAAGTCTGGCGTGCTGCAGTCCATGGGGTTGCAAAGGTTGGACATGATTGAGTGACTGAACAGCAACAACAAGTTGCTGTGAGGGCCTCCCAGGTGGCTCAGTGGTAACGAACCCACTGGCCAATGCAAGGGACACGGGTTTGATCCCTGGCCCAGGAAGATCCCACATGCTGCGGGCCAGCTAAGCCTGTGCACCACAGCTACTGAAGCCTGCATGCCTAGAGCCCGGGGAGAAGCTCAGGCACTGTAACCAGAGAGTAGCCCCTGCTGGCTGCAACTAGAGAAAGTCCTCGCAGCAGCAGACACCCAGCACAGCCAAAAATAAATCAATAACTTTTTAAAGTAGTGTCCAGGCATACAAAGTCATTTCAGTCATGTCTGACTCTGCAACCCTATGGACTGTAGGCCACTAGGCTCCTCTGTCCATGGGGATTCTCCAGACAAGAATACTGGAGCAGGTTGCCATGCCCTCTTCCAGGGGATCTTCCTGACTCAGGGATCAAACACGTGTCTCCTGCAGCTCCTTCACTGCAGGCAGATTCTTTACTGCTGAGCCACTGGGGACGCCCTAAGTAGTGTACTCTTAGCTAATTTTTAAAAAATTGAATGTGTATGAAGTAGAAAGTGACTATGATCAAGTTTTCACGTGCTGGGTATTGAGTCCTAACAAATGTGGGATATGCTTTGATTTTTGCAAAATAAACATTTACCCATGGCTTCTTAGAACAGTCAATTCTGTAGCCAGAAAACAAAAAATACGAATCCATCACTCTTCAGCCTATAGCAGGCCTTCAGTCACTGCCCCGATCACGCAATGCACCTCCTCGAGAAATCCCAGCTCCTTAAAGTCAGCGTGTCCACAAGCACGACACTCACGGGGATGGCTCACCTGCAGGATGGGCCTGGGTGTTGGGCAGAAAGCCTCTCAAATAAAGCACACACAGCTCATCGAGAAAGGACTGGGAATCATTTACCCACAGAGTCAAAAGGACCAAGTGCAGGTCTTTGGATTTTTCAGAAATACAGTTGGGAAACAGTTCCTGGATCTTGAAGAGATCTGGCAGAAAGTAGGATGGAGTTGTGTGGGACAGACAATGGGCATCTGCTTCGCTGGTGGCCAGGGATAAAGAATCTGCCTGCAATGTGGGAGACCCGTGTTCAATCCCTGGATCAGGAAGATCCCCTGGAGAAGGGCATGGCAACCCAGTCCAGTATTCTTGCCTGGAGAATCCCATGGACAGAGGAGCCTGGTGGCCTACAGTCCATGGGGTTGCAAAGGGTCAGACAGGACTGAGCACAGAGCGCACACACATACACACGGGCATCTGGGCCCCTGAGAGGGCAGAGGAGCCCAGACCCCTGCTCATGGACCACGTCCATGAACCTGGGCTAATGGAACATGGACTCGGTGTGCTGGGCCTAGAGGAAGGCCCCCTTTCAAGGTGAGTGCTCTGTTCCACGGGATTTGGAGCACTTCCTCTTGTCTATGTGCCTCAGGGGCCAACTCCCCCAGGCAGACCCTTAGGCCTGATCAGTGGGTGCTGGGGATAACCCAAGACAAGTGCATCCTCTCCCCAGTGTCCTGATCCCCTCCCGGCAGTTCACATGTGAAGACACTCAGGTTCCAAAAGGTGACGCTTCTCACCCACGGTCATCCAACTACCAAGTGGAGGGTGGGCACTCAGACCCAGTTCTGATTGCAGTGCTGCCCCTGCTGGTCAGTGACTGAGCCAGACCCAGGCAAGTGGGGTGGGTGCTCAGTAAGGCTAAACCCACTCCCATGCGTAAACCAGATAGCTCGTGGGAGCTGCTGTATAGCACGGGGAACTCAGCTTGGTGCTCTGTGATGACCTAGTGGTCATAGAGAGGTGGGACAGGGAGGGTGGGAGGGAGACTCAGGAGGAGAGGATATTTGTATGCGTATGGCCAATTCACTTTGTTGTACAGCAGAAACTAATGCAACACTGTAAAGCAATTATACTCCAATTAAAAAAAAAAAAGATATGACTGGGAAAATGGTGGGTCAGTTCAGTTCAGTTCAGTTCAGTCACTCAGTCATGTCCAACTCTTTGCAACCCCATGAATCACAGCATGCCAGGCCTCCCTGTCCATCACCAACTCCCGGAGTTCACTCAGACTCACGTCCATCGAGTCAGTGATGCCATCCAGCCATCTCATCCTCTGTCGTCCCCTTCTCCTCTTGCCCCCAATCCCTCCCAGCATCAGAGTCTTTTCCAATGAGTCAACTCTTCGCATGAGGTGGCCAAAGTACTGGAGTTTCAGCTTTAACATCATTCCTTCCAAAGAAATCCCAGGGCTGATCTCCTTCAGAATGGACTGGTTGGATCTCCTTGCAGTCCAAGGGACTCTCAAGAGTCTTCTCCAGCACCACAGTTCAAAAGCATCAATTCTTAAGCGCTCAGCCTTCTTCACAGTCCAACTCTCACATCCATACATGACCACAGGAAAAACCATAGCCTTGACTAGACGAACCTTTGTTGGCAAAATAATGTCTCTGCTTTTGAATATGCTATCTAGGTTGGTCATAACTTTCCTTCCAAGGAGTAAGTGTCCTTTAATTTCATGGCTGCAGTCACCATCTGCAGTGATTTTGGAGCCCAAAAAAATAAAGTCTGACACTGTTTCCACTCTTTCCCCATCTATTTCCCATGAAATGGTGGGACCGGATACCATGATCTTCATTTTCTGAATGTTGAGCTTTAAGCCAACCTTTTCACTCTCCACCTTCACTTTCATCAAGAGGTTTTTTAGTTCCTCTTCACTTTCTGCCATAAGGGTGGTGTCATCTGCATATCTGAGGTTATTGATATTTCTCCTGGCAATCTTGATTCCAGCTTATGCTTCTTCCAGCCCAGCATTTCTCATGATGTACTCTGCATATAAGTTAAATAAGCAGGGTGACAATATACAGCCTTAAAGAACTTGTCAAATGTTGAAATGCCAGCTCGAGTTTTATAAATTTGGAATCAAGTTTCAATGCAGATGTTAGTCACCGGTTCTGGTTTCCTCTAGTACACTGTATGGAAAAGCCTGGAGTGTGAGGCTGCTGAGGTGGGTAGGCCTCTCAGCTGCCCTGACTTGGATCGCCTGTAACAGCCTTTGATTCCATCTCAAAGCCCAGGGTCCCCAATGGCTACATCTAATATCCTCATCATCACAGAGGCCTAATTAAATGCCCTCAGCCCACAGCGTCCATATAGCATTCAAAGACAGCCGCCCAGTGCCTGCTTCCAGCCCATCAGAGTCTGGAGAAGGGCGGGGAGAAGGAACCCTAACACATGCTGGGTCATTGTCATGCATAACAGGGAAGAGAGGAAAGAAAACCGCTGATTGAGAGATGCTTAGATTGTCAGGATGTTTGGGAGACAGAGCTGGAAGTGTGTTTTCAGAGAGTGTTCTGTTTGGATGTTTTCAAAGCTTTCCTTGAAGCTGGTCAAGACAGAGCTATTTGCATCCTGAATGTAAAACAACAATGGCCCTCACGCTCCGTGAATAGACAACTCCTGGAAAGCGATCTGATATTGTCCCAATGTCTGTGTGCGTCATCTCCCTGGGAAGGGCACGTGCTCTCAGGGAAGAGGGGCATGTGCTTCGGGGACCCCCAGTTAGGATGATGAACAGACAGGTCAGAAGAAAGCCATGGCCCCGGCGCCCAGTCACTGCAGAGTCTGGCTCTTCCACTAGTTGGGGGATACGTGTCCTCAACAGGCCACCTGGGAAAGAGACACACAAGACTCAGCACCAGGAACTGGACTCAGAGGTAAAAGGAAAAGGTTGAAGCCAGGTTAGGCTCCTGGGCAGGACCAGGAAAAGAGGAGAGGAGTAACTAGGTCCACTCAGCTGCCCAGCTTGGGACGCCTGAGCCTGGAAGAGCTTCCATTCGTTCTTAGAGAGGATGACCAAATAATGCATGGGAGATGCTTCCAAGAGCAGGAGGGGGTGCTGTGTGATCCCCTGAACCAAAGCCATCCAGCGCAAGTCTGGACCCAAGGCACGCTCCTGCCAGGTCATGACCCATCTCCTCTGCCCTGCAAACAGAGGCCGCCGGGATCTGACTGCACACTCCTGTCCTTGGCCTCAGGCCGCTCTCCTGCTCGTCCTGATAACTAAATGCAGCCCACTTCCCGTCCTGCCAAACCCTCACACCCAGGTGTCCACACACATGCCCACACAGGCATGCACACCCCCCTGCACACACACGCACACACTCGCTGCGGTGCGTGTTGGCACAGCCTTCTGAGCCATCCAAGCCTGTCTAAGTCTCCCTCGCTCTTCACAGTACATCAAGCCCCTCCCAACATCCACGCATTTGCCTTCAACGGCAGAGCTCTGAGATTTCAAAGAATGCTAAAGGACTTCAATGCTTTGATGTTCAGCTCCCAAACCAACAAAGATGGGAGAACGAGAGTCAGCAAGGGAGGAACGCAGGAGGTGGTGGAGACAGCCAGCCTTTCCTCTCCTGCAGGCTGTCAATACCATTTCCATCCCCTGCGTGCCATTCCTCACGGTGGCAGGTGGCTGGACGAGAAGGCAGCCCACCAAACTTCTCCACTCATCAGGCCCCCCGTCCCAAATGCATCCTGGCAGGATTCTGGCAATCATAGGAGCCCCCTTTCCCAGTCCCCACCCACCCTTGTTTTGCATCAGCTGAGCCTCAAGTCAAGAGCCCATGTGGCCAGAGACCCTCCTGACCTCAGACCCACTCTTGTCCTCTGTAAAATGGGCTTGATCTGCCTGCTAGACCTGCCTCTCTGGAAGTTGTCAGGGGAACAAAACAAAAGCATAGATGATGCAAAGGCCATTTACCTGCAGTGTAGTCTTCTGGGCTGAGATGCTGACCGTCAACCTGTCTACCCTCTCCTCCCGGTCCTGGCTGCAGCCGCAGGAGGCACCCAGGACGCTGGGGGCAGGGAGGGCAGCTCCTGGTCACTTTGGGCTGGGGACTTGGATGGTGGCCAGCCCAGACTTGGCAGGTAAAGAATGAAGCTGGCATTTGAGCCAGACCAAACGTGGCATTGGAGACAAACAAGGGAGTCTTGAAAACTCCAAAATCTAACTGCGTGGATTTCTCAGTGTTGGTGTGTAGGTGGCTTTCCTCTCCAGAACTTCTTCTCCACAGTGATCATAAATCTTTTAAGTTCCTACAATCCTGCCTGCCACGCTTGAAGGAAAAGCCTGGAATGGATTGTCACATCCCATCCAAACGAGCTCTCCGCAGAGCCCACCCATGTGCAACATTAAGCAAACTCGGTCCATGATGGCAAGAGTTAAGTAATATTTATCCCCTCACAACTGCTTTCAATTTGCAAACTGGATCTAAATGACTTGTAAGAGGCTGATCACTTCTGAGGGTTGTAGAGCCCCTGTTGCTGAATCCTTACATTTTCCAAAATACTGAACATAATTAAGTTCTGTTCGGAGAGCAGCTCAGTTACCCACTTGGGTCCCTTATGACTCATCGGGAGGCTGGAAAGCTGAAGGTTTGGATGTTTGTTCCCAAATCATCTTGTGTCTATAGCAAGTAGATTAACACAGTGGCATAACCTGGTCTTTTCTTCAGACCAGATGCAGAGACTGATCTCTGCATTTTCAGCAATGCCTGGATTCCTTCCAGGACAGGCCGCCTAGTCTGTGATGAATGGAGAAGGGCTTTCCCACAGGAGGCTCGGGAGGGGAGCAAGGTCAGTCTTCCATTCTGCTGGGGCCATGACGTCCCTACTGTTGTGTCTTGGACGTAAGAGGCGTCCTCCCCCGCCGGTGCCAGGCGCCCATCCTCACGTCCCCTCCGAGATGCTGCCTGGTCCTGCTTCTGGACCACCATCCAACCCCGCCTTCCACCACCAAAGAGCCTCAGTGGAGTCACGTTTCCAGTCCCCGCGACCCTCTTCCTGAATGTTAATGACGGTGAGGTGGGTGTGCTCACCTTATTCCCTCCGTGATAACTTTTTGCACAAACTTCGATTTTACCCTCTGCATTTACTTGCCCAAGGCCAGAACTCTAGACTCCCAGGCACTTACAAAGCTGGGAGCAGCAGGCATGGAGGTGATTACAGGCGTGGCCTTGAGAAGAAGGAAGAAGAGCTTTAAATGCAGAAAATGAGAGAGGAGAACAATGAAAGTAGGAAAAGAAAACCAAGGGAAAGCCAGACGTGAAGTTAGAAGACAGAGCATCAGGACTTTCCTGGTGGTGCAGCAGTTAAGACTTTGCCTTCCATTGCAGGGGACGCAGATTCAAACCATGGTCAGGAAGCTAAGATCCCACATGCCTTGCAGACAAAAAGCCAAAACATAAAACAAGTAATATTGTAACAATTCCAATGAAAACTTTAAAAATGGGCCACATCGATCATAAAAATTGAAGACAGAGGATCCCTTGAGAGCCTGCTGCTAAATCCTCAGAGTATCTTCACAAATGGGGCTTAACAGCAAGGCCAGGGGAAATGCGATTCATGGGGGCTCCCAGGCAGAGCTGTGATACCTCCCAGGGAATGAAAGTGAACGGAAACCTACAATGGCTGGCAAATTCTCTGCGTAAAGCTGTCTCCTACTCACCATTATCGAAGGGTCAGGCAGGCTGGAGGCCTGTGAGCTGTGACAGTGGGAGATGAGAGGGGCACAGGTACCCCTCACGTGAAACAGGCACTCAGATGACTCTAGAAGCACATCAAAGGCGACGTAAGGGACACTTGCCTACCAGGAACTAGCCCTGACATGTGGGTCCAAGAGACGAAGAACAGAAGTGACTACTCAGGTGACCAGAATGCCGTCATCAGAACCACAGAAAGCCAGAAGCTGCCTGCGTTATCTGGCCCAAACTCCTTCTTTATTTAATAGACGGGAGAGAGAAATAGGTAGACGAGGATACTTGGAAGGTAAGAGGAGACTTTAGCCAACATCACCCACTGGAAAAATGCAAGAGGAATACAGACCTCTTGTTATCCAGCTCATGACAGCCCCTCTTGTGAACTTCTATTCCATTTTGGGTAAAGTCGATCAAGACACTGAAAATTATCACCATTAAGATAAGGCCCTAAGTAATACCCTAATACTCAGACGATGCCTCATTTCCCAGATTAAAATGTATCTGCTTCCAAATACAAATGTGTAATAACAGAACAAACTGAATAAATGCAGTTTTAAAAAATTACCTTGCACTCTGGTTCCTTGGTTAATCCGTCTTACCTCAGTCCGGTGAGGATGGAATTTTTACTTAACAATTACATTCTCTCCAAGAAATGGAGAAATAGTGGGTGCTCAGAGCTTGTTCTAGGTTCTGGTCACTGGGGTACAGGACTGCGGGCCCCCTCCCAAGGCTGCTGGCCTTGTGCATCTCCCATTCGGCTGCAACAACCTGCAACCAGGAGTTCGTGTTGCGCTCACGAGGTTACATTCTGAGTCGATCAAGTGGAGTAATAATGCTGGCCTTGGAGCACCTCTGTGACAATTAGTTTGGATAAACACACAGCATTCGATGATGGACGTAGTAGGACATCGTAGGTGCTCAGCAAATGGTGGTTATGACCCTACTGCTCTTTTCCTAAGACAGAACAAATGTTTTCTTGCTTTGCAACAAAGATTTGTGGCTGGTAATGCAGCTTCGATAGATGGTTGAATCATTATCTGCGAGCATAGCTTCAGCCTGACACGAGATGCATTGAGTTGGGTCCTACTTCTGAGAGCCCCAAGGGTCTTGATTCTTCCGTCTTTTCACAGAGATGCTGAGTCAACAGATTCAGGGTGCTAATGAAAACTCAGAATCTCCAAAGAGGAGCCACAAGAGGTGAGTGGTCTTTCCAACTTTGTACCCCCGAATACTCCCTGTGGGGCAAAGATCCTCAACAGGATGGAGGGGGGTGGTGATTTTGCCCCCAGTGGACATTTGGCAATGCCTGTAAGCATTTTTGTTGTCAAACCCTAGAAAGAGGAAGAAGGGCTACCAGCGTCTAATGGATGATGGCCAAGACTGCTGGTAACCATCGTCCACAACAGAGAGTCGTCCAGCCCAAAACATCAATAGTTCTGAGACTGATTGAAGTGTAATGAGAGATGGTGTGAAGCCTGTGTGTCTGGCTTATGAATGGCGTGGACAGTGGAGGCAGAATGTAGGATGAGACTTCTGGTTAAAGAGGGGGAAAGAGGCCCCTTGTCTGAATTGAGATTGGAGCAGTTGAAGAGAGAGTAGAAAAACCTGGAAAAGATCAAAAACTAATCTGCGGTCACCCCGTCCCCCTCTGCTGCTTTCTCCATATTCCTCAAAAGTTCCAAGAGGCCTCCCGGGAAGGGAGAGAGTGTGGAACTTGGGGGGGGCTCGCTTTTCATTTTATTCTCCTTAATCCCTAGTTTTCCCTGTGAGCTGAAGAGCCAGTACTTGGCCACCTGACGCAAGGTGTCAACTCATTGGAAAAGACCCTGATGCTGGGAAAGACTGAGGCCAAAAGGAGAAGCGGTGGCAGAGAAGGACATGGTCAGACAGCATTGCCGACTCAATGGACATGAATCTGACCAAGCTCTGGAAGACAGGGGAGGACAGGGGAGCCTGGTGTGCTGCAGCCCATGGGCCCACAAAGAGTTGGACACAACTGCACAACCAAACAACACAAGCTTGAAAGAATGTTGTGATTTTCTCCTCCTGAAAGCAACTAAATATGAGAATTATGAAAAGAAAGCTGTTCAAACATGATTCTGATCTCCAAGGAGATATAAAATGCCCCTGTTAATAAGGATGATGGTTCAGTGGCCTGGAAATATTTATGAAGGATCTCCTGCATCTGTTTGGTTAGCCAAAACAAAGATATGGTTCAAACCAGTTTAAATAGTAAAGATCTTCAATTGGAAAGTCCACAGGCAGGCTTCAGTCCAGCAGTTCAATGTTGTTCTCACACCTCTCTCTACTCTGCCTTTATTTCAATGCTGGTTCTCCTCGTGGTCACATGATGGTTACTAGTAGCTCCCAAGGATATACACAGGGTATAGTACTTAACTCACATCCCAGATAAGGCTCTGAGGTTTACCCTGATGATGTTGTCTTAGGCTACCTACCCATCCTTGAACCAACCACCAATCACTATGCCAAACCAGAATGAGGTTAACTGATCATTCCTAAAGAATGATCTCACAAAAAACTCAGGGTCGATATCAGAGGACTGAGTGACCTCTCAAATCTTTGGGACTATTACCCCATGGTATTATTTTTAGAAAGGGAAACAATGGCCGCTGGGCAGCAAAAAGCTACTCCTTCCAGGTCTGACCAATCACCAGCTATGTGTGACATCTCTATCGTTTCCCCAGCGTGGTGCTCCATGCAGGAGAGAGAATACAGGTCTTCTGTAAGACCTGATCAATGGCCGCAAAAAGTCAGATCATCTAAATGGTAAGGCTAACACACAGAGGACACTGTGAGAATCACACAAGAAAGAAGACACGACGTCAGCTAAGTGCCAACTTGCACAGCCCAGATACAGATGGTAGAAATTCAGAGAAGGACACTCTGACTTCCAAGACAAGAGACGGAAGTTGGCCCCTGAAGACGTACAGGATTTGTAGCCCAGGCAGACAGGAGCTTGCCTGCTAAGCAAGACAAAGAAGTGAGTGAGATTGGAGACCTGCCTGGCTGGAGCAGAAACAGACCCTCCACCTCCAGGTTGATTTCCTCCACTAAGGACCTGGCTCCCACCACCCACAGTGACCGCGCCTCCTTATTTATTTTGACAAGCTCATTAAATGTGAGCAGAAATACCATCTCATTGACACGAGCCAGATTTGGGTAGTCAATTCCTTTTATCACTTTTCCCTTCTAGGAGAAGCATTTGACCCATCAGTTTTCCTCTTCAAAACCATTCCTCAATCAGCAAGAAAGGGAACCAGTGCTTCCGCTCTGCAGGCTGATGACAAACGAGGGCATTAATTTCCCTGAGCAGGCGCCTCGGTTTGCCATTTGCCTAACCAGCAGCAGACAAACGCACTGTCATGGAGAGTTGTCTTTAGGGGCGATAACTAAGCATGATTGGAAATGTTAACTCTGCAGATGTAAAAAAGGCAGCTCGGCATGAAGGACTGCTCCACGTAGACCCATATACTGACTGCAGGCATGGAACTCAGATCCTTTCCGATTATTCCGCTTAGTGTAAAGGACAGACAAAAATATGTCCTCTAAGTATCTTCTATACTACCCTTCTCCCCCTCAAGAACACACAGTGGCTCCCTACTCCCGTTGGAACGCAGGCAGAGGTTTTCAGATGAGATTCAAGGTCATTAGGAATTGCCCTCGGCCACATGGAACTGCCTTACCGGAGGTTATGACCTCGGGGACTTGTCGGTCAAGGACTTGTTGATGGAGAAACCCGAAGACTGAGCCCCCCTTGTCTCAAGCTGGGAGAAACCTAAAGAGACAGCCCAGCTCCTTGCAGGACTGTCTGAGGCCTCAGTCACAACAGCAAGGCAGCTATTTTCCTTCTGCCAGTCTGCATTCCTTCCTGCACTGGGAGCAGCCCCTTGTCACTGAAGTCTTCTGCATCCTTCTGGTTTGTCAGCTTGATCTGTCCTTACCGAAAGTGATATAGTAACATCTCCTGCTGCTGCTGCTGCTAAGTCGTTTCAGTCGTGTCCGACTCTGTGTGACCCCATAGACGGCAGCCCACCAGGCTCCCTCGTCCCTGGGATTCTCCAGGCAAGAACACTGGAGTGGGTTGCCATTTCCTTCTGCAATGCATGTAAATGAAAAGTGAAAGTGAAGTCGCTCAGTCGTGTCCGACTCTTCGGGACCCCATGGACTGCAGCCTAACATCTCCTACATGTTGCAATTTCTAGCTCCCTGCTTCTTCTGTAATTGTTGCTCCATAACAGTGGTTAATTGGCTAATATATATATATACACACACACACCAATTAATGTAATTACATCATGTCTTTATTACATATTACCTCTGTAGCATTTTAGAATGTTCTTGCTTGTCGTATTGAATGCTTTTAGGTGTCAGTTCTGCTTTGACACTAGGAGCGCAACCTGATGTCTCTTGTTGTTTCCATTCCCCTTGTGTTCTCTGTTGCTTGAGTTTTTCCAGCCCTCTCTTTGGAGATGAAGCTCCTCCTCTCTTGAATTCCTCAAGAAGCGGTCATGGCACACGGCTCCCCATACTGTTGAGTGTCTGGAACCACTGGCTATAGTCTTGAGGATTCACAGACAGTTTGGTTAAAAATAAAATAAAGGGCCTTTATTTCTTTCAGTTTCTTTCACTGAGTTTTTTGGAAAAAAATCTGCTCCATTGTTGCTTTCGTATTTTTTTTAATGTTGTGTTGAGAATTCTAATTATGGATTAACTCTTTTGCTCTTGTAAGTTATTTTAATCTTTTTTACCTGAAAACTTTGAAAGGTTTTTCTTTGTCTTTGAGGTCTAATAGTTTTACTGGGATATATTGTGAATCTAATCATTCACTCTGTTTTCTAAGGAAACCAGTGAACCCTTTCAATGATAAATTTCAGGTCTTTTTTGTATCTGTAAAGTTTTCTGGGTTTACAATTGACATGTTAACTCTGCTCCATTGTTTTCTATATCTGTGACTTTGGTTATGTACATGCTTCTTCATTGTTGATCTTCCCAACAAACAAACCTTTCTGTTTGATTCTTTTTTACTCCCTCTTTATCTTATTTTTGCATTGTTTTCTTGCATTTCTTCAATGCCTCTTATTACTCTCTTCATTTCTTTGTTTTTCTGTCCATTTTGTTTTTAATTTTTTATTTCTGATTCAAGGTGGTTCTTCATATTATAAGTGTTGGAAAATCTTTAATTCACTTGGAGCAGGTCTTACAGTTTTGTTTCATGGGTGTCTCTAATGAAGTTGTTCCATCAATGGGAATGTGTTATTCTCATTTTTTTATATTTTTGTGGTAATACGACTGAACGGCTGAACTAAACTTGTATAGACTTATTCAGTTCCACAGTATTCATTTTGCATATTTGTGGTGGTTTACAAGATTTCTTTTTTTTTTTTTTTTTGGTTTACAAGATTTCTACTCTCATGGCATGATGTCATCTTCTGCCTGTTGAGTCTCGTTTCCTTAATGCATGAGCTTCTTATCGATGCATGGAGGTTTGCACCCTCTATTTTTTATATTACTTTTGGTCTTGCAGGACCTTAACTTTTACTTTTGTTCCTTTTATTTTTCCCACCCAAACCCCAAAAGTGCCTATCCCTTGTTTTTTGTCTTTTTCTCAGCAGAAACTGCTTTTTGAAGACTACCACCTCGAATCACATATATTTTAAGTCTCTTCCCTGTAATCAGTGCTATGGTCTACTAGCACAATTTTTTCCAGTATTTTCACAATTAGGTTAACTATCATTATGGTTGTGGCTGCTGCTCATTCCCTTATTCTCTCTTCTGGGCAACATTTTTGTTTTGTGTTATTTTTGTTTCTTGAATCAGACTGCCTTTGCCTACGAAGAAGGTTTGCAAAAGAGTCAGAGATGGCTTACTGAGATTTTACTTTTACTTAAAAACAACTTGAAGTTCCTGCCTCCATTGTCTTCTAGTTGTGCCGATGCCCCGGGCTTTGTGTGATTTTATAGACTCTTCTTTTGTATTGCGGTGAGATGTGCATTTAGGAAGCTGCCATTGACCACACCCCACCCCCTCCCCCACCTCCAACTACCTGGAAGACACAGCAAGTATTTTTTGAGAGATTCCTACCATCTTGACTTAATCTCTGAATTTGAAACTTATTAATTATAAGGCAGAGAATTTTCAAGGTACTAAATAGCAAAATTCCAAAAGCAGCTGATCAAAACCTTTGCAGGGATTCGGATGAGAGAATAATTTTTGTGTGATGAGCACAGTGGTTAGCGGGCAGGCTGTGAGGTCACAGGGAAGTGAGCTTGAATTCTTATCAGCTGCGGGCCTCAGGTCAGGACTTTCAGGCTCGTTTTACAGGTCAGGAGGCTGAGGTCGAGAGTTTATCACACACCCACCTTCACAGAATGTGCACGCGTGCTGAGTCGCTTCAGTCGTGTCCAACCCTTTGTGACTCTACAGAATGGGGCCGCCAGGCTCCTGTGTCCATGGGATTCTCCAGGCAAGAATACTGGAGTGGGTTGCCATGCCCTCCTCCAGGGGATCTTCATAGAATACTAATAGCTAAGTGAAATAATGCATAAGAAGGGCTTTAGGTAGAGTTTAATGGTGCATAGCAAATGTTTATGAAGTGTTAACCATTATTATTAACAAAATAACTAAAGAAATTAGGAAAGCCTTTATAGACGATAAGCACTTAATTTGTACATTAAAGTTTAAGTGCTAATGGTAGAGAGAAATTCCTGGGAGAATTATAACTTGAACAAAGATGCAGTACCGACCCTTGAACTTGAAATATTGGCCAAAAAAAAGAGAGAGAGAGACATAGAATTTCAGGAAAATGAAACAACCTTCTCTCCCCATCTGAAGATTTCCACAGAATATCAGTAGTAGATAAGATTAGATTGATTTGAGGGTCTGAGTATGGAGGCAACTGAATGAGCTTGAGGACTTGGGGGTTTACTTAATTCAATGTTTCTGAAGAAACTGATCCAAATAGTATTTATAATGTGCTGTGGTAAAAGCGTGTTCTGAGTCTATATACATTTGGGAAAGTTGATTGAACTACACTAAACTCGTTTCTTTATGCCAGAAACATGCTCTGAGTTTTAATATATTGGTTTGCATCATGAATCTTCAAAGTGATGAAACTGTTGAACAAAATTTCTCACATTTGAGTATAGTTTGTGACCCTTTTAATAAAAATAAAATAAAGGGCTCAGACCCCAGTTTGAGTAGAGCAGAAAGAGAATTCAAGTCAGCCTGGAAGCTGGGTCTGCTAAGGGATTCTCCTAGATCACTGACCACTCCTCTTCACTCAGGACAGACTGGAGGGATGATACGAAACCTCATTATAGGGGAAAACTGTTTGATCCAGCTCACCTTATTTCCATGTGCAGCGCATTAGCTATCATTCTGTGCCTATAGAGTGAGCTCTGGAGATAGAAGAAATCGGTGACTCATCTGCTGTCTATAATTGTCCTTGGTTAGTCCTTGGTTATGGGCCATACAGGTTTGCATTTGATGGTCGTGTCCACACCATCCACACACTTTCAGCAGTTTCTTGCTCTTCCCAGTCCACGCTTTTATCGTGTGCCTCTCTTACAGGAGACAGGACTAGCACCTGCATTCTTTGGACCCTGAAGGAGGAATGGATGTTGACTCCAGATGGACTGCATCTCCTGCTCCTTCATCTTCTGTGATACCTGCACCAATCATTAAAACATCTCCACACCTTACCAACCTCTGATACACCTAAGTTTCTGCATTCCTAGAGGAGTCTATCATGAAACAGTCATGTTTCTTCAAAGAAAAACCAAGAGTATGAACATTTGAGCATGTGTAATCTTCCAGTTGCTGTTTTAGAAATGGTTTCAAACCAAAACTGAGCAGAGCTCCCCCAGGCATCTGTGGAGTGTGCTATTTTCCAAGGCACAGCTTTTCCACATCTGTATCTCTGTTAGCTGAGGGGCATGCGACGTTTTGCCTCAAGAGGTGGTTCTCAGAACCTGCAGAAAGAGCTCACATTGTCTTCCCAAAAGCTCGCAATGTGTCAGTCCTGACTGAAACTTGTGGGATGGTCCTCGTCTGTCCTGGACAACAGAGCCTGAGTTGGAGCTACAGGAATCACCTCCTCTCTCAAGGAAGAAGTTTGAGTCTCTTACACATCCAGAGTCTGATAGAAGGGTCTGCAACATCCCCACGAGCTGTGAACCCTGTAGAGGATTTCATGTCACCTCCTCTCTCTAGGAAGAAGTTTGAGTCTCTTACACATCCAGAGTCTGATAGAAGGCTCTGCAACATCCCCACGAGCTGTGAACCCTGTAGAGGATTTCATGTCGTCGACCAACTTTGGCAAGGCTGCAGTTACCCTTTCTTCTCTTCCGTCAAGCCCCCTCTCTCTGCAAGGGTCTGGCGATCATTCTGAAATCCTCTCCCAACTCAGTGTCATCAGAGATGACAGGAGGGATTTGAAGATGAGTCATCTCTGTCTATCTATATTGTAAGAGTATTTCTGATATTGTTTTCAAAAGAATGGGTCTGCATTCAAGGCTATAAACGATCAGCATTATGCTTGGCCACTTTACAAGTAGGTTTGTTGATACTGACTATGGACCAGGTACAGTTATAAGCCGTTGACATGTACCAATGTATTCCTCTATTGCTTGCAATCTGCAAATATTTATGTCTTAAATCATCACCAATATTGAAATTTTCCAACCACATCACAAGTGACTTCCATATGGGCAGGCAAAAGGCGCTGAGTTAGAGGCTGAGTTTGTATGTGTGTGTGTGTGTTATTGGTCCATGAATCAAGGCAAATTAGAAGTGGTCAAACAAGAGATGGCAAGAGTCAATGTCGACATTCACTAGACCATTCAGGTAGACCATTCAGGTATGACCGAAATCAAATCCCTTATGATTATACAGTGGAAGTGAGAAATAGATTTAAGGGCCTAGATCTGATAGATAGAGTGCCTGATGAACTATGGATGGAGGTTCATGACATTGTACAGGAGACAGGGAACAAGACCATCCCCATGGAAAAGAAATGCAAAAAAGCAAAATGGCTGTCTGGGGAGGCCTTACAAATAGCTGTGAAAAGAAGAGAGGCGAAAAGCAAAGGAGAAAAGGAAAGATATAAGCATCTGAATGCAGAGTTCCAAAGAATAGCAAAAAGAGATAAGAAAGCCTTCTTCAGCGATCAATGCAAAGAAATAGAGGAAAACAATAGAATGGGAAAGACTAGAGATCTCTTCAAGAAAATTAGAGATACCAAGGGAACATTTCATGCAAAGATAGGCTCGATAAAGGACAGAAATGGTACGGACCTAACAGAAGCAGAAGATATTAAGAAGAGGTGGCAAGAATACACAGAAGAACTGTACAAAAAAGATCTTCACTACCCAGATAATCACGATGGTGTGATCACTGACCTAGAGCCAGACATCCTGGAATGTGAAGTCAAGTGGGCCTTAGAAAGCATCACTACGAACAAAGCTGGTGGAGGTGATGGAATTCCAGTTGAGCTATTTCAAATCCTGAAAGATGATGCTGTGAAAGTGCTACACTCAATATGCCAGCAAATTTGGAAAACTCAGCAGTGGCCACAGGACTGGAAAAGGTCAGTTTTCATTCCAATCCCAAAGAAAGGCAATGCCAAAGAATGCTCAAACTACCTGCACAATTGCACTCATCTCACACGCTAGCAAAGTAATGCCAAAAATTCTCCAAGCCAGGCTTCAGCAATACGTGAACCGTGAATTTCCTGATGTTCAAGCTGGTTTTAGAAAAGGCAGAGGAGCCAGAGATCAAATTGCCAACATCCACTGCATCATGGAAAAAGCAAGAGAGTTCCAGAAAAACATCTATTTCTGCTTTATTGACTATGCCAAAGCCTTTGACTGTGTGGATCACAATAAACTATGGAAAATTCTGAAAGAAATGGGAATACCAGACCACCTGATCTGCCTCTTGAGAAATTTGTATGCAGGTCAGGAAGCAACAGTTAGAACTGGACATGGAAAAACAGACTGGTTCCAAATAGGAACAGGAGTACGTCAAGGCTGTATATTGTCACCCTGCTTATTTAACTTATATGCAGAGTATATCATGAGAAACGCTGGGCTGGAGGAAACACAAGCTGGAATCAAGATTGCCAGGAGAAATATCAATAACCTCAGATATGCAGATGACACCACCCTTATGGCAGAAAGTGAAGAGGAGCTCAAAAGCCTCTTGATGAAAGTGAAAGAGGAGAGTGAAATAGTTGGCTTAAAGCTCAACATTCAGAAAACGAAGATCATGGCATCTGGTCCCATCACTTCATGGCAAATAGATGGGGAAACAGTGGAAATAGTATCAGACTTTATTTTTCTGGGCTCCAGAATCACTGCAGATGGTGACTGCAGCCATGAAATTAAAAGATGCTTACTCCTTGGAAGGAAAGTTATGACCAACCTAGAGAGCATATTCAAAAGCAGAGACATTACTTTGTCAACAAAGGTCCATCTAGTCAAGGCTATGGTTTTTCCAGTGGTCATGTATGGATGTGAGAGTTGGACTGTGAAGAAGGCTGAGCGCTGAAGAATTGATGCTTTTGAACTGTGGTGTTGGAGAAGACTCTTGAGAGTCCCTTGGACTGCAAGGAGATCCAACCAGTCCATCCTAAGGAGATCAGTCCTGGGTGTTCTTTGGAAGAAATGATGCTGAAGCTGAAACTCCAGTACTTTGGCCACCTCATGTGAAGAGTTGACTCACTGGAAAAGACCCTGATGCTGGGAGGGATTGGGGGCAGGAGGAGAAGGGGACGACAGAGGATGAGATGGCTGGATGGCATCACCGACTCGATGGACATGAGTTTGGGTAAACTCTGGGAGTTGGTGATGGACAGGGAGGCCTGGTGTGCTGCGATTCATGGGGTTGCAAAGAGTCGGACACGACTGAGGGACTGAACTGAACTAAAAGCACAGAATATTAAGTTTACCATCTTAACAACTCTAAAGAGTATAATTCAATACTGTTAAATATATTCACATTGTTGTACAACAGAATCTAGAACTTTTCATCTGGCAACATTGAAACCAGAGAAAACCATAATTCAAAAAGGTATATACACACCAGTGGTCACTGCAACACTATTTACAATGGCCAGGACATGGAAGCAACCTAAATGTTCATCGACAAAGGAATAAATAAAGAAGATGTGATACATGTATACAATGGGGAAGCCTAATGGAATACTACTCAACCACAAAAAAGAATGGAATGATGCCATTTGCAGCAACATGGATGGGCCCAGAGGTTGTCATACTCAGTGAAGTAAGTCAGACATAGAAAGACAAATATCACATGATATTGCTTATATGTGGAATCTTAAAAAATGGTACAAATGAACTTACTTTCAAAACAAATAGAATCACAGCTGTGAAAACAAACATAGTTACCAAGGGATGGGGGGAACGGGATAAACTGGGAGATTGCGATTGATATATATGCACTGCTATACACAAAATAGATAACTAATAAGGATCTACACAATACTCCGTAAAGACCTATATGGGAAAAGAATCTGAAAAAAACTGCATGTATATGTAAAACTGACTCACTTTGCTGTACATCTGAAACTAACACAACATTGCAAATCAACTAGACTCTAACAGAAATCTTTAAAATAAATAAATAAAATAAAATATAAGTGAGAACTTTACCTGGAAAAAAAAATATACCCACCCACATTCTGGGGTGCACCTGGCCATCTTGTCAACCTGGGGCCTTGAGAACTGGATATAACCACTCACATCCAGTGTCTTCCTGTCTGGCCTCCTGGGTGAGCCCTGTTTTTCACTATCATGGGCCTCAGCAGTCACTGAGGGGTATCAATGAAAACAGACAAAGCAAGTAAGCCTTCTGAGCTGGCGTCTCCTGCCTGCCTGTCTGTCTGTCTTTCCCCTCCCCATGCAATTCACAGGCTTCCCTGGTGGCTCAGCTGGTAAAGAATCCACCTGCAATGTGGGAGACCTGGGCTCGATCCCTGGGTTGGGAAGATCCCTTGCAGAATGGAAAGGCTACCCACTCCAGTATTCTGGCCTGGAGAATCCCATGGACTGTATAGCCAATGGGGTCGCAAAGAGTTGGACGTCACTGAGCCAATTTCACTTTTCATGGCAGTTCACCACATATTATTAGACATGAAATGCTCCACCAGGTGTACAAGCTTCACCCTCTGTAGTTCTCAGGTTGAGGGCACCTTCCATCGAAAAGCCCTGGGTTCTGGCTTCCACAACAGGCTTCTCTGCGGGACAGCAAGAAAGAGTTCATGCATGCCTAAATTTCCTCTTTCCTGCATCTGTTTTTTTTTTAAGCAGGAAAGAGAAAAAAATACTAATTTTTAAAAGTAACTCACACCAGGCTACTTATTTTCATAAGCCCGTTCTGATTTTTAACCAGTGCAGAATAGCCCAGCTCCATCTAAGATGAACCAAACTGCATGCTTATCGATAATTACCAGCTTAAAATGTACACAAGGCAAGCTTCCTCTTGCTCCCTCACCTCTGCACATTAAGTGTATACACTGCATCGTGTACGCCATGCTGATAACCATCCCTAAATCCACCTGCCTTAGCAGGGAGTTGGTGGGTATAACCTGGTGAGACTTGCTTTAAAATTTTTATTGAAAAACAAAGTTGGAAGCAAAGCTGTCAGGTAGATTCTCCACACCAAATAGAACACCTGAACACAAAGAGCCTCACATCTAACATGGGTGGTTGTTCTATTTAAGTCAAGAAGGAGGAATCTGTTGCTAAAACAGTAATCCTTTCTCCCTTAACATGCTTTGATTTATTGTACTGCTGTTTTGGGCAAAATTCTGTGTAGGAAATGTTAATCAAGGAGGAAGAAGAAGAGCAAGGGTTTACCTTGCTTGTTGTCTCTTTGAGTTAAGACTATCATTACTTTCCATTATGTTTGATCCTCTCAGTTACAGTGTAGGAGTGAATTCAGCACTTTGGGAAATCATATTTACCCTTGCAAGCCACTAAGGCACCATTTAGTGAATTACTAATCCAAAGCAACAGAGTTAACTTGAAATAGTTTTCAGAATTCATTAGGATGATAAAATTCTACCCGAGCTGAAAATTTGCTTTGACGCATCTCACATTTATTATGGCAAATACCTCCCACTTCCGTGCTCACTGTGCAACGGCTGGTAATTCTAGACCAAGAGAAACCATCTCAACATCAATTCAGTTCAGTTCAGTCGTTCATTCGTGTCCGACTCTTTGCGACCCCATGAATCACAGCACGCCAGGCCTCCCCGTCCATCACCAACTCCCAGAGTTTACCCAAACTCATGTCCATCGAGTCGGTGATGCCATCCAGCCATCTCATCCTCTGTCGTCCCCTTCTCCTCCTGCCCCCAATCCCTCCCAGCATCAGGGTCTTTTCCAGTGAGTCAACTCTTCACATGAGGTTGCCAAAGTACTGGAGTTTCAACTTCAGCATCATTTTTTCCAAAGAACACCCAGGACTGATCTCCTTTAGGATGGACTGGTTGGATCTCCTTGCAGTCCAAGGGACTCTCAAGAGTCTTCTCCAACACCACAGTTCAAAAGCATCAATTCTTCAGCGCTCAGCCTTCTTCACAGTCCAACTCTCACATCCATACATGACCACTGGAAAAACCATAGCCTTGACTAGATGGACCTTTGTTGACAAAGTAATATCTCTGCTTTTGAATATGCTCTCTAGGTGGGTCATAACTTTCCTTCCAAGGAGTAAGCGTCTTTTAATTTCATGGCTGCAATCACCATCTGCAATGATTTCGGAGCCCAGAAAAATAAAGTCAGCCACTGTTTCCACTGTTTCCCCATCTATTTCCCAGGAAGTGATGGGACCAGATGCCATGATCTTCGTTTTCTGAATGTTGAGCTTTAAGCCAACTTTTTCACTCTCCTCTTTCACTTTCATCAAAAGACACTTTAGTTCTTCACTTTCTGCCATAAGTGTGGTGTCATCTGCATATCTGAGGTTATTGATATTTCTCCCTGGAAATCTTGATTCCAGCTTGTGCTTCTTCCAGCCCAGCAATTCTCATGATGTACTCTGCATATAAGTTAAATAAGCAGGGTGACAATATACAGCCTTGACGTACTCCTTTTCCTATTTGGAACCAGTCTGTTGTTCTATGTCCAGTTCTAACTGTTGCTTCCTGACCTGCATACAGGTTTCTCAAGAGGCAGGTCAGGTGGTCTGGTATTCCCATTTCTTTCAGAATTTTCCATAGTTTATTGTGACCCACATAGTCAAAGGCTTTGGCATAGTCAATAAAGCAGAAATAGATGCTTTTCTGGAACTCTCTTGCTTTTTCCATGATGCAGTGGATGTTGGCAATTTGATCTCTGGTTCCTCTGCCTTTTCTAAAACCAGCTTGAACATCTGGAAGTTCACAGTTCACGAAGTGCTGAAGCCTGGCTTGGAGAATTTTGAGCATTACTTTGCTAGCATGTGAGATGAGTGCAATTGTGCAGTAGTTTGAGCATTCTTTGGCATTGCCTTTCTTTGGGATTGGAATGAAAACTGACCTTTTCCAGTCCTGTGGCCACTGCTGAGTTTTCCAAATTTGCTGGCATATTGAGTGCAGCACTTTCACAGCACCCTCTTTCAGGATTTGAAATAGCTCAACTGGAATTCCATCACCTCCACTAGCTTTGTTAATAGTGATGCTTTCTAAGGCCCACTTGACTTCACATTACAGGATGTCTGGCTCTAGGTGATCACACCTTCATGATTATCTGGGTCTTGAAGATCTTTTTTGTACAGTTCTTCTGTGTATTCTTGCCACTTCTTCTTAATATCTTCTGTTCTGTTAGGCCCATATCATTTCTGTCCTTTATTGAGCCCATCTTTGCATGAAATGTTCCCTTGGTATCTCTAATTTTCTTGAAGAGATCTCTAGTCTTTCCCATTCTATTTTTCCCCTATTTCTTTGCATTTATCTCTGAGGAAGGCTTTCTTATCTCTCCTTGATATTCATTGGAACTCTGCATTCAAATGGTATATTTTTCCTTTTCTCCTTTGCTTTTCACTTCTCTTCTTTTCATAGCTATTTGTAAGGCCTCCCCAGACAGCCAATTTGCTTTTTTGCATTTCTTTTTCTTGGGGATGGCCTTGCTCCTGTCTCCTGTACAATGTCACAAACCTCCATCCATAGTTCATCAGGCACTCTGTCTATCAGATCTAGTCCCTTAAATCTATTTCTCACTTCTACTGTATAATCATAAGGGATTTGATTTAGATCATACCTGAATGGTCTAGTGGTTTTCCCCACTTTCTTCAATTTAAGTCTGAATTTGGCAATAAGGAGTTCATGATCTGAGCCACAGTCAGCTCCCAGTCTTGTTTTTGCTAACTGTCTAGAGCTTCTCCATCTTCGGCTGCAAAGAATAAAATCAATCTGATTTCGGTGTTGATCATCTGGTGATGTCCATGTATAGAGTCTTCTCTTGTGTTGTTGGAAGAGGGTGTTTGCTATGACCATTGCATTCTTTTGGCAAAACTATTAGCCTTTGCCCTGCTTCATTCTGTACTCCAAGGCCAAATTTGCCTATTACTCCAGGTGTTTCTTGATTTTCTACTTTTGCATTCTAGTCCCCTATAATGAAAAGGATATATTTTTGGGGTGTTAGTTCTAAAAGGTTTGTAGGGCTTCATAGAACCGTTCAACTTCAGCTTCTTCAGCGTTACTTGTCGGGGCATAGACTCGGATTACCATGATGTTGAATGGTTGCCTTGGAAACAAACAAAGATCATTCTGTCGTTTTTGAGATTGCACCCAAGAACTGCATTTCGGACTCTTTTGTTGATCATGATGGCTACTCCATTTCTTCTAAGGGATTCCTGCCCACAGTAGTAAGTACCATGGCCATCTGAGTTAAATTCACCCATTCTAGTCCATCTTAGTTCGCTGATTCCTAGAATGTTGACATTCACTCTTGTCATCTCCTGTTTAACCACTTCCAATTTGCCTTGATTCATGGACCTAACATTCCAGGTTCCTATGCAATATTGCTCTTTACAGCACCCAACCTTGCTTCTATCACCAGTCACATACATAACTGGGTGTTGTTTTTGCTTTGGTTCCGTCCCTTCATTCTTTCTGGAATTATTTCTCCACTGATCTCCAGTAGCATATTGGGCACCTACCAACCTGGGGAGTTCATCTTTCAGTGTCCTATCTTTTTGCCTTTTCGTACTGTTCATAGGGTTCTCAAGGCAAGAATACTGAAGTGGTTTGCCATTCCCTTCTCCAGTGGACCACATCCTGTCAAAAGGCTACTAAACTCCCAGTACTTAACACAGAGCCCCATAAGTAAGAGGTGTTCAGAAAACAAGGTGTTAAGCGAATAACACAGGATGCTATTCTAAGTAAAGACAAGGGGAGCATGTTGGTGGCAGAAGTCAGGAGGCTGAAGACAAAAAAGCATAACACCGAGCCCCTGCTCACAGGGGCTGATAATCTGATTGGAGGGAGAAGGCAGCATACATGTGAAAATGAGTTAAGTGGTGTCATATTTTCTCTGGAATCCTTCCCCAGGCCCAGAGCAAAGCCTAGCATATTGGAAAAATAGAAACTGCTGAGCCTGGCTCCAACATTAGCCCAGAATTTGAGAGTATGAGATGAGCTGATGATGGAGGTTGCAGAGGCCGAGGTGAGGCTCATTTATCTCATCAGAACAATAAAGAGTTCTCAAGCAAGGGCTTGAGAACGTAAATGATATAATGGGATCTGACTGGTGTCTGTGACAAGTCGCCGGAGTGGCTCGTGGCAGAAAGTTGGGGGATGAAGGAGGAAGCAAGGAGGCGCTTACAGCATTGCTCCAGGCGAGAGGGGCAGGTGGCCTGGTCCAGAGCAACAAGAAGGGGAAGTTCCAACGGAATGGCGATCTGTGCAGAGGCCGAATGGGCAGGTGGCCTGGTCCAGAGCAACAAGAAGGGGAAGTTCCAACGGAATGGCGATCTGTGCAGAGGCCGAATGCTGAATTTTCAGATAAATTGGGCAGTCAAAATAAGGGGAAAGAATAAAAATCAAGGGTGGTAAATGGCTAGCCTGATAACCAGTCATCTCCCCACTGGAACCCCAAACGGGCTCTCTCCAGTTTCTCTTCAGAAAAATAGCATCTTATTACCATCATGAGCTTCACTTGCACCTATCAATTTTGAGATGCGTATTCACCAAGTGGGGAATTCGTGTAAGCGATTGGGTGTGTGTCAGAACTCAGGGGAGGGGACAGGCCTGGAATCACCAGCATCCATCTGATCCCCCTCTGCCAGATGGATGAAACTATCTGGAGAATAAATGCAGACCAAGATGAAGGAAGACCCTAGGAAAACTCTGTAGGATGCACCAACGTTTATGAAGGAGCCAACAAAGGAGATGGAGGAGCAGAGGCCAGAGAAACCAAAGAGAGCCTGCCAGAAGTCAGGAAGGAAACCATTTCCAAGGAAGGCACAATCACCGGGTCAGAGGCTGCTGAGCTGTCCTGAAAGATGAATAAAAATGCCAGAAACTGAGGTTGCTAGCAAATTTGACAAGAGCAGGTTCTGTGTGGTGATGGGAATAGAGGCTGCCATGGAAATGGTGATGAAACAGACTCCAGACATCACCCAGTTCAAGCCATCTCCAAAGACACTGTGCTGTGGAGAAATCTGGGCCTCTCTTCAGGGCTCAGACTATAACTTGGGGTGACTGTGAATGTTCAGCCTTTGCCACTCTTTAGGATGTGTGAAATTTATACCCCAAGAGGCCAAAAGCCAGATACACCATTCATCACAGCATACCTCTCACTCAGCACACAATAGCCATGTGTGTTCTATCAGGAGTCACTGGTCTGGGGCCCACTGGATGTAAGGGTTTAAGAGAGACTATATGCAAAATGATGTGCAAATACATTTCTCTAGTGAAAGGGACCATAGCCTTTATCAGATTCTCAATAGGCCCATGTCTTCCTCTCAAAAAAAAAAAAAAAAAAAAGAGAGATATTAAGAACTTTGTTCTACACCAAAGAAATTGTACAGCCAGCTCACCAGGCCACAAAAGACCTTCTCTGAGATCACTTCCCTGTGAAAGCATCATCTATCATCACCCAGGGCACCAAGCAGCTGCTGCACCATAGTCAGAAAACTCCAAATGGTCCAGCAGCCCAATAAATCACCTGCCCATCAGATCGAACGCTCCTCTTTTAAAGGCTTTGATTCCAAGGAAATGTCACTTCCAGGCATGGAGCTTCAGAGGCTGGTAAATGCTAGATGATCCATCAAATCGTGTGAGGACAGAGATTCAGTGGGGCCTCAGCATGGTCTGCCTAAAGACTCGCAGCTCAGAGAGCAGAGCAATGTCTGACAAAGGTCCTCCCAGCCCAGCTTCTGAAACCGGTTCCCATCAGGAGTACCTGCTGTGGCTAAGATATGGTTCATAAGTGGTATTTGGCATTCTGATTGGGTCAAGGCTGTCTCGAGGGTTTCACTCCAGTTTAAACACTTGCTTCAGTTACTAAAACTGTTCAGCAATGACGTTGAACCTTTTTCTTTCAAGAACATAAAGGGATTGAAGGATGCTGTGTTCTTCAAAGTGCCAGAAGTGGGGCATGACCTGGGGAAGTGGGGCATGCCCTGGCTCTCCATCCACTCAGTGCACTCCTTCCAGGAGTCCATCGGCGAGTGTCGATGTCAAAGTTCATGTTCAAGTGACAGTGTTAGTCACTCAGTCATGTCCGAGTCTTAGTGACCCCATGGACTGTAGCCCACTGGACTCCTCTGTCCATGGGATTCTCCAGGCAAGAGCACTGAAGCGGGGTGCCATTTCCTTCTCCAGGGGATCTTCCCGACCCAGGGATCGAATCGGGGTCTCCTGCATGGCAGGCGGATTCTTTACCATCTGAGCCCCAGGGAAGCCTGTAAAAGTTCAAGTTCTCACCACATTCAGGTGTAACTGTCAGCTGTCACCACCATATCTGGCCACTCTAGAACCAGAACTAAAGTCCAGTTAAGAAGCCAACATTTAGGGACATCCCTTCGGTCCAGTGGTTGAGACCCTGCCCTTCTACTGCACAGGTTTGATCCCTGGTTGGGAAACTGAGATTCCCACATGCTGCACAGTATGCTAAGTCACTTCAGTCGTGTCCGACTCTGTGCGACCCCATAGATGGCAGCCCACCAGTCTCCCCCGTCCCTGGGATTCTCCAGGCAAGAACACTGGAGTGGGTTGCCATTTCCTTCTCCAATGCATGAAAGTGAAGTCGCTCAGTTGTGTCTGACCCTCAGCGACCCCATGGACTGCAGCCCACCAGGCTCCTCCGTCCATAGGATTATCCAGGCAGGAGTACTGGAGTGGGGTGCCATTGCCTTCTTTGCAGTGTGCCCGCCTGCAAAAAAGAGTCTAACGCTTAGCCACTAGTGGAGATACGGTTATGTCTCCTCTGAAATCCTCTCCCTGTACAGTGTTCCTGGTTGTGGAGTAAAAACACAGAGACGTCCAAAATATTCAGTGCCTGCGGGTGGCAGGGCTCAAGGCAGGAATAATGTCCCTTAAGCACACCTTCAGTCACTGAATTTCAAGACAACAGATACTGGTTCAGTTGTTCCCCTTTTTCTTCTTCAATGCTCAGCATCCAGCACAGTGACTGGTATGTAGAAGCAGCACAATTATCTTTTTTTTTTTTCTAACAATGAATAAGTTGTTGAGAAACTAGATGACCCATTGTATCAGTCAGAAAAAGAAACCAGGGTAGAGAATTTAGTACAAGAAATTAACACAGGTATTGGAAGAACTGAGATGCTGAAAGGGGCCACGAGGAAACACGGATATTCACACCAGCAGGTACCGTCCCGCCCCCGGGGGTCAGGCAGGCCTCCCAGGGCAGGAGCAGAGTGAACCAAAGCGGTGCTGCCTGCCTGAGTCAGGAGGGCAGTGGGAGGAGCTGCCCCAGAGGAGTGGGAGCACTCGGTGGTAATCCCCTCGCCTCCAGAAATCAATGGGATGCACCTATTTGAAGGATAAGTCTATGTAGGTGCCATCAGGAAGACTCACTGGAAAAGACCTTGATGCTGGGAAAGACTGAAGGCAAAAGGAGAAGGGGGAGGCAGAGGATGAGATGGTAGGATGGCATCTCTGATTCAATGGACATGAATTTGAGCAAACTCTGGGAGATGGTAGAAGACAGGGGAGCATGGTGTGCTGTAGTCCATGGGGTCAAAAAGAGCTGGACATGACTGAGCGACTGAAAAACAAAGCAGCAAAAAGACGGTGCAAACCAGGAGCGCTCAAGTCACTCAGAAGAGGAGTTTCATTTGTTCCTCAAAGGGAAGCCTGGGATGCCCACGGCTGTATCCCAATCCATGAAAGGCATTTTTTCCAGAGACATTTGTTGGGCTACTGGCTAGTATGGTCTGCACGGATTTCTATAGAGGACATGGATCGAGCCCCTTCCTTTAAAAATGAGTAGAATTAAGTTGGAAAAGAGAATACAGAAATACTAGAATGGCGGTCACATCAAAGCAGAGGCTGAAATGACTAACAGAGATGTAAACCTCGCCCGGGAGCAGAGCTCATCTCTACTGAACACCCGTGCGTGAGTCTCCCATGATCCCAGGCCCTTGTGCTGTCTCCACACTGATGTCAAATCTCTGCAGACAGGAAAGACCCTACCCCTTGTCTTCTCCCGAGTTTCCCAGCTACGGAGATGCTGATCACATCCTCTGCCTCCCCCGGGGTCCCTCAGGGTCCGCCTCTCACCCCTCCTGCCACCTCTCAGCCCAAAAGAGGAACCAGGTCCTCATGTTTATAGTTCCTCCCTTCTAGTCATCCTTGAAATAAGAGATACAAAATAAGAATGACCTAAAGGTCGTTGGAAAACAGGAAGGGTGTCAGCGTGGAAGTGTGTCTTTGAGCAACATCTGGGTCATTTAAAGACAGTGGATGTAGGTAAGTGGGAATGACGATCAGGATGCAAACAGCAGTATCAGCTGGAGGGATGGGAGGTGGGTGACGTCTGTGCCCCCCCCACAGAAGGGGGAGCCTCGGCTCACAAAGAAGAGATTCCGTTCTTCCCACTCTCACCACCGAGCACTCAGTTTCATCTTTTCTCCCCTCTCCAAGGGAGCATGGTGCAATAATGGGATTGGCCAGGACCTGACACTTCTGTCCTTGGGTGTCAGAGGCAAGAACCAGGCAGGTACCTCCCACTGCCTGGGCGTCACAGTGGATGCCCCCTGTCATCCTTGTTCAGTGTACCCCCCTGCCCAGGTGCACCAGCCCACCTGGAGGGGGTCCTCTTCCCCCTCTTCCATCATCTCTGCTTGCAGCAGAGATGGAATCATCAAATTCAGATGCGCTGAATTAGGTCTTCAGTTTGTAGGAGATCTCGGCTGCCTTCAGGGCTAAGCCTCACTCTTCAATCCAGCTTTTTCTTCATTTATTAATGGAAATAAAGCTATTCAGAAAAACACACATTTTGAGGCTGTTTTAATCAGAGAGCCCTGTCACTTCAGATAAAGTGTGTGTTTGCTTTTTTTATCCCACCAGCTTTCTCCCTGTGTGTGCTGTACCAGCTACAACCTGGGAGGGTCAGCAGGAGCCAGAAACCCTGAAGCCCTCAGTGGGGTCTGTACTGTGGTCCCTGCCCAGCTTCCTGAAGGGAAGCCTTTGTACTGGGGCATCTTACCCTCCAGGACAAGGTTTACTCTGAGGAAATGGAGAGCTGACCTTCACAGTTTCTGAGACAGTTCCCCCCAGGTTAATCTGGCTATGGAATAAAAATTAATAAACAATGAAGAATCGCCAGATGTTAGATTAAACTGGCCGCAGGTAAAGGACCAATTTCAAAACAGGCACCATCACCAGAACATTTTACTGATATCTCCTAGAAAAATGTGCTGCTGCTGCTGCTGCTAAGTCGCTTCAGTCGTGTCCAACTCTCTGCGACCCCATAGATGGCAGCCCACCAGGCTCCCCCGGCCCTGGGATTCTCCAGGCAAGAACACTGGCGTGGGTTGCCATTTCCTTCTCCAATGCATGAAAGTGAAAAATGTGAGATAAATATAAAATCTAGAAAACTCGATAAAGAATATAGATAGGTACACACACGGTGGAATACTGGTTTAGTCACTAAGTCATGTCTGACTCTTGCAACCCCATGGACTGCAGCCCACCAGGCTCCTCTGCTAAGGGATTTCCCAGGCAAGAATATTGGAGTGGGTTTCCAAATACTACTTGGCCCATAAAAAGAGAATGAAATAACTCCATTTGCAGCTATATGGATGGACCTAGAGATTATCATAGTAAGTGAAGTAAGCCAGTCAGAGAAAGACAAATTTCATATGACATATTGCCTATTTGTGGAATCTTTAAAAAATGATACAAATGAACCTGTTTACAAGACAGAAATAGACTGGAAGAGATAGAAAACAAACTTATGGTTACCAAAGGGGAAAGGGGGAATAAATTAGGAGTTTGGGAATAGCATAGAAACACTACTACACATAAAATAAATAAGGACCTACTGTCTAGCACAGGAACCTATAGTCAATATCGTGTAACTCTAACTAATGTCTTATAATCACCTATAAGGAAAAAGAATCTGAAAAGCAATGCATGCATGCTCAGTCGCTTCAGTCGTGCCCGACTCTTGGCAACCCTATAGTCTGCAGCCCACCAGGCATCTCTGTCCATGGGATTCTCCAGGCAAGAATACTGGAGTGGGCTGAAGAGCAATAGAGAGAGAGAGAGCTCTAGAGAGAGCGGGATCACTTTGCTACACACTGAAAACTAATACAACTTTATAAATCAACTATACTTCAACTTTTAAAAGATGAAGCTACATTAACACACACACAATATATATAAAAATCTGTTATGCTGGAGGTATGAAGGATGGGACTTCACAACAGTGATGCCTTCGGCAATTACTCAGCTGCACACAGTGCCTTATAATTTTAGGCAGAGCCAGTACATTTTCAGTTAAGTGGAAGCAATCATCCCTTTTAAAGGAAGTTGAAGAATAGACTTCTAAACTAATGTTAATGAAAGAAAATCAATCACTAAATTCCAAGCGGTTCATGAGACCTCTTTCCAGGGTGACTGGAGAGACTGGGAAGTGTGCTGAAGGCCCCGAGAAGGTGGCTGGGACTTGAACATTCTGCCTTCTTTGTAGATTTCTGTCTCTCCATACACTGTCCTGATTGGTGGAAATCTTTCTCTTTCTTTCCTTTAGTAATTTTGACATCTTATTTCCATTGACTAGCGCTTTTCCTTCAAAATTTAAACAGAAGACCTAGCAATAGGGTCACTGAAATAACTTGAGACATTAGTCATTTTAATAGGTTGCATTCCCCCATTAAAAGGCATCTTCCCACAGTTTAGATATGAATGCACGCTCTTTACCAGAGATGCATCAAAACTGAACGATAGTGGCATCATTAACATCCTTGAATGTTAATAAATAAAGGAGTAGATGAGACGCATGAGGAAAACGCCAAGGAAAAGCAGGTACATGAATATTAACATGAGATTTCAAAGCAAAATTCTTTAAAAGTACAAGGATGCAATTTTATATTGATTACAGAGATAATTCACAGAGAAAATATAATAGTCATGTATCCTGGGACACATAATAAAACATCAAATAGTGGAATATGTGTAAATTCAAGGAGAAACTGAGAAAATTCGATTAGAAACACACATCTCAGAAATGGATTAAATAATAAAAATGGGGTTTAAGAATTTGAATAACATGACTAGCAACCTTAATATAATATTTAATAACTATGTATAAAAGCTTTACACCCAAAACTAGAATAAACACTTTTAGAGTGCCAATGGAACATTTAATAAAAATTTCATTAATTTATAAACATATTCTCAGTACCGTCTCCCTACGACAGTGATCATTCAGAACGTGCTTCCTGATCATTGTACAAGTAAGCCAGAGAGGACAGGAAGGCAGTCAGAACAAATCTAACCACTCACAGAATGCCAGACACTCACTCATTTGATGTTCTTCCTCAAGCATAGTAGAAAAGCTTTTGTATACATATATAAAGAGCATGTAAAATATAAATATTTTAGAAAACATGAATTTTTGCCTAGTTAAAAAATTTATGACATTTTGGTTCCATGTGCTTGACAATATGAACAGAATGCTAGAGTTCTAATTTTTAAAAAAGTAGATACACAACAAGCAACAGAGGTTTCCTGTATAGCACAGGTAACTATAGTCAATAACTTGCTATAATGGAAAATAATATGAAAAATAATATATGTGTATATGTATAACAGCGGACTTATTGGAAAAGACCCTGATGCTAGGAAAGAGTAAGGGTAAGAGGGTGTTAGAGGATGAGACGGCTGGATGGCATCACTGATGCAATGGACGTGAACTTGGGCAAACTCCGGGAGTTGGTGATGGACAGGGAGGCCTGGCTTGCTGCCGTCCATGGGGTCACAAAGAGTCGGACAAGACTGGGCGACTGAAGAACAACAATAACTGAATGTTACAATGCTGAAACATTGCAAGTCAACTACACTTCAATAAAACTCAAATATAAGTTTGGGGCTAAAGAAGACCTGAAAGTAAAAGTCACCGACCACGAGTTCTGATACAAAAAACCTCACGTACTGAGACTCAGGGAAGTCATTCTGGCTTATGCATGAGTTCACTTGAATTTGATACTAAATAGAATGGAGTGTTTGTGGCCTATCTATACATTGTACATCCGCTTTAATTATTAAAACAAAGTGCACACTGATCAGAAGCAGAGAAGGTCCACTTTAAAAATAATGATTAAATGCCTCTCTTCCTGGGACCCAATGCTTGTCCTCCTTTACTGAGAAGACTCTCTTCCCAGGCTCCGTACTGACTTGCTGTGCACGGGAATGGCGAAAGTGACAGTCACTCAGTCGTGTCCAACTCTTTGTGACCCCGTGGACTGTAACCCGCCAGGCTCCTCCACCCATGGGATTCTCCAGGGAAGAACACTGGAGTGGGTTGCCATTCCCTTCTCCAGGGGATCTTCCCAACCAACTCAGGGATCGAACCCAGGTCTCCTGCATTGCGAGCAGATTCTTTACCATCTCAGCCACCAGGGAAGCCAGCTGGTCTGCTTTTTTGTTTTTGCTTTGAAACCTTGAAGAAATGGAACCCTGACTTGTTTAAAATCCTTCATCCTGACAAGATATAACATTGTCCTAAAAACACCTGCTTCTCCAAAGCGACTTCTCACAGTCATCTGGGAAGTGGGCGTCTAGGCTAGTCCTCAGTTTGGCTCAAATAAAGCTCTTTTCCATCCTCTTATTGATTATTTAGTTATTATTTCATCCACAATTCAAACAAGCCAACAAAAGCCCAAGGTCCCTGGAGGAGGCCGGCCCCTATCCTGCGGCTCGCATTTCTTCGTCCATGGCGCCCGACAGCTCGTTTCCCCCAACCCTCTTGTGTCCGACAGCCCCTCATCTGTTTGTGGGAGCCGTGTGCACAGAGGGGGAGCTTTGCTCACGCGAGCCAATCTGTGCTCTTCCCATTTCTCATACCTGTTCTGACTTGTGTCTGCTTGTTCAGAGACTTCATGCTTTTATGTGGCAAAGACCATTCATCTTTTCTTCATGCGTTCTAGTTTCTAGTCTTAGGTTTTAATCTTTTTAATTGAAGTATGATTGATGGGGCTTCCCGGGTGGTGCTAATGGTAAAGAACCTGCCTGCCAATGTGGGAGACTTAAGAGAAGCAGGTTCAATCCCTAGGTCTGGAAGATCCCCTGGAGGAGGGCATGGAAACCCACCCCAGTATTCTTGCCTGGAGAATCCCATGCATAGAGGAGCCTGGCGGGCTACAGTCCATGGGGTTGCAAAGAGTTGGACACGACTGAAGCGACTTGGCACACAGCACATAGTTGATTTACAATATCTTGTAAGTTTTAGGTGTACAGCACCTGAATCCAAGGTGTCACAAGAGTCGGACACAACTTAGTGACTAAACCACACCCATATATGTGTGTGTGTTTATATCTACTCTTTCAGATTCTTTTCCCTTATAGGTTGTCACATAGTATTGAGTTTCTAGTTCTACTCAAGCAGATGCTCCTCCTTCCTCCAAGCTGTAAAAATATCATCCCAAATTTTGTATTTTTAAGATCATCTATGTTTATATCTTTAATACATTTGAAATTATTTTTGAGTATGATTGGCATACAAGGCTGAGCTGCTTTTTCTGATAAAAAGATTGATAAGGTTATATAAGCAAGATTAATCTGGGACTTCCCTGGTGGTCCAGGGGCTAAGACTCCATGCTCCCAATGCAGGGGGCCCAGGTCCATTCCCTGGTTGGGGAGCTATTAATTGATCCCACCTGCCAAAACTGAGACCCAGTGCAGAATAAATAAATAAATTTTTAAAGTAAATTCAATCTTACTTACATAAGATTAATCAACAACAACAACAAGTTTATCACTCTTATATAAGTAAGGCTGATCTTACTTTTAAAAAATTATTTATAAGATTGATCCACTGGGGGTGGGGGTTTTTTTCCCAATTGATCTGAATGGCCACCCCATCACCTATGGAGCTCTGTAGTCACACTGCCCACTGGGCTCTCTTCCTTCACCTCCCTCTTCCACTTACAAGGACCCTCGTGATGCCACAGGATCCACTTGGGTAACCCAGGACTCCCTCTCTCTTGAGGTGAGCTGGCTAGCACCCTCCATGCCCCTCCCCACGTGCCCCTCCATGGGTCCCCAGCAAGGACGTGAGAGCTCTCGTGCCCACCGCAGGGTGACGGCTGGATCTCCCAGCTCTTTCTCTGAAGTGAGAAGTAAGGGCCAGCCTGGCCCTGGAGGCATGAGGTCATGAAGGGGACCCTGCCTGGAGCTGGGAGCCAGCAGCCTGCACCCTGGACAAGAGAGGGCCTGAGAGGCCACAGACAATGGAGGCATGGGAGTCCCACCCCGGAGCCGTGTCCACAGGTGCCAGTGCAGGCCAGCGTGGCTGAGTCAGACCCATCACGTGACTAGAGGATGGGGAGGCAGTGGACCCTCCTTCTCCCTGAGGAGGGGATAGTACCTCCATCACTCCCCCATCCCCTCCATTTCCCCCATTTCTCTGTATTTCAGTTTCTAAGCTTCTTTTGTTGCTCAGTCATGTCCGACTCTTTGTGACCCCATGGACTGCAGTGCCGGGAGCCGGCATATTGCATATTGAGTGAGGATCTGTAATAGCTCAACTGGAATTCTATCACTGCCTGGAGCCAGCGTGAGGCACTCCGCCCATGACAAAGGTCATGAGGAAGGAGGCTCGGCATACACAAAGGCGGGATCGAGCCTCAGGAGTCCCCCTGGAAATTCTCGAGCATCTACCCCCAAAACCAGAGTCTGCCTACTTTCTGCTTTGTGCTTTCACCTACACCTCTGACTTTACGGGGGGCTGTCTCCCACTACCTCTCTCTGAAAAAAGAGTTAGCTTACAGCTCCAGTTAATAATTCCTGGGTGTGACAGTGTTTAACCTACAAACTCCTTTGGAAATCCTCTAGCCTGCCTGAATAGGTTTGTCCGGCCACATGTGATTGCTCACAGCCTCCCAACTGTGAGAGGCACGAGATGCTTTAAACCTTCTAAAAACAGGTTCCTTAGAAAAGTTAGAAAATTATTAGTATAAGTATAATGGGCTGATTAGAAATCATATTGGTGAAGGGTTTTTCATTTGTTGAGCCAATGTTTACTGCTAAGTCTCCACATCCCCTGCCCTTATACACATTAATGAATATATAGAAGAAATAAGTATTAACCTTTGATATTAATCACGTTAGACCTTAGGCTAAGTAAATTCTTTCCTTAACTAAAACCCACTACACCCTCACCCTATAGGAATGTAACTTTATTTGGGTGGCGTCTGTTTTAAGAATAATCACCCCTGGAGAAATAAGTGTCCTGGTTGACTGACCGCTGTCACAAGGAGAGGGTCGTAAATTGTCAGCAGGCCCCCCGGCCAGAAGATGATGTAACACCCCTAAGACCTCTGTATACATTTGTAAAAGCACCTGACTTTGATAAAAGTCAGGACTGCTGACCCCGCGTGACTTTTGCATAACACCTCAGTGTATAAAAGTAGACCATGGAAAATAAAGAATTGGGATCAGTTTCTCGAAATACTGGTCTCCCCATGTCTCTCTCTCTCTCTCACTCTGGTTGAGTCTCCATCTGGAGCGCGGAACCCACCATGCTTACTAATTATGCCTGGGCTTCTAAGATCCGACCGGGGAGGCCTCAGCGTCTCCTCTCCTTCGGGAGAACGGAAGGACGCCTGCGGCCTACGTAAGTGGTGCAAGCTTCTTGTCTTGAAGTTTTATTGGTCCCCCGCGTAAACCAAGCTACTCAGCCTCTTTTCTCCACTGAATTTTCCTACTGAGCTATCCTTATTCCATTACTCTTTATATCCTTAATTAACGTTTAATTAAGCAGTTGTTCCCCGACCCTCGCCTAGCCGTCTCTCCTTCGAATACCCTGGATCAGCTGGGGCTGGACCCCGGCACTGCAGCACACCAGGCTTCCCTGTCCTTCACCGTCTCTCAGAGTTTGCTCAAACTCATGTTCATTGGGTCGGTGATGCCATCAAACCATCACATCCTCTATCGTCCCCTTCTCCTGCCTTCAATCTTTCCCAGCATCAGGGTCTTTTCCAATGAGTCGGCTCTTCACATCAGGTGGCCAAAGGACTGGAGCTTCAGCTTCAGCATCAGTCCTTCCAGTGAATATTCAGGCTTGAATTTCTTTAGGACGGACTGGTTGGATCTCCTTGCAGTCCAAGGGACTCTCAAGAGTCTTCTCCAGCATCACAGTTTGAAAGCATCAATTCTTTAGCACTCAGCTTTCTTTATGGTCCAACTCTCACATCTGTACATGACTACTGGAAAAACCATGGCTTTGACTAGATGGACCTTTGTCAGCAAAGTGATGTCTCTGCTTTTTAATATGTTTCTTTGCCAACCAGCTCTCTGGTGACTTTGACCAATGGGAGGCCCCCGAGGGCCCTGTGGAACAGGAGGAAGGAGGCAGCTGCAGCCAGCATCTCCTTGCTGCCCACAGCCCTCACAGGAGTCCTCTCTCAGGTGCTCCTAGAACCTTCTGGATCTGCCAACACCCTTTCATCCATTGTCCTTCCAGAAGCAGCAGGACATCCTATTGGTAACCTTCCTGTCGCCCCCATCTCGCCCTTGCCTCCCCCACCCCATGTGGCTCCTCTGGCCTTGGTCACCTTCATGGCCAGCTCCCTGTGTTGTATTCTCTCTGTTCCAGGGCCCGGGGTGGTTTCTGTTTTCCCTCACGAGTGTGAGGGGCCAGGGTCCTGAAATCAAGAGCTGCCACTAGTCAAAAGTAAGGAAGATATTAACAGGGAACTTAAGTAGCTCAGACTCGAAAAGATTATCCAAGGCAGAACGTATCAATACCCTGTGAGGTCTGAATTCTTAGGATAAAACACACTGTTTCTCTTCTCTCAGTAAGTTCTAGCATTCTCCCCAGTAGTGTAGGAGGGTTCCCTTTTTCTCCATACCCTCTAGATAGATCCACTTAAGCAATTTGTCCATAACCAGAATTCACGTATGTCAAGGAACAGCTATGCTATAGATGTAGTGATCTAACTTTGGTGTTTACACAAACAACTTAGGGAAGCAATTACAAAAATGAAAATGTTATGCCTCAGTTCCCCAAATTGAGAGTCTGTGGGTAAGACCCCCAAATCTGCGTTTTGAAATCCCATGTGATTCTGAAAGAGTCATAAACTCTGTGTTGAGAAGCTCTAGGTCTGATCAGTGATCTCCAGAAGGTTCTTAAACATGTTGGCTTTCTTCTCCATCTGCCACATATGGATAGCATGACCTCAGAGAGACATCATATGGAGGATTAAACAACTCGCTGCAAAGCATCTGGCCCATGAGCGGCAAGGATGGCAAAAGGGAAAAGGGATGGATGTTCCCTACAAGGTAATTTTTGCTGAGTGTTTGGGACAAACATGTTTCCTTGATTTTTTTTAGTTTAACGACATGTTTTTACGTTGTGAGGTATCTGTGATCTGGACTGGGTATGTTCCCGCATTCCTTTAATTGATATGCCATTGTTGTTTAGCTGCTTAGTCGCATCTGACTCTTTTGCGACCCCATGGACTGTAGCCCACCAGGCTCCTCTGTCCATGGGATTCTCCAGGCAAGAGTACTGGAGTGGGTTGCCATTCCCTTCTCCAGGGGATTTTCCCAACCCAGGGATCTAACCCAGGTCTCTTTCATTGGCAGGCAAGTCTTTACCTGAGAAGCCCTTGATATTACATAGAAATAGTTAATGCAAGACTAGCATCAATTTAAACTGGGAAATCTCTATTTTAAGTAGAATTTTAAAAGCTATCTGATGGATAGGCAATCCTAGCTTACTTTCCTAAATACTTTTAAACTTTGCTATCTGGTACAATAAACCAAACAGAGAGTAAACGCCCCCAAACTCAGAATACTTAAGACTAGTTGAGTTATTTATGGTCAGGGTCCAATAATGTTTTAGGAGCTACTTCTTTTAAATTTAGGTATAAAGTGTTAAGAAGAACTTACTCATTTGAAAAGACCCTGAAAAGATTGACGGCAGGAGAAGGGGACGACAGAGGATGAGATGGTTGGATGGCTTCACCAACTCGATGGACATGAGTTTGAGTAAACTCTGGGGGTTGGCAATGGACAGGGAAGCCTGGCGTGCTGCAGTCTATGGGGTTGCAAAGAGTCAGACATGACTGAGCAACTGAACTAAACATATAAACTATTAAAAACTTTGTGATAACTCTTGGAAAACTAAACTTCCCATCTCCTGCCTTCAGCTCAGAAATTAGCCAGTTAAAAACCAGCTGATACACACGGGAACATAGAGACCCCTTGACAACGTAGCATCTAGTCGGTACTTAATCATCATGAAAATGGCTTTAAAGTAAGTTAACGTGCTAATGGCATCAATGCTAACAAGGCCCTTTTATTTTTCGCGTTATGTGAATAATTAGTGGGTAGAGCTCTGTCTGAATGGGCTTCGTTGCCTCACTGGGTAAGTATGCCGCAAATTCAATCCACTGCACAGTTATGGCACACCTTTCTGCAGAGTACTAGGGAGCAGGGAAGGGTTGGGGGCAGAAAGTAAAAACTGTCTTGTGGATGAGCCTAGATACACAAAAAAAAGGAGGAACAAAGAATTGCAGGGGACTGAAGAAAAGCAAAATGCAAATCCATTGATTTTGGGTGGAATCTATCACCTTGAATACATTTTACAAACCAGGAAATGTCTCCAGCAGAAAAGAAAGAAGTTTAATAGATCAGTGTCTGGGAGGAGATTGGATTCAAAGGCACCAGGAAAATTTCAGACTGGCCACCACATTGCAAGTGTGGAAACAGAGAATTTAACCCCTGTCGGTAGTGACAGATATCATCAGTCGGGAAGAAGGGCTGCAATTATCAGGCATCCAAAGGCTGTTCCCAGTCTGGCTCGAATTTGCACAGTGAACACTAGGACCAGGGGTCCCCACACACGGGAGCAGACTGTGTCCACGTCCGCATCCTCACAGCTTCCTCACAGGACCCTGTTTAAAAGCATCCTCCGCCGCTGCATCACTGAGGATGCAGGGATCAGCCTGAGCACTTCCTTCCCCTCTGCCCTCCCTTGCATGGAAAGTTGCTCATTGGATATGTGGAAGCTTCTCTAATTCTGAGACTATGTATCTAGAATTCCAAACACAGGGACTTCCCTGGTGGTCCAGTAGTTAAGATTATGTGCTTCCACTGCAGGAGGCATGGGTTTGATCCCTGGTTGGGGAACTAAGATCCCACATGCCACACAGCGCAGCCAAAAATAAAGTAAAATAGTAGAAAATAGAATCCTAAATACAATATATGGGTACAGGGCTTCCCAAGTGGCGCTAGAGATAAAGAACCAGGTTGCCAATGCAGAAGACACAAGAGATGTGGGTTCAGTCCCTGGGTAGGGAAGATTCCCTGGAGGAGGGCATGGCCATAGTCTTGCCTGGAGATCCCATGGACAAAGGAGCCTGGTGGGCACATGGGGTGGGCACAGAATCGGACACGACTGAAGTGACTTAGCACGCATGAGGATATGTATATGTATCCTATCCTTTTTGATGAGCTTCCCTGGTGGTTCAGATGGTAAAAAATCTGCCCGCAATGTGGGAGACCTGGGTTTGATTCCTGGGTTAGGAAGATCTCCTGGAGAAGGAAATGGCAACCTAGTCCCGTATTCTTGCCTGGAAAATCCCATGGACAGAGGAACCTGGTGGGCTGCAGTCCATGGGATCTCAAAGAGACATGACTGAGTGCCTAACATTTCACATTTCATCCCCTTTGATGAAATGTTGGCTCATGTTTTGGGCAATTTTGTAATAGAATTGTTTGTTTTTGAGTTTGAGATTTCCTTACATAGTCTATATACAAGTCCTTTATTGAACCTGTGATTTTCCATAAACATTCTCTGATATTTTGAATCTGTAAGGGCTTTAAAATTAAAAACGCTGCACCCTGGAATCCAGAAGATTAAATGAAGTTTTCAGGAATTCAAACCCTTACCGTGTGCTTTATGAAGGAGGCAGGAGAAAGCCTGAGCCCTGCTTCCACAGGGGAAGAGAGACATAGGGGACCAGGGATTTTTGCACACAGCACTCTGACATCTGCGTGTCGGGCGAGGGAGCTCCTGGGAGGCGGGCTTTGGTCCAGCTCCGACCACCATCATCCCTGCTGCTCACACGCCACCTAGTGGGCTCTGTAAACACAGCCGCATCCTGAGTGCAAGTTCCATTTGCAACACACAACATTCTCTTCTCACCCAAGCTCCTCTCCAGGGGAACTAGCCACATGTGATAGTTATTTCCACTCACCAGGACGCCCAACACACACGGCTGATTCTAAGAAGAAATATAGTTCAGGAAGCGCTCTCTGCTTCGTTCCTTGGGACTGGTAAACCCCCGGAAGGAAGCGAGACGGCGGACACACCCCCTAATGCAGTAGAATCACGTAATAACGCTTCGCCAAGGAGCCTGGCGAGTCTCCTGGTTCGCTGTATCGATCACCCTGGGGGTGCTCCTCCTGCAGGTGGAGATGATCTGCCTTCAGCCCCGCAGCCTTCCTTTGACTCTGCTTCCAGGGCGGCGCTGTGATGGGCGCCTGTCACCATTGTGTGCTGCCCAAGCGCCTGCCGAGAAAGGGTCTCAGCCCCTGTCCCGTGTGAGACAATCAGAGAACGTCACAACCGAGAGAAAATCAAGGGAAAGGGTGACTGCAATATTTCCTCTGACACCTGTGTGACCAAAACAGAGCAAAACACTTGAAATCAGGACCATAACCATATTCAGATCATCTAGTCCAGGATGCTTTCTTACATATGGAATGTGAATGTGACGAGAGGTAGGGATGGGTTTGGGAGAGAGGACGAGCCCGCGGGTTCTTTAGTCATGTCCACGTAGCCCTAAAGGCAGCTCCTAAGTCTTCCTAGGACTTCAGATACAAGTCAAAAAACACCGAGATGCCCTTTTTTTAAAGGCTGAAGAGTACTTAATTCTATGCACATACCACATCCCCTGGAGGATGGAACGGCAGCTGACTCCAGTATTCTTACCTGGAGAATCACACGGACAGAGGAGCCTGGCGGGCTACAGTCAATGCGGCCACCAAGAGTCAGCATGGGACCTCTCACCATGCTGCAGTGACTTTTCACGGGGTGGGTGCTGGGACCCATAGAACCACAGAAAGACGTAGTCACACAAGCAGTGAAGGCCTTCAGGGGATCCCCAGGCTCCTGGGATGTGATCTGGTCCAAGAGTAGAGTCTTCCCCACGGTCCACAAATCTTGTGAGCAAGGATGCTCCTGGAAGGCATCCGTGAGGACAAGAGCCAGATTTCAACACTTGGAAGCAGAGGCTTTCTTTTCAGAAAATCTATGGAAAATCAATGATATAAGATGTATGGTGTTAACAGTTCCAAATTTCAGGACCACACAGAAAAATCAGGGAACCGATTTATAACACCTCTACTCCTGCAAACCTGGGGTAAACCAGTTTATACAAGTGGCCGTTTTCTACTATGGGGTTGCACAGAGTCGGACACGACTGAAGCGGCTTAGCAGCAGCAGCAGCAGCAGCAGTGAAAATGCAGGGCTCATATCTGTATTTTAAAATTGACTAATATCTGCCTTAAGAACAGTCAGGAATTTGAGCCCTGTTGGCATCTGCATTAAAGAATCCACCTGGCAATGCAGGAGACACAGGAGATGCTGGTTCAATCCCTGGGTTGAGAAGATCTCCTGGAGGAGGGCACGGCACCCCACCCCAGTATTCTTGCCTGGAGAACCCCATGGAGAGAGGAGCCTGCGGGCTACAGTCCACGGGGTCGCAAAGTGTCGGACACGCCTGAGTGACTAAACACACACACACACAGCACCTGCATTACCAGAATAAATTTCATTTAAATATTTGGCTCTACCATACTTGGAGTCATAGAGTTATAGTAAGTTCTTGGGGTTCTTAGAAATCATCTAATCCAAATCCCTCATTTGTAGAGATAAGAAAATTAAACCACAGGCAATCCACTAAGTGAAATAAAAACCATATTCAGGTGTTATTTACAATCCTCCAGGGAATTCCATCTCCAAGGCAAAGACAGTGGTACCCCCCCTCACAAGCTGGAGCTTCACAGCCACCCTTAAGGGAGGGTGTAGGAAACTGTTGGTGTCATCAGGTTTAGCATCATGTGCTAAATTTTTATCCATTTGGAAAGGAAAACTGAAGTTTGCCTTTAAAGGAGCTTTGTAAATCAGTAAGCAGAAAGAGCCAAACCATACCTCAGAGGCAATGCAGCTCAGCACAAGAATTACAAAAATTATCTTTGAGGTCTTTCCTGGTGGTCCAGTGGTTAAGAATCCGCCTGCCAATGCAGGGGACATGGGTTCAATCCCTAGTTGGAGAACTAAGATCCCACATGCCATAGAGCAACTAAGCCTGAGCACCTCAACTACTGAGCCTGTGCATCTCGTGTTCATGCTCCTAAAGAAGAGAAGCCACCACAAGAAGAAGCCTATTCACTGCAACTAGAAAAAGCCCACAAGCTGCAGCAAAGCCCCAGCACAGTCAGAAACAGAAATAAATAATCTTTGAGTAGGTAATTTTTTTAATGACCAAAAATAAGAAATACTACATCCTTTGTCCTTTTATCTATAAACTTGGTCTTGCTAATTCAAAAAGAAAATTTGTTTTAATTTTTTATTTTAAATAAAAAGAAATGTATCTATAAACTTGGTCCTGCTAGTTTAAAAAGAAAGTCTTAAAATTTTTTATTTTGAATAAAAAGAAATTAACAATGTTGTGATAGCCTCAGATGGACAGCAAAGGGACTCAGTCATACATATACATGTATCCATTCTCCCCCAAACTCACCTCCCATCCAGGCTGCCACATAACATTGAGCAAAGTTCCATGTGCTATACAGTGGGTCTTTGCTGATTATCCATTTTAAATATAGCCAGTGTGAACATGTCCATCCTAAACTATCCCTTTCCCCCATTTTTCCCCCTAGCAACCATAAGTTTGTTCTTTAAGTCTGTGAGTCTGTTTCTGCTTTAAAAGTAAGTTCAATTGTATGATTTCTTTTTAGATTCCACATATAAAGGATATCATGTATTTCTCCTTTGTCTGACTTACTTCACTTAGTGTGATAACTTCTAGGTCCATCCACATTACCACAAATGGCAATATTCATTCTTTTTATGACTGAGTAGTATTCCATTGTATATATGAACCTACATCTGCTTTATCTATTCAAAAAGAAAAAGTTTTAAGTAGACAATAGCACACATCCTAATTTTGATTCATGTTTTTGTCTGGATCACACAAAGTAGCTATTTTCCAATTTCTAGAAGAGGCACTTCATGATCAATGTGTGTGAGTGTGTGTGTGTGTGTGTGTGCACGCAGTCTGCTCAGTCGTGTCTGACTCTTTGACTGTGGACTGTAGCTGCCAGGCTCTTCTGTCCATGGGATTTTTCAGGCAAGAATACTGCAGTGGGTTGCTATTTCCTCCTCCAGGGAATCTTCCTGACCCCGGCATTGAACCTACTTCTCCTACGTTTCCTGCATGGTAGGTGGACTCTTTATCCACTGAACCATCAGGGAACTCTTCAACCTCATGACTATGATTGTTAAAAATATAGCCAGATGTTCATCTCAGAAGAGAGTTCCACAAATGGAAGCGATAATGCTGTGTTTTAATTGTTAACCCGCATCTCTTTTCCATTTGTCTTTGTATGTCCTTAAGACCGAAACCATTCTCCTACCTTCGGCATCTCTGGTGCCTAATAGGCTCTCAGATCTGTCAAATACGTGGACACCACCTGCCTGCCCTGCACCTAGTGCTAAGCAGTTTCCCAGCATATCATTAACAGATGGGGGTGAAGGAGGAGGTGAATCTAAATTGCTACAGAGTCCCCAGAGGATTTATGTCCGGACTCTTTTGTCTAGAAAATTAATTTTGGTTCAAAGACATGCTGGACAGAATGAAGACCAAAAAATGCACGATCGAGCCATCCCTGAGTGGTTGGTCGTCATCGCTGCAACACAGTGGAGTGACCGAAGTTTCCTGATGAACAGTTCCCAAGGTAGCCTTGTAAGAATGCTGAAAAACTCTTCATCACAGATGATTGGGAATGTCTGCTGAAGGAAACCATGTCCTAGTGGCATGGGACTTCAGCAGAGCTGTCCTCTGTACAGACGGTCGCCTGCCTTTCTAAGCTGTTTGCTGGTATTCTCTATATTGGGGAGATATGCCCCCATCCCTCCTCCTCCTGTTTTCCAGGCCGAGCAGCATGTGGGATCATGGATTCCCTGACCAAGGATCAAATGGGAAGTCCCTATGCCCCTTTCAAAGAAGTAATTTTCCCTTAAAATGGTTGAGACTTGCCAAAAATTGTTCCTTGATCACATCATTTTTCTTAGTGAAAGCAGAAATTCTTCATCTTCAGTTTCCTCCATATAGCCTCCTCCCTGATTCTGAGACCCGAGAAGAGCGAGATAGGAGAGGAGGCATCTTTTCATTACATTCTCCATGGAAACCCCGCCTTGGACCAGCAGCTGGTGATCTGAAAGCAGGAATGGTAACACCTGTCTCCCAGCTCCCCCCAGCTTCAGGTTTAGGAAGATTCGACCCGGATGTTCAAGGTCTGGATATTGAACTTATCTTCTTGGAGCAACAGAAGAGTGGCTAAATGGCGAAAGTTTCCTTTGAGGGTCCTTTTAAGAAAACCAACTACTTGTGGCTATAATCCTGCTCATCCTGGGAGCAAAGGACAAGCTCACACAGGGCCCCTCTGAGGATATTACCATGCTATGGCTAAGCTTCAGTATCAACACTTCTTTTTCTACTCTAAGTCTGATCCACTAACCTAAGCAATCTATGTGATTATTTTCCTCTGTTTTTGTAATCCATATCCTTGGAACATTAAAGTCATGAATGTTCATGTGTAAGTGAAAATGTCCTTAGATTGTCACTGACATGCATGGAATGGAAACAGCCCACATGTCAAAGCACAGGCTTGACCAAAGACCAGGGAGGCGTCTGGACCTCTCGGCCAGCTGCCCACGCCTCTGAGACCCACCTACAGCATCCTTCCCTCTGTGTCTTGTTGCCATGCAGCCACATGGCAGCTTGTGGATGCCTGGTGCCCACGTGCTGGCCTAGAAAGCTAAGCGAGGAAGAACCTCAAATTGACAGGAAATGTCTATCACCCTCATGGAGTGGCGCCTCCAATTAGATATTAAATTTTGAAACGTAAGTTACAATTTTAAGCACCTGATTCGTAAATCAAAATTTGAGTCCAGACTACAGGAAGCCTTATCAAGACTCGCCAAGAACACTCATACAGGCATCAACAGATAAAAAGCCCTACACATAGAACCAAGTTGCTGGGAGCCGGCATATTGCATATTGAGTGAGGATCTGTAATAGCTCAACTGGAATTCTATCACTGCCGGGAGCCAGCTTGAGGCACTCCGCCCATGACAAAGGTCATGAGGAAGGAGGCTCGGCATACGCAAAGGCGGGATCGAGCCTCAGGAGTCCCCCTGGAAATTCTCGAGCATCTACCCCCAAAACCAGAGTCTGTCTACTTTCTGCTTTGTGCTTTCACCTACACCTCTGACTTTACGGGGGGCTGTCTCCCACTACCTCTCTCTGGAAAAAGAGTTAGCTTACGGCTCCAGTTAATAATTCCTGGGTGTGACAGTGTTTAACCTACAAACTCCTTTGGAAATCCTCTAGCCTGCCTGAATAGGTTTTTCCGGCCACGTGTGATTGTTCAGAGCCTCCCTACTGTGAGAGGCAGGAGATGTTCTAAACTGCCTAAACACAGATTCCTTTGAGTAGTTAAAAGATTGATTAGAAATTGTATTGGTGAAGGGTTTTTCACTTGTTGGGCCAATGTTTGCTGCTAAGTCTCCATATTCCTTACCTACTGTGTTCTTGGCAGTGTATTGATTGATATAATGGGTGTATAGAAATGTAAAATGCAGCTTTGTCCAATGCTTTTTGGAAGGCTGGCGCCTGACTTTGGAATAATCACCTTTAGAGAAAGATAAGTTTCTTAAAATGTTAACAGGCCTCCTGGCCAGAAGATGATGTCAATCACCTGAACTTTTACATATGATAAGGAAGAAAGCCTGGCTTGCTGCATGGCTCTACCCCTTCCCCCATTATCTTCTATGCATACCTTTAGGTATAAAAACTACTTTGGAAAATAAAGTGCGGGCCTTGTTCACTGAAACTTGGTCTCCCCATGTCACTCTCTCTCCCAAATTCCAGCTGAGTGTCCATCTGGAGCGCGGATGTCCTCTGCGACCATTTATTTGCCTGGGCTTCTAAGACCCACTCGAGAAGGTGTCTAAGGTGGGGCACCTTCCGCTATTCGAAAGGGCGCCTGCGGCCTCCGTGGTCAGAGCTAACCTGGTGTCACGGGTTATATTGATTTTCCGCGTAAACCAAGCCACTCAGCTTCTTTTCTCCACTGAATTTTCCTACTGAGCTATCCTTATTTCAGCTGCTTTTCTCCACTGAATTTCCTCACTGAGCTATCCTTATTTCAGCTTCTTTTCTCCACTGAATTTTCCTACTGAGCTATCCTTATTCTATTACTCTTTATATCTTTGATAAATAAATAAATAAATAAGTCGCCGACGCCGTCCCCGCTTCGAATACCCTGGATCAGCCGGGGCTGGACCCCGGCAGGTGGCGCCCGAACAGGGACATTCGAAGGTAGGTCCCCAACCCTTTCCCCCAGTGTTGAATTTTAGGGACGGATAGGACCCCACTCAGGGTGCCGCGGACCCCCCTGTAGGATAGACAGGGCGAGTAGGAGTGGGAAGTGTTGAAAGTGTTAAAGAGTTAGAGAAAAAAAAAAAAGTTTAAAAGGCCAAAGAAAAGCCTGATCTTTTAAAAGCTAAAAGCTTTATCTTCTATTATACTTAATTTTCTGACATGGGTAACACTGAAACTAAGAATGGCAACTCTTTATACAAGTAATCTTCAAACTGATAAAGAGGCTACTGTTAATTTAGATACTTGGGTGAAGGTAAAAAACAACTAAAAACTTATGCTATAAATATGATTAAAAATGTTCTGGACCCTCGTCATGAGGCTGTGGGATAGCCTATGGGAGAGGCTATAGCAGTGGATGGTAGTGGGTCTCCACCTTCTGCGCAGATCATATTTTCTGCCATTGACAAAAAAAAAAAGGAGGGAGACTGTGCTCTACCTCCCGACAAAGGAGAGGGCTTACAGGACGCTGCGGCCGGGCGCCCTGGCGAGCCCCCTCCCCCTCTACACAAACCTTTAAAAATTTATCCAACAATTTCTGATTTAAGGCAGCTACCCCACCTCCGCTTGCACCTCCCAGGGCCTAGGAATTCCCCAGTTTACATCCAAGCCTCCCAGAGCATTGCCTAAGGCTAAAAAAGATTTAAAAAAAAAAAAATTCTTTTAAACAAAGGAGCTTTTAAAGAATACACAATATACAGAGCCTGCTCATTGCAGAAAAACCCCTGGGGGGGGGGGCCTCACCCAAACAAAAATAAAAACAAAACAAAAAAAAAAAGTAAAAAAGGAAAAAAAGTAGAAAAAGATGTAAAGATAGAGAAAGAGCTAAAGACTGAAAAAGAGAGGAACGGAGAAGGAAGGAATCAGGGAACGCATCAAGATAGAGAAAAGAAGTTAAAAAAAAAAGAGATAACAAAAAAAGATAAAAAGAAAAAAAAAATTAAGGAAGAGAAGAGGATAAAGAGAAAGAAACGAAGGAAAGAAGGGTAGCGAAAAAAGAAGGGTGAAAAAAAAAGTGAGAAAGGCAGGAAGAGAGAGAGAAAGACAGTAAGAGACGCTGTGACCAGGTGCCCTGGCGAGCTCCCTCCCGCTCTGCGCAAACCTTTAAAAAACAAAAAACTTATCCACCACTTTCTGATTTAAGGCCATCGCCGCCGCCTCCGTTTGCGCCTTTCAGGGCTCAAGAGTTCCCCACTTTGCCCCCAAAGCCTCTCAAAGTGTTACCTAAGCCTGAGAAAAAAAAAAAAAAAGTTTTTTAAACAGTAGAGCTTTTAAAACAAGACTGCATGCACAATATGCAGAGCGTGCTCCTTGGAGAAAACCCCCTCAGGGGGGTCTCACCCAGGCTAAGAAAAAAACCTTAAGGGGATTTAGCAACAATATTAACCCTTGACTAGCTGGTTACTCCAATTCCAATGGGAGTGGCTGGCCCCCTGCCTGAGGGCATTGTAGGACTTGTGCTAGGGCGTAGCTCGCTTTCTTGTCAAGAAATTTCGGTGGTGCATGGTGTAGTAAATTCTGATTATATTGAGAAATTAAAGTTTTGACCTCACCGCCTACTAAAACTGTACAAATTAATAAAGGTCAAAGAGTAACACAGCTTTTGCTTTTACCTTATCAGACAGGAAAAAATTTGACTTCTCAAGCTAAGAGCCACAGAGCATTTAGATCTAGTGATCTAGCCTTTTGGGTGCAGGAAATTACAGCTCCAAGGCCTTTAAAAGATCTTTTAATTCAAGAAAATAAAATGTCAGGGCTATTAGACACAGGAACAGTCGTCTCTTAACATTGCTGGGAAAGACTGACCCAGCTCCTGGCCAACACATACTACTGAAAATGAGTTGGTGGGATTAGAGAAAGTGGTATGCGGGGTGGGAATGCTGTAGAGAAAAAGGTGAGAGAGAGTTTAAAACCTTGAAGAGTAGTGAGTTCCCCATTGCTGGAAATATTCAAACAAAGTTAGATGGTTACTTGTCATATAAAAAGCTATAGACCAGATTTAGTTTACAAAACGATAATTGGAGAAGCTTATAAAGATGTTGTGCAACACCTCTTTACTTGCTTCTCATATTTAGGTGCCAAAAGTTTTGAAAATTGATAATGCCCATTTGAAGATTGTTTACTAACTTTAAATGATTTCCAAAAATTATTAGGGGTTATTAGGGGACAGTAATTGGATACACCCACATTTAAAACTGACTACTGCAGATTTAAAGCCTTTGTTTGATTACTTAAAAAGCGATCCTAATTCCAGTTCTAAGAGAAAGTTGACTAAATGAGACAGAGTCAGCTCTTGTTAAAGTAGATGAGACTTTAAATGATCAGTTAATTACGATTAATATTACTAAAAGATGAGATTAAATTATTCTTGCCAAAAAACATATACCTACAGGGTGCTTGTGACAAAAAGGCCCATTGGTTCCATCTACCAGTGACCCCAAGAAAAATAGTTTTATCTTTTCCCAGCTTGGTGACACAATTAATTATAAAAAGAGGAAATAAGAAGTGTAGAACTTTTTAGAAAACAAGTAGCAAATATAATAATTTCACTCAATAAGGATCAACTGCAAGTCTTTTACAAAATAGTGATGATTGGCAAGTTGCCCTGATAGATTTCAGGAGTCAAATTTTGTTTCATTTGCCCTCAAGCCCCCACAGTAGTTAAAAGTTCAAAAATGTTAGATTGGAAGTTTAAAGATACCTGTGGAACTTTCCAACCCTATGTAGTTCCTACGCTCCCCTTTACCCTATGGGGGAGGGACGTGCTGTCTCAAATAAGAGATACTCAGAGAAGGAGTTTTCTCAATTTCTTAGTTATCAACAAGAGGTACAATTAACAATACTTTATATGTTATAAATACATAATATAAATATATTTACATAATTACAGTTTGCCTAATTAGGTATGGGTATAAATAAAATATAATAAAGGTATACCTAATTCTATTTATAGATCTATACTTGATTAATTTGTATATAAATATGTATACTATATATACATATTATATATATACTGTATAATTAAATATATATTGCAGTAATATAATGTGTGAGTGGCTGATATTAATTGATATGGATTGATGTACTGTGATATATGTTCTATATACTGTATTATTATATATGTGTGACATGTATTATTACAGTGCATTGGTGTGTGTTAGTTGGTATTAGATGTGTACGTGTTGTATTGCTGTAATATATATTAATTAACATATTAATTATAAAGATTAATTCAAGTATATTGATTATGTCAATAAGTTTATACTTGTTGCCATATATAAATACATATATAAATACATTTTGCATTTAGGTATATCTGTATACTAAAATGAGATAAGGAGGTTATACATTTAATATTTAAATTTATACAGAGACCTAAACTAAACATTAGACCTAAATTAACATATCTCTAAATTTATGTTGTTAAAATGTAAATTTTAAAAATTAAAAAATTAAATTGACAACTGCTTGACAATTCCTTTGCCATAAAACCCCCATAGGTGTAATTGGGGTAACCAGACAAAAAATTGGTTTTATGGCAAAACGGCCCCCTAGAGTGGGTCCATCTTCCGGCTCAAACTAAAAAAGTAGCGGCTTCTTATCCAGGATTGACAGCTACTTTGATATTAAAGAAAAAAAGCAGAACATTAAATTATTTGGTAAAGAGACATCAGAAATTCTAATTCCATATAATAAAGAACAACTTGATGCTCTTCTAATGTTTGATGAGAATTGGCAGATTGCTATAGGAAACTATTTTGGTCAAAATTTTTGCATCATTTACCTTCACATGCTTTGCTGAATTTTATATCCAGACATCCAGTTAATTTTCCTGTCAGATATAAACAGTCTCCTATTCCAAATGCTCAGATAGCCTTTACTGATGGGTCAGCAAATGATAAAGCCTTCATAGTTACTAAAAATCACCAAAAAGTTTTAAAAACACAAAAAACTTCAGCTAAAAGAGCTGAAATAACAGCAGTCATAGAGGCTTTTGCTATGTTTGCAGATGAGGAATTTAATCTTTACTCTGATTCTCAGTATGTGGTCAGGCTGATTCCACACATTGAAACTGCGGTTTTGCCTGAAAATAAAACTACCATATTTCATTTGTTAACTAAATTACAACAACAAATTTGGAAAAGGAATAAAATATTTTTCATTAGACACATTCGGGCTCATTCCGGATTGCCTGGCCCTTTAAATGCCTTTAATGATTTGGCTGACTTGTTAACCAGAAATACAGTGGCTACTGTGATTGAAGAGGCCAGAGCCTCTCACTCACTTCATCATCAATATGCTACTGCTTTAAGATATCAATTCCAAATTCCCAGAGAGACTGCTCAAGAGATTGTGCGTTCTTGCCTACACTGCCCCACTGTTTATAATAATATACCTATGGGAGTTAATCCTCATGGTCTCAAACCTAACGTACTCTGGCAGACGGATGTAACTCATGTTTCTTCATTTAGAAAACTGTCCTTTGTTCATGTAACTGTAAATACCTTTTCTCACGTTATTATTACAACTGCTCATACCGGAGAGACAGGTAAAGATGTAATACAACATCTCTTTACTTGTTTTTCATATTTGGGCCTGCCAAAAGCTTTGAAAACTGACAATGCTCCTGCTTACACTTCTAAGTCTTTTCAAAAATTTTGTATAAAGTTTCAAATTAAACATAATACAGACATCGCTTATTATCCACAGAGACAAACCATTGTTGAAAGAGCACATCAAACATTAAAAATCCAAATTCAAAAACTAAAAGAAGGGGAGTTTAAGTATAGTTCTCCCCATCAAATCTTGCAACATGCTCTTTTCGTAATAAATATTTTAAATACTGATTTCAGCCAGAACTATTGCAATGCTTTGTCATTGGTGCCTGGAGCAATTAAATGCAAAACCATTAGTCAAATGGAAGGCCCTCTCAGGACAATAGAAGGGTCCTGACCCATCATTAACTATCGGTCGAGGATGTGCTTATATTTTTCCACAGGATGCAGATTCTCCAATTTAGACAGGCTGATTCGCCATGTTGCAGACCCCCAGACATCCAGTTCCCCCATTGCTTCAATCACAAAAGAGGAGCCCACCAGAAGGGGAGGCAAGATAAACATCGAGATCCCGGCGGGACCGACGGGGCTGCTGCAGCCCGAACTCCAACCAGAAAATAATTCTACTTGTTCTGATTTGGCTTGTCTACCCTCTCCTTATGTTTTTCTCTTTACCAATGATTCTGGAAAACTTAATGTACATGTGACTTTAAACTGGTGGACCCAATGTAGTGACCTGTGAACAATGTATGCTCTCATCTTGTTTAAACCCTCAATATAATGTTTGCTCCTTTGTAAGTGTTACAACGCCCACCTTATCTTATAATGTAACCACTTATTGATATAACTATAGTCTTGCTGTATTACAACAACTTCAGGATTTAATGTGATTGCGACGATTTGTGGGCTTACTTATTTTAGGAATATCGGCTTTAATAACCGCAATTACTTCTGTTACTGTGGCAGCAATATCATTGACTCAACAAGTGCATACTGCCCAATATGTTGATACCATGTCTAAAAATGTTTCACTAACTCTAACAACACAGGAAGCTATAGATAGGAAATTAGAGATGAGAGTAGACGCCTTAGAAGAGGCAATAATGCATACTGGGACTGATTTACAGGCTTTAAAAGTGAAAATGGCTTTGTCTTGCCACGCTGATTACCGGTGGATATGCGTGACATCTTTAAAGGTAAACGGGACAGATTATGAATGGGAAAAAATCAAAAATCATATCTCAGGTGTTTGGAACAGCTCTGACATTGGCCTGGACTTAGGGAAACTTCATAATCAAATACAGACCCTGAAACACTCTTGACTGGATTTTACCGCAGCTAATGACTTTTTTCACACTTTCTCTAACTTTTATTTCAGGAAAAAACATTCTGTCTAATATCCTTGGATACATCGCTGCTGGTGCTTTAATTTTGCTTCTCATATTCATTCTTCCTTGTATTGTCAGGATTCTTCGGCAGAACATTCAGAAGCTCGCGACTGAGCTGCATCTGGCTGTTTTAAGAAATAAAAAAGGGGGAGATGCTGGGAGCCGGCATATTGCATATTGAGTGAGGATCTGTAATAGCTCAACTGGAATTCTATCACTGCCGGGAGCCAGCTTGAGGCACTCCGCCCATGACAAAGGTCATGAGGAAGGAGGCTCGGCATACGCAAAGGCGGGATCGAGCCTCAGGAGTCCCCCTGGAAATTCTCGAGCATCTACCCCCAAAACCAGAGTCTGTCTACTTTCTGCTTTGTGCTTTCACCTACACCTCTGACTTTACGGGGGGCTGTCTCCCACTACCTCTCTCTGGAAAAAGAGTTAGCTTACGGCTCCAGTTAATAATTCCTGGGTGTGACAGTGTTTAACCTACAAACTCCTTTGGAAATCCTCTAGCCTGCCTGAATAGGTTTTTCCGGCCACGTGTGATTGTTCAGAGCCTCCCAACTGTGAGAGGCAGGAGATGTTCTAAACTGCCTAAACACAGATTCCTTTGAGTAGTTAAAAGATTGATTAGAAATTGTATTGGTGAAGGGTTTTTCACTTGTTGGGCCAATGTTTGCTGCTAAGTCTCCATACTCCTTACCTACTGTGTTCTTGGCAGTGTATTGATTGATATAATGGGTGTATAGAAATGTAAAATGCAGCTTTGTCCAATGCTTTTTGGAAGGCTGGCGCCTGACTTTGGAATAATCACCTTTAGAGAAAGATAAGTTTCTTAAAATGTTAACAGGCCTCCTGGCCAGAAGATGATGTCAATCACCTGAACTTTTACATATGATAAGGAAGAAAGCCTGGCTTGCTGCATGGCTCTACCCCTTCCCCCATTATCCTCTATGCATACCTTTAGGTATAAAAACTACTTTGGAAAATAAAGTGCGGGCCTTGTTCACTGAAACTTGGTCTCCCCATGTCACTCTCTCTCCCAAATTCCAGCTGAGTGTCCATCTGGAGCGCGGATGTCCTCTGCGACCATTTATTTGCCTGGGCTTCTAAGACCCACTCGAGAAGGTGTCTAAGGTGGGGCACCTTCCGCTATTCGAAAGGGCGCCTGCGGCCTCCGTGGTCAGAGCTAACCTGGTGTCACGGGTTATATTGATTTTCCGCGTAAACCAAGCCACTCAGCTTCTTTTCTCCACTGAATTTTCCTACTGAGCTATCCTTATTTCAGCTGCTTTTCTCCACTGAATTTCCTCACTGAGCTATCCTTATTTCAGCTTCTTTTCTCCACTGAATTTTCCTACTGAGCTATCCTTATTCTATTACTCTTTATATCTTTGATAAATATTTATAAATAAATAAGTCGCCGACGCCGTCCCCGCTTCGAATACCCTGGATCAGCCGGGGCTGGACCCCGGCACCAAGTGCCCTGGAATCAATGGCTGAAATCCCAGGAGGGGATGACCAGACTCAGATATCATGTCCGACTTGCAAAATCACAGACAACGATGGACCTACGACTGAAAAAAGTGTAACGAAATTCTGCAAGATTGGTCATTCAGAAGAGGAGGGAAAGAGAAAGCCTGTGGCCTGGTTGTAGTTTCTTGTAGATTCCATTCTCTGGTAACCAGAAGAATGCCCACGAAGAGGAGAAGGAGACTTACAGCCTCTGATCGGGACTAAGCTGCAGCTAAGTCATTTCAGTCGTGCCCGACTCTGTGTGACCCCATAGATGGAAGCCCACCAGGCTCCTTCGTTCCTGGGATTCTCCAGGCAAGAATACTGGAGTGGGTTGCCATTTCCTTCTGGATCACACAAAGTAGTGTGATCCACTATTTTCCAGTTTCTAGAAGAGGTGCTTCATGATCAATGTGTGTGAGTGTGAGTGTGAGTGTGTGTGTGCAGTCCCCTCAGTTGTGTCTGACTCTTTGACTGTGGACTGTAGCTGCCAGGCTCTTCTGTCCATGGGATTTTTCAGGCAAGAATACTGCAGTGGGTTGCTATCGAGACTAAGGGGTCCTCTAAGTACGAACTTCGCTCTGCAGAGAGGAGAGTGGCTTCAGTATCATGGGATCCCAGCCCCTGAGATGCCACCTTCTCACCAGTGGCTTGCCCTTTCCCTGGCCACAAACCCTGAAGGCTAAGGGGGTGTGTGGAGAGGTTGTGCTTGGAGAAGGCTGTGCCCCTTCGCAAAGGGGGTGGGCGATGGTAGAAAGCGCACAGGGGACTTCTAAGATCTGCTGGTGCAGCTCCTGTGATCTAGAGATGGCCAGAGGCAGCAGGAGACCCTGGCTCCCGAAGGGCCTTGAGGGTGACCCAGAGGCATGGCTCTTCATCTGCCTCCCTGGATCAATGACCACAGGACCCCAGATCCAACCAACGCTTGCCCTTGGAAAGTGAACAGCACCCCTGGAAAACAGAACAGGGGCGACCACAAATCACTGTGACTGGTGGAATGAGGGCTTGAATAAAAATTAAATCCAGGCATTTACAAAGTCTGCGGTCTGAGACATATTTTAAGTCTATGGTTTTAAACCGCAAATCACACCTCAAATGGTAAGTGCAGTCTGGTTCCCTGTGCCCAGCGGCATTGGTTGCCAACAGTTGCAAAGAGCACCAACGTCAGCTTCATGTTAATGACCTGAAGAACCAGTCTGTCCCCCCCCCACCCCGAGGAAAGCCGTCAGTCCCCAGGCAGGCACTGTCATGGTGCTCGCCCTAATTCTGGCCTCTGAGTCTCCTGACAGGTTAGTGGGGCTCTTGACCTTTTACTGCTCTGTGACGCCTGGCCGGCTTTGCTACCTGACCTCCTGCACTCTGGACTCAGGGTTCCTGGGTCCACAAGGCCTGGTTTCATCAACCTGCTGTGGCTGAACGTCTTTGAACTTGGTCTTTGGACAATTTGACTTAGAGCACTGCCAGTCCAACCTCAGGCTCATCCCTTAACCCAGACCAGCCCGTTCAAGATTCTCCAGAGGACACAGAGAAGACCCCTCTGAAGTAAGACAGCACCCCATCCCCTCAAAGAGCTATTTGTAGAGACAAGGATGGACCTAGAGTGTGTCACACAGAGTGAAGTTGGTCAGAAAGAGAAAAACAAATATTGTATATTAACACATATATATGAAGTGACGTGAAAGTCGCTCAGTCGTGCCCAACTCTTCACAACTCCATGGACTATAACCCCCCAGGCTCCTCTGTCCATGGGATTCTTCAGGCCAGAATACTGGAGTGGGTAGCCATTCCCTTCTCCAGGGGATCTTCCCAACCTGGGGATCAAACCCAGGTCTCCTGCACTGCAGGCAGATTCTTTACCATCTGAGCCACCAGGGAAGTCCCTGTAAATACCCCCAATAATTTTTTTTAAATAGCAATGTCAAGAATAGCAGGTAAAAAGGCCATTAGACCCTGAAGAACAGAAGGTCAAACTGCAGCCTGAGGTGGAATTTCCACATTTCACATCAAGCTAGATGAACATGTCAAGATCACTAAGGCGCTAGCTCACATATTTATTCAGAACTGGCCACAGAAATAATTTTACATCTCAAAGCAGCTGAAAGAGTTGAGATGAATAACACATTTTTATCTATCCCAATATTTTAAAGCCCAAGCAGCCCCATGCTATTTGCTCAAACCTGTCGGTGTTCTACATGGTGCTCTAGCATGAGTTCGAGTAGAAATCTCATTTGAGATATGAAATTTTTTATGGTGCTGACACAAATTCAAAACAATCTACCATCTATCAACGCCCCACTGTAATGGATTTTTAAACACATGTATTATCACAGAGTCACTGCAGAGATGAGAGGCCACAAAATGGAGCGCAAGTGTGTTTCCTTCATGAAACTTCCCAAGGATGCTCCTTTTGCAGAGACTGAAGGTCTGTGAGCCATTCTGATCCGCTTGAGAGACCCATGTTCAGATATAGAAAAGAGACCCTGTAGCCGAAAGCTATGTAGGAATTTGTTCCACCTCCAGTTGCTTCAAAGGTTTCCAGGACAACAGTTCAAATGAAAAGGTAACATACCGGTAGCCTGAACAAGATCTAGAATTCTAAGCCGTAAATTCCAATGGTGTTTCCAAATCATGACCCAGAATCAGACAACATGAACGGTTACGTGTTACCTGTTATTTCTATGTGTCCCAGTGAGATCTATCCTGGCCAGTTACTGGGGAAAAAATTTCCGTGAACATTCAGAGTCTTGCCAGTTTGCTCCAATAGTGAAGTTTTATACCTCTGGTGGTCCAGGACAAGTCAAAATGACCCTTTACCTTCAAAGACTTGTTGCTTGTATCACCTGCCACCAAAAAAAAAAAAAAAAAAATGGCCTCTTCTGCAGCCTTTCAAGTCAACTGATAATAGGCTGGGACAAGATTCTGCAGTCTGACATATGTTATTTCCCAAACCTAGGTTCAGGAGTGCCCCGGGGCAGAAGCGAGTTCTGCAGCAAATCCAGTGCCTGCCCAGGTGGGCCATGTGCCCAGCAGATCCAGGCCCTGGGGACCAGGAGTAGACAGGTCTCTGGCAAACGCCAGCAGGAGAGTTAAAGCACACACCTGCCATTCCACAGTAAAACTCTGCCTCTGCTGCAGAGGGCTTCCTGATGTGATAAGCGGTGCCGGGTTGTAGCAGAGATTACGTGCCTGACCGTTGGTGGGGAGCCAAGGATCGAGTACTCCCCATTGCATGACCCCATGTTGGGGCAAAGGGACCCCGCCCTCATTTCCCCCTTGGTAACCATAAGTTTTTTTTTATGTCAGGCTTTTTAAATACATGGTTTGGTCTCTACTAAATGGGCTTCCCTTGTGGCTTAGCTGGTAAAGAATCCGCCTACAATACGGGAGACCTGAGTTCAATCCCTGGGTTGAGAAGATCCCCTGGAGAAGGGAAAGGCGACCCACTCCAGTATTCTGGCCTGGAGAATTCCATGGACTGTATAGTCCATAGGGTCACAAAGAGTCGAACACGACTGAGCGACTTTCACTTCACTTCACTCTACTCAACGTGTGTCCCCCACCGCCTGGCTCCTCCAGCAACCTCTAGGCTCCAGAAGAAGTGCGTTTGCCCAGGACACCAGTGTCCCTGCCCCACTGACCTGTGACAGATCATTGGTTAATGGAGACCCTAGAAATCTCGCCGCTGGTAGTATCACAGGGTCATTTGCACAGACTCTTGGGATCCTAGCAAAACACCCACTCTTCACATGAGACATACTCGATCATGTGCATGTCTCTACCTCACATCAACCACCTTTCTCGGTTGTAATCAAACTTCCTTTTTTGCTTGAACAATTTTGGCACTGCCTAGAAACCTCACTGCCATTTCTCAGGTTGCTTTTCTTGTTTATAAAGAGAATGTATGGCCGCCTTAATCACACCACAACTTTAAGTTATGAATGAATTTGGCATTCTATACTTTTGAAGTTTGGGTTATGTTTTCTAAGACCATTGCCTTTTTTGACTGTTTATTTCAGCAAGACTGGAAGTTGGTGTTCTTTGGGGAACTGTGTTTTACAAAGAAATGCAACTGATTGCTGGGGGCAAGTCAGTGAATATCTGGAAAGTATAAACCAACAAACTGTTTTGAGATATGGCCGCCAGGATGTGTAGACACCAGGGTCGGCCGCCCCTCTGGCTAAGGAACGCCCCCCTCCCTGCCTCATGGCACAGACTCAGAGTCTGCCGGGTTCAGATACATCCTCAGTAACCTTATAGCACGTGCTGGAGCCTCAGGGTGACACACAGAATGCTAACTACTGAAATTCCACAGTAGTACATCCTGCTCACCACTTCATGCTTCATCATGAGCATTTCCCTCAGTCATTATGGCCATTAAATATTTGCCTGGCAGCCCAGTTAATGGGTTTAAAAGATCCCATTATATAGATATGCCACGTGTTAACCATTCCCCAACTCCTGGGACATTTCGATTGCTTAACTCCTTCTAGTCATTGGAAGGACTGATGCTGAAGCTGAAATTCCAATACTTTGGCCACCTGATGCAAAGAACTGAGTCATTGGAAAAGATCCTGATGCTGGGAAAGATTGAAGGCAGAAGGAGAAGGGGACGACAGAGGATGAGATGGTTGGATGGCATCACCGACTCAATGGGCATGAGTTTGAGTAAACTCCAGGAGTTGGTGATAGACAGGGAAGCCTGGTGTGCTGCTGTCCATGGGGTCGAAAAGAGGAGGACACAACTGAACTGAACTGAAGTCCTTCTATTTTCAGTATTCTCATCTGCAGAAATGGAGATGATAAGCAGAAATGCTCTACCTCTGTACCTCCAAGATACGAGGTGGGGGTGGTCCGAGGTGGGACCTTAAGGGAAGGTCGGTATCACTGAGAGAGCCCCCGAGCTGTGAGGACAGATTAGAACTCACCCTGCAGGGCAGTGTCCCCTCCAGAGATGAAATAGCAACACATCTAAAGAAGTTATAAAGTGGGTTCCTTGCTAGATTAACCCACTGAGAGAAAAAGGAAACAGGTGGTGGGTAAGAATCAAGAATGGACGAGCGGCACTTGCATTACATGGATGGACCTAGAGACAGTCATACTAAGTGAAGCGGTCAGACAGATCAACAAACACCATATGACGTCACTTCTACGTGGAATCTAAAAACATAATGGCACAGATGAAAGTATTTACAAAACAGAAATAGAGTTATAGATACAGAAAACAAACGTGGTTACAGGGGGTAAGGGGAGGAGGGATAAACTGGGAGATTGAGATGAACACATACACACTCTGTATATAAAATAGATACGCAACAGGACCCACTGTTTTGTTGGTGCTCACTCGCTCAGTCGTGTCTGACTCTGCGACCCCACGGACTGCAGCACACCAGGCTTCCCTGTCCTTCACTATCTCCCGGAGTTTGCGCAGACTCATGTCCATTGAGGAGGTGGGCCATCCAACCATCTCATCCTCTGTCACCCCCTTCTCCTCCTGCCCTCAGTCTTTCCCAGCATCAGGGTCTTTTCCAATGAGTCAGTTCTTTGCATCAGGTGGCCAAAGTATTGGATCTTCAGCCTCAGCATTAGCCCTTACAATGAATATCCAGAGTTGATTTCCTTTAGGACCTACAGTACAGCACAGGAAATTCTACTCAGTACTCTGTAATGACCTATATGGGAGAAGAATCTGGAAAAGAGTGGCTATATGTGTATGTATAACTGAGTCACTTTGCTGTACAGCAGAAACTAATACAACATTGAAAATCGGCTGTGCTCCAATAAAATTTTTTTCAAAAGAACCAGAGGAGTGGGCAATGAGAGACAAGGTCAGAGCACTGCAGGGTGTCCGCCTCCAGTCGCAGGAGGGGGTATAGCAGTCACAGGGACCACTGACCAGCCCCATGAGAAATAGCTGCAGGTGGCCACACAGCAGCACAGGGGGAGGGGCAGTGACTGAGTCACTACAGAGCCTGGAAGTCCTGGGCCCTCTGTCCAGGCTGAAGCGGCTAAGCAGATGGCTTTCCTTGGCTCCATAAGGCAGTTGGATCGTCCAGCCCCCTCTCGCGTTCCCTTTCGCATGTTCCCTGCAGCTCACAGACCCCTACTGTCATCTCCCCAGCCATCACGTGCTGCCTATGCCTTAGCACACAACCTGAAGAAACATTAAAAGCAGTTTGATGAGTTCAGTTGAGATACGGAAATCCAAGATTCAAAGCCACGCGTGTTTCCTGAAAAGAACATGAAACACATTCACTTCTGGCTGAACATCTATAATAGGAAAACTAAATTGTTCTTTATTCACAGTAGAGATCACATTTACAGTTCTCGCTTACTTGAATTGCACTGTCCAAAGGTCCAAGGGAAAGTGAGATCGTGCTCCTTACTAGGCAAGAGCAGCTTTAGCAAGGTGGCCGTGGAGCCTCAGGTGCGTGGCTCTTTCCTTGGGTGTCACTTCCATGTGGTGACCCAATCGGGAGGGTCAGGAACTTTCAGGATCCTCATCCGCCAGATTGTTCAGTCCACACTCGTGCATATTTGTTTCTCTAAACTCAATTATTCTACAGGCTCTTATGATATTGAATTACACAACTCACAATATTCGAAATGGCTCATTTGTTCTGGGAATTACATGCCTCTAATTGTATCACAAAAATGCTGACAACCAGCAGAATGGTAATGAAACACGCCCGCCACCAGCAGGCTTTGACTGCGAAGCGAGATGGCACGCTTAAATATTGCTACAGTGCCGTCAAGCGCACGATGGCCGTGACCGAGTCCCATTAGGGACAACGAGGATTCGTATTGATGCCACTCCCTCCTCCAGAGAGCTTTGCCGTCGACCTACAGTCTTCGACGATGCTTCCTGCCTTACGGGTTGGAGGACTCGCTCAGTCATTCTGCTGAAGACATACCCAACCTCCAAGTAAGCATTTTGCCCAGACAACAGATTCCTTAAGACATGGCAGTGACAGACAGCAAGATCCCCGTAAGGGACGCCACAATGTGCCACCCACCCCTCCTTCAGGGGTGAAGGACTCTCCACACCCGCTCCCCACCAGATGACTGGCCATGGCTGCCACCCTCTCTGCAAACTGCTCTCAGACGAGGAGCGCTCCTTCACTCCGTGACACACCACCAGGAGCAGAGGAAGCCACAGCCAATGACTGGCCAGTGTGAGAGGAGCAAGGCCAGGGCCCCCTGAAAATGCACCAGCGTCCGAGGTCCTTCCCAGGGCCGTCAGCTGGGGCTGCTGTCGACAGGCCCTCCTCCCTTTCTTGGGCCCTCCTCCCTCCCTCGGGCGGTGACCTGGGAAGTGCTCCCGGCAAGCTTCCTGCAGGTGCGCCCGCATCCCAGCGAGCGCTTGGCCCCCTTTCCCCTTCTCCATCAAATTTAAACCGGTCACCTTGGCTTTCGAAGCTCCTAGAATCCAGCCCCACCTTCTCCGAATGTATGCATTTAATGAGATCAGACTTCTCACTCTCTTCCGTTCATGACACTATCATTTCTGAGTCCTTTTTTTTTTCTCTCCTTCAACATGAGGAATTTTTACCCTACATAGTAATCGCTAAGCTTAAGAATGATAATAAAGAAAGACATCGGTATGGATGAAAAGGGAACTCACACACAGACAGCAGCCAGTTTTGGTGGAGAAAGAAAACCCATCCCTCTCTCTGCTTCTGTAAGAGTGATGCAGGCGCTGAAAGAGCATCGCAGAGATGGTCCCTGGTCCCACCCTGAGCTCCCAGGAAAGGACGAGAGATAGGAAAGATGAGCGAGCAGAGGAGGTGGGACTGCCCTAGAGGAGGGGAAAGGCCCTTAACATGGGCAGCAAGACTTACTCCAGATGTTCCGGTCCTGTCTCCTCTTCCCATCGAGGGCAGCCCTTGAGAAAAACCAGGTGCCCACATTCCTGAGAATATTCCCACTCCTGATGTCTGATAATGAATCCGCCTTTGAGGCGGAGAGAAGCGAGTCAAGTTGAGAAGAGGGTGTATCAGACGCTGTTACAGCTCACTTAGTTCTCTACTCCACGCAGTGCTCAGAGAGCCCTGCCTTGGCCAAGAACACATGTTAAGAACTGCACCATTTCTGTTTCAGCTGCAGGGGCCTTTGCACTCTGTTGCAATACCTCTAAAATATCATTAGACTGACACCAAACAGAACTTTTAGTGTGACAGACACACACAAAACCGTAATTTAAAGGATTAAATCGGGGATGGTGACATTTCGGGCAACTTGCAGAACTGTAGTTCACATTAAACAAATGCAAATCCTTCATAATCCTTTTTCAAAAACACTTAAAACTGCTTTTTGCTCTAAGAGAGGCCAAGTTGCCAAAATCAATGACTATAGATCAAAACTCTCATTTTAACTGTATTTTTCTCGAGTAAGCTCATTCTTTCAGACCATTTTTCCTGGGGCCTGAAAACTTTTAATGCAAGATAGGGCTCATACATGAGGGGCACTCCAGGCTGTGTTGATCCAGCGAGAATCCTACAAATAATAATTATTGATCAATGCTAATAGCATATCTAAGTTTCAGCCAACAAAACAAAGGCTGTTAACACTTATTAAAATATTTATATATATTTACAGTCTGAAATTGATAAATTGAGTTATTGAACAGAATTGATCCTTTGCATTTTAAGCTCTGGTATGTTACATCATGCTTTACTGTCCATTGTAATTTACAGTGAAAGGAAATAGTCCAGTAAGGAAAGATCATCAATAACTCACCAATTTTCATGATACAAGTGTTCAAGATGCGGCTGTTTGAAAATTATTAGAAGGGAACACATGAGGTTTATTGACAAGCATCTTGTGTATGTCAGGATTTTCTGAGGAGCTTATTAAAAAGTAAAGATGCTCAAATCTGCCATATAGACTCATCAGGAGCAGACATAGGAATCCACTTTTTAATAAATTTCTCTGTTGGAGCTGCAGATGAGCCAACCTCAAAAACCCCCGTTAAAGTAGATGACATCATATTCCTAGTACTGAGCCTGGCAGATATTCATTCTCTTTACCTTAAGAAGCTTTGTCCTGTCCTAAGAGCTCTGGGAACCTACATGAAGCATTCTGGTATCCCTGGGGGGAAATGACAATTGCTAAATCACATGCCAATCACCCCCAAGACGTGCAACCACCCAAGAAAACACTCTGCACACGTGGAAGTGCTGAGGACAGTGTTGCCAATGAGAAAGGCTCGTTGTGAATGCCCCGTTACATGCAGCAGGCATGTCACTATCCTAGTGGGGCTGTTGCTGTTCAGTCGCCAACTCATGCCCGACTCTTTGTGACCCCATGGACTGCAGCAAGCGAGGCTCCTCTGTCCTCCACTGTCTCCAGGAGTTTTCTCAGATTCGTGTCCATTGAGTTGGTGATGCTCCTTAACCATCTCATTCTCTGCTGCTCCTTCTCCTTTTGCCTGGAATTAAACATTTTTCAGTGCATGGTTGGAGTTCACAGCCACATCTGTGTTTATTCCCTCTTGTAGAAGTGAAAAGTGACTTTAAAAATGAAGGCATTGTTGGTTTGGGGCTTGCCTCATAGGTCAGCTGGTAAAGAATCCACCTGCAATGTGGGAGACCTGGGTTAGATCCCTGGTTTGAGAAGAGCTCCTGGAGAAGGGAAAGGCTACCCACTCCAGTGTTCTGGCCTGGAGAATTCCATGGACTGTATAGTCCATGAGATCGCAAAGAGTCAGACACAACTGAGCAACTTTCACTTTCACTTTGTCAGTTTGTAAACAAATTTTACAAAACAAAATTCTTAGAGTCATTGATAACTATCTTAATTATTGTAATAAATAGGAGAGCACATCAATTAAGGAGAAACAATTCTCCAGTTCTGTGCATAATAGTTGGATTATTAGTGGCTACATGAGCAGCCCTTCTTGTTGAATGCAGCCAGGTATCTTTGCAATACCTAATTACTAATAAATTACCATTTAAAATTCTAATCACCAAGATTTGTTTATAAATATTGGGTTCAATTTGCATACTTGGTCTCTCCAACAAAATGGGGGCCAATAAGCATCCTTTATATTAAAAAGCGGAGACATTACTTTGTCAACAAAGGTCCGTCTAGTCAAGGCTATGGTTTTCCGGTGGTCATGTATGGATGTGAGAGTTGGACTATAAAGGAAGCTGAGCGCCAAAGAATTGATGCTTTTGAACTGTGGTGTTGGAGAAGACTCTTGAAAGTCCCTTGGACTGCAAGGAGATCCAACCAGTCCATCCTAAAGATCAGTCCTGGGTGTTCATTGGAAGGACTGATGCTGAAGCTGAAACGACAATACTTTGGCCACCTGATGCAAAGAGCTGATTCATTTGAAAAGACCCTGATGCTGGGAAAGATTGAGGTCAGGAGAAGGGGACAACAGAGGATGAGATGTTTGGATGGCATCACCGACTCAATGAACATGGGTTTGGGTGGACTCCGGGAGTTGGTGATGGATAGGGAGGCCTGGCGTGCTGCGGTTCATGGGGTCGCAAAGAGTCGGACACAACTGAGCAACTGAACTGAACTGAACTGAACTATTTCAAAAGTTAGAGAAATAAGAGACAAAATACCCTCCTAAATATCACAAAGTCATAAAATGCACTGGCTCTCTCCAGACTTTGCTGCTAATTGTGTACAAACCCTCTTCCGACTGAGTGACTGAACTGAACTGAACCCTCTACAGAAACTCAAACAGAATCGGTAATAGAACCAACTAACTCTCCTGCACTTTCTCTCTCCTTCTCCTTTCTGCCCTTGGGGCAGGTGGACCTGGGTCTCAGTGATACCCTCTGGCCATGGATTCCCAAGAAACGCTAAACAAAAAAGGAAGGGCTGCCCACATGTGTACTGAGAGCAGAGTCAGCATTCTTATGGCCAAAAGGATAGCATCTAGAGCTAAGCAGAAACCCAAGGCCTCCTTACCGCAACCAGAGATGGCCCCAGGGCCAGGTTTTCCCCTCAATTCTGCCAGCAGGCTTTGCTCTCGACTCTGGGAAGAGCCCTAGTCTTCCTGCTTTCTCTTTCACCATCAGTTGTTTAGTCGCTCAGTCGTGTCCGACTCTTTGTGACCCCATGGGCTGCAGCACAGCAGGCCTCCCTGTCCTTCACTATCTCCTGGGGCTTGCTCAAACTCCTGTCCATTGAGTCCATGATGCCATCCAACCATCTCACCCTCTGTCTCCCCCTTCTCCTCCCACCCTCAATAGTTTTCTCTAATTCTTTGTTTACCTCAAACATGAAAAGCTTAGAAGGGTGTTGTGGGGGAGTCTGGTGGTGATTTATATGACTGTCCTCCTCAATCAGACTTCAACTGGGTGCTTACGTTGGACTTTCCATCTAATCTTTGGACTCCAGGTCCCCAGTTTTGATCTTAGTGACCATCCATGCCTGGGCTGACTCTTTCCAGTGATCCAAACCCAGGCTCCCTGACCCTGTCTTGGCCAAGATCACGGACATTGACCACCCATCTGCATTATAGTTTATTGGAACTGTTTTAATTCATCATCCTTTCTTCCCCAGGAACATATACAGCTCAAGTCTTAACTCAAAACCCCCATCAGAGTTTTCCAGTCTTACATCCTAACCAATATGGGAGGAGCTGGTCTCTTTCTCACAAATATACAGGATATAAGACTGGCAAGCATTCGGTCTACTCCATATGGAAGCAGGGCAGACTTCAAACTTCATCTTAGGAGTTCATAATCACAGGTAGCCCTCTGACCCCCTAAAATAGTCTATCTTCTCCCTGACTTCTCGAAAACTCCTAGTAAAGCACAGGGATATTACTGTGCTTAAAACTCAGATATTCAGGATGTCAGCTTGCATACACAGCACTTTTAGAAGAAGTAGTCAAAGGTGGTCCATTTAAGATTAGGGCATAGAAGCTGTAGTGAGATCCCATTTTCCAGAACAGTCCACAAGGACTCAGGACTGGGGAAGTAAGATCTGACTCCAGCCCATCACGTTGCCACATTGGCCAGGGGCCCTTGCACGGCACACAGTCTATACAACCAGAAGTGCTGGACCCACAACTTCCTGTAGAAGACAGACACGTCACCTGGATACATGTAGTGGAAATACCCTTTCAAAACAGTGTTCAAAGGCATGAAAGGAGGGGAAAGATAAAAGGGCAGATAGTATTTGAGAGAAGAAAGGAACACATAGGAGAATTTATTTTAAAGGAGAATCCAAAAGACAAGAACAAGCTTTTGTCTGCTTCATAATTTAACACGTGGAGCTTTGCCTGACGGGGGTCCTTGCAAGAGAGTCAGGCTGATATTTCTTCATATCCTTGAGATACCACTTGGAGTATTACCCACTGTAAGTCATCAATAAGCTTTTGGTTGATAGAGGAAAAGGAGGGGTGACTAGCCAGTTTCCAAGAGCCCAAAGGGTTGAATTAAAACTGTATATGTTTAGAGACTTCCCTGGTGATACAGTGGTTAAGAATCTGCCTGCCAGTGCAGGGGACCTGGGTTTGATCCCTGTTCGGGACAGATCCCACATGCTGAGGGGCAACTAAGCCCATGCACCATGACTACTGAAGCCCACGCACCCTACAGCCAGTGAGCCACGAGCAAATTCACCACAATGAGCAGCTTTTCTCTAGTTGCCCTGCAGCTAGAGAGTAGCCCCTGCTCACCATGACTAGAGAAAGCCCACAAAGAGTAATGAAGACCCAGCACAGACACAAAGAAATACATAATTTTTAAATGATACCTGGTTAAAAGCTATAACGCACATGATAACATTCTAACTGGCCACTTACTTTGTAAATGTGGCTTAAATGGATCCTCCATATATGTCAATGATTCAAATATTAGATGGGAAATATGCACATAGAGCATAGTATATTAGATATATGAAGGATACTGATAAATCCTTGTAAGTAAACCTTAAAAGGCTTCCCTGGTGGCTCAGTGGTAAAGAATCTGCCTGCAATGCAAGAGACGTGGGTTTGACCCCTGGGTTGGGAAAACTCCCTGAAGAAGGAAGTGACAACCCACTCCAGCATTCTTGCCTGGGAAATTCCATGGACAGAAGAGCCTGGTGGGCTACAGTTCATGGGGTCACAAAAGAGTCAGACATGGTGACCCCATGAACAGTCCGTGGAATTCTCCAGGCCAGAATACTAGAGTGGGTAGCCTTTCCCTTCTCAGGGGATCTTCCCAACCCAGGGATTGAACCCAGGTCTCCCACATTGCAGGCGGATTCTCTACCAGCTGAGCCACCAGGGAAGCCCAACTGAAAAACAACAACAATCCTTAACAATCTTAGTGCTTTCCCTGCTGAGGGTCTGAGGAACCCTTGGCTGGGGGAACGAAGATCCTGCAAACATGCGAAATGTGGCCAAAATAAAGGCTGTTCAGTTCAGTCACTCAGTCATGTCCGACTCCTTGTGACCCAATGGACTGCAGCACGCCAGGCTTCCCTGTCCATTACCAACTCCCGGAGCTTACTCAAACTCATGTCCATTGAGTCAGTAATGCCATCCAACCATCTCATTCTCTGTTATCCCCTTCTTTTCCTGCCTGCAATCTTTCCCAGCATCAGGGTCTTTTCAAATGAGTCAGCTCTTCACATCATAAAGGCAAAGGGGAGAAAATAAAATACACCCTGCCACACTCAATTTCACCAAAGATCAGAGAATACAGCAGAGCATAAAGGTCACTTGGCTACTTGTTTTGGTTTCTTTGGCATCTTGGTCTGCAGTATAGATAAAGGAGAGTGGATAAATTCTCTACCAAACATCAAAATCTGAGTGTTTGAACAGAATGCACACATGACTAGACATTTTAAGGACCTCTGTAGAGCATTGTTGTCTGGTCATAAAACCCCATAAAAATCTAGCTAGACTAAATCTCTCCCTAGGGAGCAAATACCAAATAATAAATTTATCTCTAAGACCAAGTCGAGCATTTAAATCTATAATAGGACCACTGGTCCAAAGGCATTCAGTAATAAAAATTCACAAGTTGTTGGGTTAAATATTCATGGAGCAAGAACTGCAGCTATAACAGTGAGTTTCCTTTTTGGATCAAAACTGTAGCATTACAAATATTTAATGTCGTATCAGGAGACTCAGTCACTTATTGCAATAAAGATACTTGTGCTAAACCTTTTCCACCAGACAAAAATGGTGAATTACAGCCCACATGCCAGGCAATTGAAAAAAAGAAAAAGGAAACGTTTATTTTCATGTAGTTCAGAGTTGCCTTTAGAAGAATTCTGGAATAAATGGGGAGTCCAATGACTCCATTCTCCCTGGAAAACCAACCACTGAACTAGTGAAAATTATTTTTTAAAACAGTCATCTAAACCTCCTGGGGACTGTCCTGAGGGCATTTAGCAATTGGAGAAATATTCAAGAAAATCGACAAAGGTTCAGTAAGAACGGTGGGGGTCTAGGGGATCTGAGCCCACTGTCTCTCCCACCCTGCGTCACTCGATCACAGGCGCTCTGATCTGGGCAGGTCCAGCCAAGAAGACAGGACTCCTCTCCCCGCCTCATCCCACTGCAGCTACAATTGCACTTTGAAAGGCATAAGTGACTGGTGCTTCTCAGGCTTTCAGAATTCCAGGGAAGAATGGCTAAAAAGATGAGGCTCCTACCTGGTGGGGCGGAATGTCTGCCCCAGGTATGATGGGCTGGCAATACTGAGCCCTCAATCGCCCCTACACCAACTCATTCATAAAGAGAGGCTCCACACCAGGAGGCCAGGGGCTCCAACCCCACCCCATCGCTGCTCAGACAGCAGGAATATCACTCCAGGAGAAGCAGACCAGAATGTGAACAGATCAACAACACAGTCAAAAGACACGGACTGCCAAACTGGCTTTTCAAAAAATAAGACTCAGCTTTACGCTATGGACAGCACTCGGCTATGGCCACCATTTACATCATGGTGTGCTATCGGCAGCCACAGGCTGCAAACTGAAAACCTGGGGCTTGGAGGGTCCAGGAGAGTGCTTCAGCCACAGGCACCAAGAGAAGGCTAGCAGTTAGGAAAACCCTCTGGAAGGAAAGCTAGCAATAGCTGGACAAGAGTTTTAAATCTTTTAAGCCAATAATTCCTCCGCCTCTGGGATTTTAGCTTTATAAAATAATCATCGGTGTGCACAGAGATTTAGTGCCAAGGATGGTCACAGCTGTATACTTCTAGTAACAAAGAAGAAACAGCTTCCGTGTCCAAAAACTGAGGATTAATTAAAAGCTATTCTGGATATTTTAGGCAGAGGATATTTAATACAAGAAATTGGTTTTCGGCAATTCCATCTCATTGGTGAAGAAGCAGGGCCTGGCGAGGCAAGACAAAGATAGATGCTACCACTGCAAGGCTGGCAGAGGGGAGAAGGTGCACGGCTCCACTCTCAGAGACCAGGGGCTGTGGTCATCAGTCTGTGAGTGCTGGAGCCTCCCCCTTGAGCAAGAGAGTGGGAGGTGGACGGAATATCGTGCCTCCTGACACCCCCCAGCCTTCTATCCAGTTTCCCCTTGGCCAGACCAGGATCTGAAACAGCCTGAGAAATGGAGTCCTCATGACACAGAGCAGAGCAAGCTAGGAGTAGGGGTGAATGTGAGAACCAAGAGAGAGAGGACCAGCTTGGTACACTAACCAGCTTTGCATGGAAGGACTTCTTTTCTATAAAAATGTGTGCACATCAAGATCTCATACTCCAAGTGAATAGAAATGAAATATGCTTCGCTCCAGCTGTTGACCTAACAGATGGAAGTATTTTCCTATATGTTTGCCAAATCATCTATATAAACAAGAGAAGTGGATACCGCAGACCGTGGTCCAGATTCCCTCCTCCGGGACTGAAGCGCACATTCCCAAGTCTAGGGGGAGTTTTGGTGGCCAACTCCTGATGTCTTCAAGCCCCGCCCCTTCCCGGGGTGGGTGAGGTCAGGCTGCAACCAGTGAAGGACTGAGGAGAGCAAATCAAAGTCTCCTCTCCACCCCTCCCCACTCCAGGGTTACTCTCAAAGGTCTTCCCAGAACTGGAGGGCCCTCTGGAATCAGCCAAGGCCAGTGGTACTGACAGGAGCCAGGAGAACGTGCACAGGGCCTGAGGGTTCTGGATGGAAGGGAAGGAACACAAGTTTACCAGGATGGGACCTCTTCTCAAGGCAGAGGACCAAGCGCCCTGGGAGGACCCTGGAGCAGTGCTGACATGATGCTCGGGTAGCACCATGCGTGGGCCGTTGCTTCCTCCATGCCCTCAGTGAAGGACAACGATCTGAACTGCTACGGTCAATGGTGTCACAAGGGTTCAAGAGACTCAAAAGTGTGAGCTTGCGAGGGGGACTGCTGTGGAGGGCAGAAAACCCCAGGTATCTATGCTGCTAACAACCTAGACAGTGTGTTAAAAAGCAGAGACATTACTTTGCTGACAAAGGTCCGTCTAGTCAAAGCTATGGTTTTTCCAGTAGTCATGTACTGATGTGAGAGTTGGTCCATAAAGAAGGCTGTGTGCCCAAGAATTGAAGCTTCTGAACTGTGGTGTTGGAGAAGACTCTTGAGTGTGCCTTGGGCCACAAGAAGACCAAACCAGTCGTTCCTAAAGGAAATCAACTTTGAATAGTCGTTGGAAGGACTGATGCTGAAGCTGAAGCTTCAATACTTCAGCTACCTGTTGCGAACAGCCAACTCATTGGAAAAGTCCCTGATGCTGGGAAAGACTGAAGGCAAAAGGAGAAGGGGACAACAGAGGATGAGATATAGCATCACTGACTCAATGAGCACGAGTTTGAGCAAACTACAGGAGATAGTGAAGGACAGGGAAGCCTGGTGTGCTGCAGTCTATGGGGCACAATGAGTCAGACACTACTGAGCGACTGCACGACAACAATTCCAGGTTCTAGTAACCTTTTCCTCTTCCGTCTCTCTGACCAAAGGGTATAACAGCTCTGTCCATCGTGACCTCCTTTACCTAGCCCAGACTCTTACAAATAGCACGTTTTTAAGTCCTCCAGAAATGGTCCTAATTGAAGAATGCTCCTCTTTCTTATTGAAACCCTCTGATGCATCAGCAGAGATCACTCCTCACCAAGGACTTTCAAGGAACTTCCAAATTGGTGGGAGTCATCCAAGCCAGCAACCAAATCACCTGCCTCCCCTGGTAACTTCTCCTTAAATCCTAGCCGTGTTTTTTCATCCTCTGAAAATGCGATGCCTCAAGTCCCAGTGATCACAAAGCAAAGTCCTTTTGTAGCAGGATTGATTGGAACTCATTAATCCAGTTTTATAGAAGAGAATACCAATAACACAATATAAAGCATTACTTTTAATTAACAAAAGCAATTAGCACTAATTAAAAAGCGATCACATTTGTCAAAGAGCCATTTCACCTTAATTGCTAGGTGTGTTAAATAGGCAATTAAAAACAAATTAAAAGGAAGACCCCCGGATAAAAAGGGAGGCAGGCAAATGCATCTGTGGCAACACAGAAAAAAAATCTTCAGCTTGGAAGCACACCACACTGCCCTCGACACACATCACAGCAACCCCAGCCCAACATGCTTCATGAGACAAGGCCATAAGTGCAGACCAGGGATTGGGGTTAAAAATTCAAAGCAAGCAAATTTGAACTTTGGCACTGTTGTTGCCAACAGTCGCTAAGTTATGTCTGACTCTTCTGTGATCCCATGGGCTGTAGCCCACCAGGCTCCACTGTCCATGGAATTCTCCAGGCAAGAATACTTGAGTGGGTTGTCCTGCCCTCCTCCAGGGGATCTTTCCAACCCAGGGATCGAACCCAAGTCTCCTGCATTGCAGGCAGATTCTTTACCACTGAGTTACCTGGGAAGACCCTGGTGGCACAGGAAAGTAAAAAATTCTTTCTGGAAGTTTTTGCACTATCCATACATGAGTAGGCTTCACGGTCAGTGCTAGTGGTAAAGAACCTGCCTGTCACTGCAGGAGACATAAGAGACGTGAGCTGGGTCCCTAGGTGGGAAGATTCCCCAGGAGGGCATGCAAATCCACTCCAGTGTTCTTGCTGGAAAAGTCCCACGGACAGAGGAGCTTGGCAGGCTGCAGTCCATAGGGTTGCAAAGAGTCAGACACGATTGAAACAACTTAGCACGCACACATGAGTACGTCCTCAGTGCCTCCATGGTCAAGTTCAACAAGGAACATGGAAGCCATCCACCGTCCAGATGTTTAAATGATGTTGTCTTGTGATACATACTGTTTTCATGACTCAAGTGGACAACAAAGACAGGAAGTGTGGTAAATACACTCAGTGAAAAGCTCTTTAAAGGGTGTCATAACCAGATGGGTTTTAATGGAAGTAGAATTTATGTCAGACCTTGAAGTAGGAGTAGGAAAAATTTGAATAAGAAGAAACAAGGGTATCCCAGGCAAAATGAGTAGTGAAAACGAAGGCTCAGAACTGGAGCCAATTGGTCTGACACACATCCTTATATTTAGAAATGCTGTAAAATATGTTGGTTTGAAGTATATCTTGTAGGAAGAGTTGTCTCCATAGGGGAGCAACTGAATGTTTTCAGCTTGGGTAAGTTATACAATGAGTTGGCTGTTTGCAGCAGATGAGTCAGCTGTTTGCATCAAGTGGCCAAAGTACTGGAGCTTCAGCTTCAGCATCAGTCCTTCCAATGAATATTCAGGACTGATTTCCTTTAGGATGGACTGGCTGGATCTCTTTCAGATCCAAGGGACTCTCAAGAGTCTTCTCCAGCACCACAGTTTGAAAGCATCAATTCTTTGGTGCTCAGCCTTCTTTATTGTCCAACTCTCTTTTCATTGGAAAAGATTCTGATGCTGGGAAAGATTGAAGGCAGAAGGAGAGGAGAACAGCAGGGGATGAGATGGTTGGATGACACCACCAACTTAATGGACATGAACTTGGGTAAACTCTGGAAGATAATGAAGGACAGGGCAGCCTGGAGTGCTGCAGTCCATGGGTTGCAAGAGCCAGACACAACTTAGTGAGTGAACAACAACAAAGTTATACAGTATTCCTGGCATGCTTCTCCAGTGGACCTAGTGATGGGCTAGCTCTTCTCCAAGCTATAATAAGAAGAGAATTCTCCAGTTCACCAAGAATCACCTAGCTGCCAAAGGACAAGCCTACCAGCATTCATGTAAATATGTGACCTTCCGTAAGCTACTTCATCTCAGAGGGGTTTTTCCAAAAGTGATGGGAAAGTGACAACAAGTTAGCAAATTAAAAAAACAAAACAAATCAAATCAAATCAAAACAATTTGGCCATGCCTGGCAGCAGGTAGGACTGTAGTTCCCTGACCAGGGATTGAACCTATGCCCCCTGCATTGGAAGGCAGTGCCTTAACCACTGGACCACCAGGGGAGTCCCAAGTTAGCAAATTAATACAGCACATGAAAGTGGGAACATAGAAAGTCCTCTACATGCCTCCTACAAATAAATTACATAGTCAAGATTCTTGAGCTGCCATAACCTCACTGACAGGAGGGCAAAATGTGAAGACATTAAGCTCTGATTCAGTGGTTGGTTTCAATGAAAGTGAGGAAACTGAAGACTTCATTATTTTGAGAGCACTAATATTTACAAAAGGTCTTGAGTTGATGTTGGCATCCCAGATGAAAAACTTCTCCCCTCAGGGATTTCTGACTCTTTCAGGACCATTGCAATTAAAAGCAAGTGTGAGGCAGATGTTTAGCTGCCTCACCAATCACCAATAAATAATAAAATAACAGATACAATAAGATGTAAAGTCCAGGATACAATAATTTCTAACTCTGAATGGTGGGACAAAGTCAAAACCTTTCTGTATCTCTTACAATCTTAAGACAAATTTAGTGACCCCAAAAAAATTGAAAAATACAAAGGGCACAGGGAGGTGGGCATCATACATATCTCTAAAAAGCTGCCAAGCTCTGATCCTTAAAAAATACATATAATATCCCAAGGCCATGAGAATCTTCTGAAAGTTGATCAAAGGAAGTTGGTAAATGATGATATCTACCTGTGCCTGTTGGTAGGAATGCAAAATGGTACATCCACTATGGAAAACAGTGTGGAGGTTCCTCAAGAAATTAAAAATAAAACTACCATAATTTTTAAAAATCCCATTTCTGGGTATTTATTCAGGAGAGTTGAAATCAGAATCTTAAAGATGTATCCACACCTCCATGTCCATTAAAGCACTATTCACAGTAGTCAAGATATAGAAATTATATATGAGTCCATTGAAGGATGAATGGAAAGAAGAAAATATGGTACATACCTATGATAGAATATCATTCAGCCTTTACAAAGAACGAAGCTGTGCCATTCACGACGACTTGGATGAACCTGGAAGGCATTACCCTAAATGAAATAATTCAGACGGAGAAGGATAAATACTGCCTGATTCCACTTATATGAGGCATCTAAAATAGCCAAGTTTACAGAAACATGGGGCTTCTCGGGGGTGCTGGTGGTAAAGAACCCGCCTGCCGATGCAGGAGAGGCAAGAGAGGCAGGTTCAAGCTCTGGGTCAGGAAGATCCCTGGAGATGGCAACCCACTCCAGTTTCTTGCCTGGAGAATCCTATGGACAGGAGCGTGGAGGGCTAGTCTACAGGGTTGCAAAGAGTTGCACACGACTGAGCACGCAAATGCAAACAGAACAGAGAAACAAAGGGCAGGATGGTGCTTACGCATCTTTTCTTCTCCCACCAAACATTCCTGATCTGACCCCCAGGGGCTCGTGGTGACTCACACTAACCTAACAGCCTGCTAGTCCTGCTGCTGTGCTGGGCTTTGTTAGTCGCTCAGTCGTGTCCAACTCTTTGCAACCCCACGGACTGTAGCCCGCCGGGCTCCTCTGTCCATGGGGATTCTCCAGGCAAGAATACCAGAGTGAGTTGCCACACCCTCTTCTAGGGGATCTTCCCAACTCAGGGATCGAACCCAGGTCTCCTGCACTGCATTCAGATTCTTTACTGTCTGAGCCACCAGGGATGCCCAGTCCTGCTGCTAACCAGGTGTAAGCCTCACAGACACGAGGACCGCACACCGAGCTCCCTTGTACCTTTCTCCCCACATCTGGCATCTAGCACAGGGCTTTAAGCGTAAGATGCTGTATCTTTAAAACCGACGTGGAGTGCAGACTGCCCAGTGACCACCGCTCCAGGAAGCACATTCGCCTTGACTCACGTGACCAAGATGGTATTTCTGGCAGTCCAGTAAGTGGGGGAGGAAGCTGTCCAGTAAAGGGTGTATTTGGGGCCAAAGTTCTCCTCAACCTCACAAACAAGTCACCAGATCTGAATATGCTCATAGCCGGATATAGACTACACCTGACCTTTGTAGCCCCTTTCCTATCAAATAAAAGTGGCAAAGACATTTTTTCCAGCTAAATTTACTCAAACTACAGGCACTGGGCTCTTGAACTTGAGAAAGCCAGTGCTCCCCAGGCTGCTGCAAGTACAGGATTTTGACCCCGTGGTCGAGATGCTATCAGGCAGCCTCGGGACAGGATGTGTCTGACAGAAAAGCAAACCCTGTCCCTCCGTTAGGTGACTTGAAATGTCAGCCTCGAATAGCTCCCCCGGCTCCCTCAACCTGCTCTGACTCCAGAATTCAGGCAATGTTTCTGTTTCAGCTGACGTGGTGGCCGGATGACTCAGAGCCGGGCTGGTCTGGACCTCCTTCCTCCATCCTGTGTGGTCCACTCCTCCGAGGAGCTGGGGCTCCTGGTCAGAGCCTGGGCATCTGCCCAGACTCCGGCAGGACACTCAGAGCCTCTGGGGTGAGCTGCCATGTCATGGTGGCCATTGTCGGGGCAGATGACATCCCAGAGGGAAGGGCAGGAAGCCAACATCGACCAGTGGTGGAAAACTTACTGTCCCTCCCCTCAAATGGACTGTTCCCAAGCACAGTTCCCCAAATGGCCTGCCCAAAGCCATCCACGTGGTCAAGCGGGTGCCCCACGTGTGACAGGGAGTCTCCGCAGTCCCACGGGAAGCAGAGAGAAACAACACCATATTACCTGCTCTTTGCCCATCCTTCCCTCACTGCCCTTTTCCATCTCCCTCTGCCCCAGGATGGGCTTCCAAGGTGGCTCAGACAGTAAAGAATCTGCCTGCAATGCGAGAGACCCAGGTTGGATCCCTGGATCAGGAAGACCCCCTGGGAAGGGCTACCTGGGAAATGCCAAGGACACAGGACCCTGGCGGGCTACAGTCCATGGGGGTCACAGATCATCATACGCAACTGAGCATCTAAACACCTTCACTTCACTTTCTGACCTGGAGTAGCACCTCCCAGTGATTAAACCTTACCTTGGGTCTGCTGTTTTGGAAAAGTCTAAGTCACTTGGTCTTCCATTCCACTCATGAAAGGAACTCCCATGTCCACATGCAGGGCACCAAATGCCAGCATGAGCAAGGGCGAGTTGGCACGAGACAGACCTCAGCCCCAATGCTGCTTCCGTCACTACCCAGCTGGTGTCTCTAGATTTTTATCTAGTAGGGACTTCATAAAAATCCTGCAAGGTGGTTAGACAGAAATTGGCTCATTTGACAGATAAAATACTGAGACAGAAGTTAGCTTTCCCAGTTCACTCAGCGAGTGGCTGCATTAGAAACCCCTCCCTCGTAGATTCTCCACAAGGGTCTGCATATTATTGGACGAGCTCAGGGACAGGGTCCTCGGGAGTGATGAATTGAGGGACAGGAGCTGTTGAAGAGGCTGCCGTGCCTAATGCTCCCTCGTTAAAACCAAGATAGAGTGCACACCCCGATTCTCTCCATGACCCTAAAGCAGCCACTTGAAAAGCGAGTAGTGGGTGAAACAGGTGTTTGGCATTGTGAAGACCAAAAGAAAAGTTTTGCAAGCGAGTTTCATAAATCAAGGGCCACACACCATATCCATCTGCACTGCCAGAGGTTGGGAAATGTTTGCCAGCCATGTGCTCACATCAAAAGTAAATCTGTAGGGCTTTTTTGAAAGGAGCCAATACCTCAAAAACACTGCTGAGATTCTTGGCCTTGTCCTCGACAAAGTACAGCAAGACTTTGCACTGCACTGGCATTGTGTGTCTGTGCCCATGCAGAGCTCCCGGAAGCACCTGCAGAATTCAGGAGGCCAAGAACAACTGTGGAATATACTGAAACAACCCGAGCTTATTGGAGGCCAACTCCTACAAGAAGCCTTGCACATCAAGCCATACAGACATAACAGTGGCCAGTGTTGTGGATGAAACACAGCTGCCCATGTGCGCTGGCCTCGGTACTGTTGTGTCCAGCCACCCTGTACCACGGTAGGGTCTCCAAAGCTTCTGGTGAGCTTCCTTGAATGTCTCTGAAGTCCCAAGGCTGCCACTGAAAGGATGAAGGAGATAGGAAATGTCAGGACAAAAACTAACAGCTCACGCCATTCCCGGGATCCTTAAGTCCCAGCAGATGTCCTACCCTGCTGGGGATTTCCCTAAATGCGGGCCACACTGATGTGTTCAGGTATCCGGCAGGTGAGCTATCAAGAGTGACAGGTGGGTCTGCTTATTGCAGAGCCCTCCAGAGCCCTGCTTTCCTTCCCATTCATGTGTGCTGTCTACAGCAAAGGGCTCGAGTTCCACAAGTGTGTTTCTTCTGGACAACTTCGCAGGACCCAGGCACGCCCTGGGCACACACCTCCTGATGGCCTGCTATGGCAAACACTGCTCTGGACACAGAGGGTGCGGCTGAAAAGAGCGAAAACCTCTGACTTCAGGAGTGGTTGCTTTGCTGGGGAAGACAAAACAGTAAATAACAGAGACAAGATCATTGTAAGCATTCTAACTATAGATTGGGATAAAGGCGATAAAAGAAATAAACACAGTCATACAGCTGTGTATCACAACAAAGCCTCTTTCCTGCAAACTTCATCCAGGCTCCTCTGAGCCCTCCTCTGGACTAACCTCGGCCCCCATCCTTGCTGGGCCAGCAGAGCCCAGTGATCATCTGGCCTGCCTTCAGCACGAGCCCGGTTAGGCCAGTTTGGAAGAGCCCTGCCCCCACCCTTGATTCTGTCTCCTGGTCCTTCCCATCCACCAGCACCCCCATGCCCTGCTCCTTGGCTGTAAATCCCCACAGGTCCTGTTGTAGTCAACATGAGCCGCATTTCTCTCCTCTATTGTCAACACAGTATCCGGATAGTCCTAATGAAGTCTTCACCACTTTAACAAATATCAGAATACTTTTTTCTTTGGCAAAAACCAAAAGAAGAGGTGTGCAATCTTTTATAAGGTGGATGAGAAAGGCCTCTGTAGTGAGTTCAGGTCTAAGGATGGGAGGGAGGTGGATGCAGGGAGAGCTAAGGGCAGGGTATCCACACCCAGAGCAGGGTCAGCACTAACCATGGTCCTGATGGCTCTGTACCCAGAGCAGAGATGCAACAGCAGGGCAGATTCAACAGGAGAGGGGGCCAGTGTGACAGGGTCCTCGGGAGTGAGGGATTGAGGGGCAGAAGCTGTTGAAGATGAGGGCAGAGACCACCTCACATGGGCTTTGCAGGGGTATTCATGGATTTCATTTCATTGAAAAGGAGTAGCCAGGGAAGATATTCCAATAGAGGCACATCATGTTTCAATGACTATGGAGAAGATGGTGGCAGTTGACTTCTGATTTTAAAAAAATTAATTGCATTACTGTTGATGGTTAACTTTTGATTTTACATCTATTATCCATTTGAGCCTGAGAATACACCATCTCCGGCCCCACAGAAAATTCGTGGTTTGTCTAAAATTGTTAGCTTGAGACTCAGGGAAAGCCAAACAGCACTGAGGTCTCCCATGAGGGGATGAAAGACGACACAGTATAAGACTACAGCCCACCTTCAGACGTTCTCTTTACTGAAGCAATATCTCAGGCAGCTCCAGGGACCCAGACTTCATTACACAGCACAGCTGTGCCCAGCTCTGTCCTAACCAGATCATTATTTGAAGGACACCAGATAACCACTGGGTCAGGAAAACATCTCTGGGCTTTGGAGAAGCTGAGATGTCCTGCCCTGTATGGGATTAGCCTGTCCAGGAAAAGTAACAAGGCTGAAGCAGAGACAGTGTCAGGAATCAGCTCTATTTCCCAACCACCCCTCTCATCTCTACCCTGCATCGACTTACACATCACAAGGGAGAAAGCACATTATAGAGGCTTTGTTGAGTTTCTAAAGTCCTAAGAATGCTTCCCAAAATGGTTAGATGACAACAAAATGCCTTTCTTTAAAAGCCTGCATTCAGAGGACGGCAGATGAAGAGATGCTCTGCATCCTTCATCATTGTCGTGTAGTCACTCAGTCACGTCTGGCTCTTTGTGATCCCATGAACTGTAACCTGCTCCACTGTCCATGGAATTCTCCAAGCAGGAATACAGGAGTGGGTTGCCATTCTCTTCTCTAGGGGATCTTCCCAACCCAGGGATAGAACCTACATCTCCCACATTCGCAGGAGGATTCTTTCTTTACCACTGTGCCATCTGGAAAGCCCTTCATTCATCACTGCTGCTGCTGCTGCTAAGTCACTTCAGTCGTGTCCGACTCTGTGCAACCCCATAGATGGCAGCCAACCAGGCTCCCCTGTCCCTGGGATTCTCCAGGCAAGAACACTGGAGTGGGTTGCCATTTCCTTCTCCAATGCATGAAAGTGAAAAGTGAAAGTGAATGCAAGTCAAAACCTTATGAGCTACCTTACACCTGCTAGAGTGGCTATAATAGTACTATTTGGCCAGGCCCGGGTCCCATGTCCTGCTCCCCTGGAGCAGAAGCTGAGCACAGTTCCACCACACAAGGGACAGAGAATGAGGGGAACATGATGTCCAGGGGGGCTGACTCTTTGTTTATCAGAAAAAGGGGAAATGGATCCTAGGTGAAACAGCAGTGCCCACTCAAAGCCTCCCCATGTCAGTGGTAGGCTGAAAAGGCCTATTTTTAAGTGGAAGCAAATTAATAACAATCATTATTCCCTGGGAGATGCTCAAGCAGCAGCTTCTGACTCTAATCACTGTGCTAATTGTAATTATTTCCATTAAAGCAGGTGCTCCATAGCTTTCCACTTGGCAACACATTGTTCATGGTCTGAGTTATTGGGTGCAGTTGGGAGCTTTTAAAGCTGTGTTTCTTGCTGAATGTTTGATCAAGAATTTGAAGCCATCAGGGGCAAGTTCCACCTAAATGGAGTTTTGCTCTATTGCTATCACTTTTCGTTCTTTTATTCTGTGAATGAGCAGCTGCTTGGAGAGGCTACATGGGGCTGGGATCACAGAGTGGCCCCAGAATAGCTTACTTTTAGGGGATTCAGAGGGCTTTCCCGGTGGCTCAGTGGTAAAGAATCAGCCTGCAATGCAGAAGTTGCAAGAGACACAGGTTCGATCCCTGAGTGGGGAAGGAACCCTGGAGGAAGGCATAGAAACCCACTCTCATATTCTTGCCTGGAGAATTCCATGGACAGAGGAGCCTAGCAGGCTACAGACCATGGGGTCACAGAGTCAGACACAACTGAGTGACTAAGCACACATTAGAAGCTAAAAGCAGGTCTCCACCTTCCATGGAAGAAAAAGCACAGATCTCCTGCTCTCAGCTGAAACCAAAGTGCAATAATGTTCAAGGAGCTTTGCAAGCACCTCAGGTTTTCAGTTAAATCCATCTTTGCATCTGATGGAGAAATGGCTCCAGCCATCCCTCATCCTGGATTACCCACACCCTTGATGCCATGCATGATAGATCTCATGTTCATTTCATTCACTGGGCGGCAGACACATAAGAAGGGATTGACACAAAAAGCCACGCTGCACAGGGCTCTCGGTGTGATTGAATTTTGGATTAAAACCCACCTGAGGGATTTAAGGTGAAGTAGTCATTCCAAATGTAAAGGATTTCTGATGTGGCACTGGAAATGAACTCTACCAGCTCTTCTTTGTATTGCATATAATAAGAAATAAAGCAAAAGAAAACCAAGTGTGGAGCCCTTTTTCAATATGCTTTTGACAGAGGTCAATATCCACAGAAAATTCTCCAGTTCGAGATTGGCTCTAAGTCTGGAAGAGAAGCGAGTGAGGAGAGAGGAGCTTTGGGCACAGCTACTGGCCAGGGAGGTCCAGGTTTGGTTTTGCTTTCCCTGGGGACCACTGGTCACAAGGGTCGGCATCATTTGCTGATGCTGATGGAGGGAAGAGTCATCACCCCAAGCCCAAGGAGGGGTGTTTGCTTCCTGAACACTGAGCATCTTGGAGTCAAATGGCCTCCTGTCCCTTCTCTTTTCTGTTCACAGGAGGCAAGTCCATGTGCACGAGCGAGTCACTGACACACACGCTCTGTGACCAAAACTACCACTGCGCTTGATTCTTTTCCTGCTCCGCTCTGGTTAGCTGGGTCAGAACCTGCGTCAGCAACAAATTGCAAAAAGAATTACGAGCCGACTCATATCATCACCTCCTGGCTCGACACTTGCTCTTCCACATCCTCGCCTGGTTGTTTCAGAAGCATTTTTTAAAATAATTAAACTGCGTGTTTGCTGGCATTTTCTAGCATCACTGATGCAGCGGTCTGCTCCTGGACTTTGTGAGGGAAGAAATGAAAGGCAATACACTCTCCCCACTTGGGGAGCAGTAACAGGAAAATCTAATTTTGTCTTTGCGAAGACATACTCTGCTGCCACTTTGATCCAAATTGTCTCCTGGAGAAAGTCATTGGACTAGAAAGAATGATGTCTATGCACAGCTTCAAATTCTTTCAACCTACTTTTTATTCTACAAATTAGTATATTTGATTAAGAACTCTATAAGGAGGCAAAGGGATTGTTCGTATTACCCAGGAAAATTAGTAGACCTTTTTTGTAAACCTTTTACAGTTTACAAACACCCTAATTTCAATCACATTGATTTTTTGAGATGACACCTACATCTGTCTCTCTCTCTCTATCCCTCTGTCTACCCAGACAAACACATATGTATTTATTTTACAGAATTAAACCTGGTTTTGATTTAGAGGTCTTAATGCTGCTTTAGATATTATTGGTGGCAGTGTAAAAAAGTCAGCACTGCTAATATTTTAAACTAGTATTTATGAGATTTCCACTAATATCATGAAAAAGACAGTTATTTCTCCTTTTTGCAAATCCAGAGGGTTTTTTATTTTCTTTTCTTGCTGCTCTGAGGGTGGATGTCTGGTGCTCAGAGCGTGTGCTTTCCATGGCGGATGGTGTATATCACACCCGTTTCTGTGCCAGGTTCTTAGAGGCGAGTGTGCAGCCGCAAGCTGTCCTTTGCTTTTCTGCCTTGTGTATGGCACAAAGAAGGGTTTTGGAGTATTTAAGGCATAGAGCACAAAAAGCTACTCATCTATAGCAAGGGTGATGAATGTTAGAATACTTTTGGCTAAAAAGGGGACAGAATGGAACCAAACTGAGTGATCTCAGTAAGGAAGCTTTGTGCTTGTTGCTCAGTCACTCAGTAGTGCCCAGCCCTTTGTGACCCCATGGACCACAGCACGCCAGTCTTCCCCATCCTTCACTGTCTCCCGGAGCTTGCTCAAACTCATATCCGTTGAGTTGATGATGCCATCCAACCATCTCATCCTCTGTCGTCCCCTTCTCCTCATGCCCTCGATCTTTCCTAGCATCAGGGTTTTTTCAAATGAGTCAGCTCTTCACATCAGGTGGCCAAAGTACTGGATTTCAGCCTCAGCATCAGTGCTTCCCATGAATATTCAGGACTGATCTCCTTTAGGATGGACTGGTTGGATCTCCTTGCAGTCCAAGGGACTCTCAAGAGTCTTCTCCAGCACCACAGTTTGAAAGCATCAATTCTTCAACACCCAGCTTTCTTTATCAGGAAGCTACTTTGGCTCTATAACTGAGTGTCTGCAGGAAGGGCAGGTCTTAGAACTGGTTACTGGGAGTGAGGTGCTGTCCCAGTGTTCTCATCTGTTCACAAGGAAGATGCTTCTTCTCTCATCTGTGTGCTGCTAAATGCTTCCTCAGAGTGGCTATGTAGAGACCTCGGGGACTTCGAGTATAATAGTTTCCCCAGACGAGTGAGGAACCCCCTTCTCTAGAAGTCTCTAGAAAACCCTGTCTCATGTCCCATTGGCTAAAATTACACCACAGTTGTTCCTCGGCTAATCATGGGACAAAGAGGAGGAAAGAAAACTCAGGAGCGGGTGTTATTTCCCTGTAGCACTGGACTCTGAGACAAAGGGGGAAGACCCTGATGCTGGGAAAGACTGAGGGCAGGAGAAGAAGGCGACAACAGAGGACAAGGTGATTGGATGGCATCACCGACTCAATGGACATCGGTTTGAACAAGCTGTGGAAGATGGTGAAGGACAGGGAGGCCTGGCGTGCTGCAGTCCATGGGGTCGCAAAGAGTCAGACACAACTGAGCAACTGAACAACAAAAACTGAGTTCCTTTTAGGAAAGGAAAAGAGAAAATCTGTGCCAAGGGCCAGCCAGCAACACCACTCCAGGCGCTGAGGCAGAAACAATGTTACTGTATCTAATTTGAAGAGATGCACACCTATCTCTCCCTATACATATAGGGGTATAAAAATATGCCCTATGTTCACAGCAGCACTATTTACAATAACCAATACTTTGAAGCAACCTAAGTGTCCATTGACAGATGAACAGATAGAGAAGATGTGGTACATATATACAACAAATTCAGCCATAAAAAAAGAATGAGGTAATATCATTTGCAGCAACATGGATGAACCTGGAGATTTTCATAATAAGTGCAGTCAGAGAAAGATAAATCTCATATCATTTATATGTGGAATCTAAGATATGACACAAATGTTGTTTATAAAACAAAAATAGACTCACAGTTGTAGAAAACAAACTTGTGGTTACTGAAGGGGAACGGAGGTGGGGAGGGATGAATTAGAAATTTGGGATTAACAGATACACACTACTATATAAAAAAACAGGTAAACAAGGGCCTACTGTGTAGCACAGGGAACTACATTCAGTATCTTATAATATCCTATAGTGAAAAAGAATCTGAAACAGAATAGATACATGCGCATATGTACACAACTGAGTCACTTTATTGTACACTTGAAACATTGTGGATTACTATGAAAGTGAAAGCGTTAGTTGCTCCGTCATATCCAACTCTTTACGACCCCCTATAGCCCTCCAGGCTTTTCTGTGGATAGAATTCTTCAGGCAAAAACACTGCAGTGGGTAGCCATTCCCTTCTGCAGGAGATATTCCCAATCCAAGGCTCAAACCCAGGTCTCCTGCATTGCAGGCAGATTTCTTACCATCTGAGCCACCTACCTCAACAAAAGAATAATGTTACTGCAGAAGGGAATCTTCCAGAGCTCTACACATAACAGCTGGATCAGGTCCCAAGTCAAATGAAAGCAAGGTCCGGCAGGGTAACAAATGAATGGACAGGCTGGTGTCCTGCAAAAGGAGCCGTGGATTCTGGTCAACGGGGGTGCGTGCCTTCCTGGGGCATCCCTGCCCAATTAAACAGAGGCAGATCTCCACTGCCACTCTGACCTGAATGGCAGAGAAACTGGTTTTGGACAAGAAGGAATAGCGATCAATGTGCAGCCTGCATGCCCTCAGGCCCTTCCCCCACACCCATGACCTGTCCCCTCCCTTTTCATCCAAACCTACAGGACCCTTACCCCCAGGTCCCCCCAACCCTGTCCATTCACTCCCCTCTCACCTGGGATGTGGTATAGGCCCACATTCCAGACACCGTGTAAATCCCATCCCATGGGCCAGTCATATGGGATTACCCAGCCGGCAGGCAAACACATGTGAGCACAGAAGCCAAAAGTCGAACTTCAATCCATTTATTTACATTGCTCAGGGCACTGCCCCAGCTTATATTCAACTTCTGGAACTCAACCGCTTGAATGCACTAATAATCGAATGAGCTGGACAGGTCTTGTCTGCATTTGAATGTAAACTTTGCCACCAACGAGGTCCGTCACCTTGAACTACAAGGCACGTCCCTTCATTTGATGAAGGAAAAATCCCAGGCTCAAAGATGAACACTCACCTTCAAGCATTTGGGGAAGAGTACATGAGGGTTTATGTAAACCGCCACCCACTACCTGTGCACTTAAGTGTCGCCCCCACAAACACCCCGGGCTTTGGCATGTGGACAAAGGTAAAGCAAAAGTATTACATTGTTTCCTTATCTTCTAAGGGGGTCTCCCTAAGACCTCAGACCCCAGCTGCCTGGGCCTTGGACCGCTGGTCTTCTCAGGTTTCTGCAGAGAACACAGTTTCTGACGTCAGCCCGCCCGCCCCCCAAGTCTCCCTCCGCCCTCTCATCCCAGACTGCCAGCACCACCCACCAGCTGGGAGGCCAGGGGGCAGGCGGCCTTTCTGGCACATCGCTTCTGGCACGTCCAGAGCGTCTGGCCCACGGGCACCTCTCACAGGAACAGGTGGGGTGGGCAGCGGGCCTCCCGTCTCCCAGCCCCATCTGGTTAATCCCCAGGGACCCCTGCCGCATGGCCATGCTGACTGTTCTCCACTGGCCTCCCCTACTGAGTTCATCCCCAGTTGTCTCAGCAACGGAACGAAACGCCTCCACGATGCGCAGTGCTTGATGCAGAGAAGAACCTGAAATACACCTGGTGCCTCCCGACCCCTACTCTCAAATGAATGGAACCCCCATCTCCCAAACTGCCACGGCTGCTACTGAAGACAATAAATAATAAAAGATGCACACGCGATTTCTCAAACAGTATTTTATTAATTTGCTTTTTATTGGAGCATAATGCTTTACAATGTGTGTTAGTTTCTGCGGAACGACAACGCGAGTCGGCTCAGTGTGTGCGTATATCCCCTCCCTCTTGAGCTTGCCTCCCTCAGTGTGTGCGTATATCCCCTTCCTCTTGAGCTTGCCTCCCACCCACCCCTCTAGGTCATCACAGAGCACCGAGCTGAGCTCCCTGTGCTATAGCAGCTTCCCAGTAGCCATCTATTTTATACAGTCGTGTATATACATCAGTTCTACCCTCCCAATTTGCCCCACCCTCCCCGTCCTAAGACCTAAAACAGTTTTTTTAATTACCACCCATCCTCTGATTCCCCGCAGCCAGTGAGATTACCAGGCAGCTGCTGAGGTCCCCATCTGACCAATAAGGATACAGAGGCGGGAGGCGGGGAAACCACCTGCCTATCAATCCACACCGTGAGTGAGGATGGAGGTGGGGCTCAAATCCAGGCCTGTGACTTTGGATGACAATTTTTTTCCACTTTATATTCCAATTTATCCCCTCATCTATGAATCCATAAACTATTCCTTTAGTGCTTCTTACTCTAACCTTCCTTTATAAATCAAGAATAAAGATTCTGCACGAAGTTCCAAATGACTTCCATTCCAGCCTGAATAAAATGCTTCGCGGGCCCTTACATTTCGAATTCACTGTGCTCTCCACCCGAATACACGCCTCCCATCACACTCAAGGGGATCACGTGACCAACTGTTATCTATTACACCCTGCACGACCACAGGGGCTGCCCTATTTGGGGGGTGAAGCTACACTTTAGTTTCCACTTTAAATATTCAAATATGAAAAAGAATCATGTCAGTTGACATAAATATGATATTTTAATGAAAATCTGAAATTGCATTTGGCCCCAAATCATCGCAGACAGTGACTGCAGCCATGAAATTGAAAGACAATTGCTCTTTGGAAGAAAAGCTACGGCAAACATATTAGCGTATTGAAGAAAAGCTTGGACAATACCTACAAGTGTGAGTCAGTTCTTCACATCAGTTCGCCAGAGTATTGGCGCTTCAGTTTCAGCATCAGTCCTTTCAATGCATATTCAGGACTGATTTCTTTTAGGATTGACTGGTTTGATCTCCTTGCTTTGATCTCCTTGAGAGCCCTAGGGACTCTCAAGAGTCTTCTGCAACACCGTAGTTCTTACTCGAAAACCCATCGCTTTGACTAGACAGACCTTTGTTGACAAGGTAACGTCTCTGCTTTTTAATATGCTCTCTAGGGTGGTCATAGCTTTTCTTCTACAGAGCAAGTGTCTTTAAATTTCATAGCTGCAGTCACCATCTGCAATGATTTTGGAGCCCAAGAAAATAAAGTCTCTCACTGTTTCCATCGTTTCCCCATCTATTTGCCATGAAGTGATGGGACCGGATGCCATGATCTTCATTTTTTCAATGTGGAGTTTCAAGCCAGCCTTTTCACTCTCCTTTTTCACTTTCGTCAAGAGGCTCTTCAGTTCCTCTTTGCTTTCTAACATAAGGGTGGTGTCATCTGCATATCTGAGGTTATTGATATTTCTCCAAGCAATCTTGATTCCAGCTTGTGCTTCATCCAGCCTGTCATTTCACATGATGTACTCTACATATAAGTTAAATAAGCAGGGCAACAATATATAGCCTTGGCATACGCCTTTCCCAATTTTGAACCAGTCTGTTGTTCCGTGTCCAGTTCTAACTGTTGCTTCTTGACCTGCATACAGATTTCTCAGGAGGCAGGTAAGGTGGTCTGGTATTCCCATCTTTTGAAGAATTTTCCACAGTGTGTTGTGATCCACACAGTCAAAGGCTTTGGCATAGTCAATAAAGCAGAAGTAGAGGTTTTTCTGGAAGTCTCTTGCTTTTTCAATGATCCAATGGATGTTGGCAATTTGATCAGCTTGAACATCTGGAAGTTCTCAATTCACATACTTTTATTGGAGTATGTTGCTTTATACTGTCGTGTTAGTTTCTACTGTACAACAAAATGAATGAGCTCTACATGTACATATATCCCCTCCCTTTTGGACTTCCTTCCCACACAGGTCACCAAAGGGCATTACACAGAGTCTCCTACACTCCATAGTAGGTTCTCATTAGTTATTTTATATTGTTGTTGAGTCACTAAGCCGTGTCCAACTCTTTAGTGACACTGTGGACTGTGGCCCACCAGGCTCCTCTGTCCTTGAGATTTGCCTGCCTTTATCCAGGCAAGAATACTGAAGTGGGTTGCCATTTTCTCCTCCAGGGGATTTTCCCAACCCAGGGATCGAACCCACATCTCCTGCATTGGCAGTCAGATTCTTTACCCTGGAGCCACCTGCAAAGTTACATAGCATCAATAGTGCGTATATATGGCAATCCCAATCTCCCAATTCCTCCCACCCCCTCCTTTCCCCTTGGTATCCATACATTTGTTCTCTATATCTGTGTCTCTGTTTCTGCTTTGCAAATGAACTTGAATAGAATTCTCAAGAATATTGGAGAAGGAAATGGCAACCCACTCCAGTGTTCTTGCCTGGAGAAGTCCAGGGACGGGGGAGCCTGGTAGGCTGCCATCTATGGGGTCGCAGAGAATCGGACACGACTGAAGCGACTTAGCAGCAGCAGAATGAAACACTTTGGCTGAAGAGAGTGGGTTTTTAACTCAGCCACAGGAGAAAAACATACAAAAATTGCCAAAAAAAAAAAAAAAAGTTCCCAATTCCCAAATTCCCCTTCCAGGGCCCCAGGGTCCCAGACAGGAAACTTAGAGAAGCAAGTGCTTATTTATGAAAGAGTTTCGGTAATAATTATATAGCATTTGCCTCACGCACAAAGACTCTGAAAAGACAGCCAAGTTGTTTGAGGTCTCTTCTAGGTAAGATGGATTTAGATACCTATAAATCTCCTAGACACAGCCAGACAGCATCAATAAACTTGAATGATGGCCCAGCACTCACATAATTAAGAAGAATTAATCCTCCCAACTCTGCAGTGATAGGTGTGTTGTCCGTAAGAGCCTCGTCAGCACTTCAAATATTTCTCAGCTGACAAAGATTGGACATTGGGGAAGACTAAACAGATGTCGTCAGACACAATCAGACAAGATCTGCTAAGGTGAATCAACCTCCCCACCCTGGGGCAAAAGAGGAAAAAGACTGTTAGGAAAGCCGAGAGTGGGCAAAGCTTATCTCCCCAGACTCTGGAAGTCACTTCACACTGGAAGTGACTCCGGAAGATTGACTTCACAAATAGAGCCGATTAGGAAATGACCCGGAGAAGGCAATGGCACCCCGCTCCAGTAACTCCTGCCTGGAAAATCCCATGGGCGGAGGAGCCTGGTAGGCTGCGGTCCATGGGGCCGCTAAGAGTCGGACACAACTAAGCAACTTCGCTTTCACTTTTCACTTTCATGCATTGGAGAAGGAAATGGCAACCCACTCCAGTGTTCTTGCCTGGAGAATCCCAGGGACGGGGGAGCCTGGTGGGCTGCCGTCTATGGGGTCGCAGAGAGTCGGACACGACTGAAGCGACTTAGCAGCAGCAGCAGCAGCAGGAAACGACCCAGCGTGGTTTCCTGTTGGACAGGATCACAGTTGGTTGGCAACACTGCTCGTCAGAGGACCTTGCTGACTGTGCCAACTTGCAAACTCTCCCGGTTCATCAGGAGATAAGGAGTTTGTGCCAGAATATGTCAACGACAGCCCTGTTTAGTTCACCTCACTTTTTAAAAATGTTTTATTTTTTATTCAGTTCTGTCGCTACGTCACATCCGACTCTTTGCGACCCCATGGACTGCAGCACATCAGGCTTCCCTGTCTATCACCAACTCCTAAAACTTGCTCAAAATCTCAGGTCCATCAAGTTGGTGGTGACATCCAACCATGTCATCCTCTGTTGTCCCCTTCTCCTCCCACCTTCAATCTTTCCCAGCATCAGGGTCTTTTCCAGTGAGTCAGCTCTTTGCATCAGGTGGCCAAAGGATTGGAGCTTCAGCTTCAGCATCATTCCTTCTAATGAATATTCAGGACTAATATCCTTTAGGATTGACTTGTTGGATCTCCTTGCAGTCCAAGGGACCCTCAAGAGTCTTCTCCAACACCACGGTTCAAAACCATCAGTTCTTTGGCACTCAGCTTTCTTTATGGTCCAATTCTCACATCCATACAAGACTACTGGAAAAGCCATAGCTTTGACTAGATGGACTATTTTGTATTGGAGTACAGCAACAGGAGAAGGGGGCAGCAGAGGATGAGATGGTTTGATGGCATCACCGACTCAATGGACATGAGTTTGAGCGAATTCCAGGAAGCAGTGAAGGACAGGGAAGCCTGGCGTGCTGCAGTCCACAGGTCACAGAGAGTTGGACAGGACTTAGCGACTGAACAGCACCTGGATGGAGTATTAGCTGCTCACGACTCACAGCTAAGAGCAACTCCAGGAGTTGTTTAGACCAGGATTTCCCTGCTCTGTCAAACACCATCACCTGCCCCCAAGCGCTCTCTTCTGCCCCATCTCAAATCCCTTATAAATGGCACCGTTCTCTCTCCCTCCAGCCAAGACAGGGTTGGAGGGTGTCAAGTGAATGATAAGGTGGGACTTTTAATATCTCCAGGCCTAGTTCCTGGGGCAGACACACACCTGGGAAAGAAAATCCGCTGCCACATTTCAGTGAAACAAAAAATAAAATTCCTTAAAATATGTAGAGATTTATGTCCCTGGTGGTCCAGTGGCTAAGGCTCCACACTCCCCATGCTGGGGGCTTGAGCCCTGGTCAGGGAACTAGATCCCACACGCTGCAACAAAGATCACGCCCAGGGCAACGGAGATCCTGAGAACCGCAGCTAAGACCCCGGAGGCCAGATTAATTAACCAATTTTTAAAAATAGATTGAAAATATAAATAACATGAAATGAAAAAATATATATATTTCTGGTTAAGATTTTGAAAAAGAAGAAGAAAAAATTCCTGAGTACCCCCAAAACAGTGAACATACTTTGTACTCTAGACTGTGGGTTTGGTCACTGTGTCTGATGCTGTGAACATGAACATTAGTTCTGGGAATGAATTTTCATATTAACAAAGAAATATTCAACTTAACCAAATGCCTGACAGGAGTCCTCACTGACTGTTTTGAGGAAAGTAGACAACTAGAAAGATTAACAGATTTAAGTGTCTTTAAGAATAGGAGAGAAGTGTCTAACAACTGTTCGTGTGTGTGTGCAGAACAAGCCCAGGGCACTGCTCGTGGAAGGCAGGTGTGAACACACTGAGTGTGTCCACGTCCCCAACACAAGCTCCCCGCCCCATCACACGCCCAGAACACAATCCTGGACCCGCAACTTCCTCTCAAAGTCCAATTAGCTCCGCCTGACTTACCCAGACGAGAACACCAGCCGTTTTCAACAAGAGTCTGGGCTTGGATATTTCCTTTTTGACCACCAAAAATTGTTTTATTGCGACTGATAAATATTCATTATTCATGCCTTCTGAAAATGAAGTCTTTTTAATTTACAATGTTGTGTTTAATTTCTGCTGTACAGCAAAGTGACTCAGTTATATGTATATACATATTTTTTTCCATATTCTTTTCCTTCATAACTATCACAAGGCTTTGAATACAGTTCCCTGGGCTCTGATGTTTCTGATGAGTGGAGTCAGAGACCCCCGCCCTCCCCCCCGCCCCCGTGTCACGGTTATTTGAAATGTGCCTGAAGCAATGCCTGAAATTTAGTGAGTAATCAATCAATATTTATTGAATGAGTGAGTGAATATGCATGGTGTTTGGAGAACTAAAGCCGGAGCTGGGAAGATTTTTGTGAAGTTGGTGGGGGTGGGGCATGACCACCGGAGGAAGGAAGGGAGGCAGTGGGAAAGGGTGAGTGTGAGATGCTGGGCAAAAGTCATGCTGCCTCTGCAGACCACCGGAGGCCAGAGGCAGGGTCCCAGCCCCGCCCCTCTGAGCCCCCAGCTTCTTTATTACCCAGCTGAGGCTGACCACCAGGGCGCTATGCCCCACAGACCATGGCAAGGTGGTGCCCAGCACAGCGCATGACTCAGAGCCCCAATCAGGAGGCATTTCAGTCAAGGGTCCCTGCAGGATGAAAACACATCACCCTCATCTCTATCTTCATAGTCATTCGGCATTCGTTTCCCCTGCGTCTCTGCACATCGTCTTCCCTCTGTGTTGTCTGTCCAAATTTACAATTTTTTAAGGACATCAGGGGCTTCTCTTGTGGCTCAGCTGGTAAAGAATCTGCCTGCAATGCAGGAGACCTGGGTTCAATCCCTGGGTTGGGAAGATCCCCTGGAGAAGGGAACGGCTACCCACTCTACTGAATACACTCCAGTGTATTCTGGCCTGCAGAATTGCATGGACTATGCAGTCAATGGGGTCGCAAAGAGTCGGACACGACTGAGCGACTTTCACTTTCAAGGACACCAGAGTGTTAGCTCAGTCATGTCCGACTCTTTGTGACCCCATGGACTGTAGCCTGCCAGGCTCTTCTGTCCATGGGATTTCCCAGGCAAAAATACTGGAGTGGGTTGCCATGCCCTCCTCTAGGGGATCTTCCTGACCCAGGGGTCAAACCTGTGTCTCCTGTATTGCAGGCAGGTTCTTTACTATCTGAGCCATCAAGGAGGTTCCATTGGGAATTAGAGTCCACCCTAATGATCTGGCCTTAACTTGAAGATGGCAACAGAGACCCTATTTTCAAATAAAATCACATTCTGAGGAGTGAAATAAGGATGAAGCCAGCCTATAGATGCCCCAGAAAAGGGAAACTAGAAAGTCACAGAGACAGGATTTCAGATGAAAATGCCCCCAAACCTGCACTTTTGCTTTATCCCATGTTTCCTCTCATAGCTACATCACCAGAATTCAAATAAGGTTTCTCTAGTTTTTCTTTCCTCTCAAGAAATATTTTGTTGTTAATTCTCTAACCTGGAGTCACATGGGCCTTTTCCTCCAACCTGAAGTCGCCTTGCTGAGCTCCAGGCCCGATGTCTGCCAGTGCCCTTACGAGGCTTTCTGTGAATTTCTCCAAGGCTCAGGCACTTGGTTCCAGGTCCTCTCTGTTCTCAAAACAACATTCCTCCACCTTCTGAGCAATAGAAATTATAACGAAGTTAAGCCAGAAATCAAGCTGTATAAACTCACAATCACAGTGACCAACTTGGTATTATCACCATAGACCAGAATCCACTGGGAGCAAAAATCCCAAAACCCCTCGACAAGAATGTCAAAGGTCATTTACTCCTTCTCCCTCAAAGTAGATGTTGCCAATTGGCCTCTCAACGTGTGTCTACCACTCTCTTTGCACATATGCAAAAAAAAAAAAATTAGTACAGAAGTATGTGGGGAAGAGCTTTGTTTACACACCCTCAGAAGGAACAAGGTAGCTTCACATTGGCATGAGCACACTTTAAATGTATTAGGGCTTATCATGTCACGGAAGAATGACAAATGAGATTTAGTGATACTCCTGGTGACTAAGACCATGATTAAGAACTGGCTGTAAAGAGCTCTCTTCATAGACTGGAGCCGTGTATTATGACCTTCTTATGAATTCAAGAACTCCGAGAATGAAAGCTTAAGGAGCGAATAAGCTTTGTTCCTGCCATGATTTAATGGACAAGAGGGACAGCGTCCTTGAAATGGATTATTATTATTTTTTACTGTAAGGTGAGTGAAATCTCAGTAAAAGACAAAATCTCTCCCTGCCCGCTCCGCCCTCACACTTCCACACAGGAACATGCCCTGGGGAAGTCAGTCTGGAAAGAACCAAAGCTGAGAATCCAGCAGTGACCGCGTCTGACATTGTCTAACAGAGGGAGACTGAGTGGCTTCAGTGGAGACAGATAGAACGCTGTGAGTCTGCGGTGTGAGCCAGAGATGGATGGACTTGGCCACAGCCTCACCTCTCATTGGACTGCCAATACCTCCAATGCCGGTTCGAGGCCCTGACGCCATGGCCAGCCTGAGTTCTGCAGTTTCCTCCCACCCCAGGGTACGGCTCTTCTAGAAAATGTTCACACGGCCTTTCAGGAAGGGGTCAGGGAAGGTTATTTTAATATGTGTGGAGAAATGGAAGGGTCCTTCTTCATGGGAACTCAGCTGTCCACTCACCTATAAAATCTAAGCTGGAAACTTGGCAGCAACCTGGTGAGGCATCACAGTGTCTCTTGGTGGGAGCCTACAGCTTTTTCTGCTCACGCAAGGCAAGCCAGATTGTCAGCACTACATGTCTTCACCTGAGATAATCATGAGTTACTGGACATAGCCGCAGATTTCTGCAGGTCAGAGAGACTTGGTGGCCAGTCCAGCCCTTTTTCATCACCAGTGTCCCTGGGGGTTGGGATCTTCAGTCACCTGTTCAGCCCTGTTGCCCACTGTACTATTTATTGAGTTGGCCAAGAAGTCCATTTGGGTTTTTCTAGACAATGTTACGGAAAATCCAAATGGACTTTTTGGCCAACTCAACACATCCACTAGCCTCTAACACTTAATGGCTGCATCCTACCTTGTGTTTCTTCAGAATCCTTCCTTCCCCTTGGCCACAGGAAGCCCGGCTCCTGGGCAGTAGTTTCTACCGTTAATCTTGGCCTACAGAAGACAGCCACCACTGGCTTCTCAAAGATGCTGGTGACTCCCTCGTGCAGTCTTTATCGGCATGGTGACTGAGTGTCCTCCAGACTCTTTTAGGGAACAAGCAGGTTTCCTCCTCATGCAATAAATCCTCTCCAAACTGCATACTTCCCTGAACCTCCTGACCTGTTTTGCAAATCCCTGACAACAGACTTCTAAATCTTTCATTTCCTGTGTTCTCCCTCGTATTCAAACTTCGGGGAGTCAGCTCAGCTGTATCTTAGGACCTGCTCCAGGAGTTCCTGCCTATACTCAGTTATGAATCCCAGAAGGATGCTCCACATTCATCAGCTCACCATTTTTCACCCTGGAGTCTATCCCTCCCACCATCACCTTCAAGCTCCATCCCCATTCATTCTCTTACTTTTGTCCATTCCTTCTACCCAGGTCCTCTTTCACTGAGGAGGCATCTCTTCCCATAGCAGAAACTGGATTTCTCCAGCTGGGCTAGAGTGGAAACTGATTCAGCTGTTGGTCTGGAGACAATGAGGGAAATGGGAGCAGATTTTGAGGAGGAAAAGCATCATCTTCAAGGTATTGGCCTAATTAAGATCTCATCATGGTCTCCAGGTCATAGCAGAAGTGTTCTCTGTGAATAGTGTTAGTCTCTCAGTCACGTCCAGGTCTTTGCAGACCCACGGACTGAAACCCACCCGGCTCCTCTGTTCATGGAATACTGGAGTGGGTTGCCATTTCTCTCTCCAGAAGATCTTCCTGACCCAGAAATAGATCCCAAGTCTCCCGCATTGCAGTCAGATTCTTTACCATCAGAGCCACCAGGGAAGCCCTCTTTGGGAACAGAGTCTACTGCTTTTTCCCACCTTGAGACTTCAGGAGGACCTCGGAGTTCCAAGTGGAAGAGGAAATGGGGGCCACGTGGGGAGCAGAGGGTCCTTTAGAGGAGACCCACATCATGCATACCTGTGGGAGCACTGTCCTGGGGCACAAGCAGGTTTTATCACCAACCGAAACAAAACAAGGAGTGGATGTATCAGTTAAGTTACCCCATCATAACGTCTCCTCCACACAGCAAGCATGAGTCGGGAATTACCCCAAACATACCTTTTAGGTCTCAACCTCTTGCGCGTTTCAAGATTTTACAGGAAACATTCATTCTTACAGCTCCTCAAATGATCCCAAAATATGAGAAATCTGTCTCTGCTCTCTTAAGTGCTCTAAGTGGTTTTTCCCTCTAGAGAGCATCTGTCACTAGCCCGGGAAAGTGGTCCAGGAACAGGAAGATCAGCAAGGCAGTACTTCTCAGGGCAGCCTCACGAAGCCACTTCCACGGCCACTGAGAGATCAATGGATAACGTGCAAAGAAGGTGTGCTGATTCTCCAGCTGTCATGGGCTCACAGGAGATGCATGGAATGCCCCTGGCAGGCGGGAATATCAGTGCCATTAATGTGCCACTGTGTCAGGTGGGGACTCTGGGGGCTGGATGGAGAGTCATTTGTTAAGGGGCCCATTTAATCTCCTGCCAGGCCATTAGCATATTTAAATAGTTTTCTTCTGGCTTCAGCACTCTGATTAAAACTGCCAACAAGGATAAGAAGTTCTGCTTGATGGGGTGAAACATGGCCAACAACGTGGATTCTGATTGGTTGATCGCAGGGCAGGTGTGAGTCCATAGGGCCAGAGAACCTAACCCCACAGGTGAGACATTACGGAGTAGAACCTGCATCACTTTACAGGGTGAGCAGCCCCTCACCCTAGCCCACAACATTTCTGTGTCACGTGTGACCCACTGTGAAAGAGCCCATGATTTATTGATATATAATGTCTTTACTAAATCATCATGCCTCCATGAGTATTGTTGTTCAGTCGCTAAGTCATGTCCAACTGTTTACAACACCATGGACTGCAGCATGCCAGACTCCCCTGTCCTTCACTGTCTCCCAGAGTTTGCTCAAACTCATGTCCACTGAGATGGTGATGCTATCTAACCATCTGATCCTCTGCCACCCACCTCTCCTTTACCTTCAGTCGTTCCCAGCATCAGGGTCTTTCCCTGTGAATTGGCACTTTGCATCAGAGTATTGGAGCTTCAGCTTCCGCATCAGTCCTTCCAATGAATATTCAGGACTGATTTCCTTTAGAATTGACTGGTTGGATCTCCTTGCAGTCCAAGGGACTCTCAAGAGTCTTCTCCAACACCACAGTTTGAAAACATCAATGCTTTGGCACTCAGCTTCTTTATAGTCCAACTCTCACAACCATAAGTGACTATTGGAAAAACCATAGCTTTGACTACATGGACCTTTGTTGGCAAAGTGATGTCTCTGCTTTTTAATACACTGTCTAAGTTGGTCATAGCTTTCCTTCTCAGGAGCAAACATCTTAGATGAATGAAAAAATTTAAAAATGCCATAGATTAGGACATTTCGTGCCTTCCCTGTAAATTTACTCTGTACATTTTGTCTAGGTTTTCAAATGCCTGGAGAGGTTTGCATCATGGTCACTACAGAAATGGAGCCTGGGGGGTTTCCTGGCAGTGATGCAGTAAGTAGCAGCTGAGGAAGCAGAGGGGATGAATTACTGTCTCCACTTTGGGCTGGACTCACCTGTGCTGTGTCCTTCAGCCCCACTGCAATGAAGCAAGAATGATCCATGTCATACACTGTCTTATAGAGGAATCCTTGCGTGGGTTTGTTTTTTAGGAGGAGAGTTGAAGAAGAGATATATCTGGTAATGTTTAACAGGAAGCCTCAGCGAAGAGTGAAATAAATCTCTCTAAATCTGATTCCTTCCCCTGTACCGTTCTGAAAAGAGGCTGACGACCCCTTCCCCAGAACTCGCTCACTCCCTTCCACCCTCCTGCACTTTCCTTCATTGCTGCTTCTGAAAGAGATGGTGCCTCGGAGCTCTTTAAGATGCCAGATTATTGCCATAAAACGCAATGTGATACAAGGACAGATCAAATTTATGGAATGCCTTTTACGAGACGATCCCAAAGGGCTCCACATAATGGCTATAAAATTGTGAAACACATTGTGGAACAGATTTAATTTTTAAAGCAGCTGAAAATATATATTAATGATTTACCATCCCCATTCCTCATTAGAGGTCTTTAGGAATACTAATAAAATGACTCTACCTATAATTATTTCCATCCAAGTGTTTCTTCGTGGAATTCAATCTGATCGTATAGCATGTAATTGACCGATCAAGATAACGTTCTGAAGCGGGTGGGGGGAACGGGGGGTTGTTTCAGCCAAACAGCCATCTGATTTTGTCATTAGCTTCCTCCTCTTCCTGCACCATCTGCTCAGCCTTCACCTGCTTCACTTGGCTTGGATTTGCTTACAATTATGCATTGTCTGAACATCATTCAGGTAATGTAAGTTGGATGGAAATCTGTCCTTGATAGACAAGGCGCGTGGATCCAGGTCTACTGTGTAATTGCTGTGTGCAAATGCTACCCATTGTTTAAGATCTGACTCGGGGCCCCTTCCTTACCTGGCAAAGGTGGTGATGTTTCCCCAACGTGCTCTCTGACCGCCCTACCCTTTCCCTGTCTGCCTTTTATGTCACCAGCTAGAAGGCAGCAGAACCAAGGACCTCTTCACCCAGCGAGTGGGGGTAATAGATTCAACTGGGGAACAGTCCAAGGAGCTGTGTAGATGCACTGTGTGTGTGTGTAGGGGGGGGTCTGTCCTACAGGACAAGTGTCAGGGCAGTTTTGTTAGCGGGGTTCCCAGCAGGCAGTCTGGGATGCAGAGCCGTCTGAGACAAGAGCGGTCTTGGAAACATCCAGGAACACTGGGGCTCCGAAGGATTGCAGCCCCTCTTCCCAGGGATTGAGGCCCCTGGTGCTGTGGGAAGCTGAGTGGAGTGTAATCCCCGTCCCCGGTCCAGCAGGCTTGTGGTCCACGCACCCCAGGGTCACTGCTCCCCAGTAATATACATTCAGGAAATATACTGAATGCCTGGAAAAGACTGAACAGGAGGAGGAATCGGGTACCAGTCCGAAGTCTACGGCAGGAAGTCACCAGGCAGGACACGCAGAGCCAGGCCAGGCTGTCAGGCTTGGACAGGGCACAGCCTGGGAGCCAGGGGCCCTGGTTGTGACCATGACCTCCTCTCACCTGGCGATTGGCCATGACCGCCGTGCCTGGTTCCGCACCAGCCTCAGTCTCCTGCTTCAGTCTCACACCCACCCGCCCCATGCCCCCTCCCCCACATCACCCCATGCCATGCCTGGCCCTCTGATGCCAGGCACAGACATTCCTGATACCCACTAGCCCGTGCTTACAGCTCCAGCACCCCATCCTGTCTGCCCGGGACGGCACATTGCTCCGGGCTCTCCCGTCCCTCCTGTCCCTCCCCACTGGGGAGGCCGTCACCTACGTGCAGGGCTTTACCCACCTGTGGATGCCTGCATCTCCTGCCCCTGGACCCACACTCCCCCCAGAGTCGTGCCCACGCTCACCTATGACAGCGCGGAGTCAACCCGCTTCAGTTAAACGTTCAACATCTATTTATGTCAACGCCCTGCAGCCATGATCAACAAACAAGCCAAAATGGAGAAAAATGGGCACCTTCTCAAGAAATAAGCCCAGGACACTCTGAGCTCAGAAGCACCCAGGCAGCTGGCACCTGCCTTGAACTAGATGGATGGTCACTGAGGGCAGAGCTGAGGCTGAGAAGAGCCTGGAGGAGGAGGGGGGACCCACATCCTGGTCCTGCCTGGAGTGAGAACGAGCCTTTCATTCCTCCCAGGACTTGTCCTCTGCTCTCTGGAGAGAGGACTCCTGAGAGCCCGGTGGAGGTCCCCTCCTCGCCGGGGGAGCCTGTCCTGCATGGGGAGGACGGTGGCAGAAATCCAGGGCCCCTGGTGGGTGAGGCCGAAGTGTTGATCACCGAGGAGCACTTTCTGGACACAGTCTCTCATGGCCCCTTTCCCTTCTCTCCCCATCTCATAACCCTGTAACTTTCCCCTCACGTCACTACCCTGGTGTCTGCGGTAAATTGTCAGAGCTGTGTGTTGCTGAAAACCAACCGTGTATCTTATTTCAAGCAGAAAAAGTGCGGCAAGAACCTCCCCTTCATCCCTTCCTCTGGGCATCCATCCCTTGGTGGTTCAGTATCTATTTCTGGGGAAGGAGAGAACTAAACGGTGCTGATTTAGGAGACAAGGGACCTGGGCTGTGCTCTCCGCTGTGCCTGGAACTCGCCGTGTGACCTCCAGCAAGTTAGTTAACTTCTCTGGCTCTCTTATCTACACAGTGAAGTTGGGGGCTATGATTCTTTCTAATCTCCCCTCCAGCTTTTCTCTTCGATAATTCATGGCTTGCAAAACCGCAGAAGGCTTCATCATTTTTGACTGATCTCATTAATACAAATGAAGGGAAAGAATCTGGCATTTTTTTAAGAACAGCAGCCCAGAACTCAGCACGTCACCATTCTCCGGGGATGGGTTTGGTGATCCCCGGAAGGGAAAAGCCCCTTACTGCTTAATCCCTATCTCTCCAACAAGCCAGACATAAAATCCTTTAATCAAATCTAATAAACTCAGCTAAGCTTCAGAATGGGGCTAAGAAATAACTGATGTGTTTTCTGTCCATCCAGATTTATTCACACGGTCCCCTTTGTACATGTGCTCCCAGCTGATGCCGGGAACAAACAGGGATGGCGGAAAGCAAATAAGTACCACGAGGAGCCCTGAGGCTGTGGGAGCCACTAGAGTGCCGTTTGCAAAGGATGCTCTCCTCACCCTTACTGAGACGAGGGTTGATCTCACTGTGGATTAGGAAGGAGGGTCGAGGCAAACTCCACCCCAGGTATAGGCAGGTAGGGCATCAGAGCTGGCTGTCAGAGCCCAATTCTTGTTATCCCACAGTGTCCGCGATTTTTTTCCTACTTCCGTGCATTTGCAAATAGTCTTCCTTGACCTGGAAAATGCATCCAGTTTCTCCGATGTCTATTCCAGCATATGCAGTGTACACACCATTGCACCTCCTCTGCTGGGAAGTGAACAATGTTATGCAGTGGGTCAAATATCCTATAAGCCCTTGGTCAGTGGTACCAGTTAAGACCCAGCAGGCAGGAAAGAAAAACGCATACTTAGAATATGCATCAGTTCTAGGAAGACAAGTGGCTTCCCTCTCATGGATGTAGTTGGTCCAGGGCAGTCACTTTGTTACCAGACATCTGTTTGGTCTCTTCAAGGGATGGACCCATACTGGGGTTTAGGGTTTGTCACTGACTACGCTAAAGCCTTTGACTGCATGGATCACAACAAACTGTGGAAAATTCTTCAAGAGATGGGAATACCAGACCACCTGACCTGCCTCCTGAGAAACCTGTATGCAAATCAAGAAGCAATAGTTAGAACCAGACATGGAACAACAGACTGTTTCCAAATTGGGAAAGGAGTACGTCAAGGCTGTATATTGTTGCTCTGCTTATTTAACTTATATGCAGAGTACATCATGCAAAATGTGGGGCTGGATGAAGCACAAGCTAGAATGAGGATTTCTGGGGGAAATATCAATGACCTCAGATATGCAGATGACACCACCCTTATGGCAGAAAGGGAAGAGGAACTAAGGAGCCTCTTAATGAAAGTGAGAGAGGCAAGTGAAAAAGCTGGCTTAAAACTGAACATTCAAAAAATGAAGATCATGGCATCCGGTCCCATCACTTCATGGTAAGTAGATGCGGACACAATGGAAAGAGTGAGAGACTTTTTATTTTCTTGGGCTCCAAAATCACTGCAGATGGTGACTGCATCCATGAAGTTAAGATGCTTGCTCAGTGGAAGAAAAGCTACGACCACCCTAGACAGCATATTAAAAAGCAGAGACATTACTCTGCTGACAAAGGTCTATCTAATCAAAGCTATGGTTTTTCTAGTAGTCATGTATGGATGTGAGAGTTGGATTATAAAGAAAGCTGAGTGCCGAATAACTGATGCTTTTGAACTGTGGTGCTAGAAAAGACTGTTTTGAATCCCTTGGCCTGCAAGGAAATCCAACCAGTCAATCCTAAAGGAAATCAACCCTGACTATTCACTGAAAGGACTGATACTAAAGCTGAAGCTGCAATACTTTGGGCACCTGATGTGAAGAATTGACTCATTGGAAAAGACCCTGGTGATGGGAAAATTTGAAGGCAGGAGAAGGGAATGACAGAGGATGAAATGGTTGGATGGCATCACTGACTCAGTGGACATGAGTTTGAGCCAGCTCCGGGAGTTGGTGATGGACAGAGAGGCCTGGTGTGCTGCAGTCCATGGGGTCGCAAAGATCTGGACACCACTGAGCGACTGAACTGAACTGAACTTGCTGCTGACATGATGGACACCAGCACAGGCGGTAGCTAGATCAGCCTCGGCAAGTGGTCTCCACGCTGCCTGGTCTCCATCCCAGCCATCCATGGCCATGTTATGCATGCATGTACGGTGTCAGCCCTGGTGGCCCGACTCCAACCAGCCAGGCCTTTCTGTACAGTTGGTTTACCGAGCCTTCTGAAGTAGCTTCTTCCATGATACCAGCACTGCCATGTGATAAAGCTCTTCAGGCTTCGCGCTCGCTGCCTTTGGCTCATCTCTACACCTCTCTCCTTGCTACCGATGCCGCACTGTAGCTCTTTCCAGGGCCCTAACCACCCAAGCCATTTGCCACTTGGTTCAGGCCCCTTCAAATTCCTTGGGAAAATAGGAAGTTAATGTAACCATGTGACAAGACTATAAACGTATACTATTGTCCTTCCCAAGTAAATGGGAAGAATGTCTGATACTCTTTTCTGATAAGGATCAGGGCAGATCAATGACCATGTGCCGAAATACGCGTGCATGCATGCATGTTCATCTGCTCCAACAACAATGCCGTGCGTGGGATGTCAGCTGCACGTGGGGCTACTACCTGGGTAACGTGGCTGTTGTCCACTTTCATCCCCCTAGAGATGAGAGACAGAGAGGGGGAGAGAGCTGGTAAAGTAAATGAATGGATGATGAGTATCACGGCCCGTGCAGCCCCTCGGTTTTTAAAGGTTCCGGTAACATGTGTCCTCCCCCTGGGGTGTGGCACTGCGTGGGGAACTTGTATCTCGGTCATGGCAAGGCAATGTTAGAGCTTTGGCTTGGCTTCCCCTGCAACGATAATAGCTCTTTCCTTCAGGATGAAATACCAATATTGAATTCTGCCAATTACCATGTATGTCTAGCCCAGTTATAAATTCAAGGGCAGGGAAATTAACCACAGGGTGAACCCAAACTCAGTGGACCCACTGCTAGCCACTCTGGGCCAAGTTTCCACTAATCAGTCAGTCCTCTCTGGGGGGAGGAGGGGACACCTGATGACGCTTTAGGTCCACAGGTCTCCGTGTCAACACACACTTCACATTGTATGTGCCACTTCTGCCCACTTACCGAGCAACCTGGAAAGTTACTGGTTTTGCGTGGGGCCCAGAACAACAGAAGGCTTTCCTCTTGGCCTTCGGAAGCAGAATTATGACCAGAAGTATTGTCTTTATTTGGAGATTAAGGATGGTGTAAGGAGATGTGTGTGGGTGCCAAGTAGACAAGGGGTAGACTTGTGATGGTTAATTTTCTGTGTCAACTTTACTGGGTTATCAGTGGGGGGAGGGGATACAGGGGCAGATATTTGGCCAGACATCACTCTGGATGTTTCTGGATGAAGTTAACAGTTGAACTGATAAAGAAAAGCAGATTGCCCTCCCTAATGTAACAGGCTTCAATCAGATGATGCTCTGAATGGGACAGAAATTCTGAGTAGGAAAAAAGAAAGAAAGAAAGAAATGCTGAGTAGGAAGGAAGTTCTCCTTCTGGCTGCTATCAAGCTGGAACATGGGATTTTTTTCCCTGCCTTTGAACTTGAACTGAAATATCAGCTCTCCCTGAGTCTCTAGATTGCTGACCACAGATTTGGGGACTTGTCAGCTTCCATAATGACATGAACCAATCCCTTATTTTACATACATACATATATACCAGGCTTCCCAGGTGTCATTAGTGGTTAAGAACCCCCTGCAATGCAGGAGACCTAAGAGATGAGGGTTCAATCCCTGGGTGGGGAAGATCCCCTGGAGAAGAAAACAGAGACCCATGCCAGTGCTCTTGCCTGAAGAATCCCATGGACAGAGGAGGCTGGAGGGCTACAGTCCATAGCATCAGAAACAGTTGGACACGACTGAAGTGACTTAGCACGTGCACACACATGTACCACATACACACCCACACACATCCTTTTAGTCTTCTTTTGCTGCATAACCCTGATATAAGCCTTTATATGTTAATTGCTAGACCCTTCTGCATGAGGGTCAAGTTCGCCTATGTCCTACTTCTGCTCTACGGTGAAAACTGTCCTAAGCCTGAATGCACTTGGGGACGTCCAGGGTTGATACAAACATTGAGTCCTATTCCTGCCTGCACACCAAGTGAGTGAAACAAAGGCTTGCAAGCTACTTGCAGACCTTGTGATCCTCTCACCGAATCCAGGGAGGACTAACTCTAACCTCAGTGAATGTACGCTCTTAGATGGCATGTTTTCCCGCTGTGCCTATTGACCGAGCCTTTGCCGAGGCATCTATATCCAGGGCAATGTCAAGTGTAGCTATTTTTTAATTTATGGATTTATTTTTGGTTGCCCTGCGTCTTCATTGCTGCACGGGCTTTTCTCTAGCTGTGGTGAGCAGAGGCTATTCTTCGTTGTGGTTCATGGGCTCCTCGTTGTAGTGGCTTCTCTTGTTCTCCAGGCATGAGGTCTTCAGGATTTATGGCATGTGGGCTCAGTCGTAGCTGTGGTTCTCAGACTCTACAGCACAGGCTCAATAGTTGAGATGCACAGGCTTAAAAACTCCATGGCGTGTGGGATCTTCCCTGACCAGGGATCAAACCTGTGACCCCCTGCATTGGCAGGTGGATTCTTAAACACCGGACCACCAGGGAAGCCCCAAGGGTAACTATCACAACCCTGGTTTCAGGCGTGTTCCTGTGCTTGAAGACTGAGTCCACTCCAAGTTATCAGGCCACAAGAGCCTCGTGAGCAGCGGCCCTAGTCTGCGGCCAGCTCTCCCCGAGCACTATGCATTGCCATGGGCTAGAGCAGAGAGGGGAAGCATTCAGCACTTTCCTTTTCCCTGGCCGGCTGCAGGCAGAATGGAAGATGCACGGTAGCCATCTGGGGCTCTTGTTGGGTCATTTGTCATGAAAATGAGGTATTAGAATTTCAGCGTCTAATATGCTCCCTGAGTTATAGTGGAGCGTGGGGCTGCTCCTCTGGTGTATCTCCCATAAAAATGCAGCTTTGTCAAAGGCTGACGGCCAGCGAGCAGTGCAAAAGTGCCTCGGCAAAGCACACGCTTCGTGTCGAAACGGCTTACGTTGCAGAAAAAATGACGATCGGTCAAAATGGCACATGAGGGAGGAGCTCACATACCTAGAGGAAGCCGTTTCAGCCCTCGGAAAACACCTGGAAGGTGACTCGGTGGATAAAGGAGCATCATGGAGCCTGTGTAACAGCAGATTGCTCGGTGGCTCCCAGGTTGCTGATACCCCACTAAGCCCTCGTGCTCCCCGAGACCACCAGGCCTTGTCTTGTGCGTAGAGGAGGAGGCAGTGTGTGATATTTCCCCAAAGAACACCTGCCTGAGAGTACCTCCCCACCCACCCAACACTGTGCACAAACATCCACCATTAGACTTACTTTTTGAGAGCCATGTGGAGTTAGATGCCTTTGCTGTTGTTCAGTCACTCAGTCGTGTCTGACTCTTTGCGACCCCATGGACTGCAGCACACCAGGTTTCCCTGTCCTTCACCATCTCCCAGAGCTTCCTCAAACCTATGTCCATTGAGTCGGTGATGCTTTCTAGCCATCTCATCCTCCAGCCCCCTTTTCCTATTGCCTTCAGTCTTTCCCAGCATTAGGGTCTTTTCCAATGAGTCAATTCTTCGCATCAGGTGGCCAAAGGATTGGAGCTTCAGCTTCAGCATCAGTCCTTCCAATGAATATTCAGGGTTGATTTCCTTTAGGGATTGACTGGAGTCAAGGAGTTTTATCTCCTTGGAGTCCAAGTTACTCTCAAGAGTCTTCTCTAGCACCACAACTTGAAAGCATCAATTCTTTGGCCTTCTTAACGGTCTAACTCTCACATCTATACATGACTACTGGAAAAACCATAGCTTTGACTATATGGACCTTTGTCAGCAAAGTGACGTCTCTGCTTTTAAACCAAGTTAGATGTCTATCTTCCCAGGGAAAGATAGTACATTCAACATTTTGTAGTGTTCATTTAGAAGGAAAGACTAGGGCCAGTTGTCAAGAGCTCTAGGAAAGAATATTTTAATTCCACGAGCGCCCAACACAGAAAGGGTTCCTCGATCACAGGACACATTTGGATAATGATCAGATGGTCTTCTTCCTATGTTGGGTAGGAAGCTGGAGCAGATGGGCCCCAGGTTCCTTCTGACTCAGATGTCCTGTAATTTATTTTACCATTAATTCAGAATAGGGGGAACAAGAGGATTCTCCTCCTCTTTGGAAAGATATTAAGAATGTTAACAGATCACTGGGCAGGGAAATGTAGGTTCTGTGTGTGTCCATGGGGGATGCCCATCTGTTAAGTAGAGAAGTTGTTTGCATTCCCTAAGGCTCTTCTCATTCTGAAATTCCACAATTCTTCAGCCTGGGTGAGTCATGTGGGATCCTCCTTATCTCTTTAGGGAGGCAGAATAATACTATCACACCAAGCAGCAAAGAGAGACTAAATCTAGCACCAATTCTCATCGATTGGCAGTGGCTATTTAAAATGACTACATCAAAGAAGGATCTGAGGCCAAGTCCAAAGAGAAGTGGGGAGTACTTTCATGAATAATTGTGTCTGTCAGAAGGTCTAGAGTGTGGAAATGTTGACAATAAGTACCATATTTGTCAGCCCTACAGTAAACCCTTAAAAATCCAACTTTGTCAGTTTCAACAGTCACAGGTGATTGCTCAGCCAAGACATGTCAAATAAAAGACAGCGGTTGAACTGGACTGAGAGGCTGAGTGAGGTCACTGATCACAGGCAGGAAGGTCACCAAGGTCTCGGTGCCCCAAACTCAGCCCCTGGGGGTCCAGCCTCTTCCTCACCCTATAGCATCGTCATTCTCTGTCTAGCCTGTGTGAAGGTATCCTTCAAACATTTCCACTACATTCTATTCCATTTTCAAAGGGAAATGACAAATTGATTTTGAAGACTTGAGAAGGCTCCTGGAAAAAAAGAGCGCTCATAAATATTAACAGATTATTGTATAAAGCCTTTGCTCCTGTGCAGGAAGGTTTAAGATTTATAAAAGTGCTTTCTGAGGTGCAAAGCTGTACAACTTCAATGCATCATTAATGTTATTAATAATAATTGGTCCTTCATGTCTCCAAAAGAGGCATCTAAACACATTGTGTGGACTTCCCTGGCAGTCCAGTGGTCAGGACTTGACACTTTCACTGCCAGGGGTGTGGGTTCAATCCCTGGGGAGGAAAATAAGACCCCAAAAGGTGCCTGGCATGGTTAAAAACAAACATTGTGGACAATGAAAATTCAGTGAAACAGTCCACTCTAACGTGAGGAAGTTTGCTAGAGAAGTAATTTATAATGGAACAGATAAAACTGGATGAAATGAACAAAAGACACATCCCCGGGCAGCAGGTACCACACCCTCCAGTCACCCTGCATCTCTTTTTTCTAACGCACCTTTTTCTAAAAATTTCTAAAATAATACGAGGATTGAGAATAAAGAAGTGCGCAGCTCTCCACGAAACTTTTCAATGAAAAAAACTCAATGGCTGAGCCTCCCAAGGCAGCAGGAAGCGTGGTTGACGGAAAACCTGGAGGTTGATTCCACAGTAGGAAAAGGAGCTTTGGGCAAACAGGTTCACTATTTTCCCAAAGATGAGGCAGATTTTAAATTTCTTGGTATGAGCTGATTTAAGTCACCCCCAGCCCAAATGTGAAAGGCAGAAAAACATTAACTCCAAGCCGCCTCTAAGCTTGTATTGGTCTGCTGTCTTCAGAGAAACAGAACCAATAGGAAACATTCCTACCCATGAGCTGTCGGAGGGAGAGGTTTTGAGGAGCTGGCGTGTGAGACTGTAGGGGCTTCCCAGTCTGAAATCTGTAGGACTGGAAATCCAGGTAGGAGCTGAGGCTGCAGTCATTTTTTTAACTTTTTATTTTATTTTTAAATACTTTTTACTCTTTTATTTACTTGGCTGCACTGGGATCTGGTTTCCTGACCAGGAGTTGAACCTGGGCCCCCTGCTTTGGAAGCACAGCATCTTAGCCACTGGACCACCAGGGAAGTCCTCAGTCTGCAGTCTCCTTCTCAGGGAAGCCTCAGTTTTTGCTCTGTGGCAAACTGAATGTTTGTATCCCCTGAGAATTCATCTGCTGAAGTCCTAATGCTCGAGTGATGGTATTTGGTGATGAGAGACAATCGGGAGGCGATTGGGGTTAGTTGAGGTCATGAGGATGGGGCCCCATGGTGGGATTAGTGCCCTCAGAGTCTGAGACACAGAGGGCCTGCTGTCTCTGCCACATGAGAGCACAGTAGAAGCAGCTGTCTGCAAGCCAGACAGGGGTGCTCCTGGGCAGATGCAGAGAAGGTGAAGAAGGTCGTCAGAATGACTGCAGGAAGGACTGACCTGAGCCGGCACACACCCAGAGTTGGAAGGGAAAGAGTTTGACACATGAAGGATCTCAGATGTGAGGCTGAACAGACGGTGTTGAACAGCTCAGGGGGAGAAAAAGGAGACCAGAGACAAATAGAAGAAAGTCAGGTTAGTAGGAAGATGTGACAAAACAGAAAGGGGAACTCATCTACCCAGATGCCTGTAATGCTGGGCGTTGTGCTGGGTGCAGTCTTTCTCATCCATACCACGACACTGCAAGAAGACACACAGAATCTTCCTCTCCTACACGCAAAGAAAAGGAGGCTGAAGACTACACACCTCAAAGAGGCAGACCCTGCTTCCACACCAGGCCTGTCGTGCACAAGCCTCTGCTCTCCCACCCTCTCCTTTCCACCCACGGTAGCTCCTAAAAGGATAGATGTGTGATGTGCGTAGAAACTATGAACCACTCTCTGGGTCATAGAGAACAGCCACTGCTAGTCACCTGGCATCCAGCTTGTCACTTTCATCACAAGAACTTCCCTGAAGAAGAGGAGGAACAAAGGAAGACCAAGGCTCAGTTTCCCCAGTAGACTTCTGTCATCTGCTCAAAGACAGAACCAAATGGAGCAGACATTTTTCTTCCCTGAAAATGCCCAAGGCCAGTTACCCAGGACCGGTTCCCAGCCAAGTGCCAATGGGAAGATGGTGAAGGCATGCTCCTCACGCCTCCGTGGTCCCTCTCTCCTGCTTTCTTGACACTCCCAGTCACTTCCTTCCAATGGGAAAGCAATTCCCAAAGACCAAAGGGATTCCCATCGCTGCCTGTTCATAGTGATTAACGGTTAGATTTGAAAGTCATACTTCCTCAGTTTAAATCCCTGCCCTGCTACTTCTAACTTTGTGTCCCCGAGCACATGAGCCTCCTTACATTTTGTTTCCCAAGGTATAAATTGGAAATAATAATAATACCAGCTGGGCAGGTTATTGTGAGCATTGAATGAACCATGTATTAGAATGAAGCATGTGTTGGAAGAGGAGGGCACCAAGTCCGAACATGAAGCAAAGCGGCGGAGTGAGGGGTTGAGGGGAGAGAAAGCATAGCCAGTGACCTCCTGTGGGTCCTCCAAACACACCTCCTGTCTGCCATGATCCTTCACTCCTCCCTCTCCACTCACATTTTGAATGAGGCTGACAGAAGTCAGTCCGGAGTTGTAGCGCAAAGAATACAGGTCTAAAGTCAGGACACCACCATCGAATTTTAGGTTATTTTATATATGAGGAAACTGGGGTCTGGCAAGGTGAGGGGCTTGTCCAAGGTCACACACAGCCAGTTGTTACCGAGTCCAAACTCAGACTGCTCATTACATGACAGGCCAACAAATCGAGAGATGAGTTGCTGGGGCAAGGAATAGAGATTTTATTCAGAAAGCCAGCAGACCGAGGAGATGGTAGACTGGTCTCCCAAAGAACCATTTTACCCCAGTTAGAACTGAGGCCCCTTTTATAGTGGAATCCTTTGTTCCTGCAGCTGCCCACCTCAATCAGGTCATACGGTCATAATGTTCTTATAAACCACCAACAAGATACATGTTACTCTGTTCTGCAACTTTTTATATCCATATGAATGAGAAACAGACCTTAAAAGCTCAGAGCCTCCATTAATGCACTGCCCTGTACACTCCAGGCTACAAGCAACATTCTTAACTTGAGCAGAAACAATAGAATACAGAGGTTTAAGTAAAAGAAACAGATAAGATATGGAGTCAGATCTGTGCTTTCCTGTCACACAGTGACTACTCCGCAAGAGGCTGCTGGCTTAGAACCCACATCTGTGGACTTGCAGGCTGCTCCCCCGTGCCTTCCGTATGTTGCTCGGCCTCTCACACTAAGTGACAAGTAGACAATGAAGAAAAACGTTGGCGTGAATGTGATTTAAAATCGTGAGGAATATGAGAGTCTAACCAGCTGTTTGCCTTCGCTTCTGGCGATAGGCTGTTGTAGCAACAGTGCTTCAATTAAACCTGAGCAGAAGCAGCAGCTCGTTCCTGGGCGTCTGGCAGGCGTCTTGTTCTTTTGGCTTCGGTTCAGTGCCACAGAGATGGGAGCAGATTCACTGTGACTTGTGGGAGCTGCAGCCTGGGCTCCCTTAGAGAACAGAGAGTGTCCACCCCGAGTGGCTCTCGCCACCCTGGTGCTGAGAGTGAGTTATGGTCACACCCTCATTCTCAAATCTATCTAAACCTTTCCCTCAGAACCGACCGAAGGGAATCCCAAGAAACCACGAAAGACATGCTAGAGGAAGCTGATCCCCACTTCCTCCCACAGACGCTACCAGGGAAACTGCACAGGTGTCCACGCAGGAGCCGAAAATGATGTGACTGCTACCCACCTGACCCCTTGACCGGGGCACAGAGTTACTTGCTCTTGACTAGTTGTTCTCAGTGTCAGCTATGGATTCAATAAACATCTTAGATAGTTTACTGATCACCATGCGTCCTTGGGCAGGTTTTTTGTTTTAATTTGGGTAAATATGGGCAAGATAAGCATTCAAACTAGACAATGTTTGGATCCCACACAGTAACTCCACTGCCTGCAGGTTGGGAACACTATTTTAGGACGTCCCATAATCCACCCCAAGTTCCAACAGCCCTGTGGACCCCTGTCACTGGACTTGGCCAAGGAAATCAGTGGCTAGAATTTCAAGCAGCTGCACAGAGAACTGTTTCAGCATGGAGTTCCTTTCACCATAATATCCACCATGAACTGTCAGTATTTACAGTCCTTGTCAGGGCAGGGAACAAGAAAAATGAAAGAGAACAGGAAATTGATCCGAGGATTTTAATCAGGGCTGAGGCAGGCAGAAGGTGGGAGAAAGAGAACAGGGTCTTAACTGAGGCTTCAGAAGAACACTTCCTGTCCTGCCCCCTCGTAGGGGGTCAGGAAAGGGGTCCCAGCCTCCCTCTCCAGTTATTCCTAGACTCACCACCTCTCCAAATAACTTTCCCCATCCTTTCTTCTCCCATCAACACAGACACACTCACACGTGTACACACAAATGTACACACTCCCTCAGTCAGTCAGTTCACTCAGTTGTGTCCGACTCTTTGTGACCCCATGGACTGCAGCAGGCCAGGCCTCCCTGTCCATCACCAACTCCCGGAGCTTGCTCAAACTCATGACCATTGAGTCAGTGATGCCATCCAGCCATCTCATCCTCTGTCGTCCCCTTCTCCTCCTGCCCCCAATCCCTCACAGCATCAGGGTCTTTTCAAATGAGTCACCTCTCCGCATCAGGTGGCCAAAGTATTGGAGTTTCAGCTTCAACATCAGTCCTTCCAATAAACACCCAGGACTGATTTCCTTTAGGATGGACTGATTGGATCTCCTTGCAGTCCAAGGGACTCTCAAGAGTCTTCTCCAACACCACAGTTCAGAAGCATCAATTCTTCAGTGCTCAGCTTTCTTTATAGTTCAACTCTCACATCCATACATGACCACTGGAAAAACCATAGCCTTGACTAGACAGACCTTTGTTGACAAAGTAATGTTTCTGCTTTTTAATATGCTGTCTAGGTTGGTCATAACTCTCCTTCCAAGGAGTAAGCGTCTTTTAATTTCATGGCTGCAATCACCATCTGCAGTGATTTTGGAGCCCAGAAAAATAAAGTCAGCCACTGTTTCCACTGTTTCCCCATCTATTTGCCATGAAGTGATGGGACAAGATGCCATGATCTTAGTTTTATGAATGTTGAGGTTTAAGCCAATATTTCCACCCTCCTCTTTCACTTTCATCAAGAGGCTCTTTAGTTCTTCTTCACTTTCTGCCATAAGGGTAGTGTCATCTGCATATCTGAGGTTATTGATATTTCTCCCAGCAATCTTGATTCCAGCTTGTGCTTCCTCCAGCCCAGCATTTCTCATGATGTACTCTGCATATAAGTTAAATAAGCAGGGTGACAATATACAGCCTTGACGTACTCCTTTTCCTATTTGGAAGCAGTCTGTTGTTCATGTCCAGATCTAACTGTTGCTTCCTGACCTGTATACAGGCTTCTCAAGAGGCAGGTCAGGTGGTCTGGTATTCCCATCTCTTTCAGAATTTTCCATGAGTCTTCTCCAACACTGCAGTTCAAAAGCATCAATTCTTCAGTGCTCAGCTTTCTTTATGGTCCAATTCTCACATCCATACATGACTAGGGAAAAACCATAGCTTTGACTAGATGGAGTTTTGTTAGCCAACAAACACACTCCCTACTGACTCCAAAAATGATTGGGCAGTTCAGGTCAGAGTACAATTAAGCATAGCCACTTATGAGCCCCTTATCAGTCATGCCTAATTACCAAGTAGCATATGATCACGATACATGTAATTAATAACATGTTTGATTAGTTTTGTTGTGCTTATTTGCTATCAATACTGAATCCTGTTCTGTGAGTTCAGCCTTCATGGTCTGGAGGACATGGCTGTAAAAGGGTAAAGTGAAGTGAAAGTGAAAGTCACTCAGTCGTGTCCAACTCTTTGTGACCCCATGGACTATACAGGTTCTGGAATTTTCCAGACCAGAATACTGGAGTGGGTAGCCTTTCCCTTCTCCAGGGGATCTTCCCAACCCAGGGATCAAACTCATGTCTCCTGAATTGCAGGCAGATTCTTTACCAGCTGAGCCACAGGGGAAGCCCCTAAAAGGGTTAGGAAGGGCTGAAACCTGGGCAGAGTCAGAGCCCAGGAACACCTGCCAGGAAACACGTAGCCAAAAGAAGTTTACTAGTAGACCAAAGGGCTAAGTGCAGTTCTAGAGACAGCGAACAAGGCCAGCATTTCAGAAAGCCGGTTGCTGCAGAGCAGAGAGAGGGCCGGAGAAAGGACAGAAGAGGGTGGAGACCGCTCCACACCGAGGGCAGGGCAAGAGCACATGCAGGTGAACAGGGCTCATACACCTGGTCTGCACGTGCATGTTTCAGGAGCTGAAGATGCTATTGGATCCACAGGACAACCTCAGTGCATTTGAGAGGGTCTGGATACGGCAGGCATACCTTTCAATGATCAAAACTGGAAGAAATGCATCAGTGTGCACAGCATCACTGCTCACTATAGGCAGAAGGCAGAAACACCCCCAAATGCCCATCAAGCCCTGAATGAACAAACACCATGTGGTCTATCCATACAATAGAATACTGTTCAGTCTTGAAAAGGAAGAAAATCCTGGCACCGGATACAACATGAATGAATCCTGAGGACAATTGTTCCTGTTGTTCAGTTGCTAAGTCATATCCGACTCTTTGCGACCCCATGAACTGCAGCACGCCAGGCTTCCCTGTCCTCCACTATCTCCCAGAGTTTGCTCAAATTCATGCCTTTGAGTCGGTGATGCCATCTAACCATCTCATCCTCTGTCATCCCCTTCTCCTCCCGCCTTCAATCTTTCCCAGCATCAGGGTCTTTTCCAATGAGTCAGCTCTTCACATCAGGTGGCCAAAGTACTGGAGCTTCAGCTTCAGCATCAGTCCTTCTAGTGAAGAGTCAAAGTTGATTTCCTTTAGGATTGACTGGTTTGATCTCCATACTGTCCAAGGGACTCTCAAGAGTCGTCTCCAATACCACAATTCGAAGCATCAATTCTTGGGCACTCAGCCTTCTTTATGGTCCAACTCTCACATCCATACATGACTCCTGGAAAAACCATAGCTTTATCTCTACAGACCTTTGTAGGCAGAGTGATGTCTCTGCTTTTTAATACACTGTCTAATTTGTCATAACTTTCCTTGCAAGGAGCAGGCATCTTGCAGTTTCATGGCTGCAGCCACTGTCCACTGTGATTTTGGAGATCAAGAAAATAAAATCTGTCACTATTTCCACTTTTTCCCCATCTATTTGCCATGAAGTGATGGGACTGGATGCCATGATCTTAACTTCTTGAACGTTGAGTTTTAAGCCATTTTTTTCACTGTCCTCATTCACCCTCATCAGGAGACTCTTTAGTTCCTCTTCACTTTCTGCCATTAGAGTGTTATCATCTGCATATCTGAGGTTGTTCATATTTCTCCCAGCGATCTGGTTTCCCAGCTTGTGATTCATCCAGCCCCATATTTCACATGAAGTATTCCGCATATAAGTTAAATAAATAGATGACAACACACGTCCTTTCCCAGTTTTGAACCAGCTTTTCCATGTAAGGTTAATATGCTAAGTGAAATAAGCCAGACATAAAAGGACAAATCCAGTGATTCCACTCATCTGCTGCTGCTAAGTCGCTTCAGTTGTGTCCAACTCTGTGCGACCCCATAGACGGCAGCCCACCAGGCTCCCCCGTCCCTGGGATTCTCCAGGCAAGAACACTGGAGTGGGTTGCCATTTCCTTCTCCAATGCATGAAAGTGAAAAGTGAAAGCAAAGTCGCTCAGTCGTGTCCGACTCTTAGCAACCCCATGGACTGCAGCCTACCAGGCTCCTCCGTCCATGGGATTTTCCAGGCAAGAGTACTGGAGTGGGGTGCCATTGCCTTCTCTGCCACTCATATGAGGTCCCAGAAATAAGCATATTCCTGATGAAAACGTAGAATAGAGGTTACCAGGGGCTGGGGAGAGTGAGACGGGGAGTTAGTGTTAGCAGAGACAGAAGTTCCATTCAGGAGGGTGAAAAAGTTCTGGAGATGGGCGTGGGATGGCTGCACAGCAGTGTGAATGTACTTGTGCACGTGTGCTAAGTCGCTTCAGTCATGCCCGACTCTCTGCGACCCCGTGGACTGTAGCCCGCCAGGCTCCTCTGTCCATGGGATTCTCCAGGCAAGGACACTGGAGTGGGCTGCCAGGCCCTCCTGTGGGGGATCCTCCCTACCCAGGGATCAAATCCACATGTCCTAGGTTTCCTGCATTGGCAGGCCACTAGGGCCACTTGGGAAGTCCATGAAAGTACTTAATTGTACACAATTGTACATTCAAGATTGTGCAATTTACACAATGGAAAAAGTCTAGAAGAAGATTGAAATGTTAGGGGAGAAGACTAACAAGAGGTCAAACATTTTAAAGTTGTTCCCTGGGGCCTGGGGTTTAAGTGGAGGATGGGACATACAAGGATTCACCAAAGTAAGGAGCCTGATACCTGGGGACAGACAAGGAATGGGGGCCAACCATGCCCAGGGGACCACATGTTCCCTCCTCATCCAAAGGGAGGTTTGGCTTGTTCTTCCCATAGCCCCGTCTCTGCAGCTCCTGTCCCAGTTCTAATTACAGCCACGGTGATGCCAAGATCACCGCAGAGAACACAGGCTAGATTCATCAGCGTCAGCTGGTGAACACTAACACAAAGCAAGGAAGGCACCAGACTGGGGGAGGGACGGAGTGGGAGTTCGGGATTAGCAAATGCAAACTATTAGATAGAGAATGGATGAACAAGGTCCTACTGTATAACACAGGGAGCTATATTCAATATTCAGGGATAAACCATAATGGAAAGAAATATGGAAAGGAATGTATATATGTGCATAACAGAGTCACGTTGCTGTAAGGCAGAGATTAACACAACAATTTAAATCAACTATACTTCATAGTAATTTTTTAAAAAAAAGAAAGAAAGAAAGGCACCAAGCTGAGCCCAAGAAATAGATATATTTGGACATTTATCTAAGCAAATACTCCTTTTAAAAATGTCTACCCTTTGCTGTCTTGAGCTGCTTGGGTTTTTTTAATTATGTTTTTATAAAAACAAAAGAATCATGAATGTTTAGCATGACATCCCAGTAGCTTCCTGTAAATGATGTAACCGATGCATAAGGAAGCTCAAAGGCTGACGCCTGAAGGTCGTGGCTGGACGGAGAGCCGAGCCCCAGAGGGCAGAGCTCGCTGCCCTCGGGGAGCCCTCTAGGGCCCTGCTGCCAGGCTGACCCAGCACTGCGCCGTGTGTCCTTCCCGTGCGGTTGGCAGCTGCTCTGTGCGTTTAGATGGCAAGTGGTGGGAATGATTCATCATCGGTCCCCTCTTAATCGCATTTTAATAAAACCATAAATCAGCTCCCGACAGCGAGACAAGTCCCTGAAGGCATGGCAGTGCCATAGGACAAGAGCCAAGCCAGATGGCATGGATGGTTCAGGGACACCTGGGCATTGGCAGTGCCCAGTGGGAAAGGCCTAGTGGGGAGTGAGTGCCTGGAATCCACGGCCACAGCCACGCCTAACCCCATACCTCTCCCTGAGAGCTCAGTCCTAGATCTAGGGCTAGAAGCCAGGTTTAGGGCTATATTCAGCCCATAAGCACTTGATACTTTCTAAGTGTAGTGCTGGAGAAGACGCTTGAGAGTCCTTTGGACTGCAAGGAGATCAAACCAGTCAATCCTAAAGGAAATCAACCAGAATATGCATTGGAAAGATTGATGCTGAAGCTGAAGCATCAGTACTTTGGCCACCTGATGCAAAGAACTGACTCATTGGAAAAGGCCCTGATGTTGGGAAAGGTTGAAGGCAGGAAGAGAAGGGGGTGACAGAGGATGAGATGGTTGGATGGCATCCAACCAATGGACATGAGTTTGAGCAAACTCCAGGAGATAGTGAAGGACAGGGAAGCCTGGCGTGCTGCAGTCTGTGAGTCGCAAAGAGTCAGACACTGAGCAACTGAACAACAGAGCACCTGCTCAGCTGTTCAGTTCAGTTCAGTTCAGTCGCTCAGTCGTGTCCGACTCTTTGTGACCCCATGGACTGCAGCAGGCCAGGCCTCCGTGTCCATCACCAACTCTCGGAGTTTACTCAAACTCATGTCCATTGAGTCGGTGATGCCATCCAATCATCTCATCCTCTGTCGTCCCCTTCTCCTCCTGCCCTCAATCTTTCCCAGCATCAGGGTCTTTTCCAATGAGTCACCTCTTTGTATCAGGTAGCCAAAGTACTGGAGTTTCAGCTTCAGCATCAGTCCTTCCAATGAACACCCAGGACTGATTTCCTTTAGGATGGACTGGTTGGATCTCCTTGCATGTCCAAGGGACTCTCAAGAGTCTTCTCCAACACCACAATTCAAAAGCATCAGTTCTTCAGCACTCAGCTTTCTTTATAGTCCAACTCTCACATCCATACATGACCACTGGAAAAACCATAGCCTTGACTAGACAGACCTTTGTTGACAAAGTAATGTCTCTGCTTTTTAATATGCTGTCTAGGTTGGTCATAACTTTCCTTCCAAGGAGCAAGCGTCTTTTAATTTCGTGGCTGCAATCACCATCTGCAGTGAATTTGGAGCCCAGAAAAATAAAGTCAGCCACTGTTTCCACTGTTTCCCCATCTATTTGCCATGAAGTGATGGGACAAGATGCCATGATCTTAGTTTTCTGAATGTTGAGCTTTAAGGCAACTTTTTCACTCTTATCTGTCACTTTCATCAAGAGGCTCTTTAGTTCTTCTTCACTTTCTGCCATAAGGGTGGTGTACCTGTTGATAAAATATTGAAATGGTTCCCAGCAGATGCTATGAACTCAATGTTTGTGTCCCTCTGCCCCAATCCATGTGTGGAGACTAATCCCCAATGTGATGGTGCTTGAAATTTGGGACTTTGGGAGTGATTAGTGAGTCTGGAGCCCTCGGGAATGGGGTTCATGATCTTATAAAGGGATAGAGAGACCCCAGCACTCTCTTTCCAAGAAGACAGCATCTGCCAACCAGGAAGAGAGCCCTCGGCAGACACCCAATCTGCCAGCACCTGGACCTTGGACTCCCAGCCCACAGACAGTGAGACACAGGTGTCCGTTGTTCAAGCCCCACAGTCTGTGGCACTTGAGATAGCAGCCTGAACAGTCTAAGACACCAGATGACAAATATCCACAGCACCAAGGTCCCAAAGCCTCTGGCCATCCCCACCACCCCCTGACCTCATCCGTGCCCCAGTAAACCTCCCCACCACCAAGCAAGCGTAAGGCCCTCCTGGCACAGCCGGGAGCCGGCCGTCCTGCTGTGGTGGAGCCCTTCCTGATGGGTGGGTGGCTGGCTGCCCTGATAGCTATATGTTTCTAGTATCCCTGCCATCTGCACTGCTTTAATTTATATCACACAAAACAGAGCAGACCCGCCTATAAAGATGCAGAGTGGAGCAGGAAAAGTCAGTTGTGACATGTAAGTATGCTTACACAAAAATTTTCTTTCTACCCCTTAGAAAAGTCCATTTATCAGGTCCAGAAATACATGTTTTGAACAAACGCACACAGTTTTCTTTATGTTTCTAGAATCAGGATGGCTTCAAGTTGTGACTTTTGTAGAAAAGCTGGGTGATGATTTACTACTGGATCCATGGCATTTGATATTCCCAAGGTCCAATCTTCTGTTCTCGTAGAGCAATTTATAGACAATATAAGATACCTGTGTGCGTGCTCAGTTGTGTCTGACTTTTTGAGACCCCATGGACTGCAGCCTGCCAGGATCCTCTGTCCATGCAATTTTCCAGGCAAGAAATACTAGAGTAGGGTGCCATTTCTTATTTACATAATTCAAAAAAATAAATATAACTCCTGACTTTATTAGAGATAAAAAAGAAAACAATTTCTAAGGCATTGATATGTGTTTCATACTTGGGCACAACCAAGCTCAAAAATAAAAATAAGTGATGCTGTCCTGGCCATACATATAATGAATGAGTTTGGACTAGGAAAAAGGGGGAAAAAGGATCAGAAGCCATTGTGACAAGTACAGAAAAACCAAAGAGAGAGGACACCAAAATAAAACCCAGTACAACCAGCATGCATTAAAAATAAAATAATAATACTAACAGATAATCTATGAATAAACTGGAATTAGGTTCTAGGTAAACTGGAATTTGGTTCTAGGTTCAGAAATAATAAACAAAATTTCCACCTTTTTGAATGAACTTTGAACGTCATGCTAAGATAGCATCCTTGGACAGTAATTTCCAGGACACCCAAAGATGACCCTGGAGCTCACCATCTGAATGCTGGTGGTGGTCCCCTCCTGGTGACAGCCGGGTGTGGTCCCCCAAATTCCAAAAGAGCTGCATTGTGGATCCTTAACTAACCAATGCCAAAGAGACAGAGACCTCACTCTCCTGGTGGCGAGCTTGCATGAGTGTGCTGGGACCGTGAAAGGGCTTGGGACACAGGGGAAAGTCAGCCTTTTCTCCCCACACCGGACGTTGGAAGAAAGGGAAATGAAGACTCAAAGCTGCAGGTTAGGTTTTCGGCTCGAATGGTCTGGATGGTGGTGCAGTGAGTACGTGGCTAAGGTTGGCTCACGCCAGCCCCAAAGAGCCCATTCCCATACCTCTCCCATCCTCACGTCAGGACACCACGTGGGAAGCTGGGAATCAGACCCAGTGGAAGCATTTGCACCAGGGAAGGGGAACTCTTCTTTTTAAAAAAAAAAAAAAAAGAGCCCGGCGTCTTTGTTTTTGGCCACACCATGCAGCTTGTGGGGTCCTAGCACCACGGTGAGGGACTGAACCCGGGGCCATGGCAGTGAAAGTGCTGAATCCTAAGCCCTGGTCAGCCGGAGAGCTGCTGAGAGCCCATGGTTACACATTTAGCAGCACACCCCTGCAGGAGCATCTCCCCACTGGCTTGGCCCAGAAGTCCATCCGGTTTTTCTGTTACATCTTACAAAAAAATCTAAATGAGCTTCTGGGCCAACCCAATATAAATGGGTAAGACAAGACGAGGAGGATATTCTAGGAGGCACGGTGAATTCAGTGAATGGTGAATTCAGCTTTTGACGTCTTGAGGTTGAGAACAACGATGTTCAATGTCTAGTTAGCCCACAAGTTACCCAGGAAAACAGCAATTCTAGCTACACGATTCTCACTTTCTTCTGTCCCAGAGAATGGAGTGGCTGCCCTGGTCCAGTGCTTGGAATACTGGGTACAGGAGACCCAGTCTGATCTTTGGAACTAGCAGGGGTCTCTAGGCGCAGCTGTAGGAGGTAAAGAAGGAAAGAGAGAAGGCTGAGCTACAGATGAAGCAGATCCCACACCACTGGGAGTGGCTGTCTTCTCCAAGATCCCACTCACCTTCACTGTTGTTCAGTCACTAAGTCATGTTTGAACTTTCTTTGGCATTGCCTTTCTTTGGGATTGGAATGAAAATTGACCTTTTCCAGTCCCGTGGCCACTGCTGAGTTTTCCAAATTTGCTGGCATATTGAGTGCAGCACTTTCACAGCATCATCTTTTAGGATTTCAAATAGCTCAACTGAAATTCCATCACCTCCACTAGCTTTGTTTGTAGTGATGCTTCCTAAGGCCCACTTGACTTCGGACTTCAGAATGTCTGGCTCTAGGTAAGTGATCCCACCATCATGGTTATCCGGGTCATTAAGACCTTTTTGTACAGTTATGTGTATTCTTACCACCTCTTCTTAATCTCTTCTCCTTCTGTTAGGTCCTTACTGTTTCTGTCCTTTATTGTGCCCATCCTTGCATGAAATGTTCCTTTAGTATCTCTGATTTTCTTGAAGAGATGTCTAGTCTTTCTCATTCTATTGTTTTCTTCTATTTCTTTGCATTGTTCCCTCACCTTTAGGATTCTTGTTTTGTGATTGGTTTATTGTTTGTTTTCTTTCAACACTGCCCTTAAATACTGCTTAATGTATGTGTGGTACATAGAAGGCTCTTAAAGAAGGTCTTTTGAATGATCAAATGCCCAGGTATTATGTTATCCAGAGTCCACAGATAAAGAAAGTTAAAGGTGAGCAGAAGCACGTGGCACTCCATCCCCTGGGCCCTGACTGGGCCCCAGCAGCAACACCACAGCAAGTCTCTCTCTGGATTGATCTGGAAGCCCTTGGACCACAGGACTCAGAGTGGCCCCCACACCGGAGCTGCTCCTTAATGAAGTTCCCAGCAGCGCATGTTCATCACTCCCTGTGACTGGACTCCGCTCAGCACTGGGAGAATATTAAGTTAAGAGGAACACATTAAGTGCTGGTGTAAATTAAAAGCCAAATCATTCTACAATCAAATAGTCATTATTCCAAAAGGAATTGCTCACTGGGAACACTTTTATCAGTATTTATTGCTCTATTATATTATAATGGGCTACTTAATAATAAAAAAATACATTATATTGATTAGAAGCCAGCCTTTGATTCAGACAAAATCGCAGAGGTCCTGTGTATATTTTCAACCATCCTGTAATTTATCCCCCGCTACCCCACTTTTACTGTGCCCTGGTCTGAGGAACAGTTAAGGACACATTGACACATCAGTCTTTCTGCCAGAGAACTATACGTGTGGATGCTGTGAACCAGCTTTAAACTGGGTGTTCTTCTTGGCTGCACTTACGGAAATCGAAGGTGACTGCCCCGTACACCCCGACCTTCTGGGTTGGGAACATGCCACTTCGGCTTTGGTTCTGCAAGGGGGAGTTAGGGTTTTCAGGCTGCTGTGTGGTCAGGAGCAGGGCGTGAGATGCGGGCAGCAGAACCAGGATGGAGGTGAAGTGAAGGAGGAGCAAAGAGAGGACAAAGGGTGGGAAAGAACGTGGAAAGGAGAGAAGAAGAGATGGAGGAGAGGAGGGAGGGCCACAGGAAGGGAGGCCGGGAAGAGGGCGGGAGAGGCACCAAGCCTCAGCGGAGCCCAGTCCAGGCAGTAGGGTGCACGGGGTGGGGGAGAGCTTCCCCTCCCCCGTCCCTAGCATCACTCCCTCCCCAAACCACCCCTGAGCCACATGCAAACCCAGCTAAGCCAGTCACATCTGCCCCGGTCCTCTCTCCCCTTGAGCCGGTGAAGACCGTCTCTCAGTGGGTAACGTGGCCAAGGCTGGACCTAACTCGTTTTGTCAAGAGTGTAAAATCTTGCTGGCTTCTCAGATCTAATTCCATCAGCACTAGAGTGCCAAGTTCTACCAGCTCCAGCAGAGAAAATCATGGCATTTCCAGTAGTTTCTTGTTCTGTAATAGCGTTGTTTCCCACAAGTCATAATACAGAGCTTTCAAAATACGTCTAAGGAAATACAGAGAAAGAGATACTTTCTAAGTTAGGTAGTAATGAAAGAGAGAGAGAGAGAAATATAATAATAGAAATAACTTGCATTCATGTAGAATCACGTGCCATTCAAAGTGCAAGGGTAATTTCCCAAGGTCAGAGAGTAAATTATTAGAAGAAATGGAATCAGAACTCTCTTTTTCTGACTCGAAGTACTAGAGTCTTTCCTCGAGGCCAGATGTTCCTATGGAATCGCTAAGGTGGCTCAGTGAGAATGAATGAAACAAGGTCTTTTTATCCCTTCCTTGATTGTCATGTCTCCCGCATTCGTCATTGAAAATATCATAAACTGACACCACACTCCCCCCGCTTGGTGTCCAATGTACCTTTCTCATAGGCTCAGCCCATTCTGTTCAAAGCCATTTTCTCACCACGAGGAGATAATCGATACATTCAAGCCAGGCATGAGCACACAATCCCAGGGTCCCCTTTTGAAATTCCAATTGCCTCCCACGCTTCAGGCACCAGTGACTATGTCGGTCAGGACACTGATGTGAACAGCACGTCTCCAAAAATTAAGTTAGGGGTGTTTAATGAAGGTGTCTTCCCAAAGTTGGCTGCAGGGTTCAGAGAAATCAGAAAAGGAAGATGAATTAGCCAGGATGGAGTTCTTCAGGGGGTCCCTGACCCTCAGTCCAAGTGTAAAGGGGAGGGGTTGGTTCTCTGAATCCAGTGAGCTGCCTCTGGAGAAAAGGGTTGTAACTTCAGGTGGAAAAATGTTTTCAATGATGATTTTTAAATTCTCAAAGCTTCAGATCAGATCACATCAGATCAGTCACTCAGTCGTGTCCAACTCTTTGTGATCCCATGAATTGCAGCACGCCAGGCCTCCCTGTCCATCACCAACTCCAGAGTTCACTCAGACTCACGTCCATCGAGTCAGTGATGCCATCCAGCCATCTCATCCTCTGTCGTCCCCTTTTCCTCTTGCCCCCAATCCTTCCCAGCATCAGAGTCTTTTCCAATGAGTCAACTCTTCACATGAGGTGGCCAAAGTACTGGAGTTTCACCTTTAACATCATTCCTTCCAAAGAAATCCCAGGGCTGATCTCCTTCAGAATGGACTGGTTGGATCTCCTTGCAGGCCAAGGGACTCTCAAGAGTCTTCTCCAACACCACAGTTCAAAAGCATCAATTCTTCGGTGCTCAGCCTTCTTCACAGTCCAACTCTCACATCCATACATGACCACTGGAAAAACCATAGCCTTGACTAGATGGACCTTTGTTGGCAAAGTAATGTCTCTGCTTTTGAATATGCTATCTAGGTTTGTCATAACTTTCCTTCCAGGGAGTAAGCGTCTTTTAATTTCTTGGCTGCAGTCACCATCTGCAGTACTTTTGGAGCCCAGAAAAATAAAATCTGACACTGTTTCTACTGTTTCCCCATCTATTTCCCATGAAGTGATGAGACCGGATGCCATGATCTTAGTTTTCTGAATGTTGAGCTTTAAGCCAACTTTTCACTCTCCACTTTCACTTTCATCAAGAGACTTTTTAGTTCCTCTTCACTTTCTGCCATAAGGGTGGTGTCATCTGCATATCTGAGGTTATTGATATTTCTCCTGGCAATCTTGATTCCAGCTTATGTTTCTTCCAGTCCAGTGTTTCTCATGATGTACTCTGACGATATACAGCCTTGACGTACTCCTTTTCCTATTTGGAACCAGTCTGTTGTTCCATGTCCAGTTCTAACTGTTGCTTCCTGACCTGCATACAGGTTTCTCAAGAGGCAGATCAGGTGGTCTGGTATTCCCATCTCTTTCAGAATTTTCCACAGTTTATTGTGATCCACACAGTCAAAGGTTTTGGCATAGTCAATAAAGCAGAAATATATGTTTTTCTGGAACTCTCTTGCTTTTTCAGTGATCCAACAAATGTTGGCAATTTGATCTCTGGTTCCTCTACCTTTTCTAAAACCAGCTTGAACATCAGGAAGTTCACGGTTCACATATTGCTGAAGCCTGGCTTGGAGAATTTTGAGCATTACTTTACTAGCATGTGAGATGAGTGCAATTGTGTGGTAGTTTGAGCATTCTTTGGCATTGCCTTTCTTTAGGATTGGAATGAAAACTGACCTTTTCCAGTCCTGTGGCCACTGCTGAGTTTTCCAAATTTGCTGGCATATTGAGTGCAGCACTTTCACAGCATCATCTTTCAGGATTTGGAATAGCTCAACTGGAATTCCATCACCTCCACTAGCTTTGTTGGTAGTGATGCTTTCTAAGGCCCACTTGACTCCACATTCCAGGATGTCTGGCTCTAGGTGAGTGATCACACCATCGTGATTATCTGGGTAGTGAAGATCTTTTTTGTACAGTTCTTCTGTGTATTCTTGCCACCTCTTCTTAATATCTTCTGCTTCTCTTAGGTCCATACCACTTCTGTCCTTTATCGAGCCCATCTTTGCATGAAATGTTCCTTTGGTATCTCTGATTTTCTTGAAGAGATCTCTAGTCTTTCCCATTCTGTTGTTTTCCTCTATTTCTTTGCATTGATCGCTGAAGAAGGCTTTCTTATCTCTTCTTGCTATTCTTCGGAACTCTGCATTCAGATGTTTATGTCTTTCCTTTTCTCCTTTGCTTTTCACTTATCTTCTTTTCACAGCTATTTGTAAGGCCTCCCCAGACAGACATTTTGCTTCTTTGCATTTCTTTTCCATGGGGATGGTCTTGATCCCTGTCTCCTGTACAATATCACAAACCTCAGTCCATAGTTCATCAGGCACTCTATCTATCAGATCTAGGCCCTTAAATCTATTTCTCACTTCCACTGTATAATCATAAGGGATTGGATTTAGGTCATGCCTGAATGGTCTAGTGGTTTTCCCTACTTTCTTCAATTTAAGTCTGAATTTGGCAATAAGGAGTTCATGGTCTGAGCCACAGTCAGCTCCTGGTCTTGTTTTTGCTGACTGTATAGAGCTTCTCCATCTTTGGCTGCAAAGAATATAATCAATCTGATTTCAGTGTTGACCATCTGGTGATGTCCATGTGTAGAGTCTTCTCTTGTGTTGTTGGAAGAGAGTGTTTGTTATGACCAGTGCATTTTCTTGGCAAAACTCTATTAGTCTTTGCCCTGCTTCATTTTGTATTCCAAGGCCAAATTTGCCTGTTACTCCAGGTGTTTCTTGACTTCCTACTTCTGCATTCCAGTCCCCTATAATGAAAAGGACATCTTTTTTGGGTGTTAGTTCTAAAAGGTCTTGTAGGTCTTCATAGAACCATTCAACTTCAGCTTCTTCAGTGTTACTGGTTCAGGAGACACAAAATTCCACTTGAATAAATATAATCAAACAATGGAGGGAAAAAGAAAAAAGTACAAAACTGTGCACATTGTTGAAAGTGTATATAAGTGCTGATAAAAGAAATTCGCTGTGATAGTTAGAATTTGAAAAAGAATAGATAAATACAGTAACAAGAGACAACTCTACACATGGTCAACACTGAAATCAGACTGATTCTATTCTTTGCAGCCAAAGATGGAGAAGCTCTACACAATCAACACGCAAGACCTGGAGCTGACTGTGGCTCAGCTCATGAGTTCCTTATAGCAAAATTCAGGCTTAAATTAAAGAAAGTGGCTAGACCATTCAGGTATGACCTAAATCAAATCCCTTATGATTATACAATGGAGGTGACAAATAGATTCAAGGTAATAGATCTGGTGGACAGAATGCCTAAAGAACTAGGGACAGAGGTTCATAACACTGTACATAAGGCAGTGACCAAAACTATTCCAAAGAATAAGAAATGCAAGGCACAGTGGTTGTCCGAGGAGGCTTTACAAATAGCTGAGGAAAGAAGAGAGGCAAAAGGCAGAGGAGAAGGGAAAGATATACACAACTCAACGCAGATTTTCAGAGAGCAGCAAGGAGAGATAAGAAAGCTTCTCAAGTGAGCAGTGCAAAGAAATCAAGGAAAACAGGAGAGGAGCGTGGCCTGGCCCTCCCTGCCGTTGGCACGTGTGCTCCTAAAAGCGGGAGTCATGTGGCACAAAGGTCGCTGTGCCTGCTGTGCACAAGGCTCCCATTCGACCAGATATTGTTAACTGTGTTCACACCAACTTGCAGAGAAACAGCAGACAGCCCTACGCTTTCAGTGAATTAGCAGGTCATCAAACCCATGCTGAGGCTTGGGGTACCGGCAGAGCTGTGGCTCAAATTCCCAGGGTTCAAGGGGGTGGGACTCACCATTCTGGCCAGGGTGCTTCTGGAAGTATGTGTCGTGGGGGGCGCATGTTCGCACCCACCAAGTCCTGGCAATGCTGGCACTGTTGAGTGAATCCGACGCAGCAGCGATATGCCATCTGCTCTGCACTGGCTGCCTCGGCCTTACCAGTGCCAGTCGTGTCTGAAGGTCATCGTCCAGAGGAAGTTCCTGAGCTCCCTTTGCTGGTCGAAGATACAGTTGAAGGCCACAAGAAGACCAAGGAGGTTATTTTGCTTCTGAAGAAACTTAAGGCCTGGAATGATATCAGAAAGGTCGACGCCTCTCAGCAAATGAGAGCTGGCAAAGGCAAAATGAGAAATCATCGACATATCCGGCCCAGGGGACCCTGCCTCATCTATAACGAGGACAATGATACCATCAAGGCCTTCAGAAACATCCCTGGAATTACTCTGCTTAATAGAAGCAAGCTGAACATTTTGAAACTTGCTCCTAGTGGTCACGTGGGACGTTTCTGCATTTGGACCTAAAGGGCCTTCCGAACTTAGATGAGCTCTATGGCACTTGGCATTAAGCAGCCTCCCACAAGAGAAACTATAACCTCCCCAGGCACAAGATGCTCAATACAGACCTCAGCAGGATCTTAAAAAGCCCAGAAATCCAAAGAGAGCTCCAAGCACCACGCAAGAAGATTCATCACAGAGCCCTGAAGGAAAATTCCACTGGAAAACCTGAGAATCGTGTTGAAGCTCAACCCATATGCAAAGACCATGCACCAGAACACCATTCTTGGACAGGCCAAGAGCCACAAAATCCAGATGGATAGGGCAGCAGCGGCACTAGAAGTGAAATCAGATGAGAAGGGGGTTCGGGCAAGAAGTCTGTGGTGGGAAACAAAGACAGCTGTTGGTGATAAGATGTTGAAGAAGCCTTTAGTGGGAAAAAAGGCCACAAGGGCCAAGAAACCAGTGGCTGAAAAGAAGTCCACAGAAAAGAAACCCACCGCAGAGGAAGAGAAGGCTGCTGCATAGACTTAATTTTGTTTGAAAGTGAAAGTGAAGTCGCTCCATCGTGTCCGACTCTTTGCGACCCCGTGGACTGTAGGCCACCAGGCTCCTGCATCTATGGGATTGCCCAGGCAAGAATACTGGAGTGGGTTGCCATTTCCTTCTCCAGGGGATCTTCCTGACCCAGGGATCGAACCCGGGTCTCCCGCATTGCAGGCAGAAGCTTTAACCTCTGAGCCACCAGGGAAGCCTTAATTTTGTTCATTTAACACCAAATCATTTTGGACAGACAATTTTGAATAACGACCTGAACAAAGAGGCAGTGAGAAACATGAAGAAGAAAAAAAGGAAACAGAGGAAAGCAACAGAATGGGAAAGACTGGAGATCTCGTCAGGAAAACTGAAGATCTCAAGAGAGCACTTCACGCAGGGATGGGCACGGTAAAGGACAGAAACAGTAAGGACCTAACAGAAGCAAAAGAGATTAAGAAGAGAAGAGGCGGCCAGAATACACAGAAGAGTGTTCTGTGTATTCTAGTTCTTTGTACAGAAGAACTGTACAAAAAAGCTTTAATGACCCAGATAACCATGACGGTGTGGTCATTCATCCAAAGTCAGACATCCTGGAGTGTGAAGTCAAGTGGGCCTTAGGAAGCATCACTATGAACAAAGCTAGTGGAGGTGATGGAATTCCAGTTGAGCTATTTAAACTTCTAAAAGATGATGCTGTTAAAGTACTATGCTCAGTGTGCCAGCAAATTTGGAAAATTCAGCAGTGGCCATAAGACTGAAAAAGGTCGATTTTCATTTTCAATCCCAAAGAAAGGCAATGCCAGAGAACATTCAAACCACCATACAATTGCACTCTTCACACGATAGCAAGGTAATGTTCAAAATCCTTCAAGCTAAGCTTTAGCAGTACATGAGCCAAGAATTTCTACACCTACAAGCTGGATTTAGAAAAGGCAGAGGAACCAGAGGTCAAATTGCCAACATTTGTTGGATCATAGAGAAAGCAAGGGAATTCCAAAAAAACATCTATTTCTGCTTCATTAACTATGTTAAAGCCTTTGACTGTGTGGATCACAACAAACTGGGAAAATTTCTTCAAGAGATGGAAATACCAGACTACCTTACCTGCCTCCTGAGAAATCTGTATGCAGATCAAGAAGCAACAGTTAGAACCAGACATGGAACAACAGACTGGTTCAAAATTGAGAAAGGAATACGTCAAGGCTGTATATTGTCACCTTGCTTATTTAACTTATATGCAGAGTCAGTTCAGTTCGGTTCAGTTCAGTCGCTCAGTCATGTCCGACTCTTTGTGACCCCATGAATTTCAGCACACCAGGCCTCCCTGTCCGTCACCAACTCCCAGAGTTCACTCAAACTCATGTCCATCGAGTTGGTTATGCCACCCAGCCATCTCATCCTCTGTCATCCCCTTCTCCTCCTGCCCCCAATCCCTCCCAGCATCAGCATCTTTTCCAATGAGTCAACTCTTCACATGAGGTGGCCAAAGTACTGGAGTTTCAGCCTTAGCATCATTCCTTCCAAAGAACACCCAGGACTGATCTCCTTTAGAATAGACTGGTTGGATCTCCTTGCAGTCCAAGAGACTCTCAAGAGTCTTCTCCAACACCACACTTCAAAAGCGTCAATTCTTTGGTGCTCAGCTTTCTTCACAGTCCAACTCTCACATCCATACATGAACACTGGAAAAACCATAGCCTTGACTAGACGAACCTTTGTTGGCAAAGTAACATCTCTGCTTTTGAATATGCTATCTAGATTGGTCATAACTTTCCTTCCAAGGAGTAAGCGTCTTTTAATTTCATGGCTGCAATCACCATCTGCAGTGATATGCAGAGTACATCATGCGAAATGCCGGGCTGGATAAATCTCAAGCTGGAATCAAGATTACAGGGAGAAATATCAGCCCCTTATGCAGATGATACCACTCTAATGGCAGAAAGTAGAGAGGAACTAAAGAGCCTCTTGATGAAGGTGAAAGAGGAGAGTGAAAAAGCTGGTATAAAACTCAGCATTCAAAAAATTAAAATCATGGCATCTGGTCCCATCACTTTATGGCAAATAGAAAGGAGAAAAATGGAAACAGTGACAGATTTTATTTTCTTGGGCTCCAAAATCACTGAAGATGGTGATTACAGCTATTAAATTAAAAGATGTTTGCTCCTTGGACGTAAAGCTATGACAAACCTAGCCAGCATATTAAAAAGCAGAGACATCATATTGATGACAAAGATCAGTATAGCCAAAGCTATGGTCTTTCCAGTAGTCATGTATGGATGTGAGAGTTGGACTATAAAGAAAGCTGAGCACTGAAGAATTGATGCTTTTGAACTGTGGTGTTAGTGAAGACTCTTTTGAGTCCCCTGGACTGCAAAGAGATCCAACCAGTCCATCCTAAAGGTGATAGTACTGAATATTCATTGAAAGGACTGATGCTGAAGCTAAAGTTCCAATACTTTGGCGACCAGATGCAAAGAGCTGACTCATTGGAAAAGACCCTGATGCTGGGAAAGATTGAAGGTGGGAGGAGAAGGGGATGACAGAGGATGAGTTGGTTGGATGGCATGACCATCTTGATGGACAGGAATGAACAAACTCTGGAAGATAGTGAAGGACAGGGAAGCCTGGTGTGCTGTAGTCCATGGGATTGCAAAGAGTTGGGCATGACATGGGGACTAAGAAACAACAACAAATAATAATAAACACTGAGACTTCAAAAAAAGAACAGATGCCTAGAAAAAGGAGGCTAGGGGATCATTTACAAGCAATGTGATCTAAAGACTGGCCAGAAGAAAGGACAATTTTTCAAGACTACCATCCCATTGCTAAGGACAATCTGATTATAGGAAAGGAGATTTCATTCTCTGTTGACATATGCCATTAAACATGATGATCAGGGGTAAAAAGCAAAGTAAATAAAATCTCAAAGGTTTGATAAAACATGCTTCAAAGCTAACAATGTGGCGGCTTCGTGGTATTGCTACGAATTTTGCTGCCGTGGAGTAGCTCTATGACCCCCACACCTACCCTGACCTCACTCAAAGTTAGTTTTGTCACCTTCAAACAAAACTGAAGAGCCAACACTCCCCTCTTCTCATCTGGCAGGTTGTCTCAGGCTTTACTGGTGTGTGAGCAAGTGTTTCCTAAGTGAGCAGGCCTGATGCCACCAGAGTCACTGTTGCTGAGGCCACAGGGTAGGTGTTGAACAAACGCCCACCACGGTAATATTTTCACTGTAAGCATTTGGCTATTAGTTGCTGATAGACTTTTTATTCAATCAATGTGAAGGCAACACATCAGTCTCACTAATAAGCCTACTGTACCTGTGAACAACAGGCAAAGGCTTTATAAACCTGCCGTTCTGGCCGGGGGACATGTAGCCACAGTTTCTAAGGTAACACTCATCACCCACAATTTAGATTCAATCAGTAATCCATCGAGTACACACATCTGCAGAGGTGTATGTATTGAGAACAAATTCAAGTCTCGTAATTTCAGCCTCAACATCAAATTTTTAAAGAACCATCAAGGAAAAAATCACTCTTTGTAGACTACTGCGGACTACTGCCCCCTGTTTCATTTCTTCACTAGACTTAAGGGGTCATGTGGAGGGCGGGATGTTGGGTTCCTGCCATTCACATGGTTTAGGGTCTTTCCTGAGAGTTCACGGCGACTCTAACACAGCATCTAACACATCTGTGTCTCCTTCCCCCCTGCCCCATGTCCCCAGGCTCAGTGCTGCATCAGAATTGAGCCCAATCTCGTTGCTGGGAAATTCAGAACCTTCCAGACTATGATTCCTCCCACTTTATCCCAACAGACAACCTTGCCCTTCTGAGCTTAGCTTTTGGGGATGAGCTAGTTGACTGACTGCTGATTGGCTGGGTTAGAATCAGCGATGCTATGAGGTAAGCAACAATCCCCCAAAACACTCAACAACGTCACTGTTAAAAGGACAACAAATATATATACACACTACAGATAAAATAGGTAACTAATAAGATCCCACTGTCCAGCACAGGGAACTCTAGCTGGTACTCAGTGGTGACCTAAGTGGGCTTCCCTGACAGCTCAGTTGGTAAAAATCCGCCTGCATTGCAGGAGACCCTGGTTCGATTCCTGGGTCGGGAAGATCTGCTGGAGAAGGGATAGGCTACCCACTCCAGTGTTCTGGACTGGAGAATTCCATGGACTGTATAGTCCACAGGGTCACAAAGAGTCGGACACGACTGAGCCACTCGAAGACGTTAGTGGCAAGGAAATCTGAAGAAGAGGGGATACATGTATACATATGGATGATTCACTTTGTTGCACAGTAGGAACTAATACAATATTTTAAAGCAACTACACTCCCAATAAAAAAATAAATTATAATGCATGTATCAAATAAATAAATAAATGGCAACAGAAAAAGTGACATAAATGTAATTTCCAAGAGCTTTCACGTTCAAAAGCCAATAGCCTATAAAAGCAGATTTATTTTTCCAACAACAATAACAGATCTTGTGCATCAGCAGTTCATCAGGGGGGGAACTATTTCCTTTGACCTTGTTCGGGACCCCGTGGAATTGGTGACAAGTCCACAAACGTTAATGCTAGGGCTTCACAGCAGCCCTGACTGCTCCCGCCCAGATGACATTGTCTCCTTCAAGTTATCACCCCCTCAGTGACAGGGGAACATTCCAAATCCAGAATCAAGTCCTGGAGAAGCGAGCCATCAGGGGCTGCAGTGAGCTTCTTCCTCTGGCCTTTCTAATCACAAGGCTCCCTTACACGAGGTCTCCTAGGGACTGGAGGCTGGCATTTGAGCCCTCGTAACCTGCCCACCCTCTGAAGTTCAGCCCCCTCTCCTGTGATAGGCACCCTCAGCTCCCATCGGATTAGCATCGTCTCCAACACACCTCCCTTCCCTGTGCTCACAACTCTACCTGCCTGGATCCACCTGCCCTTTTCTTCACCTACTGAAACCACGTGTAAATAAGTAGCTGTATTGGCTACTGCAGACTGATCCATGGCACTCTTTCCCCTTCTTAGCCATCCCCTGGACTGGGAACTACATTTCCCAGACTCCCACTCCAGGGAGGGATTCCAATTGGTTTCCTCCAACAAGGTGCACTGGGCTTCCCTCATAGCTCAATTGGTAAAGAATCCACCTGCAATGCAGGAGACCCCGGTTCAATTCCTGGGTCAGGAAGATCCCCTGGAGAAGGGGTAGGCTACCCACTCCAGTATTCTTGGGCTTCCCTTGTGGCTCAGCTGGTAAAGAATCTGCCCGCAATGTGGGAGACCTGGGTTTGATCCCTGGCTTGGGAAGATCCCCTGGAGAAGGGAACGGCTACCCACTCCAGTATTCTGGCCTGGAGAATTCCATGGGCTGTGTAGTCCATGGGGTCGCAAAGAGTGGGACACTACTGAGCGACTTTCACTTTCACTTTTCAAGAAGGTGCAGTACTGCAGAATTTGCAGGCAGAATAAACAAAGAAAGCCATTATTCCTGGTGGTTTGTGCTTTGCCAGGTCAACAACAGTGGCTCTTTGAGATCACCTCTCTTTGGTTCTGCACTGAGGTCATTTGCAGCATCTCTAGATATCCTCCCAGGAGTCTCCACTTTAATGCTATTTGCAGGTGAGAATTCCAGCCATTTCTGCACTTGGAGATTTCCTGAAGATAATGTCCTCACCTAATGGAAGTTTAATCTGATAATTCTCTCTACGAAGACTCTTCCCATTTTAGTATCTAAACAGCATCATCCTCTGGCTGATCCTAACTGATAGGGTGGAGGAGATGTTAACAATCTTAACAGATGGCTCTGGAAATGCTTGTAGGAAAAGAACAGTATATGCTTGGAGGGAAAAGAAAACTTTGAGATGTACCTCGAGGAGAAGGTGAGATGGCCAGGGTCAGGTGTGTGGGCCAAGTCACTTCTCTAGAGAAGCAGACGCCGGAGGAAGAGGAGAGGCAGTGGAGCTGGAACTTGGTATCTCTTCCCCAGACCTTGGGTCTTCAGTGACCCAATGTTGAGGTCCTTTAATGGACCAGAACCTGGTGGTCCAGAGTTGACCAAAAAGAAAATAGAGAGAAAGAGGCTGATAGTCCTTGGTTTACGCAGAAAGCCAATAAAGCCCCTGGCATGGGGCTTGCTCTGTTCACGGAGGCCTCGGGCACCCTCTGGATGGGGTGAAGGCACAGAGCGCCTTCTCAAGAGGGTCTTAGCAGCCCGGGCAGAAAAGTGAATTCAGAGGGCCTCTGTGCTCCAAAGAAATAGCCTGATAGAGAGAGAAAAAGAAAGACATGGGGATCAGAGCTCTGATGGAGCAAAGGTGTTTTAATCAACATGGTGTGGGCATATATACTGTAGTTATTCTCAGCAAAGATAAAGATTAAAATTCAGTCTTAGAAAACATAGAGTTGTAAGCAATCACTTCTACCATATGTTTCACAAGAAGGAAGAGGGTACGTATCACCATATAGAAAAACTGATGAAGGAAATGCCTGGATCCCTCAGCCCCGGGAGAGGCCTCCTATTAAATGCTTCCTGACAACCCAAAGCTTCAGCGTGGCAAGCCAAGAGTCAACTCCTTGTGTGTGCGTGCTCCATCATGTCCAACTCTTTACCACCCTAGGATCCATAGCCTGCCAGGTTCTTCTTTCTGGGAATTTTCCAGGCAAAAGTACTAGAGTGGGTTGCCATTTCCTCCTCCAGGGCATCTTCCTGACCCAGGAACTGAACCCACATCTCCTGCATTGGCAGGCAGATACTTTACCTCTGAGCCGCCAGGGAAGCCCAGATTTCTTGTAGGAAGGGATAAAGGGGTGACATGGGGAAAGCATGGAGCTGGGGGAACCTGAGCCCTGGAGATAAGCAAGATGGTGGAGATGAATGATGAAGTGCCTTCCCTCAAGGACCAGGAACCCTGCTGCAATCCCAGGCTGCTTGGGAGTCATGGCACCAACCCAGCATCTCTTTCCATCCCATTGAGGAGCCTTGAATGTGACTGGACACCCTACCCGCCGCCTAGCATAATCTGGCCAATTGTTCCATGTTTAAATGGTACCCATGGGGTGCCTCCTCCCACAAGCCTTCCAGAATGATAACTCAACCCAAGAAAAGTTTAGTGGAAGATGTAGTTAGAGATTTGGTGGCAGGAAACTTTTTAGTACTCATTAAAGTCAAGTTGTATAGAATCGACTCCCAAACATGGAGGAATTATCACACAATGTAAAAAGAGATGACATCAACCATGAAAGTACTGGTTAAAACAACAGAGACTCCAACAAACAACGCATGCTCACTGAGATGTCGCCCACCCTTGCACTCCCATAGATACCCTCACCCACGTCCAGAAGTGCCATTTGATGGTTCTGGAAATGGGTGAAAATTTCTTTCTGATGCTGCAGAATCCCTGCTGAGACTGCAAAATGTAGCTAGGTAGATGCAGGTAATCTACACCTCTCCAGGGCACCTGACTATGTTCTGTGAGAGATTTTATATTTTAAAAAAAGAGAGGTTACAAACTCAAATATGTTTCAAAAGTGCTGCCTATCTCATCCTCCTCGTCCTGCAAAAAAAAATCTCCTTTGCAGATTTACAACGTACATCAGCAAAATAAGGACTGTAGAATCCAGCAACAAAAAGATCCTTTTAAATTCCATTTAATCAACAATTCATTTCTTAAAAGGTTCTATGAAACAGTGATTCAAACGAAGCCTGTTTGGGAAACTCTGCTCTAGAGAAAGTACAGCCAAGGTTTTACAAATCCTGGCATCCCTGGTTATCTATTTGTCTCTTAAAACTCCAGTAAGTGTTTCTCTAGAAGAAGAGAGACTAACCTGCAATGTTACAGAATCTGCCTCTTTCCACATATTACAGGCAGCTTCTCCTTCATCTCTAAACCAAAAAACCTGCTTTCAGACTGAATGCTTTTAAGACAGGACATCCATTCAGTTCTGTCTCCTCCCAACTCCCAGAAAGGCTGACCTTCACCTCCAGACTGTCAAGAAACTGGCCACAGAATGCAATGACAGAGGCAATGCCTTATACAGCGCCAAGGGGCAAGTACCATTCTCAGGTCTTGGCACATCTTAACCCACTTACTCCTCAGGAAACCCTGGGAGGTATACACTACTACCTTCATTTTGCAGATTGAGAGTCTAAGGCCCAGAGAAGTGAATCACTTGCCCAAAGCCATACCTGCACCAAACGATCAGACAGGCCGCCTGGATTCCTAGCCTGTACCTTGACCACTGAGCTACTTTTCACAATTACTTCCTTTTTTTGTTGTTGTTTCCCTTGTGGCTCAGCTGGTAAAGTATCCACCTGCAATGTGGAAGACCTAGGGTTGACCCCTGGGTTGGGAAGATCCACTGGAGAAAAGAAAGGCTACCCACTCCAGTATTCTGGCCTGGAGAATTCCATGAACTGTATAGTTCATGTGGTCACAAAGAGCCTGACATGTCTGAGCAACTTTCACTTTCACTTTTTTCCTTTTTTTAAGGGTTTTTTTAAATTAAAATATAGTTGATTTACAATGCTGTGATAATTTCACATATACAGCAAAGTGATTCAGTTATATATATATGAACCATGAAAGTTGCTCAGTCACATATATATATAAATACATGTGTGTGTATGTGCATATACATATATATGTATATATACAAAAGCAAGGAAAGCTTTATTCTAGGCTATTGCTGTAGGAGAGAGAGATTGAACCGACTCAGCTGAAACATGGCAGGAGAGTTTTTAATCCCTGGGGTGAACTAGTAGAAAAGTGCTGGAGGAAGTTAGGGAGTGGGTGGGCAATGTGATGAAGCTTCTGAGTTTGCTAATTTACACTTAGTGTAGTTAGGCCCCTGCTCTCTCAGGGACACTGAGAAATAGGGCATTATCTTTCCAGATGATGGCATTTCAAAGGGATGGCTCCCCTGTCCTCAAGAAGGACAGTCCCGGACTGTAAAGCTGGCAAGAAGCTAGAAGATGTATGTCTCAAGGGACAGAGAAAGAATTCACAATGTTAAGTTTTCTAAGGGACTTCCCAGGTGGCCCAGTGGTAAGGAATCCATCTGCCAATGCAGGAGACACAGGACATGTGGGTTTGATCCCTGGGTGGGGAAGATCCCCTGCAGAAGGAAATGGCAACTCACTCCAGGATGCTTGCCTGGGAAATCCCGTGAACAGAGGGGCCTGGCAGGCTACAGTCCATGGGATCACAAAGAGTCGGACACGACTTAGCGCCTGAGCACACACACACGTGCGCACGCACACACGCGCATACGCACACAGGCTAGTGTTCTAAAGTAAATGCTGTAAGGAAAGGAAGGTCAGAGGGCAAGAGTCAGGAACAGCTCTGTCTAAAGTTTAGTCAAGCTGAAAGGAATGTGAAGGTCATCTTGGATCACACTCTAGAATTCCTAAACCAGATCTGAGTGGACTGGGCCCAGGAATCTGTTCTTTAACAAGCTATCCAAGTTTCCAAAAGGTGTCAACCTTCCAGGTCTTAGATATAATAGCCCAACTAACTAGAAACCTGGTGTATGAATTTGCTGAGCCTCACAAATGTCATTTTGATGAACTAGCTCCCCTACGAAATAAAGCTGGCCAGGTGGTGAATCTCAGCACTGTTCTCTCCGTGTTAACCTTACAGAGATGACACCCAGCCTGGAATTGAGAGGAGCCTGGAATTTAGAGGAACTCCAGGGTGTTTTAGTTTATTTTGTTTTGTTTCAGTGAAGAACCCATCCAAGAAAATTTACTGTCATTCAAACAGGAATTTTCCCTGGGATCCTGGAAGCCCACACTCTAGTCAAGGCGATTCTTTCTTTAATGTTCTGTGTTGCTTTCAGTACATGAAGGGTATTACTTTCCCAGTGCTACGGGGAGAGGTTCTTTATAGACCCAGTAAATCAGGGATAAGAACTAATTGAAACTTGCTTGCTATACCTTTGTGGCTGAGTCTTGCAACAGGAAGGCAAACAGCCAGCAATTAAAATGCTAATACAGGGCTCACCCCAGTTGGGTGCTCCTGCCAGAATGCAATGGGCAGCTCCAGGAGAATTCATAACAGCCAGCCTGGACCAGGCTTAATTTAAAAGCCATCGATTTATCAGAACTGCAAGCAACACTTTAAGAGATATTTTGCAAATGGAAAATAACAACAATAAAAATAACAATAATAATAATAAAAGAACTGATTGTTAAGAAGCAAACCAAATTATTCTCAATGAACTGAGTGTAGACAGCTCAGCTGTTTAGGATTTGGTGCAAACGGAGCCAGCATCTTGGGTTTAGCTCCCTCAGGCTAGCTTTTCTGGGGGCCTGGCCAATGGAAAAAGCAGCAGATGCAATATACAAAGAATCAGGACTGAAATGTTACTGAGACAAGTGAAAGCGGGTTGATCTTGTGGACATGCAATTGAACTGACCTCAGTTGAAATCATCCCACTTGAGACTTCCCTGGTGTTTCAATGGTTGAGTCTACCTTCCAATGCAGAGGTGAACAAGGAAACAGGATTTGGCCCCAGATAGCTGAGGCCCCAAATGCATGCATGCTAAGTTGCTTCAGCCATATCTGACTCGTTGCGACCCTATAGACTGTAGCCTGCCAGGCTTCTCCTGGCAAGAATACTGGAGTGGGTTGCCATTTCCTTCTCCAGGGGATCTTTCTGACCCAGGGATCAAACCTGTGTCTCCTGCGGCTCTTGGATTGCAAGCAGATTATTTACCACTGAGCCAAGGGGAAGCCCTGAGGTGCATAGGAAAGGAATAAATTCAGTGAGTCCAGAAGCTTACATCTTCCCATACAAAAAATACTAAATTCCTTAACTTGATATCTGATCTTTGATGTTCAGACTGCCTACACCCTTTGTTTCAAACTTGTATGTAGCCTGACTCCCCCAACTCTAGCCTCCTCAGAGCAGTTTTCTCAGAGCTGCAGGGTTGCTGTCTCCTGGTCTCGGAGTCCTAAACATTCCCATCAAATAAAACAGCTCTCTACTCTCAGGTTGTGACTCTATTTTTTTAGTCAACACAATGCAGAGGACAAGGCTTCAATATCCCGTCCAGGATCTAAGATTCCACAAGCCGCAGGGCAGTTAAGCCTGGATCTTGTACCTACTGAGCCCCCAAGCTCTGGAGCCTGTGTACTGCAACTGGAGAGCCCTCACGCGGCAGTGAGGACCCCGCATGACATAGCTAGGACCCAATGCAACCAAATAAATAAACAAATGAAAAAAAAAAATCACTCTCCTTGCTAGCTCTTGATGTGGGACAAGTACGACAGAGGATGAGATGGCTGGGTGGCATCACCGACTCGATGGACATGGGTTTGGGTGGACTCCGGGAGCTGGTGATGGACAGGGAGGCCTGGCGTGCTGCGGTTCACAGGGTCGCAAAGAGTCGGACACGACTGACTGACTGAACTGAACTGAGCTGAACACAGTGGCTGTACAGAATGATTGTTCACATAATGAACTATTATTACTAACATCAGTATTAGTCTCTCCCTTCTCAGGCCTCCCACCCTTCCTTGTTATGTTTTGCTGCCTTAGCTGCTGTCCCTCTGCTTTGTACCTATTTGGTTTTTCTCCCCAAAGCCATCCATCATGAGTCCATTAGGAATCTCAGCTCCCACCTCACAGCCCATGGGCCAGTCCTGTATGGCCTCACACTCAACTGTTTCCCAGGAGGAAGATCAACCAAAAACTTTCCTGTTACTGATGGCAGCTTGCGAGCAACATTCTGAATAAACTCCAATTTAATTCAAAAACATGCATCCAGTGTCCGTCATGGGTAAGGCACCACGATGGCCACCATGGTGCTGCCCGTAGGTATTTCTTCACTTTGATATTAGATGGTCCAGCAAGCAAAACAGTGCCCCTCCACACACAAAGATACCCACATTCTAATCTCCAGACCCTGAAAATATGCTGCCTTGCATGCCCAAGGGATTCTGCAGATGTAATCAACTTAAGACACGGTCATATTGGATTAGGGCGAGCCCTGAATCCAAAGACTGGTGGCCTCATAAGGAAAGAGATTTGGAGACAGAGACACAGAAGAGTCCACTTGACAATGTGATGCAGATATACACTAAAGAACACCAAGGATGGATGGTCACTTCCAGAAGCAAGAAGCAACCAGAAAGGGCCCTCCCCTAGAGCCTTCAGGGAGAGCATGGCCCTGCCAACACCTTGAACTCCAGAACTGTGAGAGAATATATGTCTGTTGTCTTCAGCCACCCACTTTGTGGTGCTTTGCCATGGCCACCCTAGGAAACTAATACACTTAGCAACTCAAAGCTTTTGAGAATGAAACTCCTCTTAATAGGACAGGAAAGGTTCACTTCATTCACTCAGTCATGTCCAACTCTTTGCAACCCCATGGACTGCAGCACACCAGGCCTCCCTGTCCATCAACAACACCCAGAACTTTCTCAAACTCATGTCCATTGAGTCAGTCATGCCGACTAACCATCTCATCCTCTGACGTCCCCATTCCTCCCACCTTCAATCTTTCTCAGCATCAGGGTCTTTTCCAATGAGTCAGTTCTTCAGGTGGCGAAAATATTGGAGCTTCAGCTTCAGCATCACTTCTTCCAATGAATATTCAGAACTGATTTCCTTTCTGATTGACTAGTCAATCAAAGAGGGATTGACTAGTCTCCTTGCCATCCAAGGGACTCTCCAGAGTCTTCTCCAACACCACAGTTCAAAAGCATCAAAGCTTCCATGCTCAGCTTTCATTATGATCCAACTCTCACATCAGTACATGACTACTGGTAAAACCATAGCTTGACTAGACAGACCTTTGTCAGCAGAGTAATGTCTCTGCTTTTTAATATGCTGTCTAGGTTGCTCATGGAGAAGTCAATGGCACCCCACTCCAATACTCTAGCCTGGAAAATCCCATGGACAGAGGAGCCTGGTAGGCTGCAGTCCATGAGGTCACTAAGAGTCAGACACGACTGAGCGACTTCACTTTGACTTTTCACTTTCATGCATTGGAGAAGGAAATGGCAACCCAGTCTAGTATTCTTGCCTGGGGAATCCCAGGGACGGGGGAGCCTGGTGGGCTGCCATCTATGGGGTCGCACAGAGTCGGACATGACTGAAGTGACTTAGCAGCAGCAGCAGATTGGTCATAGCTTTTCTTCCAAGGAGCAAACGTCTTTTAATTTCATGGCTGCAGTCACCATGACATCTACAGTGATTTTGGAGCCCAAAAAATTAAGTCTGTCACTGTTTCCCCATCTATTTGCCATGAAGTGATGGGACCAGATGCCATGATCTTAATTTTTTGACTGTTGAGTTTTAAGCAGCTTTTTCACTCTCCTCTTTCACTTTCATCAAGAGGCTCTTCAGTTCCCCTTTTCTTTCTGCCATAAGGGTGGTGTCATCTGCATATCTGAGGTTACTGATATTTCTCCCAGCAATCTTGATTCCACCTTGTGTTTCTTCCAGTCCAGCATTTCTCATGATGTACTCTGCATAGAAGTTAAATAAGCAAGATGTCAATATACAGCCTTGACGTACTCCTTTCCCAATTTTGAACCAGTCTGTTGTTCCGTGTCCGGTTCTAACTGTTGCTTCTTAACCTGCATACAGATTTCTCAGGAGGCAAGTAAGGTGGTCTGGTATTCCCATCTCTTTCAGAATTTTCCACAGTTTATTGTGATCCACACAGCCAAAAGCTTTGGCTAGTCAATAAAGCAGAAATAGATGTTTTTCTGGAACTATCTTGTTTTTTCAGTGATCCAACAAATGTTGGCAATTTGATCTCTGGTTCCTCTGGCTTTTCTAAATACAGATTGAACATCTGGAAGTTCACGGTTCATGTATTGCTGAAGCCTGGCTTGGAGAATTTTGAGCATTACTTTGCTAGCGTGTGAGATGAGTACAATTGTGTGGTAGTTTGAGATTTCTTTGGCATTGCCTTTCTTTGGGATTGGAATGAAAGACTGACCTTTTCCAGTCTTGTGGCCACTGCTGAATTTTCCAAATTTGCTGGCATATTGGGTGCAGCACTTTCACAGCATCATCTTTCAGGATTTGAAATATCTCCACTGGAATTCCATCACCTCCACTAGCTTTGTTTGTAGTGATGCTTCCTAAGGGCCACTTGACTTTGCACTCCAGGATGTCTGGCTCTAGGTGAGTGATCACACCATCATGGTTATCTGGGTCATTAAGATCTTTTGTGTATAGTTCTGTGCATTCTTGCCACCTTTTCTTAATATCTTCTGCTTCTGTTAGGTCCATACCATTTCTGTCCTTTATTGTGCCCATCTTTGCATGAAATGTTCCCTTGGTATCTCTAATTTTCTTGAAGAGATCTCTAGTCTTTCCTATTCTATTGTTTTCCTCTATTTCTTTACATTGATCACTGAGGAAGGCTTTCTTATCTCTCCATGCTATTCTTTGGAACTCTGCATTCAGATGGGTATATCTTTTATTTTCTCCTTTGCCTTTAGCTTCTCTTCTTTTCTCAGCTATTTGTATGACCTCCTCAGAAAACCATTTTGCCATTTTGCATTTCCTTTTCTTGGGGGTGGTCTTGATCACCGCCTCCTGTACAATGTCACAAGCCTTTGTCCACAGTCCTTCAGGCACTCTGTCTATCGGATCTAAGCCCTTGAATCTGTTTGTCACTTCCACTGTATAATCGTAAGGGATTTGATTTAGGTCATACCTGAATGGCCTAGTGGTTTTCCCCACTTTCTTCAATTTAACTCTGAATCTGGTAACAAGAAGTTCATGATCTGAGCCACAGTCAGCTCCCAGTCTTGTTTTTGCTGACTGTATAGAGCTTCTCCAAGATGGAGAAGCTTTTTGGCTGCAAAGAATATAATCAATCTGATTTTGGTATTGACCATCTGGTGATGTCCATGAGTAGAGTCTTCTCTTGTGCTGTTGGAAGAGGGTGTTTGCTATGACCAGTGCGTTCTCTTGGCAAAACTATGTTAGGCTTCATCCTGCTTCATTTTGTACTCCAAGCCCAAACTTGCCTGTTACTCCAGGTATCTCTTGTCATCCTACTTTTGCATTCCAGTCCCCTATGATGGAAAGGACATTTTTCTTTTTGGTGTTAGTTCTAGGTCTTATAGGTCTTCAGAGAACCATTCAATTTCAGCTTCTTTGGCATTAATGGTTGGGACATAGACTTGGATTACTGTGATATTGAATGGCTTGCCTTGGAAATGAACAGAGATCATTCTGTCATTTTTGAGATTGCACCCAAGTATTAAATTTCAGACTTTTTTATGAGGGTTACTTCATTTCTTCTAAGGGATTCTTGCCCACAGTTGTAGATATAATGGTCACCTGAATTAAATTCACACATTCCCACCCATTTTAGTTCACTGATCCCTAAAATGTTGATGTTCACTCTTGCCATCTCCTGTTTGACCACTTCCAATTTACCTTGATTTATGGACCTAACATTCTAGGTTCTTATGCAATATTGTTCTTTACAGCATTGGACTTTACTTCCATCACCAGTCACATCCACAACTGGGTGTTAATAAACTGCAGCTAATTCAGGATGAAGCCTCCAAATACAACTTCTCCATGAACTGGAAGAACAGCAGCAATAGCCTGTGACACCATCTCTTCTAAACTTCATATATTTCAGTGTTTACCAATAATTTATGTGCCTCTTACAGGAGTCAAGCAAATCAAGTAGTTAAATAATGGGGGGAAATCAGGGTAGACATCATCAGGAGAACTTAGCTGAACTGTTCACCAGAGCTGAGCTAATAAACTCTCCTTGCACCAAAATTTCCACTTTCAGAAGAGAACACAGAGATGTTAGTAATCCAACAAATGACCTCAGGCTAATTAAATCAATAGTCCCTGCAAATGAGGTTTTTAAATGGAAGTGTTTTAAAGGGCTTAAATAAAAACTGGGATCCATTCCTACTGGGGATAACATTTGAGGATAAATTCACAAGCAGAAGAGAGCAAGGGTTTCCCTGGTGGTTCAGTGGTAAAGAATCTATATGCCAATGCAGGAGATGCAACTCCCATCCCTGGGTTGGGAAGATCCCCTAGAGAAGGAAATGGCAACCTGCTCTAGTATTCTTGCCTGGGAAATCCCATGGACAGAGGAGCCTGGCAGGCTAAAGGCCATGTGGTCGCAAAGAATCAGACATGACTGAGTAACTAGACAACAAAAGGAGAGAGTAAGAGAAGGAAACAGAATTGTCTTCTGCTATCTAAAAACTCAGTTACCATTTGAACATGTTAAACCGAACACATAAAGACCCTTTTCTGTTCCATTGAACTTTCACATCCATAAATCTTCCTCTGCAATTACTATCAACCATGCAGGAACCAACATGGAGAGCAAGGGGATTTGCCTTCCTGTGTGAAATGTGTCTGCACAGACTTCTCAAAAATTGTTAAGAACAGCTTGCTCTAAGACATCCTATCTCTACAAAAAGAAAGAAAACAATCAGAATGATTCCCCTACTGACTCTGGGCCCAGGGTCAATGTCCTTGAATGTGTCTAACCTTGAGCAAATCTCTTCACTTTCTAGACTGCCACTTATTCATAATATGGTGAATAATGATGTCTGCAGTAAGATGCTATCCTTGGATTTTAAATTGCACGATCTTACGCAAAGGCAATAAATTCCAGGGATACCGACAAGCATGCTTTTTGTCACATCTCAACCTCTCTGAGATCAAGATGCCCTACCATCCCTGCTCTACAACCTCCTACTGTACCGTGTATGATCCAACAGCCACTGTCTCCTGAGTGATGGTCCCAGCGTAGTTGCCATCAGTTCAGTTCAGTCCAGTTGCTCAGTCGTGTCCAACTCTTTGCAACCCCATGAATTGCAGCATGCCAGGTGACGGACAGGGGTCCATCACCAACTCCCGGAGTTTACCCAAACTCATGTCTGTTGAGTTGGTGATGCCATCCAACCATCTCATATGGTAGTTGCCATCACCTGTCCTCAAAACCCATCTTGACTGCTCACCTATCCTCACTGCTATTGAGTAGCATGCATGGTCCACCCTACATGACTGTATTTGCTGGTTACAGTGTCTTCAAAACGATGGCATGCAGGAGGAGGAGAAGTTCATAGAACCTTGCTGGCCTTTCTGCTCAATTTTTCTGTAACCCTAAAACTAATCTAAAAGAAAGCTCTAGGGGATTGGAGAAGTGGAGAATGGTTACTGTTCAATGAATACAGAGTTTCAGTTTTGCAAGACAAGAAGAGTTATGGAGATGGGCAGTGGTGATGGTTGCACAACAGTATTAATGAACTATGAATTCCTAGGGGGCAAGAACAGCCTTTTAGGCTCTGTATTTGCAGGATCTTTGTACAGTATCTCATAACGTAAATAGTGCTCAACAAAGTTTGCCAAGTGAATGAACTGACACACCTTTACTTCTATGATCAAGACCGCTACTTTTGCGTTTCCATGGCTGGTGCTCAGTCACTGTCTTAGACAAATATATCACTTGCTTTATACCATGTGTTGCATAATCACTTAGAAAAATGCTGGCAAAGGAATCATTTTTATCTCAGAGTGTCCTTCAAACTGTCTGACTTTCCATGGTTTCAGAACAGGGGTTTCCTTTTTCCATTTCCATCCATCTTTTTTGTTTTTCCATTCATCCTGTAAATTTTCTCAAAACACCTGGCCCAGGGTCACCAGGTGCTGGTGGAGAATAACTGTCCCAGTCATGTATTTTCTCCCATTCAGGGTTACCCTGTATCATATTTCAATAGCTGGCCAGTTTAATCATCCCTACTGTCGGGAAAGTTTGGCTTGTGGATAAATCAAAGCAGCTCTGCAACAAGAGTCAGGGACAGACTAACTTCCTGGGAAGAACTTCCCTTTGCAAATATATTGCTCTCTTGGTCATAAACAAGGTCACTAGCAGTGCCTTTCACCTTGATGAGAAATTTAAAATTTCGAAAGGAAAAATTACCCTGCAGGCAGAGGGAATCTTAGCTCATCTCACAGAGACTTTAAAAAAAAAAAAAAAAAAACATAATTCTCCATCATAAATTTGTCCTGGTTAACCCAAGAAGATCTGTGGTTTTTGATTTGTGTGACCAAACATCTTAAATCTCACTGCTAACTACAAGTCCCTAAATCTAACTGTTTTTGCTGACAAGAGAAGAAAATCTGGAAGGCCCAGACTTTGCAGACATTTTTCTTGGCTTTGGCATTTCCCACCGGGGTTGTCAAGTTGATGCTGTCACTTTGATCACTTTGTTTGTTTGAACATGAGAATGTAAAAAAGGACAACGTTCACCCCCATCCTTCCTGTGAGTCTGAGCCATATCAGCAGTGTATGAAGGAAAGAGACCAGCGGGTGCCAGGAGAGGGGAGAGGAAGGGCTGGGAGTGGGTTCAGGAAATGATGGGAACCACAAACACGAGTGTGGCAGAATGCATCCTCCCAAACACCCACAGCAGTACTTCCAGTCCCACTGCTCCTCCACAACATTGTAGGGAACAACATTTCCCCATCAAGAAGGGAAATCTATTGACTTTGAACTTGGGAGGGACTTTGTGAATGCCTCGATGAATAGAAGCCATGGCAAGTAATGGTGCATGCCTGCCAAGCTATCATCAGAGACAGTCCTGTCTACATTTCCCTCTCTCTCATCCTCTCTCTCTCTCCTCCCCCCACCACCTTGCCCTTGGAACCAGCCACAATATTTATACAAAGCTCAAACCACATAGAGAGGCCACATGGAGGGTGTTTCAGACAAGAGACCAACTCCAGATTGGCCCCAAAATCCAGCATCAACTACTAAATATGTGACTGAGTGAGCCTTTAGGAGATTCCAGCCCTGGGCTTCACCAGCTGATGCTGTAGTGGGTAAACACCAGGTATCTCACCAATTCCCACACAAAACAAAGATTTACGAGAAAAATATATGTTCATTTTTTAAGCCACTAAGTTTTGGGGTAATCTGTTCCACACCCAGAGTAAATGGATCAATATGGAGGCTGGAGACCAAGATTGGCCAAAGTGAGACAAATGAGCCCGACCAAGGGACCACACAGAACAAGTTGGCAGGCAAAACCAGTTATGAAGCAGAGCGCTAAAGCCAACACCAATTTTGAAAGGTCATGAGATCAAGAAGACCTTTCTATTTCTGCACCTATAAGAAAAATCATTCTCATGATGGAAATCCATTTTCATAATCAACAGCTGTCTCTGCTGTGGTCAAGAATATTGTTGAGCCTCCAGTGTTAAATTTTTATTGGTCATGATTACACCATTAGGCCATCATTGTACCGCAGTTCTCTCTCCGAAGCTCCCAGTGACAGCCCCATCTACTGACCCACAGGTGCCTCAAATTCAGTACGTGAGGACAAGCCCATCTCCTTACCTCTGCAACTGCTACAACAGAACACTTCTGTAAGCCTCATGCTAATTCCGATCACTAAATTAGCAGACCTGAAAGGAAAAGGAGCCACCACCAAAAAATCATCGTCAACTCAAAAAGACAGACAGCAAGAAAGAATGAACTTTAAACTACAAAATAATCAGAAAACAATAAAATGGCAGTAGTAAGGCTTTATCTATAAATAATTGCTTTAAACGTAAATGGATTAATTCTCAATCAAAAGACATAGCATGGCAGAAGGGATTTTTTTTAAAAGATCCAGGTATATGCTACCTGTAAGAGACTCACTTTAGGGACTTCCTTGGTGGCCCAGTGGATAAGACCCCACACTCCCAGTGCAGAGGGTTCAGGTTCAGTTCCTGGTCAGGGAGCTAGATCCCACAGGCCACAACTAAAGAGCAAAGACCCCCAGTGCCAGACTAAGACCCAGCTCAGTCACATACGCATTTTAAAAAAGAGAGAGAGATTCACTTTAATATTAAAGACACACATGAAAGTAGAGGCATGGAAAAAGATATTCAAGGCAAATTGTAACCACAAGAGAGCAGGGGTGCTATGCTTAGACAAAAGAGTCAAAACTTGTCACAGGGATAAAGAAGGTCATCACTGAGTGATAAAGTGGTCAATTCATCAAAAGAATATAAGATGGTGGCTCAGCTGGTAAAGAATCTGCCTGCAATGTGGGAGACCTGGGTTCGATCCCTGGGTTGGGAAGATCCCCTGGAGAAGGGAAAGGCTCCCCACTCCAGTATTCTGGGCTTCCCTGGTGGCTAAGAGGTTCAAGTGTCTGCCTCCAATGCAGGAGACCCGGGTTCGATCCCTGGGTCAGGAAGATCCCCTGGAGAAGGAAATGGTAACCCACTCCAGTATTCTTGCCTGGAGAATCCCATGGACAGAGAAGCCTGGTAGGCTACAGTCCATGGGGTCACAAAGAGTCGGACATGACTGAGTGACTTCACAATACACTATGCTGCTGCTGCTGCTGCTAAGTTGCTTCAGTCATGTCCAACTGTGTGCGACCCCAGAGACGGCAGCCCACCAGGCTCCCCCATCCCTGGGATTCTCCAGGCAAGAACACCGGAGTGGGTTGCCATTTCCTTCTCCACTGCATGAAAGTGAAAAGTGAAAGTGAAGTCACTCAGTCGTGTCCGACCCTCAGCAACCCCATGGACCACAGCCTACCAGCCTCCTCCATCCGTGGGATTTTCCAGGCAAGAGTACTGGAGTGGGGTGCCATTGCCTTCTCACTATAAATACATAAGCACCCAACATTGGCATATATTGCTACCAAAAGATCTATCCAAGGATATATCACAGCTTTATCTGTCAAATTCAAAAACTGGAAACATTCCAACTGTCCATTAACAATGGAGTGGATTAAAATATTCTGCTATAGCTATTCACTATAATTACACAGCACACAACAATAAAAAAAATGAACGACTCCTCCATATACAACATGGATGAATCTCACAGACATAACGAGCAAAGATGAGAGAAAAGTGAAAGTCACTGAGTCGTGTCCAGCTCTGTGACCCCATGGACTGTACGCAAAAGACGGCGGGACACACAGAAGTTGCACACATAACAACACAACGTACAGGAGCTTCACTGACAGTAACACTGATCAGCAGCGATAGAAGTCACAAAGTTAGTTGCCTCTGGTTGAGAGATGTGCAGGAAGGAAGAGTCCTGACTTAGGAGAGCGGCCCTAGGGAACCTTCTGGAACTGTTCTCTATCTTGATCTTGTCAGTTCAGTCCAGTTCAGTTGCTCAGTCGTGTCCAACTCTTTGCCACCCCATGAACTGCAGCACACCAGGCCTCCCTGTCCAACACCAACTCCCGGAGTTCACTCAAACTCATGTCCATTGAGTCAGTGATGCCATCCAACTGTCTCATCCTCTGTCGTCCCCTTCTCCTCCTGCCCCTAATCCCTCCCAGCATCAGAGTCTTTTCCAATGAGTCAACTCTTCGCATGAGGTGGCCAAAGTATTGGAGTTTCAGCTTCAGCACCATTCCTTCCAAAGAACACCCAGGACTGATCTCCTTTAGGATGGACTGGTTGGATCTCCTTGCAGTCCAAGGGACTCTCAAGAGTCTTCTCCAACACCACAGTTCAAAAGCGTCAATTCTTCGGCGCTCAGCCTTCTTCACAGTCCAACTCTCACATCCATACATGACCACTGGAAAAACCATAGCCTTGACTAGACGGACCTTTGTTGGCAAAGTCATGTCTCTGCTTTTGAATATGCTATCTAGGTTGGTCATAACTTTCCTTCCAAGGAGTAAGCGTCTTTTAATTTCATGGCTGCAATCACCAAAACAATGTAAAAATTCATCAACTTGTCCACTTAAGATTTGTGCCCTTTGCTTTATATATGTTATGTTGTTGTTGTTTAGTCACTAATTTGTGTCCAACTCTTTGCACCTATAGTCTGCCAGTCTCCTCTGTCCATGGGATTCTCCAAGCAAGAATACTGGAGTGGCTTGCCATTTCCTCCTCCAGGGGATCTTCCCAACCCAGGGATTGAACCTGAGTCTCCTGTGTCTCCTACATTGGCCAGAGGACTTCTTACAGCTGAGCCACCCGGGAAGCCCATATGTATGTTATACCTCAGTATAAATTTTTAATCTTAAATCTTGTCAATTAAAAAAAAAAGTTGGTTTTTTGTTTTTGTTTTTGTTTTTTACTGTTTCAACTTTCACTTCTTTCTTTCTTTATGCTTAGCTGCTCTGGGTCTTCGCTGCAGCATGAGGGCTTTCTCTAGTCGCAGTGAGTGGGGGCTACTCTCTGGTTGCGTGGCATGGGCTTCTCACTGTGGTGGCTTCTCTTGTTGCAGAGCACAGGCTCTAGGACACATGGCCTTCAGTCGCTGCTGCATGTGGGCTCAGTAGCTGTGGCTCCCGGGCTCTAGAGCACAGGCTCAATAGTTGTGGCACACAGGCTTATTTGCTCCACAGCATGTAGGATCTTCCCGGACCTGGGATTGAACCTGAGTCTTCTGCTTTGGCAGGCAGATTCTTTACCACTGAGCCACCAGGGAAGCCCTACAGGGTTTTGGGTGTCTCTAGGTCTTCTTTTCGGGCTGGTCTCCTCCACACTCCTTCTCCTCCCCCAGCACTGGGTAGGAGGCAGAGCGGTCCATTTCTGTTGCTCTATTTCAGTCTAAGTCTTAGGCCAGCGCTGTGCCCTCAGGCCTGGGGAGGGGGCTTCTCAGTGACACTGCACTGCTCCAAGGGGCGGGAGGTCTCCAATGGCCTTAACCCAGGATGACTTCTGGCTGCTCCCTCACGTGACCATGCTTTCTTTCTGTCCCCTTCCACCAGATGTGGGTCTTCATCAGGGCCCCAGGGGTGACAGGGTTTCCTGCATGTCCCTGCACGGCTAAAGGATCCTGGCCTGCAAGGGAGACGGAGGAGGAGGGTCCACACCTTTCCTGCATCTCCTCCTCCTCTGGGTCTGCCCAGCAAGGGGGGCTTTCTGGAGATCCTCTCTGGGTTTCCAGTCTGTCTTGGGGACACCCCAAAAGGTGTGCGGAGCAGAGTCCATGAGAAGGAGCAAGTCTCCATGGCTCCCCGGGCTGTGTTCCCATGCTGGCCCGTGACTCTTTAGAAATTTAGGGCTTTAGCGATTCATTAGAAATTTAATTTCCTCTAACTGGTCTTCCCTTGTGGCTCAGTCAGTAAATAATCTGCCTGCAGTGCAGGAGACCCAAGTTCGATCCCTGTGTCGGGAAGATCCCCTGGAGAAGGAAATGGCAACCCACTCCAATACTCTTGCCTAGGAAATCCCATAGACAGAGGAGCCTGGCGGGCTACAGTCCATGCAGTCCCAAGAGTCCAACACGACTTAGTGACTAGAGAGAGAAAGAGAACTGGCCTGTACAGTGTCTGGTTGCAGACAAGTAAGTGTTCACGTGAGCAAGCAAGCAAATGTTCCCATCCCACACCTCCTGAGATGTGCAAGTATTTCCTTAGACTTCTGGTTAGTCAGCTGCCCTGTGGTTTTAGCTCGTTAATGAATTCAGGAAACATTGTGGGTTGGAAATTGTTCAGCAATTAACTTATTTGTTGTAAAGGTGGAATTGATGTTCTCTGTAGCTTTCTACATCCTGAGTGGAAGCTGGGAGACTTCACTGAAGACAAAAGAGTCCTCATCACAACTTATAATAGGAAAATAAATGGGAAAGTTTGGTGACCGTCAAAAAGGAAAATTTTTAATGAATTAGTTTACATCCAGACACTGGAAAACTGAACCTCAGAGAAAAAATTGAGACAATCTACATATACTGGCAGAGAATGAGGAAGCCAAGCTATACAAGTAAGTAAATAAAATAACATAAAGTCACATAGGAAGAAAAAGAAGACTGAGCTCCAAATAAAGAAAATTGAGCACTGAAGAATTGATGCTTTTGAACTGTGGTGTTGGAGAAGACGCTTGAGCGTCCCTTGGACTGCAAGGAGATCCAACCAGTCCATCCTAAAGGAGATCAGTCCTGAATATTCATTGGAAGGACTGATGCTGAAGCTGAAACTCCAATACTTTGGCCACCTGATGTGAAGAACTGACTCATTGGAAAAGACCCTGATGCTGGGAAAGATTGAAGGCAGGAGGCAAAGTGGACCACAGAGGATGAGATGCTTGGATGGCATCATCAATTCTATGGACATGAGTCTGAACAAACTCAAAGAGTTGGTGATGGAGAGGGAAGCCTGGCGTGCTGTGGTCCATGGGGTCAGAAAGAGTCAGACATGACTGAGCGACTGAACTGAACACACAGGAAGTGTGGTATAACCGTTTTTAAAGGGAAAAAAGAATACTGTGTATGAGTGCAGATCTGTCACTTTGTCATTTGCACAGAAGAACATGCATTATAAAATACTCTATAACCCAGATGTGTTCTTACCTGGGAAATCCCATGGACAGAAGGAACCTGGCGGACTTCAGTCTGTGGGGTCACAAAGAGCCGGTCACGACTGAGTGAATACACAATAACAACAACAAAAGTGGAGTCACAGAGTAATAAACAGCCATTGGCCAACCCCTAGTCCTTGATAAGAACAATAAATTAGCAAAAAACAAAAATAAAGTACTCTATAATATTCATATAATAGTTCGACTACATCATGCTTATTTTAAAAACATATTTCTTCCAACTGTGGCTTAATATTGGGGAGAAATTTGAGCATAATGAAAATTTTGCATTTGTTTGCTTGCAATTTTGTTCACAAGAAACATCAAGTGAATGCAGAAATCTGGCCCCAGCTTAACCAAGCACGGTTCAGTTCAGTTCAGTTCAGTCGCTCAGTCGTGTCTGACTCTTTGCGACCCCATGAAGCAGCACGCCAGGCCTCCCTCTCCATCACCAACTCCTGCAGTTCACTCAAACTCACATCCATCGAGTCGGTGATGCCATCCAACCATCTCATCCTCTGTCATCCCCTTTTCCTCCTGCCCCCAATCCCTCCCAGCATCAGGGTCTTTTCCAATGAGTCAACTCTTCTCATGAGGTGGCCAAAGTACTGGAGTTTCAGCTTTAACATCATTCCTTCCAAAGATATCCCAGGGTTGATCTCCTTCAGAATGGACTGGTTGGATCTCCTTGCAATCCAAGGGACTCTCAACAGTCTTCTCCAACACCACAGTTCAAAAGCATCAATTTTTTGGCGCTCAGCTTTCTTCACAGTCCAGCTCTCACATCCATACATGACTACTGGAAAAACCACAGTAGGAACACATAAAACACACACATACACACACACACACACCTTAAGACTACCAGCTCTTGCAATCATCGCGTGTGTGGTAAGCTCCACTCACCCACATCTGGTGAACTTTCCTTCAACTTCAGATAATCCTCTTTTCACCACTTTCCAATAATTCACCAGTGATAATCTTTCTGACATTCACATCCCCAAGCAAAATTAAGAGCATTTTGTAGGTAAAGTACCATCTTGATTGTAGTATTGATGCATTTTCTAACCATTTACCAAGTGCACAAGCCAGCTACTGTTTTTATTAGATGCCGATATTTGTTTTAACAGGTCCCTGATGAAGTTTTTGAGGGTTGGTCCTCTAGCCCTGTGACTTTTAGTGCATGGTTTTGCCTAGCAAGGTCATTTTTAGGAGCATCCCTATCACATTAGGGCATAATTGACCATGATGCTGGGAATGAATTGGAGGAGTGAGGTAAAAAGATCTTTCACTTCTTATTAGACATGTCCATGTTATACAGGTAAAATCAAAAGCAAGTCAAAAGAAGCTGAGAAATAAGAGACAGAGGAGCAGAGCCCCGAGGGAACACTGGTCATCAGATTGTGATATGACTGGGACACCGAGGGGTATGCCATGGCGGTGCTATGATCTTAGAAAACTCCCTTGGGTTTAGAAAATGGTGTGTAAGACCATCCTCTTAACTACCATATGATCCTGCAATCCCACTCCTGGGCATATACCCAGAGAAAACCATAATTCAAAAGATGCATGCACCCCAGTGTTCATTGAAGCACTGTTTAAAATGGCCAGGACATGGAAGCAACCTAAATGTCCATTGACCGAGGGATGGATAAAGAAGATGTGGTCCATATATACAACGGAATAGTATTCAGCCATGAAACAATGCCATCAGCAGCAACATGGATGAACTAGAGATTGTCATACTGAGTGAAGTGAGTCAGAGGAAAACAAATACCATATGATATCACTTATATGTGGAATCTTAAAAAAGTTACAAATGAACTCATTTACAAAACAGAAGTAGAGTCACAGATATAGAAAATTGCTGGGGTCCAGCCCCGGTGGATCCAGGGAATTCGAAGCGGGGACGGCGTCGGCGAGGATCAGGAAACAATTGCTTAATTAAATGTTAATTAAGGATATAAAGAGTGGTTAAATAAGGATAGCTCAGTGAGGAAATTCAGTGGAGAAAAGAGGCTGAATAATTCAGCCAGAAGGTGAGAGAAAGAACGACATGGGGAGACCAAGTTTCAGTGAACAAGGCCTGCACTTTATTTTCCAAAGTAGTTTTTATACCTTAAGTTATGCATGGAGGATAATGGGGGAAGGGGTAGAGTCATGCAGTAAGCCAGGCTTTCTTCCTGCAAACTTATCATATGCAAAAGTTTAGGTGATTTGCATCATCTTCTGGCCCGGAGGCCTGTTAACATTTTAAGAAACTTATTTTTCTCTAAAGGTGATTATTCTAAAGTCAGGCGCCACCCTCCAAAAGCATTAGATAAAGTTGCATTCCTATAGGGCAAAGGTGTGGTGGGCTATAACAAGAAAAAGAATTAACTCTAGGGTCCAAGGTTACAAACATTAAAGCTACTACTTACACCAATCATATTAATCAATACACTGCCAGGGACACAGCAGGTAAGGGATATGGAGACTTAGCAGCAAACATTGGCCCAACAAGTGAAAAACCCTATACCAATACAATTTCTAGTCAATCTTTTAACTGCTCAAAGGAATCTGTATTTAGACAGTTTAGAACATCTTATGCCTCTCATAGTTGGGAGGCTCTGAACAATCACATGTGGCCAGAAAAACCTATTCAGGCAGGCTAGAGGACTTCCAAAGGAGTTTGTAGGTTGAAACACTGTCACACCCAGGAATTATTAACTGGAGCTGTAAGTTAACTCTTTTTTCAGAGAGAGGTAGTGGGGGACAGACCTCGTAAAGTCAGAGGTGTAGGTGAGAGTACAAAGCAGAAAGTAGGCAGACTCTGGTTTTGGGGGTAGATGCTCGAGAATTTCCAGGGGGACTCCTGAGGCTCGATCCCACCTTTGCGTATGCCAAGCCTCCTTCCTCATGACCTTTGCCACGGGTGGAGCTCCTCACACTGGCTCCTGGCAGAAAATAAACTTCAGGTTACCAGGGGAAAAGAGGGAAGAAGGATAAATTGGGAGATTGGGATTGGCATATACACACTATTATGTGTAACACAGATAACTAGTAAGGACCTACTGTATACAGCACAGGGACCTCTACTCAGTACTCTGTAATGACCCATATAGGAAAGGAATAAAAAGAAGAGTGCATATATGTATAGATATAACTGATTCACTTTGCTGCACAGTAGAAACTAACGCAACATTGTAAATCAACTATAGTCCAATAAAAATTGATTTTTTAAAAAATCCTCCCTTTAAGAGACTAACAATGCCCACCAGCATATCAAAAGCTCTATGATATCAAAAGCTCTATGATCAGCAAAAAATTTGTGTAACTGGATTAACCCGGCATTTCTAAAACACATATGACCATGAGACACTGTTTTGACATTCACTAATATGAATGTGATATTAATGTGACATCCATTAATGTCCCCTGGATGGAATACAACACTCAGGCCACATCAGCTGGAAAATAAATTCTGCCCTCTTGTTATCCAATGAATGAATGAAGAGTATATGTTTGGGTGGAAATAGGAGGATGAGAAGGAGGAGACAAAGCACGTGAAATCTGATGGAGAGCTAATGGAGACATTTTCTAACTGCAGGCTTGGAATCTTCACCTGCTGACTTTCTGGAGGGTACTCTGGCTCTGCTGGACTGCGGAGCATCAGACAAAGGAAGTTCCCGCCGACTCTGACTCAAGCTGGTGCCCGCTTCGCTAGGAGCACCTCTCAGCAAATTCATGACTTGGCATCACTTTACACTCGCTGTCAAATCAAAACAGCTTTTCTGTTGACCTGAGAATTCTTCATCTCATCTTGTGTTCGTTGAATTGTCATGAGTTTTTAAAGACACACCTCCTCTGGGAGCTCAGTCTCAGACATTTTCACACACTGATGGGCCAGGATTCTTCCCAACACTTTGTGAAATGATCATCCTTGATAAGACAACTGTGAAACAGAATATTTTAAAATGGAGCCTGCAGACTGAGCAACATTAGACCTAGGCTGATGTAATATGTCAGTTTCTCAGGTCAATCCTTACTGCCAAGAAAGTAGGTACCATTTCTGCTACTGGCAATCAGACCAGCTGGGAATGTGGTCAGCCTCTCCTGGGAGTACCCTTGTCATGCCTGGAGAGGTGAGCTAACCAGAAGCGCTAGCATTTCCAGATGCTGAAGATCTGTTTTAAAGCCTGAGAGAAAGTACGAGGGAATCTTTCTCCATGCTCTAAGCATAGAGACTTAGGGGTCTGAGTGAAACCTTCTCTCAGAGGGAAAAGTGTTCCTGTGCGGGATATTTCAGCATAAGTGCCTTCATGCCATGCCCTGCTGAGTTGCTTCAGTGATGTCCAACTCTTTGCGACCCTATGGAGCCCACCAGGCTCCTTCATCCATGGGTTTCTCCAGCAAGGATACTGGAGTGGGTTGCCATGCTCTCTTCCAGGTATATTCTGTGGTGGCTCAGATGGTAAAGAATCTGCCTGAAACATGGGAGACCCGGGTTCAAACCCTGGGTTGGGAAGATCCCCTGGAGAAGGGAATGCCAATCTACTGCAGTGTTCTTGCCTGGACAATTCCATAGACAAAGAAGCTTGGTGGGCTACAATCCATGGGTCACAAAAATCAGTCAGAAATGACTAAACCACTAACATACGTCAGTTCAGTTCAGCTACTCAGTCACGTCCGACTCTTTGCGACCCCATGAATCGCAGTGCGCCAGGCCTCCCTGTCCAACACCAACTCCTGGAGTTCACTCAGACTCACGTCCATCGAGTCAGTGATGCCATCCAGCCATCTCATCCTCTGTCATCCCTTTCTCCTCCTGCCCCCAATCCCTCCAAGCATCAGAGTCTTTTCCAATGAGTCAAATCTTTGCATGAGGTAGCCAAAATACTGGAGTTTCAGCTTTAACATCATTCCTTCCAAAGATATCCCAGGGTTGATCTCCTTCAGAATGGACTGGTTGGATCTCCTTGCAGTCCAAGGGACTCTCAAGAGTCTTCTCCAACACCACAGTTCAAAAGCATCAATTCTTCGGTGCTCAGCCTTCTTCACAGTCCAACTCTCACATCCATATGTGACTACTGGAAAAACCATAGCCTTGACTAGACGGACCTTTGTTGGCAAAGTAATGTCTCTGCTTTTGAATATGCTATCTAGGTTGGTCATAACTTTCCTTCCAAGGAGTAAGCATCTTTTAATTTCATGGCTGCAGTCACCATCTGTAGTGATTTTGGAGCCCAGAAAAATAAAGTCAGCCACTGTTTCCCCATCTATTTGCCATGAAATGATGGGGCCAGATGCCATGATCTTAGTTTTCTGAATGTTGAGCTTTAAGCCAACTTTTTCACTCTCCTCTTTCACTTTCATCAGGAGGCTCTTTAGTTCCTCTTCACTTTCTGCCATAAGGGTGGTGTCATCTGCATATCTGAGGTTGTTGATATTTCTCCCTGCAATCTTGATTCCAGCTTGTGCTTCTTCCAGCCCAGCATTTCTCATAATGTACTCTGCATATAAGTTAAATAAGCAGAGTGACAATACACAGAGTTGACATATTCTTTTTCCTATTTGGAACCAGTCTGTTGTTCCATGTCCAGTTCTAACTATTGCTTCCTGACCTGGATACAGGTTTCTCAAGAGGCAGGTCAGGTGGTCTGGTATTCCCATCTCTTTCAGAATTTCCCACAGTTTATTGTCATCCACATAATCAAAGGCTTTGGCATAGTCAATAAAGCAGAAATAGATGGGTTTTTTTTTTTAACTCTCATGCTTTTTTGATGATCCAGCGGATGCTGGTAATTTGATCTCTGGTTCCTCTGGCTTTTCTAAATACAGACTGAACATCTGGAAGTTCACGGTTCACATATTGCTGAAGCCTGGCTTGGAGAATTTTGAGCATTACTTTGCTAGCATGTGAAATGAGTGCAATTGTGGGGTAGTTTGAGCATTCTTTGGCATTGCCTTTTGGGGGGATTGGAATGAAAACTGACCTTTTCCAGTCCTGTGGCCACTGCTGAGTTTTCCAAATTTGCTGACATAATGAGTGCAGCATCATCTTTTAGGATTTGAAATAGCTCAACTGGAATTCCATCACCTCCACTAGCTTTGTTCTTAGTGATGCTTTCTAAGGCCTACTTAACTTTACATTCCAGGATGTCTGGCTCTAGGTGAATGACCACACCATCGTGATTATCTGGGTCGTGAAGATCTCTTGTACAGTTCTTCTGTGTATTCTTGCCACCTCTTCCTAATATCTTCTGCTTCTGTTAGATCCATACCATGTCTGTCCTTTATTGAGCCCGTCTTTGCATGCAATGTTCCCTTGGTATCTCTGATTTTCCTGAAGATATCTCTAGTCTTTCCCATTCTATTGTTTTCCTCTATTTCTTTGCATTGATCTCTGAGGAAGGCTTTCTTATCTCTCCTTGCTATTCGTTGGAACTCTGCATTCAGATGCATATATCTTTCCTTTTTTCCTTTGCTTTTCACTTCTCTTCTTTTCACAGCAATTAGTAAGGCTTCTCAGACAGCCATTTTGCCTTTTTGCATTTCTTTTTCTTGGTGATGGTCTTGATCCCTGTCTCCTGTACAATGTCACGAACCTCATTCCATAGTTCATCAGGCACTCTTATCTATCAGATCTAGGCCCTTAAATCTATTTGTCACTTCCACTGTATAATCATAAGGGACTTGATTTAGGTCATGCCTGAATGGTCTAGTGGTTTTCCCTACTTTCTTCAATTTAAGTCTGAATTTGGCAATAAGGAGTTCATGGTCTGAGCCACAGTCAGCTGCTGGTCTTGTTTTTGCTGACTGTATAGAGCTTCTCCATCTTTGGCTGCAAAGAATATAATCAATCTGATTTCGGTGTTGACCATCTGGTGATGTCCATGTGTAGAGTCTTCTCTTGTGTTGTTGGAAGAGGGTGTTTGCTATGACCGGTGCATTCTCATGGCAAAACTCTATTAACCTTTGCCCTGTTTCATTCTGTACTCCAAGGCCAAATTTGCCTGTTACTCCAGGTGTTTCTTGACTTCCTACTTTTGCATTCTAGTCCCCTATGTTGAAAAGGACATCTTTTTTGGTGTTAGTTCTAGAAGGCCTTGTAGGTCATCAAAGAACCATTCAGCTTCAGCTTCTTCAGCATTAGTGGTTGGAGCATAGATGTGGATTACTGTGATGTTTAATGGTTTGCCTTGGAAACGAACAGAGATCATTCTGTAATTTTTGAGATTGCACCCAAGTACTGCATTTCGGACTCTTTTGTTGACTATGATGGCTACTCCATTTCTTCTAAGGGATTCCTGCCCATACATAGAAAAGCACTAAATTCCTTAACTTGAGATATCTGGCTTTCTTTAATTCACAAAAATACTTTTGATGCTAAGATTCTCTCCCCTTTGTTACAAATTTCTATATAACCTGGGTCCTTCCCTTGCCTCTTCCAAGCAGTTCTTTCAGGGTTATTTGAGATGCTGCTTCCTGGGCTTAAGTCCTAAAAATGTCCACCAAATACAACTCTCAACATTTAGGTTGTAACTGTTTTTTAAATCCACAGTACCATTTTTAACTCAAAAAAAAAAAAAAAAATGTGATTCCCCTGTGTGCAGTTTTTAAAATTAAACCTAACCAGACAGACAGCAGGGCATAACTTGGAGAGCAAGTCAGGTGGGGAATTATTTTGGTTCTGACTTCTAAATTCAACAATGGATCATCTGTGAGTGACTACACAGAACCAGCAGTAGGGACCCCTGCCATCAGCAAATACTCTGAGGTCATCCCAGTCTGGGTTTGATTCCAGCTCTGCCATTTCTATGCTTGACATGCTGGGAAATTCACTCACATCTGTGGAATTAAAAAAAAAAAATTGCCCAATCTAAAAGTTGAGAATTATGTTTTATTTGGCGGACAAAACTGAGAACGTAAGCCTACAATTTAGCCTCTTGTGTAGCTCCAGGGTCTGCTCCAAAGAGGAAAGGGAGGAGCCAGGATAATTGGGAGGTTTTGCAACAAACACCAGGTAGTTGGAACTTCAGAAGATTATTGTTAATGAAAGAAAACCAGGCATCTTAAGCAATTGAGCGCTTTTTTAAGATGCAAAAGTCTGGGCTCAGTGAAATCACTCCTTAGATCTGCACCTCAGCTATGGGGGCCAGGATCCTGTGATTTCTCTTCCTGAGTCTCCTCAAGGTGTACCCTCAGGGGGTGACTGCACCCTGAGTTCCTTCCGGGCTGACACTCAGGGCAGCCATAATGTGCCGGCTGATGGCCTTGTTTACTGATACGCCGGGCAATATTTTTTCACTGACACAGCCCTTAAGCCTCAGCTTCCTCCTCTATCTGCTGCTGAGCTGAGTCGCTTCAGTTGTGTCCGACACTGTGCGGCCCCATAGACAGCAGCCCACCAGGCTCCGCCGTCCCTGGGATTCTCCAGGCAAGAACACTGGAGTGGGTTGCCATTTCCTTCTCCAATGCATGAAAGTGGAAAGTGAAAGGGAAGTTGCTCAGTCGTGTCCAACTCTTAGTGACCCCATGGACTGCAGCCTACCAGGCTCCTCCATCCATAGGATTTTCCAGGCAAGAGTACTGGAGTGGGGTGTCATTGCCTTCTCCGTCCTCCTCTATAGAATGTGAATAAGAGGAGCACCTTCCTCCTGGGGCTGGGGTGGGGGACAAATGGGTCATACCTGTGAGTATCTAGAGAAGGGACGTTCTCAGTGGGCATCAGTCACTGTCTGTAAGTGCCCAGTTTCTGAGGGAGTGACCAACTCTTACACACGCCTTCAGTCCTTAGGAGTTTTCCAAACCGCCGTTTGACTCATCCTCCAAGTTACTGTACCATTTCCCAGAAGAAAAAAAATAATAACATGCTCAATTCTGTTTACAAAGTTCCAGAACATCATTCTAAGTGAGTTATACATATTATTTTTTAATCTCCCAAACAAGCCCAGGAGATAAGTCTCACCATTATCCTCATTTCACAGATGAGGAAACCTGAGAACAGAGAAATTAAATGACCTGCACAAGGTCACACAGCTAGTAAGACTCAAACCCAGACGGTCTGGCCACTGAAACTGCTCTCCACGTCCTCAGTGGCTTTGGTGTTTTACTCTGACTGATCTATTAAATTATCCCACTCATTTTGATTTGCTTTTATTACTCAGGAGAAGAAAAAAAATGGACATATTATGTTCAGGCATCAGATAGACCATTAGAAAACAGTCCATCTGTTGGTGCCTCAATCCAGGCAGGAAATAACAAAAAGAAATTCAAGAAAGGGGGAAAAAAACACTTAAAATGTTTGATTGCCAATAATTCTACATGGCTTAAGAAAGCCTCCAGCTAAAAATAATCTTTGGATCTAATCTTCAATTACAAAGGGATAAATTAACTCCCTAGAGACGGTATCAAAATTTTAAAGTATCCCCACTTGTCCATTATTTTTCAATCTGTTCAACTGAAAACAAAACAAAAACCTACAAGAAAATAAATCCAAATGTCATACTGCTGTGAAATACAGCTGCAACATGAGAGCAATGTTTCTTTCATTTAAAGATTTCGAAAAAGTGTTCCCTTTCTCAGCCATGCCACATCAGGACAGTGGAGGGGACACCGTGCTGTGTGGCAAAAATTAACACAGCACTGTGTCTCTCAGTCGTATCTGACTCTTTGCCACCCCATGGACTGCAGCACACCAGGCTTCCCCTGTTCATCACCAACTCTTGGAGCTTGCTCAAACTCATGTCCTTTGAGACAGTGATGCCATCCAACCATCTCATCCTCTGTTTTCCCCTTGTCCTCCTGCCTTCAATCTTTCCCAGCATCAGGGTCTTTTCCAATGAGTCAGTTCTTCACATCAGGTGGCCAAAGTATTGGAGTTTCAGCTTCAGCATCAGTCCTTCCAATGAACACCCAGGACTGATCTCCTTTAGGATGGACTGTTTGGATCTCCTTGCAGTCCAAGGCACTCTCGAGAGTCTTTTCCAACACCACAGTTCAAAAACATCAATTCTTCAGTGCTCAGCTTTCTTTATGGTCCAACTTTCACATCCTTACATGACTACTGGAAAAACCATAGCTTTGACTAGATGGACCTTTGTCGGCAAAGTAATGTCTCTGCTCTTTAATATGCTGTATAGGTTTGTCATAGCTTTTCTTCCAAGGAGCAAATGCTTGTTAATTTCATGGCTGCAGTCACCATCTGCAGTGACTTTGGAGCCCAAGAAAATAAAGTCTCTCACTGTTTCCATTGTTTCCCCATCTATTTGCCATGAAGTGGTGGCACCAGATGCCATGATCTTAGTTTTTTGAATGCTGAGTTTTAAACCAGCTTTTTCACTCTCCTCATTCACCTTTATCAAGAGGCTCTTCAGTCCCTCTTCACTTTCTGTCATAAGGGTAGTGTCTTCTGCATATCTGAGGTTATTGATATTTCTCCCAGCAATCTTGACTCCAGCTTGTGCTTCATCCAGCCTGGCATTAACATGATGTTAAATAAGCATATAAGCTAAATATACGTTAACTGCATATAAGTTAAATAAGCAGGGTGACAATATACAGCCTTGACATATACAGCTCCCTGCCTTGTTTTTGCTGACTGTATAGAGCTTCTCCATCTTTGGCTGCAAAGAATATAATCAATCTGATTTTTTTATTGACCATCTGGTGATGTCCATGTGTAGAGTCATCTCTTGTGTCATTGGAAGAAGGTGTTCTGACAAGTGCATTCTTTTGGCAAAACTCTGTTAGCCTTTGCCCTGCTTCACTTTGTATTCCAAGGCCAAACTTGCCTGTTGCTTCAGGTATCTCTTGACTTTTTAATTTTACATTCCAGTCCCCTAGGATGAAAAGGACATCTTTTTTTGGTCTTAGTTTTAGAAGGCCTTGTAGGTCATCATAGAACCATTCAACTTCAGCTTCTTCAGTGTTACTGGTTGGGGCACACACTTGGATTATTGTGATATTAATGGTTTGCCTTGGAAACAAACAGAGATCATTCTGTCATTTTTGAGATTGCATCCGAGTACAACATTTCGGACTCTTTCGTTGACTATGAAGGCTACTCCATTTCTTCTAAGGGATTCTTGCCCACAGTAGTAGATATAATGGTCATCTGAATTAAATTCACCCATTCCAGTCCATTTTAGTTCACTGATTCCTAGAATGTCGACGTTCACTCTTGCCATCTCCTGTTTGACCACTCCAATTTACCTCCATTCGTGGACCTAACATTCCAGGTCCCTATGCTCTTTACAGCATCAGACTTTTACTTTCCTCACCAGTCACATCCACAACTGGGTGTTGTTTTCACTTTGGCTCCATCTCTTCATTCTTTCTGGAGTTATTTCTCCACTCTTCTCCAGTAGCATATTGGGCACCTACAGACCGAAGGAGTTCATCTTTCAGTGTCCTATCTTTTTGCCTTTTCATACTGTTCATGGGATTCTCAAGGCAAGAATACCGAAGTGGTTTGCCATTCCCTGCTCCAGTGGACCACATTCTGTCAGAACTCTACACCATGACCCGTCCATCTTGGGTGGCCCTACACGGCATGGCTCATAGTTTCATTAAGTTAGACAAGGCTCATAATTTCATTGAGTTAGACAAGGCTGTGGTCCATGTGATCAGTTTGGTTAGTTTTCTGTAACTGTGGTTTTCATTCTGTCTGCCCTCTGATGAATAAGGATAAGAGGCTTATGGAAGCTTCTAGTAAATCAACTAGACTTCAATAAAAATTTTTAAAAATTTAAATAAAGAACTGGAGTGGGGGATCTCAAGATTCCCAATGTCCAGGTCAGACATCATGCAAAACTGGGCAGAATGAGGTTTTTGGAGCACACATGCAAAGCCAAGCATTGGTCATTTTTGATATTTGCACACAAAAATTATAAGGATGGGTCCATGCTGGGGATTAATGTGGGAAGCTAAGGAGTCGGGAGTGTGGGGAACATACAGGAACAGGCGAGGGAGAAGGGCAGACAGGAATCAAGGAATCCTAGTCCAAGATCCAAATGCAATGTCCAGAGTCCATAAAAACCAGGCGGGAGCACACAGTCATTCACTGGAAATATTTCTTAGTATTATTATGTTCTAGACACAGAGCTAGAAGATGGTGCAATCAACAAAAGCCAATGGCAGCGATGAAGACAGCAATTTGATAAGGATTCAGAAACCCTAAAGATCACTCACTGTAAGTTCAGTCACTGAGAGAAATCAGTTCCCTCAAAAGACTAGAGCACAAGACCAGGCATGCCATGATAGGAGAGCAAGATGGACCCCTCATCAGTGTTTTGCTGTTACTTGTCAGGCTCTGTGGTCCTTTTCCAGCCTTGTTGCTTCCACTAGGGTTTCCTTCCAGGCTGACGCTCGCTGAGCTCACACAGAGCCTGCACACTACAGACGAACTATTGGCCCTGCATGATGGACTCGGCAATGGATAGATGGAGACGTGAACTTGTAAACCAAAGAGTGAAATAACCCAGTCTAGGGAGTAAGATCAGAAGTCACCTACGGGTGAAAGTGAAAGTTGCTCAGTTGTGTTCAACTCTGTACAGTCCATGGAATTCTCCAGGCCAGAACACTGGAGTGGGTAGCCTTTCCCTTCTCCAGGGGATCTTCCCAACCCAAGGGTCAAACCTAGGTCTCCCACATTGCAGGTGGATTCTTTACCAGCTGAGCCACAAGGGAAGCCCAAGAATACTAGAGTGGGTAGCCTATCCCTTCTCCAGCAGATCTTCCAGACCCAGGAATTGAACCAGGGTCTCCTACATTTCAGGCAATTCTTTACCAAGTGTGCTATCAGGGAAGCCCCACCTATGCGTATCAGGATCTAGGTGGAACCAGCAGGACGATCAATAGACTGCTGAGCTCGAGATTAATTCCTGAGACTTCAGATTCCTCAACCTTAACCAGGAACGAATCCTTTACTACAGGGTTGCGCAGAGGATTTTAAACATGGTACTAAGGTGCTTAGCAGAGTGCTTGAGTCATAGTAAAAGCCGGATGTGGTTATGGTGGACAGGGAGTAATGGTGGTGGTAGTGATAGTGATGGTAGTAATAGTGGCAATGGTGGTGGCGACAGGAGAGGCAGGGCTGGGAGTAACAGTACTAGAGGTAGTAGTATTTGTGGTGGTAATACTAGTAATGGTTGCAATGGTAAGATAGGTAGTAATGGTGGTGGTAGTAAGGATAGCAGTGACACTAGTGGCAGTAATACTGAGAGTAGTGGTGGTAATGGTAGTAGTAATGGTAGTGTTAGTGGTCGTAGTAATAATGGTAGTGGTGGTAGTAGTAGTGACAGTAGTAATGGTAGTAGTCGTGATTGTGATAGTAATGATAGTAGTGGCACTAGCGTCAGTAGCAGCGGTAGTGACAGCAGTGGTGGCGGTGGTAACAGTAGTAATGGTAGTAATGGCAGCAGGGGCAGCAATGGTGATGGTGGTAATGGTAGTAACAGTACTAGTAATAGCAGTGGTGGTGGTGGTAACAGTAGTAATGGTAGTAATGGCAGCAGTGGCACTAATGGTGATGGTAGTAATGGTAGTAACAGTACTAGTGATTGCAGTAGGTGTGCTGGTAATGGTAGTAATGGTAGTAATGGCAGCAGTGGCACTAATGGTGATGGTAGTAATGGTAGTAACAGTACTAGTGATCGCAGTAGGTGTGCTGGTAATGGTAGTAATGGTAGTAATGGCAGCAGTGGCACTAATGGTGATGGTAGTAATGGTAGTAACAGTACTAGTGATAGCAGTAGGTGTGCTGGTAATGGTAGTAATGGTAGTAATGGCAGCAGTGGCACTAATGGTGATGGTAGTAATGGTAGTAACAGTACTAGTGATAGTAGTAGCTGTGCTGGTAATGGTAGTAATGGCAGCAGTGGCACTAATGGTGATGGTAGTAATGGTAGTAACAGTACTAGTGATAGCAGTAGCTGTGCTGGTAATAGTAGTAATGGTAGTAATGGCAGCAGTGGCACTAATGGTGATGGTAGTAATGGTAGTAACAGTACTAGTGATAGTAGTAGCTATGCTGGTAATGGTAGTAATGGCAGCAGTGGCACTAATGGTGATGGTAGTAATGGTAGTAACAGTACTAGTGATAGTAGTAGCTGTGCTGGTAATGGTAGTAATGGCAGCAGTGGCACTAATGGTGATGGTAGTAATGGTAGTAACAGTACTAGTGATAGCAGTAGCTGTGCTGGTAATAGTAGTAATGGTAGTAATGGCAGCAGTGGCACTAATGGTGATGGTAGTAATGGTAGTAACAGTACTAGTGATAGTAGTAGCTGTGCTGGTAATGGTAGTAATGGCAGCAGTGGCACTAATGGTGATGGTAGTAATGGTAGTAACAGTACTAGTGATAGCAGTGGTGGTGGTGGTAACAGTAGTAATGGTAGTAATGGCAGCAGTGGCACTAATGGTGATGGTAGTAATGGTAGTAACAGTACTAGTGATAGCAGTAGGTGTGCTGGTAATAGTAGTAATGGTAGTAATGGCAGCAGTGGCACTAATGGTGATGGTAGTAATGGTAGTAACAGTACTAGTGATAGTAGTAGCTGTGCTGGTAATGGTAGTAATGGCAGCAGTGGCACTAATGGTGATGGTAGTAATGGTAGTAACAGTACTAGTGATAGCAGTAGCTGTGCTGGTAATAGTAGTAATGGTAGTAATGGCAGCAGTGGCACTAATGGTGATGGTAGTAATGGTAGTAACAGTACTAGTGATAGTAGTAGCTGTGCTGGTAATGGTAGTAATGGCAGCAGTGGCACTAATGGTGATGGTAGTAATGGTAGTAACAGTACTAGTGATAGTAGTAGCTGTGCTGGTAATGGTAGTAATGGCAGCAGTGGCACTAATGGTGATGGTAGTAATGGTAGTAACAGTACTAGTGATAGTAGTAGCTGTGCTGGTAATGGTAGTAATGGCAGCAGTGGCACTAATGGTGATGGTAGTAATGGTAGTAACAGTACTAGTGATAGCAGTAGCTGTGCTGGTAATAGTAGTAATGGTAGTAATGGCAGCAGTGGCACTAATGGTGATGGTAGTAATGGTAGTAACAGTACTAGTGATAGTAGTAGCTGTGCTGGTAATGGTAGTAATGGCAGCAGTGGCACTAATGGTGATGGTAGTAATGGTAGTAACAGTACTAGTGATAGTAGTAGCTGTGCTGGTAATAGTAGTAATGGTAGTAATGGCAGCAGTGGCACTAATGGTGATGGTAGTAATGATGGTAGTGGCACCAGTGTCAGTGGTAGCAACACTGACAGTGGTGGTGGCAACGGTGGGAGTGGTAACAGTAGTGATGGCAGTAACAGTACTCTGGTAGTAGCCACAGTGGTAACGGTCGTAGCGGCGGTAGCAGCAGCAGCAGTGGTACTGCTGGTGGTGGTGGTGCCTTGTCTGCGCCATCTTACAGCACACCATCGCCATCGCTTCCTTGGTTTGCTTGTCTCGTGTTCTCCTGCACAGCTCATCTAATGACAGAGTCCGCGAGTCGATGGTTTTCTTTCCCGGATCTCTTTCCTCAATAGTCTTTTCTCTGCGGTCCCCACTCTGTTTCAGGTTGGGCAGCTGGGCGAGACTCTTCTGCACCCTTCAGTCCCTCAGCCAAAGACCGAGAAGCTATGAGCCCGTTCCTTCCAGGCACACTCCGACTGCAGCTTCTACTGATATTTTTTGTCCTGCTCTGAATGTAAGCACCTAGTTCACCCTCTTTTCGTCACCTTCCCATGAATATTTCTCTGCACTTCTGTTTGTCGTACTCATCACCCTCAGCCTACAGAGTTCGCCCGTTTATTTACTTCATCCTCCAAGATGCCCCTCATGTTCCACTGCTCCACTCAGAAACCTCCCGAAGCACCATCTGTTCATAGGCAGTTCCATTCTCTCCGTCGAAAACGGACTCACCCTCCACCTCTCCCTCTCCTAGAACGGACAATCTGGAAAGAGAAAAGACCAAGAAAGGCACAAGAGCAGACAGGATGTCAGGTGAGTAGCAAGTTGTGATGAGAGGGGGCGCTGAAGTCACGTGTCAGCCCGCAGGCATCACGCATGCCCCAGTCGGCACCGCCCTCTGCTGCCTATGGCAACCCCAGGCCCTTCCCAGAGCCTGGCCTCCAGGGCTGGTCCAGCAACTGAAGAGTCCTAGGATCACATCAGAGGGATGGAGATGCTGTTGAACAGTCTGAGCACAGCATGGCCGGGAAGGCAGGGAGTCAGGAGCCAGCGGGCCAGAGTGTGTGTGTGTGTGTGTGGTCATGGCTGTATGTGCGCATGTGTATGTGAATGTCCAGGAAGGAAGAAGAGATAACACCTGGCCAGAAAACATCTGTCTGAAAGCAGAGCAAACTGGTCACCGTGGTGCTGAACCGTCTCGTACTGAGTCTCACTAGTGCACGGTCCTGCCCCCACCTCCTTTGGAAGTGGTCTGACACTTCTCCCCCGTCCAGAGAAGGACCCCATAGAGCAGGCTGGAGGGGAGGGAGGGGGATCGCCCCTGCCTGTGCCAATAGGAAGCCTGAAAGTTAAAGACACATTCAGAAAACAGAAATTAAGTTTGCCTAGAGGGTGGCCTAGTGTGGAAAAGAAGGAAAACGCACGCACCACGTAAAGCAGCGAGGTCTTTGCTCCGCATCTAACACATACACGAGTAACATTAGGTCTAAGAAGTTGTATTAAATGTGAGAACACCATTAACACCGTCCACAGGAGGAGTCATGAAGCTTTGCCAGTCAGATGAACAACGGCCTCCTGCTGTGCAGTGGGGAAGAGGAGATTGCTGTAACAAGCGTTTTTTCCTGTTAATTCTTCTACATGAAATAATTGATAACACGTCAAGCTTTTCCTTTAAAGCATCCATCTTGTCCATGTGCCTCACAGGAAGATATTCTCAGGCTGCTCAGTGTCCGCCTGCAGCAAAGCAATTATTTATTTTAACATTTGCATTTAAACCAACCGGTGTTAAAATTCATCAGGGTGCCATCGCTGATGTTACAAAATGGAAGGCGACGCTCTCCCAGCCCAGCTCTTAAAAGCAATCTATCCTGAATAATGAGATGGCCTGTGGTCAACACAAGTTATACTGACTTTATCACATTTGCCATTTAGATATGATAACACCATTAACCAAAAAAAAAAAAAAATATCCAGCAGCAGAGCTTTCTATCAACAGTGAAGTCAATCTCAAGCAATAATGGGCCAAGAACATTCCCTTTGCTTTAAGGACACCGTGTCCATTTTGTTAGATTACATGGGGTTTTTTTGTTTTTTGTTTTTTTAATTCTAAAGAAAACAGCAATGTGCCATTTCTGCAGCGTCACTTGCAACACACGAGTGCAAGAGTCTCACCCAGCACCAAGGAGTCTGAGCTGCAAGAAGCCTTCACCCCCCTTCAGCAAAGCCACTTTTTAGAACCTTCCAGGGTCCAAGAGCTCTTTATATTCAAAGGAACACTTCCTCAGTGAACTCTAATTAGTGGTGAAATATAATACCCAGATAAGCCAAAGAAGATGACAATTTATTCTTCTAGGATTCAAATCAATACACCAGGAGCTCCCAGACAGCCCGGATTTGTATTTATTGTGTACTTGCTTCTATTTCATTTCAAAAGCAGAAGAGCCTTTTGGAGGAGGGAAGGCAACCGACCGCATGCAGCCCCTGCTATTCAGAAGGCCGTTTGGAAATCAAGCGGCTGGTGTGCTACTTTGTCAGATTAAAAACCCTCCCCACCTGCTTCATCGGGGGTGCTCAGGGTTTGTACATGAAGGCTCAGCATCAGACGCTCATCAATCCCTCACCAGCTCCAGCATCTTCTGTTTGTTCTCCAGCAACAGACCAGGGAGAACAAGACCAGGCGTTTCACTAAGATTGCCGGAGTGGTTTTCTGGGCCGCAGTTATGACAGCCACAACGAGGAGATCCACGTGGGCAAAACAAGCCTTGAGAGCTTTAAACTGAGTTTATGCCATGTGATTTGTGTTCCTGCTTCCAAAAGATCCCTTTGGACCCTTTCCCACTTATAGACCCAAAGGCAGCTCAACAGCCATCAAATCTGCTCAGTGTAGAAAGGAGAAATCCACCCAGAGCAGCGATCACAGGATGGAATCAGGTAAAGTGTTCCAGCTTCCCACCTGGAGCTCCTTTGCCAAAGCCAGAGCCAGAACTAGAAAAAGCAGCTCTTGTTTCTCTAATCTGACTCATTTGGCATCTGTGATCATTAACCTTAATTTGGGCTGCTAGAATACTAACTTGAGAGTTCCTTGTACTGCAAGGAGGTCCAACCAGTCCACCCTAAAGGAGATCAGTCCTGGGTGTTCACTGGAAGGACTAATGTTGAAGCTGAAACTCCAATACTTTGGCCACCTGATGCGAAGAGCTGACTCATTTGAAAAGACCCAGGTGCTGGGAAAGATTGAAGGCAGGAGAAGGGGACGACAGAGGATGAGATGGTTGGATGGCATCACCGACACAATGGACATGGGTTTGGGTGGACTCTGGGAGTTGGTGATGGACAGGGAGGCCTGGCGTGCTGTGGTTCATGGGGTCGCAAAGAGTCAGACATGACTGAGTGACTGAACTGAATTGAACTGAACTGAAAATACTAACATTAATTTTAAAAGTGAATACAAAACTTAGTTTTGAGTTTTCTGACAATTATAAGTATAGGGCTTTGTGACCCTGTGGACTGTAGCCTGCCAGGCTCCTCTGTCCATGGGATTCTCAAGGCAAGAGTACTGAAATAGGTTTCCATGCCTTCTTCCAGGGGATCTTCCTGACCCAGGGATCAAACCCACATCTCTTTTCATTTCCTGCATTGGCAGGCAGGTTCTTTACCACTAGCACCACCTGGGAAGCCATTAATAAAGAAAGAAATTTGCTAAGAGATGGTCTGAGCAAGATTGCAGGATGTTATTTAATATTTTAATCAGAGTGTGTGTGTTCAGTCCCTCGGTCGTATCTAACTATTTGCAGCCCCATAGACTGTAGCCTGCCAGGCTCCTCTGTCCATGAAACTTTTCCAGGCAAGAATTCTGGAACGGGTTGCCATTTCCTCCTCCAGGGGGTCTTCCTGATCCAGGGATTGAACCCATGTCTCTTGTGTCTCCTACATCGGCAGGCAGATTTTTTACCACCTGGGAAGCCCTAATTAGAGCAATTAATATATTTATTATATGTTATATATGACATATAATGAACATATAATAACTAACATATCTAATTTAATAGGTCAGACTATCTAATTAACATATCTAATTTAATCAACATTGCCAGGAGAAATGTCAACAACCTCAGATATGTAGATGATACTACTCTAATGTCAGAAAGTGAAGAGGAACTAAAGAGCCTCTTGAGGTTGAAGGAGGAAAGTGAAAAAGCTGGCTTAAAACTCAACATTCAAACAACATTCACGGCATCAGGTCGCATCACTTCATGGCAGATAGAAGGGGGATAAGTAGAGGCAGTGTCAGATTTTCTTTTCCTGGGCCCCAATATCACAGTGGATGGTGACTGCAACCACAAAGTTAGAAGACACTTGCTTCTTGGAAGGAAAGCTATGACAAACTTGCATTGAAAAGCAAAGACATCACTTCGCCAACAAAAGTCCATCTAGTCAAAGCTATGGTTTTTCCAGTAGTCATATATGGATGTGAGAGTTGGACCATAAAGAAGGCTGAGCACCAAAGAATTGATGCTTTTGAACTGTGGTGTTGGAGAAGACTTGAGAGTCCCTTGGACTGCAAGGAGATCAAACTAATCAATCCTAATGGAAATCAACCCTGAATACTCTTTGGAAGGACTGATGCTAAAGCTGAAGCTCCAATACTTTGACCCCCTGACTCAAAGAGCTGACTCACTGGGAAAGACCCTGATGCTGGGAAAGACTGACGGCAGAAGGAGAAGAGGGTAACAGACAATGAGATGGTTAGATGGCATCACCAATTCAATGGACATGAACTTGAGCAAACTCTGGGAGGTAGTGGAGGACAGGGAAGCCTGGCATGCTGCAGTCCATGGAGTTTTGAAGAATCGGACATGACTTAGTGACTGAACAACAACAAATTTAATAGGACAGACTATTTTTGAGTATTAAAGGAACAATTAAGATAGTATAAGCCAAAATCAAATTCAAATCATTGTGCATGATCCACTCACTCATTAAAACGGAGCCTTGGAGTCTGTGGGATGAATACATGGTATTTTGCTAATCTCACTAGTGTTTTGTGCTCAGAATCACGGCCCCAGAGGAAGCAGGGAGTGAGGCTTCCAGCTGAAGAGACAGACACCAGTCCACTGGCCTCAACATTCTGGATTTACGATGATCGTGTGAAAACCACCAATTATAGGGGCTGCATGGGGGCATGACGTTGAGCAAAACGATATAGAAGAGATGTTAGAAAGATCTGACCCCCGACCTTTAATTGCTCACGATCTGGTTGGGGACCTTATGCTGCCCACCCTGGCCCATCTTCTGATCCTGAAGATGTAGCTCATCTGCTTGACTTTCAAAATTATAAACTGCTCTCTCGCAGGTTTCCTGGAGTGGTTCCCCCCCACCCCCCCTGCCTGTCTCTGAATCTTTGGCTCTGGGCAATAACTCCTCGTAAAGCTTCCTGTTCTGCTGAAATTACATCCATTCCTATATTTTATGTTTATTCTTCATCTATCAGCATGCTCTTATCTGCTACGCTGGCGGTTTCCCAGTTCATCTCCCTGCTGCTTTAACCATCAGAGACTCCTACTTCTCCCCTGTCGCCTCGTTTCATAACATTTCACAGCCTTTTTCTGCGGAGGCTTGAAAGCAGTGAAATTATTCAGGCAAATGGGAAATATTCATGAGGCATCCGCTTCATGTGTGCAGAGGCACGAGGGGCCCGCTCAGATCCAGGACCACCTGTCTCCCATGTCTGCAGCCCCTGGTGTTGCTGTCTCTTCCTCTGCCTGGTCCCACCCCTCCCCAAGCTCCCTGTCTTCATCATCTCAGGCTGTGACGATGACAGAATTCTAGACTGGATGGTTATAAACAACAGAAATGGGCTCCTCGTAGTCTGGAGGCTGGAAGTCCAAGACCAAGGCCCCAGCAGATGTGGTGTCTGGTGAGAACCTGGATCGTGGTTCATAGACGGACATCTCCTCACTGTGTCTTCATGGGTAGGAGGGAGTTCATAGGATCTCTTTTATTAGGGCACGAATCCCATTGTCGGGGCAGCACCATCAGGACCTCCAAAGGCCCTCCTCCAAATACCATCACTCTGAGGGTTAAATGTCAACATGAGTTTGGGTGGACATGTCATTCAGTCCATGGCATCCACCTCGTCCTTGACCGCCATGGTATTCGGTGGTCTGCCCCTGCCCACCTTCCTCCAGTAGAACCTGCTCTCAGGCAAACGCTGAATTCCGTCCTTTGCTCCTCTCCCTGGGAACCCACAGCGGCTCCTCCCTTCTCGCTGTGTGGAGGGGCCAGGCACCTGGACAGGGAAAGGGCAGCTGGCCCAGCCTCTTGCACGGCCTGTCCTCACACCCTGCTGTCAGAAGGGTACCCACACAGAGACGTGGACGGCGACAAAGTGAGCCGTCTTTAGCCAGAAGTGTGTGTGTACCAGACTCAGGTGGGAGTGTACTGGACTTGAATAACAAAAAAGACAGCAGAGTTGGCTTCTAAAATGAGCACAGTTCAGTTAAGTCCCCTACATATGAACCTTCAAGTCACAAACTTTCAAAGATGCGAGAGTACATTCACAGGTCCAACCAGGTAAGTTATTCGAATGTCTGGCATAATCGTCACCTGCGTGCATCCTTCATAAGCAGCTGTGCTTCTGGTACTTTACTATACACTACTGTATAGAGTGCAGTAGGGCAGGATCTTTGTGTCAAGCCCAGGATGTCTGGGGGCTAGTGTTTAAGTAGTAGTGACGTAGCTGGCGTGTGTGCATGCTCAGTCGCTCCGTCGTGTCTGACTTTGTGCAACCCCGTGGACTGTAGCCCGCCAGGCTCCTCTGTCCGTGGGATTCTCCAGCCAAGAATACCGGAGGGGGTTGCCATGCCCTTGTCCAGGGGATGTCCCCACCCAGGGATCGAGCCAGCATCTCCTATGTTTCCTGCTTTGCTGGCAGATTCTTTACTGCTGAGCCACCAGGGAAGCAGTGTAGCTGGTACTACTGCGCTTTTCAACGTACTGTGCTGTACAATTAAAAATGTTTTCTTTTGTGTTTCTTTTTATGTGTTATTTATATGAAACGTATTATAAACCTATTACAGTACAATACTATATAGCTGATTCTGTTAGTTGGGTGCCTAAGCTAACTTTGTTGGACTTATAAACAAATTGAACTTATGAACACTCTTTTGTATGTAAGGGGACTTACTGTACATAAAAACCACCAATTTCCAAATGACCCTCTAAAACCCCTTAAAGCAGCACCGTATTCAACATCAATGTGTCAGCTCCCAGAAAATACAGCACAGCCCTGCGCCCACCTTGGAAGAGGCCACGCGGGAGTATTTGCTTTGGCAGCTGCTGCAACATATGTCTTACTGTTGTTGGTCTCCAAAAACTCTTTGTAGGTCACTTATCAATCCAATTCATTTGCCTATGAGACTGGTGTCACATGTCAGAGCAGAGAGTGTTCAAGTTTCTGAGATTTCTCCCACTTACACATTTACAATTCAGTAATTCTGGTCCTGGGTGTGGGTTTTCCCCCACGTGCCTCTGAATCTACACACACACACACACACACACACACACACACACAGCTTTAACCAAACACCGTGCAGCTCCTGGCACTGCCAACACCTCCTGAGGCCAGGCGCCAACATATCATCCCAGTGCCGTGCTGGTGACGGATCACTGTGACCCATGGCTGACTCACACGGCTCCTGTTAGGGGCCCTCAGCCATCGATGGAAGGCAGCTGGTCAGACAGCGAAAGGACACAATTGATCATCACAGAGATTGCCTGAGACAGAATAGACAGGGCAAAAAGATGGTGACCGGCAAGATCAAACACTGCACATGGGAGGCCTGAGGCAGCCCGTCACTTTCTGCCAGCGATCCCAGCAAAGCAGAAGAGCCGGCTGCTGGGTTTGTTTCCCAGGAGGCTCTGTGGGACCCCAGTTGTCAACGTCTGTGAGCGAGAATGGCCCTGGGCAGTAACTACCCAGCGAACTGACTGTGGAGACCCCAGAAAGGCCTCCATGGAGGGTCCCCCGAACCACAGGGCCAAAGAGGACCCTCCAGCAAACCTTAAATGTCCTCTGTCTCAATCTGTGTCAGAAACCACAGTCTCCCCCACTGTTCTCAGTCCTCTGATTGAAACACTAACCTCTTCCAGAAGCACCCTCCCAGACTCACTCAGGAATAGTGTTTTGCCAGCTGTGTGGGAAACCTTTAGCTGGACAGGAACAACAGTGTGTATAACCAAGGCATAAGACAAAAGGGAACGGTGGGGCCTGGGGTGCCATGGAGACCCTACATGAGCAACCAAAAGTATTCCAAAAAACTGTACATGCAGTCCGCAAGAAACACTCCTGGGATTTCCCCGGTGTTGCAGTGGAGGGAACACAGGTTCCATCCCTGGTCTGGGAAGGTCCCACATGTCAAGGAGCAACTAAGCCTGAGCCCGCACTCTAGGGCCCAGGAGCCACAACTACGGAGCCTGTGTGCCTAGACCCTGTGCTCCACAGCTGAGAAGCCGCCAATAAGGAGCCCACGCACCACAACAAAGAGCCGGCCCCGCTGACTGCAACCAGAGGATGCCCACGGATGGCAACGATGGCCCAGGGCAGCCAAAAAGGAACAAACACTCCTGCAGATCAGCAAGTCTAGGGCTGCATGACCTCTGGAGCCCACTTTACACAACATTTCTCAGTTCTAAGGTCGATATGAGGTAAGGTCGACCATCTCCCAAAGAAACCTGTTTTAATCAGGATATATTTGGTTGTCTGGAATATAAATCCAAGAAGGCTCGCTCCAGAAAAGAGGATTTATTGTAGGTTGTGGGTTTCAGGGATCCTAAGAAAAGCTGAAGAATGGAGTAGGGGCGCCTCCAGAGACCTCAGCGCAGAGCCACGCTCTAGCATGACAGGCAACACGGCGGATGCTGCTTCTTCCCCAGCCCTCTACCCTTAGCTGCGTCTCCAGGTGCCCACTTTCAGATTCCACAGGGAAGATACCCAGGCCTGTCTTAGACTCAGTGTCCATCCTTGAGTAAGCAGCCATGACCTGGTAAGGCCAGGTTTCATGGTCCAATCACAGTCATGCAGGCTTATCTCTTCCCTAGACAGTGGATGAGGATTCGCAACAGAACTTCCCCCAAAATGGAAAATACCAATGTTCCCAATGATGCTTTTCCTGGCCATTGACATTTCTGATCCTTCCTTTCCAGGCGCGCCCTCTGGCTAGCTTCTGTCTTCTTCCTTCTGCAAGTTCATAGACTCTGTCCCTCTGCCCTTTCTCTAGCTTTGGTTCCTCCCCACCCACTGAGGACATGCCCTCCCTGGGTCTCCTCTCTGCTAGGTTAGAAGGGAGCCTAAGAAGGTGAGTCCAAGGATAAGCTGTCCTCCTATGACCAGGAGGGTGTAGGGACACAGAGGAGCTTTGCCTCCTTGTCATTCATTCTCGGCGCATATGAGATGTCGTGGGACTTTATGAGTGCTAAATCAGTTTTATCGCCCGTATGATTTGATTGATCTTGTTAGACCTGACAAGAAATCAATTGGAAAAAAATATATGTACCTTCCCGGAATGGGCTCTCCATCTTAAGGTAAAAAGAGCAATCTAACAATCACAGAGGAAGATCCAAGAAAAAATATCACCCAGCCCATGGCCCAGGGAGGAGCCTACTTTCTGAACTCTAGGGACCAGAAGGAAGTGAAGAGGGAGACGGGTGGAAGGGATCCGGTAAGTTCAAGGATATCAGCACCAAAGGGACCTCAGAGCCTCAGAAAAGGTAAACTGTGTGCCCAGGCATCCACGAGACTCTGACTGCAAACACTCGTGAGAGTGTGTGAGCTAAGTCGCTTCAGTCGTGTCCGACTATGTGCAACCCTATAGACTGCAGCCCGCCAGGCTCCTCTGTGCAGGGAATTCTCCAGGCAAGAATACTGGAGTGGACTGCCATGCCCTCCTCCAGGGGATCTGTGAGGCTGATCCCACAGAGCACCCCACACAGCCCCAGGGAACGCGGGTGCAGTGCAGCCTCCTCACCTCCTCCCATCACCAGTGAGAAGGGCAAGCCCGGCGTTGGCTCGATACAAAGGCAGAGTGGCTCAGTGAAAGAACCTGGGCGCTGAATGAACCAAGGTTCATCTATGGGTTCTGACCACCTAACTAGCTGTGACACCCTTGATTCTTTGCCCATAAAATGACCTTGTGCAGAATCATTTGTGCTGTACCAGTCAGCTCTGGCTGTTCTAAAAGAATGCCCTCAGTAGGTGGCTTAAACACAGAACTATTTTCTCAGAGCTCTGGAGACTGGCAGTCCAAGATCAAGGCGCTGGACGGTTTGGATTCCAGGGAGGCTCTCCTCCTGGTCTGCACACAGCAGCCTTCTAACTGTGTCCTCACATGCTGGAGAAAAAGCAAACTCTCTCCTGTCTTTTCTTAAAAGTTACTAATACCATCTGATCAGGGCCCCACCCTTCTGAAGCATTTATCCCTACTTACTTCCATAAACTTTATGGAAGTTATGTTTTTGGAGCCACCCACTCCAAAAACAGTGGGTGGCTGGGGCTTCAACATATGAATTACAGGTGGAACCCGTTTCAGTCCATGGCAAGTGCTTAATGAAAATACAGATTCCTCTAAAAAAAATGATACAAATGAACTTGTCTACAAAATAGAAATAATCTCAGAGACTTTGAGAAGAAGCTTGTGGTTGCTGGTAGGGGGCAGGGGAGGAATGGAAGAAGGGATGGTTAAGGAGTTTGAGATGGACAGGAACACACTGCTCTATTTAAAATGGGTAACCACCAAGGACCTACTGTATAGCACAGGGAACTCTGCTCAATGTTACGTGGCAGCCTGGATGGGGGTGGGGGGGTTTTGGGGAGAATGGATACTTGGGTAGGTATAGCTGAGTTCCGTGGCTGTTTACCTGGAACTATCGCACGTTGTCAATCAGCTATGCATGTGTGCGTGCTCAGTCGCTTTGGTCGTGTCCGACTCTCTGCAACTCTATGGACCATGGCCTGCCAGGCTCCTCTGTCCATGGGATTCTCCCACTGGAGTGGGTTGCCATTTCCTTCTCCAGTTAATTGGCTATACTCTAATACAAAATAGAAAGTTTAAAGTTTGAAAAATAAAATAAAATGGGTAACTAACAAGGACCTACTTATAGCACAGGAAATTCCACTCAAGTTTACATGGCAGCCTGGATGGAAGGAGTGTTTCGGGGAGAATGGATGCACGTACAGGTATGGCTGGGTCCCTTGTTTGTTTACTAAAACTATCACAGCATTGTTAACTGGTTATACTCCAATACAAAGTAAAAAGTTTTTTAAATGCTACATGGCCAATAAACAAAAGCATACAGATTCCTAGGCCCCCTTGAGGCCCATAGAATCAGAGCCCATGGGGGTGAGGCCCAGGAAGCTGAATGATGAGCAAGCCTCTCTTTCCCACTTCAGGTGCCGGCCCTGCACAGTTTGAGAACTGCTGGGTGTGTCACTTGCTCACAGAGCAAAGGAGCCCTTTACAAGAGGGACGGAATTACCAAAGAGTCCCCTGTCAGCCCCCCATTTACCAGCAGCCATATTAAAAAAAAAAATGGAAACTGTGACAGACTTTATTTTCTTGGGCTCCAAAATCAGTGTGGACAGAGACCCAGGCCATAAAGCTAAAAGATGCTTGCTCTTTGGAAGAAAAGATATGACAAACCTGTGCTTAGTCACACAGTCACGTCTGACCCTTTGCGACCCCATGGACTGTATCCCACCAGGCACCCTTGTCCACGGAGATTCTCCAGGAAAGAATATGACAAACCTAGACATCATACTAAAAAGCAGAGATATCACTTTGCCAAGAAAGGTTCATATAGTCAACGCTATGGTTTTTCCATTAGTCATGTACAGATGTGAGAGTTGGACCATGAAGAAGACTGAGTGCCAAAGAATTGATGCTTTGGAACTGGAGTAGTGCTGGAGAAGACTCTTGAGAGTCCCTTGGACTGCAAGGAGATCCAACCCATCAATCCTAGAGGAAATCATTGTGAGTATTCATTGGAAGGACTGATGCTGAAGCTGAAGCTCTAATACTTTGGCCACCTGATGAAGAGTCGACTCATTGGAAAAGACCCTGATGCTGAGAAAGATTGAAGGCAGGAGGAGAAGGGACAACAGAGGATGAGATTATTGGCTAACATCACTGACTCAATGAACATGAGTTTGAGCAAGCTCTGGAAGATCGTGAAGGACGGGGAAGTCTGGCATGCTGCGGTCCATGGGGTAGCAAAGAGTCGGACACGACAGCAGCTGAACAACAAGATCAACTTATATGAAGGGGCTCCTTATGCTGCCACCAGGGAGCCTCTGTGTGTTTGAGAATAAAAGTCAAAGGGAGCTTTTAGAGACCTCGTCACTTCAGAGGAGAAAGGTGGGAAGAAATTAAAAGCAAGCATGGTTCAGAGGCCAAGCCCAGGACAGCTAAACACGTGCCAGCCCGCTCTGTGGCAGACACCCATCACCCCACCCACCCATCTGCCAAAACTCTGCCAGATTATTCCGTGTTTTTTCACCTTTAATCACTTTGGTCAGATAAGACTTTAGAAATTCATCCTTAGAGTTCAATAGGAACATTTTATGGGGGAGGAAGCAGAGAACTAAGAGATCTAGGAATTCTGATTTTAAATTCATTAGGGTCTTTAGCAGCAATATTCACAGTGAACAAATGAGAGACAAAGAATGGGAATATCTAGGGAATTCGGGGGTTATCCGTCCATAAACACTCCTGTGAAATGAGCACTCAGAGTCCTTTCGATTCTAACAGCCCCCAAAACAGCCGTGTGGATGGTGGGACTTTGGGTAGGGGAGCAGCTCCTTGGAGGACACCTCTCAGGACCACCAGCCTGGGCAGACTCACCCAGGGGTCAGCAGACCCCAAGCTGTCCCAAGGGTCCCGGGGCCGTGTTGGGTTGGGGGGAAATGGGCTGGGAGGTGGGAAGAGGTGCAAGGAGAGAGGGGACAGGTTAGAGAGAGAACTTCTCTGAAATCCCTTTAAAACAATGAGATGTCAGGACACACGGGATGCCAGTGGGGAGGCGGAGCGGCAGCAACTGGCATCGTTGCTGGTGGGAAGGCAGCCTGGGCAGCCACCTGGGAAGATGATACGCGAGGTCTCAGGGAGCTCAGCCCTCTCAACCTGCGACCACACCTGCCCCGCGCCGCGCGGGCGCCCGGCTGCTGCCTGGGGAGCCGCCCCACCGCCTGCGCCCCGGGGGCTGTCCCCGCGCTGTGCAGACGCAGCCCGGCCGGAGAGGGGCCTGAGAGTCAGCAGCGAGGGCTCCTCCGCGGACCGATGCCGGCGGCCAAGTCAGGGCCCCCCCGGACGGCAGCTAGCCCTCCTGTGAATGATGACGGCCGGGCCCTCTGCGTTCCTGCCCCGCACTCCCCAGCCCCCAGTCAGCGCCAGCAGCGACCCGAACCCACCTCCTGAAGCAAGTCACACACACGCACGCAATACCATCATGCACACCAGTTCACACACCACTACACACACCAACTCACACCCCAACTCACACACCACCTGCACACACACCCCAACTCACACACCACTACACACACACCCCAACTCACATACCACTACACACACACACCACCTACACACACACCCCAACTCACACACCACTTACACACATGCCACCTACACACACACCCAAATTCACACACCACTACACATACCAACTCACACCCCAACTCACACGCCACCTACACACACACATACATACACACCAACATACACCAATACACACTACCTACACACACACACACACATATACCAACTCACATATACACATGAACTCACACCACCTACACACACACATACACACACCAACTCATATACACAGCAACTGACACACACCATCTACACACACATACCATAACACCCAGGCACACCCCAATTCAGATACCACGTGCATGCATACATGCACACACCAACTCATACTCTCACACACCACCTACACACACACATACACACATACCAACTCACACATACACACCAACTCACACACTGCCTACACACAAACATGACATACACACCAGTTTACATACCACCTGCATACCCATACACACACCAACTCACACACCCACACACCCCCGACATACATACCGATTCACACACAACCTACACACACACACACACACACACAGGCGCCTATGGGAGTTAAACTCGGTAAAATTGGACATCACAAGTGGGCTTGGGGAAGACGGACCTCTGAAAGGCAGCCTTGGGGAAGTGCATGGAAAGGGTTTTCCACCCCACGCACAAGGTGGCATTTGCAGGTTAGAGAAGGGGGCAACGTAGATTTTTTTGGAGCATACACACGGACGCAGCGAGGCTCATCCCTCTCTGTGACCAGCCTCCTGCCCCAGGGCCCTGCGGCCAGCCGGGGAGCCAGCCTCGACCCATGGAGAGGGAGGCCGCTCCGGGGCCGCCTTCTCCATGTCCTTGGATGGGAGCTGGCCGGGCTGGCGCTGGCCCATCACTGAGTAACTCAGCGACCAGCGCTGCTTCCTGCAGGACCAGCCTCCCGTGGGGGCCCCAGGAGGCAGGCCCGCCCCCCAGCACAGCCCACCTGCTCGGGGAGGCCCTGCCAGCGTGGATTTCATTTTCAGTCAATCGGCTCCATCACAGCGATCTTTTTCACCAGGCGACAATATATTTCAGGCCAGGAGTGGTCACCCATTTAGTATATTAGTGCTTTGGGTCTAAATCAGTGGCCGTGGCCTGGGCTCGGTGTGTGTTCACTCTGCTTCAGCGGGTGATGTATTTGAGTCAGGCTGATGAATCTGGTTTAGGAGGTGATCTATTTCCATTTCCAGCCAGTAATTATGTTTTAATGTGTGATATATCCCTTTCTGGATGAGGTATATTAAACCCCTGATGACTGTAGTATTTATTTCAGCGTGTTATGTATGCATACAGCCATTCATACACATTTCCACGTTTAATGCATCCGCTCTGCCATGCCATATATATTCCTGACTCCTTCTGAAGTTTCGGACTGAATGGCACCTCATAAAAATGCCACTTCATTAAGAATCAACAGGAATAAGCCAACCAGAAAAAAAAATTTTTTTTTTTATTGATGAAGGTTGAACAGAGAAATATCAAGTTCACGTCTCACTTCCCACAGGGGAACCAGACAATGAAATCTTTATTGGGAGATTCTGGATGTCAGGAATGCACTTCATCTTGTCAGGGGTTGTACAGCTGGGGAAAATAGATCACCTGAGGTGAATCGTGGCCAAAGAAGCCTTCTCATCTCAGCGGCTGGGGTGCCTTTGTGTCAAATGGCCCGATGTTTCCCTTCCTGAACGACCTCTTTTTGTCAGTGGGCCCTGCATTCCAGTCCCTCCCAGAAGCCCTTGAACACTGAGCATTGAGCCTTCAGAATCCTCTCTTCCCCATCGCAGCCAGCTTTCCCAGAGTGGACGCTGTGATGGGGTCCAAGTGGAGGGACCTGGTGGGCATGACCATGTGTGGAGGGCAGATGCTGCAGAGCTGCCCCACGGGACCCACTGGCAATGCCTGTATCCCCATCGCACCTGGAGGTGGGAGGTGGTACCCAGGATGGCAGCTGAGGCAGCTCTGTAGCTGAGACAGGAACTGAGGCCTCCTAGTATTTGGGGCCGCAGGACACCACACACCTAGGGGCACCAAGCAGCCACCTTCCCAACTCCCAAAACACACAAAATACACACCAGCTCCCCTCCCTCTTCCCTGGTGGCTCAGCAGTAAAGAATCTGCCTGGAATTCAGGAGACCTTGGTTCAATCCCTGGGTTGGGAAGATCCCCTGGAGAAGAAAACGGCTACCCACTCCAGTACTCTTGCATGGAGAATCCCATGGACCAAGGAGCCTGGCAGGCTACAGCCCATGGGCTTTCAAAAGACCTGGACATGACTTTAATGAAGACTAAACCACCACCACTCCCTCTAACAAGGCTCTCCCCAGGAAGTTCTCCAGCAATCCCCACCCTGTTGTCCTTTTAACCAACAAGGAGAATGCTGCAAACACTCTCCTGGTGGGTGGGATTTTGGTCAAGGTCAGGCTGATCTTTCACTACAAACACCATGTGATATCACTTATATGTGAAACCTCAGATAAGACACAAATGGACAAATCTGTGGAACAGAAACAGACTCACAAACATAGAGAACAGACTTGTAGTTGCCAAGGGGGTGAGGGGGTCGGGGAGGGATGGATTGGGCGTTTGGGATCAGCAGATGCTAACTATTGTGTATAGGATGGATAAACCACAAGGTCCGACTGTAGGACACAATATCCCGTGATAAACCATCATGGAAGAGAAGCTGGAAAAGAACATTTATGTGGGTATAAGAGTCATTTTGCTGTACAGCAAATCGTTAATGTTTAATATGTTGGAATTAATACAGCATTGTAAATCAACTTTACTTCAATAAAACTTTTTCAAAATTAATCTTTTTATTCATAAAATCCATTCTAGATTTTTTTAGAAGTAAATGAGCACTCCTGCCTCTTCCCTGGGGGACTCATCATTCCCAGACACCCTGGTCCTGCCTGTCACCAAAGAAAGATGCTGCCGTCAGCATCTCCAGAGGAATAAGGAAGGTGCTCCCGTGAAGGCCAGGGCAACACTAGGAAGCAGAGAGGGGCTCTCACGGGTGGGGAGCTGCACCCATGGAGGCCACCCCAGCCTTCATCTTTCCTTGGAGGTCTCAAGCTTTAACTTCCCAATGTCATGGACTCCCTAAGCTGTGGAAAGATAGAAACCCCTCCTCCTTTACCCTTGGGCCCATGAGCCTGACAGCTCTTGGCTGTGGGGTTGCTTGTACATTTTAGAGTGTGGGCACCTGCTGAGCTTTTACCCACTAGATACCACCTCCGACCCAGTCACGACAACCAAAAACGTCTCTCGATGTGGCCAGATGTCCCCAGAGGCAAGACTGTCCCCTGGATGAGAATCACTGCTTTAGGCTTATGGTTTTCAAATGGAACATAACAAAAAACTGACTTAAAAAAAAGAAACATAGTATATAGTGCAGTAAGGCGGAAAGAGAGAAGGAATCTGGGAAGATGGTCCTGATGGACCCGTCTACAGAGCGGCAATAGCGCTGCAGACGCAGAGAACAGGCGGGTGGACGCAGCGCGGGAGGAGCGGGCGGGGCGCATGGGGAGGGGAGCGCGGAAACGCGCACGGCCATACGTGAAACGGACGCCGCGGGGATTTCCTGCGTGAGGCAGGGAGCTCGAACCCGGGGCTCTGTGACAGCCGAGGGGTGGGATGGGGTGGGAGGGGGAGGGAGGTTCCAGAGGGAGGGGACGTCCGTGTACCTGTGGCTGAGTCTTACGGATGTGTGGCAGACACCAACACAATATTACAAAGCAATTATTCTCCAATTAAACATAAATAACTTTTTTTTAATTTTAAAGGAGAAAAACACAGTAAGAACAGAAAATATGAACAGCATGAAAATAGCCAATCTAAAACTCTGGGTTTACATTCTAAGAACCTCATTCCAAACCTCCAAGGACTGCATGGCACCCAAACGGCCTCCTTCCAGGACAGCTGCCCCAGCTGGGTGCACACAGCCTCAGGGCCCCCGCCCCCAGCTGTGTCTTCTCACACAGGCCCAGCAGGTTCCACATTCATCTTGCCTTTACCATAAAGAAATGCCCACTTCCCGGTTCCTTCAAAAGTATACTAGGGAGGAGGAAGAGGCAAAGACAGAGGAAAAAGGAAGAAAAACTATTAGAGTAATTTCAAAGATTTTAAAGACATTTCAAGGACAATTTTTTTCATTTCAATGACTCATCCCCTGCATCAGTTCAGTTCAGTAGCTCAGTCATGTCCGACTCTTTGTGACCCCATGGCCTGCAGCATGTTAGACCTCCCTGTCCATCACCAACTCCTGGAGTTTACTCAAACTCATGTCCATTGAGTCTGTGATGTCATCCAACCATCTCATTCTCTGTCGTCCCCTTCTCCCACCATCAATCTTTCCCAGCATCAAGGTCTTTTCTGAGGATTCAGTTCTTCACATCAGGTGGCTAAAGTATTGGAGCTTCAGCTTCAGCATCAGTCCTTCCAATGAATATTCAGGACTGATTTCCTTTAGGATGGACTGGTTGGATCTCCTTGCAGTCCAAGGGACTCTCAAGAGTCTTCTCCAACACCACAATTCAAAAGCATCAATTCTTCAGTGCTCAGCTTTCTTTATAGTCCAACTCGCACATCCACACATGACTACTGGAAAAACCATAGCCTTGACTAGACAGACCTTTCTCAGCAGAGTAATGTCTCTACTTTCTAATATGCTCTCTAGGTTGGTCATAGCTTTTCTTGCAAGGAGCAAGCATCTTTTAATTTCATGGCTGCACTCACCATCTGCAGTGATTTTGGAGCCCAAGAAAATAAAGTCTCTCACTGTTTGCATTGTTTCTCCATCTATTTGCCATGAAATGATGGGACCAGATGCCATAATCTAAGTTTTTTGAATGTGGAGTTTTAAGCCAGCTTTTTCACTCTCCTCTTTCACTTTCATCAAGAGGCTCTTTAGTTCTTCTTCACTTTCTGCCATAAGGATGGTATTATCTGCATATCTGAGGTTATTGATATTTCTCCCAGCAATCTTGATTTCAACTTGTGGTTCATCCAGCCTGGCATTTCGCATGATGTACTCTGCATATAAGTTAAATAAGCAGGGTGACAATATACAGCCTTGATGTACTCCTTTCCTGATTTGGAACCAGTCTGTTGTTCCACGTCCAGTTCTAACTGTTGTTTCTTGACCTGCATACAGATTTCTCAGGAGGCAGGTAAGGTGGTCTGGTATTCCCATCTCTTTAAGTATGTTCCACAGTTTTTTGTGATCCACACAGTCAAAGCATTTGGTGTAGTCAATAAAGCAATTGGCGTAAGCATTTGGCATAGTCAATAAAGCAGAAGTAGATGTTTCTCTGGAACTCTCTTGCTTTTTCTACGATCCAACTGGAGAAGGGAATGGCAAACCATTTCAGTATCACCCCCATCACCTTCACACAAATATTTTAACTTTTATACATTCAGTGTGGGCCACATGTATATTCTTCAGTGACTATGTATCAACTACATGCAACTTTGTAGCCCAATTGTTTTACTTCACCTTGTATTATAAGCATTTTCCCAAGATGCTGTGTAAGTGTTAGTTGCTTCAGTGGTATCCGACTCTTTTGCAATCCCATGGACTGTAGCTCACCAGGCTCCTCTGTCCATGGGATTCTCCAGGCAAGAACACTAGAGTAGGTTTCCATTCCCTTATCCACAAGTTGTTTTATAGGTTTAGAATTATGAGCTGTTCATAATTGAGCAATATCTCAACGATGGTAAAAACAAATAGGATAAGCTCAGTTTTGCTGTGATTAGGATCAATTCCAAACCATCCCAATGAGGTCTATTCTGTGCTCACTCCAAGTCCATGAGGGTCCATGAGCATCTGAGGACTGTCCAGCAGCTGTCCCCGTGGATGGCCTGAACACTGTGACCTCCCATGATGACAACACCAGGGGAAGAGCCCACAGAGAAGCCCCAGCAGCTTTACCTGCTGCCCCGAGTGGCCGGGATCAGTTCCTGCCACGGAGGTGAGAAACACTTCCTGCGTAGCCAGGAGAGGAGGAGGCGCTGGAAATTCTGTGCACCCAACGGTCCGTAAGTCTCCATAGGTAAACTGTTCACCCCCATCACTGACCTTTATTTTCAAAGTGGAAAGTCGCTCAGTCGTGTCCAACTCTTTGTGACCCCAGGGACTGTAGCCCACCAGGCTTCTCTATCCATGGAATTCTCCAAGCAAGAACCCTGGAGTAGGTTGCCATTCCCTTCTCCAGAGAATCTTCCCAACCCAGGGTTTGAACCCAGGTTTCCTGCATTACAGGCAGATTCTTTACCATCTGAGCCACCAGGGAAGCCCCCTTATTTCCAAAAGCAACGTTTTATGACTCAAACTGCCTAGTCTCCATAAGGAACTCTCAGTTACTTAAATCCTTGATCTCAGATTCCACTGATCATCAGAGGTACCTGGGGTGTGACTCAGAAGGTATGGAGTGGGAGCCTAAGAATAAGCATTCTGAAAGTGGCTCCCTGACAGCCAGGTTAGGGGCCACAACAGTTACAGGTAATTTTCAAGGCAGTGGTGACCAATGCCTCAATTTCCAGTGATCTATGACAAGGCTTCCCAAGCCCAAAGCTCCAGGTCCTTGCTGCGAGCCTGGGAATTAATTACAAGAGGTCTACAAATCTGTGCTCAAACCAAGCTCTGATTGAATACTGAGTAAATAGTATTGATTGTGCATACGATTTGGGGAATGGATGTGACGCGATTGTGATTGATAAAATATAGATGCCTTAAACACATTCCTGCAGATAGAGTATATTTCTGACTATATGAGTTGACTCAAGATCGACCGCATCAGTCAGAAGGGTCCCAAAAGGAAATGAACAGACACGCTAAGCTGGTAACTGAGGAGTTTAACAAGAGGACTATTAATCCAGGGAAATCCAAGAAAAGATGGGGATGGTCCCCAGAGCTAGGATTGGTGGAGAATGTGGGGACAGGGGAGGGGCTGTCACCAGAACCCGAGGGGGAGACCCGGGAGCAGCAGAGGGTTAGGCAGCCAGCGGCTCCACAGCGGAAGGAGCTGGAGAAATCAACACAGTGACTGTACCTTTCTCTAGGCTCCCCCCACCCTCGTGGGAAGCTAGAGAGCTGAGGACCTGGTGAGTCAGTACAGGGCAACCTCCCAGGGCTCAGAGCAGATGGTGAAGGGCAGAGAGGCAAAGAAGGCCTCTGGCACCAATGCTAAACATACCACTGTTATTATGTGAGCACCTGTGGCTTCCCAGGTGGTGCTAGTGGTAAAGAACCCGCCTGCCAAAGCAGGAGACTTAAGAGACACAGGTTCGATCCCTGGGTTTGGAAGATCCCCTGGAAGAGGGCATGGTAACCCACCTCAGTATTCTTGCCTGGAGAATTTCATGGACAGAGGAGCCTGGCAGGCTACAGTCCACAGGGTCATAAAGAGTCGGATTCAACTTAGTGACTGAGCAGCCCAAGCAAAGACTCTAGTGGATCATCACTGCCTAGAGAACTCCATTTCCAGCCAAGATGTGTGTGGGGGTCTGTGTGATATAACTGTGCCAGGGGGTCCCTAAGGCTATTTTCAAACTTGATGATTCACTAAAAGGACCCACAAAACTCAGGAAAAGCTGTCATTCTTATGGTTATGGTTTATGACAAAGAAAAGGTACAGATTAAAGCCAGCAATGAGAAAAGGTCGTGGGTGGAGGTACCAGCCACAAGCTTGCAGGTTTGTCTCCCAGAGCAGCTACAAGTGAAAGTCACTCAGTCATGTCCCACTCTTTGTGATCCCATGGACTATACAGTCCATGGAATTCTCCAGGCCAGAATACTGGAGTGGGACCTTTCCCAGGAGATCTTCCCAACCCAGGGATGGAACCCAGGTCTCCCACATTGCAGGCAGATTCTTTACCAGCTGAGCCACCAGGGAAGCCCAAGAATACTGGAGTGGGTCGCCTAGCCCTTCTCCAGGGGATCTCCCCATCCCAGGGTCTCTTGCCTTGCAGGTGGATTCTTTATCAGCTGAGAGACACATGAAAGGTTGTTGTTGAATCACGCGAATACACCGGGATTCTTGGCCCCCGGAGGAGAAGAATTCAATCCGGGGCCAGAGACGAGGCTTGATCGCTCAGAGCTTTTGTGTAATAAAGTTTTATTAAAGTATAAAGGAGATAGAGAAAGCTTTTGACACAGGCATCAGAAGGGGGCAGAAAGAGTACCCCCCTGCTAGTCTTCAGCTGGATGTTATATAGTCACTAGCAGTCTGTTAATGAAAGAAAGGAATGTCTTAAAATTTAGAATGGCACCAAATGGTTTATCTTGGGCCATAAAATAATTAACTTGAATCTTAAAGAAGGACAGACCACCATACAAATAGTTTCATTTACATAGATTAGGGGAACAATATCTGAGTATAACATACTGGTTTGTCAAGTAGGTTTTGGGCCAAGAGGCGAACCGACTTGGAGACAGAGTTTGGGGTAAAGGCGTAGTACATTAGCATAGCTTAAGACAAACATTTCCATAAGAAAAAGGCATTGGTTATCTCTAGTGTCATTATGGCAACACAGTATTTTAAGAGAAACCTCTCTTTAAATTTGTATAGAGAAGGAAAAAAATATTGTTAGTTTGTTTCCTCCTGCCGCTTAAGAGAGATAAAAATGTCTGACACTTGCAGGCTATTTCCTCCATTTGGAGACCCCTGGCCTTCCTGCCTGTTACCCTCTCACACACAACTCCCAGCAACAGCGTGTGACAACACAGCACACAGGAAGTGCTGCCGCCCAGGGAAGCTCGTCTGTGCTGCGGTGTCCAGAGATTTACCCGGGTCTGCCATGGAGTCCAGGCGGCAGGTCCACAGGCAAGAGACGGCAAAGGCTGCCAGGGACCACCAGCAGCCGGGAGAGAGGCCTGGGAGAGGTGCTTCCCCCAGACAGAGACCAGCCCTGCCCACCTCTGGATCTCCTCCGTCCAGCCTGCAGACCATGAGACTAATTCTCTTGTGTTTGCCACCCTATTCGGAGAAGGCAGTGGCACCCCACTCCAGTACTCTTGCCTGGAAAATCCCATGGATGGAGGAGCCTGGTGGGCTGCAGTCCATGGGGTCACAAAGAGTCGGACATGACTGAGTGACTTCACTTTCACTTCTCACTTTCATGCATTGGAGAAGGAAATGGCAACCCACTCCAGTGTTCTTGCCTGTAAGAACACTGAGACGGGGGAGCCTGGTGGGCTGCCGTCTATAGGGTCGCACAGAGTCGGACACGACTGAAGCAACTTAGCAGCAGCAGCAGCATTCCGCCCTGTTTGCAGTGCTTTCTTTGTTCAGCAGCCTTAGCAAGCCAGTATAGCTCGGGTGTCTATTGCAGAGACCCCGGGGACAGATGCTTTTTTTCACATAACGTTCTCTTCCTGTACGAGTTTCCGATGGGTGCTCTAACAAATCATCACAAACTGTGAATTAAAACAGCACACAGATCTTCTCCTACAGTTCTGGAGTCAGGAGTCAAAAACCAGGGCTGGGTCGGGACTTCCTTTGTGGTCCAGCTGTGAAGAATCTGCCTTCTTAAGAACCTGCAGGGCATACAGATTCCATCTCTGGTCAGGGAACTCAGATCGCACATGCCTTGGAGCCACTAAGCCCAAGCACCAGAGCTAGAGAGAAACCCAAGTGCCACAGCTAAGAACTGACACGGTCAAATAAATAAGTAAAATATTTTTTATAAAAAACCAGGACTAGGTCAAATCAAGGTGCTGGGAAGGCCATGCCCAACCCAAGGCTCTAGGGGAGAATCTGCTTCCTTGCTTTTTCCAGCTTCAAGAGCATCTTCCTACTGGAATGTTCCACAGCCCCTTCCTTCCTTTCTAAGTCAAGCAGGGTAGCACCTGCTTCAGTCGTCATTGCCCTCCTCTGCAGCCTGGTGACCTCCTTCTGACCCCTTCTTACAAGAGTGTTTATGATTCATCCAGGGTCCACCTAGAGTATCCCAGGCTTCCCCAGTGGCTCAGATGGTAAAGCATCTGCCTGCAATGCAGGAGACTTGGGTTCAATCCCTGGATCAGGAAGATCCCCTGGAGAAGGAAATAGCAACCCACTCCAGTATTCTTTTCCTAGAGAACCGCACAGACAGGGGAGCCTGGCCAGCTACAATCTGTGGGGTTGCAAAGAGTCAAACACGACTGAGTGACTAACACACTCACACACTAGATTATCCATGATAATCACCCCATTTTAAGATCTTAATTTAACCATATCTGTAACGTCCCTTTTGCCATATAAGGCTAACATTCACAGGTTCCAGGGACGTGGGTCTGAAGATCTCTGGGGGCCATTTTTCACCTTCCTTACTTCTCTCCTGGATCTGCAAAGAGATTTTATTATGGATTAAATACCTAAATGTAAGACCTGAACCATAAAACTTCTAGAAGAGAACATGGGCAGAACACTCTGACATAAATCATAACAATATTTTATTGGATCTGTCTCCTAAGGCAAATGAAATAAAAGCAAAAATAAACAAATGGGATTACACTGATTTTTAAACGTCAGTCTCACATTCCTGGGATAAATCCCTCTTGGCCATGATGTACTACATATTTATATATATATATATATATATTTTTTTAGATTCAAATTGCTATGTTGTGCTAAGAACATCTGAATTCATGATGGCTATTAGTTTGTGGCTTTGTGTTTTCTTGAACTGTCTTTTTCTGGTTTGGGTACCAATAGGATGCTGCATTCAGAGAATGAGTTGGAAAGAATCCTCCTCTTCAGTTTTCTGAAAGTCTGTGTGGAATTGCTATTATGTCTTCCTTAAATACGCTGGAGTGGGTAGCCATTCCCTTCTCCGGGAATCTTCCCAACCCCAGGATCAAATCTGGATCTCCTGCATTGCTGGCAGGTTCTTGACCATCTGAGCCAGAAGGGAAGCCCCACAATTGTGATAAACTTTACCATCACGTCTATAGTTCTCTTTATGTGAAGGCTTTTAACTATAAATTCAATTTTTAACAGATGCAGGGCCATTCAGTATATCTACTCCTTCTTGGGTGAGTTTTGATAGTTTGTGTTTCAAGAAATTTATCCATTTTATTTCTAAGTTGTGGAACTTTTTGGCACGATCGGTTCATAATATTCTCTCACCTTTTTTTTTATTTAAATTTATTTTAATTGGAGGCTAATTACGTTACAATATTATATTGGTTTTGCCATACATCAACATGAATCCGCCACGGGTGTACACGTGTTCCCCATCCTGAACACCCCCCTCCACCTCCCTCCCCATCCCATCCCTCTGGGTCATCCCAGTGCACCAGCCCCAAGCATCCTGTATCCTGCATCGAACCTGGACTGGTGATTCATTTCTTATATGATATTATACATGTTTCAATGCCATTCTCCCAAATCATCCCACCCTCTCCCTCTCCCACAGAGTCCAAAAGACTGCCCTATACATCTGTCTCTTTTGCTGTCTCTCATCATTATCAGGTAGAATATTTCCCTCTCATTCCTGACACTGGTAATTTGGGCCTTATCTCTTTATTTCCCCATCAGTCTTTTGAGACATTTATCAATTTGGTTGATCTTCTCCAACAACCAAATTTCGGTGTCACTGATTTTTCTCTATTATTTATCTGCCGTCTAGTTCACTGATTTCTGTTCTTATCTCTCTTGTTCCCTTCATTCTGCTTAATCTGAGTTTCCTTTCTCTTCCTTTACTAGTTTCCATGCTAGGAAAAATCACTGATAAAAATGCGACTTCTATATTATGTGGAAAACAGTCTCCAGGTTGCCACTTACCCCTGGCTCTTTTGTGTTATACCCACATATACAAAACATATCCCTGGCTAAGGAAGACAAAAGTCGCTTTAAGGTCAAATGGAACACGCTCTGTGTCTGATCGTTATCAGTCTCCATCTTCAGAGAATTTGTCCTCATTCCCTACCTATGACCTCAAGTTTAGATTAACTTGAGATTCCCTTAAATGCTTGTTAGAGGAAACTGTATGTGTTGGAGTATGTTTTTGCAGAAAATCATGCCTGTCCTCTTACAGTGGCATGTGGCAACAATGCTTGCCACAGAAAATTGAATTTACTTACCAACTGGCTATACTTAACCCAGTCATTTTGACCTAACCAATCTCTTCTGAGTAAAATTGCCTCTATATGAACTGAATCAATTCTCTTGCTAGTTTACAAAATATCTCAGATTATGGGTCCAGATCTTTCTTCTTGTGAGCTATTCAAGTAAAATTAAAATGGAAATGTGCACATTCATTTTGGAAAGCTACAGGAAATATATTTTCACCACATGCATCTTGCCAATGGTCCCCCAGGAGCGGGGTCTGGGTGGGATGGTAAACAGTCCTCCACCCGCAGGGCGGTTTTCTTTCAAGTTTGAACCCCCCTGAAGCGCATGGCAGGGGGGCGGTGCTGGCCCACAGGAGCAGGGAGCTTCAGGGGCTGCAGCCTTGAAGTGAAGCGAAGTGAAAGTTGCTCTGTCGTGTCCGACTCTTTGCAACCCCATGGACTGTAGTCCATGGAATTCTCCAGGCCAGAATACCGGAGTGGGTAACCTATCCCTTCTCCAGCGGGATCTTTCTGACCCAGGAATCCAAGCGGGGTCTCCTGCATTGCAGGTGGATTCTTTACCAGCTGAGCTATCAAGGAAGCCCGTTGCAGGCTTGGGGGCTGACAATCCTCCTTGCCTGCCCTTCGCCCCTGTGGGGCCCTCCTGCTACTGTGCCCGCCCCCAACCCCAGCTCTATGGGCTTTCACGTGAGATCGGCTTCTCTCCTATTGTGCTGCCTGCCTGCCAAGAAGTCAGGAAATCTGCAAAGACCTCTGGTGCCAAGAAACTACCCAAGGTGTCCCTTTGCCAGTAAATTTGATGTGACAAAGAGATATGAGGGAGGAGGAAATCAGGTCACCTCTGCCGGCCCTGAGGGGGTCGGGGGGTCACGTGAGGAGAAGACTGGCCTCGGCTCTGCTCCATGGGTGCGTTGGAGCTGCAGGAAGTCGTGGCACTGTCTCTTTCCATGGCACCATGTATTTAAGTATAGCGGATTTATCCTGTCCTGTTAATTTCTAGTATATAGCAAAGTGGTTCTGTTATACATATATACACACACATTTTTTTCAGATTCTTTTCTGTTATGGTTTATCACAGGGTATTGAATAGAGTTCCCCGTGCTGTACAGTCAGCCAGTCAGCTCTGTCGCTCAGTCGTGTCCCACTCTTTGCAACCCTGTGGACTGCAGCACGCCAGGCCTCCCTGTCCATCACCAGCTCTACAGTAGCACAACCTTATGATATAGCAACTATTATTACCTCCACCTGACAAGTTAGAAAAATGAGGCAAAGAGGTGAACTAGCTTGCTAAAGATCTTTGGACTAGAAAGAAAATGCCAGTCTAAGGCCATGCCACCCTGAACATGCCTGATCGCGTCTGATCTCTGAAGGTAAGCAGGGTCGGGCCTGGTTAGTACTTGGATGGGAAAGGGAAAAGCCAGACTTTGGCCCCATCCCCTCTCCAGATCCCCACCTCTTGGGGCCCACACTATGTGCTCTGCATTTTCATTGTCACTTAATACATGTTACTATCACATTCAACAGTGGGAAATGTTATACTGAGGCATAGGAGAAAAACAGACGCACCTCGGTGCCACCTCACCTGCCGTTCCTTTTTGCAGGAAACTCTGTTGCAACAGGTGGTTTTCCAGGAACACGCCTGTTGCATAAAGCAAGGCCTGGCTGTGCTGGGGTTTCAGGCGCACGGCCGCCCTGCGGGCCAGGGCCAGCCAGGGCTCTGTGGCAGTGATAGGCCCAGAAACACGGGACGCTCGGAACAGCCAGGGGTCGGCGGGCCCAGCACGCAGCGATGGGAACAAAGAGAAACCAAGCCAGTTCACGGGCAGCCTGGTTTACGAAGCTCACCCCTCCCATTTGTCATAATCCCAACCTCAGAAGGTCAGCGCTTCCCGAGTCTGTCAGATGGCTAACTACCTCCTGGGGCCCTCAGGGGACAGGGGATGGTAAGGTTTGGAAGAAAAGGCAGTGGGGAGGGCCTGGAGGTGGTGAGCCCGCCAGGTGGGGGCTGGGGTGGGGATGTCGAGGCCGCTGGAGGCACAGGGTACTTCATGGCGAGCCTCCAGGTCTCCTGCCATCATCAGTTCAGTTCAGTCGCTCAGTCGTGTCCGACTCTGCGACACCATGGACTGTAGCACACCAGGCCTCCCTGTCCATCACCAGCTCCCGGAGTTTACTCAAACTCATGTGCATTGTGTCAGTGATGCCATCCAACCATCTCATCCTCCATCGTCCCCTTCTCCTCCCGCCTTCAATCTTTCCCAGCATCAGGGTCTTTTCCAAGGAGTCAGCTCTTCGCATCAGGTGGCCAAAGTATTGGAGTTTCAGCTTCAGCATCAGTCCTTCCAATGAATATTTAGACTGATCTCCTTTAGGATGGGCTGGTTGGATCTCCTTGCTGAACAAGGAGCTCTTATTGTCATCTCTTGATGACACTCTCTTGTCATCATAACAGGCCACAAACTCACGATGCAGGTGTGGTTGTGCTGGAAAGTGTGGGGAGCCACGGACTGCATTTCCAGAACGGAGGTCCGTGCCTGGTTGGAATGCCACCTCCTGGCATACATGAGCATGTGAAGGCAGGCCGCGCAAGTGGGAGACACGTGGACCAGCCCGGAGCCCGGGGTCTGCTCACCGGGGGCAGGTCCAGGAGTCAGGAAGAGCCTCAAACCCCCAGCCCCACCCTTCCATCCCCTGCCTCACGCCCGCCCACAAAGCCCCAGGGCCCACATCACCCCCAGAGGGTGGCAGGGCTCCCCCAGTCTGCCAAGCCCCCACCACCCCCCAGGGCTCTGCTGTGACCTCCCCTGGGCACCTGCACTCCCCACAACCCTACCCCCTCTTCCCCCTACCTCCATCCCCCCCTCCCTCTATATCCCTGCCCTTACCACCCCCCATCCACTCACCCCTCCAGCTCTGCTCCACCCACCTCTTGCCTCTTGAGAGCATCACTGGCTCCCAGGACACATCCCTGACCCACTGGGCTCCTCTGGGGCTTCTCCACCCCACACCCCGACTTTCAGGTCCACGTGACAGACTGCCACCTCCTTCCCGCTCCCCCCACCCACTCCACTCCCCCCATCACACAGGCCCTCTCCCTCCCCAAAAAGCAGAAGCCAATAGAGCAATGGAGACTCAGGGAATCTGGTGGGCATTTTCAGGGACATAAATCAAGTAACTAACGCAGGAGAGGGGGCGGTGGCTTTGGGGGAGGGGTCCCTGCAACCACCCTCTGAGCACCAACCCGGGGAGACCCCCACAATGACCGTGCGTTAAGCAGGTGACTACAGTCAGACACAGGCTCGGCTCCAGTTTTATTCCCAACACACTTGCCAGGGAGAGAGGGGATATACAATTGAGAATCTGCCCAAGTAAGCAGTGGGTTCTCAGAATCCCTTCAGAGGCTTCTGGTGGAAAATTCTAGAAGCATATAATTGTGTGAGGGAACTGCACAGTTGTCTGAGAGCCGGTCAAGCAGCCTCAGGGTCTCATACTCTGTGAGCTCCTCTGACGATGGCGGGGGTCGCCCGGGGGTGATGGACGGGGCGGGGCCAGCACACCCAGCCCCGCCTCCCAGGCGCCCATGGCGGATCCAGTTCTGAGTAGATCCTCCTGAAATGCAGCTCGAAACCAACACACCGTCTGCGACTCAAAATCAGCAACGTTTGGACAGGATTTCATTTTTAAAAACAGTTTAGATTACGCTGGCAGAAGGTTTCCAACATGAAAAGAGAAAATTTGCAAACACATTCCTAAAGTCACGCACTCCCCTTGCCTTTGGCAGCAGCTGCACCTCCCGCCCACCCCTCTCATGGAGGAAATTCCCCAGGAAGGTGCCTGCTCCTTGCTGGGTCTCCGCTGGGGAGCGGGTGGTCCAGCCCCCACCCCCTGGAGGAGTCGGGGAGGGGCTGCACTTCACTAAGCACGTGTTCAGTTCAGTAGCTCAGTGGAGTCCGACTCTTTGCAACCCCATGGACTGTAGCTCGCCAGGCTCCTCTGTCCATCACCAACTCCCGGAGTTTACCCAAACTCATGTCCATTGAGCTGGTGATGCCATCTGACCATCTCATCCTCTGTCTTCCCCTTCTCCTCCCGCCTTCAATCTTTTCCAGCATCAGGGTCTTTTCCAAGGAGTCCTCTCTTCGCATCAGGTGGCCAAAGTATTGGAGTTTGAGCTTCAGCATCAGTCCAATGAACACTGAATGTTCATGTTCCAGTCCTGAATGAACATTCAGGACTGATTTCCTTTAGGACGGGCTGGTTGGATCTCCTTGCAGTCCAAGGGACTCTCAAGAGTCTCCTCCAACACCACTGTTCAAAAGCATCAATTCTTCGGCACTCAGCTTTCTTTATAGTCCAACTCTCACATCCATAGGTGACTACTGGAAAAACCATAGCTTTGACTAGATGGACCTTTGTTGGCAAAGTAATGTCTCTGCTTTTTAATATGCTGTCTAGGTTGGTCATAACTTTCCTTCCAAAGAGTAAGTGTCTTTTAATTTCATGGCTGCAGTCACCATCTGCAGTGATTTAGTTAGAAGCACTGATACCAGATAAGATGTCCTTGACTCCAGACTTGACAGAAAAGGTTCTTTTTATTATGGAAAGGACACACAAGAGTGATGTGAGCTGTGCTTAAGGGTTTGGAGTGCTGGGGCCCCCAGCTCCGGAGAGAAATTAAGGTCCAGGGGAGGGACATCCTTTACAGGGGGTGGAGGGGGGATCTCCAGAGGGGTGTGATCTGTGGACAGAGGCCCAGCAGTGCCAGCCACCCTGTGTTTGCTTGGCTCTTCCCAGGCTTATGGGTCACTATGCTGACCTGTTATAGTAACGAAATTCCACAGGTCGCTTGCATGGTTTTGGGAAGGGTGCACCTGTTGTTGCAAATTTTATGGATTTAGGCGTAGATATAAACATAGACCAGGTCTTCCCAGGTGGCACTAATGGTAAAGAATCCACCTGCAATGCAAGAGACTTGGGTTCAATCCTGGGTGGGGAAGATCCCCTAGAGATGGAAATGGCAACCCACTCCAGTATTCTTGCCTGGAGAATCCCATGGACAGAGGAGCCCGGCGGGACAGAGGAGTTCATGGGGTTGCAAAGAGCAGGACTGACTTAAGTGACTTAGCACATGCATATAAACACACATAAATATAAATCAAGGGACTTCCCTGGAGGTCCAGTGGTTAACGATCCTCCTTCTGATGCAAGGGGTGTGAGTTCAATCCCTGGTCAGGGAACTAAGATCCCACATGGCCAAAAAACAAAAACAAAACAAAAACAAAAAAATACATATTGTAACAGATTCAATAAAAAGACTTTAAAAATGGCTCACATAAAAAAAACTTTAAATTTTTTTAAATTAATTTTTTAAATAAATGAATAAACATTCATTTATTTTCATTCTAATCCCAAAGAAAGGCAATGCCAAAGAATGCTCAAACTACCGCACAATTGCACTCATCTCACACGCTAATAGTAATCCTCAAAATTCTCCAAGCCAGGCTTCAGCAATACATGAACTGTGAACTTTCTTTTGTTCAAGCTGGTTTTAGAAAAGGCAGAGGAGTCAGAGATCAAATTGCCAACATCCACTGGATCATGGAAAAAGCAAGAGAGTTCCAGAAAAACATCTATTTCTGCTTTATTGACTATGCCAAAGCCTTTGACTGTGTGGATCACAATAAACTGTGGAAAATTCTGAAAGAGATGTGGGAATACCAGACCACCTGATCTGCCTCTTGAGAAACCTATATGCAGGTCAGGAAGCAACAGTTAAAACTGGACGTGGAACAACAGACTGGTTCCAAATAGGAAAAGGAGTTCGTCAAGGCTGTATATTGTCACCCTGCTTATTTAACTTATATGCAGAGTACATCATGAGAAACGCTGGACTGGAAAAAACACAAGCTGGAATCAAGATTGCCAGGAGAAATATCAATAACCTCAGATATGCAGATGACACCAGCCTTATGGCAGAAAGTGAAGAGGAACTAAAAAGCCTCTTGATGAAAGTGAAAGTGGAGAGTGAAAAAGTTGGCTTAAAGCTCAACATTCAGAAAACGAAGATCATGGCATCTGGTCCCATCACTTCATGGGAAATAGATGGGGAAACAGTGGAAACAGTGTCAGACTTTATTTTTTTGGGCTCCAAAAGTACTGCAGATGGTGACTGCAGCCATGAAATTAAAAGACACTTACTCCTTGGAAAAAAAGTTATGACCAACCTAGATAGCATATTGAAAAGCAGAGACATTACTTTGCCAACAGAGGTCCGTCTAGTCAAGGCTATGGTTTTTCCAGTAGTCACGTATGGATGTGAGAGTTGGACTGTGAAGAAGGCTGAGTGCCAAAGAATTGATGCTTTTGAACTGTGGTGTTGGAGAAGACTCTTGAGAGTCCCTTGGATTGCAAGGAGATCCAACCAGTCCATTCTGAAGGAGATCAGCCCTGGGATTTCTTTGGAAGGAATGATGCTAAAGCTGAAACTCCAGTCCTTTGGCCACTTCATGCGAAGAGTTGACTCCTTGGAAAAGACTCTGATGCTGGGAGGGATTGGGGGCAGGAGGAGAAGGGGACGACAGAGGATGAGATGGCTGGATGGCATCACCGACTCGATGGACGTGAGTCAGTGAACTCTGGGAGTTGGTGATGGACAGGGAGGCCTGGCGTGCTGCGATTCATGGGGTCCCAAAGAGTCGGACACGACTGAGCAACTGAACTGAACTGAAGACACTGAGACACATGGGGAAGAAAGGAGAGAGGGACCTCCTCCCCTCACCAGCTGCTGGGGATCAAACTGGGTCTTCCCCAAAATTGAGCCTGACCCCCAGGACCTCACCACGTGACGTTATCTGGAAATATGCTCTTCGCAAATCAAGATAAAATGAGCTCACGGGGGAGCCCTCCTCCGAGATGCCTGGCGTCCCTATCAAAGGGGGAAATTTGAACACAGTCAGACATGCACACGAGACATGCAGACCCACCTTTCCAGGAAGATGAAGACCCATGTCCACAAGCTGAGGAGAGAGCCCTCAGGAGGAGCCCACCCACCTCCACCTTGATCTGGGACTTCCTGCCCCAGAACCTGGAGATAACTCATTCGGGTTAAGCCACCCAGTCTGGGCTGGTTTTTTATGGGGTGCCCAGGAGACTGATGCCCTGGAGGATAATAGGTTCTCAATAAAATCTAAAGATGAAATAAACCACGTAGTGGTAGCAATTGGGAAAATCCCAAAAGGGACAGACGACCACAGCTGCTGTGTAATCCTTTTTCCCCCCTCCAGAGCCAGTGACACCAACAAGCTGGCAGCAAGGTCCACCAGGTGCCACCCTCTGTCCAAGACAACACCGCCTGCTTATCTCCCAGTTCCCGGCCCCGAGGAAGGAAGCCCTGCCTGCATGTTCTCTCTGATACGTGTACATTGGAGAAAAGAAAGCGGTATCTGGATTTCCCCAACATCGACCATCTCTGCTCTGAGAAAAGTCACAGATTAGGGAGAAATGAACCCTTGTTGTTCTGAATAAGGCAGAGAGGTTGTCCTTGGTTTTCACCTCAAGTCTTTAGTTGCTGAAAACACGACAGAAATGGAGAGACCCCCCATGTGGTGGTGTTGACAAGGGGCCAGGCTTCTGTCTGAGGCTCTCTGCTGTTGTTCCGTGTGCACCCTGGGGACAGCACTATTCAGATGACATTGGGTCCCCACCCTCTGGATCCCCACCTGGAAGCAGGGCCAAGACTCAGAACAAGCTGGAAACTTTCAAGCACCACCCATGATAGAGCAGAGGGCCCTCCGAACACATGAGCCAGTTCCAAGATATATATCTTGGTGTTTTAAAATTTCTCTCTCTTTTTTGTGATTAAAAGAAAGGGTATGATCTGCTACAGAGAGCGGAGGCAGCTTCAGATATGGCTCACCCTATCACCACTGCAGATGGCGACTACAGCCATGAAATTAAAAGACGCTTGCTCCTTGGAAGAAAAGTCATGACCAACCAAGACAGCATATTAAAAAGCAGAGACATTACTTTGCCAACAAAGGTCCATCTAGTCAAGGCTATGGTTTTTCCAGTGGTCATGTATGGATATGAGAGTTAGACTATAAAAAAAGCTGAGCACTGAAGAATTGATGCTTTTGAACTTTGGTGTTGGAGAAGACTCTTGAGAGTCCCTTGGACAGCAAGGAGATCCAACCAGTCCATCCTAAAGGAAATCCGTCCTGAGTAGTCATTGGAAAGAGTGATGCTGCAGCTGAAGCTCCAATACTTTGGCCACCTGATGCGAAGAACTGACTCATTGGAAAAGACTCTGATGCTGGGAAAGATTGAAGGGCAGAGAAGGGGATGACAGAGGATTACATGGTTGGATGGCATCACCGACTCAACGGACATGAGTTTGAGCAAACTCTGGGAGTTGTTGATGGACAGGGAGGCCTGGCATGCTGCAGTCTGCCAGGGTCGCAAAGAGTTGGACACAACTGAGTGACTGAACTAAACTGAACTGATCACCACTGGCACACCCTCTAGCCAGAGTGATGAAGAACTTTCAAATAGCTCTAGGTCGCCAAGGACAAAACTGCACCACCGAAAGGCATAAATCAGGCAGTGCTGTGTATACTTCAAAAGCCACAGCTCTGTACCTCAGATGTGTATGTGACACGTAAGTCCAAAGAACACGGCCCATTTTTTCTGGCTTTCGTATTTAAAACCTGGTGTGGATTAGATGCTCTTTGGGAAGAACTCCGGTTAAAGCTGCTGGCCAATCTGGGACTCCCGTGAAGATAAATGAAAAAGACAGAAGGGGTTACAGTCCTATACCTTGGTGTGCTGGGCTGTTCTCTAGAGGAAGGTGGAGTTTGTGTTCTCAGCTCTCCCTTCAGATAAGAAGTGCCTCGTGCGGCTTTCCTGGTGGCTCAGTGGTAAGGAATCTGCCTGCGAATGCAGGAGACACGGGTTCGATCCCTGGTCCTGGAAGATCCCTCATGCTGCAGCAAGGAAGCCCGAGCGCCACGACTCCTGAGCCTGTGCTCTCAAGCCCGGGAACCACGACTACTGAAGCCGTCACCCCCTAGAGCCCGTGATCAGCAGCAAGAGAAGGCACCGGGACGCAAAGCCCGCCTGCCACAGCGAGAGAGTAGGCCACGTGGCAATGAAGACCTAGCACAGCCAAACAAATAAAAGTATCAGCCACGGGTATGAACCAGATTTAAAGAGTTCCTCGTGTAAATGAAGTTTGTCTACATCATCCTGCTGGTGGGCTGGGTGCATTGCAGCTTGCCCTCAATCCCTCCAACCTAACGCCAGCCCCAGGACCCCACCTGGGCACCCCTCCAAAATGTTCCACCTGACAGTGAACACCCAGCCAAATAGCATCTCTCCACTCTCATGTCTTGTCTGAAATCCTGCAGCATTTGCAGATAGATCAGAGGCTTAGCCTTGGTTACATATTAACATACAGTTTTCCTAGTAAGATTGCAAGATCTCAAGGGTCGAGAAGGTGCTGAACGCTTCCTTTGGGGCACCTGTGTGTTCAAGGGGAGGTGGGAAGGCAGCTGCAGTTGGTCAGGGCGGTGGTGGGTACCCTGGGGTGTAGCAAGGGAAGGACAAGCTTTCTGCGATCCGGGCTCACACGCCACAGTGCAAAGCAGGTGTTAGAAACACGGTTAGGACACGGCACTTTCCCTTCCAGGGCGTGGGTTGAATCCCTGGTCAGCGCACGAAGACTCGGCAAGGTGCACAGCACAGGAAAGGACGGAAGGAAGGAGGGAAGAGGGGAGAGATGGAGAAGGGAGCAGATGAGGAGGCATCACCGGCAGGCGGAGGGGAGGGACCCTCCTGCCCTCTCTCCATCCCCACCCACCACCTGTGCCCACCCCATGATAACCGGGGGCACCACAGCAAGGTACAGAGGACCCTCGTCTTTACAAATCAACACACAGCTCCTCGGTGATGGGCCCTTACGTGAAAATTCCAGGTGACTCCGTTAGTTTCCAGGTGGTGCTAGCGGTAAAGAAGCTGCCTGCCAGTGCAGGGGACACAAAAGACCCAGGTTCGATCCCTGGGTGGGGAAGATCCCCTGGAGGAGGAAATGGCAACCCACTCCAGTATTCTTGCCTGGAGAATCCCATGGACGGAGGAGCCTGGCGGGCTACAGTCCACGGGGTAACAAAAGAGTCAGACGCAACTGAGCACCATTAGTTCCATTTATTCGTTTACGAAACCTTCTTTAAACCATTTTAAGCTAAAAACTTTCTTAAACTGCTGACACGCCTTTGAGTCTCCTTAGTGCATGCGGATCCTATTTCGTCTTCCTGGTTCAGAATCGCCATCATGTTCACCAAGTCCTGTGCCAAGTTGACCTCTTCCTCACCATCAGGGTCAGTCCTACAGTTGGAGGGCAGCCCCTTCCCCCACTCTGATTTGTGGCTTCTGGTGGGCAAGATGCTGGGTAATTTGTGTGTGTGTGTTTGTGTGTGAGACAGAGAGAAATTTAAACTCTGAGAGAACGAAGCCCCCAGACCCCCCCAGCACGAGGGTTTGGTGAGGTCACACCAGCTCTCCTGGGTTCAGGCATCTGGGCACCCCGCCCCCAGGCAAATTCCGCACAGTGAGGCTGCTGGGTGTGCAGCCAGCAGGGAGACGGAGCGCCCTGGAACCAGGCTTTCCCTTGGCGCTGAGTTCTTGTTTCCAAAGAGCCAAAAGGGTCATATGAGCACACTCTCTCTGTCCCCCAAAGCCCAGCTGATTCATTACCACTCCCTGCAGTGATAAGTCCCTTGGACACCAGGAGGTCACAAGTAGATCCTAAAGGAAGTCAACCCTGAATATTCATTGGAAGGACTGATGCTGAAGCTGAAACTCCAATCCTTTGGCCACTTGATGGAAAGAGCTGACTCACTGGAAAAGACCCTGATGCTGGGAAAGATGGAGGGCAGGAGAATAAGGGGGCAACGGAAGATGGGATGGTTAGATAGCATCACTGACTCAACAGACATGACTGTGGGCAAACTCCTGGAGATAATGGAGGACAGAGGAGCCTGGTGTGCAGTCCAGGGGGTCACAAAGAGTGGGACACGACTGAGCCACTGAACAACTGTGATAAGTTTTTTCAATAACCCGGAAGGGTTAATGCATGTAATTTGTCCTCTGTTCTCCTGGATTTCAGCTTGGAAGTGACCTCTGAGGATGGATAATGAGGTCAGCACTTTGCAGCCACATATGGCCCACCCCCAGCCCCACGCCCCCACCCCATACTCTCCAAGGTCAGCCTGGAGCCAGAACCTACCAGCCCGAGCAGGACCAGAGCGGTCAGTGGTGCTGGGGCGCCCTCTGGTGCCCACTTCTGGGACAGGCGCTGGAAACCTGCTTCCAAAGGTCAGATGGACCGTGGCCACTGGCATAAAATCACGCATCTCTTAACATGACGACAGGTATCTGTTCCATTAGCCGACATCCATAAAGAGTGCCCCCTAGAGTTAGAAGAGCAGACAGGTGCCCTCTCTGGTGCCGACTGGGCACAATCAGTCCCTGCATATTTGGGGTGATTTCTGAGGCCGAGTCCAGGTCAGGAGGAAAGATCCTGGCTGGCAATTACACCGGATACCCCGAGCCCGAGAGACGACAGAGACAGAGAGGACTGGAGGTCAGGTGTGGGTCAAGGCTCTGCAGAGAAACAGACCCAATAGGAGGCGTGCATGTGTATGTGGGCAGTGTTCCACGGGGGATTTATTTTAAGGAATCCACTCGTGATTGGAGGGACTTGGCAAATCTGCAACTCAGAAGGTTGGCTGACCATCTGTGAAGTCAGTAACAGATGGTGTTACAGTCTCGACTCTGAAGCCTGCAGGACAGCTTGGCAAGCTGGCCACTCAGGCAGGACGTCTGTGTTACAGTTTAGAGGCAGAATTCCTTCTTCCCCAGAAACCCTCACATTTTTGCTCTTAGAGCCCTCAACTGATGAGATGCGGCCCACCTACATTATGGAAGGCGATCTCCTTAATGTCCATGCTCACAGATGTGACTCACATCCATGGCATACCGTCCTGGTAACGTCTAGTGTGCAGCCAGACAGCTGGGCCCCAGAGCCCAGCCAAGAGGACCCATGAAACACTCTGTCACAGGCGCCCTGAATCTCCCTACCCTGCTTAGAAAGTGCTGCTCATCCAACCTGTCACTGACTTCGTGTACCCTTAGAACAAGGCTGAGGCCATTAGATTCTCAATGGGGCCGCTTCTGAGTCAGATTTCTTCATTGGTTTTCTTGTTTGTTTGTTTGTTTTTTGATTGAAGTATAGTTGATTTACAATGTTATGTTAATTTCTGCTATACAGCAAAATGATTCTGTTATACTTACATACACATTCTTTCTCATGTTCTTTTCCATTATGGTTTATCCCAGGATACTGAACACAGCTCCCTGTGCTCTGCAGTAGGGTTGCTGTTTTTTCTATATACAGTAGTCTGCATCTGCTAACCCCAGACTTCCAGTCCGTCCTTCTCCCTCCCCCATCACCTGGCCTTGGAAACCACGAGTCCATCTCACTGTCTGTGTGTCTATTTCTGTCTCACAGGTTCATTTGTGTCTTATCTTAGATTCCACACATAAGTGGTGATCATATAGTATTTGTCTTTCTCTTTCTGACTTACTTTGCTGAGGTTTTGATAATCTCTAGGTCCATCCATAGGGCTGCAAATGGCATTATTTCATTCTTTTATACGGCTGGGTAATATTCCTCATTGGGACCACATCTTAACAAACTATGCAATTAATAAAGTCGATGCTTGACTGTAGAATTTAGAAGCCTTGAGGAATTTAATAACTCCATAAGAAAGTTCTTAGAGGGTCCAAGACACGTCTGGTGAGCATCTGGTTCATTCCCCTGAGCTTGGAAGTCTCCTATTCACCATTTTTAAACCCAGAAGAGACTCTTTCCCGATGCCTGAGAAAGGGGAAGCAGAAAGAGGATTTACAGGAAAAACGGAAGGTAAAATCCAATATGCACTAATAGCTTAATAAGCAGGAATAAATTGATTTTTCCATTAGAAGCCAAAAGGCAACAAGCTCAACAGGCCTCCGCCTGCTTATAGCCTGTACACACGGTGGTGTGTGGATGCAATAAGGCTTAACTGGTTTTGTTAGATGGCACAGAAGGAAATAGTACAGATCCCAACTGCCAGCCCTAATTAGAACCTCAGAGAAACACACCACCCACTTCTGCCACCGCATTCTGATCTTCTTGATAAAATGTGTGCACCCAGCCATCCTGGTGAGTCCTCCGACAGCCCTCCCACCAGATCTGTACGATTAGGCCACCCTTGCACATGGCCACGGATGCCCAGTCTGGGCTGACAGGTGGTTGGGAGCCCGTAAGGACATCTCTGCTTGCTTAGCTTTGTGTCTCCAACTCAGAGTCTCACTTCCTCCCTGAAGGCTTCCCCAATGACTCCTGGTGGGGCAACCAGTCAGTAAAGAACCTGCCTGCCAATGCTGGAGACCTGGGTTTGATTCCTGGGTGGGGAAGATCCCCTGGAGAAGGAAATGGCAACCCGCTCCAGCATTCGTGCCTGGAGAATCCCCATGGACAGAGGAGCTTGGTGGGCTACAGTCCATGGGGTCGCAGAGTCAGACACGACTGGCATGACTTAGCACATAGCAACCACCGGTGCCCCTGTGATCTCTTGTGGTGTTGACCCCAGAGCCCTGGACCCATAGCCGCCTCCAGCACTCACACATGACTTACGTTATTTAGGATGTCTTGTGGACATCTCGTCTCTGTATCAGAATTACGAACGTTTAGAACGGCAGTCACATCTTTCCGCCCATTATTTTGGTCAGCAAATGTTCCGTGAATGATGCTTCTTATACAGACATCTGCCGAACTTAAGACAGCATCACAGCAGCAGCGATTGAGCAGATGGTGTACCAAGCACTTCTACACATTACCTTATTTGATTCTCCCCATATGATATGTCCCTATAACATATGTGGCTTGACTTCTCATGTTGTCAATGGGAAACTGAATCTCGTGTCTTCAGTTGCGGATCGTGAAGGTCCGCACAGAGCTTTTCCATCGGCTCCAGCCTTCTGAATCTGAACTCTGCTCTTTCACACCAAGCAGCAAGGACCCGATTTCCCCATCGCTCTGGGTAGGTGGGGAGGGGTCAGCATGAAAATGGTGGCAGCTTCCATTACATTTTGTAGATCTGGGAGTGACCAGATGTCAGCTAAGACGTGTCCTCCCCAGTCTTCCCCCTCAGTCTTACTTTCCTTATCCCTCGGCGGAAAGGACATTTGTCACTTCTGACTTCTGTTCGCTATTCCAAGAATACTGGCGTGGGAACCTGTCCCTTCTCCAGCAGATCTTCCTGACCCAGCAATCTAACCGGGGTCTCCCACATTACGGGTGAATTTTTACCAACTGAGCCATCAGGGAAGCCCTTTCAAGAAGCTAACTGCCTCAATAAGAAATTTGTGTGTGGGGGGGGGGGTTGATGATGTAATTTTATTTAATACTTTGTTGACTCTAGTTGCTTTACAATGTTGTGTTACTTTCAGATGTACAGCAAAGTGAGTCAGTTTTGCATACACTACATCCATTCTTCTTCAGACTCTTTTCTCAGACAGGTCATCAGAGATGTTGGGTAGAGTTCCCTGTGCTACACAGTGGGTCTTACTGGTTTTCTACTTTGTGTACAGTAGGTGTATATGCGTGTTCATCCCCAAATCCTGATTTACCCCTCCCCTTTCCACCACATTTCTGCTTTGGCAACCATAATTAAAACATTTGCCTTTCAAGTGAGTTATTTGTAGTTATAAAATGTAAAACTTGAATCTATCAAACTGTCATCCAAAAGCAGTGTTGCACACCTTAAGCTTACACACTGCCGTGAGTTTACACTGCTGTGAGCTTACACTGCTGTGAGCTTACACTGCTGTGAGCTTACACACTGCCGTGAGCTTACACACTGCTGTGAGCTCACACTGCTGTGAGCTTACACACTGCTGTGAGCTTACACACTGCTGCGAGCTCACACTGCCGTGAGCTTACACACTGCCGTGACCTTACACACTGCCGTGAGCTTACACTGCCGTGAGCTTACACACTGCCATGAGCTTACACACTGCCATGGGCTTACACACTGCCGTGAGCTTACACACTGCCATGAGCTTACACACTGCCGTGAGCTCACACTGCCGTGAGCTTACACACTGCCATGAGCTTACACACTGCCATGAACTTACACTGCCGTGAGCTTACACACTGCTGTGTGTCACTGAAAGTGAAAGTCGTTCAGTCGTGTCCGACTCTTTGTGACCCCATGGGCTGTAGCCCGCCAGGCTCCTCTGTCCACGGGATTCTCCAGGCAAGGATACTGGAAGGGGTTGCCACTTCCTTCTCCAGGGGATCTTCCTGACTCAGGGATCAAACCCGGGTCTCTCACATTGCAGGCAGACTCTTTACCATCTGAGCCAACAGGGAAGTCCCATTGTGTCATTACATCTCAATAAAACTGGAAAAAAGAAAACATAACAGGTAGCAAATTGGGGGGCGGGGTGTCAGCGGGGCGTTGTAGAGGAAGCCCTCTTGGGCTTCTCCTTGACTCACCGGCCCTGTCCTGGGGCACCCCGCCTCGCACACCCCCGCCCGCTGCCCAGCTAGACTGTAGGGTGCAACCCACAGCCACAACCACTCTGCACCTCTTGTCGTGACGGCCCTGGTCAGGCCGATGGAGGCAAGTGCTCTGCCCCACACCCCTGCCGCAGTGAAGCCATCTTCCGGCTGGTTTTGTCTCAGTGGGTAAAGAAGCTGCCTGCAGCACAAGAGCCGCAGGAGACTCAGGTTCGATCCTTGAGTCGGGAAGATCCCCTGGAGGAGGAAATGGCAACCCACTGCAGGATTCTTGCCTGGAGAATCCCCATGGACAGAGATGACGACTTGGGGTCTCAAAGAACCAGACACGACTGAACAACTGAGCACACACCCCGGAGAAGTGCGGGCCTTAGTCCCCCGTGGCAGCTGTCCTTACCAGGACAGGAGAGGGAATTCTCTCTCGGTGGGCCAGTGCTTAGGACTTGGCGCTTTCTCCACCCCAAGCTCAAGCCCTGGTTGGGGAACTAAGATCCCGCAAGCCGTGCGGCACAGCCAAGAGAAGAAGAGGGGGAGAGACACAGGAGAAGGCCGTGGGAAGTCAGACCCCAGAGCGCAGGCAGCCACGGGTGACGGAGGCAGAGCTTGGAGTGATGCCGTTGCAACCAAGGAAGGCGGAGGACCGGGGCCGCCTCTAGAGTCCAGAAGGGGAGCCTGGCCCTGCCGGCACCTTGACCTTGGAATTGCGGCCTCCAGAACTGAACAGCAGAGATGTCTGCTGTTTAAGCCACCCAGTTTGTGATAGTCTGAGGGCAGCAGGCCTAGCAGACTCATCCAGGAGCCTTGTTTTCATTTGTTTTGTTTGCTTTAAACAGCAGGGAGAGGGCAGGGGGGAAAAGGAAGAGATCGATAGCCTAAGATTAAAATGAAGGGTCTTCTAGTAATTTCTATCACCTCATTCCTACTCTCAACGGTCCAAATAAGACAATATTAGCTGTGTTGATGGAGAATTCAAGGCCAGCAAAGAGCATCCTCCAGAAAAGTGTCCTATTTCCTTAAGTTTAGATGAAAGAAAAGACGCATAAAGACCCACTGGTGTGCTTTTAAGCCACCGGCCTGACTCTTGGGAACTAGAACTTGATGTCAGCACATGTAGCATCGCAGGAGGGGGCAACCCTGAACTCAGGCCAGGGCAGGAGGCCCTATTGTCCTTGACGTCATCGATCCTTCAACTCTGCTGTGGCAGAGACGGCTCATCACTGCCCAACATCCACCCTCCTGCTTTGTAATCATGAAACACCGATTCTTAGCTAGGCCCAGTGTCCCTCAGCCAAATGATTACACGAACCAGCATCCCTGGTAGCTGGCTGTCACCTTGTTCAAGCAAGCTCAAGAAAGTGTGGGATGGTGCCTCTGTGTAGTACCCTGAAAACGGGGCACTCCCTTTCTTGTCACTTTCTTCCTCCTGCTGACTGGAAAGCAGGTGTGTTAGCTGGAGCTCCAGCCACCACTTTGGGCTATGAGGACCGTGGCCACACTCTAGGGACTGTAGGCCAGAACACTGGGAGGAGCACATCCCAGGGGCACTCAGGTAAACTTCAATGCCAGCTATGGACAGCCCACCTACAGGAAAAAATAAAACCTTATATATTGAAACTACTTTTGATACTTGTTTTTTGTCACAAGGAGTCAAACTAACTAGATCCTTTTATTTACAAATAAAAACTCCACTCTTTCACTAGACCAATAAATATATTGAGGGCAAAAAATAGGCTTCTACATGAAGTGTTTTAAACCAACCTCCTCTACTCCTGAAAAGCTTGTTTGTAGATAATTATATTCATGAAATGGGAATATTTTCTTACTTGCCTGACAGGAATCATTACTCACCCTAAAGAAGTCATAGACCTACTACAAGCAGCGCAGTTTAAATTCTTTCTTTCATTTTTTCACTGCTCTAACCCTTAGTACATCTGATACGCCAGTCTAACAGTAAAATTGAGCCTCTGTCTTCAGATCACCCGGGCAGTTTCTGCTTATACCGCTTAGTCACTGGATAACATTTCCATTTCTAAAATGGTTAAAAGAATCTGATCCTATTAAAAATACAATTGAACCAAATTTGAAACTAGAGTATCTGTCTCTTCTGACAAAGGGGACAGTGTGTGTGTGTTGGGGTGGGGGGGGGTGGCTTTCCAGCTTTTTCCTTCCCACATGATGGTGTCTCTTGTTCTTTCAGCTCTTTCCTTGTTCAGCCTCTTCCCACCTACAGCTTCCGGAGAGGAACTCAATTTGCTTTTATTTTAACTGCCTCACAGCCCGAGTTCAGATGCAGAGACAAAGGACATAAATCACCATGTTTAGGATCAGACTGGTGAGGAAGCCAGGCAGAAAAAGCGCTGGGGTCTGAAGAAACCTGAAGTGAACCGGGCAATTCAACTGCCTTCTCCAGGAGACGGCAGCATGAGCCACCTGCCCGGGGGGACACGTTTCCCACGTGGTCTCGCAGCTGGCGTTCCCCATGGGACCAGGTCTGCCCGGCAGAAGTCAGCAGTGGAGAGGGGCAGCCCACACCAAGACGTCATCTCCGGCAGCACAGGCGTGCAGGCTTGTGTTTTTTTTTCGGGCGGTAGCAGCAAGGATGCAGCTACGTGGTGCAGCGGGACGGTGGTTCGGCATTTCCGGTTGTCTTCCGGGCATTCCTCCTCGTGACTGTGCGCTGGTCCTCCTGGGTTTTCTGAAACCATCAGCCCTCTTGTTCTTGTAGACTCTAACTCGGTACAGTCGTCATTTTATAATAATTTTAAGAGGAGTATGAAAGAGAGTCGTGAAAGTATTAGTTGTGTCTGACTCTTTGCAACCCCGTGGACTGTAGCCTGCCAGGCTCCTCTGTCCATGGAATTCTCCAGGTAAGAATACCGGAGTGGGTTGCCATGCCCTTCTCCAGGGGATCTTCCCAACCCAGAGCCTGAACCTGGGTCTCCTGCATTACAGGCAGATTCTGTACCATCTGAGCCATCAGGGAAGGCCCAATACTAAATTCTATACTAAACCTATATATTGGATTGGCCAAAAAATTAGTTCAGGTTTTTCCATAAGATCATAAGGAAAAACCCAAATGAACTTTTTGGCCCATCCAATATTATTCTTCAAGCTTTCTGCTGCTGAATATTATTTAAATTTGAAAGTCTCAAGAGCAGAAGCAAGTTTTGAAGTAAGTATTTCTTAAAATCCCCTCCCAACCTAATTCTGCTGAAATAACTTATTGTGTTTTCACTGTATCCTATCTGGAGATAAACCACATGCTTTGCAAATAGGAAATGAGAATAATCTGTTCTGAAGGACAACCTCAGTTTGACAAAACCCATGGCTCAGAGGGTAAAGAATCTGCCTGCAATGCAGGAATCCCTGGAGATGCAGGATCAATCCCTGGGACAGGAAGATCCCCTGGAGGAGAAAATGGCAACCCATTCCAGTTTCTTGCCTGAAAAAATCCCATGGACAGAGGAGCCTGGCAGGCTACAGTCCAAAGGGTCACAAAAAGTCAGACACGACTGAGCAACTAAGTGCACACACACACATACACAAAACATTTATTAATAGGAAACTCTTTATGGGGGAGAAAAAGACAATCTTGTGAAAGTAAAAGGTAGATAGATATTGTTTGAATAGATCAATAGTTTATAGACGATCTTGCCTGAAATCCATGGACATGGTAGCTCTTGCTATCCTGAGCTTGCTTTAGTTCACGGACAATCTCCCTTTGGAAGTGTTCAGTTCAGTTCAGTCGCTCATTCATGTCTGGATCTTTGCAACCCCATGGGCTGCAGCACGCCAGGCCTCCCTGTCCATCACCAACTCCCGGAGCTTGCCCAAACTCATGTCCATCAAGTCGGTGATGCCATCCAACCATCTCATCCTCTGTCTACGTTCCCTGGGCCCCTGCCAAGTGTACTGAGTGTATGATATTCATGATGCACCCTCGCAAATGTTTTAATTCTTCACTTGCTTTTGTCTGACACAAACACAAGTTTAAGCTGGATAATCATTTGTGCTTCACCAGGAGAACAAGATTTGGTAGAGAAGCAAACCAGGTCCATCAATAGGAGTGTCCCTGTCCCAGGGCTGAGCCACAAGCCACACATCTGCCCCGCCCCACATTCAAGTTCCCCCCTACAGCCTGAACTTGGGGACCCCCCAGCTATGCCAAAGGGAAGAGAGGCGGGCCCTGGCAGGCCGCTCTAGTTGACTGTCCCAGTGTGAGCATTCACCGGGTGCCCTCGAGAGCTCAGAATGTGTTTCCTGGCCACAGTTGTTTCTTCTGTCTTCAGCTTTACAGGAAGACTCGCGGATCAGTAAACAGCACGGCCTGGCGCGTGGCAGACTCACCCCTGGGCGGTCTCACCCCCTGCTCCCCAGGGAGGAACGCAGCCTGGTGATAATGGGCATCCTTACAAAGGACTGGGATTCCTCCCAGGGGCCTGTGCTCTCCCACCTAGGAGGGGTTGCCCCTCCATCGACCCCTGCAAGGTGAGTGGGCCACGCTGCTTCCAGTTGCATCTCCGCCCTCCTGCACACGGCTGCTTCCCCAGATGTCGGTGGTCCTTTGGACGCCTCTTCCTGGGAAACTTTGGCAGCTGCTTGATCACAGGGACTCCGCGCTCAGCCTGAACAGCTTGCTCCTGCCATCCTGAATTCTGAATCATTTTCACACAGGGGTCCACGTTCTGATTTACCACAGTGGTCCTGAGACCACTCAACGAGGGGCCTGGTGATGAGGCACAGTGTTCTGTGTGCAGAGAAGTTTCTTCGCGAGGCCCTGCCCTCAGGAACAGAGCCCCAGGGAGAGGGGCGAGGAGCAGCAACGTCCACGGCCCAAAATGAACTTGAGAACATTGATTGCCAACTGCTTCCTGGAGAAGTGAGGCCTGAGCTCGGCCATCCACGTCTGCAAGTGTCTGGGAATGCAGGCTGGGCCGTCAGAGGTAGAGAAAGCACTTTCTGCCCGAGCCCAGACGCCCGGTCCTTTAGTGAGACATGCTGTTCCTCTTTCCACATGCTGATCCTTGCAATCCTGCAGACCAAGGGCTTCTGGTCACATTTGTAACAGCTCTTCTATCCCAGGAACCGTGCTGAGCCCTTTCCTTTCCACCTATTCCCTCTTTTAATCCTAAAGCACATGAGGTCTGCCTCACCACCCTCCTCTTACAAGTGGGGAGACTGCCTGGGTAACGTGGCAGAGTTGCCTGCGGAGACCCCAGGAGCATGGCAGACAGACACCCAGCAGCCCCAAGGAACCCAAGGCTCGTGTGTTCAGGGGTCTCGTTATGCATTAAATGGCCTCCCCACAAACCTGTATGTCTTTGACTAACCTCCAGTACCTCGGAACATGATCTTATTGGGAAATAAGCAGTTTTTTGTTTTTCTCTCTTTTTTTTTTTTTAGCTCACCAACATGCAGAGTCTTAGTCCCCCAACCTGGAATTGAACACATGCCCCCTGCAGTGAAAGCACAAAGTCCCAACCACTGGACCATCTGGGAACTTCCAGGAGGTAAGTGGCTCTGATGACATAACTCTGTGATGAGGTCATGTTGGAGAAGGGCGGCCCTTCACCTGAGATGATTGGCATCCTTATAAACAGGGGGAAGGTGGGCCCCGACAGGCCCAGAGGGAGAAGGCCACCGAGACCAGCCCGGCCCTGCCACACTGTGACCTTGGACCCTCAGCCTCTAGACGGTGCAACGGTGCATCTCTGTTGCTTTCGGCGCCCTTGCTTGCGGTCCTGCGTTAGCACAGCCCCGGGAAATGGATGCAGGTCTCCCCAGCTGTCTTCTGGGTTTTGCTGTGTCATCACAAGACCCCAGGGAGTTGGGGACCTCATCATACCCACCCCCAGGGCCACCGGCGGCCCAGGGATGGGCGATGCTCGTGGGACCACAGAGCACAGCCGAGCAGGGCAGGGACCAGCACTCTGGCGCAGCGGCTGCATCTGGGGGTCTTTCTGCCATCACCCAAGTCTTCTATGGGAAAATGCAGTTGGTGATAGAAACGTTTCAAAGGCTTCATTGCCTTGAAGTGATAGCAGCACGCAGAGCAGCATGGACTCCACATCGGGCGGCCAGTGTGCGTGCTTTGGGGGAGGGAAGAATGTAGACTGGACCATCCACACATTACTCATAATTTCACCTTCCCATTGAAAAACTAAACACACGACCTGACGGCCGTCAGACCGAATGTGACAGCCTGCCCCAGACCCACAACCTGCAGCATGTGAAATAAAATCCATATTTTATGGCAAGACAAGAACAATCTAAACATAAACATTCTTCTCTGCCCTTTGACGTCTTCCCTCCCCCCACCACCCAACTGCTGTGTACATGTATATGCATTACGTATGGATCAAACCTCTCCCATTGGCAGAAACATGCTCAGCCTAAAAGAGCAACCCTGGGACTTCCCTGGTGGTCCAGTGGCTAAGACTCCGCACTCTTAATGCAGGGGCCTGGGTTCCATCCCTGAGCAGAAAACTCGATCCCACACGTCATAAGTGAAAAGATCCTGGGCACTGCAACTAAGACCTCATACAGCCAAAGCAACAACAATAACGAAAGCCCAGGACAAAAAGAGCAACATTCTCCCAGCATCAGCAAGACAACTCCTTAAAGGTAGCATTCCTCCTTGATCCTGTAAGGGATTCCTTGGTAGCTCAGATGGTAAAGAGTCTGCCTGCAACGTGGGAGACCCAAGTTCGACCCCTGGGTTGGGAAGATCCCCTGGAGAAGGAAATGGCAACCCACTCCAGTATTCTTGCCTGGGAAATCACATGGATGGAGGCGCCTGGTGGGCTACATTCCATAGGATCACAAAGAGTTAGACACAACTGAGAGACTTCATTTTCACATTTTTTATCTTGTAAAGTGCCCACATGACCCACCCTGATGGTGCTCAAGTCTGGATTATGTAAACTGTCAATAATACATCATTTCATGTACAGCCCTCTATCTCAAAAAACTGTGTCTTGACTTCTAAAGAGTGGAACAGTTCTCAGAGCTTTCTGAGATGTACTTCCCAGGTTATAATCTTCAAATATGGCTTGAATAAAATGTTCCAACTCTTCCTTAGATCAACCGATTCATTTTTCATCACGTGTTAGCCCAGGAGACCAAACCTCAGGGGCAGCTTGTGGCTGTGTGGTTTAGACGCTAAGTCATGTCTGACTCTTCAACCCTGTGGACTGTAGCCCACCAGGCTCCTCTGTCCATGGGATTTCCCAGGCAAGAATACTGGAGTGGGTTGCCATTTCCTTCTCCAGGGGATCTTCTCGGCCCAGAAATCAAACCCAGGTCTCCTGCATTGCAGGCAGATTCTTTACCATCTGAGCCCCTGGGAAGCTCAGCAACCCAATCGATGGCTAGGATTCCATTGATAACAGCTTCTATAATCTCTGCCCTCACTTCCAACTTAGGACCAACTGGGGAAAGCCTAATACACTCCCCTAACAAGTCACATAGGGAAGTCAGCTGCCCCAGGTTCCCCACACCCACAGCCTCTACCCCAGAGCCCCCTTCCCCACAATAGAGCTGCCCCGCCAAGCATTCAGGACGGTGGCGACCCCCAAGCTCCCACAGCTCTGAGTAATCAGCCTCTTACTTACTTGGGTCTTTATGTATTTCCACATAACAAAGTTTTGTCTTCTGTACTACCAATTATTTTTCCCCAAACTAAAAGGAAAGCAGTTTCCATCTTTATTTTTCCTTTACCTTTTCCAGAAGTAAAACTACATTCTCACAAGGAAAAACAGCCAGAGTGCAGGGCTGGGGTACAATCAGAGACACATCCCGCACCCCACCCCCACCCCTGTCATATAACAGGAACCGCCTACGTAATGGAGAACTGATCATGCTCTCCAAAGTCCTGAACCAAGAAAACATCCACAAGTAAATGACCTTTAGAAACTCCTTGCACTAACCACAAATGCGATGCCCACTACAACTATTAAATTGAAAAAAAAAAAGATTATCCTCTTTAAGAATATCCACCTCTCCCCACCCAAAAAAAAAGAATATTCTCCAAAGCACACAACTGTGACTAGAGAATAAAATAAGGAAAATGGGACTCCCCTGGTGGTCCAATGGTTAAGAATCTGCCCACCAGTGCAGGGAACATGGATTCGATCTCGATCCGGGAACGAAGATCCCACATGCCTTGGGGAAACTAAGCCCCACAACTACTGGAGCCCACACACCCTGGAGCCCATACTCCCCCAAAAAAGAAGCACCCCAATGAGAAGCCCCGGCACTGCAACTAGAGAGTCGCCCCTTCTCTGGGCAACTAGAGAAAGCCCACAAGCAGCAAGGAAGACCCAGGAGCCAAAAGTCAAATAAAATTTTTAAATAAACAAAAAATAAAACTGGTGATTCCTCATGCGAGAACAAAAGATGAGTGAGCACAGCATCACATCGCTCATATTTTTAATCATACTCTTAAAAGGAGTTTGTTTTCCCTAAAAACCAGAAACTGATGTAGCGGTGAGCACCACACTGTCGGTCCCCAGCATGTTAGCACGGCAGGAACCACTAACATCTCTAGGTCCTTTCCCTCCAGGAGTTTTGCTCATATTTGAAAGCAAATTCCAATAAATAGAAATCATGTCCTCACAGGAAAACTGCACAAACGCAGCCTGAAGAGGGTAACACCCTGAACATGTGCGTCCTCTCAGATAAGAGCATGAGAAATGAAAACCCACAGGAAGGAATGCCAAACGGCCCATTCTGTGAGTTACAGTCTTTCTGCAAAATACCCTCTGTGACTTCCATTTTCCTTAATTTTTTTAATCACCAATGACCATCAGAAGCACAATTTTCATTTCTCTTCAGTTCATAGTAAAAAATAATAATAATAATAATAATGATTCCAAAGTAAAAAAAAAAAATCCTTTTCAGAAACCTCAATTTCTCTCACCAAGTCTACCAAGAGCAAGATGAGAGACGGCTCTCCATGGACAACGCCCTCTGAACACAGCTCTCCCCAGGGGATCCCAGTAGGAGGGTTCCCCAGACTCTGTCCTCTGGACCAGTGGCGCTCAGAGGCGTTCCTATTTCAGGGATAGACACTGAACAGAACGCAGCAAACAGTATCCTGCTCAGAAGGACACCACGCATCCTAGCATGTTAAATGCTCTCATCTCCTGGGTCGGGAAGGCCCCCTGGAGAAGGGAACGGCTACCCACTCCAGTATTCTGGCCTGGAGAATCCCATGGACTGAATAGTCCATGGGGTCACAAAGAGTCGGACATGACTGAGCGACTTTCACACTTCCATTGAGTAAAGACACATGCTTGGGTTTTTTGGGTTTTGCTTTGTCTGCGCTGGGTCTTCACTGCTGCACATGGGCTTTCTCTGGTTGCCGTGAGCGGGCGCGACTCTTCGTGGGGGTATGTGGGCTTCTCACTGCAGTGGCCTCTCTTGCTGTGGAGCACGGCCTGGTGGTCATGGTCCACTGGCTTAGTTTCCCCACGGCATGTGGGATCTTCCCAGACCAGGGATAGAACCTGCGGCCCCTGCACTGGCCAGCATGTTCTTAACCACTGGACCGTGAGGGAAGTCCAAAATATGCTTTCTAGAAAGAAAGAAGGAAGGAAAGAAAAGAAAAAAGGAACATGCCTTCTCTAACACAAGGCTTCCTAAATATACTTGAGCTTGGAACTTGGTTTTCATCTCTCTGTTATAACAAGCACCTCCAGAAGCCACAGGTCACTTACGAAAAGTCCTGAGTAGTTTCTGTTGGTCTCCATGGGGTCTCTGGTTCGAGTCCTCTGCAATCCAGTAAGGCCAATGCTGTGCGGTGGACGCAGGCAGGAATTTTGATCACATCTATCTCTTCTCATCCTGTGTTAACAAGAGGATCTTGTGGTGAGAAGGGTGGGGAGAGATGAGCTGGTTGGTCTAACAGGTCTGTCACTCTTTCATCCCCACAAATCCATCTCTGATGCTGGGGACAGAACTCCAAGTCCACTGACCATTCTATTCATGCTGGCAACAAGCCTTCCCTGGGTAAGGAACTGAATAGGTATAATTCCAGTACGTACAGCCCAAGGTTTCCTACAGCAATGCACTGGAGTGGTAGAGCTTAAGATTTAAGAAAAAATACATATGCTCAAAAACGTACATCTCTTTGTGTGAGTGTGTCAGTGATGTTTTCGTTGGAGTATAATTGCTTTACAATGCTGTGTTCTTTTCTGCTATACAATGACGTGGATCAGCCATATGCATACACGTGTATTCCCTCCCTCTGGGACCTCCCTCCCACCCACCACCCATCCAACACCTCGAGATCATCCCAGACCACCAAGCTGAGCTCCCTGTGCTTTGTAGCAGCTTCCCACTCAGTTCAGTAGCTCAGTCGTGTCCGACTCTTTGCGACCCCATGGACTGCAGCACGCCAGGCTTCCCTGTCCACCACCAACTCCTGGGGCTTGCTCAAACTCATGTCCATCGAGTCGGTGATGCCATCCAACCATCTCATCCTCTGTCGTCCCCTTCTCCCACCAGCTATCTATAAACAAAACTCTGAAAAACTATCCCAGGGTGTGGTTATTAAGTCCTACGGACATCATGATTCCATTTTCATGTAGCTAACCTCCTAACGTGACACTGTGAAACAGGGCACCTACTTTCCTATGTCATGAATGTAACAACCTCTCAGGGCACTGATACAACTAACTTAGTAGATGCGTTACTATCAGAGGCTTAGGAATCACTGCCCAATCACGGAGGACACTCCCTCTTGGAAAGGTCACTGCTCATAACAGCTCAGCACAAGGGCCGTCAGCTCTTTAGAAGTTACTCAACTGTAAATCAACCCAGACGTGAAGGGCATGTTACCGGAAACTTCATAATACTATTCATCTTTGCAGCAGGGACATTTAAGTTACATACACTATTGTAATAGCATTCTTAAACTGTAATTCAGAGCTCTGTAATGATATCAGGCAATAATGTTCTGATTACCTATAAAGTTTAATTTATCATAGACATAAGAGCTAATGGATAAATGTTAAAACATACTGATTCAGCTCGAGAAAATGACTGCACAATCAGTACACTATCCTTATTAAGAGGAGACATGTCAGTGGAAAACACCAGTCCTTTGTACCTTTATAGCTCACAAACTTACTTCTCTTGATAGTTTATGTTTAATGACTAGTTAGAGCACCTAATCTATACTGTGTTGTATCATAAATCCTTCTGTAAGAGCTCTCAAATACCACTGATTGTGGACAAATCATAGAAGCTCTTTTTCTGCAAAAGAAAGAAAGCACAGTGCTAAGAAGAGTGAAGAACACCTGTTATTTTTTTTTTTAATTGGAGGATAACTGCTCTACAATGTCGTGTTAGTTTCTGCTGTAGAACAACGTGAATCAGCTATAGGAGTACATATATCCCCTCCCTCTTTGAGCCTCCCTCCCATGCCCTCATCCCACCCCTGGAGGTCACCCCAGAGCATGGAGCTGACTGTGCTGGACCGCAACTTCCTGCTATTTTCCACATGGTAGTCTGTACATGTCAACGCTGCTCTCTCAATTCATCCTCCCCTCCCCCTCGAGGTCCACACATCTGTTCTCTATGTCTGTGTCTCTATCCCCGCCTTGGGAATAGGTTCATCTGTACCATTTTCCTATTAATATAATAGAAAACACATCCCATATATGTGCATTAATATACAATACCTGTGAAAAACATCTACCACTTTTTAATTCAGCAGGAGAACATTTTTAGTTTTAAACATTTTTAATTTTAAGTGTAAATTTTAAATTTTCAGTTTTAAAACTGAAAACTGGGCTTTCCTGGTGGCTAAGCGGCAAGGAATAGGCCTGCCAACGGCAGGAGACGCGGGTTCAATCCCTGATCCGGGAAGATCCCACATGCTGCGGAGCAACTAAGCCAGCATGCCACAACCACTGAGCCTGAGCTCTAGAGCCCAGGACCTGCAACTGCTAAAGCCCGAGCGCCCTAGAGGCCATGCTCTGCAACAAGAGAGGCCACCGCAGTGAGAGGCCCCTGCACCTCAACTAAAGAGTCGACCCTGCTCTCCACTAGAGAAAAGCCTGCACAGCAATCAGGACCCCGCATGGCCAGAATAAAGAAATAGATAAGTATCTTTTAAAAGACTAGAAACTAACTGCATCCTCATAGCTGTGCGGCCTACTTCCCTAGACCACAAAGAGTCTGTCCCCCACCTCATCTGACAGCTCTGATCCCCTTCGCCTGCTGGTCTACAGGGTGAGGCACGAACATCCTGCAGCTCTTCGCAGGCAGCCTCTGCCAGACTCTGGTCTCATGAGTCAGCTTTCCCAAGAGAAGACTCCTGAGCAGTCCTCAGGTCTGGCCGACCCCCTCTTTTCTTCCTCGTCTGCTCAGTCTCCAGAGAAAAGCTACAGGCCTCGGCTGAAACTTCCAGGAATGCCTGGCCAATCTGATCACTGGGTCTTCTGTTTACAGTCTTGTGACGTGTAAACAGAGGGGTTTGTTCTGGAGAAAAAGACCAAACTCCTGCACCCAGCCCCACCTTGAGTGCCCTTACTCCATCCACACCAGGTTTGTATGCCTTGAAAGTGAAAACCACTCAGTCGTGTCCAACTCTTTGTGACGCCATGGGCTATCATGGAATTCTCCAGGCCACAATACTGTAGTGGGTAGCCTTTCCCTTCTCCAGGGTATCTCCCCAACCCAGGGATCAAATCCTGGTCTCCCACATTACAGGCAGATTCTTTATCAGCTGAACCACCAGGGAAGCCCAAGAATACTGGAGTGGAAGATGGTGGAGGAATAGGACGGGGAGACCACTTTCTCCCCCACAAATTCATCAAAAGAACATTTAAACGCTGAGTAAATTCCACAAAACAACTTCTGAATGCCAGCAGAGGACATCAGGCACCCAGAAAAGCAGCCCATTGTCTTCGAAAGGAGGTAGGAAAAAATATAAAAGACAAAAAGGAGACAAAAGAGGGAGGGACGGAACTCCGTCCCGGGAAGGGAGTCTTAAAAAGAGAGAGAAGTTTCCAAACACCAGGAAACACTCTCACTGCTGAGTCTATGCCCAGCCTTGGAAGCAACAGAGAGCAACATAACAGGGAGGAAAAATAAATAAACAATTAAAACCCACAGATTACAAGCCCAACAGTAACTCCCCCAATGGAGAAGCAGCACAGACGCCTGCACACGCCACTAGCAAGCGGGGGCTGGGCAGGGAGGCGCAGGCTACACCGCTTAGAGCAAGGATCTGACCTGAATGCCCCAAGCGCTATCTGAGTGAAATAACTTGGGCTAGCAAACCAGACTGTGGGATAACTACCACGCGAAAAGCCAGCCCTAACCTAAGACACCGCCAGGCCCATGCACAGAACAAAGGACTGAACAGAGACAGCCGGCTGCAGACCATCCTCCTCCAGTGACAGGCAGCCAGAGCCAGAAGGGGGCAATCGCAGCCCCAGAGAGACATTATCTACAGAACTGTAAGCAGGCTTCTTTGCTAACTAAGACTTCTTGGGGTTCTGGACAGTCAAAATCCGCCTGAGAAGGTGTGCCAGTTGTACACCCAGAAAACCGAGCGGCGGGGAGGCGATAAGTTGCAGCGACTGAGCTCACCAAACACCTGGTCACCTGAGCTGCTCGGACCTGGGAAGGGCACAAAACACAGGCCCAACAGAGTTTGCGCCTCTGAGGACTACCCGAGTGCCTGAACCTCAGCAGCTTAGACCTGGGAGGTGCATGCAGCCCAGGGCCGCCCTCAGATGGTTCACGGTGGAGCAACCTAGAGCCTGAGCAGTGTGGGCAGGGAGGCTACACGTGCCGTGAGTGGGGGCAGGCCCAGTGTGGCTGAGGTACTGCGAGCACACGCCAGTGTTATTTGTTTGCAGCGTCCCTCCCTCCCCACAGCGCGACTGAACAAGTGAGCCTAAAAAAAAAAAGTGTCCACCATCATCCCCTTTGTGTCAGGGCGAAAATCAGACACTGAAGAGACCAGCAAACAGAAGAAGCTATAACAGAGAGAACCGCCTTGGAAGCGACAGGCAATAGATTAAAACCCTGTCGTTAGTACCGACTACATAGGAAGGGGCCTACAGATCTTGAGAAATATAAGCCGGACCAAGGAACTAGCTGAAAATGAACTGACCCCACAATACCCACAACAACACCAGAGAAAGTCCTAGATATATTTTTACTATTTTTATGATCATTCTTTTTTAATTTTTAAAAATTTTTAAGTCCTCCATTACTCCTTTAATTTTCACTTTTATAACCTACTATTACTTTGCAAAAAAAAAAAAGACCCTATTTTTTTAAAAGCAAACTTCATATATATATATTTTATAATTTTTGTGACTTTGTTTTTTCTCTCTTTTTTTTTTTTTCTTCTTTTCTTTAACATTGTATTTCTGAAATTCCAAACTCTACTCTAGATTTTTAATTTTTGCTTTTTGGCATTTGTTATCAATTTTGTGCCTATATTTTCTTTACAATTTTTGTGACTTTGTTTTTCTTTTCTCTTTCTTTTTCTTCTTCTTTTAACATTGTATTCTTGAAATTCCAAACTCCACTCTAGATTTTTAATTTTTGCTTTTTGGTATTTGTTATCAATTTTGTACCTTTAAGAACCCAATCTTCAGTACCCATTTTTACTTGGGAGCGAGATTACTGGCTTGACTACTCTCTCTGCCTTGGACCCTCCTTTTTCTCCACCAGGTCGCCTGTGTCTCCTCCCTAACCCCTCTCTGCTCTACCCAACTCTGTGAATTTCTGTGTGTTCCAGATGGTGGAGAACACTTAGGGAACTGATTACTGGCTGGATTTGTCTCTCTCCTTTTCATTCCCCACTTTTATCCTCCTGGCCACCTCTGTCCCCTTCCTCCCTCTTCTTTTCTCTGTATAACTCCATGAACATCTCTGAGCGATCCAGTTGTGGAGTACACATAAGGAAGCGATTACTGGCTAGCCTGCTCTCTCCTCTATTGATTCCACCTCATCTCATTCGGATCACCTCTAACTCCCTCCTCCCTCTTCTCTTCTCCATGTAACTCTGTGAACCTCTCTGGGTGTCCCTCACTGTGGAGAAACTTTTCATCTTTAACCTAGATGTTTTATCAATGGTGCTGTATAGAAGGAGAAGTTTTGAGACTACTGTAAAAATAAGACTGAAAACCAGAAGCAGGAGGCTTAAGTTCAAACCCTGACTCCAGGGAACTCCTGACTTCAGGGAACATTAATTGACAAGAGCTCATCAAACAGCTCCATACCTACACTGAAACCAAGCACCACACAAGGGCCAACAAGTTCCAGAGCAAGACATACCACGCAAATTCTCCAGCAACACAGGAACATAGCCCTGCCTCCAATATACAGGCTGCCCAAAGTTACTACAAAACCATAGACATCTCATAACTCATTACTAGACACTTCATTGCACTCCAGAGAGGAGAAATCCAGCTCCACCCACCAGAACACCGACACAAGCTTCCCTAATCAAGAAACCTTGACAAGCCACCTGTACAAACCCACACACAGTGAGGAAACTCCACAATAAAGAGAACTCCACAAACTGCCAGAATACAGAAAGGACATCCCAAACTCAGCAATATAAACAAGATGAAGAGACAGGGGAATACCCAGTAGGTAAAGGAACAGGATAAATGCCCACCAAACCAAACAAAAGAGGAAGAGATAGGGAATCTACCTGATAAAGAATTCCGAATAATGATAGTGAAAATCATCCAAAATCTTGAAAGCAAAATGGAATCACAGATAAATAGCCTGGAGACAAGGATTGAGAAGATGCAAGAAAGGTTTATCAAGGACCTAGAAGAAATAAAAAAAGAATCAATATATAATGAATAATGCAATAAATGAGATCAAAAACACTCTGGAAGCAACAAATAGTAGAATAACAGAGGCAGAAGATAGGATTAGTGAATTAGAAGATAGAATGGTAGAAATAAATGAATCAGAGAGGAAAAAAGAAAAATGAATTAAAAGAAATGAGGACAATCTCAGAGACCTCCAGGACAATATTAAATGCTGCAACACTCGAATCATAGGAGTCCCAGAAGAAGAAGACAAAAAAAAAAAGACCATGAGAAAATACTTGAGGAGATAATAGTTGAAAACTTCCCTAAAATGGGAAAGGAAATAATCACCCAAGTCCAAGAAACCCAGAGAGTCCCAAACAGGATACACCCAAGGCGAAACAGCCCAAGACACATATTAATCAAATTAACAAAGATCAAACACAAAGAACAAATATTAAAAGCAGCAAGGGAAAAACAACAAATATCACACAAGGGAATTCCCATAAGGATAACAGCTGATCTTTCAATAGAAACTCTTTAAGCCAGGAGGGAGTGGCAAGACATACTTAAAGTAATGAAAGAAAATGACCTACAGCCCAGATTATTGTACCCAGCAAGGATCTCATTCAAATATGAAGGAGAAACCAAAAGCTTTACAGACAAGCAAAAGCTTAGAGAATTCAGCACCACCAAACCAGCTCTCCGACAAATACTAAAGGATCTTCTCTAGACAGGAAACACAAAAGGGTGTATAAACTCGAACCCAAAACAATAAAGTAAATGGCAACAGGATCATACTTATCAATAATTACCTTAAACATAAATGGGTTGAATGCCCCAACCAAAAGACAAAGACTGGCTGAATGGATACAAAAACAAGACCCCTACATATGTTGTCTACAAGAGACCCACCTCAAAACAGGGGACACATACAGACTGAAAGTGAAGGGCTGGAAAAAGATTTTCCATGCAAATAGAGACTAAAAGAAAGCAGGAGTAGCAATACTCATATCAGATAAAATAGACTTTAAAACAAAGGCTGTGAAAAGAGACAAAGAAGGTCACTACATAATGATCAAAGGATCAATCCAAGAAGAAGATATAACAATTATAAATATATATGCACCCAACATAGGAGCACCGCAATATGTAAGACAAATGCTAACAAGTATGAAAGGGGAAATTACCAGTAACACAATAATAGTGGGAGACTTTAATACCCCATTCACACCTATGGATAGATCAACTCAACAGAAAATTAACAAGGAAACACAAACTTTAAATGATACAATAGACCAGTTAGACCCTAATTGATATCTATAGGACATTTCACCCCAAAACAATGAATTTCATTTTTTTCTCAAGTGCACATGGAACCTTCTCCAGGATAGATCACATCCTGGGCCATAAATCTAGCCTTGGTAAATTCAAAAAATTGAAATCATTCCAAGCATCTTTTCTGACCACAATGCAGTAAGATTAGATCTCAACCACAGGAGAAAAACTATTAAAAATTCCAACATATGGAGGCTGAACAACACGCTGCTGAATAACCAACAAATCACAGAAGAAATCAAAAAAGAAATCAAAATTTGCATAGAAACGAATGAAAATGAAAACACAACAACCCAAAACCTGTGGAACACTGTAAAGGCAGTCCTAAGGGGAAATTTCATAGCAATACAGATATACCTCAAGAAACAAGAAAAAAGTCAAATAAATAACCTAACTCTACACCTAAAACAACTAAAAAAGGAAGAAATGCAGAACCCCAGGGTTAGTAGAAGGAAAGAAATCTTAAAAAATAGGGCAGAAATAAGCGCAAAAGAAACAAAAGAGACCACAGCAAAAATCAACAAAGCCAAAAGCTGGTTCTTTGAGAGGATAAATAAAATTGACAAACCATTAGCCAGACTCATCAAGAAACAAAGGGAGAAAAACCAAATCAATAAAATTAGAAATGAAAATGGAGAGATCACAACAGACAACACAGAAATACAAAGGATCATAAGAGACTACTATCAGCAATTATATGCCAATAAAATGGACAATGTGGTAGAAATGGACAAATTCTTAGAAAAGTACAACTTTCCAAAACTGGACCATGAAGAAATAGAAAATCTTAACAGACCCACCACAAGCACAGAAATTGAAACTGTAATCAGAAATCTTCCAGCAAACAAAAGCCCAGGTCCAGACGGCTTCACAGCTGAATTCTACCAAAAATTTAGAGAAGAGCTAACACCTATCCTACTCAAACTCTTCCAGAAAATTGCAGAGGAAGGTAAACTTCCAAACTCATTCTGTGAGGCCACCATCACCCTAATACCAAAACCTGACAAAGATCCCACAAAAAAAGAAAACTACAGGCCAATATCACTGATGAACATAGATGCAAAAATCCTTAACAAAATTCTAGCAATCAGAATCCAACAACACATTTAAAAGATCATACACCATGACCAAGTGGGCTTTATCCCAGGGATGCAAGGATTCTTCAATATCCACAAATCAATCAATGTAATACACCACATTAACAAATTGAAAAATAAAAACCATATGGTTATCTCAATAGATGCAGAGAAAGCCTTTGACAAAATTCAACATCCATTTATGATAAAAACTCTCCAGAAAGCAGGACTAGAAGGAACATACCTCAACATAATAAAAGCTATTTATGACAAACCCACAGCAAACATTATCCTCAATGGTGAAAAATTGAAAGCATTTCCCCTAAAGTCAGGAACAAGACAAGGGTGCCCACTCTCACCACTACTATTCAACATAGTTTTGGAAGTTTTGGCCACAGCAATCAGAGCAGAACAAGAAATAAAAGGAATCCAAATTGGAAAAGAAGAAGTAAAACTCTCACTGTTTGCAGATGACATGATCCTCTACATAGAAAATCCTAAAGACTCCACCAGAAAATTACTAGAACTAATCAATGAATATAGTAAAGTTGCAGGATATAAAATCAACACACAGAAATCCCTTGCATTCCTATACACTAATAATGAGAAAATAGAAAGAGAAATTAAGGAAACAATTCCATTCACCATTGCAACGAAAAGAATAAAATACTAAGGAATATATCTACCTAAAGAAACTGAAGACCTATATATAGAAAACTATAAAACACTGGTGAAAGAAATCAAAAAGGACACTAATAGATGGAGAAATATACCATGTTCATGGATTGGAAGAATCAATATAGTGAAAATGAGTATACTACCCAAAGCAATTTATAGATTCAATGCAATCCCTATCAAGCTACCAACAGAACTTTTCACAGAGCTAGAACAAATAATTTCACAACTGTATGGAAATACAAAAAACCTCGAATAGCCAAAGCAATCTTGAGAAAGAAGAATGGAACTGGAGGAATCAACCTGCCTGACTTCAGGCTGTACTACAAAGCCACAGTCATCAAGACAGTATGGTACTGGAACAAAGACAGAAATATAGATCAATGGAACAAAATAGAAAGCCCAGAGATAAACCCATGCACCTATGGACACCTTATCTTTGACAAAGGAGGCAAGAATATGCAATGGATTAAAGACAATCTCTTTAACAAGTGGTGCTGGGAAAACTGGTCAACCACTTGTAAAAGAATGAAACTAGAACACTTTCTAACACCGTACACAAAAATAAACTCAAAACGGATTAAAGATCTAAACGTAAGACCAGAAACTATAAAACTCCTAGAGGAGAACATAGGCAAAACACTCTCCGACATACATCACAGCAGGATCCTCTATGACCCACCTCCCAGAATATTGGAAATAAAAGCAAAAATAAACAAATGGGACCTAATAAAACTTAAAAGCTTCTGCACAACAAAGGAAACTCTAAGCAAGGTGAAAAGACAGCCTTCAGAATGGGAGAAAATAATAGCAAATGAAGCAACTGACAAACAACTAATCTCAAAAATATACAAGCAACTCCTACAGCTCAACTCCAGAAAAATAAACGACCCAATCAAAAAATGGGCCAAAGAACTAAATAGACATTTCTCCAAAGAAGATATACAGATGGCTAACAAACACATGAAAAGGTGCTCAACATCACTCATTATCAGAGAAATGCAAATCAAAACCACTATGAGGTACCATTTCACGCCAGTCAGAATGGCTGCGATCCAAAAGTCTACAAGCAATAAATGCTGGAGAGGGTGTGGAGAAAAGGGAACCCTCTTACACTGTTGGTGGGAATGCAAACTAGTACAGCCACTATGGAGAACAGTATGGAGATTCCTTAAAAAACTGGAAATATAACTGCCTTATGACCCAGCAATCCCACTGCTGGGCATACACACTGAGGAAACCAGAAGGGAAAGAGACACGTGTACCCCAATGTTCATCACAGCACGGTTTATAAGCCAGGACATGGAAGCAACCTAGATGTCCATCAGCAGATGAATGGATAAGACAGCTGTGGTACATATACACAATGGAGTATTACTCAGCCATGAAAAAGAATACATTTGAATCAGTTCTAATGAGGTGGATGAAACTGGAGCCTATTATACAGAGTGAAGTAAGCCAGAAAGAAAAACACCAATACAGTATACTAACGCATATATATGGAATTTAGAAAGATGGTAACAATAACCCTGTATGCGAGACAGCAAAAGAGACACTGATGTATAGAACAGTCTTGTGGACTCTGTGGGAGAGGGAGAGGGTGGGATGATTTGGGAGAATGGCATTGAAACATGTAAAATATCATGTATGAAATGAGTCACCAGTCCAGGTTCGATGCACGATACTGGATGCTTGGGGCTGGTGCACTGGGACGACTCAGAGGGATGGTACGGGGAGAGAGGAGGGAGGAGGGTTCAGGATGGGGAACACGTGTATACCTGTGGCGGATTCATGTTGATATATGGCAAAACCAATACAATATTGTAAAGTTAAAAAATAAAATAAAATAAATTTTTAAATAATAGAATACTGGAGTGGGTAGCCTATTCCTTCTCCAGCAGATCTTCCTGAATCAGGAATCGAACCAGGGTCTCCTGCATTGCAGGCGGATTCTTTACCAACTGAGCTATCATGGAAGCCTAGCTCATGGGCACTTAGCAAACGTGTGATGACAGAATGGGGGCTTAGCACAGTACCCAGAACCCAGCAAGCACGCAACAAACGATGGCTTTTCCTGGTTTAAAAAAAACAAAAACCTGAGGCAACCGCACAATCTGAGAGGTGCACGGAGAGCTGGACCACAGCCTGCTGTTGTTTCCTTGACAATGTCCTTATCTCATTTTTCCAGAAACTCTCATCACTGGAGTCGTCCAGTGGGATCCTGTGGTCATTGACTCCTCTGGCCCACATCATCACTTCTCAGAAGGTGAGGAGGAGACAGAAATGAACTGATGTTAACAAGGACCAGAAGCAAGCCAACAGCGATGCCAGAGTCGAGAGTCAGGATTTCAGGCGGCCAGTTCTCTGCTCCGTCCCCATGTTCAGCCACACTGTCCTGAACAGGAACACCAAGAGCCTTCCCTCAGATCCCCTTCTCATCTGATCACCACGGCCAGACAAGCTATAAGCACGAAGAAAGACTACTCGAGGTCAAAGTGTGTCTGATGGGAAGCCATTAAAAATTTATCTGCAGTAAGTGCTAGTGGAGCCATGACTGAATTAAATGGAGATCTGATCAATTACTGCAGCTGATCTGACCCCTTAATATTGAAAATATAACCAATGGCATATCATTTAAATTTTATTGGACAGCATAAACTCTTGGGTTGGTGATTATTGATTTGTTAATAATTTATAACTGTATTTCCCTTTTATCAATTAAAATTTTTTGGAATTCTTTATGGCAAATACTATTAACATACACACACACACACACACACACACATAATTGTTGTTGTTGTTCAGTGGCCCAGTCGTGTCTGACTCTTTGTGACTCAGTGTCTGACTGCAGCACCCCAGGCCTCCCTGTCCCTCACCAGGAGGAATATATATATATATGATTGTGTGTGTGTGTGTGCTCAGTTGCTCAGTTGTGTCCAACTCTTTGGGACCCCATGGACTACCAGGCTCCTCTGTCCATGGGATTTTCCAGGCAAGAATACTGGAGTGGGCAGCCATTTCCTACTCCAAAGGATCTTCCAGACCCAGGGCTGTGTCTCCTGAGTTGGCAGGTGAATTCTTTACCACTAGTGCCACCTGCATACACCCTCATAAGCAGAAATAATCTGTAGCATCCCAGGCTAAAAACAATGACTAGGCCTTCCCTGGTGGCTCAGCAGTAAAGAACGTATGGATGTGAGAGCTCGAAGGCTGAGCACCGAAGAATTGATGCTTTTGACCTGTGGTGTTGGAGAAGACTCTCGAGAGTCCCTTGGACTGCAAGGAGATCCAACCAGTCCATCCTAAAAGAGATCAGCCCTGAATGTCCATTGGAAGGACTGATGCTTAAGCTGAAGCTCCAATACTTTGGCCACCTGATGTGAAGAACTGACTCATTGGAAAAGACCCTGATGCTGGGAAAGATTGATGGTGGGAGGAGAAGGGGACGACAGAGGAGGAGATGGTTGGATGGCATCACCGACCCGATGGACATGAGTTTGAGCAAGCTCTGGGAGTGGTGACGGACGGGGGGCCTGGCGTGCTGCAACCCATGGGGTCGCAAAGAGTCAGACATGACTGAGCAACTGAACTGAACTGACTGAACTGAACAAATGCAGGAGACACAGGTTCGATCCCTGATCCAGGAAGATCCCACATGCCTCAAAGCAACTAAACCTGTGAAGCACAACCACTGCATATGCTCTGGAGCCCAGAAGCCACAACTACTGAAGCCCACGCACCCTGGAGCCCGTGCTCCGCAACAAGAGAGGCCCACACTCTGCAACCAGAGAGTAGCCCCTGCTCTCCACTAGAGAAAAGCCTCAGCAGCACAGCCAAAAATAATTTTTTTTAATGGATAAAACCTGAGAAATCAATCATCAAAGAACAAACAGCTGCTTACTTTTGAGATATAATACAGGGTAGAAGGAATTCATATTTTAACATTAAAAAAATCCTTCCATGATACCAATAGCAAACTACAGGACTTGTCCTCTTTTTAATTAACGAGATTTATTTCCCTCCAACCAAGTGAAATTGATGTAATTGCCAATCAGAACCCCACACAATTATTTTGCCATTTAAGAATCCTGACAGTTACTTTTAAAAGAAACACATGAAATATATTTCAACTAAGTAAAGAATTATTTAACAGATAAATATTCTTAATGAGGCTCTCTTGTGGTTTTAAATAAGCGACACGCTCAATTAACCTCACAAGCTTGTTTGGCACAACGGTGCTTTTTACAAATGAGATAAAATGGAGGGATAATAAACAATGAAATTGCAAAACTCTGGGTGCATCCATCAGGGACGAGCTCATGGTTCATACTAGTTACTTTGGAGAATGAACTGGTTATCACTTCCATAAAATCTGCTTATGTTTTCAAGATTCCTGGGGGGTCATTTCTTCTGCTGGGCTCTGCAGACAGTGACACAGCGGAAAGAGGTCCACTCACACACGTGTTCCACCGCACTGCACACCTACCTCTCAAGTTTACAGAACATTTACTGGAGTTACACTTTAAGAGCTGGATTTTTTTTTCCTGTTTTTAACAGCTTTATTGAAATATAATTCCCATGCTACAGAATTCACCCACTTAATGCATATATTAATAATTCAATGGCTTTTAGTGTATTTACAGTTGTGGATCAATTTTGGACACTTTGTGTGCGTTTAGTCACTCAGTCATGTCCAACTCTTTGCAACCCCATGGACTGGAGCCTGTCAGGCTCCTCCATCCATGGGATTCTCCAGGAAGAATACTGAAGTGGGCTGCCATCTCTAGGGAATCTTCCCAACCCAGGTATCGTACCTGAGTCTCTTGTGTCTCCTGCATTGGCGGGCAGATTCTTTACCACTGAGCCACCTGGGAAGCTCCCTTGGAGGGTTTACTCACCCCAGAAAGAAACCCCGTTCCTACTGGTAGTTACATTTCCTCCCAACCTTCCCTACCCCTGCCCACAATCCTCTCCCAAGCAATCACTGATCTATTTGATAGAAGAGCTAGATTGGGTGGATGGAGTTATTGTAGACAATCTTATTTTCTCTTTAAAAAAAAAAATTATTGGAGTATAGTTGATTTATTCATACAACATCCAGTTAGTTTCAAGTATACAACAAAGTGAATCAGTTACACATATACCCACTCTTTTTTAGATTCTTTTCTCACACAGGTCATTGCAGACTTCCCTTGTGGCTCAGCTGGTAAAGAATCTGCCTGCAATGTGGGAGATCTGAGTTCGATCCCTGAGTTGGGAAGATCCCCTGGAGAAGGGAAAGGCTACCCACTCCAGTATTCTGGCCTGGAGAATTCCACGGACTGTACCGTCCATGGGATCGCAAAGGGTCTGACACACTGAGCGACTTTCACTTCGCACAGGTCACTGCAGAGCACGGAGTAGGCTCCCTGTGCTGCACTCCCTAAGTATCTGTATTGGTCCTTCTGTATTGGTTATCTGTATTATACACAGTAGTGTGTACATGTCATGTCAATCCCAACCTCCCAATTTACCCCTCCCCCCTTACCCCCTAGTAACCAGAATTCTGTTTTCTACATCAGTCACTCTAGCTCTGTGTTGTCAATAGGTTCATTTGTACTACTGCTTCAGATTCCACATGTAAAGGATATCATAGAGTATTTGTCTCTGCTTTACTTCACTGAGTATGACAATCTCTAGGTCCATCCATATTGCTGCCAATAGCAATACTTCATTCTTTTTTATGGCTGAGTAATATTTCATTGTACATGGACCACATCGTCTTTATCCATGCACAAGCTATATTTTATATTGTTAAAAAATCTTAAAATAACAATGGTAAACATCCCACACCTCCAAAACCCAGCTTTCATCTAAGGTTACCCAAACACACAATGCTTCTCACACCCAGCCTGGAAAATGGGATGGAGTCTTCACTTGAAAAGAACCTTCATTCAATATTTACTGGGTACCCACCATGTGCCAGACATAGCGAGGGTCCTGGGGGCACAAACATCAGTCCCGTTTTCAGGAACCTCAGTCCAGTGAGGGACAGCGGGCACAACTGGTATCTGGGTAACTAGAGACTGACTCGGTGGGGAAGGTCCAAGAAGGCTTCCCACACAGGTGATGCTGCAGCTGAGGGCAAGGGTACTCAGAAAGAAGCCCCTTCTGGGCGGATCCCTTCAGGATGCTGTGCACCAACCTGCTGCTGAAACAACGCCATAACACCAAAGAGTAACTGTCAAATCCAAGCATGATCAACTGAAGCATGTCTATGGTGCACATTCAGCCAACACTGAGCATCCTCACGGTGTCAGAGAGAGACAGCTCCCAGAGCCAGGGGAGGAGACAGCTGCTGTGAACAGGATAGCTTTATCACATGGATGATGAGAATGATTCAGCTATATCAGCATCGTGATTAAAAGAAAGGACCCAGTGATGTTTAGATTCTACAACTATACACCTTTTTTAAAAGAAATGACTTTTTAAAAAATATTTGGCTGTGTTGGGTCTTACTTGCTGCACGCTAGCTTCCTTCTAGTGGTGGCACGTGGCTCAGTAGTTGTGCCGAGCAGGCTTATTAGCTGGTCTGAGGCATGTGGGGTTTTAGTTCTCTGACCAGGAATCGAATCCGTGTTTCCTGCATTGCAAGCTGGATTCTTAACCACTGGACCACCAGGGAAGTCCTGTAATATCTTTTTAAAAAGTACCTTCTTATTGAAAGTCCTTAAGGCCATTTAGTTCATGATCCTAAAATTTTATTTTCAGCTACTCAAACAATTTTATTACAATTTAAAATTTTTTAATACAATTTTATTACAATTATGATGAAAAATGCAGAGACATAACTTTGCCCGCAAAGGTCCATATAGTCAAAGCTATGGTTTTTCCAGTAGTCATGTGTGGATGTGAGAGGTGGACCATAAAGAAGGTTCAGTGCCAAAGAACTGCTTTCAAATTGTGATGCTGGAGAAGACTCTTGAGAGTATCTTGGACAGCAAGGAGATCAAATTAGTCAATCCTAAAGGAAATCAACTCTGAATATTGACTGGAAGGACTGAAGCTGAAGCTTCAATACTTTGGTCACCTGATGTGAAGAATTGACTCATTGGAAAAGACCCTGATGCTGGGAAAGGCTGGAGCAAAAGGAGACGGGGGCAGAGGATAGATGGTTAGATAGCATCACTGACTCAATGGACATGAATTTGAGCAAACCTCAGGAGACAGTGGAGGACAGGGGAGTCTGGTGTGCTGCAGTCCATGGGGTTGAAAACAGACACGACTCAGCGACGGAACAACAATATGATGTCTCAAGACACAATAATTGCTTTATAACAGAATAACAAAGGCTAAAATTTACTGAACACTTATCATGGTCCCATTATTGCTCTCTTTTATCTTATTTGCCTTATACAATCCAGTCAATACACATGACAAAACATACATTCACAAAGCCTTATGAACGAAAATGAAAATAATTTAACATCTAAGCATCCTAGATCAGCAGCTCCCTAGCACACATTACATACCAAGGGATTTGGATTAGAGGGGGAATGCTCACACATCAGTTACCAAATTTTAAGTAAAGCATCCCAATAATACGCTTATCATCATAAAGTTGAGATTATGTCTACATCTGCCAAATAGGGTAACATGATTTCTTATGCTATCTAAAAGCTTAATAGTTGTTTAAAAAAAAAGAACTATTGACATTTTAGAATATGTTCTGTGAAAGTGTAAGTTCATTGAAATTTTTTTAATAGAAAACTGTTCATTGAGAGCTACAAGGCATTTTCATCATAGAAGGCTGATTTTACCCATCAACCAGTAATACCTAACTCACGATATTATGATCTTGTACTAATTCAATCTGAAAAGGTACTTACAGGCTTTCTTAAAATTACCACCATAACTCTAAGCATTTACCCTCCTTATAGAATGACCAATGCACATTGCAGGTGGCTCAGCTGGTAAAGAATCCACCTGCAATGCAGGAGACCTGGGTGATCCCTGGGTTGGGAACATCCCCTGGAGGAGGGAACGGCTACCCACTCCAGTATTCTGACCCGGAGAATTCCATGGACTGTATATAGTCCATGGGGTCACAAAGATTCGGACACGACTGAGCGACTTTCATTTTCACTTTGACATATGGCATCTGGCAGGTTGATTGAAGAAACAAAAAATGATGATAACTCCAATCTACTTGGCGCCTGGCCAAGTCAAGGCAAGGTGGGAATGGCAGGAGGGAGGAGACGTGGCATGTTCACGGTGAGAAGCACAGAGACCGGGAGGCTGGGGAGGCAAAGGGCCCACATGTGAAGACACCAACTGATATGGAGATGGGACAGCAGAGGGGCCCCCGGTCCCGTGGTTTCTGAGCAGAAGCAGGAGTGGTGTCAGGGGAGGTGATCCTGCCAGTATGCTGTTTGGTACACCGTGGGAGGGCTGCTGAAGGAGACACACCCACCTGGACTTGTGACAAAGTGGTAGCTGGAAGATTCAAACAGCAGCCCTGGGACCCTGAGCAGAGCAAACCCCAGAGGGAAAGTGGAGAAAATGTCTGGACAAAGGAAGAACCAGGTGGCCTGAGACCCTCCGCTGAAGGGCCTGGGTCACTGACCATCAGGAACAAGTGGCAGGGACCACCTACAGCCCAGGAAACCCAGATTTTACCATACTGAGCACAAAGATTCCTTTATTATCCCCAATGTCATTTTAACCTTAAATAATAAAACCAAATGTTTCTTTACAAATTCAGATCTTTAGAGAAAAAAAAACAAAACATACTTCACGACCTAGAAGAAATGCCATAAAATAGCAGCTTATACAGGAACATAAGTATTATATGAAGGATGGGCTAAAACTAAATCCCTTAATTTAGCAAATTACCTTTTAAGCCAGCAATCTACTCAGCAGATGTCAGAGTAGTTGCTCCAGTCTTAAAGCCATGAATTCTCAATTCCTGGGACAGGATGGTAGAAACCACCAGGATCACCCAAGCCCCCACACTCACACAAGTTCATCCAGCACCATCCACACCACTTTGAATGACGGAGGCATCCCACACCTTTCAGGAAACTTCCTCCCCAAACTTCTGTTATCATCAAAGCCTCCGCTGATGTGAAACAAATTTCGATACTCTTTGAAAAAACCACAGGCACCAAGGGGAAAACCCAAAGACCACCACAGCACCACAGGAAATCTTTATAAAGAGTTTAAGTGCTTTTATTACAATAGTGCAAGGTAGTATTTCATCCAACGCTCACCAACAGCACACTGGCATCTTCTATAAAACAGTTCCAGAAAGTTCACACAGGAAAAGGAAAAGATACATTGTCTGTAATGATTCTCATACAATACTGCTTAGTGGTTAAACTTCATGTCGCTCAATCAAGTGTAGTCGTTATCTAGCAAACATGTGGCAAAAACGTTTTGCTCTGCTTTATTTTGCTCGCCTACAAACACGTCAGAACATGCCTCATGATTAGAAACGCTTTATGACGACACTCCATGACACCGACATCTACGCGTGCTCGCGGTCAAGCCAGTTGTACCAAAGAACCATAAAATACAAAATGATAGGAAATATAAACATCAATTTTGTATTTCAAGTTTATAACATTTTATTTACAAAAATAGTCTGGGAGGAAGAGGCTTTACAGTCCCATACTCTGTCCTGGGCAGGGGGGGGTTGGGGGGAGCTATTGTCACATTCTAGGGTTTTCCCTACCTATGACTCAAGAGTCGCAGCTGAACTCCAGAACCCAACTGTGGACTAGAAGCTTGGGTGGAGAGGCGGGCGAGGGGGCGGGCCGAGGGGCTGGCCGGGGGTGGGGCAGAGCTGCGTGAGGGGCGGGGCAATGGGTGGGGGGGGAGCTAGGGGCGGAGTGAGGGGCGGGGAGCAAGGGCGGGGCGGGGCGAGAATGGGGCGGGGCGAGGGGCAGAGCTCTGTGAGGGGCGGGGGTGGGGGCAGGGTGAGGGGGCAGGGAGCACGGGCAGGGGTAGGGGGCGCAGGGGCAAGGATGGGGCCGGGTGAGGGGCGAGGGCGGGGTGAAGTGAGGGGCAGGGTGGAGAGATGGGCGGGGGCAGGGCGAGGTGAGAGGTGGGGCGAGAGCATAGAGGAGCCGGGTGGGGGCATAGAGGAGCGGGGCGGGGAGATTGGCAAGGTGAGTGGCGGGGCGGGGGTTGGAAATGGGGCGGGGTGAGGGGGTGGGGCGAATCAGGTGGGCGGGGTGAGGGCGGGGAGATGGATGGGGTGAGGGCGGAGAGATGGGCCAGGTGGGGGTGAGTGGGCAGAGTGGGGCGGGGCAAGGCGAGGTAGGGTGAGGGTTAGGAATGGGGCAGGGCGGGTGAGGGGCGGGACTGGGCGGGGTGAGGGCAGGGGCGAGGGGCGGGACGGGCGCGCAGATGGCTTTGCGAGCTGTCCGGCGGGCGGCGCCGCATGCAATGGGACACCACGCTCGCGCTCTATGTACAGGGCCCGTCGTCTCCGGGTCTGAAGGACACTTGCGCTCCGACGACACCACTGCGGGGGCGGTGCCCAAGCCGCCACTAAGACATGACCCCGAAGACGGGGTTGTGACGGCAGATGCTCGGGCCGCACTCCTCGTAGTCCTTCTTCGTGTGACAGACCTGCAAGAACTCCGGCTGCGAGAGGAGCACGCACACGCGCCGGCAAGGGGACAGCATCAGACAGACGACCAAGCAGAGGAGACAATCCCCCATCCGAACCGCCACCCTCTCCCCCACCTCGGCCGCGGACTGTGTGAGCCTGAACTGCCAAACGGGAGTTTTATTTCGTTTTTTAAAAAACTTGCCCGCGTGCTCAGGCGCTCAATCCCATCTGCCTCTTGGCAACCCCATGGACTGTCGTCCGCCAGGCTCCTTTGTCCATGGGATTTTTCAGGCAAGAAAACTTATTTAGCTTCTATTTAGGAACAACTATGTGCTTGCTCGCCCTAAGTTAGCAATTCGTTAGCTAGTCACAAATTTGAGGAGAAAAAGCAGTAATTACTCAGAAAAATTTCTGGAATTAATGATTAATGCGACATTGTAGGTTATTTTCAGATTCACTTATCTACAATATCTGTAACCCCTAATTTGCAAGGGTATTTATGAATTAGTGGTACTAATTTGCACCACTAATGGTCATTAAAGTATTTTTTCTATCTCAATTAAATGTGGGGCTGTTTAGAGCCACACACAATTAGAGCACACACCATTTCATCTCCGGTAAGAGAGAATTAATTCAAAGTCAACAGAGAACAGAGATGAAAAGACAGCACAATCCAGGAAAGGACTCACAGTTGAGGCCAGCATGGAGCCTCCGAACCACACGGCGTAGCGCTGCATGTGGTGCGTTATCACCTGGACCTCCACGGGCTTGGGCTGCAAGGGAAGTGATGTGAGCTGACTGTCCTGTGCACAGGGCACCCTGACGCCGTCCCACCTGGGACCCTCCTCCCACCCCGCTGGCCCCACCTTCAGGCTCAACACCTCCATCCTGAAAGGAAGGTGCTCAGCCCTCCCACTGCCAAGTCCACGGCCCCAGCCCCAATCCCAGCCCAGGTGGTGCAGAGAACAAAGAATACAACGCAAGGGCAAGTTACCTCAATTTAAAGGCATTTTTAAGAAATAAACACTCCATGCAACTAACCCAGCTTATTTTTTTGAACTAAGCAAATTAGATGTTTTCACATCTAGAGATAATTCTAAGAAACACTTAAGAAAGATAGTGCTAAGTGGTGTCCGACTCTTACAACCTCATGGACTGTTGCCCGCCAAGCTCCTCTGTCCATGGGATTCCCCAGGCAAGAATACTGGAGTGGGTTGCCATTTCCTTCTCCAGGGCATCTTCCCAACCCAGGGATTGAACCAGGTATCCAACACTGCACACAGATTGTTTACCAACTGAGCTACATGAGAAGCCCAAAGTCACTTAGTCGTGTCCGACTCTTTGCGACCCCATGAACTATAGAATTCTCTAGGAATTCTCTAGGCCAGAACACTGGAGTGGACAGCCTTTCCCTTCTCCAGGGGATCTTCCCAACCCAGGAATGAAACCGGGGTCTCTGCATTGCAGGTGGACTCTTTACCAACTGAGCTATCAGGGAAACCGTGGGGCAGTAACACTTAGGTGTCCCAAAAATACTCTAAGAAATGATACCACCTTGGGGTGATCCCAGGAGGTGAGGACACGCGGGTTTGCTCCCATGGGCCCCACACCAAACCCAACCCTGTAAATCCACCAGCTGGTTAAGGGTTATGATCTTGAGGAACACAGTGGAGTGCCATGCTCATTCCAGTGATGAGAGCTAATCAGAACGTTTCAAAGGACATTAGAGTTCCTCACTGAAAAGTGATCCACTTCCTTGGGGTACTGGTCATCACAGGACATGCCTGATCTCTTGACAACAGGGAAGAAACTGCTGGCAGGCATAGAGGGCGGGGGGAGGAGGGGGGTGCTGGGGAAGAGTTGCGTTGGTGCACTGGGAGGTCCGCATCTGTCCTGACTGCACAGCTGGAGGGAGTCCGGGCAACAGACCTCTGACTGTGACTTCACAGTGTGGCTAAGAAAGTGGCTCCAACTCGTGTTTACCCCTCATGGCCCAGACTAGCGCAGCGTCCAGCCCCGCCTGGCTGCCCGGAGGCCTCACCTTTATCCTGCCACCGCTGAGCTCCTCGCTGAGCTTCAGCCTGGCGTCCACCACTCTCTTTAAGTCTCTCTGCAGACGACGTCCGAAATCCCTGAACATTGTTGAGCCTCCCGAAAGAACAACATTCTAAAAGACACAAAACAGAGGTTTCCTCGCGTGAAATCACCTGCCCACAACACACTCCCCACTCACCCTTCAGTCGTCTGAGTAATACACTTCAAGCTATATGAGAAGCTAATCACTGAGGCAACGTCAGTGCTATCAAGGAAGAAGTATAAATCAGGGCTTCCCTGGTGGTCCAGTGGTCAAGAATCCACCTTGCAATGCAAGGGACACAGGTTCAATCCCTGGTGGGGGAAGGAAGAGCCCTCGTGCCTTGGGGCAACTAAGTCCGTGCTGCAACTAGTGAGTCGGTGGGCCAGGACCAAAGATCCCACAGGCTTGCAACGAAGACCCCGTGTGTTGCAACTAAGACCCAACGCAGCCAAATAAATGCATAAATATATTTTTTTAAAGTACAAACTGAGCTTTTCTCCTGCGTCACAAATTGTCTCTTGGTGCTTTTCCTCCACCATAACCAAGTAAAATCATGCTGCCTGTTCTACTTCTCAAGGGGGCAACTTCTACCACACCCCTCCCCACACAGGCCTCCGTCTTCTCTTGACAAATCGCAAATCTGCATCTTTCTGACAACATCCTGCCCCGACATCAATGTCACCGATAATCACTGCCACACCCTGTCATCTGTGGCAAAATCACTCAGAAACAACAGGAGGGGGCTTGGTTCCCGCCAAGAGTCAGGGGGCCACCCACCAACGCTGCACCCAGCGTTGCCTGCTGCCCCTGTCAGGTGCCCTGCCTCAACACAGCTAGGAGTTGAGAACACCAGAACGAAGTCTAGGACGGGTCAGACGGCAACCTTAATAGAGTAAAACAAGGGTCTTCTGAGCCTCATCTTTTTTTTTTTTTTTTAATTGGAAGATAATTGCTCTGCAATGTTGTGTTGGTTGCTGCTGTACGACACTGTGTATCACCTGTAAGTATACATATACTCCCTCCCTTGTGAGCTTCCCTCCCCATCCCACCCCACCGGGCCGTTGCAGAGCACCACGACCCTCATCTTCTTGAAGAGACTCCTGATAACACCTTCACACAAAATGCGTACCTGTGAGCTACTAAGAATCACACTTTAAAAGCATTCTTGGTTATTCTGGGCATTGGCTTGTAGAATAAGCCTCACAGTACAATTCTCAACCTCATAAATTTACACTAATACAATAACTTTCACCTATTACTGTTACTGCAATTCTGTCACCTGTTCCATTAGCACTTTCTAGCATTTTTAACTCCAGTCCAGGATACAGTCGTGGGCCAGTTACTGCAATTACCGGTCATATCTCTGTAATGGATTTTTTAAATTTACAAATTAATTCATTAGAGTATGAAAAAAACGAATGTTCATTATATTTCAGAAGCATTGCAAGATCTTCAGTTCAGTTCAATTCAGTCTCTTTGCGACCCCATGAATCGCAGCACGCCAGGCCTCCCTGTCCATTACCAACTCCCGGACTTCACTCAAACTCATGTCCATCGAGTTGGTAATGCCATCCAGCCATCTCATCCTCTGTCCTCCCCTTCTCCTCCTGCCCCAATCCCTCCGAGCATCAGGGTCTTTTCCAATGAGTCAACTCTTCGCATGAGGTGGCCAAAGGACTGGAGTTTCAGCTTCAGCATCATTCCTTCCAAAGAAATCCCAGGGCTGATCTCCTTCAGAATGGACTGGTGGATCTCCTTGCAGTCCAAGGGACTCTCAAGAGTCTTCTCCAACACCACAGTTCAAAAGCATCAATTCTTCGGTGCTCAGCTTTCTTCACAGTCCAACTCTCACATCCATACATGACCACTGGAAAAACCATAGCCTTGACTAGATGGACCTTTGTTAGCAAAGTAATCTCTCTGCTTTTTAATACACTATCTAGGTTGGTCGTAACTTTCTAAGGAGTAAGTGTCTTTTAATTTTATGCCTTAGGTCACCATCTGCAGTGATTTTGGAACCCAGAAAAATAAAGTCTGACACTGTTTCCACTGTTTCCCCATCTATTTCCCATGAAGTGATGGGACCAGATGCTATGATCTTCATTTTCTGAATGTTGAGCTTTAAGCCAACTTTTTCACCCTCCTCTTTCACTTTCATCAAGAGGCTTTTTAGTTTCTCTTCACTTTCTGCCGTAAGGGTGGTGTCATCTGCATATCTGAGGTTATTGATATTTCTCCCAGCAATCTTGATTCCAGCGTGTGCTTCTTCCAGCCCAGCGTTTCTCATGATGTACTCTGCAGTCACTTGCAAAGGCATAACGTGTAAGATTCATTCATCCATTTATACAAAACAGTGCTGTGTACACATGGTTAAATGATTTTGGACAAAGTTGCCAAGATGCTTCAATAGGAAAAGAATAGTCTTTTTTAACAAATGATGGTGAATGATTAATATCCATGCAGGGGAAATGAACATTTACTAACTATCTTACTTCACACACACAACTGAACTCAATATGGATCATAGATTTAAGGGCTAAAATGTACAGAATTTCTAGAAGAAAATATTTCCTTAAAATCTTCGTAACTATGACATAGGCAGAGGAGATGACATGCTCTGCTGGCCATGTTCTCAGCATACCTTCTCCAGCAGTAATTGGCTGGCCTATGGAAATAAGGCTGGTTCGCTAACTAGTGTTTTATGAGCATCAGAATGTTACACAAACTTATTATTTTCAACCCAAGTGGCTATTCAGAGTTATCCTGAGAGTTTAAACTTAGCTAATAGGCAGTGTTGGCTTTGGTCTATTATCACCTATGCTTGTTCCACTTTCAGAATGGTGGAAAAAAAAACAAAAATAGAGAAATAAGTGAAATTACCAATACATGAATTCTGTCCATCTCATTTCAAGGGAAGCAACAGTGCTTCTCTTAATGATTTTGCACCTTACAAATAGGAACATTTAGCCTTACAGGATTCTTAATCAATTTCCACACAGAAAAGTAAGCAAATATTCTTCTAAGGGAAGTCTTTCAATACGATATCACAAATAGTAAAACTTTAATACTGTAATTTAAGCCCCTCACTTACAGGAAGGAAACAGCCTCCTAAGGCAGACACCACAAGACATGTACAGAGAGCTCTCAGCAGAAACCCCAGCTCAGAGAAAGCATTTCTAATGCCCTCCTTAACTAATACCATCTTTGAAGACATGAGAGAACACTGTAAGCCCCCCACCTTACTTCACTGTTTGTACAGCACAGGCCAACACAATCTCTTAAAATAAGATTTTTTAACTCAGCGTTTAACAGCTGAGCAAATATGTACTGAGGCTCCCTTTGGAAATCCTCATTTCACTAAGGTTCTCGTCTTATGCTCTAATCCATACACATGCCCTTCGCATCTCACCCCAGCCCACGTTCCCACCTCCTCCCTGGTCTCGCCGGGTTCTTTCAGGCCCTACTCTCCCCAAGGGACGTCACTGTGTCTCAAAGGTCCTGCGCCCTGCCCTCCGATCTAGGGGCCCGTCCTTCCCTGAGTGTGAGCAGTCAGGGGTCAGAGACTCACGAGGCACTCCACACGCTCATCCGTTCACACGGCCCCACACAGCCTGAGAGCTGGCTGTTGCAGGCACAGAACCTGACCTATCGCAAGAGGGGAGATGCAACTGTACGCCCAAATGAACAAGGGACAGCAGTGTCAACCTGGCAGGTTGCACACGCCAGGGAGGAAGCCCTGAAGTGGGAAGGTGGAACGGAACGTGAGGGAGGCTGAGATGGACCTGGATCGGTCTGCCCAGGAAGCCTCGCTGGAAGCCGATGACCCAGCAAGGACATGAAGGCATAGAGGAAGCAGGTCAGGGACACGCCTGCAAGAGCTTCCTGGCAGAGGCGGCAGGTGCAAGGGCTCTGGGGCAGAAATGTGCTCGGTGTGTCTGTAAAGTGGCCAGGAGGGAAATGAAGGAGGCTGGAGTGTGGAGAGGTGGACATGACCCCTGTGACTGTCCTGCTGGACCCTGATATGACTTCCCAGTGGGCTCCCCAGCCCTGCCTTATCTCCCCCAGGTGACTCCCAGCACAGTACCTTGGTGAGCACAATAAAGCTTGTCACCCAGTCACCACTCCTGCCCTCAACCCCCTGGACAGCTTTTCGGCTCTCGCGGGCCAGGAGCTGAAGCCCTGCCATTAGCCCCCATGGCCCCAGGCCGCTGCACGGGCTGCTCGCTGCACAACTCCAGGCCTGCCAAGCACTCAAGTCAGGGGATGGCACCTCCCTCCAGGCACCAATCTGTGGCACTGACTCCTCTAGTACAACCTGGGGGATGAGGCAGGATTGGCCTTTCCATTTCTGAAAGGTTTTGGGGTGGCAGGGATATCAATGGAATTTACTGCACACTGAATAAATGAGTGGGTTTGCTAGACATTGCCATGCCCACTCAGATGCCATGCTCACCCTGCCCGTGTCTACTCACAGGTCTTCTTGGCCTCAGCCGCCCTGTCTTCCACCCATGGAGGTGGCTCACCCATCCACCTCTATCTGGACCTTCTGGGAATCAACTTCAGCTGAGGGGGACCCTCTCTCCTGTATTGCCATCATGCAGAGTCTTTATGAAGCTCTAATAAGAAGTAAAATCTCAAAATGCACTCACCTGCTGAAAGTCTTAGCAAGTCTGATTATTGATTTACCAAATTACAGAATTCCTCCCTTTTCCTTAACTGAGTCAATTCAAATAATAAAAAATGCATATTTCAACAACTACTTTATCGGAATAAAATGTTTTTAAAATGCAGCATTTTCTGAACTAAACCAAAACTCAGCAGTGGCCACAGGACTGGAAAAGATCAGTTTTCATTCCAATCCCAAAGAAAGGCAATGCCAAAGAATGTTCAAACTACCGCACAATTGCACTCATTTCACAGGAGAGCAAAGTAATGCACATAATTTTCCAAGCCAGGCTTCAACAGTACGTGAACTTCCAGATGTTTAAGCTGGACTTAGAAAAGGCAGAGGAATCAGAGATCAAATTGCCAACATCCATTGGATCATTGAAAAAGCAAGAGAATTCCAGGAAAACATCCACTTCTGCTTCACTGACTACGCCAAAGCCTTTGACTGTATGGATCACAACAAACTGTGGAAAATTCTCAAAGAGATGGGAATACCAGACCACCTGACCTGACTCTTGAGAAACCTGTATGCAGGTCAAGAAGCAATAGTTAGAACCGGACATGGAACAACAGACTGGTTCCAAACTGGGAAAGGAGTAGGTCAAGGCTGTGTATTGTCACCGTGCCTATTTAACTTACATGCAGAGTACATCATATGAAATGCCAGGCTGGACGAAGCACAAGCTGGAATCAAGACTGCCGGGAGAAATATCAATAACCTCAGATATGCAGATGACACCACCCTTATGGCAGAAAGCAAAGAGGAACTAAAGAGCCTCTTAATGAAAGTGAAAGAGAAGAGTGAGAAAGCTGGCATAAAACTCAACATTCAAAGACTAAGATCATGGCATCCGGTCCCATCATCTCATGGCAAATAGATGGGGAAACAATGGAAACAGTGAGAGACTTCATTTTCTTGGGCTCCAAAATCACTGCAGATGGTGACTGCAGCCATGAAATTAAAAGATGCTTGCTCCTTGGAAGAAAAGCTATGACCCACCTAAACAGCATATTAAAAAGCCAAAACATTACTTTGCCAACAAAGATCCGTCTAGTCAAAGCTTTGGTTTTTAAAGTAGTCATGTATGGATGTGAGAGTTGGACCATAAAGAAAGTTGGGTGCCGAAGAATGAAAGCTTTTGGACTCTGGTATTGGAGAAGACTCTTGAGTGTCCCTTGGATTGCAAGGAGATCCAACCAGTCCATCCTAAAGGAAATCAGTCCTGAATATTTTACTGCAAGGATTGATACTGAAGCTGAAGCTCCAATCCTTTGGCCACTTGATGCGAAAAACTGACTCATTGGAAAAAGACCCTGAGGCTGAGAAGGATTGAAGGCAGGAGGAGAAGGGGACAACAGAGGATGAGATGGCTGGATAGCATCACCTACTTGACAGACGTAAGTCTGAGCAAGCTCTGGGAGATGGTGATGGACAGGGAAGTCTGGCGTACTGCAGTCCCTGGGGTTGCAAAGAGTTGGACACGACTGAGCGACTGATCTTAACTGAAATAAAAACTCAAAATGCACTAACCTGCTGGAAGTCTTAGCAAGACTGACCACTGATTTGCTAAATTAAAGAATTCCTGCCTTCCCTTAACTGAGTCAAATAACAAAACTGCATATTTCAACCCTTTATTGGGATAAAATTTTTTAAAATACCACAGCATTTTCTCTGAACTAAACCAGAACATTATGGTGTCATTTCAAATTCCTGGCCTCACTATGAACAGTCCTAACGGTGACCACATGCTTATTGAGCAGGTGCCAGGTGATGGTCGCTGTCCCACGTAAGCAAGCCTCACATGGCGTTATGAAACAGGCACTGCCACACCATTTCACAGATAAAAGAGCAGGGCCGGCAGTCAAATCACAATCTGGAGCTACACAGCGAGTAAGCTGCAGGCCTGACCGCACAGCCCGAGCTTGTGGCCACGAGGTTTAGAGACGCTAATAAAATGGCGGTAGTTACCATTCACACAGTACTGGCTACACCCAGGCTCAAGCTCTACCCTGCGCATGTGTTCTCTAACCGAATCCTCGCGAGAGTTCTGAGGGACCGTTACGCTGATCGTACCCATCATGCTCCAGGGCAGGAAGCGGCTCAGAGAGCGCCAACCGTCTCTGCACCGAAGTGACGCTGCCTGACGCCCCAGGCAGCATGAAGAAACCCCGTGGTCTGGCTCCGGAGCCTACACGCTTACATGTTACGATGCAAAAAATGACACTCCTCGAGAAACTTTCAACAAAAGCCAAAGTTCAATGTGATTCATTCTAAAGAAAATTTAAAAGACCAGGTGATCCTTTATCACACGGAACAAGAGTGGTGGGTAAGTTTCCAAGGTGCGAGTTTCTAGAAGTCCGCCCTCCTCAGGAAAGACGTTCCCCCAACACCCAGTTACCCCCTCCCGCCAGCTCCTGTGGGATCCTGCCTGGAGATCCTGACGAGCTCAGAGCCCGCTGATCCACGCGAGCATCTCAGCATGTTGGAAGGCGTCTGCTCCATCCAGTCAGCAAATCCTCAGACCGGAACCTGCCCATCAAGAAGCATCACTAGTCAACACACCACCAAGTGTGTCGTGGGAGAGAAGGAAAGCTTGACCTGAGCTAGAAAAATATCAAAAACTTAACACGCAGGAAAACGAGTTGGATACTGAAGCAGATGAAGCGTGGAGCATTAGATACCATAAAAAAATGCTTCTGAAAAACGTTAATTCCTTAAGACAATGTTCACAACACAATGCTAGGTTAATATACAAGATACAAAATGTAAATACAGCATGATATATTTACCTACCTACCTATATTTCAAGAAAAGGAGAAAGACAAAATGATAACTGATAAGTAGTGGTTACTGTTTTATTAAAGATTTTGAGTGAGTGAAAGTCGCTCAGTCCTGTCCGACTCTTTGCGACCCCATGGGACTATACAGTCCCTGGAATTCTCCAGGCTAGAATACTGGAGTGGGTAGCCTTTCCCTTCTCCAGGGGATCTTCCTAACCCAGGGATTGAACCCAGGTCTCTCACATTGCAGGCGGATTCTTTACCAGCTGAGCTATCAGGCCAGGGCTACTTCTCAAATTTTCTAAATGCATTTTAATCTGGAAATAGTCATCTCTGCTCATCTGCAGAGTCTACGTTTTCCTGTGTTTTCACAGTGCTGTCCGCTGACTTGCTGAAAGGCCACGGACCCCAATCTGCACAACACACCTTTCACTCATCTGCTTGTTGAAACCCCTGTAGTGGACTGGCCTTTTCAACAGGTCCTTACTTTGCTACATAAATGTCTATTCCATGATGTTAAATAAAAAGTCTCAGTCATAATTATCTCTATAGGACAGGTCCTGTCTTTATGCCAGTAAAAAAACATCCTGGCCAACATCATCATATACACTAGCCAGAGCCTGTCACCTTTTTAAGTAGAAACACAAAGTCTATATTAATAGTAAAGTCCACTGAATATCTTACATGGGATTAAAAATAACAAAAGTTCCACTCCTGTAACATTAAGTGTATTTTGTGCTAGAGGCTCTATCCTTATTCTTCATCCAGCTTGACAGATTCGCAGCCCCCCCTGCCCACCATCCTGTGTACCTTGGCCAGCTTCCTCTCTAAACTGCAGGCACAAAATAGCTGCATGTTTTGCTGGGATCGCAGTATTTGGGTTCCGCTCTTGGCTCAGCTGGTAAAGAATCCGCCTGCAATGCAGGAGATATGGGTTCGATCCCTGGGTTGGGAAGATCCCCTGGAGAAGGGAAAGGCTATCCACTCCAGTATTCTGGCCTGGAGAAGTCCATGGACTGTATAGTCCATGAGGTCACAGAGTCCGACATGACTGAGTGACTTTCACTTCACTTCTTCACTCGTCCCTGAAGAGATCTCCATGCCAACAGCTCCCTACAGGTTGAGAAAACCCCAGAGTGACTAGCTGCTAACAATGGTTCTCAGTTCAGCTGCACATCAAAATCTGCGAAGCTTTTAAAATCCAGATGCCCAGAAAATTATATCAGAATCTCAGGGTGAGACCCAGACATCTGTGTACTTTACTGCTCCTGGGATGAAGCCCACAGACAGCCAGGGCCAAAATCATCTTGTTTCCAGCAGCATCTGCTGCCTGGAATGACTTGGCCTCGTGGGGAAGTCACAGGCCAAGAGTCAGCTCTCACATGCTAGTCCTCTCCAGACCCAACTTCCATCACACTTAGAGACTAAACAGAAAAAGGGGGCGTGTGAATACCCCTTTTAAAAAATTAATTTTTAAATTTTTCTTCTTTGCACAGGCTTTCTCTAGCCGCACCAGCAGAGGCTAGTCTTCATTGCAGTGTGTGGGCTTCTCACCGCGGTGGCTTCCCTTGTTGTGGAGCAAGGGTTCAATAGTTGAGGCTCGCAGGCTCAGTAGTTGTGGTGCATGGGCTTAGTTGTTCTGTGGCACGTGGAATCTTCTTGGACCAGGGATCAAACCCATGTCCCTTGCATTGACAGGCAGATTCTTACCCACTGGACCATCAGGAAAGTACCATGAATAACCTTCTTATCTACAGGCCAGACAAAAAAAAATTAAGATTACAACTCCTCCTTTTGTCTAAAACAATTGTTTGGCTTTTTTGAAGATTCTCAGTTTTCAAAGGTACATCATATTTTACACCAACTTCTTTTTCTTGCCTACTAGCCTGAGGAACATGTTAACTCAAGGCTCGAGGAGGTCTCGGGTGTTTTCAGTAGGGCCTACAATAAGCCTTCTGCTCACTTCACCATAAAACACTCCACCTACAGTTTCTGCAACTGGGCCTGGGAAACACAAGAAATCCTGGCCCTACTGGTCCAGGTGGTGCCTTGAAGCAGGTGAGGCAAAGGGGAGACACCCTGCTCTGAAGCCAAGGGCAGGCCTCAGGGCCCCAGGGAGCTGCCTCAGAGCCTTTCCTGCAGGTTCCCCTATAACCCTCTCTGCCACCAGAGCTGCCCATCTCAGCCTGTGGGGACTGGAGGGACCAGGCACGAAAGCAGAAGTCAGGAGCCCAGCCTCCTACAGGGCCTCGTGCCTGAGTGGGTAACCCATCGGGGCTCAGCAGACAGCAGTCATGAGCTTGTGTGGGTGTGAACCTGCTTCCTACTTCTCCTGGGTGGTTTACTGAGCATTTTGGAAGCCCCATGGCAGGTGCCTGGGACACTGACAAGAGTGGGCCCAGCAAGCAGAAAGAAGCATCAGAAACAAAGAAGAGAATGACAGTAAGACTGGAGAGGAAAGACATGATCCCAAAGACATGCCCACTCAGCTCTCTGGAGCATGATGTCCGTGTGTTCTGCAGAAGCACTTGTATGTAGCATGTCGTATGTAGCATGTCTCTAACCAGAATAGGGCCTTAGAGTTTCTCATAAAATCCCACCAACCGTACATCCATGCATTTCATGAACACAGATGTCATGGTGGAAGGTTCCGGCCACAGCAAGCTCACAAGGAGGAGCTGACGACAGGAAGCGGGACCACAAGTACAGAGTGAATCCGAAGAACAAGGCTGCCTACCCGAGAGCCTCTAACCTGGGGTGACAGCCTCCAGAGACGACGGGCAGAGCAGCGGCCGGTGGGGGCCACAGGTTCAGGGATAGAGAAGCCTGACAACTGCACTAACTCAAAAGATACAAGCACACCTATGTTCATGGCAACTTTATTTACAATTGCCAAGACGTGGAAGCAATCTAAGTGTCCATCAACAGATGAATGGATAAAGATGTGGTACATATATACAATGAAATGTTACGGAGCCATAAAATGAATGAAATAATGCCATTTGCAGCAACATGGATGGACTTGGAGGGCAATAGGCTAGAGGGATAAGGCAGAAAAAAAATACTGTATGATATCACATAGATGGAATATAAAAAAACTAATGAACATAACAAGACATAAGACACAGTTATAGAAACAATCTGCTTCCCTGGTGGCTAAGCTGATAAAGAATCTGTCCTGCAATGCGGGACACCTGGGTTCAATCCCTGGGTTGGGAAGATCCCCTGGAGAAGGGAACAGCTACCCACTCCAGTATTCTGGCCTGGAGAAGTCCATGGACTGTGTAGTGCATGGGGTCCCAAAGAGTCGGACACAACTAAGCCACTTTCACTTTCACTTTTCATAGAGAACAATCAGTGGTTACCAGTAGGATCGGGAAGAGGCAAGACAGGGGCAGGGGATTGAGAGATACAAACTATTCTGCATAAAATAAATAGGCTACAAAGACATGCTGTACAACTCAGGAAATATAGCCAGGATTTTATAATAACTACAAGTCCAAGACCAATTTGCTCCATTTAACCTAGGTCCATCTAGTTCTGGGGCTCAGGGTCGTCCTCTGTTAAGGAAGGAGCTCAGGCTACCAGGCCATCTCTACTTCCTGTAATTCCACTGAAACTGAACTCAACTGTCTAAAGACAAAAATCTCACCCCATCCTGAACCTTCGTAGCCACTGGCACAAGTTTCATCTCCATTACAATGAAACGAAGACTAAAGAGAGCACACCTGTTCCCATGCTTTCACGGACATGAAGATACAGCCAATGTCAGGTGAGATTTAAGAAGTAAAGAGAACAAGGCATGAATTTTACTAAACTTTAATACTCTCCTCTGTCTCTAGTTTCCCTTTCTTGCACATTTTATTGGAGAAGAGAGATGTTTAATTAAGCACATGTAACAGTAAAAATCAAATCCCACTGGCCTCTAAAGTCAAATTCCCTGGGGTTCTCAGTCCCTTTGCCAGATCTCCAGATTGGAAAATCTTTTGTGGGTCCGAGAATTTCTTTGGTGTAATTGTTCTGCCTCCTGAGAAATCTGTATGCAGGCAAGAAGCAACAGTTAGAACTAGACATGGAACAGTGGACTGGTTCCAAGTTGGGAAAGGAGTATATCAAGACGGTATATTGTCACCTTGTACATCATGCGGAATGCTGGGCTGGATGAAGCACAAGCTGAAATCAAGATTGCTGGGAGAAATATCAATAACCTCAGATATGTGGATGACATCACCCTTATGGCAGAAAGTGAAGAGGAACTAAAGAGCCTCTTAATGAAAGTGAAAGAGCAGAGTGAAAAAGCTGGCGTAAAGCTCAACATTCAAAAAATGAACATTGTGGTATCCAGTCCCATCACTTCATGGCAAAAAGATGGGGAAACAATGGAAACAGTGAGAGACTTTGTTTTCTTGCAGACTTTATTTTCTTGCAAAATTACTGTAGATGGTGACCGCAGTCATGAAATTAAAAGATGCTTGCTCCTCGGAAGAAAAGCTATGACCAACCTAGACAGCATATTAAAAAGCAGAGATACTATCTTGCTGACAAAGGTCCATCTAGTCAAAGCTATGGTTTTTCCAATAGTCATGCATGGATGTGAGAGTTGGACCATAAAGAAAGCTAACCACTGAAGTATTGATGCTTTTGAACTGTGGTGTTGGAGAAGACTCTTGACAGTCCCTTAGACTGCAAGATCAAACCAGTCAATCCTAAAGGAAATCAGTCCTGAATATTCATTGGAAGGACTGATGCTGAAGCTGAAGCTCCAGTACTCTGGCCACCTGATGCAAAGAAATGACTCATTGGAAAAGACCCTAATGCTGGGAAAGATTGAAGGCAGGAGGAGAAGGGGACAACAGAGGATGAGATGGTTGGATGGTATCACCGACTCAATGGATATGAGTTTGAGCAAGCTCTGGGAGTTGGTGATGGACAGGGAAGCCTGGTGTGCTGCAGTCCATGGGGTAGAAAATAGTCAGACATGACTGAGCAACTGAACTGAACAATAAAAATAAAATTATAATTTGTTTTCACCCATAAAAAGCTGTCTACATAGGAAAATGTTCCTATGTAGAAAATGTTCCTACATAGGAAATAATAAAAATAATATTTCTTAACTATAAAATTTCAAACAATTTTAAAACACAAAAAGTAGAAAGTAAAAGTTATCCATCTCCCAACCCCAAAGATATTTTAAGTCTGGCATATATCATTCAAAACCTTTTCAAACATATATGTATGTATGTATGTATATTGAATGGGTTGCCTTGGAAACTAACAGAGATCATTCTGTCGTTTTTGAGATTGTATCCAAGTACTGCATTTCGGACTCTTTTGTTGACCATGATGGCCACTCCATTTCTTCTGAGGGATTCCTGCCCGCAATAGTAGATATAATGGTCATCTGAGTTAAATTCACCCATTCCAGTCCATTTCAGTTCGCTGATTCCTAGAATGTCGACATTCACTCTTGCCATCTCTTGTTTGACCACTTCCAATTTGCCTTGATTCATGGACCTGACATTCCAGGTTCCTATGCAGTATTGCTCTTTACAGCATCGGACCTTGCTTCTATCACCAGTCACATCCACAGCTGGGTATTGTTTTTGCTTTGGCTCCATCCCTTCATTCTTTCTGGAGTTATTTCTCCATTGATCTCCAGTAGCATATTGGGAAAGTGGAGAGTGAAAAAGTTGGCTTAAAGCTCAACATTCAGAAAATGAAGATCATGGCATCCGGTCCCACCACTTCATGGGAAATAGATGGGGAAACAGTGGAAATGGTGTCAGACTTTATTTTTGGGGGCTCCAAAATCACTACAGATGGTGACTGCAGCCATGAAATTAAAAGACGATTACTCCTTGGAAGGAAAGTTATGACCAACCTAGATAGCATATTCAAAAGCAGAGACATTACTTTGCCAACAAAGGTTCGTCTAGTCAAGGCTATGGTTTGTCCTGTGGTCATGTATGGATGTGAGAGTTGGACTGTGAAGAAGGCTGAGCGCCGAAGAATTGATGCTTTTGAACTGTGGTGTTGGAGAAGACTCTTGAGAGTCCCTTGGACTGCAAGGAGATCCAACCAGTCCATTCTGAAGGAGATCAGCCCTGGGATTTCTTTGGAAGGAATGATGCTAAAGCTGAAACTCCAGTCCTTTGGCCATCTCATGTGAAGAGTTGACTCAGTGGAAAAGACCCTGATGCTGGGAGGGATTGGGGGCAGGAGGAGAAGGGGACAACAGAGGATGAGATGGCTGGATGGCATCACTGACTCGATGGATGTGAGTCTGAGTGAACTCCGGGAGTTGGTGATGGACAGGGAGGCCTGGCGTGCTGCGATTCATGGGGTCGCAAAGAGTCGGACACGACTGAGCGACTGACCTGATCTGATCTGATGTATGTATATATACATACACAAACTACATTTTAAATTAAATAATAGTATATATAAATTTTACGATTTCCCTTTTAACTTAACATATACTATAACGTCTTTTCATCTGAATTTACACTGATTCACCTCATTCTTTTTGAAGACTGCACAGTACTCTACTGTGTATGCCCTCACACCCGGGCCTGATGGTCTCCTCTAAGCTCAGCCCCCCGCCCCGAGCTGAGAAGGTAAGACTCTGCAGAGGCTGCGGGCCTAGAGCATGAGGCAGAGCACAACCACAGGTGAAGGAGGGCCAGCTGACCGCCACTTCCTGTTCTCAATATCCAGCTGTCAGCAACATCTCCTTTTATCCTGTAATTACACAGACTAGCCTTTTCTCATTTCAGGTTTCAAAGCTCCCTGGTCACACAGAATTCTGGAAAACATTATCACATGGGCATTCCCACCCGACGCTTCAGTCAGGATCTGACTTCTTTCTGGCAACAGCACATGTGGGACAAACCTAAACATGCGTGAAGCAAGACCAGAGAATTCAGGGAGAGCAGGCGGGGACGGGCTGCCTTTATCATTCGGTCACTATGCAGGGTTAAAATTGTCCAATTTAAAATACAGCTGGCCAGATAAGAATAAAGATACAAGAAGACTTAAATTAAAAACCTCCGGTTAACTGAGTCCTATTTCCAAACATTTACGTCATCGCCACCCCAAGAAAAACATTTCACCAGTATGCTGGCCTTTAAGAAATCCTACACTACCGCGGTGAGACAGGAATGTCTGCACACTGATGTTAAGAACCTGTTCTTCTAAGAATGCTGGGCCTTAGGCTGTGGGATGAAACCCGAGCACCTCCCCCAGGCGGCTGATACCTTATACAGCGGACGACGAACGTCGATGGGGCAGTTCTGTATGACTTCATCAACAACCTCCGAGATGGACTCCATGAAATCTGGATTGGCAAACTGAATTTTGTAGAAACAAAAAGAAACATTACATACTTCTCTCAATAACTTTTTTTTTAAGTGACTTTAATAAATACAGAATGTACTGTAACTTTTAAAACCATCAGGCTAGAATGACCACGTCAAATACTGGTATGTCAAACGAACCCAAGTGAGTGTGCACGGGGTGACTGACGGTGACACGTCCCGGCGACACATGTGGGCTCAGTGAGGGGAAAACATTCACAGGAGCCAAGAGCACCCGGCCCTGCGTCAGGAGACACCGGGAGTCCTTCAGTCCAAGACTGTAAGTCACATGTGTGTGATGTTATGGAAACACCGTTGAGTAAGAACAAGTGTATCACTTATGAGTATTAATGTCATGTAAAAATTAGCCCAGGATACAAGAGAAAACACAGCCAATGAACGATCACACTGGAAACCTGAGCCAGAAGCCTGGCGGAGATGCAAGGGGGACGGCTGGAAGCGGTGGCTTTTCAATGAAACAATATGGTAACAGTCACATCACTGAGTAAACAGCCTTCGATTCAGTTCTGTAAGTCAAATAAGGTAAAGTGTAAAAGAATTCAATTTTAAAAATCTGAACTATGCTTTAAAAATCAAGGACACCTTTAATGAACTCAAGAAGGTAACATCCGGGTGCTCACCGGCTGTTCACTGGTCATGGTCAGTTTTGTGTCTGTTTTAAATCTATAATATCAAAGGGCACGAATGAGTGTTAAGACTGTGGTGAGGCAACACTGTGAGCCATCTGCCTGCACGAAAGGTCACACATGCTGGAAACAGGTGGCAGCGTGTACCCTACCTAACAAACCAAAATACGAATACAACCCATTTTATTAAATCTTAAAATGTCGTCTCATTACTGTATCTGTAAGAGTTAATAATAACTCTTTGTGACTATAGTTAACACAGTGAGGCCTGCAATTCTTAAAGCCTGTCTAACTGATGGAAAGGCTGCTGCTCAGACAGGAGCTCTAACTAGCCTGCAGCAGGAAATACGGCAGGACCCACCATCCGGGGTTCAAAACTGGAGTTGGAACGGACCATCACAAAAAATGGAAAGGTCACGTGCCCTCCTACGCCCACACTGATGGTCTGCCGGGGTTAACTAGTTTTCTCGTTACTATGAGAGCAACTCCATTCCATTATCTTCTATTGCTCTTAAAGCGTCTTCCTAATTACTTGTTATCTGTTTTTTCAACAGAGAGCCAGGTCTAAAGAGGGCAACAGTCAAGCAGGTGCTATAACACACGGTGCTGTAACAGCTGCAGAGGGTACGGCGGGCGCCCGGCGGTCCTCACGGGAAGGTGGCCCGAGGACTGCTGCCTACATACACCAGGGGGCAGCATCGCTCCACCACACACGACGGACTTCGCTCTCAGAAAGCCCGCCTCTTTACCTCCGGGTGAAAGAAAATCTCAGGGCCCAGGAACCTTTCGTAGCCAACATCTATGATGAACTTCTTCTGGTTGATGGCGTTGATCCCCGTGTACTGTTTGATCCACTTCCGAGGATCCACATCATACTTGGCGAACTCCTTGACTATATCAGGGCAGATGTAGCAGTATTTCTCCTGCAGACACACACACACAGAGAAGTCACCAGAGTCTGCCTCTGACCAAGACCCAGTAACCCCCAGCCCTGGACACTCCGAAACCAGTCCTGCCCGCTCATCACAACTCCAGTGCAGACGCAGTCAGGCCTCACAGACTTTTCATGACTCTGCTCCGGACTGTGAGTGAACCTGCTTGCTTTGCAGCTTGGCTATTCATCTCAGCCCTCCCCTGTCATATTCTGCTGCTTATCAGCTGAAGTACTGACAGCATGTACTAAGCATCTTGTCTCCATCTCCTGTCTCCTTATTCCTTGTGGGGCCCCACGCGGCGCCTGCCCAGGCACTCACAGCCATCCACCCAGACCAGCAGACCTGCGCTGCAGCCCCACACTGAACACGGCCGACCTCACCCTGATGCCGAACACGGCTGATCACGGGTCGTGAACCTGCTGTGCAGTCTGACACGGCACAGCCACCAGCTCTACAACGTGGACACACAGGACTCACAAGAAAACACACACCCCTGCCTGCTGGAGTGTGTGCTCCAGCACGGAGTCAGGAGAGGAAGCAATGACGTGACGAATAAGCAGATGACACGGCATGCTACAAGGTGCCAGGCGCCACAGACAAAAGAGGCCAACAGGCAGGACGGAGCGGCCACGCACTGCAGCCTGAGAACCCGCTCCTGGTTTTCACCCAGGTATCAGCACCAGCCTGAGACATGCCCAGTGTCTCCCTGGTGTCTGGTGATGCTCCCCTGGGGATCTCTGGTCAACCACCTGTCCTGAGAGCTAACCTCAGCAGAGCAGCAGGTGGCTCTTGGGTACCAGATCCTGAAATAAACTTCCTGTGGGCAACGTAGGCTGTGTTCAACACCAGGCACAGAGCTCATGCTCACCGCACATCTTAGGGCCTCGGGAGTTGGTGATGGACAGGGAGGCCTGGCATGCTGCAGTCCATGGAGTCGCAAAGAGTCAGACACGACTGAGAGACTGAACTGAACTGAAGGTGGTTTCACGATAATAAGTTTGAAGTGTCCTAGAATCCCTGAAACAGATCCTAATGCCATATACTGTCAAATTATAAGCTCCACAACACTGTGCTCGTTAATATCAGAGTGAGTCCATACAACTGCAAGTCTGCAGACTGCAGACAGAAGCGTGCCACTGCCCTGGAATGGAGGCCTGCTGAGTTCTTAGGGCATCTCTAAGTGACGGCATGAACACCTCAGTGAAGCTGGATGGGGCGCGGCCGTGTCTGCACTAAGCTCTGGACCCCCGCTGCCAGGACCGTGAGTGCCAGGCCCACCAGCCTCAGGCCTGCGGAGACCACCCCTGTGGGGTGCAGGGGCTCCACCACCTTTCCAGGACGCCCCCGCCCCGGTCTCAGGAAGGAGTGAGTGGAGGACTAACCACAGGCCGGGCAGCTGGCTAGAGGGACAGGAGTCTCTCTCAGCCCCACCTCACAGCTGAGCCACACGCTGTGCGTCCTGAACGCACCAGATCCAGGGTCAGGGTCAGCACCAGGGCCCAGAGGGCCCGAGACAAGGAAAGGCCACCACGGAGACCCGGAAAGCAGCCCCCCAGTCACCGCTCAGGGCTCCACTTCCCCACGTCCACCCGGAAGGCCGGTCACATGCATAACAGAGGGGGCGGGGAAGGGACAAGAAGAAAGGCGAAGGGAGGGCAGATGGGGGAGGTTTCAGTCTAAAAGGATGCTTCCGTGACCTTCCAAGGGGAGAGGGCGGATCTGGGGTCGGGCCGGGGCTGCGAGTTCGGCTCTGAGGCACCCCCTCCCTGGAAGCTCCCGTCCTGGACACCCAGGGTAGCGGGGGCCCCTCCTCGCAGGAGCCCCGGCCCCAGAACACCTGTGCTCACTGAGGGCGGGGAAACAAGGGAGTGCCCCCTTGCTCCCTTCAAGCCCCTTACTGGGTGCTTAGTGGGGGACAAGCAGGGGAGGCTAAACTTCCTGAGGTTCAGACGCTGTGTGCTCTATGAGAAGGGGAGACGCCCAAGGCCCCCTGTCACCCCCACACTTCAATGCTTCTCCGTAAACAAAACCCTTGTTCTTCATCTGTATAATAATCACCCTTGTATTATGAAGACTCTCTTGCATTTTGGCTCTAATAAAAAACAGTAATTTGTCCTGATTTCCAGTAATTTGTCCTGATTTTCAGTTATTTGTCCTGATTTTCAACCTGGAAAGAAAGCTTCTTTAAAAAGGGTCTGTCAAAAAAAAAAAAAGGGTCTGTCAGCTGCTAGATACAGAGAAACACAAAGACCAGACTGATGGGCCCGGTCAAGCAGGCACTTTTAGAAAGGCCCGGTAGGACGTTTTTCCTCTCATCTTATCGATTTGATCTTAAAGCCCCCTGAAACCTTTCCAACATGGTCATTACAGTCTAGAAACGACAGGGGGCAGGGTGGGGGGGCGCCGATCAACGACCCCACCCTGGAACAGCATTACTCTGAGCTGTAATTCACAGGGCTCAGAACCACACTCTACAGGTACTGGAAATGCGTCTGAACGCTGGCTGACTTCACCAGACTCCTGACATCACTGCTGCTGCTCCCTAAGCTAGAGATGAACTTGGAGGGACGGGAGGCAGACACGCTTAGCTAACTGAAGTTCTAACCTAATTAGGCTCCTTGAAATGATGCTGGCCTGGGTCCAGTGCTCAACCCCGGCCACCAAGCTGCCCTCATTAACAGCAGGAACCCCCGCAAGCATAAACGGATAGAGACCCACGTTCTCTTGGGGAGGGAGGAGGAAGGAAGATGAAGCGGGGGGCGGGGGGGATGGCAGCAAGGGAACCCTCCAAACACCATTTCTCTCCGGGCAGACCGGCCTGCCCCCGCCTGTCTCTACCTTGATGGCTTTGGCGGTCTCCAGCGACTGCTCCGGAGGGATCCCCGCCTCCCGCTCCCGCAGCAGCTGCTGGATGAAATAGGTGATGTCCCGCCCTGCAATCGGGATGTGCTTGATGCAGCTTCCAATCACGTAACCTTCTGCCTAGGGAAGGAGGGAAAAAGACCAGGGGAGGCCTGTGAGGAAGTCCAGGAGGCACGGGCTCCCGGCACTGAGTCAGCCCTGCCCGCCCAGCACCACGGCGTTTCCCGCGGCCACACTGTCTGCGGAGGGCTTGCTCAGGCCTGGAGCCGAGTGCGGTTCCGTTAGTAGAACCTGATGTTTTCATCAAGAATGTGAAGAGAAAACCCTGTAAAACAGTTCATTTCCAAAAAGTATGGCTGCCAGTCAGAACAACGGATGAATCCTCCTTTTGTTCCTCTAACAAAAAGGAAAAAGTTTTATTTATAAGTGTTAACAGCAACTAGAAATGGACCTGTAGTGAAAATTCAGCAATCTGGTTAGCAGGCAGGACGCAGATTCCAACAACCTGGACTCAGTCTGGTTCCACAGGCATGGGCTGAGGGGCCGTGGATGCTGGTAACATGTTTCAGCCTCGGCGCCCTCATCCATAATGTGGGGCAAATGGGGTGGATGTTGGTGATACAGCCTTCATGGGTAAGTCCAGCACCCAGCCTGTCCCGGGAAGGTAGTAAGCGCCCAGTAAGTGGTGCCCTCCACTGTGCAGTGAGCGGCACTGCCCAGGGATAACTGGTCAGCCCACCTGAGCGCTCCGCCACGGGGGACCACGCTGGGAGGGGCTGGGCCGTCCTCCGCCGGTGCCAGCAAGGAGCTGCAGCCCGGCACCCCCGCCCACTGCCCTGAGGGCACAGCCGCCACAGAAGCCAGGCTGGGCGCCTCCAGCTCGCTCCAGGGAGCTGATGGTCAGTGAGGCCAGCTTCCTCGAGGGCAGAAGGGACCCTCAGTCTCCCGGGAAGCCCTGTCTCCTGGGCCACGAGCCCCTGGGACAGAGCGGACAGAGGCGGCTCCGTGTCACAGAGTGTCAGTCCTAACAGCTGTAAGCACAGACGCCATCACCAGTTAAGTTGCAGGAACAAGTCCCTGAGTTCCTCTTGAGGTTTCTTCTGACGTAACTCTGTCTAGCAGAGAAGCTGTGGCCTTCCCAAAGAGTCCAAGCCATTTATTAAATATTTTAAGATCGAGATAAAAGATATGAACAAATTATTAAAATAATAAAGATAAACATATAAACACTCATAAGAATATGAGCTCTCTCTGACACAAACCACTCACAATTTTTATATTCTATGTCTTGCGTTAGTCACTCAGTCTTTGTAAACCAGGCTCCTCTGTCCACGGAATTCCCCAGGTAAGAATACTGGAGTGGGTTGCCATTCCCTTCTCCAGGTGATCTTCCTGACACAGGAATCAAACCCAGGTCTCCCGCACTGCAGGCGGATTCTTTACCATCTATGCTTTATATATAACACTTTCTAAAATGAATTCAACCAGTGTTCAATCAGCTTCATTGCAGCATTAAATATATTAAAACGGCCCACAAAACCAACAACAGGAAAATAAATGAGTGATGCTATACCCAGAGGATGGGCTATTATGTACTGACTATTTTTTTCACAGAATATTTAACCATACACTAGGGATAAACCAATATGCAAAATATAAATTTAGGATTACACTGTACAGTCAGAATACAAAATCAGACACAGAATATTCTAATTCTGCTTAAAATATATGCACGTGTGTTTAAGAGCTTAGAAAGATATATAACCAAAAGCATAATGCAGTCCTCTGAGTGGGTACTACAGGTCTTTTTTTTTTTCCTTCTCTATCTGTCCAAATTTTGTTCAACAAATGTAATTTTTATAATCAGGAAAATACTGGAAATAAGAAAGAGATAAAAAGCTGAACAACAGCTTTCTCTGTGGGCCTGAATACCATGTAGAAGTTTTCTTTTCTTCTCCTCAACCAGATGCCAGAGGGAGGCAAAAAGCAGGGCGCCATCCAGACCCAGGTCTGCCCTGTCTCTGAGGGCATGACCTCAGCGCGGAGGCTGGCCCTCAGAGGTAACCTCGAGGGTCTCCAACACTGGTCATGGCCCTCAAGAGTGGGGAGGGCTCAGGGCCCAGCGGAGGGTGCTCTGCCGGCATGGAAAAGGCTCTGCCCCGTCTCTCCTCACCCCCCCGGGGCTCAGGGCACACTGGCAGGGGGGCAGGCGGGAGGAATGTGGCTGTATCCTCCTGACTGTGGACTGTGGACTGTGGACTGTGGACACAGGAAACTTGCCCCACAGTGAACGCTGGCCTTCCAGGAATTAAAGCTTTAGCATATTAGTATATCACTTCTCAAATGCCTGAAATGAAATGGTGACTATTTTTTCAATTAAAATAAATGAATTGCTTTAAAAAAAAAAACACCCAGTTTGTACTTTTAAAAGACACACACACACACCAATATATGCAAAAAACACACTTGCAGTATCCATTGATAACTAGTAACAGGGTTGAATCTGAGTCTGGAGGAGGAAGATGAGGAATCAGAGCGGGTCTGACTGTCCACTGTGCGCCCTCTGCAGGCAGCTTCAATTCATCTTTAAAATTTTAGAGCAAACCAAATAATGTGCTTCCCTGGTGGCTCAGCTGGTAAAGAATACGTCTGCAATGCGAGAGACCTGGGCTCGATCCCTGGGTTGGGAAGATCCCCCTTGGAGAAGGGAACAGATACCCACTCCAGTATTCTGGCCTGGAGAATCCTATGGACTGTATAGTCCACGGGGTCAACAGTTGGACACGACTGAGTGACTTTCAAATTTCAAATAATTAATTTAAATAATCCACTGGACTGAAAGAAAAAACAGATAGTGTTCTATTGAAGCCTGAATTAAGAAATCACTTCTCTAACACTTTGAAATTTAAAACCAAAAACTGACATTGCAGAGTATTCTGCAGGCCAAAATGAACAATCATCCCTTGAAAGTGAAAATCAGTCATGTCCAACTCTGCAGCTCTATGGACTATAGCTCCTCTGTCTGTGGGATTCTCCAAGCTAGAATACTGGAGTGCGGTGCCATTCTATTCCCAAGGGAATCTTTCCAACCCAGGGATCGAACCTCGGTCTCCTGCATTGCAGGCAGATTCTTTACCATCTGAGCCACCAGGGCATCTCCCTTTCTTGGCTCTTAAATAAGAAGCAAGAAGTGATTCCTCTAAAGCAGGAGCTGGGTCAAGCTACCCACCTCTTGTGACACAGCAAAGAGGTCATCCTGAGCTACTGATACCCAAGCGGACAGCTCAGAACGTGAGCCAGGAAGACCCCCTGGTGATGTTCCTCGGGGTCATGCGGAGCCCAGGAGACCCTAAACCACTGCTGACATTCTGACTGCAGGAACCTCCCACTGCAGATCCCAAACTGCCAGCACCACAGACACTGGGGCTGTCTTCTTTCTCACACTCCTGGGTGTAAAACTCCTGCTAATTTGCTGAGTACAGCCATGTCCTCTAAAGTGGTGTCTTAACTCCAGAAGGGTGTTTTCCCTTCGTCTCTTCCCTCACCTCTGATCAGGTGAGGCCCACAGAGTGAAGCCCTGAAGATGCCGCTTACCACTGGGATGGCGTGGGTGACCCCGTCCCCGCTGTCGATGACGATCCCCGTTAACGTGCGTTCGCCCACCTGGCGCGACGTCCACGAGGCGGCCAAAGCCAGAACTGCCTGCACGGGAGACACGGAGACCGTGAGCCTTCGGGGAGACTCTTCCCAAGGCCTTCACCTGAGGGTTCTCAGGTTCAGTCAAGCCTTCTCTTACTCAACAAGTCTGAGTAACTTCTTCCCTTCCCCACCCTCCATCTTCCCCCAAGAATTCAAATCCCAGTCCATTGAGGGACTAACATGCAAATTCTGTAGGCTTCACCTGAGGAGTCAAGCTTTCCGCATAATAAACCAGAGTCTTGCAAAGAAAAGCTGATAAGAACCACCAGACGTCGTGGCATTTGCTATCTCCCAGATTAATTTTCTATGTAACTCCTCCTCCTCCTTTTTCTTAGAAGTGAAGGACCAGAGTATGCAGAAAATATTTTGGGAGATACTTTTTAAAAATTTATTCCCGAAAATCTCAGTTCCTTTATATCGAGTAGCAGATAAATAACAACAACCAAAACCAACAAAAACCCCACATTCAGAACAATTAGCTTCTATAAGTGCATGGAGCCCAAAACCCAAAGGGGGGACCCTCTAGAGAGTTTTGTTCTGTTTTTCAACACATTCTATAGCATCTTTTCTTTTTTATGATCAGAAGGGAAAGAAGCCAAAAAAGAACCATTGTCTCAAGCTTGTCACCCAAATACCTTAGATGCTCATGTATGTGCAAAGACAAAAGCTGGACAGCTCCATACCAGCAGTAAACACACAGATCACAGAACATGTTCGTACAGCATTTGAGTTCAAACCCAAATACTGTGTGTGTGTGTGTGTGTGTGTGTGTGTGTGTGTGTGTGTAGGGTGCAGAAAAGGAAGAACACACAGCAGTCTCACAACAGGGGCCTTTAGGATCACCTTCCACTATGAGACAGCCAAGAATATTTAAGAATCATAAAAATCACTCTGCTTTTACCTGAACTGCAATGTAGAGTCCTGGGACATTAAACGATTCAAACATAATTTCTGCGAGATACTCTCGATTTTCTGGTGTATTCAGTGGCGGTTCTGTCTGTAAGAAAACATTCACTGTATGTAGCGTTCACTCAAATTTCATGTCACTACAACAGAATCGTAAAAAAGTTACCCTAAAAGCATGATAACTAGGCTGCTGTACCATTTCCTAATTTCACAGGTAGGGCACACTCAGGGAGTACTCTAAAGAAATCAGTACTTTAAGAAATGGTCTTACAGCTCCTAATGTCTTAGGAGCTTTGACACAGCAGAGCAAAGACCTCTCTAAACACTTCTGCTCTTACTAGCCACCCCCAAAACAAGAACCAGACACAGAAAAGGAAACTCTACCTTCGATAATGCAACACCCACACACCCTGAAGCTGAGGAGACCTGCGGCGAGCTGCCAAGGGCAGTAACACCCCCCGCCCCCCGGGACAAGAGAGGACACCAAGAAGGGGAAGGACCGGTGACTCCAGATGGCAGGCCAGCCACGCGGGTCTCCGAGAAGAGCTGAAGCAGGGCATCCCCGCGTGGAACAAGACCAGTCTGAGCAGAGAAGAGCTGAGAAGCCTCCCTCCCTGAGCCCCAGCTGCTGTGAGAGCACAGGCCACAAGGTCAGATGAGGCAACTTTGCCATCAGCTGCGAGGCAGAAAGACCCACGCAGAAGCAGCTTTGCCCAGACCCTCTTCACCCGCGCCCGGCCCAAACTCACACGCAGAGCTGTCCAGAAGAACTCCCTTCATTCGAAGATGAGGAAAAAACTCAAAGAAACCAGCCAAAGGCCGTATAAAAACACCACAAGAGAAAGGGAGGGAAGACAGAAAAGTAACAGGAAAAACAAACGGCAGACCAGAAAACACTGACCCAGAAAAACAGAAAAAAACGAATCAGGTGAAAATCATGGTAAAGACATTTCAGAAAATTCAAATATCTGTTTTAAAATAACTACCATTATCAAAGAGGAGGAAGTAAACAGGATTACAGAAAAAGAATAAATAAACCTGCTTTTTGTCATTCAGCAGTATGTTGTGAACACTTTTCCATGTCAATAAATATGGATATACATCATATATTTAAGCTGCAAAAAAAAAGAAAGAAAAAATAAATAAATAAAAATTCTCTGGGCCTTTAGGCAAAAAATTCCACGTTACCCTTTGTTATAGACTGAGCTGTGTCTCCCAGAATTCCTACGTTGAAGCCCCAACACTTGTGTGAACGCATCTGGAGAGGAAGCCTCTAAGGAGGGAAGAGGGGTACGCGAGGTCATGGGGGAGCCCTAATTCCACAGGATTAACGTCTTTGCAAGAAAAGGAAGGCAGACTGGACAGCTCTCTTTCACACCTGCACAGAGGGAAGACCGTGGAGGACACGGAGAGGTCAGGGAGAACAGTCTCACCAGACACCAGCCCTGATAGCACCTGACTACAGACCTGAAGCCTCCAGAACTCTGAGAGAACACTGTGGGATTTTAGCACGCTTAGTCTGAGCAGCCCCTTCATGGATCACACATCTGTCATGGCGAAGGGGCTTGCATAACTCAGTGAAGTGATGAGCCATGCCCGGCAGGGCGACCCAAGATGGATGGGTCATGGTGGAGAGTTCTGACAAAACATGGTTCAATGGATGAGAAAATGGCAACCTACTCCAGTATTCCTGCCAGGAGAACCTCATGAATAGTACAAAAAGGCAAAAAGATATGGCATCAGAAGATGGACCCCCCCAGGTCGAAAGGTGTCCAATATGCTACTGGGGAAGAACGGAGAAATAGCTCCAGATACCTTGGCCACCTGATGAGAAAAGCTGACTCAGTGGAAAAGACCCTGATGCTGGGAAAGCTTGAGGGCAAGAGGAGAAGGGGAAGACAGAGGATGAGATGGTTGGATGGCATCACCAACTCTGTGGACATGAGTTTAAGCAAACTCCAGGAGATAGTGAAGGACAGGGAAGCCTGGCGAGCTGCAGTCCATGGGGTTGCAAAGAGTCAGACACGACTTAGCAACTGAACAACAACAAATGTTCGAGCACACAGAACAACCCTTAAAGCACAGAAAGTACAGCCAGTCTCAGCCATCAACACACACAGGTGTGTACCACTGGGTCACTTACAGGGTCCTCAGGGCAGGAAGGTGTGGCCACATTGCTAACCAGTTGTGTTATAAAAACAAATCTTCCCTGGTGGCTCAGTTGGTAAAGAATCTGCCTGCAATGCGGGAGACCTGGGTTCGATCCCTGGGTTGGGAAAATCCCCTGGGGCAGGGAAAGGTTCCAGTATTCTGGCCTGGAGAGTTCCATGGACTGTATAGTCCATGGGGTCGCAAAGAGTCGGACACAACTGAGTGACTTTCCCTTTTCACTTTTAAACATATAAGAACCTGGGAGAATCTCATTCCTATGAAGCTTTCCTGAATTAACTATTAGGAGATAAGCTTTAGCCAGACAATCAAAATGCAGAAAGTACAGCCAATGACTCACAGTGAGCAATTAATCCATATAAGATGTAGAAATAAAGATTTTTCTTTTCTGAGAATTATAGCCATAGAACAGAATGTAAACACTGTAAATTAAATCAGCAGAACCAGTATTAAGTTGAGAGGTATACGTGGAAAGGAGGAAAGAATAAAAAGACATTGATAACCTTGTATCATGGAATCAGAAAATAATTGTTTTATTGACAGAGTATCACATATATTAGTATACATAATGTTATAGATGTAAATATTAGAATGTTTAGTGAAAGTGTTAGTCGTGTCCAACTCTTTGCAACCCCATGGACTACAGCCAGGGTCCTCCATCTGTGGAATTCTCCAGGCAGGAATACTGGAGTGGGTAACCATTCCCTTCTCCAGGGGATCTTCCTGACCCAGGGATCAAACCCGGGTCTCCTGTACTGCAGGCAATTCTTTACCCTCTGAGCCACCAGGGAAGCCCAGTGTTTAGTAACAATCAGTCCAAAGCAGGTGACAGAGGAAAGGAAGAGAAGGTAAGAAAAATGTGGAAGTGTAACAACCTAGTCACTAAGCACAGGAGGAAGCAGTCACCCCTACAAATACAAGTAAATACGCAAAAGTATAGCTACATTAAAAAAAGTTTTAAATACTGAGTCTTGGGACCAAAAAAGGGAAATACCAGAAAAATTCAAATCTGGATTGTGGATGAGTTAGCAGCATCGCATCAATGTTGATTTTCTAGTTTTGATAATTACATTGCGGTTATGAAAGATGTTAACAGAGGGAGCTGGAGGAAGAGTATATGGAAGTAATCTGTAAAGATTTTTTTTAAACTTTCAAGTCTAACATTCTTTCAGAATATTTTAAACTGTACAAATAAAACTAAAACAATTTTTAAAAATTACTGAATTCTCAGGAAGAACTCACCCAATAAAAATCAAAGAGAAAAATCAAACCTGAGTTTTCAAACATGAACACACAAACAAAACACATAAAAACCAGACACCATAGCGGGCAGCAAAACAGCGGAGTGGAGGCCACACCAGCCCGCCCAGGAGAGCTCTGTGGTCCACGCCCCGCCTTCGATGTTCGTAAGTTTGGAAACTGACTTCCTCTCTCTGTGCACAATTAGTGCTGACCTCACAGAGGCCTAAACCCGGGCAGCACCTGGCATGTGGTGAGTTACTGTTACCAAAAGCATCAGCAAGGAGCAGTGAGAAACACGCCTGCTAGCGACACAGTCTCTCGGCTAAGACCAGGAAACAAAATCGCATTACCCTGTCCAGGCAAAAAAAACAAAAAGTGCCTCAGAGGGGCGCTGTTTCTAAGATCGGAAAAAACCTAAATGCCCATCACTAGAAACTGACGCAACAAGTGACCCCACGTCCATAAACACAACCTTCCGCAGCGATTAAAAAGCATGGGCTCTATGGGTGCTGACACAAAACACTCCCTCGAATAAGCTGTTAAGTGAATACTCCTTAATGTTCTTCTGTGTCAACAACTTCAAAAAAAAACAAAAGAAGGTGTGCAGTGGAGAGGAATGGGAGCTGCTTGAAGGGCAGAGGGTCAGATTGTGAGATGGAACATTCCAGAAACCCGTCACAGCACAGGGTGAACTAAACACGAACATACGGTTAAAGGGGTACATTTCACACAATGCTTTTCATCACGATTGAGTCTAAAATAAAATTTAAACCCGAGATGGACAGCGGTGTGTGTATCCCGTCACCACGGTACAAACAAGCGCATGTGCAGTGCCCACGCCTGCGCACGAAGCCCTCTGCTTGAGACCCAGGAAAGGCGGGGTCCTCTCAGGAACGTGTCCTCTCAGGAACGTGTCCTCTCAGGACGCAAACCGGGAGGCAGCGCGGAGCCGAGAGGAGACCCACGGACCGGAAGTCCTCCGCACCTTCTGACTCCGTGCTGTGCGCTATCTCTTCAAACAGGTCAGCTGGCTGTCGATGGGGGGCTTTGGTTCAGACTCCTGTCTAGCAACTAAGGCAAAGCTCAAACACAGTGCCCCAAGCAAGTTTTAATTACTGTAATTAGAATCAATATATTCCCCGGATGGGAGAGAGAACGCAATCTTAAAGAAGAAATAATAGAGGCATCAAAAGCAGACTGTAAATAAGGGATCTAAAAGTCACCCAACAACATGTAACTTATTTTAATGTGCCAGCCTCAAGGTGTTGCGATTAAACCTGTTACTTCCTTAAAAAAAAAAAAAAACCCAGTGCATGGTCAGCACAGCGTCAGGGCTGCTATTCTAGATCTCTTTCATGTAAAGCACATGAGTAACAGCTGCAGGTTTCAACAGTGCTGGCTACCAAATGTCTCCTTAAAGTGCTTCCTATCAACCTGACACGGAGAAGGCAATGGCACCCCACTCCAGTACTCTTGCTTGGAAAATCCCATGGATGGAGGAGCCTGTTAGGCTGCAATCCATGGGGTCGCTAAGAGTCGGACACGACTGAGCAACCTCCCTTTCACTTTTCACTTTCATGCATTGGAGAAGGAAATGGCAACCCACTCCAGTGTTCTTGCCTGGAGAATCCCCGGGACGGAGGAGCCTGGTGGGCTGCCGTCTATGGGGTCAAACAGAGTCGGACACGACTGAAGTGACTTAGCATAGCATAGCATATCAACCTGAAAAACAAAGGCTGTTGGTGGGGTTAAATAACTGGGTAAATACGTGCAAACGCTGAGTGGGGGAGGGGCAGGGCACACAGCAGGCGCTGGGCAAATGTCAGCTATACTGTCGATAAGCTAACTCATGCCAGAAGAAATTATATAGATTAACCACAGAGAGCTACAAAATCTTTTCTCACCTTGAAGAGGAATGCAAGCACCTTAGTAAGTACACTTGATAAACAAAGCATTTAAACTAAGGAGAGGGGAAAAAAGGATCAGGAGAAGACAAAAACAGCATGGAAAGCGTGCGTGCTAACAGGGAGTGTTTCTCGTCTCCCAGCCAAGAGCTGCCTGTTTGGTGTGAAGCAAAAACTGAGCCTATGGAAGACGTTCCCAGCAAGAAAACAGATGAAGCCAGGCTCCTGGATTCTTCCTATGTTTGAGCTCAGTGTCAACTGGTGCTCCAAATAAATTCCAGACGGATGAAAATTACGTGTCAACATCAAAGGAAAATAGGCTTGCTACATAAAAATTCACAGGTATATAAGCTCAAAACATAATGTGCAAAGGGGGGAAAAATGATAAAAAACAAGTATGTGCTCTTGACAAAAGGTTGCTACCTATTATACGTAAGAGTTCACAGTATAAACAAAATGTGGTACATACATACAACAAGAATATTTATCGGCCCTAAAAAGATGGAAATTCTGATACGCTACAATGTGGCTGAACCCTGAAGACATTATACTAAGTGAAGCATGCCAGTCACGAAAGGGCAAATGCTGTTCAAGTCTGCTTGTGTGCGGGCCTGGAGCAGATGCAGTCACAGAGATACAAGGAGGATTGGGGAGCAGGGGGAGGGGAAAGGGGGGACTTATTCTTTACGGGGTCAGAGTGCCAGGCTGGAAGATGAACCAGCCCTGGAGGTGGACGGTGATAACAGCTACACAACAATGTGAATGTATCCCATTCACCAAACCGGACGTCCAAAAATGGTTAAAATGGTCAATTTTACGGTATGTACGTTTTACCACAAAAGAAACTTTTGTTGTTCAGTCTATCAGTCATATCCGAATCTTTGCGACTCCATGAACTGCAAGTCAGGCTTCCCTGTCCTTCACTATCTCCTGGAGTTTGCTCAAACTCATGTCCACTGAGTCGGTGATGCCATCAACCATCTCATCCTCTGTCGTCCCATTCTCCTCTTGCCTTCGAGCTTTCCCAGCATCAGTCTTTTCCAATGAGTTGCATCACGTGGCCAAAGTATTAGAGCTTCGGCTTCAGCATCAGTCCTTCCAATGAATAATCAGGGTTGATTTCCTTTAGGATGGACTGGTTGGATCTCCTTGCACTTCAAGAGACTCTCAAGAGTCTTCTCCAACACTACAGTTCAGAAGCATCAATTCTTCAGTGTTCAGCCTTATGTTCCCCCCCTCACATCTGTACATGACTACTGGGAAAACCAGAGCTTTGATTACACGGACCTTTGTCAGCAAAATATGCTCTCTAGGTTTGTCATAGCTTTTCTTCCAAGGAGCAAGCATCTTTTAATTTCATGGCTGCAGTCACCATCCACAGTGATTGTGGAACTCAAGAAATAAAATCTGTTACTGTTTCCCCTTTTTCCCCATTTATTATTCGTCATGAAGTAATAGACCAGATGCCAAAATCTTTCTTCCCTGGTGGCTCAGACAGTAAAGAATCACCTGCAGTGCAGGAGACCCGGGTTCAATCCCTGGGTTGGGCAGATCCCCGAAGAAGGGAATGGCTACCCACTCCGGTACTCTCTTGCCTGGAGAATCGCACGGACGGAGGAGCCTGGTGGGTTGGTACATGGGGGTCACAAAGAGTTGGACGCGACTGGGCGACTAACACATTAAAAAAAATCTTCTAGGTTAAAAAAAAAGTTCATAGAAATCACAGCTATACAAAAAGCAATATAACACTGAAACGCAAAAACACAGCACAGGACATGAACAGGCAATTCACAAAACAGGACAGACAACTAACATACGAAAAAAGGTTTAAGGTTCAAGTTATTAAAAATGCGAATTAATGTCACATAATCAAAAATATTAATCCAATTCCGACAAGAGTTCAAATAATGTGGTCTCTTGTACACTGAAGATTTCAGTATGAAATGGTACACTAAAGATTCAAACTTATTAATACTTCTGGACCCCAAAATCATATTCATACAGAACTTTTATATCTTTAACATAACAAGTATTCTAAATATAGAAAAAACTATGCAAAGATTACTTCATATTACTTCTTATAAAACCAAGAAATTGGAAGTGAAAATAAACAACTAAAAATAGTGGAAGTGCTAAAGAGACAGGCAGTATTCACTGGATAGAGGATGATATAGCCACTAAAATGAGGATTATGAAAACCTCTCCCCTCATGGGGGGAGAGGGATGGAAAACATAATATTGATGCAAAAACATATAAAAACACAGTGAAAAGATTAAGTGAAGATACGCTAAATATTAAAATGTATGTTAATGGCACAGGGGTGTGAAAAGTCCCACAGATATCTTCCAAATTTTCTAATTCACACTTACAGTCCTATACTAAAAAATCTTTACAAATGTTGTGAAATCTGGGGTTACAGCTTGCGTGCAAAGTTCCACAGAATTGCCCAGTACAGCTGTCTGATGTATCTATCCAGACGGAGAGACTCACAGAGGCAGGGCGGCGAGCAGAGCTGGGGAAGTGGCCTGCTGGCTCCCAGCACAGGCGACCTCGCCACACCCGGCCAGAGTGTTAAGATGCTGAATGGGATCTTGTCTTGCCACTGTCTTCATGCCCACAGTCACGTCATTACGGCAGGCAATGCGAGTTCCCTACCCAGCACCCAGTCTCCCTTCTGCTTTAATGACGGACCACTGATCGACCATGGGCCCACAGGAAAAGCATTTCCCAGACTTCCTTCTGGACAGGGACAGCTAAGTGACTAAGTTCTGGCCAACAAGAAGCTAAGGCTGGTGGATGTGGCTTCTAGGAGAGCTCCTTACAAGGCTGAAGGGAGACGCAAGTAGTAGACCGCCTTCTGCTGCTCTTAACACCTTCCTGGAATGCAGAGGTTGTGCCTGGAGCTGCAGCAGCCAATCTGTGCTCATAGGGTAACCTTTGAATGGAAGCTATGTGCTAAACAGACCTCCAGGGACACAAAGAAGCTGCCCTGCTTACTACAAATGTGTTTAAGAAAAAGAGAACCCTTAACTTGCTTAAACCACTGCATTTTACACTTTAATTACTTGCTACCAAACAATTCACCATCTGGGAAGAATTTACCTTAAAATCTGTATACTTCCATTTAAGGGAATGTTTTCAATATAATTAGGTTCTCCTGGTTCCCAAATTAAATTCAGCATTATTAAGAGCAAATTCTCATGGGTTCTGAGAACCATAATCATAAATCTATTTTTTCTCAATCCTCCACTTCCTTTGTGTCCCGCTCATAACTGTTCCTTTAGGACACCAATCTAAATGAAGCTTTCCCAAACCATTATTTAGTATGAGATTTAAACTAGAGATATCGAATTCTTATTTTTTTAATACTGAAACACGATTAAAACGTCACATGAACACAAGTTACACACACATTTTTATTTATTAACAATGGTGCCACATCATCTGGCATTAACTCAAAATGAACAAATGAATCAGAACCTCAAAACCAATCCACACATCTGGGTGAAGACAGCAAACTGAACACGTGGGCCTAATATTGCTCCACCCCCAAGACTCTCTGTAACTGCAGCGAAGTAACCTTTTTAAAAGTGTAAATCCTCAAGGCGGGGAGAACAGGAGAGGAGATGACAAGGCGCTGGAAGCTGGAAAGCACGTGGTCAGGGGTGGGACCACGCGAACCCAGGGCCGTCCACCTCCACTCCAGCCGGCGACCACCACACTGGACACAGTGGGTCCACATCACTCTCAAGAGTCAGGAAGGGACCCACCACGGAGGGTCAGGACACACGGTCACGGGCAGTGTGAGGGACGAGAAAGCGGGTACAGCATCGCTTCTGGGTGTGTATGTGAGGTGTCTCAGGGACAGATGAGCAGTCAGGACCGAGTAGAGAGAAAGGCCCTCACCCACATGGGCAGGCATCACCCAGGCCACTGAGGACCCCGTGGCAGAAACACACAAAGGAAGGGCGGTTCTCTCTGAGCCGGCAAGTCCATCTTTCCTGCTGCTCCTGGTTCTCGGGCATGCATGCTGCTTGCTCCTCCTCCTTGACTCATATTCAAAAAGTCTGCAAATCTCTCCAAGACAACTCAATTCCCACTCAAGAGCGCCCCAAGGTTCTAACACAAGCGATTCTGTTTTGAGCTCTGGGCAAATCAGTGTTGGGAAAAGGGCAGGACTCCCATTTGCTATCTGCTCAATCCACATGACCGAGAGGAGCTGAGTCTCTGAAACGTCTTGAAATACATGAGCCACGATGAGATCATTCTCATGCTATCCAGGCATCTGGTCACCGCAGCCATAAAGAATAATCTGCAGGATGACTGAGGACCTTTAATTTAACCCCATTGGCTTCTCTTATCCCAAGAAGCCTTCATCTGATGCCAGAGTTTCATAAATGTCTCCAGCTGACTTTCAGACTTGACCATACATCTCTCTACACCAGCTTCACCCCCCGGAACTTCCCCATTAACAGAGGACTGCGGGGATGAACCTGAAAGACATGTACCTCTTGTTACCGCCTCGGTCACACTGTGCAATGAAATGATCTGGAAAGTCCAAAGCACAATACGTGGAACACAGGATTTTCTGACCTTTAAAAAACTGGATTATTTTTGAGGGTTCATTGTAGGTACTCATTTTTGGCCAATGAACTTTTCCATGTTCATATGAAACACGCCCCATTTCTTTCAAGAACGTGGTTTATCTTGTGCGTGTGTGTGTGCTCAGCTGTGCCCGACTCCTTGTGACCCCATGGACCACAGCCCACCAGGCTCCTCTGTTCATGGCATTTCCCAGGCAAGAATACTGGAGTGGGTTGCCAGGTTGCCATTTTCTTCTCCAGGGGATCCTGACTCTGGGATCGACCTCACATGTCCTGTGTCTCCTCACTGGCGGGCGGGTTCTTTACCACTAGCGCTTGCCAGGCTAACGCAGGCTCAAGCAGAAAAAAATTTCTTGGAGGAAACGTTGCCTGTGGGCTGTGTCCTAGTGGTGTGCATCTGCCCCACAGGCTGAGAGCAGGCATCCCCTGAGTGGAGGGAGAAGAAAGCTCTGGCAGGGAAGCTGGGGCAGACAAAAGGAAGCTGCTGGGTGGCACCTCCCCTAAAGTCCTGTCCAGCAGGTAGGTAGTTACGTGATGTGCAAGAGAAGGGGAAACACCAAATGTGACAGGTGAGAATCTGTGATTTGCTCTGGCTCTAAAGATAAAGCCACTCAGACACACCGTCAGCTTCCTGGCTCCAATTGTTTTACATAAACCACAGTAGATGCACAAGAGAGAAAATACACGTGGCCAGTAAAACACGGTACTCACCCTCGAAAATTTCAGTTGTGGTGACATAGCCAGAACAAAAGATCCGAGCCCCTTCAAGGACTCGCTCGAATAGATTTAAATACACAGATTCCATGGACCACTGCAATAGTCTTTGTAGTTAACATATTTTAAGGCAGATAATTCTAAAGAACACTCCATATTTAACATTAGAGAGAACTACATAATTGGACCAGGGACCATTTGAGAATGTACTTAAATGGAAAAAATCCAAAGCTAAATTATGTAGGTTTTAATGTGCAATTTATGTTGCGTGCAATTTCTCTCCATAACGCAAGTGTTTTCTATGTGCAATTAATTTTAACTTAAAAAGAACATTTCATGGAAGGGAACATGTGATGTTGAGGAGAACAACTGGGAAAGATTCCATAATGAGAGGTTTCTTTTCATTTCTCTGTCATGTTTTACCTTGTTTGAACAAGATCAATTAAGTACCACACTATCAGGGCCCATAATTCAGCTCAATTTTATTTCAGAGTAAGATTTAAATCCTGGCAAAGTAACATCTTGACTCAGTTTCCTCCGCTATAAGAAGCAAAATCAGAGTCGTACGCTTACTTCAGGAGGACATCTGAGTACACAGCTGGCTTCCCACCCAAATCCATTCCTCCCCCATTTTCGGTGTCTCCGGAGGCCCGTTTACGGACCTGCCCTCCTGGGGCCAGGTGTCTGACGTGGTCCCCCCGTCAGCCCCAGGGAGAATCTTGGTTACCCACACCTGTGAAGGTCACTGCACTCCCCTTGCAAGGGACCAGGTTAGGCATGGATGGATGGCGCAAATCTACCAGGAAGGTTTCTGGGAAGGGGTTCTTAATTCTTAGGAAGCACTTCTACGTCTGAAAGCCAACACACCAAGAGGTGGTACAGGAACTCGGGCCGCCGTCCCGGCCGGAGGGCAACCAACACGAGAGGCCGAACTAGTGCCTAGGCTGGCCGTCGCCTCCCGTCTCTGAGCTGCTGAAATAACCAGCCCTGGAGCAGCCTGACTCTGGCCTTCCCATTTTGTGAGACAATAAGCCCCTTTTGGTTCTAGACATTTTTGCTGAGCCTTCTGTCATTTACCCAAAAAGTACCTCGATTCATACAAACAGCTTCAGCAGGAATTTAAAGCTCCCCAGGGAAGAATGAAACTTGGACTTAAAATCTAAGCAACTTGGAATTTACGGGGATATATTCTTGTTAGTTCCAGTCACTCACCATTAAAAAATAATGATCCTCAGGTTCAGCTCGAAGATACTTAAAAATCACTTGTTCCATGAACCTTTCCATCAGATCCCAGTCTTCAATTATTCCATGTCTTATTGGCCACTAGAGCAAGAGAAACCAAACCACGTTCATATCAGTAAGAGCAACAGTTTAACAACCACACTGGCCCAGGAGAGATGGAAGAGACCCAGTTATTAGAGAAAATAGGGCCTTTGCATGGAGAGAATGTGAACTTACATAAAGAAGTAACAGGCATTTCACCAGAAAGATTGTATTAGATTATTGCTTATATTCTACTCCAGCCATTTCTAAGCACAAAGAATTGTCTTAACAATGGGATAGGTAACAGATGGGAAAGTACAGCTAACCTACCACACCATTTGATCTGTGGAGTTTGTAGGGTTTTTAGAACAAATGTCTAGTTAAATAATTTTAGTGCTGCTTTTTCAACTGATCAATCTACAACTTTTCCACATCTGGCTGGGTATTTAGTCCACCTGCAATATCCCATGGGGGCAGACCTTGCTTCCCACATGGTCCAGCATCCCAGGTCAGTTCTGCATCCCAAGGCTGTGTGAGTTCACCTGCTCTCCCACATCAAAAACACCCGAGTCAAACCAACAACAACAAAAACCTCTTTTCCAACAGAAGAATTAAAATGCACTCTGCCGTTCACAGGCACCGTCTCCACACAAAGCACCCCTCTGCATCACCTGTCCTGCTGCCCTTTCCTGGCTGTGCTCTTACAGGGGGGGTTACCCTGGTGGCATCTGTGCGCTCACAGAGGGGTTTACCTTGGTGGCATACGTGGGTTTATCTATGGCTTCGTCCCCTATGAAGAAGTCCAGGTCATCAACTCCCCTCAGTACTCTCCTCTGAGCTTGGTCGACCACCTTCGCCGACTCTCTGATGGCGATACCTGAAGGAAAACAACACAAAGCATCCATCACCACACACACTCATTCCAACCATCTAGAAAGGATAACATAGTCCCTATAGATGTATAAGCAAAATTTCAACGTTAGGGTTTTATTTGGGGTCAAGCGTGCTCACAGAAAAGACTATTAATGAGGAGTACATAAAGTAATACAGAAACAAGCTGTTAGGTCCCAGTATTATTTTCAGCAAGGCACAAAGAAACTTAGCTAGTCTATTTTCAAAGCTGACAAAAGCTGTATTACTAAATTTCTTAGTTTCATCTGATAAAAAAAATCCCTCAAGATAGTAAATGAAATGCCCATGGAGTATCAAATAGGTGCCAAAATTTAAAATATAGAAAGAGACAAAATTTAAAATATTTTAAGGAGTAAACTGAAAAATGACTATATGCTCTCAAGTCATATTCATAAAGCTCTATGTCAGATTTAAAATACATTTTTAGTATTGTTACAAAAAAACCTGACTTCTCATTAAAAGAAAAACCAAGAGTTTGCTAATATCTGACAAAAGAAAAGTAAAATAATCAAACAACTGTATTATGTAAAAATATTAATGACTTTTTGGAAAAATTTTAATAAGAGCTTAACCTTGATATTTAGAAATATACTTAATAGTAAATAATCATATAAAACTTAACTCCAGAATTTAACATCTAATGTGGAAAGCCTTACAAAGATTCAATTTTCCATTTCAGTTCCTAGCCCCTGGTTACATTCTGAATTCCTATAAACTCTTCTTCATCAACTTTATTCCAAAACAAATTAGTAAACACATAGTTATTTTTAAAGGTAGACTATCTGAAATTCCCAATTTATTTACAAATGAAGAACAGCAACAAAGCCATGGGAGTGAATTTTAATCCTTTTCCTCAGAAAGGCATCTTCAAGTAACAGCCTCAAAAGCAGAAAGAAAAGAGGACAGAAGTCACTCTGCCCGCCTCCTTTTCTCACCCCAACCCACTGCACACTGAGCCTCGAAGCTTTCAAGTTATGAAGGGTGGCACGCATCTGAAGGACCAGAATTTCCTGCAGGACACGCTGGGGACTGAGCCAGAGAAGGCATTCGGCTGAGAAGCAGTGAGCCTGTCGGGGCCGCAAGGCTGAGAAAGGGGCCAGAAGAGTCTGGAGGGCCAACGCGTACGAAGGCGCCTGCAGAAACAAGCACAGCCCACCTGTGGACACACCGTCATCCCGGCACCCGCGGCACCTCAGAGGGCCCGCGAGCGCCCTGCCGGAGACCGCGGAGCTCCTGACCGCGCGGCGGCGCCGGCGGCAAACTTAACCAGAACCTAGAATCCCACCCCAAGTCAGCGTCAGAGACTGCAGACACACAAAGGCACAAAGACTCTTCCATTCATGACGCCATGGGCAATCGCTCTAACGAAAGAAAAATCACCACCTTAAAGAAAAACACGCTAAATTTCATGAGAATGAAGCCACCGCACTCAAAAATTTACACAACAACAAAGTCAGTCTTTGTTGTAATCCCAAAAGCTACACGCAAGTACTCTGACCCCAAATTACAAAGGACCAATGTTTTAGTGGCCCTTAGCAACAACAACAAAACCATAAAGTGTGCTTCTTTTAACTGTTATACAGAAGGAAAGAGAGGAAAGGTGGGTACACAGAGCTTATATTCAAAACCTTTTGTTTATCCCTACGCAAAGCAAAATGTGGTCCAAACAGTCCTTGTGAACATGTTGGAGAAAAGCGTGGCTATCAGTGAGAACCTCTGAGTGTTCCTGGAGTATATATACGTGACTCATCGCAGAACACAGATCTAAGTAACCCACAGCTTTCTCCAGCACACCAAACCCTACTACAGGACCCTGACTCAGGTGGAAACAGAGAGACAAGAAGTGTGCAGCGAACACTGAGATGTAGGACAATATATATAACAGATAACAGGGTCAACACCTAGACCTTCCAGCTGCTTACATGCATGTGGCATCTCCATGCGATGAAATACCATGAGGTTGTGAAGAAGAGCCAAATGGTCCTCCATGTGTTAATCCACAAGGAGGGTCATGAGAAAAAAAAGAAAAAGCAAGATCCAAAATGGTGTCTGTGGAATGCCACCACTTGGGTACAAACACGTCTGTCACTATTAATATTTGCTGGTGCACGTAGGGTTACTTGGGAAGGAAGCACAAGAAACCAGAATCATTAGCTGCCCATCTAAGAGGGCAGTGGGCATGAGAAAGTGACTTTTCACTGGACATTTTTAATAACATTTAATGTGTATGTCACATGACTGTACTGCATATCCAGTTCAGTTCAGTTCAGTCGCTCAGTCCTGTCTGACTCTTTGTGACCCCATGGACTGCAGCACACCAGGCTTCCCTGTGCATCACCAACTCCCAGAGTTTGCTCAAACTCATGTCCATCGAGTCGGTGATGCCATCCAACCATCTCATCCTCTGTCGTCCCCTCTTCCTCCCACCCTCAATCTTTCCCAGCATCGAAGTCTCTTCAAATGAGTCAGTTCTTTGCAGCAGGTGGCCAAAGTATTGGAGTTTCAGCTTCAGCATCAGTCCTTCCAATGAATATTCAGGACTGATCTCCTTTAGGATTGATTGGCTTGATCTCCTTGCAGTACAAGGGACTCTCAAGACTCTTCTCCAACACCATAGTTCAAAAGCATCCAAAATTCATTAAACTTCGAGTTCTGCTTCTGGAAAGGTGGAATAAACATACTTTTCCCTACTCCTCTCTCTAAGCACTGCTGGAATAACTGGACTTTATGTTTGAAAGAAACATAAAAATGCTGAGGGGTGAAGCAGCAGACTGGCTGGGGACCCCAGGACCCGAGGACCAAGACAGGGGTGACTTCCTGGGTCTCCTTTGTCCCATAGACACACTGGTTGCCAGGGAAGCCAATGACCCAGAAACACCAATGGGAGCAAATAAAGCTGGTCCCCAAAAGCCTGCTATCTCGAGCCAAAGATGAAAGGGGCAGTAGAAACATACCACTCCCCGACTCCAGTCAAACACAACAGAAAAACAAACCCCCACATACAGTGTAGACACCACACGGGAGGCAGGACTCAGCCCACCCCTCGGGCTCACACTGGGGTTCCAGCAGAGAAGGCCCATCGAAGTCAGCACTGCCACCTGCGCCCTCCCAGTGCATGGCACCTGCAGAGGCCTGTGGGGGGCAGTGCCAAACTCCTGCCCTCAGTCAGCAGTAGCATGCAACCCCTCCCCCAATGATTGCCAACAAAGGCCAAGAGGAAAACCTGAACCTGAACCCCAAACCAGCATTAACAAGGGGTATCCCCCTTTTCCTGCTTGAAGCAACACCAGAAATGACTTGCTTTTCTAAGAGTTAAGTAAAATCTGGAATCTCATAATAACCAAAATGTCCAGGTTTAAAAAAAAAAAAATTTCTCACCATAGCAGGAACCAGGAATATCTCAAGTGAAAAAAGAAAAGATGACCCATAATGCCAACATTGAGATGACACAGATAACAGAATTAGCAAACAAGATTTTAGGAGCCATCACAGAACGTTTCAAGGAGCAACTACAAACACATCTGAAACAAACGAAAAAGAAAAGAAGGTCACAGCAAAGACAGAAGATATAAAGACAAAACCACACAGCAATTTTAGAGCCAAAAAACACAATACCTGAAACAAAACCTCAATATTGGCCCAGAAGAAGAAAAGGATGGGGAACAAATCAATGAACTCGAAGACATAACAAAAGAAATTGCCCAATCTGAACAATGGAGAGAAAACACACTGGAAAACAAATGAACAGGGCCTTCGGGACGTGTGGGCTGGACAAAGGCAGACGCAACATTCATATGGGATGGGGGCAGGAGGAGAGGGGGACGACAGAGGATGAGATGGCTGGATGGCACCGCCAACTCGATGGACGTGAGTCTCAGTGAACTCCGGGAGCTGGTGATGGACAGGGAGGCCTGGCGTGCTGCGATTCATGGGGTCACAAAGAGTCGGACACGACTGAGCGACTGATCTGATCTGAACTGAACATTCATACACCCCGAGTCCCAGACAACAGGAGAAAGGGAAGAGGGCTGAAAAAGTATCCAAAGAAATGATCATTAAAAATTTGTCAAATCTGACCCAAAAAAAAACAAAAGGAACAGAAAGAAACCTACAGATTCAAGGCTGAGTAAACTCCAAAGAGGATAAACCCAAAGAAATCCACACCAAGAAACATTATAGTCAAACATCTAAAAACTAAGGAACCAAACAGAAAATTCTGAAGACCTCCAGCAAATCTGCCATCAGAAATCAGGGAGTTCAAAAGGAAACTGCATATTTCTAACTGCTGAGAGAAATGTCTGCTAAGAATTGTATATTCAGCAAAAATCTCCTTCAAAGATGAAGAACAAATCAAGACATTCTCAGATGAACAAAAACTAACAGAATCTGTCACCAACATATCTACTCTAAAAGAATGGTTAAAGAAAGGTCTCTACACAGAGGAGAAATGATAAAAGATAAAAGAAGGAATCCTGGGACACCAAGAAGGAAGGAAATTGATGAAAAGAGCAAAAATACGGGCAATTACGATTACTTTCCTTCTCCTCTTGTGTTTGCTAGATAGTGTTTGGCAGTTGAAGCAAAGATTGTTAACGCTGGTGTGTTTCTCAATGTAAAATCTTAATATAACACAAAGTAGGGAGGGTAAAGCAGATAAGGTTTCTCTACATGTCACTAAAACTGGTAAATGTTAACACAATCAGACTAAGAAAACCTGTGTATACATAAGAGCTAGGTGATGGTTTTGTCGCTAAGTCGTATCCGACTCTTGCAATCCCGTGGACTGCAGCCTATCAGGCTCCTCTGTCCATGGGATTCTCCAGGCAAGAATACTGGAGTGGGTTGCCATTTCCTCCTCCAGGGGATGTTCCCAACCCAGAGATCAAACTTGGGTCTCCTGCATTGCAGGCAGATGATTTACCAACTGAGCTATGAGGGAAGCCCATATAAGAGGTAGAGCAACCACTTAAAAAAAAAAACACACACACACAAAGAGAAGCACTTGAAAACACCACAGATAAGTCAAAATGAAATTCTAAAACACACTCAAAGTAATCCACACAAAGTTAGGTAAAACAAAACAAAGAAATGAAAAACAGAAAGAACAAAAGAGAAAAAGCACTAATCAATAATCACAATAAATGTAAGTGGTCTTTTTTGGTTTTTGGTCACACTGCACAGCTTGTGGGATCCTAGTCCCCTGACCAGAGATCAAACCCAGGCCCTTGGCGGTGAGAGCATGGAGTCCTAACCACTGGACCTCCAGGGAATTCATATAAATGTAAGCTGTTTAAACACACCAGCTAAAAGACAGATACAGGTCCAGTGGATTTAAATAAAAAAAAAAAAGACAAGCTCTACACTGTCTACAACGCTCTTCGACCATAATGATACACAGGCACACCTGGTTTTATCGCACTTTGCTTTGTTTAGTTTTCACCAGTTGAAGGTTTGGGGCAGCCCTGAGCCCAGCGAGCCTAGCAGCGCACTCTTCCAGCCACACTTGCTCACTTCATGTCTCCGTGTCACACTTTGGCAGTCCTCACAGCATTTCAAACTCTGCTACAGCAGCTAACAGACAACAGTAATTTTAAAAAATAAAAATATTCAGTGTATTTCCCAAAAGAATGTCATATATTTTACTAAACCCTCAAAGGATAATTCCTAACTTACATAAACTGTTCCGAAGGACAGAAAAGAAAGCTAACAAACTCATTTTATAAAGCCAGTATAATTTTGATACACAAACTAGACAAAACTAGTACAAAAAAGGAAAATTATAGCCTAATCTCACTTTCGAACACTGATACAAAAATCCCAAATAAATATTTGCAGATACAATTCATGTACTTGATATTTCTAACCATGTAGGGTTTATTTCAAGAATGATAAAACACTGTTCAACATTCAAAAATATATCAATGTAATACATCATATTAAAGTTTAAATGTCAAAACCACATAACTGTCTCAACAGATACACAAAAAAGCCTTAAGATCAACATCCATTCATAATTTTTTTTTAATTTTAAAAACCTCTTTAGTAAACTAGGAATACAAAGACACTGTATTAACCTGAAAAGGCATTTCCTCAAAAGCCTACAGCAATCGCTCCTGAAATACCAAAACCATTCTTCTTAAATTCAAAAAGACAAAAGTACCTGCATGCCCAATTCAGGTCACTGACAGGAGTCCTGGCCAGTGCAGCCAGATCAAGAAAAAAAAAATGAAGTACTCGGACTGGAAGAGACAAAATAACCATTATTTGCAGTTAACACAATAGCTTACATAGAAAACTTAAGAAGAACCTGCAGGCAATCAGAACAAGTAAGACAGGACAGCAAGACTGTCGATTAAAAAAACGACTTAAAAGATCCAGCAGCATTCCTACCATGCTGGCAATAATTAGAAATTTTAATTTCAAAAAAACATTCACAGTGAAAACATAAAGAAAGGTACCTAAAAATAAATGCAGCAAAAGCTATCTATGGGCTTTTTAATGAACACTGAAAAAGACAGGAGACAGAAATAAATAATAAAATACATATACCATATTCATGGATAGGAAAATTCAATGCAGTGAGATACCAAGTTTTCCTCCAAATTACTCTACAAATTTAATGTGTCTCTAATCAAAATCCCATCATAATTTTTCATGGACTTAAACTGATTCTAAAATTTATTGATAAAGAGTAAAGTGAAAGTCGCTCAGTTGTGTCCCACCGACTCTTTGCGACCCCTTGGACTACACAGTCCGTGGAATTCTCCAGGCCAGAATACTGGAGCGGGTAGCCTTTCCCTTCTCCAGGGGATCTTCCCAAACCAGAAACTGAACCCAGGTCTCCCGCATTGCAGGCGGATTATTTACCAGCTGAGCCACCAGGGAAGCTGGATAAAGAGTAAGGGTCTAAGAACAGCCGAGGTTATTTAAGAAAGAAAAAGGAGGAGGAACCAGACCTACCAGATATAAAGAGACAAGCCAAACTAACAGTATTTACAACAATTTGTAAATGAATTTGGAACAGAGAGAAACAAATGCACAAATGAAATAAAATACCACCAGAAGTGCTCCCACCACACAGGGCACCTCACAGGCCAGGAGAGGCGTTCTGCGACGAACGGTGGCGGGGCAACTGGCCTTCCACTTGGAAAACCACGCTTCTCTCCCACACCACACTTTTTAAAAACTTAAAATTTCCTTGGAAGAAAACACACAAAATCTTTATGACATTGGAATACAAATGCATTTTTAATAGAAATAGATTATAAAATGACTGGAAAACTGTACTACGTGAAATTTTTTAAAGCGCTAGCTGTGCCCGTGAACATATCAGGTCACATGTTGTTCAGTTGCTAAGTCCTGCCCAGCTCTTTGCGACCCTAGGGACCATGGCCCACCAGGCTCTGTCCATGGGGCTCTCCAGACAAGGGTGTTGCAATGGGGTGCCACTTCCTTCTCCAGAGGATCTTCCCGACCCAGGGACCCAATGTCTCCCACCATTGGCAGGTGTTTTCCTTACCGCTGAGCCACCGTGTGCAAAATTCTTATTTAAATCAAATTTGATTTGACTGTATGTGTTTAAATCACATGTGCTGCATTATAAATTCCCTTTGTTTGAATAAATGTTACAGTAAAAACATATGGTAATCCCATAGGAAAATACTTTGAGGTAATCAATTTTGCAAAAACATGATACATAGGAAATTACCATGCTTAAAACAGTGTCTCAAATTTCTCAATAAAGGCTTTAAAATTGTATCTTAAAGAAAATAAAAAAATAATTTTAAAAAGATGTCATAAAATAGGAGAAGATATTTGCAAGAAATTGGCATTCAAAAGGTTAGGATGTGCAGAACCAGAAACTGCCGTCCGCTGCTGATGCGTGCGGAGGTCAGTACAGGCTTCCGGTCAGTACAAAAGAGCCACCCACCTGGCAATAAGTGACAAGGCTGAGGAGGTGCGCACCTGAGTGGTGACATGACCCCATTTCTCATTATGACTCCTGGGAAACCGGCACGAGCAGATAAGAGACGCACTGCAGCATTTTGTATACCAGGGAAAACCGGAAAATGCCCAGATGCTGTAGATTCATGGATTAAGAATTCTCATCTAGATCTGCATAGAGCAACACTGATACATCTTAAAAAACATAGTACTGAGGGGTATATTTTCCCCCCAAAAAAACTGCATGAAGTTATTTTCCCCATGATATCATTTTGGAAATGTTTAAACTCACAAAACAATACAAGAAACTGTCATTGCATCCTGCATCTGAGACATGAGGATGAAGCCTGGACTGGATACAACAGCCAGCAGAGGAGGGACAGTGGGGAGGCCTGGAGGAGGAGGAGGGGCTGGCACTTGCTCTGAGGCGCGTCTGCGTTTATGTATTTACAGGACGCAACTGTGCCCACATCTGTTCTTTCTGGGTGGTGGGTAAATGGGTCTTTGTTATATAATTTTTTTTTTTGACCAAAATAAAGGTTTTAAAGACATTCAAAACACAAACACATCTCTTGGCTCTGTCTCCAGTCTAGACCTTCCCCCACAGCATCACGCCTTTTCCCAGCTGCTGACGGGACCTGTACGCCTGACCTTCCACACACGGGACTGTCTGAAGTGTGCTCCGTGTCTCCTGACCCCTCCCACACCCTCCTTCTACAGGTGGGATCAGCACGCACACACTCGTCTGCCTGAAACTTTTCCATCACGCTCCCCATTTCCCAACAACGTGGGGGAAAAAAAAGGGTAGAGAAACCTTCCTTTCTTCCAACAATCAAGCGAATTCTGCACAAAAGCTCAAATACTGATAAATGAGATTCAAGCCGGCCACCCTGGTGAAACAGGACAGGGCAATGTGCCTCTCTCTCTAGGCCAGGACAAGGGCCCTGGAAAGTGAAGATTCCTGGGATGCAAAATAAAATCACAGCTCCATTCTCCACGTTCCTGGCCAGCTCTCCGGCCACCCTCTGCCTGGGGTGATGACCACACATCAGCGCTTGCCTCCCCTCTGCGCCCACAGAGCCAGGAAGCCCTGCTCTGGCATCTCTACACAGCCATGCACGTATACGAGCTCCATCTTCTCTCCCTGGAAGGCACCCTGCACCTTGAACTTCCACCGTGGGAGCAAAGCCTCTGTGACCAGGAACACAGTTCAGTTCCCCGGGCTGGGAGGAGCAGCCCACCAGCTGCCCAAGGCACCTGAGGCCCGCTCTCCACCTGTCCCACCACACTCCCTACAACCCAAACACCTCACGCTGCCTCCCAGCTTCTCTACTCTTGCAACAAATTCAGCCGTGATGTCACTTCCTTGATGTCCATCTCCTTGACATTTTTCTCTCTAGCTCCTGCCACTGCTATTCTGACAGCAACGACCTGAGAGCTTCTGGACTGAAATCCTGCTAACAGTTGACTTCAACTGCCCTCTCTATTGGTAATGACAGGTCAGTGGGGCGGCCAGCTGCATGCTGCTGACAGCCTTACTAAAGCAAAAGCTGCAAGGTCAGCCTCTTAGAGCTGCAGCACTTAAGGTAAAAACTACACTGCTCGGAAAAATCAGAAAGCCCAATTCCAATGTATCATTCAATTCAACACGGAATGATCCAATTCTGTTGTTGTTTAGTCACTCGGTCCTGTCCGGCTCTTTACGACCCCATAGACTGTAACTTTCCAGGCTCGTCTGTCCATGGGATTCTCCAGACAAGAATACTGGAGTGGGTTGCTATTTCCTCCTCCAGGGGATCTTCCCAACCCAGGGATCAAACCCGTGACTCCTGCATTGGCAAGGCGGACTCTTTAGCGCTGAGCCACCAGGGAAGCCCTTAACTGAACTGCGTCCCCTCAAAATTCCTATGTTGAAGCCCTAACCCCAGTGTGACTGTATCTGGAGACAGGATGTCTCAGGAAGTAACACAGGGTAAATGAGGTCACAAGGGTGGGGCCTCAACTCCACAGGACCGGTGTCCTTATGTGAAAAGGAGGAGACACCAGAGGTCTCCCTCTCAGCCATTTGCAGAAAAAAATGGCCACGTGAGGCCACAGTCTGAACCACCACCTGCAAACGGAGGAAAGAGGCCTCACAGGAGACCAACCCAGACCGCGCCCAGATCTGGGACTGCAGAGCCTCCGCTGTGCCATCCGTTTAATTTCTGTTGTCAAGACATCCGGTCTGCGGTGCTCCGTTACGGCAGCCCTAGCAAACGAATACACCAAATCACGAATTTAAGATGAAGATGCGGCAGACCAATGATGCCAACTGTCAGGGATGCCCCATCATGGAAATCAGGTACTGAGACATAGAAAACCAAACTGGTGATCGGAAACCCAGCAAGCACGGACCTGGAATGAGGTGAGTTAGGCCTTCTCAAGAAATCTGGGTGCACTTTCTGGTGGCGTGAATACTCATCTCCGCCAAAAAGGCCTTAGTCTCCCTCGAACGATACTCATGACGAAGCCCCTTCCCCCCGGCTCTGCAGGGCTGCCCACCGCGCTCCACGCTGGCACCAGAGCCTGTGACTCCAATGTCCTGAGCCCGCAACCGCTGACCATTTCTAAGAGCACAACTTACCTGACGAGGGGCTACATTTAGGAGGCAGAACCTCACTCCTGCCTGACATAACCTCTTTGGTCAACAGTCTCCAAACAATAACCCAGCAGTTACACAGTTTCAGAGAAGAATTCTGCCCTGGAGACAACAACTGTGCATAAGGAGTGGGCAGGGGCACGCCGGCCAAAAGGGAGGGCGTTTCTTCCCCTAGCACGCTCGATTGACTAAAACAGAACAGGACACTTCCGAACACAGTACAACAGTCACTGGGCCTCTCAGTTTTAAAAAAAAAGTCCTTCAATAAAGGGAACAGTGTAACACAACAGATAATCCACCAAAGTGCTAAATTAATACAACTATACTTACTTAAAATTACAAATTAACCTTAAGCAACAGGCACACCTCTTGCAAGCAGCTCAGACATGTATGCCTGAACGAACTGTGTGACTCATTTGGAGACAGGCTGTCTCAGGAAGTAACACAGGCCAAATGAGGGCAACAAGGTCGTAAGGGCTACATTTAGGAGGCAACCACCCAAGCTGAAAAGTGAAAAGAAAGTGAAGTCGCTCAGGCATGACCGACTCTTTGCGACCCTATGGACTGTGTAGCCCACTAGGCTCCTCCATCCATGGGATTCTCCAGGCAAGAATACTGGAGTGGGTGGCCACTCCCTTCTCCAGGGGATCTTCCTGACCCAGGGATCGAACCTGGGTCTCCCGCACTGCAGGCAGGCTCTTTACTGTCTGAGCCACCAGGGAAGCCCACCCAAGCTGAAACGCCACTGACTGTGACAAAGGACTGTATCACAAGAAAATCAGAGGACTGGGGTGTATGTTGAGGGTGGGTGGGTGGCATGAGAATTAGGTGACAGCCGTAGCCAATAGCAACTCTCGGCAGCCAGATGAGTAACTCCCCAGGAACCAGAACAATCTTCTAAAAGGAGATGGCAAATAAATTAACATACCTTGAAAACCAGAATCAGAATGCTTAGAACAGTTATGAGAAACACAACCCTTTAGAAACCAAGGGCGGAGCTTTACTTACATGAAGGGATAATGAACTGTGGCTCTGTGTTGCCTGCGTAGCCAAGCTTGGTATACCTAAAAGCACAAAGTCATCAACACAGGTTTAGACAATAATACTCTCCTCTGTGTTCCATTAACGTCTTTTATTACGAGCTCTCCAAGTCCTAAAATATCAAGACTCAAAATACCCCCATGAAATTAAAAATAAAAGCCTTGTGGTGACTAAGAATCAAGCACTAAGTTCAGATCAGCAAGCAGTTAACAAAAAGGTTAAAAACATGCTTGTCTCTACTGGAAAAACTGTTGCACACATACATTCATACATACATAACATCTGTGTATCCCTAATGATTTTTAAGGTGCTTTCATACTCTTTTAACCTTTACAGGAATCCTACAAAGGAAGTAAATATTGTCCCCGTTTGGCCGGTAAGAAAACGCGAGGCACTGGGAAGTTAACTGAGCTGCCCAAAGCCAAACAGCCAGTGAACGGGAGAGAGAGCCCACATCCCAACACACAGGCTCTAATTCTAGAGCTGCCTCTCAGCAAAGTGTACTTACTTCGCAAACTTTGTGAACTTTTAGGGGGCTCAGGAAATTATATAATTTTCTTAAAATGTCATGGCATATGTCTAGAAAAGCTACTGCCACCTCCTGAGAATATCTGACAGAAGCGTCTCTTTATCATCTCGTTGCAGAGCAAGCCCACTTTCTGTCAAGATGCTCTGTATGATGGATTCCAAAAGTCTTAACGAAAATGAATGCCAAAATACTACTATCTGTTCCAAAAGCACTTGCTAATCTCCTAAATATATTAAAAAAAAGGAAAAAAACAAAGTGGGGAGGGGGACCACCACTCGGAACCATCTGCTGGAAATGCAACCCTGGAAACACTCCTGAGCGCCCCCTTCTCAGCAGGCCCGCAGTCCCGAGGGGTCAGGCCCGGAAAGGAGGCTTCATTCTGCAGTAACGCTTACAATGAACAGAAACACTTCCTAGCCGCGCTGAAAGTCATTTTATTAATTCATCTTATTTTATGAATTAGTTCAAGATGCTTGATACCCAATTTTTTACATGTACTTTTATTCATTTATTTACTTGAAAAGTGTCAGTCACTCAGTCATGTCTGACTCTGTGAAACCCCATGGACTGCATAGCCCACCAGGCTCTTCTGTCCATGGGATTCTCCAGGCAAGAATATTGGAGTGGGTGGCCATCCTCTCCTCCAGGGGATCTTCCTGACCCAGGGACCGAACCTGAGTCTCCTGCATTGCAGACAGATTCTTGACCGTCCGAGCCGCCAGGGAGGTATGCATTTAGTTAACTGGTTGTTTTGGGCTGTGCTGGGTCTTTGGTGCTACGGGAGGGCCCTCTCTCCTTGAAGTGAGCAGAGGCGACCCTCTGTGACAGCGCACGGGCTTCTGCTGCAGTGGCTTCTCTTGCTGCAGAGCACAGGCTTCAGCAGTTGCAGCTCACACGCTTAGCTGCCCTGCAGCATGTGGGATCTTCCCGGAACAGGAATCAAACATGTGTCCTCTGCATTGGCAGGCAGATTCCCATCCACTATCCCACCAGGGAAGTCCTAAATTTTCTATGTGATTAAATCATTCCACATCTTAATAAATTAATTTTATGATTTTTAAATATACGTTAGCCATCTGCTAATTTTACTTTTTTTGAGCATACAGTAAATGAACAAAGTTTATGAAGAAAAAAAAACAAAAAAAAAAGCAAGTCAACCCCACTTAAATCATGCCTGACTGCTCAGTCTCCAAGGATCTAGGGTCCTGGTATCATTAGGAGGTGGGGCAAGCCTGGCCCTGAGACCCATCAGGTCAGTTCCTAAAAGGCAAGACCCATCTGAGGGCACTCCCAGGTTCTACTCAGGACACAAAACAAGTGGGCATGCAAGACCTCCACTCCAGGGCTTGCCAGACCCACAAGGGACGTCCAGAGCCAACCCAGGGGGCAGGGACTTACTAAAAGGAAAGCAATATATACTGAGCTTCAAAAATCCCAGGCCATCCTCAATCGAACCATTTTTCTAGAAGTATATTCCAACTAACAAATATAAATAAACTGAATGATTGACCCAAGGCTAAAGAAGCCTCAAGAAGCTAACAAGCAGGCCGGGAATCACTGAAATCACTACACCCAAGTCTGTGCTTTTAACAGGTCACATGGCCCACTGCCCCCGGGCCTTCCCAAAATTACACACCTTGTACATAAATAAGTCTGCCTTCCCACATGGATTAGAGTGTGAGTTTCAGGATGACCAGGACAGGATCCTTTTTTCCAGACTGTCTCCCACCCCTGGTATAGCCCTGACAAGTAGCAGACACTCCATAAACATCTGCTGAATGCCTTCTCACGGGGCGTAAGAAGAGGCGGTCACTGTCGAACTGCTGGGGAAGGAACCAGCATTTGACATGGCAGGGCAGGGGGTGGTGCTGACAGTCAGAAAAACATCCTGATGGAACCAGAGAAGACCAAGTTCAGTGCAGCCGCTCAGTCATGTCCAACCCTTTGCAACCCCATGGACTGCAGCACACCAGGCCTCCCTGTCCATCACCAACTCCCGGAGCTTGTTCAAACTCATGTCCATGGAGTTGGGGATGCCATCCAATCATCTCCTCCTCTGTCGTCCCCTTCTCCTCCCACCTTCAATCTTCCCCAGCATCAGGGTCTTTTCCAATGAGTCAACTCTTGACATCAGGTGGCCAAAGTATTGGAGTTTCAGCTTCAGCATCAGTCCTTCCAATGAATATTCAGGACTGATTTCCTATAGAATGGACTGGTTGGATCCCCTTGCAGTCCAAGGGACTCTCAAGAGTCTTCTCCAACACCACAGTTCAAAAGCATCAATTCTTCAGCAATCAGTTTTCTTTATGGTCCAACTCTCACATCCATACATGATGGTAGATAAGAGATAACCTGGAGTAACAGGCAAATTTGGCCTTGGAGTACAATATTAAGCAGGGCAAAGGCTAACAGAGTTTTGCCAAGAAAATACACTGGTCATAGCAAACACCCTCTTCCAACAACACAAGAGACAACTCTACATATGGGCATCACCAGATAGTCAATATCGAAATCAGACTCATTTTATGCTTTGCAACCAAAGATGGAGAAGCTCTGTACAGTCAGCAAAAACAAGACCGGGAGGTGACTGGGGCTCAGATCATGAACTCCTTATTGCCAAATTCAGACTTAAATTGAAGAAAGTAGGGAAGACCACTAGGCCATTCAGGTATGACTGAAATCAAATCCCTTACAATTATACAGTAGAAGTGACAAATAGATTCAAGGGATTAGATCCGATAGACAGAGTGCCTGAAAAACTATGGACAGAGGTGCATAACACTGTACAGGAGGCAGTGATCAAAACCATCCCCAAGAAAAAGAAAAGCCAAAAAGCAAAATGGCTGTCTGAGGAGGCCTTACAAATAGCTGAGAAAAGAAGAGAAGCGAAAGGCAAAGGAGAAAAGGAAAGACATACCTATTTTAATGCAGAGTTCCAAAGAATAGCAAGGAGAGATAAGAAAGCCTTCCTCAGTGATTAATGCAAAGAAATAGAGGAAAACAATAGAATGGAAAGTCTAGAGATCTCTTCAAGAAAATTAGATACCAAGGGAACATTTCATGCAAAGATGGGCTCAATAAAGGACAGAAACACTATGGACCTAACAGAAGCAGAAGATATTAAGAAGAGGTGGCAAGAATACACAGAAGAAATATACAGAAAAGATCTTCATGACCCAGATAACCATGATAGTGTGATCACTCACCTAGAGCCAGACATCCTGGAATTCGAAGTCAAGTGGGCCTTAGGAAGCATCACGGCAAACAAAGCTAGTGGACGTGACCGAATTCCAGTTGAGCTCTTTCAAACCATAAAAGATGATGCTATGAAAGTGCTGCACTCAGTATGCCAGTAAATTTGAAAAACTCAGCAGTGGCCACGGGATTGAAAAAGGTTAGTTTTCATTCCAGTCCCAAAGAATGTTCAAACTACCACACAGCTGCACTCATCTCACACACTAGCAAAGAAGTGCTCAAAATTCTCCAAGCAAGGCTTCAACAGTACATGAACCGAGAACTTCCAGATGTGGAAGCTGGATTTAGAAAAGGCAGAGGAACCAGAGATCTAATTGCCAACATCTGTTGGATCATAGAAAAAGCAAGAGAATTACAGAAAAACATCTACTTCTGCTTTACAGACTACGCTAACATCTTTGACTATGTGGATCACAACAAACTGTGGGAAATTCTTAAAGAGACGGGAATATCAGACCACCTTCCCTGCCTCCTGAGAAATCTGTCTGCAGGTCAAGAAGCAACAGTTAGAACCAGGCATGGAACAACAGACTGGTTGCAAATTGGGAAAGGAGTATGTCAAGGCCGTATATTGTCACTCTGTTTAACTTATATGCAAAGAAGAGTAAAGACTTTGCCTAATACTTTAGACATTGTTTTAATGAACACAAAGAAGACAGAGACTGTTTAATCTCTCCTTTACACTTGTGTGTGTGTAACAGGGTCATTTCAGAAACAAACCAACCTTGAAACAAATACAGCTGACTCTCATAAACACAGGTTTGAACTGGGCAGGTCCACTTACAGGTGGATTTATTTTCAATAAATATACCCAGAAGATCGTGTGCAAGACCTGCATTCAAGTGGAGAGCCTATCCTTACACAAGCGTAAGATGACTGAAATTTAATATAAACTTAATAATGTGTTAGTTTTCTTACTCGTTGCGTTACTTTCAAGGAGTCACATTATTGTACAGCATGACTGCCCCTCCACCCCCAGCAACTGGAGACCCTGCAGATCGGCTACCACTACAGGCCAGTGGTGGTGGTTAAAATGCAACGGTGTTTCCAACTCTACAGGAACAGGGCTGTAATACTGTCTGCCATAAGAACTCTGCAACCATTCATCCCCCGTGTAGAGGCGGGGCTACCAAGAAACTGTAACAGCAGGTACACCTGCTCCCATCACTCGCTGCCTCCCTGTTATCAACGCATGAAGTGCACTGTAAACAGATCTGAATTTCTTTACATTTCATTACCTTCTCATTTTTGATGTCTACTGTTAATAACAGTGTTTTATGTAATATAATATTGATGTAGGGACTGACAGGTGACTCATCTTACGTACAGATGATGTAAACTTAGCAGTATTGATAAATACAGTACACGACCGACTATAAAGCAAGCTGAGTGCCAAAGAATCAATGCTTTCCAATTGGGGTGCTGGAGAAGACTCTTGAGAGTCCCTTGGGCAGGAAGGAGATCCAACCAGTCCATCATAAAGGAAATCCATCCTGAAAATTCATTGGAAGGACTGAAGCTGAAACTTCAATACTTTGGCCACATGATGTGAAGAACTGACTCACTGGAAAAGACCCTGATGCTGGGAAAGATTGAAGGCGGGAGGAGAAGGGGACAACAGAGGATGAGATGGTTGGATGGCATCACCGACTTGACGGACATGAGTTTGAGCAAACTCCGGGAGCTGGCGATGGACAGTGAAGCCTGGCACACTGCAGTCCATGGGGTCACAGAGAGTCAGACATGACTGGACTGAACTGAACTGAAGGCTTCTGGTCAACGGAAGACTATTAGTAGTAGTTAAGATTTGGGACAGTCAAAAGTTACATGTAAATTTACAACTGTGCTGGGGTCGGTGCCCCTAACCGCAGTGTTGTCCAAGGGTCAGCTGTACAGAAAAATTCTAACATTTATTAAAATTAGGTGCTAAGTATCACTCACGTCTGTTATATTACTTTTTATATTTCTGAAAGGCAACAGAGTGTACTGCACAGGTTGAGGCCATGCGCTCTGGAACCAGACTGCCAGAGCTCAAACCCCAGCTCTCTCCTTTGCCCAACAGGTCTCTCTGTGCCTCAGTTTCTCCATCTGTAAAAGCAGGGTCATAACACAGCCCACTTCCTAGCGGTGGCGAGCTAATGCATTCAAAGTGTAATGAGAAAGAGAACAAGCATGGCAGCGGTGCTCTCTGTATTTTTCATCTGCCTACTACTATCTTTATGTGTGATTCAGTTCAGTTCAGTCGCTCAGTCGTCTCCGACTCTTTGCGACCCCATGGACTGCAGCACACCAGGCCTCCCTGTCCATCACCAACTCCCGGAGTTTACTCAAATTCATGTCCATTGAGTCGGTGATGCCATCCAACGATCTCATCCTCTGTTGTCCCCTTCTCCTCCCACCTTCAATCTTTCCCAGGATCAGAGTGTTTTCAAATGAGTCAGTTCTTTGCATCAGGTGGCCAAAGTATTGGAGTTTCTGCTTCAGCATCAGTCCTTCCAATGAATATTCAGGATTGATTTCCTTAGGATGGACTAAAATACTTCCTAATTTAAATTAAAAAAAAAAATGTTTCCAAAGCCGTTACGTTCATGTGTCCCAAATGGCACGGCTCAGTCTTTCTGCTGTGCCCACTATGAACAGCACAGACACACTCACGCGTGAGGTGGAGGAGATAAAATGCACCAACGGTGACACGACAGATGCCCGGTGTCCCTCAACAGCCGTGTCTCATCCCCATCTCCAAGCTGCGTGTCCTGAAATCATGAACCTCGGCCCACCGTGGCCAAAGGTCGGGCTGGACAAATGGACACGGCCCTTCCGGGGCCCACAGCTCTAACATTCCACCCTCTGCGGATGATGCCGCTGAGAGGGTAACAGGCAGGAAGGCCAGGGGTCTCCAAATGGAGAAAATAGCCTGCAAGTGTCAGACATTTTTCTCTCTCTTAAGCGGCAGGAGGAAACAAACTAGCAATATTTTTTTCCTCCTCTATACAAATTTAAAGAGAGGTTTCTCTTAAAATACTGTGTTGCCATAATGACACCTGGTTTCGCCTGAAGTTAGCTATTCTTGAGCCTAGAGATAACCAATGCCTTTTTCTTATGGAAATGTTTGTCTTAAGCTATGCTAATGTACTACGCCTTTACCCCAAACTCTGTCTCCAAGTCGGTTCCGCCTCTTGGCCCAAAACCTACTTGACAAACCAGTATGTTATACTTAGATATTGTTCCCCTAATCTATGTAAATGAAACTATTTGTATGGTGGTCTGCCCTTCTTTAAGATTCAAGTTAATTATTTTATGGCCCAAGATAAACCATTTGGTGCCAAGATTATCCCAAAATGCATCTTATGGGCGAGGGGCCTGGTGCTATTCTGAATTATAAGACATTCCTTTCTTTCATTAACAGACTGCTAGTGACTATATAACATCCAGCTGAAGACTAGCAAGGGGGTACTCTTTCTGCCCCCTTCTGATGCCTATGTCAGAAGCTTTCTCTATCTCCTTTATACTTTAATAAAACTTTATTACACAAAAGCTCTGGGTGATCAAGCCTCGTCTCTGGCCCCGGATTGAATTCTTCTCCTCCGGGGGCCAAGAATCCCGGTGTATTCGCGTGATTCAACAACAACCTTTCACCGCCACCGCACGCCGCCCGGCAACAGTTGCCAGGGTGCTCGGGTTCTGAAGTCACTGCGCTGAGATGGCACGGCCCTCCCATTAGAGGTGATCTGACAACAGCTCAGCTTTACAAAAATCATCGAGCAAAACACAGCTCTTAAAATAGGGAAGGTGTTCTAGACACCATTTATGCAAAGATACATTCCAACCAGCCTGCTAGCCAGAAACCACATAGTAGGCACATGTGAGGATACGGAGAGGGGAGGGGAGGGAAGCACGGTCCTAGTGCTCCGAACGCTCCCCAAAATGCTCACCCATTAGACGCAGACACGGAAAACACACTTACGACAATCAAAGGGGCAAGGGGCAGGAGGACAAATCAGGAGCTTGGGATTCGCAGATACATACGACTATACACAAAACAATAACAACAAGGTCCTGCTGTGCAGCATAGGGAACTATACTCAGCATCTTGTAATAATCTACAAGAGAAAAGAATCTGAAAAACCGCACATGTGTAACCGAATGACTTTGCTGTATACCAGAAACTAACACAACATGGTAAATCAACTATTTTCCACGTGCTCAGCCGTGTCCGACTCTTTGCGACCCCGTGGACTGTAGCCCCCCAGGCTCCTCTGCCCATGGGATTCTCCAAGCAGGAATACTGCAGCGGGTTGCCATTTCCTTCTCCAGGGGATCTTCCTGACCCAGGGATCGAACCCCAAGACTCTCGCATCTCCTGCATCGGCAGGCAGGTTCTTTACCACTAGCTCCACCTGAGAAGCCCTATATTTCAATTTTAAAAAAGAAAAATGTCATGTAAAAATAAATAAATTTTTTAAAAACCATACAATAAATGCTGCTGCTGCTGCTGCTAAGTCGCTTCACAGTCGTGTCCGACTCTGTGCGACCCCATAGACGGCAGCCCACCAGGCTCCTCTGTCCATGGGATTCTCCAGGCTAGAACACTGGAGTAGGTTGCCATTTCCTCCTCCAATGCTTGAAAGTGAAAAGTGAAAGTGAAGTCGCTCAGTCGAGTCCGACTCTTAGCGACCCCATGGCCTGCAGCCTACCAGGCTCCTCCGTCCATGGGATTTTCCAGGTAAGAGTACTGGAGTGGGGTGCCATTGCCTTCTCCAAATAAATGATGAGAATTAGGTTTTTAAAAAAAAGGTCACCTGTCAGAAACATGATTTCAGGTTGTGCTCCTCACAGTAGCATGGCCTACATTATCTGGCAGGTGAGTTTCAGATTATCTGGGAAGGCATCTGGAAAGAAAGCACCAACCCTGACTGACCGGATCACCTGGGAAGCTTCTGAAAAATGCAGATTCCCAGGGCCTGTCCCAGAGTCACAGAGAAGTCACCTGGATTTTTGTATTTTAAACATCCCCTTCCTTCCTCCCCACCTCCGTCAGCCACAGTTCTGAAGACCAACCAGTGCAGGAATCGCTGACTCAAGTATATACCACATGCAGTCATCTCTGAATTTTTATAAAATGCGAGCTCCCCACCCTCGTGCTCACGTCCTAACCAAAAAAGAGACAAGAATCAGCAACTTTCCTACCAGTAACAAGTAAGAATCCACGCTGGATGGAAAGATGCTATTCAGAACGGCGACACAGAATAACATTTTACCCCTGAGAATGAGACATACGATGGGAGGAACACTCCATACACACGGAGACAGAGGCACGCCCCGCTCAGACAGGAAGCGCCACCGGGCGTGGAAGCAGCGGCACAGAGCACCACCACACTCACCTACAAACTCAACGCGCAACCATTCAAAATCTGGGCCAATATTGAAAAAGGTGGTAGTACATTTTACACTGAAGATTACACATAACTTTACAATTAAAAAGTTGAAGTCTCATTATAAGGAGAAGTTTCATCTTATTTTTCAATACTGTAAATGCATACACCATTTTATCCAAATAGTTTTAAATGCATATACCCCACTGTCCAAATAGCACATTTCTAGGAATTCACCCCACTGAATCATTTTACATGTATAAAAAGAAATGCACAAAAAATGTCCTCTACAGCAGTATAACAGGAAAACAACAACAACAAAAACTGGAAACACGAAATGCCATCAATAGAGGATAAATTAAACAGATTGCAATCGTTCAATAAAATGCTACACAATCATCAAAAAATGAAGCAGACGTGTAACTGGTCATATATAAGTATACTTTGAAAATAGTTGACCCAAAAAACGAATCAGTCAACAGAGAAATTGAAGAGGAAATTAAAAAATACCTTGAGACAAATGACAAGGAAAACACAATCACACACAATCTATGGGATGCAGCAAAAGCAGTTCTTAGGGGGAAGGTTCATAGTGAAAACAGCTGCAAGACAGCACGTATTCACACTGCAGGGAGTTAAACAGGGCCCGCAGTGCCGGGTTCAAAGCGCAGCCCTAGCTCTGGGACTTCAGGAAGTAAAGGAATCCCTCCAGCTTCCGTTTCTTCATCAGGACAAGGTAGTAACAACGCCTCTGTTGTTGCCGTTTAGTTGCTCAGTCATGTCTGACTCCTCGTGACTCCACTGTAGCCCACCAGGCTCTCTGTCCATGGGATTTCCCAGACAGGAATACTGGAGCGGGTAGCCATTCCCTTCTCCATGGATCATCCTGACTCAGAGATTGAACCAGCATCTCCTGCATTGCAGGTGGATTCTTTACCACTGAGCCACCAGGGAAGCCCAATATCAATCCCTACCTCAATGCTAAATATGACTCAGTGTTTCTAGAAAATATCTCCTAATCCAAAAAGTAAAAGGATCTCATAGTCAATAACTTCATTCAACTGCTGAATTATCTGATATATAGTCATCACCAACTGTATTTCTTCCATGAACTGCCCGTAGATCATTTTTCCACTGGACTTTCGGTATTATCAATTTGTGTAAACTTTCGCACACTGAGGGCTCCCTGGTGGCTCAGATGGTAAAGCGTCTGCCTGCAACGTGGAAGACCTGGGTTCGATCCCTGGGTGGGAAGATCCCCTGGAGAAAGGGAAAGGCAACCCACTCCAGTATTCTTGCCTGGAGAATCCCATGGACAGAGGTGCCTGGTGGGTTATAGGCCAAAGGGTCACAAAAAGTCGGACACAACTGAGCGACTTCACTTTACACACTGAGGATATAATGTTTGCTCACATATATTACTGATTTTTCTGAATTTGTGGTTTACCTGCAATTATACATTTTCTGAAGGATAATCGTTTAAACAATTTAGATGATCAAATCTATCAATTATTTTCCTGAACAATTTCCTTTGCAGTTTCTACTTTGAAAGTCTCTCCCTACACTAATTTCCCTTCCAGTTCTGTGAACATCCGATATACCTATATATGAAGAGATATAGCAGTCAAGATTTTCCCAGGCATGTGTACATGAAGAATTAAGATTGACAACTTTCACATTAAAAGGCTTTGTTTAATGTTTATCTGAAAACTATCTTCCCAAACGACAGCTAGCATGGCGCAGCCAAGCATCATTCTCAAAACACAGAAACCCTGCTTACAGACAGCAGTCTTCCCAAACACAGTGCCACCTTTGAGCATCCCGGACCCGAAGCCTCTTCTCATTCGGAAGCCAGAACAGACCGAAGTTACAGAAACAGAATCAAGGGCTGCATAAGGCAGGCCCAAGAGTGACAAGTCTGCCTACTAACCCAGCACGTTCTTGCACTTCAAACTTCCAAACCCGCTCACAAGGCACCTTGAGAAGTCTCGCTCCCACTCCCACACCCACCCACCCATTTCGCCTTCCCCTCTATTCTCGTGTAGCCTCCAACGTCTCTGTCTGCAAACACAACACGTCCTTATTCATCTTGAACATTTTAAAAGGTCCCTGAATTGAAAGAGACACGTGTACCCCAATGTTCTCTGTCTGCAAACACAACACATCCTTATTCATCTCGAACATTTTAAAAGGTCCTTGTGCGAAGCTTCTTCCGCTCCCCGTGTTAAAGGCCCCTCTGCGCACAGCAGTAACTGCCTGCGGTGAGGAGGGCTGATCTGACTAGTGTCATCTCGACGCACTTACATACCTCCCTCCTACAGCCCTGTGTCTAGAGCAGAAGCTGACAGTGTCAGCTCAACCAATTTATGTTTGAAAGCGGAGATGTCACATCTTAAAACAGCGTTTTTAAAACTACATCCAGGACGCAGGTTCTTTTGTGTGAGACCCCTTATGAGGTCCAGTCTCAAACCCCAACCAGAATAGCCCTACCCACTCCTAAGATGTTCTGTTTAAAAAAAAAAGACTACATTGCCTCAGAGCATGACTTTGATAAAACTAAAATTGTTCCCAGATCTTAATGTAGTATTCTAGATAACACACACTCTACACACTGTATACGGCAAAAATTAATATATAATCATAATCAAGTTCTTCAAACATTCCTTAGGCTGTCATAGAGAAAATGGTAGTTTCTGTTTACAGGACACAGTTAAATATGTAAGTTCAAATTGATTTATTTTCTCTAAATCCAATAGTCTGTGTTTTTCTTTTTCTCTATTTGGTCTGTATATTTTACATTACCCAATATACATGTCCACTTCTACGTGCTAAGTCGCTTCAGTCGTGTCCGACTCTTTGTGACCCCAGGGACTGTAACCGCCAGGCTCCTCCGTCCATGGGACTCTCCAGGCAAGAGCACTGCAGTGGGTTGCTGTGCCCTCCTCCAGGGGATCTTTCCGACCCAGGGATGGAACCCACATCTCTCATGTCTCCCGCGTCAGCAGGTGGGTTCTTTACCACTAGCACCACCTTTGCTCCATGTCTGGTAAATACAATATCGTGACCTGTGGCCTCTTTATGGGTTTGGGGCATTATCAAGTGAATTTTGACTTCCAGGGTAAAACGGTAGACTAAACACGTGATCTAATTTCACTCTGTCCCGAAGCCACACTAAAACCAAAACAAAATGATTCTTTCTAAGACGCAGAAACCACAACAACAGGGAGAAAAGAAGAGGTGGCAACTGCAGAATTGGGCCCTGGACAGCTGAGGATCAGCGCTAACTGTCCTGGGAACGTCCGAAAACCAGCCGTGGGCAAAGCTGAGAACCGGCCCCACACCCCCGGGACCCTGAAGAAAGGCCCCGCGATGGGCAGCTGCACAGGGCCCTGTGGATCCAGGACTGAAGGGCCCAAAACACAGGCCAAGATGAGCGTGGCCCCCACCCCGCACCAGGGCGGCGGCTGCTCTTCCCCGACCCCGGAGTCCCCACAGGCTGACTCTGGGAGTGCAAAGCGAGACTTGGAGCGTGAAGCAAGGTCACCGGCCTGGGAGAGTCCCGGAACCACTCTGAGAATTACCCGATTGAACACAGAAATCCCTGACAGCTGAGACGTGCTCCCTGCCCCCAACCCGGCTCTCAGAACACAGACCCAGCCCTCCAGGCAGAGGGTCAGAAATGCACTCTCTGAGGAAAGCGACCACCTCAAGAGGAAAGACCCAAAGACCGTTAAGACAGAAGCTATTCCAACAACAATCCACCTGGGGTGGTGGTGGTGGCGGCGGCTTAGTCACCAAGTCGTGTCCAACTCTTGTGACCCCAAGGACTGTAGCCCACCAGGCTCCTCTGTCCATGGGATTCTCCAGGCAAGAAGACTGGAGTGGGGTGCCACTTCCTTTTCCAGGGGATCTTCCCGACCCAGGGATCGAACCCAGGTCTCCTGAATTGGCAAGGCAGATGAATTACCAACTGAGCTATGAGGGAAGCCGCCTGTATCACCCGCCAAATCTACAGACCTGATCTATTGCATAAGGCAGGGCTTCCCTGGTGGTGCAGTGGATAAGAACCTGCCTGCCAATGCAGGGGACACAGGTTCGATACCTGGTCCAGGAAGATTCCACAAGCTGTGGAGCAACTAAAATCTGTGTGCTGAGAGCCTGTGCTCTGCAACAAGAGAAGCCACTGCAGTGAGACGCCCTCGCACCGCCACTAGAGAGCAGCCCCCACAGCAATGAAGACCCAGCGCAACCAAAAATAAATAAACAAATTTTTAATTAATTAAAAAATAAGGCAGCAGTAACTTTCATAGAACAAGAACAAATAAGAAACACAATAAAGACAGGAACATCTAACACATCATTCTCAGTTAAAGACGGGTAAGTGGACCCTGATTCTGGGAAAGATTGAAGGCGGGAAAAGGGGACGACAGAGGATGAGATGGTTGGATGGCATCACCGACTCAATGGACTTGAGTTTGAGCAGGCTCTGGGACTTGGTGATGGACAGGGAGGCCTGGCGTGCTGCAGTCCATGGCGTCGCAAAGACACGACTGAGCGACTGAACTGAGGTGGACAAAAATAAGCAGAAGGCCTCAAAACCGTCATTAATAAGATAGCTCATACAGATATACTCAGAACTCAGAACACACCAACAGGGAATATACCTCTTCTGAAGTACATAGAGAACATTCACAAAACTGCCCATATCGTAGACTCAGTGAAATCTAAGGAACAGAATATAAACAGCACTCTGAGCATAATGTAATTAAATTAGAATCAAAAACAAAATTTGAAAAGGCCCTTCTACTTGAAAATTTTCAAACACACTAGTATAGAAATACTGAGTTAAGAAGGGAATTCAAAAGAAAAACACAGAAATTTCTTGAAAACAGTATCGATGAACTATACCCAAATCCCAGTGAGGGATACATACAGTTAAAGACATCAGAGCTGGGGACTCTCCTGGCAGTCCAGCGTTAACAGTTCGCCTTCCAATGCAGGGGGTGTGGGTTCCACGCCTGATCAGGAAGCTAACATCCTACAAACCTCCCAGCCAAAACACCACAATGAGAAACAGACACAACACTGTAACAAATTCAACAATTTAAAAAATGGCTCACATCCAAAATAAATCTTAAAGACTTAACAGCCAAATTTTCACAGCATCAAATGCCTTTTCAATACAAAGGGAAAATTAAAATGAATTTAATATCCAACTCAAAAAACAGAAAAGGAAAACAGAGGAAATAAAAGCAGAAATAAATGAATCAAAAAAAAAAAAAACAGAAAAATAATAGAATAAGTGAACCCCAAAGCTTATCCTTTAAAAAAAAAAAAAAGATCCACAACACAGCCATATTATTAGCTAAGCCCTGAAGAAAAAAGGATGAAGACAAGACAGATAAATTCGAGTGACAAAAGGAAAACATAACCATAAAAACAGAGATTTTTGAAAATCATGACTACTCTACACATAAATTTGAAAAATTTAGATAAAACAGAATTGTTTTTAGACAAATACAACATAACCAAAATTGATTTGACTCGAGATGGGGCATCTAACCAGCTTCAGAAGAACTACAAAGAGGAGCACTGAAATTCTACCAAGACCTTAAACCTCAGATAATCCCAAAACTACTTAAACTGCCCCAGAGCACAGAATAAGAAAGAAAACTTCTTCCTTTGTTTCATGAAGACAGTGTAACACCGATCCCACACGCTGACAAAGAACTCACCAGAAAACTAAACTATAATGCATACCAAGTTCCAACGGGAAAACCTAAATAAAGTATTAACAGATTCTACCTACATATCAAAAAATGAGGCATCATGATCAAGGGGGGATTATTACGAAATGCAGGAGTGCTTCAACATCAGGAAATCCACTATGTGAACTAAGAAAGAAAACCGCACGTCCCACTTAGGATAAAGAAATCGTGGAACATGCAACACGCATTCATGCTTTAACATTCCAAAACACAGCATGACAGATACTTCTTGACATATCTGGATAGCTTTCTTAACATGTATTTGTACGGGTATACATATACACACAAACAGCAGCCCAAAAGCCTGCATCTTACTTATTTTACAAACACCAGAAACTATTCCACTAAGATAAGAACAAAGGATAATGCCCACTAACTCCACTCCAGGTTAACACTATTTGGAGGCAATGGCCACTGCAGCATGTCAGGGAAAAAAGTAAGTAGACTCCTAAAAATGGAAAGGAAAAACAATCTCTATTTGCCCGTGACAAAATTCTCTATCTGGAAAGCCTGAAAGATAAAGGGAAAAAATTCATTCAAACAATAAAAATCATTTAGTAATTCAGTAAAGAAGCAGACAAAATAAATGCCTTTAATATAGTGAAGAAAAACAAAATAGAATGGAAGAGAAAACGTCATTTACAATAACCAAAAAGAAAATCACATAACTGGGTGATTAACAAGAAAGCTATCTGAGGTAAACACAATATTCCTACAAGGCACAAAACAGACTTGAACTGATGGAAAGAATACACCATATTCTCTGATGGGAAGACAGTATCATAAATATAATAGTCCTCATTAACATATGAGTTTAATGCAATCCAAATCAAAATACCATCAGCAGTTTTCCCCAGGGACTAAAAGAAGAAACTGCATGTAAAGTCCATTTGGAGAAATAATAAGGAAGAATAGACTGGAAAACACTTTTTACAAAAGGAGGTGGAGAAACTTCCCTGGAGCTCCAGTGGTTAAGGCTGTGTGCTCCCAAAGCAGGGGGCCTGGGTTTGATTCCTGTTCAGGGAGCATCCCACATGCTCCAACTGACCCCAGGTGAAGCAACTAAGACCCAGCACGGCCAAACAAAAATTTTTTTTTTTTTAACGAGGTGTACGGTTGAGTCTTTTCGCTGTTGACCTGAAACTATAGCAACACTGTTAACTGGCTATACCTCAGAACAAAATAAAAAGTTCAAAAAAAAGACTAAAAAGTCCAAACAATATTACCTGACAATAATAATTTTTTACAGTGAACATAGGGATTTATTTTTCTGGATGATTTACTATCAAATAAAGTTAAGAGTCATTTATACTCTTAAAAATGAGGTGCTGGGACACCAACCTCATCACATATGAAGTCATAAAGCCTCAGGAGTTACACTCAGTGATGCTGCCACAGAAGCAGACAGGTTCAGGCACCCAAAATGAATCCAGAAATAAACCACTGCAGAGGCAAATGCAGTACGCAATGAAAGCGGTATCTTCAAGCAGTGTTTTGTTACGCTTTTTTTCATAAATGAGGCTGAGATAAACAGGGCAACCAGAAGGAAAGAAGACAGAATTGGCTCCAATGAGGTCCATTCCTCATACCCCATCCCAGGATAAATTTCAAGTGGAACAGCGATTTATATAAAATCTGGCAATGGGGAGGGGGAACACCCATCTTAACTATGATTCAAAATCTAACAATAAGGAAAAGATAAATAAACCTACTGCTTAAAAAAAAAAAAAAAAAACTCTTTGCATGGCAAAAGACACATGATACGTAGGGAAAATGTATTTGCAACTTGTATCACAACAGGCCAATGCCTCAGTATGCAGGAAGGAGGCCTCAGACTGCTCTCCCTACCAAGGTGAAGGTGCAAGTTTGCTTGTAACTTTGGCCTCTAAAGAGCCTCTTGATGAAAGTGAAAGAGGAGAGTGAAAAAGTTGGCTTAAAGCTCAACATTCAGGAAACGAAGATCATGGCATCCGGTCCCATCACTTCATGGGAAATAGATGGGGAAACAGTGGACACAGTGGCAGACTTTATTTTTGGGGCGCCAAAATCACTGCAGATGGTGACTGTAGCCATGAAATTAAAAGATGCTTACTCCTTGGAAGCAAAGTTATGACCAACCTAAATAGCATATTCAAAAGCAGAGACATTACTTTGCCAACAAAGGTCCATCTAGTCAAGGCTATGGTTTTTCCAGTGGTCATGTATGTATGTGAGAGGTGGACTGTGAAGAAAGCTGAGCACCAAAGAATTGATGCTTTTGAACTGTGGTGTTGAAGAAGACTCTTGCGAGTCCCTTGGACTGCAGGGAGATCTAACCAGTCCATCCTAAAGGAGACCAGTCCTGGGTGTTCATTGGAAGGACTGATGCTAAAGCTGAAACTCCACCTGATGCAAAGAGTTGAATCATTGGAAAAGACCCTGATGCTGGGAGGGATTGGGGGCAGGAGGAAAAAGGGTCGACAGAGGATGAGATGGCTAGATGGCATCACCAACTCGATAGACATGAGTTTGAGAGAACTCCGGGAGTGGGTGATGGACAGGGAGGCCTGGCATACTGCGATTCATGGGGTCGCAAAGAGTCGGACACGACTGAGCGACTGAACTGAACTTGGCCTCGGGCTGGCATCTGGAAACTTAAGATTTCAGGAGGGTTCCCACCATGCCCCAAATACAGTGGATGCTGAACACCTCCTTTCCTTCTGGGGCTGGAATTTTGGTTTGTGCCAGGCGGAAGGTGCCACAACCAGCCCCGCAAGAGAAACTCTGGGCACTGAGCATCTCTCTAAGCAGCTTTCCCAGTGAACAGGGTCTCACATACGTCACACTGGATGTCAGTGACTCCACTAAGAAAGGACTCGGGATGCCCGCGGCTGGCTCCCCCAGACTCCGCTCCACGCACCTTTCTCCTTGGCTGTTTTTGCGTTTACCTTTTCACTGTCATCCTGGGATTGTTCCTAGCAAATCTCTCAACCTGGCGGTGGCCTGTGGGACCCTCAACACACCCTAATCCACAAGGAGCTTCCAAAACTAAAGCAGCAAAAGGCCGAAGGCCTGCAGAAAAACGGGCTAGAGAAATGAAGACAGAAAATGGAAATGCAGATGCCACTTCATCACGTGGAAGGACGCTCATCTTCCCATATAATAAGAAATTCAAATTAAAACGATATCATTTCCCACCTTCCAGATTGGTAAAAAAAAAAAAAAAAAAAAAAAAACTTCTTTAACTCAGCAATTACAGAGATGAGTCTGTAAGAAGACGTAAGCACTGACACACATCGCTGGGGAAGACACACACTCCGGGGTGGGATCTGACACGATCCGGCAAAAGGACCTTATGACTCAGAAGTCCCACTTCTAAAAACCTGTCTCAGAGATGCTCCAGAAAAAAAATGCAAAAAAAGACAAATGCACAGCACTGACTTCATTGCAGTCTTTTGATAAAAACAAAATGCTCAAAAATTGATGGGGACATGTCTCAAGATGACCAGAAACACCGTGAATGGAGCTTCTACTACTGGACAGCTGAAGCATGAAAACAAGGAACAGCAGTAAGAAATCATGAACCATTGAATGTAGTAAGAATCACATAAGTAACTCTTTGAGAACCGTAACCCACACAGATGATAAAAGGGAGTTACTGGAAAGTGCACCCTTTTTGTAAAATGTTAACTAAAGAATGTAGATAATACTTGAGTTTAAAATACATACACAATTTTGCAAGCATCGCTGTAATCATCAATTGGAACAAGAATACCACCAATGGAAACTAAAACTGATGGGTGAAAAGTTTTAAGGCAGAACAGGGTATTTACACAATCTCGTAACCTTTCTCCACAAAAGACATGAATTACAAAGGGGAAAACGGTGACCACACAGCGAGAAATCTAGTGGAGGGCACTATATCCAATGATCCAAGTGAACTTCATCAACTGCCTTAAGCCTCCTGATAAGAGGAGTTAAGTTCTAGGGAGATGGCGGACAGCACAGAGATGATATTAGCAACACTGTATTGTTATATACTTGAAAGTTGCCAAGACAAGTGGATCTTAGATCACAAGAAAAGGGTGTTTACAATGCCAGGATGGAGGTGTGAGTAATGCAATATGATAATCATTCCGCAATATACAAACACACCAAATCAACATGCTGTAACCTTAGATTCATGCAATGTAATATGTCAATTACTTCTCAATAAAGCTGATTTGATGCACTAATAAGCTCTGACATGACTTCTCTGGTACCCCTGACAAAAACGCACACCCTGTGTCTACTGTAAGGAAACACCAGACAAGTGTAAATTGGGGAGCATTATCCATAACAACTGGCTGCCAAAAATACCAACGTCCTGAAAGACAGAAAAAGGCTAAGGAGCCGGTCCAGGGAAACGAGACTAAAAAGACACGATGACAAGCAAACACGGTGTACGGTGCTGGATGAGGGCAGAGAGCTGAGCGTCCAGAGACACAGCGAGACCATTCATGGGATCCAGACTGCAGAGCAGATAACACTCGGCATAAACGTCACATTTTCTGGTTCTGATCACTGGTCTGTGATTGTATGTTCTCAGAAAGGATATACTGAAGTACCCTGGTGTAAAAAGCAGGATGGCTGCAACTCACAAACAGTTCAGAAAGATAATAATGTATAAAGTATACAGAGAACAGTAAAGCAAATGTTAGTAGTTAGAATGCTGGATGGAGACTATATAGCATTTTTTTGATACTCTTTTTGCAGCTTTTCAGTAGATTTGAAATTTCTCAAAACAAGTCTAAAGAATACAAAAATCTTCAAAACTATAAGTTCAGTTAGGAAAGTGAGGCTGTTCTCTGAACACTCAGCAGCCCAGTAACTCACTTAAGTGGAGCAGGCAGAGCCGTGGTCCGTGTCATCCCAGCCCCCTGAACACCTGTGCTCACCAAGCTGGTCTCAGGGTTTATTAGATGAGGCCAGGCTCCCTGGATGAAATTTATTTGCTATTTTAAAAAAGCACCATTTAGTATACTGTCTACTCAATCATAAATGCCCACTATCAGTGTGAATTTTCCTTTTAGAATTTAGTACAAGAAAAAGATTTTTCACCTGAAAAACAGGTATTTCTCTTCTTCCCTGATGACAGGAATTACATAACTGAGGATGACTCTCTCATAGTCTTGTCATACAGGAAGGCCAAGCTTGAGACCAAACCAGCTGCACAACAGGCCTACAGTTTAAGGTGATTTTCCAGGCCCGTTCTTTTCTTCGGTCCTAGTTATATTTATCTGCATTTTATCCCTTTTTATCCTATTTTGAGCTAAAGGTCAATCCAAAATCACTTGGCTCTGCAGGAAATATAAGCAGCAGTAATATGCTTAAATAAACCTGGGCTCTTCCAGGCTCCCCCTCCTGGCCACACACTGGACACTGGAAATTCCTGACTGACCATCACCGTTTCCACAACAGACTATGTCCATGTGAAACCCACTGGGAGGATTCCCAGCCACTATTTCTAAGTCCTGACACAAAGCCTACAACAGCGTGAAGACAATAACATAACTTGGGGCCAGAAAACAAAGATATCCTGAAGTTATACCACCACGTGAGATACCACCTACCTCCAACGGTCATAACTGAGCACCACACTTTTGATATTTATAGCAAGAACGATGAGTAAGGCTCCCAGCTTACTATTATTAAAGGTATGACAAATCCTGTGGGCACATTTTACTGCTTCTATCAAGAAATGCTTTGTATTTCAACAGTTTTATGAGACCAAAACCACAAAAACCTCATGTGCAAATGTGGGGATGAAAGATTCTTTGACCAGCTGCCTTCTCTCCTGACACAACCAGACCTCAGGTGGGTGTGGGGTGAACACTAGATGGTTGGAGAAGGGGATGCGTAAGGAAGCCAGTACCTGGGGGATGTTCCTATCAACACTGCTTTCGGCTCAGGTTCTGGGTAGCGAAACAACTACTGAAATAAAAAGCCCCAAAACTTCTGGTACAGTGTGTATCTCTGAAAGGAAAATTAATACATGCAAAGAGGCAGTTTTTTCCAGCTTGTAACCACTCCTTTTTCTGCAGCAAAAGGAAAGAACAATCCGTAGGAGATGGACTGTAGCAAATTAAGGAAGACACCCCCACAAGGTTGTCAAGGAAACTAAACCGAGTGCATTTCTCTACAAAGAATCGAGGCTAAGGTGAACGTGCCATGGAATATTCATTCTGTGGCAAAAAATGACTAAAATCCCATCTTGAAAAATCTTTTTAAGAGGCTAAACTTACTTCCAGGCTATTTTATTAAGCACTTCACCTACAGTGCAAGCAGGCAAGCTTGAATTTCTAAACCAAAACCTAAATGGATTCAGCGAGCACCTTCCTAAAAATGAGCCGAGCCTGGGCCACTGGAATGGACCGGGAGATTTCCGAAGGGTATCTCTGGCATATCTCAACATCAAAAGAAGCAATCATGGCCCACAAGTAATGGGCTGGGGGGTGCGGGGTAGGGGAGAGATAGAAACTATACCACCACCAACAGCCTTTCCCACATTTTAGATGTTTCTGTTTTTTCAAAATGGAGCCTTTTTAACATTTTTAAATGCAAAGACAACTCTAGGCAAACTAAAGCAAGACCTTAGCCTGACTGAGCCATTCAATACTGGAAGAGGAGTGGGCTGCAAAAAAAAAACAATCTTTTTTTTTTTTTTAAAGATGTCAACTTGGGAGACGGTTGTAAAAACCTCCCACAAGTAAGTGATAAAGAAGCCCTATCAGCGAGGAGAAATGGCATGCGCTTGGGGACCCAGGACGAGGGCCACTTCTGAAGAGAAGGCAGGGGCGCCGTGAGGCAGGCGGAAGGCGAGGGAACGGCAGCGGGGTGCGCAGCCGGCACCCCCGAGAGGCGGAGGGGTCCCGAGGAGCCCCGGCCGAGCGCGGGGAGTAGGCGGGGAGGCCACGTCTCCCCTCGGCTTCCTCCCCAGCAAGGTGAGTGAGTCAGGGGGCCCCTGGACAGGTGAGGGCCGCGAACCGGGCCCGGGGCACCCCAGGTGAGACCGGGGGGCCGGGCCGCGGGGCAGGCAGGCGCCAGGCGCGCCGGGGCCAGAGCGGGCGCCCGCGGCTCTTACCCGGTGCCGCAGTCCACCACGCAGGGAGGCAGGGAGCCCGCCATGCTCGGCCCACGCGGCCGGCCCGGGAGGCTCCCCCGATCGCCGGCCCGCTCGCCGCCCCGCGCAGCCGCCGGGCTCCAGGGAGCCTCCGCAGCGCCGCCGCCGGGAGCCCGGATGCTCGCCGCCGGCCCACGTGACGCCCCGCCCACCGCCGCCTGACCAATCACTACGAGGACACGCCCTGTCCCCGCCCCCGGCCGCCCGCCATCTTTAGTGCTGGCAGCGGGGCCTCGTTGCCCGTACGTCCCACCTTGCTGCGAGAGAGGCTGTGAGCTCGTCTAACTGACTTACCGTGGACTTGACCCCGAAGCCTGACTCCTCATCTTTTTAAGTCTCCGCTCAGATGTCACCTTCTCAGGGAAGCTGTCCCTGTTCATCTGCTAGGTGCCCCCTCCGCCCCCCCGCACCTTACTCATTATCTCAACAATCTATTGCTTTGCTTCACAACATTTGGAGCAAATTTATACCGTGTATATATATTTATTTGTACTCCTATAGCAGGCTATAGGCTCCGCTAGATACGGCTCCTGAATGTCTTCTCACTGATGACAAGGATGCACAGCACAGTATTTGGTGCATTCATGCTGCTGCTACTGCTGCTAAGTCGCGTCAGTCGTGTCCGACTCTGTGCGACCCCATAGACGGCAGCCCATCAGGCTCCCCCGTCCCTGGGATTCTCCAGGCAAGAACACTGGAGTGGGTTGCCATTTCCTCCTCCAATGCATGAAAGTGAGAAGTGAAAGTGAAGTCGCTCAGTCGTGTCCAACTCTCAGCGACCCCATGGCCTGCAGCCTACCAGGCTCCTCCGTCCATGGGATTTTCCAGGCAAGAGTACTGGAGTGGGGTGCCATTGCCTTCTCCCGGAAACACCCAAATGTTTTCTGAATAAAGAAAAAAAAAAAAAAACTTGACGTTAGAATTCTTACACCTGTCAGAACACTGCATGCTTTCCTCTATAGAAGAAAAACCTGTGCAACAAATGCACCGACAGCTTTAAGGGGTGATTGACTTTCAATCAGGGTAACACTACACCAGGATCATATCAAAGGTGAAGTGATGTCCAAAAGATCTTCCTGGAACCTGGACCGAAGTACACACCACTTACCAACTATGTTATGAAGGTCACGAAGGTCCCACTTGCTTCCTCCTCCCTCCCTATCATGTATTCCTGACCTTACTTTTTAGGACTCTTCTGGAGATGTAGTTCCATGCAGTTTAACTGGTATTAAAAGCATTTTTAAACTGTTTTTACGTATGAGAAGTAGTAGTAGATTACTTGATCACGTGGGATAACCCATGATGATTCCCTTTTTTTTTTTTTCCTTAACCTATTCAGGTCAAATAAGGCCCAGATCTAGAAAATTTTTGAGGAACCTAGAAAGAGAAGTAGAAGGTAGGAAGAAAAGAAAGGTGAGGAGTGTGGAGGAAAGCCTGTATAGGACCCCAAAGTAAGTAGGTGAAGTCGCTCAGTCGTGTCCGACTCTGCGACCCTGTGGACTGTAGCCCACCAGGCTCCTGCGTCCATGGGATTCTCCAGGCAAGAATACTGGAGTGGGTTGCCATTTCCTTCTCCAGGGGATCTTCCCGACCCAGGGATTGAACCCAGGTCTCCCGCATCTCAGGCTTTAACCTCTGAGCCACCGGGGATGCATAGCACCCCAAGGCTGGAGGCAAAGGCTCACTTGCCTCCTTTGTGTTTTGCCAAAGCCCTGGCCAACCCCACTGTTCCGTGGCCCTCATCAGAATTCTGTGGATAAACTCTAAGTTGCAGACAGTCAGCACTGCAACCTCTTTCACTCCCTTAACACATATTTATCAAGTGCCTACTATGGGACAGGCCTTGCGTTAGACGGGGCATGAAACAGTAAGTGGGACATTTGCAGTCTTTGCCCCTAAGACATTTTTTTTTAATATTTATTTATTTATTTACTTGGCTGCACTGGGTCTTCACTGTAGCACGCAGGATCTTTAGTTGCACAGAGTTTTAGACCCTGGACCACCAGGGAAGTCCCTCTGCCCATAAGACTTTAGAGTCTTGTGAGAGATAGCAGAAGTCTGAGCACCACAACTAAAGAGTAACCCTTGCCCTCCACGACTAGAGAAAAGCCCTCACAGCAAAGAAAACACAGCATGGCCAAAAAAAAAAAAAAAAAGCCAAACAGGGCATCTACACCTGTCTTAGGAGTCAGTGAAGCCTTCTCAGAGCAATGGTGCCTAAGCTGAATCCCAGAGGGTGGATGGAGAAACACTCGATGGTGGAGAGGGTGGGGCAGGAGAGGGTTTCTGGGACGAGGAGGCTAGAGGACCTCAAGACTCATAGACGGCCCTATCACCTTCACCAGGGAAGAACCCTTAGTGGGATTTGGAACTGGCTAGTAATAAAGGCTGCAGTCCTTGGGGTTGTGAAGAGTCAGACGCGACTGAGCGACTTCACTTTCACTTTTCACTTTCGTGCATTGGAGAAGGAAATGGCAACCCACTCCAGTGTTCTTGCCTGGAGAATCCCCGGCATGGAGGAGCCTGGTGGGCTGCCGTCTAGGCGGTCGCACAGAGTCAGACACAACTTAAGCGACTTAGCAGCAGCAGCAGTAATAAAGGCGGTCCCTTTTCAGGGAGTGTCCCTTCTGCAAAGGACTTACTGGAAATGGCGACCAAGGCCAGCAGCTGGTAGCAAGCAAAAGACTTACTGACTTCAAATGGGTCCTCTCAACCCCACTAACCCTTGATGTTTGAGTAAAGGTGTTTTCACACGCGGGGAACAGAGACCTCTTCAGGGGGCACAGGAGCAAATTTTATTATTCCATATAAAGAAAATCCAGAAATTCCAGGGCAATTCAACCGTTGGATGACATCACTGTGGAAGTACTAGAAACTTGATGGCCTAAAACAAAAGATATTTAGCATCTCCTGATAGGGCAGAAGGTCAAAATTGAGATGTCAGCAGAACCAGTCCTCACCGAAGCCTCGAGGAGGAGCCCCGGTGTTCCCAGAAACCCCTGGTGTTCTCGGCTTATAGATGCATCACTCCAGTCTCTGCCTCCGTCTCAACGCCATGCTCTCCCTCTGTTTCTGCACCATCACCTGGCATTCTCTTCTTTTTTAATATTTATTTATGTGGCTGTGCTGGGCTTCCCAGGTGGCTCAGCAGTAAAGAATCCACCTGCCAATGCAGGAGATGCTGGAGATGCGAGTTCGGTTCCTAGGTCAGGAAAATCCCCCAGAGGAGGCAATGGCAACCCACTCCAGTATTCTTGCCTGGGTAATTCCGTGGGCAGAGGAGGCTTGTGGGCTCTAGTCCGTAGGGTGGCAGAGAGTCAGAGGCCACTGAGCACACATGCGTTTGGCTGCACAGAGTCTTAGTCACTGCGTGCGAGATCTAGCTCCCTAATGAGGAATCGAACCGGGGCGCCCTGCACTGGGAGCGTGGAATCTTAACCAGTGCACCACCAGGAAAGTCCCTGGTGTTCTCTTCTTATAAGGCCAGTCACACTGGATTGAGACCTGCCCTAATGACCTCATCTCACCTTGATCTCATCTGCAAAGGCCTTGTTTCCAAATAAGATCCCTTCTACAGTACTGGGGGGACTACTCCAGCATGTCTTTGGGGGAGACAGTCTAGCTCGTAGTAACCCCAGCTTATACCAAAAGCAGCCACTGGTGAGGGGGATTGACGCATTTGATTAGCTTAGACTATTAAAACCACACCCCTGGGCTGCTGAGGAGCCTCGCCATGTCTTCAGAAGCATATGGCACCCATACCTGCGGCGAATGGGATTTGATGAGCATAAGGGGAATGACTTTCCAGGTGGCGCTAGTGGTAAAAAACCCACCCGCCAATGCAGGAGACAAAAGAGGCGCAGGTTCTATCCGTGGGTCGGGAAGATCCCCTGGAGGGGGGCATGGCAACCCACTTCATTATTCTTGCCTGAAGCATCCCGTGAACAGAGGAGCCTGGTGAGCTACAGTCTGTAGTAGTGAAAGTGTTAGTCGCTCAGTCGTGTCCGACTCTTTGCGACCCCTCGGACTATAGCCCACCAGGCTCTTCTGTCCATGGCATTCTCCAGGCAAGAGTACTGGAGTGGGCTGCAGTTTCCTTCTCCAGGTCTACAGTAGAGTGGTCCACAAAGGGTCGGACGCAGCTGAAGCAACTTAGCCCGCACGTGGAGAATGACAACAGTTTCCGCCTCACTCGTCATTCTCCTGATGAAACCACATACGGTCGCTCATTCCACGTCTTTTCACTCCTCTAGCCTCTTCCTTGCTGACCCAGGTGGAGCTCTGCCCCTTCTCTGAAGCTCTCCCTCAGCTTCCAGAAAGAGTCGTCGCACTCTCCTTTGGACTCCGAGAGCCTCTACATCGTCCACGTGTTCGCTTATCTGATGGCATCACAACGGTTGCGCTTCCATTGCCCCTGGTACACCAGCCTAAGAGTAGAAGTATGTCTCCGATAATTTTATGTCTTTGGGTTATCGGGCACTTCTGACATTTTGTGGCCACTCAGTGAAAGGTTCTTAAATAAATGGAAGTCATCAGCAGTTGTTAAGCCTCTCAATTACACATAACATTTGTTTTTACTTGCTTTCTTGTCATCATCAAAAGCAAATAAAGGCGAACCTTCCTTGTGATTTCTGTGTTAGTGTTTTCACTGTTTTTTTCTATATATCAAAGCATATTCTCTGTTATTCTTCTGAGGTCATAAACTCCTATGGATCAGAGACTGATGGCATCCCTTTTGACAAAGGCCGAAACACCCACAGAGAAACAAATCTCCCATTCTGTAAGAGGCACTTCAAGTACAATCTCTGTTAATTGTATTGCTAAGGTTTGCTCCTTCCAATATACTTTACAAAATTCTACTCTCTCCTTATAGTGAGAGGACTTTTTAATTGACTTCCCGTGACAGAAAGAGGCTTCTCTTTACTATGTTTCTACCCAACAATGACTTCCTACTCCTCCATCCCCCTACTCCTAAAGGGACAGAAACGTGGGAACAGGAAGTCTTCCTGTATAGAATTCAGCATCTCTTCCATGGCAGATGACAGGACTGTCTCATAACTACTCTCCTGAGGTCTGGATAAGCCAGCATCACTCTCCAATGAACCTTTAATAAACATGTTTGATGCTGGTTACAATGCATTTTTATGCATACGAAGACAACTTAAAATAATCAGGACTTACAGAGCTTGTCAATCTAATGGAATTTAGTCAGGGCACACTCAATGTGATCTTCATTTCCTGCATTTAACTAGTCTTGCTGGGCCAAGAAGGAAAAAGAACACAAAAACGAAAGGCTATCCTGAAAAGCTGCCCAGCCAGTGGCTCTATGAATCTTAAGTTGCAAGGCTGTGGGCAGAACGATCAGTGTGTTCTCTGTTGCCATGAGGATGCAAATAGAGAAAAGAGTGCCCCAGAAGTAGGGCCCATTCCTTTGAAAGTAGCTGGCACCCTCCTTCAAGAGGAAGGGTCTGTCCTTGCAGTCAATGGACCTCCCAGAGGGCTTGGCAACAGTGGGACAAAATGGTCCAAGCTAGAGCTGATTGGCCGGAGCGCGCTGAGTTGATAACCGACCTAAAACAACAAGCCTGGGAAGGAAATCACCAGGGGCTTCTCTGGAGGCTCAGATGATAAAGAATCTGCCTGCAAGGCAGGAGACTCTAGTTTGATCCCTGGGTTGGGAAGAGTCCCTGGAGCAGGGCATGGCAACCCACTTCTGTATTTTTGCCTGGAGAATTCCATGGACAGAGGAGCCTGGTGGGTTATAGCCCATGGCGTCACAAAGAGTCAGACAAATTGAGCAACTAACACTGACTTTATTCAGATCAATTCTGCTTCTTCTGCCTGCACCCACGGCAGTGACTTCGACCGGAAAACTGGTCCTCCACCGCCTCCCCTCTTGCACTGTCCATTCAGTCTCTTCACATTCCTGATACCTACCCCTCTGCTTCTTTCCTCTGTCACTCTTGCTAAACTACTCCGTAGCTACCCACCGGCCAGCCTACCTCCATGTTTTCCCCACCCAAGACATCTCTGAGGTGAGTTTCACTGCTAGGAGAAGCAACCTGGTGAGACCCAGGACCTCTGTCCCTCACGTCTGTCTCCTTTCCCCACAATCTTCAGCGACTCCCTCTTGGAGAAGCTGATCCCAGCCCTCAGGTGGCGTTCAAGGTCCTCCATGATCTGTTCCCGAGTCACCAGCTTTGTTTTTTTCAGTTTGGCTGCACAGTCTTAGTTGTGGCACTGGGGATCTTTGTGACGTCAGGCAGGATCTTTGAGTTGTGGCATTCGAACTCTTAGCTGCGGGGTGTGGGATCTAGTTTCCTGACCAGGGATTGAACCCAGGCCACCTGCACCGGGGGTCTTAGCCAATGGGCCAGCAGAGAAGTCCCCCAAGTCACCTTTCTAATCTCATCTCACTAGACATCCTTGACACGTCTGGGCACGACGGACAACCGACCAAACCCTCTCTATGGTCTGGTCTTCACGCAGGCTCTGCAGTCTAGAACATTCTTCTTTGCCTACCCCATGCTCTCCACCCTTCCTGATTCTGTTCAGAGCTCACTCATCCTTCCAATTTCAGTGCAAATCTGCTTCATCTTCTCATTCAGGACAGGTGCATCTTTATGACTCTCATCAGAATCAAGCACCTATGCTGTCAGCGTCTATAGCTGAGGTCTGGAGAAATGCACTCTAACGAGGTCTTCTGTTCTGCCAAACAGTATTATGGTTTTATCTGGAACTATTTCCCAGCCATTTCTTAGGGAGAAGGCTGGATGACAGCAAAAGCTCACAAAAGCACTTTCAGTCCATCACAGATTTAATCGTCATAATCCCAAGAGGGAGGTATTATGAAAACCTCTCTTAATCAAATAAGGAAACGAAGGCTTGTACTTTTCAATTAAGATATGTGCTTAGTCACTCAGTCCTGTCCAACTCTTTGCAACCCCATAGACTGTAGCCCACCGGGCTCCTCTGTCCATGGGATTCTCCAGGCAAGAATACTGGAGTGGGTTGCCATGCCCTCCTCCAGGGCATCTTCCCGACCCAGGGATCAAATCCAGGTCTCCTGCATTGCAGGCGGATTCTTTACCGGCTGAGCCACCAGGGAAGCCAGGAAAACTTTAGTTTTGTTCTGGGCACTTTCTTTAGGCCCTCTCGACAAAATAGGGAGATGCTAAATTGTTCAAAGCCAGCATTTGGTAAGCAAGAGGTTCAGTGTATATTAGAGCCAGAAGGAATCTCAACATTCAGTCCTTCAGAACAATCCTGTCCTTTGAGAATTTCAAATACACTTTGAAATTTTTTGAGCTCTTCACCTTGAATGTCTTCTATTTCCAGTAACAAATGCCCAAGGACTCCCATTAGGCAATCACTATATGTTCTCGAGACTGAGTAGCATCCAATAAAAATCTAATTCTCCTGCCAATGGGAATGAAACTGCTGAGTAGTAGAACTGGACGCCAGGCAATCTGGACAGGACGTTCTGCCAAGAGCTTGGCCCAAATGCTTCTTGCCATTGTGCAATCTCACAAGCAACAGGTTTTGGAGCAGCTGCCTTCCCAGGGCCTCTCCTTTCCTTATTGATGTTCATTCTAGAACATTTTTTAGAAGCATCACAGCACACACTTATTAATATAAGAGAATAAAGGAAGCAAGACTGTACCATTTCAACTTATCTTCACTGGCTATTGACTTGGTCCCTTTGGGCAGGAGAAGATGCGCAGGGAAACTTATAGAATTTCCACCTGAGGGGCTTCCCTGGCAGCCCAGTTCAGTCCAGTTCAGTCGCTCAGTCGTGTCCAACTCTTTGCGACCCCATGGACTGCAGCACGCCAGGCTTCCGTGTCCATCACCAACTCCCAGAGCTCAGTCAAACCCATGTCCATCGAGTCGGTGATGCCATCCAACCATCTCATCCTCTGTCATCCCCTTCTCCTCCCGCTTTCAATCTTTCCCAGCATCAGGGTCTTTTCCAATCAGTCAGCTCTTCACATCAGGTGGCCAAAGTACTGGAGTTTCAGCTTTAGCATCAGTCCTTCCAACAAATATTCAGGACTGATCTCCTTTAGGATGGACTGGTTGGATCTCCTTGCAGTCCAAGGGACTCTCAAGAGTCCTTCTCCAACTCCACAGTTCAAAAGCATCGATTCTTTGGCACTCAGCCGGCAGTCCAGTGGCTAAGAATCCATGCTTCCTGGGTTCGATCCCTGGTCCGGGATGATTCCACGTGCCATGGAGCAACTAAGCCCGTGCACCGCCACTGCTGAGCCCATCCTCCTAGAGCCTGCGCTCGACAAGGGAAGCCACTGCAAAGAGAAGCCCAAACACCAAACCTGGAGAATAGATCCTGCTTGGTGCAACTAGAGAAAGTCTACACAAAGCAACAATGACTCAGTGCAGCCAAAAATAAATAAACAAAAATAAACTAAAAAAAAAAAAAAAAAAGAATCCATGCTTCCATTGCAGGAGGCACGGGTTCAATCCCTGGTCAGGGAACTAAGGTCCCACATGCAGGGAAGCCTAAAAATAAAAAAAAAAAGGAGTTTCTATCTGAATAGTAACAGGTAAGAAGGTGCAAAGTGAGAGCCCATGCCTGCTGGATTTCTTTTCATCTGGCGGAAACTCTGGTTGCAACAACGTGTCCCTGAAAACCAGAAGCACTGTCGCAATGTTTCCAGTCTTATCTTACTGGTTTTTGTGCTTCTTACTTATCAAGGTGCAAGATGAATTCAAAGCAGGAGTAGTTTGCAGAAAAGCATTTGCTCTCTGTGTTCCCAGTAATTATAACTGATAAGAAATAGCTATCAGTTAAAATAAAAATTATGTCATATTCTTAATCCACATATTTTTGGTTGTAATAGTTTGTACCAACAGAAAATGTATAAAATTAATTTTGCTTGTTTATTGATGTATGTAAAGAGTCTAAATTTTGAGGTCTTTCAGAACTGTGTCCAAATCTCATCTCAGGAACTTAAATATGTGTCTGCACAGGTTACCTAATGTCTCTAAGCTTTCACTGCCTAATCTATAAGGAGGGATTTTTCTGAGTTTTCAAGTTAGCTTATAAAAATACCAGGCATTATAACATGGAAAGTGTTCGGTATCATTACTCTCCTGATTCTCAGAGGCTTCTTTTCCTTGATTAGTAATTCTCTTAAACTTAGACTTTTGTGGCCACATCACACAGCTCCAGTCCAGCTACTTGGGTTATAACTAAGGGATAAAAAGGACTGACCTGCCCTCAGTAATGCTTAAGATTTGAGACATTTTGCATTAGTGGAGATGAGCTTTGTTGAATCATTCATGTCTCCTAACAGCTGTCCCTTGTGACCAAGGACACTTCATTGTCATGGTGCTAAAAATTTTGTGATTCAAAGCTAAATAGTCTTTAATGGTGAGAAGTACAGACTTTGAAGCCAAACTCCCTCAGTTTGGATTTCAGCTCTGACTTTATGCATTTATCAGCAAGTCCCTGGTGGTTCAGTCGGTAAAGAACCTGCCCGCAGTGTAGTAGACCTGGGTTCGATCCCTGAGTCGGGAAGATCCCCTGGAGGAGGGCAAGGCAACCCACTCCAGTATTCTTGCCTGGAGAATCCCATGGACAGAGGAGCCTAGTGGGCTACAGTCCATGGGGTCGAAAAGAGTCGGACACGACTGAGCAACACTTGCACATGTATCTTTCAGATGCTGACAGTGGGCTAAGTGATTGGGGTCTAAAGATAACACCTGTGAGGGTGAGTCGAGGAGGGGTGTAGACACGTTAGTCTTTGAACATGCTAGAATCGAGTGGGGACAATGTAGGGAGCGCCCAGGAGAGAATGATGCATTCTGATCAGGAGAGCCAGGACAAGCTCCACAGAGAAAGAGACATTTAAAAATAAAACAGAGAAAAGTGGGAAAGGAAGAACAGCATTTGCAAAGGCACAGAGGCTTATTTCAGGAAATGACTAGTCCAGTATAAGTCAATGCAGGATGCAGGGACTGAGATGAAGTTTGAAGAGTTTGAAATTAAACTAAGGAAAACTTTCAGCACTATTGTGGGGCATCATAGTTTATTCTAGACAATAAATATGCCAAGTGTTTTGGGAGGACAGTGTGTGTGTGTGTGTGTGTGTGTGTGTGTGTGTGTGTGTGTGTGTCTGGTGTGCGTGTCTGGGAAAAATAGGGAGGAGGAGATGGAATGCAAGGACATCAACTAGGGAACCAATAAGCAGCTAAAACAGAGGATCATGGCGGCAATAGAGATAGAAAAGACATTGCAGTGATAGAAATGTAGAAATAAAAGCTCTCAGGGGCCAGCTGGATTTTTTAGTGAGGAAGAGGAAGACAAAAAAATCACTATATTTAGTTTGGATGGTTCTGTGCATCATGAGGCCGTGAACTGAGACCAAAGATCAAAGTTCCCTCTGAGGCACTTCCTGGACACCCAAGAAAGGATGCTTGAGAAGCAGTTAGAAGTGCTGGTCGGGAGTGGAGCGGGTGCACAGGTTTTTTTGCTCCAGTGCTGTAGAAAGGGCATCACTAATTCCCTGTTCTGTTAGGAAGGGGCGCTGTGGGTCGTTGGGCTATTCATCTTGGTCTTTGCCCATGACACAGGAATATAGAAATGTCAAGACTCTTCCTGCTGCCCCGCAAGTCTCCTCTCTCCGGTTATCTTTCTGGCTCTTTCAGCTGTCATATGTCTGGCATGCATCCCAGTTTCAATTCTTTGGTTCCATTGTCTCATAAATTTATTTGTACTTGTCAGATCTTGTGTCCGAAATTTTGGCCTGGACCAGATGAGAGCTGTAGTCATGAGTGATCCGCCACCCACACGCTCTGTCACTGGCCTGCATGTGTTGCTGTGTCTCACACAAATACGTCAACAATCCCTGACTTGGTCACTGAACGAGCACACACCCTATCAGAGGCCCCAGTTTTTACCAGTCAGTCTGCCTTACAACTATCTTTTTTTTTTTAATCCAGAGGCTCTTAGGAAAAAAAAAACTGGCTTAAGGAATGGAAGAAGGGAAGAGATGATGAAGACAACAAGATCAGCTTAAGAGAGATGTTGTTGTTCAGCCCCTCATTGTGTCTGACTCTGAAACCCCATGGACTGCAGCGCCAGGCTTCCTCCACTATCTTGCAGAGTTTGCTCTAACTCATGTCCATCACGTCGGTGATGCCATCCAACCATCTTGTCCTCTGTCGTCTCCTTCTCCTCCTGCCTTCAGTCTTTCCCAGCACCAGGGTCTTTTCCAATCCGTTGGCTCTTTGCATCAGGTGGCCACAGTATTGGAGCTTCAGCTTCAGCATCAGCATGATCCCAGGTCAAACTTCCAAGTGAAGTTGGCCTGACTCAAAGTATCTTCCGTCATAAAAGTATTAGGTAAGAAATCAGATGGGGCACCAATCAGCCCCGTCATTCTCAAAATGGCATTGTAAGAAGGGCATCGTTAATATCCCAGTGCTTGCGATGCTGGGATTGCTCTCTGACTCACTGCCTGAAACTCTAGATTCCATTTCTTCAAAACTGTAAAACGCTCTGGGAAGGTTAAGGGCTCACAGATCATCATAAATTAGCGGCTGTTTTCCTGAGCCAGCTATTGAGGAAATGGGATATTCGACGCAGGGTGCAGAAGGCAAAGGTGCAGGGGAGAAGAGGACTTGTTTTTTTTAAGGTTTGAACAGCTGCCAGAGGCGCTGACTAGTTCATGACTACTGCAGGAAGAGAGTAATACTGAAGCAGAAAACTTAATCGAACCGTGGAGCAAGGGCTTAAGGCAGCTTGAGAGCTCTTGGACTTGTCCCCCTACCCTCCCCGCCCCCTGACCCAGGGAGAACAAACCCGCAGTAGAGTAGATTGTGCCAGGCTTTGTCCTCATCCTGCAAAGCCTCCGCTCTGGGATGCAAATCTAAGAGCACACATCGCCAGCGACACAATAATAGCACTTTACGGGGGACTCAAATAGAACCTCTGGGTTTCCCAGATGGGGCAGTGGTAAAGAATCCACCTGCCAATGCAAGAGATGTGAGTTCGATCCCTGGGTCAGGAAGGTCTCCTGGAGGCTTTCATTCCAGAAAGGAGAAAAGCTTGTCCATCACCACGGCAGTTCTGGGCATTATTTTCACAGGAGGCTGTGTGAGGAGCAATTAAAGATGGAGATCTTGAAGCCAAGTGGACATGGGATCAAGTTCAGATTCTGCCACTTACAATCTGAGTTACACTGGACAAGTTTCTCATTCTCTCTGAAACTTAATGCCTCCATCTATAAAACAGGGGGGAACAAGTCAGCCATGAACAGTGTGAAGATTTAATCAGTTGGTGAAACAGGACCTGGAACTTCGTAAGCACTCAGGAAATGGTAACAGCACCCCGGCTTTGGCGGCAGGTGTGTAAGCTCGGCAGTACCTGCAAACACGCAGCTTCTACGAAGAAACTGCAAGGGTTTCACTGAAACCGGAGTCAGCTCATGCCTCCTGGGTCTTAGAACCCCCGCCTCACCAAGTAATATACAAGCAGACAGAAGATCAGAGGCATTTTTACACAGTCTTTACTAACTTCTCTGGTTTCTCACTGGTTTAAAAAAAGAAAAATCCACCTGCAATACAGGAGATGTGGGATCAGGAAGATCCCCTGGAGGAGGAAATGGAAACCCACTCAAGTATTCTTGCCTGGGAAATCCCATGGACAGTGGGGCCTGGTGGGCTACAGTCCATCGGGGTCACAAAACAACGAACACAACTGAGCGTGATCACATAGCAGTAGTCAACCTCATAGCGATGCAGTTTTATTCATAACCCTACAGCTGACAAGAGAGAAAACTGATGTAAATTCTCAAGCTCAATTGGTTGGGCTGAGATCGACCAGTAGGTTAAAAAATAAACCACGTCTTGTAGTTGCCTTTGCTATTTTGACCACCAGGGGGCATGCAAGATCTTAGTTCCCCCACCAGGCATTGAACCCATTCCCTGCTGCAGTGGAAGCAGAGTCTTAACCACTGAACTGCCAGGAAAGTCTCATGCCTTTGCTATTTTGTCCATGGGATAGAAGGCACTGGAAAATAACGGAGGAAACACAAAAGATAACAAGATATTCCAGAAACCTTTCCATGGATTTTTATGGTTACATATGTGGTTTACTTGCTAAGTCGTGTCTGACTCTTGCCAGGCTCCTCTGTCCATGGGATATATCAGGCAAGAATACCGGAGTGGGCTGCCATTTCCTTCTCCAGGGGATCTTCTCGACCCAGGGGTTGAACCTGGGTCTCCTGTATTGCAGGTGGTCTCCTACACTGTAGCCAGACTCTTTCCCAGCTGAGCCACCAGGGAAGCCCATGGTTATATGTGCCAGTCCTAAATCGCTCAGTTAACAAGCCCTGCTCCACCACAGACCAGCTCTGCTGTCTTGGACAAATTGCTTAACCTCTGGTTTCAGTTTCCTCGTCTGCAACTTTGGAATATGGAAATGCCTTCTTTACACAGATGGAAAAGTTAAATGGTCAGCCAGCATTTAATAGCTCCTTCCGCTGTTCCTCCGCACAGACTCACTGGGCTCCAGGGTCAGGGCGATGAACGGAAATCAACAGGACCCTTCAGCAGAGAGTTTATTGCCTCTTTAGGTGAGACTATTGCCCGCGTGTAGAAGAAAACTGGAGAAGGACGTTTCTCAGGAGTGGGATCAATGGAGAGATGTGAGAGTGTTAACAATGCTGGAGACGCTTCAAGTCTACCTTGCTTGAACCTAAACTTCAAGAACCCTCTGAAGATGCCTTGTCATCACTTTACAGATGAGGGAGCCAAATTCCAGAGAGGTAAAGAAGCTGTCCAAGAGCCGTTTAATTTTCAAATACATGAGGTTTCTGAAGGACCTTTGATGCTAATTTCTCATTTTGATATTAGTCTCTCATTTAAATGCTTTCTTCTCTGCAATCACCCTCTGTGTTTTTTTCAGTCTTCTAACTTTATTGAAGCTTTCAATGGCTAAGTCAAGGTCTCTCTTGGTAAATGTTACATTGCAATTGAAAGTATATGGATTATTTTCAAGTCACTTTCAAATTTCTAATGTAATTCCGCAGTGATAAGAGAACAGATTCGGTATGGTTTCAAAACCTTTAGACCATGACATTTTTGGACTTGCTTTATGTCCCTGGATATGTTCTAGTGTCTCCTAGTCTATAGTCTATGGGAACTTGAATAGAATTTCTATCCTACTATTGTGTGAAAACTGTATAAATCTTAATTGTGTTGAATTGGTTCATAGTGTTTTTCAGTTCTACTTTATCATTCTACAACTCTGTATATTCATTCTACTGATTTTTGAGGCTTTGATACTGAAACTCCAATTAAAAATCTTTATCTACTTAAAATGGAATTGTAATATATAGTGGAACTATATGTAACTTTGTTCTGTATTTTCCTGGTTTCCTGTCAATGTGTTATCATACTTCCATAATTTAAAAAAGAAAAAGAATTTGTCCAAGAGCACAAGGCTGGCGAACAACAGAGTAGGAATTTGAAGAGGTCCCTCCCACACACACTGCACAAGCCTGGTACATCTTAGCAAATGTATTTTTGCATTTTTTCCAGATTGGTATTTGGCATTAATAAGGAAAGGTTAAATCCAGCTGTAGAGACTCAAAGTCAGCTGAGGGTACAGAGCAGAAGCCAGTCCAGGGGAACTGGTCTCCAAATGCTCAGTCATACGCTGCTCCAGGGGAACTGTGGGCTTTCCCTGTGTATGTGTTTCTGTGTGTGCCTGTGTGTGCACACACACACATAGTTCTGTGTATATGCTACTGCATTAATATTATTCTCAAACATAAATGAATAAAATGAATCATCTTTTTAAAGAATTCTCGTTCACCTATTAACAGAACAAAACACGCTTTGCTTTGTGACTGTGCTTTGTGATCGTGAATTTCACAAGATCTTGATCTAACACTGATGCAGTCATTCAAAGTCTATTATCAAATTTGGTTTCCTTCTGTGTTCATTTCACTACTAAACCCTGCCTATCTTGCTGAAAAAGATACTTCACGAAAGCTGAGAAATGAATAGCTCCTCTTTATTTGGTGGTGTGGGGAAGGGGGGCAGTGATTTCCAAGCCGCATGGCTTGCAGGATCTTAGTTCCCCCAGCAGGGGTCCCTGGACCCTTGTGAAAAGCCAAGTCCTCACCCCTGGACCACCAGGGAATTCCCCTGAACAGCTAGCTGCTCTTTAAACTCAAGGATTCTTTGAAGTACTCTGGGACGAAATAACCAATGAAATGAAGTGTGGTACAATACATGTTAAGGGTCATTCCCCATCTCATTACAAAACTTCTGTGAAGATCGTACAACTTAAGATAATACATGGTGTATGTGTGTGTGTGTATGTATATATATGTGCATATTATATATATATGTAATGAAATATTACTCAGTTATAAAAAAAAGACAAAAATAATGTCATTTGCAGCAACCTGGATGGACCTAGATATTTTCATACTAAGTGAAAAAAGCCAAACAGATAAAGACAAATATTATATGATATCACTTATTTGTGAAAAAATATTTTTTAAATGATACAACTAAACTTATTTACAAAAGAGAAATAGACTCGCAGACATAGAAAATAAACATGGCTACCAGAGGGGAAAGGAAGGGGTAGAGAGAGATAAACTGAGAGTTTGGGGTTAACATATACACGCGACTGGACATAGAGCAGATTAACAACAAAGGCCTGCTGTGTAGCACAGGGATGTATACTCAACATCTTGTAATAAACTGCAATGTGAAAGACGGTGAAGAAGAATATTTATGTGTGTTTAGTTCAGTTCAGGTCAGTCGCTCAGTCGTGTCCGACTCTTGGCGGCCCCATGAATCGCAGCACGCCAGGCCTCCCTGTCCCTCACCAACTCCCGGAGTTCACCCAGACTCGTGTGCATCGAGTCGGTGATGCCATCCAGCCATCTCATCCTCTGTGTGGGTGTGTATAACTGAGTCACTTTGCTGTACACTTGAAACTAACACAACATTGAACGTTAACCATACCTCAATAAAAAATAATAAAAATGTTAATAAATTGTAAAACAATAATACAACGTGTAAAGCCACTTCAGCCCGTGCAGGTAACCTGCCATCCTCACCAAGTGCTGAGAGCAAGGAGCCATGGAGAGGCTGTGTCAGCCCCTGGGGGTGGCCATGAGCAGACGTAGGGCTGACCTGTGTCCACCAGGCTCTCAGATATGAGCAAAGCTTTGCTTGCATCTTTTTATATAGAACGTATAACAGATCCAATCAGAATTCTGCTTTCCCTGCAGCCTCATGAACTTTCTTACATATACCCAGCTTGGCTGTCCGAGCTCCAGGGAGGTGACAAGTCCTCAGTGCGCTGTGAAGGGCCCCTGCACCAAGCCTCTGGCTTGTCACCCAGCAGGTGCCCTGAGCAGGTGCCAAACCCCAAGCCCTGACCGCAGTGCCCCAGGTCTCGGTGCCTGGCCCCAGGTTGCAGGTGTGATGGCAACTAAGCCAAGCCCTCGTCCCACCCACTGAGGAAGAGGCGGAACCCAGTGATTTATTTTGCTTTGTGTTGTTTTCTCATTAACTCAGGGGTTGCACAGAACCAAACTAAAAGGCTACAGATGTTTGATTCTGCAGTTGGACCTGGCCATTTTATAGGGAGTGCCTTGTAACAATAGGGCTTCTCTGATGGCTCAGCTGGTAAAGAATCTGCCTGCAATGCTGGAGACCTGGGTTTGATCCCTGGGTTGGGAAGATCCCCTGGAGAAGGGAATGGCTACCCACTACAGTATTCTGGCCTGGAGAATTCCATGGACACTATAGTCCATGGGGTCACAAAGAGTCAGACACAACTGAGCAACTTTCACTTTCACTTTGCAGTAATAAGTGACTGAGAAAATCATTTTCAATGTCCTCTATTGGTTTTTGAAATATGGGACCTTAAGCAAAGCACATAGCCTCCGGAGATCGCTACCTCATTAGTGAGATGAAGGGGTTAGACCAGGTGACCTTCTCAAAAAAATCTTAATTGTATGAAATAAAAAAGGAGGCCAAGGACTTCCCTGGTGGTCCAGTGGCTAAGACTCCAGGGTCCCAGGGTTTGATCCCTGGTCAGGAAACTAGATCCCACATGCAGGCAACTAAGAGTTCACACGCTGTAACTCAAAGAGACCCCGAATGCCATAACTTAAAAAAAAAAAAAACACACAAAAAACAGACCCTGCATGCAACAGATAAGATCAAATAAATTTTTTAAAAAGTTTTTCAAAAGTCCATGCAAACTATCTCTGGGAATTTAGTATCTTTCATACATTTCATTTGCACCTTCTTCATCCTTTTAAAAAAAGCTAAGAGAAACTATTTAATACTTTTCTACAATCTTTCATCCACTGCCTTTAGTTCCAGCTGCCTTTCAGAACTTAGGATTTGGGGTTTTAGAAAGGAAATGGTGCGGGTGTAGCCCATCGGGTAACAGCAGCAGGGGCCAGAGCAGCGCTGTAATCAATCGCGGTAGCGTTTCTGCAGTGAAACACAGGAGTTCTCACACTAAGTAGGATACAGACTAAAAATAATCTCACATTGGTTCAGGTAGGGTTTTACGGCCAAAAAGTTTGCCACGTACCAAACAAAAGCCCTTCTGTTTTCAGAGCCCTTTTGAACTTCAGAACTGCCCCAGGGGATCCAGCCCTGTGGCGTGTCCTGACTCTTACTAACCCCTGTGTAATCATTGTGTGTGTGGGTATGATGTAAATCAACCTATTAGTAAAACCCAAATGTTTCACAAGCTACCAGGACCTACTTGCATTATTCAGAATTTAAAGGCCAAAAACTCACTAAAATTGAAATGCCCCATACTCGTTCTAAGCTCTTCTCATAACCTCTATTGTCGAAGAAAATTCAAGTTGGTCTGACAAACAGTGTCCTTTACAAAATCAGCATTTGAGATCTTTGCCTCTGGCTTTCTGAACATTTTCAGAATTAGAACTAAGTAGACTGGGGCTTCCCAGGTGGCATAATGGCCAAGAATCCGCCTGCTAATGCAGGAGACGCAAGAGACACGGGTTCAATTCCTGGATTGGGAAGATCCCCTGGAGAAGGGTGTGGCAACCCACTCCAATATTCTTGCCTGGAGAATCCCCATGGACAGAGGAGCCAGGTGGGCTACACCCATGGGGGTCAAAAAGAGTGGGACCCGACCGAGCAACTTTCCACGCACACACGCCCCCATCTCTTCTTCACAATGAAAGTGAGCATTAAGGTTGTACATGTCTGAACACAATCCTGGTAGAAGGGAACGTTTGAGCCAAGACCTGATATTCCTGGGCTCACTGTTTGCAGGCAGTAATGAAAGCAGAAATTATGGGGCAGCTTCGTCCAGAAGAAGAGGATAAGATACTTCTTGTTTATCTCTGTCCACATTTTCTTCAGGTTGCTTTTGCTCCATCTGAGTGAGATTGCTGTTGACATATTGAATTTCTGAAGGCAGTTTGCATTAATGTCATGCTAGAAACTTGGAGAATGTAAGATGCTGACGACATTAGTTATTAGGAATCAAAAGTGGGCAGAGCTGGAGCTGATAAATATACTGCCTGTGTATAGAAAATGAGGGCAAAGTATGTCTAGAGATTATAGACCAGTCTACTTAATTTTTTTTAAGTTATCTTAAGGCGGATATAAAGTATATAAAGCTAGATTTGTTATTTTTTAGTCACTAAGTCATGTCCTACTCTTTGCAAGCCCATGGACTGTAGCCTTTCAGGCTCCTCTGTCCATGGGATTCTCCAGGCAAGAATTCTGGAGTGGGTTGCCACACCCTTCTCTAGGGGATCTTCTTGACCCAGGAAGAGGGAGACACGTGTATTTTAACTGACCATTTGTTATAACAATCTGGTCTCACAAATATTAGAAGGCAGCAGAATGAACTAGGTTAATTTTCCTTTATTTTCACTGTATTTTCTCAGGTCCCCTTCAAATGAAAATCCTAATGATTTTAAACTCTCACCCCACTGGCTCTTCAGATGAAGAGAAAGGAAAAGCCTTAATCAAGATGTGTAACCATGTAGGGGTCATTTATCCACCCCCCCCTTACCTTATGCCGCTGTGACATCTAGAACAAAGATACTCAGAGGCTTTACATGTATATATATGTACATTATATATACTATATCTATTATAATTTTATATATTTTATATTCATATCTGGTGATGACTATGTTACTCAAAATATAAAACTTAAATGCTTCATGAAAATCAAAATATTGCATGTCTTTTGCTTCACTACATCTAGCAATTAAAACAGTCACTCCATTGGAGAAGAAAATTAAAAGGGACTGACAAGTCTTGTTCTCATGATCGTGCTTTATGACTGATTGATTGATTGCTGTCAGCCATTGATATCACTCTCCTGTTGGTCAATGTCTTAGGTGGATACGTGGAAAATTAGAAGATTTGATTCATTAATATGACTCTTTTACTTACAAGGGTATAAGTAAAATTCAACTAAAATAGTACAGTGTTTCCTTAATTGAAGAGGCACCATCAACTTCTGCTTTAAATTAAGTGTTTAGGAAATTTAATGAGTAAAAAAATGATACCTGGGGACTCCCTGGTGGTCCAGTGGTTAGGACTCTGCCCTGTCAATGCAGGGGAACCAGGTTCAATTTCTGCTCAGGGAACTAGATCCCCTGTGCTACAACTAAGACCCGGACCAGCCAAATAAATAAAACTTGTAAATGATACCTTCTAATTGAATAGAAAACTTAAGTGCATGTAGTGTGTGATAAATCACTTCAGTCATGTCTGATTCTCTATATATAATATATATTCTATTTTATATATATATAAAATATGGTGTATATATTAATCCCAAACTCCTAATTTATCTCTCCCTCCCTCTCGGCAGCCATGAACATGCTTTAGAAACCAGTGATGCACTTGTCAAATGTTAAGCTTTTGTAGCTTGTGCCTATCACTGTGCAGAAAACAAAATAAGTGGTCAATAAACAGTTGAATAATGGATTGGTCATTACTGGCCAGCCAGCCAAGCTGCTTCAGGAAACCCTAGCAAGACACAAATTCAGCACAACTTACTTTTAAACATTTCACTGTCAACACCAGTACCAAGTTGCTGATTTTGTTTAAATTTCCAAGTCAACCTTGCAATGAGTCTTCACAGGAGAGTCAAACACAAGATCCACCTGTTCAACTGGGTCATGGGCCAAAATGGGCAGGATTAAGTCAGAGAGAAACAAGCTGCAGCTGAAGTGTGGGTGGAAGGCTATTCTTTCCACCGATAGCAGCTAACACCAGTAGAGAAGAGACAGGAGCAACTGGCAGTCACGCAGGGGCCGTGGGAGGGACCTCGTTTAGCAGTGAAATCTTTTTCCATTAAGATCAGCTTGACTCTAGCTGTTGACCAGAGAGATTCTTTTCTTATATCACGGCTTTTGCTTCTTTGATTTTCCAGTTCTTAACTTTTTAAAATCAATCACCATTAAAATTCTAGCTCTCCTCTATGGTAATATTTAAATCAAAAGTTTTCTGTAAAAAGAAGAAGCCGTAAATTTGAAACTGCTTGAGATTCGATGTCCATTCAAAGAAAATTTCTTCCTCTTCCTTTGTCATCTTTCCTCTTCACCTCATTCTTCCTAATCTTACCTCCTATTACCTCTATTTCTTAGGATCGGCCATCCAATGTAAAAAAGAATTTTCTTAAGCAATTGCTTATGATAATTAAGAGAGACTTTTAGCATCAGCCTCTACTGGAAGCAGACAGAAGACTGGGGCTCTTCTGCTACTTACTTGACCTTGCAGGATTTCAGCGACCCGGATCAACTCACACATCCTTGCTGTCAGCAGAGGGGGCTAACTGTCTCCCTGTCTACCTGAAGGGATGATTGGGAGGGCAAGCGAGATAATACCTTCACGTTGTGATGAAATGAGAAGAGTGACACAAACGTCAGGTGCTCTGATCAATAATTCATGAACCGAAACACTAATATTCCCCAACCAGAGAAAATTGGTCTTGGATTTTTTTTTTTTTAGTCTTATTAGAACATGGCCTTCACTAAAACCTGGAAATGTAAGGGTGGCTCATTCTCAACAAGTTGTTTGCATGCAAGGCGCTCAAAAGTAAAGACTTACTATGTCAACAGAGACAATGAACTCACGGGTAAAGCTTATTGTACAACATCCAAAAAAAAAAAGTTAGTACAAAAGGCTTTCAGTAATCGTCCCTGTGGAAGCCTTTGGGAAGGTGCTGATGGCCGTGGGGAATCAACAATCGTTTAACAGGATTTGATGACATCAGTGTGAGTCACGCTAGTGTGTAAAACTAGCATGAGGTCATTTTAAGCTAATCAGATGGGTGGCTGGAGAAAGGTGCCATTCACTATTTATTACCTCCACCGGCAACAAAAGGGCTGGATTTAGCTAATGGAAACCAAGGGCTTAATGAATCAGGCTAAATGAGGAGGGAGGTGGTAATTGTGTCATTAGGGCACTAATACTGGGAACCTGTCTACCTCTTCTATTGGCCCTAAGGCAACTCTTCCAAAGGTGATTCTATGGTCATTTAAAAAGCTTTCTGCTTTCAGCGGTAGAGCTTTTCTTATTGCAGTCCCTGAAAATTCTGGGTTATTGGGAGTTTGTTCTGGGTCACTGGGAATGTTCGTTATGGGTCTGTAAAAATGTTGGTGATGTCCACGAAATTCTCTTCCAATGGCAGGTGTCTAATCAGCCAGTTGACGTGATGACATAAAAAAAAAAAAAAACACTAAAGCTGATTATATTGAATGGTTTCTGGAAACCTGTCTCATTTTCTTACTGTGCCATCGCGTCAGACAAGCACACACATTATTGCAATTCAATGAGGTGCCCAAAAAGGCATATAAAGGGCTGTGGGGGAGGTGAGACCTGAAAATCGAGACTCTATCTCTGAATGGTGGGTCAGGACCTGCTTTTCAGAATAGCTCTCACAGACACTCATAAGAGGCTGAAATAGGGACAAGGGGAAGAGTTAAAAGGCTAGATGACATAAGACTCTGAGAAAATTGGTATGAGGGCTGGAAGAGATTTTAGAAGATGATATAGATAGGGTGTGGTGGTTTAGTCATTTAGTCGTGTCCAACTCTTTGCAACCGCATGGGCTGTAGCCCGCCAGGCTCCTCTGTCCACAGGATTATCCAGGCAAGAAGAGTGGAGTGGGTAACCATTCCCTTCTCCAGAGTATCTTCCTGACCCGGAGATCGAACCTCAGTCTCCTGCACTGCATGAGGATTCTTTACCTACTAAGTCACTGGGGAAGCCCCCATAGATAGAGTAGCAAAAGCAATAAAAAATTAAGAACTTCAAATTTCAGTTTGAGTATTTGGGAAAGACGTGAAATAAGAAACCAAAATGAAGCGAGAGAGGAGGCATTCTGAGGAGGGGAAAAGATGACTTGGGTTTCTGGAAATGCTGTCTGAAAGGTGCAGACACCCAGGAAGAGAGAAGACGGAAAGGCACAGGGACCTAGACCCGGAATGCAACCTCCCGCTGCTGCGATGCTCAGACTCTGAGGGAGCAGGAGTGGGGAGGGCCCCAAACCTGGGCTACCAATTCTAGGATGCAGAGAAGGCAGACAGCAATGGGATAAAACGTGGCGGGAAGCAGTGGCTCAAACTTGAGCATCCGTCAGAATCACCCTGAGGGTGTGTTCTGAGGGATTGCTGGGCCCACCTCCCAGAGTTTCAGATTCAACAGGTCTGGGGTGGTGGGTCTAAAAATTGCATTTCTAACCAGTTTCCGGGTGCTGATCTGGGGACCACACTTTGAAAACCACTAGTGTAGAGGAAGAAGCAGGAGCTTTACGTTTAGAAGGATTTGAGATCAGTTTCCAACCCCATCAAGTTATCTAACCTCTCTAAGCTTCAATTTTCTCAAGAGGAAAGTGAAGGGAAAAAACTACTGATCTTGAATATGAAGGGTATGTACGTAACCTATTAATAGTGTCTGGCATATAGGTGGTGTTCAGTGTGTGATCTTACGGGCAGGTAGGTAGGAGGAAGGTAGAAGTGGTTGGTAGGTAAGTGGACGGTCATGTAGGGGAGCGGAAACCTGCCAGACATGGGCAGGGAGAGAGGAGATGACAAGTTGTACAAGGAAGTCTGTGATCAAAAGGAGATGTGGGGAAAAAAGGAGATATGTCCGTGGAAAATCTCCATCTAGACCGGTGGTTCCCAAGGGGTCAAGGCAGGGGGAAGGAATGGACTAGCATTTTGGGACCCACAGATGCACCTATTACATACAGGATGGATAAACAGGGTCCTATTGTATAGCACAGGGAATTCTATCCTGTGATAAACTGTAATAGAAAAGAATATGAGAAAGAATATGTATGATGGAATCAACTTTGCTGTACAGCAGAACTTAACACAACATTGAAAATCAACTATACTTCAATCAGTTCAGTTCAGTTCACGTCGCTCAGTCGTGTCCGACTCTTTGTGACCCCATGAATTGCAGCATGCCAGGCCTCCCTGTCCATCACCAACTCCTGGAGTTCACTCAAACTCACATCCATCAAGTCGGTGATGCCATCCAGCCATCTCATCCTCTGTCATCCCCTTCTCCTCCTGCCCCCAATCCCTCCCAGCATCAGAATCTTTTCCAATGAGTCAACTCTTCGCATGAGGTGGCCAAAGTACTGGAGTTTCAGCTTTAGCATCATTCCTTCCAAAGAACACCCAGGACTGATCTCCTTTAGAATGGACTGGTTGGATCTCCTTGCAGTCCAAGGGACTCTCAAGAGTCTTCTCCGACACCACAGTTCAAAAGCATCAATTCTTCGGTCCTATATTTCAATAAAATACAATTTAAAAAAAAAAAGCAGATATGTCAGAATAGTAGCCTGAGCCGAAGAGTGTTCAGCCCCATATGCTTCTTTACCTGATACCTAGGTTTGCCAACCAGAGAAGGCAATGGCACCCCACTCCAGTACTCTTGCCTGGAAAATCCCATGGATGGAGGAGCCTGGAAGGCTTTGGTCCATGGGGTCGCTGAGGGTCAGACACGACTGAGCGACTTCACTTTCACTTTTCACTTTCACGCAGTGGAGAAGGAAATGGCAACCCACTCCAGTGTTCTTGCCTGGAGAATCCCAGGGACGGGGGCGCCTGGTGGGCTGCCGTCTATGAGGTCACACAGAGTCGGACACGACTGAAGTGACTTAGCAGCAGCAGCAGCAGGTTTGCCAGCAGGGTCACTGACTGTTTAAAGATACAGTTGGGGAGCAAGAATAAATATGGTAGCCAGATGGGGTCCAGTAAGAGACGATGGGTCCAAACCATGACGATGCCTGGGCTTCCCTGTCCGTGTCGTCACGTGACCGTGGCAGGTGCACTTCAGAGGAAGACACACACTCCTAGTCTTAGAGGTTGGGGTTGGGGAATAAAAGATGGGTCTAGACTACCATCACCGAGACTCTTCTCTTTTTCCGGGCAAGGCTTAGGGCACAGCAGGGTGCTGAGAACAGAGTCAAAGCAGGAAGTGGGGAGAAAAGAGAAAGGTAGCAAATTCTATTAAAAGCAGAACCAAGTACATGATTTGCAGGTCTCAGTGCAAAAGGAAAAGGTGGGGACCATGGTTCAGAAAGTGTTAAGAAGTTCAAGCTAGCATCAGCACGTTGAACCCAGCGTGGGACCGTCCTCAGCGTGGAGCCCTGTGGGTACCAGCCGTCATCCTCTTTACAAGACCACAGTGTCCCTACCCTGCCGTATGTCTGCAGTACCTGGGGACTGGGTAAACAAGTAGCCTGTTTTTGCAACCTCTGGAGCTCGGTTCACTGGCTCCAGGAAACTCTTAAAAAAAGAAACTCCAAAAGAAAGCAAATCTCTTTTCTCCCCTGGATGGGTTGGCAAAAAAATTCTTTTGGGTTTTTCCATCGCATCTTATAGAATCCTTCAAGTGCAAACAGGTGGCTTAGGGTCTCAGGTGGGCCTCTGAAGTGTTTGGGGGCGGGGAAGGGGGCGCGGAGGGTCCCCTGATACTTTAAGGGCTTCTCAGGTGGCTCATCGGTAAAGAATCTGCCTGCAACACAGGAGACACAGGTTCCATTTCTGGGTTATCCCCAGAGGAGGAAATGGCAACCCGCTCCGTATTCTTGCCTGGGAAATACCATGGACGGAGGAGCCTGGCGGGCTACATTCCATAGGGTCCAAAACAGTTAGACAGGGCTGAGCACACATGCACACACACACATACACATGAATGATACTATAAACGCTGAGAAAAGTGAATGCCTTTACCACAGCTCTGTGAACCCTACCTGCCAGCCTCAGGAAGGGATGTGAATTTGAAGACCTGGTTTGAATCTTGGTTGTGAAAATTCAAAAGTTCCTTGTTTGGGATCCAGTTTGTGATTAAACTACGGGTAAATACACACTCAAACCAACCCCGAAACCTCCGTCTCCAGGTCACCACGGTTCTGTCCTCGGATGTGAAGCAGTACCTATATTAGACACTAGGGGGCAGTGTTGTCTAGTTGTCTTGTGAGGCCACATTTCAAGGGATTTTTTTCCCCCTCTGTCTCAGGTTCCACTTGCTAAAGGATTTTGAACCCTTATTGTAAAGAGGTGAAGGGACAGACTTTCACTTATCTACTTCACAGCAATTTAAATATATTAGCTTTATGAGGGACTCTGCCAAAAAGCAAAAATGCAAAGACGCCTTTGAGGGCCGGGTGCTGTTACCAACTCCACTACGTAAACCGTTCAACCAAAAACCACAGGGTGAACTGCTGATTTCAAGACAGGCTGAAAGGGATTCTGGAACTGAAGAGAGTGAAAGCTGCGCAGTCGCGTCCGACTCTTTGCGACTCCACGGACTGTAGCCTGCCCTGCTCCCCTGTCCATGGGATTTTCCAGGCAAGAGTACTGGCGTGGGCTGCCATTTCCTTCTCCAGGGATCTGCCCGACCCAGAGATCGAACCCAGGTCTCCTGCATTGCAGGCAGACTCTTTACCATCTGAGCCACCGACTGAAGGGCACAGGCTTTCTACCCCACCCCCACCCCCTACAAGTAAACTTGGAAGGCGGTGTAGCCCAAGGACTGGCTTCATGATTCTCATGGCCTGAGGCTAAACATCTTTGTTGGCAAAATTAAATAGAAATGATGGGAGATGGGAGACAGGCCCCAAAAGGAGGGGATATATGTATACCTAAGGCTGATTCATGTTGAGGTTTAACAGAAAACAACAAAATTCTGTAAAGCAATTATCCTTCAATAAAAAAATGAATTAAAAGAAAAAAAAAACTACAAGTGAAACTTCCAAGGCTGTTCATTCACCCACACTGGGACCACAGATCCCCACTGGGACCACAGATTCCTCCCGGTCCCACTTCCTGAAAAATCCGGCAAGACTTGTGTTGTGGAAACACTCATCGAGTTCCCAGGTGGGGATACAGAAAGAGTCCTGCACTGCTTTTGTCCATCTCCCAGGATATTTTCCTATCAGGCAATAATTCCTGTACACAAATAACTGTACATAATAGTGTATTTAAGGAAATAATATAAATTACGCAGTCCCTACCACACAATTTCCAGACAGAATAGCGAGAAATCCCTCCAGACAGGAGTCATCTAGTTTCACAAAAGCTTGGCCCTTGAGGAAGAAAGGCCTTTGGGTCAGAGGAAACAGCAGCAGATGAAGCACAGCTCAGGTCCAAGGACAGCGCATGGGTGCGTCTCATAGAGAGTCTAGAGAGATGTGCATGCGTGCAGGTTCAGTGGCTCAGTCCTGACTGACTTTGGGACCCCGTGGACTGTAGCCCACCAGGCTCCTCTGTCCATGGGATTCTCCAGGCAAGAACACTGGAGTGGGTTGCCATTTCCTTCTCCAAGGGATCTTCCCGACCCAAGGATGGAAAGTGAGTCTCCTGCATCTCCTACATTGGCAGGCAAGTTCTTTACCACTGAGCCACCTGGGAAGCCCCTAGAGAGATGGGTGGGAGCATTATCATGAAGATGCTGAATGCCAGGTTAGAAATGAGGAGTTTAATGGTGCGAATCAAGAGCCAGCTGAGATTTTCAGAAAAGAACAATTTGAGGGACTTCTCTGATGATCCAGTGGCTGAGACTCCATGCTCCCAATGCAGGGGACCCAGGTTTCTTCCCTGATCAGGGAACCAGACACTGCATGCCATAATCAAGGCCCAGCATAGCCTGATTTTTTTTTTTAAATAATGATTTAATAAGTGTCTTATAGGAGGATGCGTAGAATAGAATGAAGGAAATACAAGCAAGAAAGCACTTTAAAAAATTACCTCCCAAATACTGCTCAGACTATTTGCCCATGAATTCCCATTTCCTCACTTCAGACTGTGTGACCTTGGGCAAGCTAATTATCCCCTCTGAGCCTGTTGCTCATTTGTAGCACAGGTTAATAAGATATGATCCTCACAATGTTGATGTGTAGATTACCTAGATCGTCTGTGTAAGGCCTTAGTGTGTGGCTGGCGTATCCTAAGCGCTCACTAAATACTAGCTATGATGATACGATACAGATCATTGTATTGTGAGGAAACTGCAGCTCAAATAGATTGGAAAAAAAAAACTAACAAGAGGTAAACCTGGGACAAAAACCAAAGTCTTCTGACTCAGATCCAGTGTTTTTCTTCCCTGCTCACACATTTTAAGAATTTGGGAAAGTCCTAAAATATCTCCTGCAATCTTGTGTTTTGATCTTTATGTCAAAGCACACATTCTTTCATAAATATAGATCCTGTTGAAGCTCGTTTTTCAAAATTGTGAGGAAGAAAGTTGAATTAGTTCCTGCAGTTAAATGATTTCCAGTTCATAGAGATTTTATATAGCTGGGGATTTAAATTGTTTTTCAATTGAATCCATTTATTTGCATTTCAATAAGAAAACTTGATAGTATCTATAAAGTGGCCTAGTGGTAAAGAACCCACCCGCCAATGTAGGAAACATAAGAGACTCCAGTTCCATTCCTGGGTCGGGAAGATCCCTCGGAGGAGGGCATGGCAACCCAATCCAGTATTCTCGCCTGGATAATCCTATGGGCAGGGGAGCCTGATGGGCTACGGTCCATGAGGTCGCAGAGTCAGACACGACTGAGCAACTGAGCGCACATTGTAATACATGCAGTGCAGTGGCATAATAAAGTTATGATAGAAAAAACTAATCTTCCACAGACGTGATTAACTCATTTTATGTAACTTCGAGCAAGCTTACTTCTCTGAAAGTTTTTCTTTGGCACGAAATGTATACAGCTATTTTAGTTCTACAATGCCCCATGAGGAATAAAGAAACTCAAAATACTGTGATCTGAGATGAATCAGGCAGTAAAGGGGCGGTTGAGGGGACAGTCAGAGTTGTAACCAAACACAGGTTCTTCAGCTCACCACTCCACAACCAATAAATCGAGAGGCAAGCTTCGTTAGAGAAGAAAGGTGCTTTATTCGGAAAAGCCAGTGATCTGGGGAGAAGGCAGACTTGTGTCAAGAGACCAGCTCCTAAGATTCTGCTCAGCTGTGCCAATTTTCAAGGTGTTATTGTTGCTGTGTTGTTTTCCGGCCACACCACACAGCTTGTGAGATCTTAGTTCCCTGACCAGGGGTCGATCCTGCATTGGAACTGCGGAATCTTAACCACTGGGCTCCCAGGGAAGTCCCAGCCGTGATAAAGAATCTCAGTTAGTCATTAAGCCTGGAGGCCAGATTCTTCATCATTTTTCCGCTGTGTGCAGGCTTGCTGACTTCTCTTGATCTTCCTTGGGAATCTCTCTGGCCTGCCAGGCCCACCTGTGACTGGCTGTTCTTTGCCCATGTGGTCCATCTGTGTCCACATGGTCTGCCTGCAAATTTCCTAAGGGAAATCTAGAGCTTGAGAGTCAGTCATTCTTTAACTACTTAATTCTTTATTCTCATTCCTTCTAATCCAGGAAAGGAATTAACAGGTTAGGTAAGGTGCTATGTACGTGTGGTGGTACCAGTGGTAAAGAACCCGCCTGCAATGCAGGAGCCATAAGAGACTCGAGTTTGATCCCTGGGTCGGGAAAATCCCCTGGAGAAGGAAATGGAAACCCACTCTAGTGTTCTTGCCTGGGGAATCCTATGGACAGAGGAGCCTGGTGGGCTATGACCCATAGGTTTGCGAAGAGCTGGACTTGACTGAAGCAAGTCAGCACAGCACGCAATGCGGAAAAGCTGAAATCAGGAACTAAGTTAAATGTTGCCTAATGATCTCATCTTTATGATGAAGGTCTAAGGAAAACAGCAGAGATAAACAAACAGAAAAGGGGCAAAGGAGCTGCTTACAGAGGGTTTGAGAAGATAAATAAGAGAATTTCGCTGTCTTGAAAGTATTGCAGAACCATCCTTCGTGCAAGAGTTCAGCTCATCCTTTAAAGTCCTAGAAATCCAGGCAAGGACTCGACCATTTGAAATCTGCAGAAATTCCTCTTCAATTTTAGGTACAACTTGCTGTCAATTAGAGTGCTTAAAAACGCAACTTAATATGGAATTACGTTGTCATTTGTATAAAAAAAGTAAAGGCATGTGTGGTGCTGGTTGAAGGAAGGGTGCTACGTGCTTGTGAGCACACGTACAAAGCCCTCCTGGGACAAAACAACGATGGTTCTACAGGGAGGAGCCTGAGGTAGGGTGGAGAATTACCTGCTCTGCATACACTTTTGTTTTGCACGTGTTTCTGTTGCTGTTTGTTTTGGCTGCGCTGTGTGCCTTGCAGGATCTTAGTTCCCGACCAGGGATTGGAGCTGCCTCCTCAGCAGTGAAGACGCAGACTCCTAACCATTGGACAGCCAGGGAATCCTGGAATGTGTTTTAGCACAGTTTAATAGTGTTTCTGACATGAACACAATAGTTTTTCTGACACTGATGCTTAAGCTAAGTCTTGTCAATGAGATGATGAGAACGCTTTAAAAGGAATTCCTGCTTAGGGTAAGGCCCAGTTCGTGTCAGAATCAGTACTTGGCCTTTGAATTTATGGATACTATGAATGAGGTCGATGAGGCAGGGAGCGGGAACCAGGGAAAGTGGGGAGCCCTTGATCGACCCCATTTCCTTCCAGGTTCCAGGAGGGAAGGGGTGTGAGGCTCTCGGATGCCCGACAGCCCAGACTCAGCGGTGGTTATGAGAGGCAGACAGGAGCCTGCAAGCTCGTGTTGATTTTTTCCTTATGGCTTTTTGCTTGAACATTTAATCCCTTTTAGTTTCAAATCAGCACAGTGGCAGATATTATCAACAACCATTATCCCTGTCCTGAGGTAGTTGTCAACCCAGGGAGAGAAATAGGATCAACTCTGGGGAGAGGCCGCCTGGGCTTTGCCTCTGGAGGCTATATTTGCCTCTGTCAGGAGAAGGATACAATTCCACTTCCCTCTCTGCCTGCAGACACCAGTGTGAAATTCTCTTCCCCTGCCCTCCTCTGGGGGCTGGTACTGTTGAGAACGAGGCTGCGTCTGGACAAGGAGGAAATGAAACCCGCTGCCCCAGTTAAAAGGTCTCAGCGGATCCTTCCAGCTGCCATGGCCCGCTCCAGGTCTGCTGGCTTCCCCCGGGCCCTGCTGACTGCCAAGGCCACCGAGCATCCTTAGCTCATGTCCACTCTGATGGGCTGGCCCTGGCCCTGTTGGTCTGATGGATTTCGCGCTGATCCCTGACTTGGCCACAGTCTTTCTGATGAGGTCACCTGCCTGGCCTGCACCTTCAGCCTGATGCCGTGTCCGCCCCACCCTTCCCCCAGGTGAGACATATGGTGTTGCACAACCTCAGGGCATCAAGGAAGTGAAAAACAAGTTCGGTCCCTCTTGATGAAATACCTGATTCCTTTATGCTTTGCCTAAACAGAAATTTGCTTCAAGGGAAAAAACTACACATAAACGCTGAAAATGAGCTTGCTTTTGAAAAAGGAGGATGATTGTTCAGCCTTATGGGGGGAGCCATTCTTTCTCTCTCCATTGTTCAGGCGAACTCTACAGTCTGTGATGAACCAGATCTTGACCTTAATCTTGTTTGGCCATCTGCCTTCTGCTTCTCAGTTATTTAGAAAGTGCTTTAATAGCATTTCTACCCATGAGTAAAGAGACAGAAAATGGGGACTTCTTTGGTGGTCCAGTGGTTAAGAATCTACCTTGAGATGCAAGGGGTGATGAGGGTTCAATCCCTCGTGTGGGAATTAAAATCCCACATGCTGCAGAGCAACTAAGCCTGAGCACCACAACTCCTGAGCCCGCAAGCCACAAGCAGAGCATCCACGCACCGCAACGAAATAGCCTGCGCGGTACACGGAGGTCCTGTGTGCTACAGCTAAGGCCTGACACAGCCAAAGGGATGAAGAAGCACTGGAAAGAAACAGAAGACGACACTCAAAAAAAAGAAAAGGCCTGCTTGTTTTTTACTATTAGGTTATCCGGGAAGAATAAAATTTTACTCAGGAGTGATTTGGATATCTTCTTCAAAGGGCAGACTAGATCATGGGAAACAACTCTTTCACTGAGAACATTTTAAAAAGCTGCACCAAATATACGAATACTTGGCTTAAAGTCATGGGAGGCAGCGGCTACCTCATGGTATGGACTTAGGGGCTGAGATCTAGACAAGACTTGAACCCGGGGTGGAGCATCCACCTTTGGGCCTACTGCTCTCCCAGGGCATTGGCTAACTCCTGAGGAAGGAACCCGAAGACTGAGAAGATAAACAGAGCTGTGAAAGCCTTGTGCAGGGACCTCCCCGCTTCATACCCACCCCTGTGCCTGCAGTGAAATCCTGCATATGGTGGGCTCAGCACAGACTCAGTGACTGGTGAGTGCAGGTCACTCATATGAGCTAATCTAGCCTGCCTTCCTCCAGCAGAAATAGAAAGTAAGACTTGTTTTAGGAATACATGGCAGGTCCCAGCTAAGTTCAAACTAGAGCTCAGAGTATGGAAGTAGTCATCTGGGAACTCGTGCAAGTACCATATTGGCTTGAACTGGTATGAACAGAGGCCTTGGTCCCAGGCTAGTGGGAGATGAAGGTGGAGGAGAATGGGCAGAAGGAGGATGAATAGTAAGGATGGCTAGGCACAAGTCCCATCAATATTTGTTTATTTTTATTGGCGTATAATTGATGCACAATGTGATACTTTCAGGTGTGCAGCAAAGTGAATCAGTTATACATATATGTATGTATACTCTTTTTTTAGATTCTTTTGCCATAGGTCATTGCAGAGTATTGAGTAGAGTTCCCTGTGTTACTGATCAGTCGCTAAGTTGTGCCCAACTCTCTGTGACCCCATGGACTATAGCCCGCCAGACTCTCCTGTCCTTCTCTATCTCCCAGAGTTTGCTCAAATTCATGTCCGTTGAGTCAATGATGCTATCTAACCATCTCATCCTCTGCTGCCCCCTCCTTCTTTTGCTTTTAGTCTTTTCCAGCATCAGGGTCTTTTCTAATGAGTTGGCTCTTCACGTTAGGTGGCCAAAGTATTGGAACTTCAGCTTCAGCATCAGTCCTTACAATGAATATTCGGGGCTGATTTCCTTTAGGATGGACTGGTTGGATCTCCTTGCAGTCCAAGGGACTCTCAAGAGTCTTCTCCAACACCACAATTGAAAAGCATCAATCCCTCAGCACTCAGCATTCTTTATGGTCCAACTCTCAAATCCATACATGACTACTGGAAAAATCATAACTTTGACTAATGGGCCTTTGTCAGCAAAGTAATGTCTCTGCTTTTCAATACACTGTCTAGATTTGTCATAGTTTTCCTTCCAAGGAGTAAGCATCTTTTAATTTCATGGCTTCAGTGGGTTCCTACTAGTAATCTATTTTATATATAGTAGTGTGTCTATGGGAGAAGGCAATGGCACCCCACTCCAGTACTCTTGCCTGGAAAATCCCATGGATGGAGGAGCCTGGTAGGCTGCAGTCCATGGGGTCGCAAAGAGTCGGACATGACTGAGCGACTTCACTTTCATTTTTCACTTTCATGCATTGGGGAAGGCAACGGCAACTCACTCCAGTGTTCTTGCCTGGAGAATCCCAGGGACGGGGGAGCCTGGTGGGCTGCCATCTATGGGGTCGCACAGAGTCGGACACGACTGAAGCGACTTAGCAGCAGCAGCAGCAGTGTATCTATGTCAATCCTGATCTCCTGATTTATACCCCTGCATCACTATTGACTAAGGGATTAGACCCCAAAGAGGAAGAGATGTGCTCCCCAAAAGGCTCTGACCAAGAGCTGTGATGCTCTGGGGACCAGCTGACAGACTGAGCCAGGTGGAGGCCCATCCTCTATGGTCCGCACGTTTGGTCCTCCGAGGACTCGGTGTGGCCACCCGCAGAGGACTGCAGAACTCAGTGAAACTCTACGCTCAAAAACAAGGGTACTAGGGTTTCCTTGCTGTTCCAGTGGCTAAGACTCCATGCTCCCAGGGCACGGGGGCCCAGGTTCGGTCCTGGGTTTGATTTATATTATTTTTAAGTAAACATAGAAGGCACATAACAATAAAAAACACAACAGTACCAATAGCAAAGGCCAGGGCAAGATCCCTCAGAAGAAAGTCGAGCAGAAGGACATAACCCAACCCTGTTGGGTCCTAGAGATTCCCTGGGGAGCGAATGGGGCTGGGGAGATACAGGTGCTGAATTATCTCAGAAACTTGTGGGAACTGAGGCTCTTCCGGTCTGTGGCGTGGCTTCAGTTGCACCCTGAGTGGGGCCTGTGACCTTTCGCACTGGATAAAAAATATGAATTTTATGAATGAAAAATTTTCAGATAGACATTACTCTTTCATAAGGGTATATAAATTCAAGTGTTAAAGATTATCCTTTTTAATTAGGTTATTAGTTTTCATGCTATTGAGTTGTAGGAGTTCCTTACATATTTTGGAAATGTATCCCTTATCTGACATATGGCTTGCAAATATTTTCTCCCATCCCGTAGATTGACTTATCCTTTTATTGATTATTTCCTTTGCTGTGAAGAAGTTTTCTCGTTTGATGCAATCCCACTGGTCTATTTTCAGTTTGTTGCCTGTGCTCTGGTGTCACATCAAGAAATCATTGCCAAGACTAATGTTGTGGGGCTTTTTAAAAAGAATGAAGCTAAAGAGTTGAGTAGACGATTTCTAAAGACAAACAAGTGGCCAATAAGTATATGAAAAGATGCTCAATATCACTCATCATCAGGAAAATGCAAATTGAAACCAAAATGAGGTATTACTTCACATCTGTCAGAGTGGCCTTTATCGAAAATAAAAAGAAGAAAAAGAGATAAGTGTTGGAGGAAGGGAATTCTTGTAGACTGTCAGTGGGGATGCAAATAGTGCCGTAACTCTGGAAAACACTGTGGAGGAGCTGCAAGAAATTAAAAATAGATCTACGGTCTGATCCAGTAAATCTACTTCTGGGTCTTTATCCAAAAGAACTGAAACCAGGACCTTGAAGAGAGACCAGCACTCCAATAACTGATTAGCGCAGGTGTTCTGAAGACTCAGAATCGAGGCATTCTCAACAGCCAAGATGTGCAAACAACCTGAATGTCCGTGATGAACAAAATAAATGATATAATGGAATATTATTCAGCCTTCAAAGAGATGGAAATTCCAAAAGTGTGACAAGGAGGGTAAAGCTGGAGGATGTCTGCTAAGTGTAAGAAGCCAGTCACAGGGCAAACGGTGCAGGATTCCACTCACATTGCACCATCCAAAATAGTCAAACTTGTAGACTCAGAGAATAGAATGGTGGGTGCCGGAGGCTATAGGAAGGGGGAAAGAGTGTATGGTTATATACAGTGTGAGTGTGCAAAATGAATACATTCTGGAGACCTGCGGGGCAGCATCGTCCCTATAGCTAGCAGTACTGCCTTGTACACAACATTTTTTTGTTCTTTGATCTCACTGTTAAGCACCAGCAGAATAAAATTTTTTTAAAAATTTTAATCCTACTTTTTCTTCAATTCATTTTTAAGTTTCTGTTCTCAGCCAGATTTTTTTGAAATTGGAAGAGAAGATTCTATTCTCAAAGAGGCTTTAGTCTTAAAGAGAGACAGCTAAGGAGAAAAACAAAAAGCTAGGTACACTGACTGTTTAACTAGCAGTGAAACTGACAACTGCTGTTCCTCTTGTCGATTTCACGTTTCGTGATTCTAATCCACAACGTCACTTCGCTTCCCAATTCCAGTTGACATCATTTTGATGTACATTTTGGGTTGATGCCTAAGGACATTTGAAAACAGTTTAGTGCTGAGCATAAGCTGAATATATTCCCAGAATTCCTATGCTGATCAATTATTTATCCCTTACAAATGCTAAGATCAAAACTGAAAAAAATGTTCTATATTTCAGCTTAACAGGAGCTTTTGGGAGATTAGCAGGAACAAAATACTTTTAAGTGTTAAGTTGGTAAAAGTGAGCTTCCCAATCCACTTATTCTTTATCTAAACAAGGCAATTCCTTTGCCCCCAATAGTTAAAAATAAATTTTTACATTATGAAGAACTTATAATTTATATCAAATGTTTTAGTCTTTTAACATGAGAGTTATTGGGGATTTTTTAATACAACTACTAAACATTGTGATTCTTTTTGTTTTAATTCAAAAGGTAATAAAAATGCCTAATTGCCACGTTAATGGCATCTTTTGATCCATGAACTTCTCATTTTTGTATATATTCATTTTTTAATAGATTATTTTTTTTAAGAAACTGCACATTTACAGAAAAATTGGGAAGACAGTACAGAGTTCCTGTGTATCTGGCCCCATCTTTCACCAATTATTATTATTATTTTTTAATCTTTGAGGACATTGTGTTATATATATTTTAACATTTACTTATTTGGCTGTACCAGGTCTTAGTCGTGGCCTGTGAACTCAGCTGTGGCATGTGGGATCCAGTTCCCTGAGCAGCAATGGGTCACAGGCCCCCTGCGTTTGAATCACAGTCTCCTCCTGCACTGGACCACCAGGGAAATCCCTCCCCCTGATATTCTAGCTCTTTTATGAGTCTGGGAGAAGTTACCGATTTTCAATTTACTCAGCTTTTTTTTTGTTGTCAGGATAGAGTGGCGACTTACAAGAACTTGAGAAATAGGACCGGTAACAGGAAGTCACATACGCATTTTTAAACTTTAATCTAGGTTTTCATGGACGCAATAAATGAAGAGTAGTGCATCATGTGTGATTAGAACAGGAGGGTGCTGATTTCCAACTGTGTCCCTGGCTATGGCTTTCAAAGAGATCACTGTTTCAGGCCTTCCCTGGTGGTCCAGTGGTTACGATTCCATGCTCCTGCTGCTGGGGGTACTGGTTCAATCCCTGGTCTGGAAACTAAGATCCCACATGCCCCGTGGTGTGGCCAAAAACTTAAAAAAAAAAAAAAAATCACTGTTCCTAAGGCCTAACTTCACACAGCTGAACATGAAAATCAAAGACCTGAAGCCCCTTGAGGACTCATATCCTTTCTCTTCCTTTCAGTCATACTAAAACATTTCAAATAAAAGGTTACACTGTCACTCAGTCGTGTCCAGCTCTTTGTGACCCCGTGGACTATGCAGTCCATGGAATTCTCCAGGCCAGAATACTGGAGTGGGTAGCCTTTCCCGTCTCCAGGGGATCTTCCCAACCCAGGGATTGAACCCAGGTCTCCTGCACTGTAGGGAAATTCTTTACCAGCGGAGCCACAAGGGAAGCCCTCAAATAAAAGGGGCATGGTCAATGGAGTGTGTGCATGTGTATGTGTTTAAATTCTTTTTTTGAGGGGGGGTGTTCAGTCGCTCAGTCTTGTCTGACTCTGCGGCCCCATGGACTGTAGCAAGCCAGGCTTCCCCGTCCTTCACTATCTCCTGGAATTTGCTCAAACTCACGTCCATAGAGTCAGTGATGCCATCCAACCATCTACAAGTAAAAGAAAAGCAAACTTAAATTGGTTTGGTTTATATCACAGAACGTTGAGGTCTAGATTCAGGTGAGCTGATTGCTGTGGTTCAAATAATACCACCCAGGATCCCCCTTCCTCTGTTTCTCTCTACTTTAGCAGGTCTGGGGTCTGCCCCAGGCTCCACCTCCACCTCCCTGCTAGGCTTTCCCTTTGCAGTTACAGCTGCTGTCCTTGCAGAGTTCAGCCCCTCTGACCACACCATGCTTGGCCTCTTGTTTTTCTCCTGGACAATATGGTGTTCATATCTTTTTCATAACGATACATAGGGCCACCACTGTGAGTGAAATAGCCATAATTTATTAAACTAACCACCTGTTTTCAGACATTTGTATTATTTTACTTTCCCCTATCACAAGCAAAGCTCTAGGACTTATTTCTGCAAATATTTATGCACCTTAGCTGGGTTTTTTATTTTTAAAAGGTTTTTAGGACTTCCCTCGTGGTACAGTGGATAGGAATACGCCTGCCAATGCAGGGGACATGGGTTCAGTCCCTGGTCCAGGAAGATTCCGTGTGTTTTGGAGCAACAAAGCCCACGTACCACAACTGCTGAGGCCTGTGCCCCTGGAGCCTGGGCTCCGAAACAAAAGGCCACAGCAGTGAGAAATCATGCACCACAACAAAGAGTAGCCCTGGCTTGCTGCAAGTAAAGAAAAACTCAGAAACGAAGACCTAACACAACGAAAAATAAATAAATAATATACAAAAAAGGAAAACTCAAAAAAGTTGTTATTTAAAAAAATCTATTTGGCAGCAACTACTGTCTATTAATAGTTGCAGAATATGAAAAAAAAATTAAAATTAAAATTAAAAAAAAAAAAAGAATATGAGATCTAGTTCCCTGACCAGGGATCAAACCCCGGTCCCCAGCAATGAGAACGCACAGTCTTAGCCACTGGACCACTAGTCCTTTAGCTGGTATTTTCAAGGACAGATTCTTACAGGGGAATTAATAAGTCTAGGGGTATTGTTCACACTCCTCTCAACCTTCCAGAAATAAAGATTTCACAGGAGCGAACCTGTTTCATCACTCAACTTTCATCTCTCTATTTCATTCACAAATCACTAAATGCTTGGTTTAATCAAAATGTATTATGTCTATGATGATTCTGTGATATAATTTCATTATAAGGGACTCATTTTTGGAGACATCTTCCTTTGGTCTTATTTTCTTTTAAATTGTCTACCCACAGGGTTATAGCTTTTTGTCTCCTTGAAAATTGTACTCTTCTTAGGTTTAGGACATCTCTGGCTGGGCCCAATATTCCCTCTGAGATAATGCGGTCATTTTCCACTACTGCCTTCCCACACGGTCAGAACGAAGATCTATAAGGCAGTTCCTCTCATTTAACATTTAAATCTGAACCGTTTAATTTCCAACCAAGACAGTTAAGGACATATCTGATATTCAGCTTCGAACAGAGTGAGATTTTCATCAGTGAAGAGACAATTCAATCCTGTTTCTCGCACTGGTTTTACATCCATTTTGGAAAACATGACTCATTTTCTCTATGTGGTCTGGTGGTCTCCTGACAACAAGCCTCCTGCACCCTCTTCCTCAATTCTGGTTTCCCAAATGCTTTCCACCATTTCTCTACTAGAATGTTTATTTCCTCAACAAGTGTGTAAGTTTTGAGCAAAGAGTACAGAGTCACACCTCTTTTAATATATGCGATTTTTTAGAACACAGTGTACTCCCTGATTTCCTCATTTGTATCATGAATTTTATATGCTTCATTCTCAGTGACTTCATAACATCCATTTCTTATCCATGTATTAGTTCACTTTGTTTAGTACCCAGGGTCTAGATGCGGCATATCACATGCTACGGCAATATGGATTCATTCAGACCCTGCTATCTCGTCCCCTGAAATACTGGAATGAATGTTGCTGCTGTGCCTGCTCCCATATTACTAACATCTGAACTAGCCTGGACTGAAATCTGCTTCTTCCCTACTGTATTTTCAACCTGTTACCCAAGGACTGGTTACACAAAACCACTGGTTCTAGCCTCATTCTGGGCTTTTCCCAGAAAGCATACCCAAAGTGGAGTAGAAATGCAGCAAGCTTTGCGTTTGGAGCTGTTGACTGCAAACCATCAGGTCACTGAGAGTGGTTTTCTTTTCCTGCCAGCCATCCCTCCTCCACGATTAAAATGGTTTCCATGTTTTCATAGAGCGAGAGTAAATGTTTAGTTTTGAAGCACAAGCTTTATTACCTAATCTTTGTACATATACCTGGGCATCTGTGCACATATTTTGAAAGGTAATTATTAAGTAATGAACCTATTAAAATGAAATATGAAACCTAGTCAGAGGAACTGCTATCAGGAATTTAGTGAGGACTAAAACCCTGGTTCTCACAGTATGATCTAAGTGCCCTGTGGAGCCCCAAGATCTTTCAGAGGTTCATGAGATCAAAACTAGTTCATAAAAGGGCTAAAACGACATTTTCCTTTTCCACGGTGTCAGTACTGGTACTGTACTCACATCACAACAGATTGGATCCAGAAGCAGGCATGCGGGACGCCCTGGTGGTCCAGTGGTTGAGAATCTGTCTTTCAATGCAGGAGACGTGGGTTTGATCCCTGGTTAGGAAACTAAGATCCTATGTGCTGTGCAGAAACTGAGCCCGAGCACAGCAGCTAGAGAGTCTGCATGCCACAATGAAAGATCCCGCATGGGAAAATAAGACCTGAGACAACCAGATAAATCAATGTTTTTAAAAAGAAGCAAGTATGAGATTCTACCTCTCATTTGATTAAGCCAACCGTTATAGAGATTTGCAAAAATGTGGGCCAATCTATTCTCCTCTCTAATTTTTTATTTTAGAAAATAGTTTTTTTAAATAAAACACGTTGACATGTAACAGGTTGAATAAATACACATTCAAAACTTTCTTCAATTTAATTTGTAATACAGTAAATATCAACATATATAATGCACATAATCAAGAGCTCTTTGGGATCCTTAATTTTTAAGAAGGTAAAGAGCTCCTCAGCCCCAAAATTCTGAGAGCTATTATACTCAAATGATTATTCAAATTCAGTCTAGTTATCTTAGCTTCGAATAATTTTTTAACTCACAAAGATGGGAAAATTCTATCCACTATTTCCATCCTCATCTATTATAGGTTTTTATTGTAACAACTCATTCGTATATACCTATAAATATAAATGAAAAGGAAATTGTAAAAGGGGACTGCAAGCCCCATCCCATACAACCTAGAAAAGACACACACATGAGTAAAAATCTGTCCCTGAGAAATACAAATTTCTTCTGATATCAGTTGAAGTGTACAGAATTCTGTGTCAAAGTAATTAAAATGTTACTTAAAAAAAAGAGGTTAATAAGGGAGTTCCCTAGTGGTCCAGTGGTTAAGACTCTGCACTGTAGAGTGCAGGGGGCTCAGGTTTGACCCCTAGTCAGAGAACTAGACCCTGCAGGCCACAGCTAAGAGCGGTGCAGCCAAACAAATTCAAAAAAGAAGAGAGACGATAACATCCTCTTCACTTCACTTCAGTCGCTCAGTCGTGTCCGACTCTTTGCGACCCCATGAATTGCAGCACACCAGGCCTCCCTGTCCATCACCAACTCCCGGAGTTCACTCAAACTCACGTCCATTGAGTCGGTGATGCCATCCAGCCATCTCATCCTCTGTCATCCCCTTCTCCTCCTGCCCCCAATTCCTCCCAGCATCAGAGTCTTTTCCAATGAGTCAACTCTTCGCATGAGGTGGCCAAAGTACTGGAGTTTCAGCTTTAGTATCATTCCTTCCAAAGAACACCCAGGACTGATCTCCTTTAGAATGGACTGGTTGGATCTCCTTGCAGTCCAAGGGACTCTCAAGAGTCTTCTCCAATATCCTCTTAGTTCATTCATAACTCCTGTTTCTCTAAAGTCACAATCTCACAGCATTTTTTTAAACGGCTTTCTTGAAATATAACTCCTATGTCATATACAGTGTGTAGCTATATGGCTTTTAGCATATTTAAGAATTGTGCATCCATCACATAATCAACCTTAGAATATCTCCATTACCCCAAAAGGGAATGTGGTACCCATTAGCCATCACCACTCAGCTCTCTTCATCCTTGGCAATCGCTAACCTACTTCCTGTCTCTATAGGCAACTATCCTGGACATTTCACATAAGTGGGATCATGTTGTAGGTGATCCTTTGGGACTGACTTCTTTCACTGACCATGTTTTCAAGGCTCACACAGGTGTAACATGAATCAGTATATTGTTTCTTTTTATTGCCAAATAATATTCTTTTGTATGCCTATCCCACATTTTATGTATCCATTCATCAGCTGGTGGATATTTGTGTGATTTCCACTTTATGGCTATTATGAAAAATGCTGCTATGAACATGAATGTACAGGTGTTTGTGTGAGCACGGGTTTTCATTTCTCTTCGGTATGGATCTGGGAGTGGCAGTGCTGGGCCAGATGGTAACTTTATGTTTGAGATTTTGAGAAACTGCCAGACGGTTTTGCAATGGGGCTTATCCACTCCACATTCTCACTAACAACACACCAAGATTCTAACTTCTCCAGACCCTCACCAATGCTTGTTACTTTCATTTTTTAAAATTCTAGCCATTCTGGTGGGTGTGAAGAAGCATCTCATTGTGACTTTGGTTTGAAATGGCCTTTTCGTTGTGAAATGAAGATTGTCAACTGGAAAATTCTAGAATCTCAGGCTTTAAACACCCAACTTCCTCAAAACTCCTCTTCTCATGGGGATGCTAACCTCAACAGCTTTCCCTCCTAAATAGTAACATTAAGTTTAGGGCAATTTTCTTTCTGTAGGGTGTCTCAATAACCCTTTCAGTTGAAAGCAAGACCTAGAGAGTTCAGAAGCCCCACACACAGTCACAAACTCAATGGCTTGGTTCTCTCTTCTGTGTCTCAGACAGTAAAGAACCTGCCGGCAAAGTGGGTTCGATCCCTGGGTCAGGAAGATCCCCTGGAGGAGGGTATGGCAACCCACCCCAGTATACTTGCCTGGAGAATCCCATGGACAGAGGAGCCTGGCAGGCTACAGTCCATGGGGTCACAAAGAGTCAGACACAACTTAGCGACTAACACACACAACCTTCTTTATGGTCCAACTCCCTCCTGAGAACACAGCAAGAAGTCTGCACTCTGCAAACAGGAAGAAGACTCTCACCACCGCTCCAGCAGACTGGCACCCTGATCTCAGGCTTCCAGCCCCCAGAACTATGAGAAATATGTGTGTGTGTGTATAAGCCACATAGTTAACAGTATTTTCTTATGATAGTTTGGTTGGACTAAGATACTTTCCCTTAAAGGACCCAGATGGAAATTAAGCAAAGGTTTACAAAGGAAATTGGCCTACAAAACAGGAGTAAAACAAGGCCCCAGGAAGATTCCCTTTGGAGACAGGAATACAGAGCTGATGTTTACTGAAGACAGGTTTCTGAAGCATTGTGGATATTGAGAAGCCATTCTATAATTGAAGCAATGTGGGGCTTCCCTGGTGGCTCAGATGGTAAAGAATCTGACTGCAATGCAAGAGACCTAGGTTTGATCCTGGGTCCAAAAGATCCCCTGGAGAAAGAAATGGCAACCCACTGCAGTATTCTTGTCTGGAGAATTCCATGGACAGAGGAGCCTGGTGGGCTACAGTCCATGGGGTCACAAAGAGTTTCACATGACTGGATCAACTGACACTTTCACTTTCATTCTTCTGGACATAGAATCTATTAGGCAGTATTGTGTGAAGTCAAGAGCACTGGTTTGGGGTCAATCCCAAGGTCAAAATAATCTCTAACTCTTCCCAGCTATGTGAATTTCATCCTGTAATTTGTTTCCCCTCTCCAGTCTCTTTGTCTATAAAAGAGGACATCACCATCTATCTAAGAGAAGTATGTTATTACAGTCAGAGTCACAAGTTCTGGACCTGAGCTACCTGGATTTGTAATCCAGCTCTGCAGCTTCTCGGCTGTATGACCTCGGGCAAGTTGCTTAACCTCTCTGATCCTTTATTCATTCATCTGATGCCTACCCACAGAAGCGAGATAAAGACCAAAGGATGAAATGATGTAAAGTGGCTGGTGTATAGTAACACTCAACAATAGTTAGTGCTGTTTTATCTAATACTACTATTACTATGAAATTAAATAAAGCAAAAATGGGAAAGTTGGATGATGCCAAGAGCTGGGGATATGAGGAAAGAATATCTTTTGTTGACCAACTGGGGGAACTTAGTCAAGTTAAACATATGTTTACTTTATGACCCAGCCATCCCATTCCAGTGTACATATTGCAGAACAATTCTCAGACAAGATTCACGAGGGAACAAGTGCATGAGAATGTTCATCAAAATGCTGTGTGTGGGAGTAGGACTTGGAAACACGTTATCCAGGACATGGATGAGTAAAGTGTGGTGGATACAGTGTAGCTCAGTAATGAGCAGTCAGAGAGCTACATATACAAATAAGAACAGAGACAGACCTTAAAATACAGTGTCACACACATAAAAAGGGGGAAACCAAGTGTATTAGCCGGGGATTAGCAGGAATGCATAAAACATTGTAAGCATTTTAAAACAGAGAGGAAATTTAATATGGGGAATTGGTTACACAGGTGAAGAAAACTTGAGACACTGACGTGAGACAGGTGAGGCAGCCTAGGCGTTCACAGCAGCAGGAAGTCATCACCACCCCCCGAGGCTGGAGGGACAAGGGACTCAGGTGCGACCTGAGTCCAGGGACTGAGGTCACTGGGAGAAGCTGGATTTGTGGCAGGGTTCCGTTTTCAGTTCAGTCACTCAGTCGTGTCCGACTCTCTGCGACCCCATGAACTGCAGCATGCCAGGCTTCCCTGTCCATCACCAACTCCCAGAACTTATTCAAACTCATGTCCATTGAGTCAGTGATGCCATCCAACCATCTCATCCTCTGTCATCCCCTTCTCCTGCCTTCAATCTTTCCCAGCATCAGGATCTTTTCCATGAGTCAGTTCTTCCCATCAGGTGGCCAAAGTATTGGAGTTTCAGCTTCAGCATCAGTCCTTCCAATGAATAGTCAGAACTGATTTCCTTTAGGTCTGACTGGTTTGATCTCCTTGCTGTCCAAGGGACTCTCAAGAGTCTTCTCAAATACCACAGTTCAAAAGCATCAATTCTTTGGTGCTCAACTTTCTTTATAGTTCAACTCTCATATCCATACATGACTCCTGGAAAAACCATAGCTTTGACTAGATGGACCTTAGTTGGCAATGTCTTTGCTTTTTAATATCTAGGTTGTCTAGGTTGCTCATAGCTTTTTAATAGCTTTTTGATATTTAGGCTGTCTAGGTTGGTCATAGCTTTTCTTCCAAGGAGCAAGTGTCTTTTAATTTCATGGCTACAGTCACCATCTGAAGTGATTTTGGAGCCCCCCCAAATTAAAGTCTCTCACTATTTCCATTGTTTCCCCATCTATTTGCCATGAACTGATGGGATTGTATGCCATGATCTTAGTTTTCTGAATGTTGAGCTTTAAGCCAACTTTTTCACTTTCATCTTTCACTTTCATCAAGAGGCTCTTCAGTTCTTCACTTTCTGCCATAAGGCAGGGTTGTCCAGGGGGAATTGGAGCCATGGGGAAACACAGCTGCTGCAGGATATCCTAAGAGAGACAGACTGAGGAGCAAACACTGGACTCTCCCTTCCTCCATCCTCGTCTCCCACTGTGTCTCCCACTGGCTCACTTCAGGCAGAAGCTGACTAGGGAACCCGGCAATGTAGCTTGCCCAGATGAGTCCACCCCCATGCCCCCCGTCTCACTTTACTCCACTCCACCCTACAGTGCGTGGTGATACAAACCAGAGCAGGGAAAGAACAAGAAACAGGTATGAGAGTCAGAGATACCAGTCGGCACACAATTAGCCATGTAAACTGCGAACACCTATACATTCAGGGAAATGGCAGCCCACTCCAGTACTCTTGCCAGGAAAATCCCATGGACAGCGCATGGGGTCGCTAAGAGTCGGACACGACTGAGCAACTTCACTTTCACTTTTCACTTTCATGCATTGGAGAAGGAAATGGCAACCCACTCCAGTGTTCTTGCCTGGAGAATCCCAGGGACAGAGGAGCCTGGTGGGCTGCCGTCTATGGGGTTGTGCAGAGTCGGACACGACTGCAGTGACTTAGTAGCAGCATACATTCAGGGATTTCTCTGGTGGTACAGTGGCTAAGACTCCGTACTCCCAATGCAGGAGCCCTGGGTTGGATCCTTGGTCAGGGAACTAGATCCCACGTGCCGAGTCTAAAGCTCCTGTGCACCACAACTAAGACCCAGTGCAGCCAAATAAATATCACAAAGACACACACAGAAAACAAGTACCTACACATTCAAAACATAGCTACTTATTTTGCAAGGAACCTACAAACTCAAGGACACATAGAAAACACACAAGAATAGCTAGCTGTCCATGCATGAAACTTTCCTGTCAATCCAGAGGTTGGAATTTTGCCTTCCAATGCAGGGGTGAGTGGAGAAGGCAATGGCACCCCACTCCAGTACTCTTGCCTGGAAAATCCCATGGATGGAGGAGCCTGGTAGGCTGCAGTCCATGGGGTCGCTAAGAGTCGGATATGACTGAGCGACTTCACTTTCACTTTTCACTTTCATGCACTGGAGAAGGAAATGGCAACTCACTCCAGTGGGTTCTTGCCTGGAGAATCCCAGGGATGGGGGCGCCTGGTGGGCTGCCATCTATGGGGTTGCACAGTCAGACACGACTGAAGTGACTTAGCAGCAGCAGCGGGGGTGAGGATTTGATCTCTGGTCTGGGAGGATTCCACATGCCACAGAGCAACAAAGCCCGTGCACCACAACTGCTGAACCTGCGCTCTAGAGCCCGGAAGCCTCAACAGAAGAAGCCATTGCAATGCCAAGCCCACTGAAAACTGGAGAAAAGCCGGAGCACAGCAATGAAGCCCCAGGGCTACCAAAAACACAAAACAAATTTTTTTTTTTAAAAAACTGGTCCACATTAAAAAAAAATTCTCAAAAAGAAATTGTCCATGTAGGAATGAGTGAGGGAGTAAGAAATGGGGCTAAAGAGAAATAACAAACAAATAAATGAAACGAGAGCAGGACTTTGCAGGAGCACAAAGATACCTGCTCACAAACCAGAAAGTACAATTAATTAACCCCAAGTACAATTAACCAAACCCATGTCTTTTGCACTCCTGCCTTACAGGCGGACTCTTTACTGTCTGAGCCACCAGGGAAGTCCCATAGAGTTAGTCACTCAGTTGTGTCCCCATGGACTGTAGCCCACCGGGCTCCTCTGTTCATGGGGATTCTCCAGCAAGAATACCAGAGTGGGTAGCCAATCCCTTCTTCAGGGGATCTTTCTGACCCAGGGATCAAACCAGTGTCTCCTGCATCGAAGGCAGATTCTTTACCACTTGAACCACCAGGGAAGCCCCAACTAACGCTGCTGCTGCTGCTCCTGCTAAGTCACTTCAGTCGTATCCGATTCTGTGCGACCCCATAGACGGCAGCCCACCAGGCTCCCCCGTCCCTGGGATTCTCCAGGCAAGAACACTGGAGTGGGTTGCCATTTCCTTCTCCAATGTGTGAAAGTGAAAAGTGAAAGGGAAGTTGCTCAGTAGCGACCCCATGGACTGCAGCCCACCAGGCTCCTCCATCCATGGGATTTTCCAGGTAAGAGTACTGGAGTGGGTTGCCATTGCCTTCTCCCAACTAACGCTGAGGTGCATAAAAAACAGGTGGAGCTGAAAATGACGATAGGGTAAGGGAATGTCATCAGCCGCTGTTTAATTGTTAGCACCTTAGCAGATCTGTCAGTTCCCACCCTCTTTTTGCTCCTTCATAAAGAATCACAGAATCTAGAGGTGTAAAAGGACTTAGATCCTCTGCATCTTCTGGAAGGAATTTAATGTGTTAGGAAGACCACAGGCTTCACAGGTAGGTAGGCCTGGGTTCTTACTGGCTGGAGGACTGTGTGCTTGCTAAACCTCTCTGAGCTTCAAAATCCTCACCTATAAAGTCACAGTACATTAAAACCTTGCAAGGCAGGGCTGGAAATGATACACATAGAACAATAAGCGGATTGTCTGGGACACATCTGGCTTTCAATAAACGGGGGCTCTCCTCGAGTCCAGGGGGCTTCCCTGGTGGCTCAGTAGTAAAGAACCCGCCTGCCAAATGCAGGAGACATGGATTCGATCCCCGAGTCGGGAAGATTCCCCTGGAGGAAGAAATGGCAGCCCACTCCAGTATTCTTGCCTGGAGAACCCCATGGACAGAGGAGCCTGGTGGGCTACCGTCCATGGGGTCACAAAGAGTCAGACGTGACTTAGCAACTAAAGAATAACAAATCATTGAGTCCAAATCCCTCACTTTCCAGAGAAAGAAATGGACACTACCATCTCACGGAAGCTGGAGGGGTTATCTGGGATTGTACAGGCAGAGCAGAGTTGATTATGGATTTAAAATATCCATATTTAAAAATCTACTTAGGGAATTCCCAGGGCTTCCCTGATAGCTCAGTTGGTAAAGAATCTGCTTGCAATTTGGGAGACCTAGGTTCAATCCCTGGGTTGGGAAGACCCCTGGAAAAGGGAAAGTCTACCCACTTCAGTATTCTGGCCTGGCGAATTCAAGTCGGACACCACTGAGCGACTTTCACTTTCACTTAGGGAATTCCCTGGAGATCTTGTGGTTAGGGCTCTGCACTTGCACCGCAGTGGCCCAGGTTCAATTCTTGGTCAGGGGACTAAACTCCCAAGCCACACCAAGCAGCCAAAAAAAGAGAGAACTATTTAAATGGATCTCAAGGGTATATACCTAGGACTCGAACTGAAGGTAGGACTTTAGGATAAATTCCTAGAAGTAAGATTGTTGTGTGAAAAAGTTAATAAATATATAGTTTGGTTCAGTTCAGTCGCTCAGTCATGTCCGTCTCTTCGCGATCCCATGAACCGCAGCATGCCAGGCCTCCCTGTCCATTACCAACTCCTGGAGTCTACCCAAACTCATGTCCATAGAGTCAGTGATGCCATCCAACCATCTCATCGTCTGTCATCCCCTCCTCCTCCTGCCCTCAATCTTTCCCAGCATCAGGGTCTTTTCAAATGAGTCAGCTCGTCACATCAGGTGGCCAAAGTATTGGAGTTTCAGCTTCAAAATCAGTTCTACCAATGAACACCCAGGACTGATCTCCTTTAGGATGGACTGGTTGGGTCTCCTTGCAGTCCAAGGGACTCTCAAGAGTCTTCTCCAACACCACAGTTCAAAAGCATCAATTCTTTGGCGCTCAGTCTTCTTCAAAGTCCAACTCTCACATACATGACCACAGGAAAAACCATAGTCTTGACTAGACAAACATTTGTTGGCAAAGTAATGTCTCTGCTTTTGAATATGCTATCTAGGTTGGTCATAACTTTCCTTCCAAGGAGGAAGCGTCTTTTAATTTCATGGCTGCAGTCACCATCTGCAGTGATAGTTTTGTTAGGTATTGCCAAATTCCACCTCCCCAAAAGAATGGACGTGTTTGCATTTCTACCAGAAACTTATGAGAGTGCCTTAAACTTTTTTTAAAAAGAGTAGTGATGTCTCTAGTGTAGGAAGATTGAAGTAATTTCAAAACCATGTTGTGCAAGACGCTGCACACAAACAGGTGCGCCCTTAATGGATTAAACGAGTTCAGCTGACATGTCATCTTCATTGGGGACGGTGTGAGTACCAAGGAAAGCGTTTAGCACAGAGCAGCTATTCAATTGGAAAGCTTTCTTTTTCAAATATTGATTTCCTTGTGTGTGAGGGAAGCTCTGCTTTGTAGAGAAGTGAGAGGGATGGAGGTGGGGTGACCCAGATTTGTGGCTTTGTAAACACACATCCTCATGAACAAGGTTTAGTGAGATACACGCTGCCGCCCCACCAGCCACTCCCACTTCTCCTAAGGACTCTGATTGTGCTGCTGTTTACGGTTATCCACTTCGTTCCCCAGAGCCTTTCTACGTTGGAAGAATATACCTCTACCCCTAGATCTAGAAGGTCTAGGTGGGTCATGTGACTCAGGCCTTAGCTAACCAGCCCAATCTTTTCTTTTGAAATTTCCTTATTTATTTTCTCTAAGCTCTGTGGCCTCCAGGATCTTAGTTCCCCGACTAGAGAATCAAACCCGCTCTTCCTGCAGTGGAAGTGCAGACTCTTTAACCCCTGAACTGCCAAGGAAGCCCCCTAACCAGCCCAGTCTTATTCCGTGATTGTGTTGATGTTTCCGGTGTGGACGTATAACACGGTGAGGACCAAGGTAGAAAATATGAATCTGACAAGAGAAAAAGGAAAGTAAGGATGTGTTTGCCTAACTGAGCCTCTCAATAAACTAACCGTGAAAACTGTCTACCTCTGGGTCTCCATCTGCATGACCAAATAAATCCCATTAAGTAAATCAGTAAGACCTGGGTGTTCTATAACTGCAACCAAAACCATTCTGATTTACACAATGAGAAGCTTCAGTATTACCTACAAGAAATGTTTCATAAGTACATGATATTCTTTAGGTTTTTTTTCAAAGAACAGGTATGTGAAAAAATACGTATCTTTTTTATCAAAGTATAGCTGACTTACAATGTTGTGTTAATTTCTGCTGTACAGCAAAATGATATATATATATATTCTTTTTAACATTCTTTTCCATTGCAGTTTATCCCAAGAATACAGTTCCCTGTGCTATATAGTGAGACATTGTTGTCCATCCAGAAAGATATATATCTTTGCATGAAGCTTCTTAATTCCAGAAAGTAGTTTGTCATCTAATATTAACAGCTGATGCTACTGGTTCCAGATTCTTGCCTTTTAGAACCTAACATGCACTAAGTTGCTTCAGTTGTGTCCGACTCTGTGCAACCCTATGGACTGTGGCCTGCCAGGCTCCTCTGTCCTTGGGATTCTCCAGGTAAGACTACTGAAGAGGGTTGCCATGCCCTCCTCCAGGAGATTTTCCCAAATCCAGGGATCAGCCCTTATCTCCTACATCTCCTGCATTGGCAAGCAGATTCTTTACCACTATTGCCACCTGGGAGGCCCTTGGAAACTAAAGTGGGCATTAATATTGGTAGTTCTAAATTTGTGATCTCTCAGTCTTACAAGTTAGATTCAAAAGTTTATTGAGAAAGTTCAATAAGTCATGAAACATCTTTAGATCGGAATGAAAGACATATACACCTAGATTGGCTACACTTTCCCACCATTTTAAAATACAGTTGCCCCACCTTTCTCAATTACGATTATATTTCTGCTTCTCTGAGCTTCTGCTTTGTTCAATCAAAACCTTTAATTTATCCTGTTACAGATTGTTTAGTGTGGGTTGTCAAGACCTAAAAAGATCCTGGGCTTTTATTCTTTCTGCAAGCTGACAAAGCAGCCTATGACAATTTCATGGATGCTGACAGACCACACAAAAGTCCAAGTCAGACACAAAAGATTTTGTTGCTCATAGTAATAGGAGTAACCAGCAAATCAGCATTTCCTCTCACTGCTTGCCAGAGCCCCAGTAGCCATAGGGCAGTGGGGAAAGGGTGAGACATGATCAGCACATGGAGTGGGCTGCATACAGGAGAAGAATCTTGGGCTTAGGGAACCCAAATCTTTTATAATGGGCAATATGCATGACTTTTCTCTGGTCACTCTACAAATGGCTTAGGAAATCCAGGACCTCAGTACAAAATGGGTTGTAGTTCAAGTCATTGCCATCATCAATATTATCTGAATCAGATTAAGATTTATGGACTTGGTAAGGGAGCAAATAATACAATTTGGCACCTTAACAGTATTTGTCTTATTTTCTGGAGACTCCATGTGTGGAAGTGGATGGAGAGGAGGCAGAGGAGAGAAATGTTGGTGGAGGCAAATGGAGATGGTGGGAACACACCACCTTGTTCACCTCGCCTTCAATCACAGTCCTTTAACCCCACACATGGCAACCTCATGTGAGGAAGGCGCATGTTTTCTGGCACCTTTTTCACCCTCTTTCCAAGAGGCTTTGCCTCCTAACCTCATACAGTATTCACCTTGAAAAGAGCTGTGATAAAAATACATTTTTTTTTTCCATATCACATGTCTGCAGCATTTTCGTACCTAGAGAAGTTTCAGCACTTTTTATTGTGTGGCACTCTGGACAACTCCCAGAGAGGCTCATCTCTTAATCTGGCCCTAATCGCTGCAATCACGGGGAATGGAAGATCTCTACCAAGTATTATTGTATCTTTGGTGCTACATTAAGTGACAATCTAAGAAAGGCAGGGAGGTAGGAAAGGAATTGATATTTTGGGCAAGGTACCGTGCTAACCATTTTAAGTACATGGTTTCACTTAGTCATCATCAGTTCAGTTCAGTTCAGCTGCTCAGGCGTGTCCGACTCTTTGCGACCCCATGGACTGCAACACGCCAGGCCTCCCTGTTCATCACCAGCTCTCAGAGTTTACCCAAACTCATGTCCATTGAGTCGGTGATGCCATCCAGCCATCTCATCCTCTGTCGTCCCCTTCTCCTCCTGCCTTCAATCTTTCCCAGCATCAGGGTCTTTTCAAATGAGTCAGCTCTATGCTAACTAAGATCCAGAGAGATAAGTAACTTATATCAGGGTAATAAGTGACAGAATCACGTTAAAACTTCTACATGTATCTGACATCAGAATCCATGGTGAGTTCAGAAAATTCATCTTGAAATTCAGGAACATTGTAACTCAGGGAAGAGCTCTGTGCAATGAAAGAATAGTACTGCTGCTGCTGCTAAGTCGCTTCAGTCGTGTTCAACTCTGTGTGACCCCATAGACGGCAGCCCACCAGGCTCTGCCACCCCTGGGATTCTCCAGGCAAGAACACTGGAGTGGGTTGCCATTTCCTTCTCCAATGCATGAAAGTGAAAAGTGAAAGTGAAGTCGCTCAGTCGTGCCCGACACTCAGCGACCCCATGGACTGCAGCCCACCAGGCTCCTCCGTCCATGGGATTTTCCAGGCTAGAGTACTGGAGTGGGGTGCCATAGTACTAATATGTGTTGAATATTGAACATGATTATAGATAATTACAGGAAAATTTCCCTAGTTAGAACATTTACTGCCGTACTCTACCACAGTATTAGGTCTCTCACTTACTGCATTATATATGCAAGTAGACCAAGAGTGGTTTTCTGGGGAGGGTGGGGAACATTTGTTTAGAGTTGGGTGCTCCTTTTAATCTTCTCAGGAATTTAAACTCCAATCTTGTATTTCTACTGGCTTGCTATTTACTTCAGAGAAAAAAACATAAGTGCTCAGACTAGAACTTCCTGAACCTCTTTGAGCTCCACATCCCAAACTATATCTGGCACCTACATCCATGTTTTAATTGAAGTATCATTGCATATCAAGAAGCAACAGTTAGAGCAGGACATGGAACAACAGACTAGTTCCAAATTGGGAAAGGAGTATGTCAAGGATGTATATTGTCACCCTGCTTATTTAACTTTATATGAGTACTTTATATGCAGAGTACATCAGGAGAAATGCCGGGCTGGATGAAGCACAAGCTAGAATCAAGATTGCTGGGAGAAATATCAATAGCCTCAGATATGCAGATGACATATACAGGATGGATAAGCAACAGTGTCCTTCTGTATAACACAGGGAACTATATTCAATATCTTGTGATAAACCATAAGGGAAAAGAATATAAAAAAAGAATGTATGTATATATGTATAACTGAGTGACTTTTCTGTACAGCAGATATTATAACACAACATTGTAAATCTACTATTGTTGTTGTTTAGTCACTAAGTCATGTCGGACTCTTGTGACCCCATGGACTGCAGCACGCCAGGCCTCCCTATCCTTCACTATGTCCTGGAGCTTGCTCAAACTCATGTCCACTGAGTCAGTGATGCCATTCAACTATCTCATCCTCTGCTGTCCCCTTCTCCTCCTGCCTTCAATCTTTCCCAACATCAGGGTCTTTTCCAATGAGTAGGCTCTTCACATCAGGTGGCCAACTTAGGATTGACACGTTTGATCTTCCTGCAGTCCAAGGGACTCTCAAGAGTCTTCTCCAACACTACAGTTCAAAAGCATCACTTCTTCAGTGCTCAGCTTTCTTTATAGTCCAACTCTCACATCCATACATGACTACTGGAAAAACCATAGCTTTGATTAGATGGAACTTTGTGGGCAAACTAATGTCTCTGCTTTTTAATACACTGTCTAGGTTTGTTATAGCTTTTCTTCCAAGGAGTAAGCATCTTTTAATTTCATGGCTGCAGTCACCATCTGCAGTGATTTTGGAGCCCCCCAAAAGAAAGTCTGCCACTATTTCCACTGTTTCCCCATCTATTTCCCATGAAGTGATGGGACCAGATGCCATGATCTTAGTTTTCTGAATGTTGATCTTTAAGCCAACTTTTTCACTCTCGTGTATTCATCCTGTATATGTGCTGGGCTTGTGCTTAGTCGTGTCCGACTCTTTGCAACCCTATGGACTGTAGCCCACCAAGCTCCTCTATGGGGATTCTTCAGGTAAGACTACTGGAGTGGGTTGCAATGCCTTTCTCCAGGGGATCTTCCAAACCCAAGGACTGAACCCAGGTCTGCCGCATTGCAGGTGGATTCTTTACCATCTGAGCCACTAGGGAATCCCATGAATACTGGAGGAGCCAGGGGATCTTCCTGATGCAGGAATCAAATTGGGGTCTCCTGCATTGCAGGCGGATTCTTTACCAGCTGAGCTATGAGGGAAGCCCATGCTATATATAATAGTTTGCATCTGCTAACCCCAGACTCCCAATTCATCCCTCCCCCACCCCCTTGCCCCGTGGCAACTACAAGTCTGTTCTCTATGTAAATCTGTTTCTGTTTCATCAGTTCAGTTCAGTTCAGTTGCTCAGTCATGTCCGTCTCTTTGCGACCCCACGAATCGCAGCATGCCAGGCCTCCATGCCCATCACCAACTCCCAGAGTTTACCCAAACTCATGTCCATCGACTCGGTGATGCCATCCAACCATCTCATCCTCTGTCATCCCCTTCTCCTCCTGCCCCCAATCCCTCCCAGCATCAGGGTCTTTTCCAATGAATCAACTCTTCGCATGAGGTAGCCAAAGTACTGGAGTTTCAGCTTCAGCTTCAGCATCAGTCCTTCCAATGAACACTCAGGACTGATCTCCTTTAGGATGGACTGGTTGGATCTCCTTGCAGTCCAAGGGACTCTCAAGAGTCTTCTCCAACACCACAGTTCAAAAGCATCAATTCTTCAGTGCTCAGCTTTCTTCACAGTCCAACTCTCACATCCATACATAAACACTGGAAAAACCATAGCCTTGGCTAGATGAACCTTTGTTGGCAAAGTAATGTCTCTGCTTTTTAATATGGCATCTAGGTTGGTCATAACTTTCCTTCCAAGGAGTAAGCGTCTTTTAATTTCATGGCTGAAATCACCATCTGCAGTGATTTTGGAGCCCAAAAAAGTAAAGCTGACACTGTTTCCATCTATTTCCCATGAAGTGATGGGACCAGATGCCATGATCTTAGTTTTGTTTCATAGCTAGATTCATTTGTGTCATATTTTAGACTCCACATATAAGTGATATCAATGGTCTTTTTCTGTCTGACCTACTTCACTTAGTAGGATAATTTCTAGGTTCATTCCTGTTTCTGCAAATAGCATTATTTCATTATTCTTTATGGCTTAGTAATATTCCGTTGTGTGTGGGGATGAATACCAAATCTTCTTTACCTGTCTGTGGACATTTAGGTGTTGCCATGTCTTGGCTATTGTGAATAGTCTGCCCCTATTATTGACTCCACTCCCTGCTCCCAGTAGAAGATGCCCTCCCCCATCTAAAGCTGATTCTTATACCCAGACCCTCCTTGCTCTTCCAGTCCAACTCCATCAACTATCCTTCCTCAGATACAGTGTCTCTAACTATTAAATGTCTACCAGCTCTTAACTATCAGCATTTAAATATGAACCAGGCTTTACCTTCTTAAAAGACTCTTCCTATATCCTATATATATGTTTCTTCTATGTAGCATGTTATTTCCTTCCTTCAGAGCCAAGTTTCTTTGGAGAACTGACTGTATTCATGGTCTTTGCTTCCTATTTCTTATTAATGTCCCAACCACTATGATGATTGAAGTGAAGTGAAGTGAAGTGAAGTCGCTCAGTCGTGTCCGACTCTTTGCGACCCTGTGGACTGTAGCCTACCAGGCTCCTCCGTCCATGGGATTCTCCAGGCAAGAATACTGGAGTGGGTTGCCATTTCCTTCTCCAGGGGATCTTTCCAACCCAGGGATTGAACCTGGGTCTCCCACATCACAAGCAGACGCTTTAACCTCTGAGCCACCAGGGATGATTACAACACAGTAAAATGGGCCAAAATAAATGCCTCAGTTTCCTCACCAGTACAATGAAGATACCCGCATCAGGACTGTGAGGATTAAATCAGTTATTATATATTAAAGCCCTTAGGACTGCCTGGCACTGTAAATGTTAACTATCATTACTATTATAAAATCATTTCTTAATTACACAGCTACAAGTGTAAGGATAAGATTAAGAGAATGGAGAGTGCCAACCTCAAAGTTTTGCCCAACCAAACAACAGATACAGCTGTTGGAAAGTGACTTTTTAAAGGACACATTGGAATACATGACGTTCCTATGCTGTAAACTTCATTCAGTGAAAGTGAAAGTCCCTCAGTCGTGTGGGGACTCTTTGCGACCCCATGGTCTGTACAGTCCATGGAATTCTCCAGGCCAGAATTACTGCAGTGGGTAGCCGTTCCCTTCTCCAGGGATCCAATTCAGACCTCTCGCATTGCAGGCGGATTCTTCACCAGCTGAGCCACGAGGCAAGTCCAAGAATAACTCCATTCAGACATGTATCTTATTCTTTGTTCTGTTCCCAGGACTCCGCACAAGGTCTGGAGAATAGCAAATACTCAATATCCATCCATTTTTCTATCATCTCATCTAATATTCATCTTAACGGATAGACACTTGATAGCAACTTATTAATAGAATTCTTCTGCCTCCAAAATGAACTCGATAAATCTGTCGGCTTGATATATTTTTAAAAATTCGTTTAAATTTAATGTACTTTTTTTCAGAATCAACCATGAACCACACGCACACGCTGCTAGTTGTACTTAACAAAAGCATATTGAAGTTTACGAGAGAGGAAAATAACCCCCTAATGGCACCCCACTCCAGTACTCCTGCCTGGAAAATCCCACGGACGGAGGAGCCTGGAAGGCTGCAGTCCATGGGGTCGCTGAGGGTCGGACAAGACTGAGCGAATTCACTTTCCCTTTTCACTTTCATGCATTGGAGAAGGAAATGGCAACCCACTCCAGTGTTCTTGCCTGGAGAATCCCAGGGACGGGGGAGCCTGGTGGGCTGCCGTCTATGGGGTCACACAGAGTCGGACACGACTAAAGTGACTTAGCAGCAGCAGCAGCAAGCCGTCTCCTAGTCTCCTAGGAGACGGGGGTCTGACGTCAGTGAACCGGCTTGCTAGAACGCCCTACTGCGCATGCCTGCCGGCTCCCCAGCGGAGGCTGGGTACAGTGCGCATGCTCACGCCGGGGTCAAAGGGTCAGCGTCTTTGACTGGCTGAGGGGAAGACGCCGGGCGGTAAATGGCGCTGTAGGCGGGAAGATTGAGTGGCTGGTGCGCCGAGCCTCCGGGGAGATGTGTAGTGACTTCCATAGGGCTGAATCTGGGACGGAGGTGAGGCGCCGGGGTGAAAGCCAGGGAGACGAGAACAGGGCCGCGGGTCGGCGCGGGAGGCCAGCGGGCGCGGGAGGCCCGGGCCCTCAGGAGGAGGCGCGCGGGGCCCGGACGCCGGCGACCCTGGTGCCCCGTACCCCAAATTTGCGCCCCCCGGAGACTTGGGGCCCTCAGAGGGCTCACTGCGTACACGACTGGGTGTAAAATGGGAGTTGTCTAGTCTCTAACGTTATGGGCCAAACCCGTGCACGGCAGTCAAACACGTTTTGCAGGAGAGGCTAAGAAAAGCAGGGTGTCGCCCGGCTGAGCGTTCTTCGATTTTTCTAGAACAGGGGTGTCTGAGTAGGTGGCGCCACCTTCGCCTTCCGTTCTGTACGTCTTTGCTTATGGAGTCCTGCCCTCGCTATTACAATATATATCCAGCCCAAGTATCCAGGGCCACACAAGCAGTGTGAGGCCTGCAAGGATTTATTCAGGAATTGAACCGGCAAGGATCAAGCACTTCGTATGTGTTAGCCGCGGGTGAAAGAACTAGAGTCAGAAGCAGGAAACAGCTTCCGCTATTGCAGAACTGAGAAGGGAGGCTGACCGCCAATTACAGGACCTTGGGCAACCTGGAAGACTTAACTGGGAGGAGGAGGCGACAGCAGAAGTTTCAGGGACCTTTTGAAGGTGACTTGGCAAGGAAGGGGTGACATGGGGCAGGGAGTTGGAAGTATGTGGGTTCTGCCTTTGGGCTTCCCTGATAGCTCAGTTGGTAAAGAACCCGCCTGCATTGCAGGAGACCCCAGGTTCGATTCCTGGGTCGGGAAGATCCCCTGGAGAAAGGATAGGCTACCCACTCCAGTCTTCTTGGGCTTCCCTGGTGGCTCAGCTGGTAAAGAATCTGCCCGCAATGCGGGAGACCTGGGTTCGGTCCCTGGGTTGGGAAGATCCCCTGGAGAAGGGAAAGGCTACCCACTCCAGTATTGTGGTCTAGAGAATTCCATGTACTGTATAGCCCATGGGGTCGCAAAGAGTCAGACACAACCGAGCGACTCTCACGTTTATGCTCCCTGATTTAGGGGAAGTGCAAGTAGCTCTTTGTAGTTGAAGCCAAACAAAGCTAGTGGGGACACAGTATTGGGAAGTCAGCCCTGAGAAGTAGGCAGTGCAGGTTACGGAGGATCTTTTATACAGAGGAGGGAGGACGGGTAGCACTGCCCTAAACTGATGAGCAAGCTTTCTGCGGAGGTCCAGAGAGTCTGTATTTAGGTTTTGCGGGCCATTCCGTCTGTCAGGACTACTCAACTCTGCTGTTTAATGTGAAGGCAGCCAGAGACGTGTAAACAAATGAGCGTGGCTCTGTTCCAATAAACCTTTTGTTCTTTTGGGGAATCTTATTTTTGGTGCCAGGTCTTCATTGCTGTACCAGCTTTCCGTAGTTGTGGCAACTGGGGGCTGCTCTCTGGTTGCGGTGAGGAGGCTTCTCTTGCTGGGAGCGCGGCCTGTGCCGCGCAGCAGGCTTCGGCAGCTGTGGCAAGTGGGCTTTGTAGTTGTGTCTTCAGGCTCTAGAGCACAGGCCTGATAGTTGTGGCGCACAGGTTTGGTTGCTCCACGGCCTGTGGGGTCTTGCTGGACCAGGGATGGAGCCCACGTCTCCTGCATTGGCAGGCAGATTTTTTTTTTTATCACTAAGCAACCAAGGAAGTCCCAACCTTTTGTTTTTTAAACATCAAGGTTCGGTCTGCTGGCCGTAGTTTGCCAACCCTTGCTCCTTTAGAGTAGAGGCGCCGCTCCCCATAAGAACTGCCACAGTTACAGGCTCACTGATTGAAATTATAATTTGAATCCTAGGTTAAACTCAGATGACTTTTGCAGTCAGAACAAGGCTAGCATCTAAAAACTGAGAACCCAGTACAGTCAAATCACTGAACAAAAAATTCATCATATCATCTGCCTGCCCCAGCCGTCTGGCGATCCTCAGCAAGATTGCCTTACTAGAATTACTTTGGAGTACAGAGTGGGCGGGGGTGGGGAGGATGCTTCTTTATTCTTTTTCCTTTTTGTCAACAAAACCAACTAAACAAATCTCTTTTTTAAGTGCTGGGCACCCTGTGGCCATTGCTTAATTTATTTGGATTCTGTTTCTTTTCTTAGTACATTAGTCTACTACACGAACTTCTTCTTGGAGTCCTTGTGTTGAGGAAGATATCTGAGGTCACAGACTATCCCAAGAAACTGAAATAAGCTACTTTATAATTCACAAGAATAGCCACATTATAAAATAGCTAACTTTCCCCCACGTCTTGTGACTAGGAGGCAAAAGGCATTTCATACAGGGTCTTAAAAAAACACAAAAGTTGCAAAGAGGAATTTTTTTTTAAGCAGATTCCAGGGATGCAATTTCTGGTAGGCGAGAGAGCAAGTGGAAAACTTACATAGTGAGCCCTTGATTTAAAGAAGACACACCTTGGAATGCAATTTACAGTAGATAATCTGTTCTTTACCTTACTTTTAAACAGTAGCAATGGTATTTTTACTTTTATATTCCTCTGAACATTAGAAAAGATTTTGGCTATATTTTGGTATCACCCACCAAGTGGCTGCATTTGCACGTAGTTGTTAAGTAGTGACGTACTTTGAGTTTTCTCAAAAATGCCAGTATTCGTTAAGTGTAAAAGTAACCAGTGGATAAAAAAATTCGCTGTCCAGTTTTGGTTGACATACACAACATACTCTTTCTTCTCTTTAATTTTATTATGATAGTTTCTATTGTATTTATTGTTAAAGTAGTACATGCTTATGGCAGAAAATTCCAGTAGTACGAAGTGAAAAGTTGGAAACCTCTCCACCCCAATTATCATGTCCCAAGGGTCGTGCTAGTGGTAAAGAACCTGCCTGCCAATGAGGGTTTGCTCCCTGGGTGGGGAAGATCCCCTGGAGGAGGAAATGGCAACCCACTCCAGTATCCTTGCATGGAGAATCCCATGGACAGAGGAGTCTGTAGGGCTACAGTCCATAGGGTCGCAAAAAGTTGAACATGACTGAAGCAATTAGCATGCATACAAGGTGGATTTTTGTGAGGTTTCCCAGAAATTCTCTCTCTTTTTTTTTTTTTTGGTATTTTGGCTGCTCTGCTAAGCATGTGGGACGGTTTTCCAACCAGGTATCGAACCCAGGCCACCGCAGTGAAAGTGAAGAACACGAACCACTAGACCACTAGGGAATTCCCTGCCAGAAATTTCCCAGTGTCATTGTTTTGGAGGCTGAGATGGAGAGTGCTGGATCATGATTGTAGTCTTGGCTCTGCTGGCAGCAAGCTGAGAGATTTTGTATAAGTTATTAAACCTTGGGGCTTCCCAGGTGGTGCTAGTGATAAAGAATCTGCCTTCCAACTCAGGAGACCTAAGAATGGGGGTTCGATCCCCAGGTCAGGAAGATCCCCTGGAGGAGGAAATGGCAACTCACTCCAGTATTCTTGCCTGGAAAATTCCATGGACAGAGGAGCCTGGCGGGCTGCAGTCCATGGGCCGCAAAGAGTGGGACACAACTGAGCACACGTATTAAGCCTTGTCTTCTAGCTGTAAAGTGAGGGGATAGATGATGATTTCTCAGTTCCCTTTCAGCTGTACTTCTAGAAGGTGAGTCCTTATACTTCTGCATATCCTTCCACTAAGCACAGTATTCCCTGCAGAGTGAACACTTGATAAATATTTATTAATAGTAGTGCCTGGTTTTCTTTAGTTTTTGGCTGTACCATGCTGCACACGGGATCTTAGTTCTGTAACCAGGGATTGACCTGTGCCCTTGGTAGTGACAGTACCAAATCATAACCATTGGTCCACCTGGAAATCCCCTGGATTTCTTTTCTTAGAAAAGGTTCAACTCACCTGCCAAATCAACTAGCCCTGAAAATAGATGGCACTGCAGTGTTGGGCCCATACCTGGCTGTTGCTGGCAGTCAAAGAGGCAGAAGAGGACTGGTGTGCCAAACAACACCCCCCACCCCCCCATGCCGTAACGCATAGGAGGGCAACTTCGGTGAGCCTTGAAGCATAGGTTGTGGACCCATGTGGAGCCACAAGAGGCACGTATTACATAAGACAAGTAGTGTTTCTTAAATAATAATATTTGGTCTTGCAGTGATAGAACAACATCTATCCCCTTCTCTCTTTTCGTCCCTTCTCACCCAGAACCGAATCAGTGCTCCATCATTACCATTACTCCATTGTGAATGCTTTCAACTTCCTTGTCTTTTTACATCCTAACCTACAAAGGCAGAGACATTACTTTGCCAACAAAGGTCCGTCTAGTCAAGGCTATGGTTTTTCCAGTAGTCATGTATGGATGTGAAAGTTGGACTATAAAGAAAGCTGAGCACTGAAGAATTGATGCTTTTGAACTGTGGTGTTGAAGAGTTGAAGAAGGACTCTTGAGAGTCCCCTGGACTGCAAGGAGATCCAACCAGTCCATCCTAAAGGAGATCAGCCCTGGGTATTCATTGGAAGGAATGATACTAAAGCTGAAACTCCAGTACTTTGGCCACCTCATGCAAAGAGTTGACTCATTGGAAAAGACCCTGATGTTGGGAGGGATTGAGGGCTGGAGGAGAAGGGGACGACAGAGGATGAGATGGCTGGATGGTATCCCTGACTCAATGGACATGAGTTTGAGCAAGCTGCAGGAGTTGGTGAAGGACAGGGAAGCCTGGCATGCTTCAGTCCATGGGGTCACAAAGAGTCAGACACAACTAAACTGAACTACTTTCCTGACCATGGTTAAACCCAGCTGTCTACTTCCTCCTGTTTACTGTCTACCCACTCAGCTGGATATTGCTAGAGAAAATCACGACCAGGCTGACTGATTTCATTTTTAAATTTATAACCATCAACTTCAAGTGGACTCCCAATCCCACCTGTGCTTTCCTAGCTAATTCACTTTGTCTCAACAAAATACGTGTTATCAAACCCAACCTTATGCCTGAATTCCAGCCACACATGTTCTAGTACCTTCTTGATACCCACATGGATGTCTAATAGGCCTCCCACACTTAACATGTTCATCATGATTGACTCCTGAATCCAGAGAAAATAGGAGAAGCCTTGCCCCAAACTCAACCCTTGGTATACCACCACATATGTACACCCAGCCCCAGCCTGCTCCCTCTGCCTTCCCTATCTTGTTAAATGGTGAATTAATTTTTTTCTACCTTTTGCTCAAGCCAAAAACCTTGAAGTCGTTCTTGACTCCACTTTTTCCTCTCATATCAGCCCACATTTGTTCATGCATTCTGTCTTCTGTACCTTCCATGTGTTATCATGGATTTGACTACATTTCACTACCTTTCCTGCAGCCATTCCTCTTCCTAGTAACCACCACCTGCTTGACTGCACTAACCTCCTAACTGGTCTCTGCTTCACCCTGTTCACACTTCCTCTAATGTATTTTCCATGTAGTGTCCATGATGCTCCATTCAAAACATAAGCAGACTCTACTGCCCAGAGCTTTCCAGAGGTTCCTGTATCATTCATAGTAGAACCTGGAATCCTGTTTCTTATATGATTTGCAAACTGTGTGATTTGTCCTTCCGCCCCACCCATAACCTCAGCTCGCCTCTCCTGCCTTTGTGATCTTCTCTCCCACTCTCCCTGACTCTTCTTCAGACACACTGTTCTTGCTCTTCCTTGAATGTACCGGATCTGCCTCAGCCTCAGGGCCTTTGCAGTTCCTGTTGAGTCTGCCTAGATACTTCTCCCTCAGAAAGTGACACGGCTCACTTCCACACTTGCATCGTTTGTGTTCACAAGCTAGCTTGTACGAGGAGGTCCTTCCTACTGTTGTTTTTTAAGATTTATTTTTGTTTATGGCTACACTGGGTCTTCGTAGCATTGTGCAGGCTTTCTCTGGTTGGGGCGAGTGGGGGCTGCCGTCCGTCAGTCGCTGCGGTGGTTTCTCCTGTTGCCGAACATGGGCCCTAGGGTGTGCAGGCCTCAGTGGTTGCGGCTTACCGGCCCTAGAGCACAGGCTCAGTTGTCCCGCAGCATGTGGGATCTTCTCAGGCCGAGGGTTGAACCCATGTCCCCTGCATTGGCAAGCAGATTCCTAACCACTGAGCCACCAGGGAAGTGCCCTTCCTACTAGTAATTTTATTCCACTTAACCTGTTTCTCCCTCTGAACACTTATATCTGACATGTTGCATTGTACATGTGTTGTCTTCCCACCTCCCACCCCTGCCATTTAAGAATCATGATTGCAGATGTTCTCTGCTGAGTTTATTTCTTCAAGTCTCAGCGTTTAGAACAGTATTTAGCTCACTGAAGGCGCTCAGTAGGTGTTCCCTAGTAACTCAGTAAAGAATACCTGTGTGATGCAGGTTCAGTCCCTGGGTTAGAAAGATCCCCTGGAGTAGGAAATGGCAACCCACTCCAGTATTCTTGCCTGGGAAATCCCATGGACAGAGGTGCCTGGTGGGCTGCAGTCCATGGGGTCACAAGAGCTGGACACGACTTAGCTACTAAACAACATCTGGCTTCTGTCTCCATCTTCCACTAAGTGCTTTTCTCAAGGTTACCGTCAAACTTTATGTTGCCAAATGCTCATTTCTAAGCACCCGTCTTAGACTAGAAAGGCAGAAGTTGCACTTTGTGCAGACAAGCTGTCAGGACCCTAGCACAGGCTGATCAGTGCATGTCTAAAATAATCCATTAGGAAAATCCCTCCTTCCCTGGGGAAGAGAGAACAAGAGGATAGGAGAATGTACCTCACATGTTTCTCCAGCGGAGTCTCACAAACGTGGCAGGAGGCCAGGGGAGGGAGTTCCTCCAGTGTTAAGCTTCTACAGTTTTGAGTCTATGCTTTGTTGTCTCTTTCTGAGGTCTTGTGTATAGTTGATTTTTCTAAGTGAAATTTTGAAGCACAGTCTGATAATGACTTCCTAGTGAAATCTTAACTGTGTATTTAATGAAATTACTAATTTGTGGAATGTCATAAATTAAAATTTAGTCTTTATTTTGCTAGAAATTAATGCTGCTTAGGTATGTATAGTAATTTTTCCCTGACTTTTAATAAATTTTTCTTATAGGATGATTGCTTTTTAAAACATATTAGTGAAAGGCAGCAGCTCTCAGGGAATATACTAGAAACAATGGAATTGTACTATTTAGTGTCTGAGTAACAGGTGTCTTTTCCATGTAATTTAGACAAAAGCTTTATTGAAGAGCCAGGCCTAGTACTCTGCCCTAAAGGGCAGCTGAATTTTCTAAGTAGCAGAAGAGGCTGATTTCATAAATGAAAAGAATTAGTCCTCTGATTTAAGGGACTCCATGATAAGGGCCAAATTTTGCATTGATCACATACGTGTTAACATAGATGCTGTTTCCTTGCCTTCCTACACGTTCCAGCTTGTTTCTTTATGTGTTGTTTAGTCACTAAGTCGTGTCTGTCTGACTCTTTGCAGTCACGTGGACTATAGCCCACCAGTCCATGGGATTTCCCAGGCAAGAATACTGGAGTGGGTTGCCATTTCTTCTCCAGGGGATCTTCCTGACCCAGGGATCGAACCTGTGTCCCCTGCATTGACTGATGGATTCTTTATCGCTGAGCCACCTGGGAAGCCCTCTCTGTGTTATAGTTACACATATTTGACTGGAGTGAATTTCCTCTATATATTGTATATGCAGGAAAACTAAGAATTGTATTCAGTTTGTAGATGAAAGTCCAAGCCTGTTATAGGGCAGGGGAGTGAATATTTGGTTTAGAGTGTAGATGGACTTTCATACCTAACTGGTTTGAAACCTTGCTGCTGGGTCCATCTGCAAACAGATTTCATCACGAAAGGTCAGGGGAAATGAGCCTTTACCCAAATGACAGTTACATATGCATGTTTGCTTTAATAGCATTCATTTCTGGTAATTTGATCTTTAAGCTCTCCTTCCTGCTCTTGTGTAAGCTTCTCCATAAAAATAAAATGATGCTTTAAAGCATCTTTACGATACATATTCTATTTAATAAGCATATATAATAAACATATACCTCGAAGGTATATGTTCAATAAAACAGACTCTTGTTAATGACTATTAATAACTTTAGCGATAACTGTGAGTCTGGGTGAACTCCGGGAGTTGGTGATGGACAGGGAGGCCTGGCATGCTGCGATTCATGGGGTCGCCAAGAGTCGGACACGACTGAGCGACCGAACTGAACTGAACTGAAGAATACTCATGGGCTTTTGTAGAACTTTGCATAGGTTGTCCAAACATAGAAAAATTTGTATAGTTTAAGGATCCTTTTACTCCAGCCTTTGCCCAGTTCTACCTACCTGTGCCCTGTTTACCTTCATCTTAACAAGCAGCTACTAAGGTTGTGCCAGATGTAAAGCATTTTGGAATTGCTGGTGAGCCAAGATAGAGCCCTCTCCTTTAAGCTCTTACGTCCAGATGAGGGAGACTGGTAATGTGTTCTGAAGTATAGGAATAGCTTTCTGGAAGGAGGTGGCCCTCAAGAATGTATAGTTTTCATTCATTCAGTAGTCTGGGCCTTAGAGCATTTGAGAGTATAGGGAAAGGACATTTCTTGATCAATGAACATTTTGTATGTGCCTGAAAGAACTATATGCTGAATCTCTTTCAAAATTAAAGTAGCCTCTCACACAGATTAGAATCCACTCCCTTTTTAATGCTTTCACAGAGCCCCATGTCATTTCTGTTACAGCACCTGCAATACTTTGTTGAATTCTTTAACCTTTTGACTCTGCCCTATTCAGTTTTTTGAGGATAGAAACTGTGTTGTATCTGTGTATGCCCAGCAACTTATTCACTGGACTATTTACGGAAATATTCAACTGGAATATTTACCAATGAATATTTGTATAATTAAGTATTACCCCCTTTCTTTCTGCTGTTGAAAGAAAATATTTGGGGATCCTTGTGATGTTAGGGTGTGTTATGAGAGATGGTTGAGAGAGACCAGGTAATTGTTTAGACAGGACCTTAGATTGGTTTGACCTTCAGCTGAGGAAGTCCAAAAACTGTTGTCCCTGTACTCAAAAATTTTTGTCCGACTCAGTGATACAGACTTTGAGGCTTTGTAGCGCAGGGGAAGAACTCCAGGCTTTGGGAGTCAGAGATCTCGGTGAAATCCTGACTCATTTTCTCATCTGAGAAGCAGAATGATAACAAATAGAGTTAATGTAACAATTAAAAGAGATGATGTGTATAAGTTATGTACCACTGATACCACAGCAAGTACAAATAGTAGTTGTTTTTAGATAGGTATTGTTATGATGATAAAACCTGGCAGATACTGATTTACAAACCAAATGCCAAAACTGTTCATTTACAATTTGAGTGCATGTGCCAAATAGATGAAGATTGTGTCCTCTGTGTATTCTTTCCCAATTAGGAAATTTGGGCTCAGAAAGGTTGCTTAGAGAATCAAGAGAAATAGTTTAATTATCTTAATAGCTGCCATCACCAAACTCTGTTTGCCTGACGTGGTCATCTTCCCTAAAGGAATTCAACTGTCCTGTCAAGCAGAATTTAGTTGCATTCCTTGTACCTTGGCTTAACTTACTTTTTGCACTTCTGAAGCTCTAGTTTGATTATACCTTGCTTCTTTCAACTCCTCAAATCTGGACATCATTCACTTAAATTTATGTAATGGTCAGGTTTATGCCAAATTTTTAGGGTATTTTCTACTTGGGTTTGGAAGATACTTCATCCCATCAGATGACTCTTATGTGTTGTTAATATTGCCCATTTGTGTAAGTATTATTATGAAAAATAGCTATGTTTTCCTAAACAAAAAATGTAGTGAGGAGTGAAGTTAACTGGGTTCTCATCTCTCCTTCTGTATCTAATCTATTACTATGTGTTGTTCTGGTTAAAGTTTGTGAAGATCATCTCGGCTCTTACAGAGTTGGAAAAGGGAGGAGTATTTTTGGACAATTGTGGATATTCTTCCTTGACAGTATACCAAAACTTGACAGGTAGTGAAGTTATTGCATTGTAGAATATGAAATTATGTCAGTGAACTTTTCATATGTTACAGTCCATTGACTTATCATAACTTTAAACTGTCTGGGAGTGAATTTTACCCAGTGGTTGGTCCTTTGGAAATGGTGGTTCACTGAGTTATGTAGATCTTCCAAGTATTTACATTTGTTAAATAATTAGCCCCCCAAAATCACATTTGTTAAAATCACCAGTGATTTTACCACTACCTTAAGTATTGGGATGCTGTCAAGCTCACAGTAGTAGATAAAAGTTTTCCAAAATTCACATTTTATCATTGGCAACAAATACTGACAGTTACTTTTCCTTAAAGTGATAGGCTCACTTTCTTCATTTTCAATAAGATGTCTGACAGATACCCAAGTTTGTGTAATCATAATTTGTCATTCTTCAAATAAAAGTGTTTTGTGAAAAAGTATCCATCTCATATAATCACACAAGTGCTTTTCCTAGAGAAAACCCACTGCGTTTCGGTTTGCGGCAGAAGTGCTTTCTTTGTGTGTGAAGTTGGGGGAAGTCCCCAAGACTCCGTCTGCAGAGTTCCAGGTCCTCACCCCCTCACTCATTCAGACATTAATTGCATGTTTGGCAGTTCCCAAGGCTACCTTCAGGTTTAGTGATTTGCTGGAAGGACTTACAGAATACACTGAAAGCTTAGTCACGCTTATATTTTGCTGCAGCAAAAGGAAACATTGAAATCAGCCCAGGGAAGAGATACAGTGGGACAAAATCCAGAATTCCCAACAGGGAGCTTCCAGTTGTCCTGTCCTGGTGGAGTATGGACAATGTGCTAGCTTTCCCCAGCGACAGCGAGGACAGTGTGCTGGCCGAGGAAGCTCACATGAGCTTTGGTGTCCAGAGTCTTTATGGGGCTTTGTCATGTGGACATAGTCAGCCCACCAATAACTGAGGTTGAGCTGCCTCCAATCCCTCACCCCACCACTCTAGGCATCCATTTCTTTTGGAACACGTTGAATCCTTAGCAGTCTTGTGAAGGAAATACTGTTTTTTTCTTCCCTTTACCTATGAGAAACCTCAAGCCCAGAGATCTAGTGGGTCAGGTTCTGAAGTCCCAGCTGTCTACTCTTAACTGTTGTAAATTGCTTCTTTTTTTTAAACTCATGATTTACTTTTGGCTGTGCTGGGTCTGTGTTGCGGTGCACAGACTTTCTCCGGTGTGGTGAGTGGGCTGCTCTTCACTGCAGTGCTTAGGCTTCTCTCGTTGCAGAGCACAGGCTTTAAGGCAAGCAGGCTTGGTAACTGTGCTTAGTTGCTCCATGGCATGTGGGATCTTCCCGGACCTGGGATTGAACCCATGTCTCCTACATTGGGAGGAGGATTCCTGGACAACCAGGGAAGTCTATTCATTGCTTCTGAAAACCGCTTGCTCTAATCTACAAACCAGAGAGCAAACTCATAAGGGTGACATCCAAGATCTTTTGTGATCTGACTTCTGTTCTCTAGGACTTCGTTATGTCCTGCCTGTTTTGTGCCGAAAGCTCTGGCATTTCAGATCTCCTTACAGTTTACCTACACACAGCTGTTTATAACCTTTTCATTTTGGCTGATGTTGCATCTGCCAGGTATGCCTGCCTATGTGCCCTGTTCACAGATTCAGGTATTTGGAGCTTCTCAGGGAGAGTTTTTCTCCATTGTGCCTTCCCTTCCCGTCCCCTCCACCAGATAAGGAGCTGGCACTATAATGGACAGACGAAAGCTGATACCTGTGTGACAAGTGTGGTAGGCATAGTGAGAAAGATAATTATAGCAGGTAAGGAAGGTAAATACTTTGCAATTAGTTTGATTCTGTGTCCCAAACTATGCTATCGGCTTCTTTGAAGGCAGAGACTCATTTTATACCAAGAGTACTTGGTACATAAAAAATAAAGTATATTCTGGGTAAATGAACACAACTTTTCTTCTAAATTATATTTTCTATTTCATAATTTCCTCCAAATCCTCAAAATGCTGGTGAAAAGTTTCTTACAGACTTTTGGTAAATTGTATAAATTTTGATTTGTTGTGTGTGTGTGTATGTTGGATTTAAAATTTTTAGATAATAAATTTTCCTTCTCTCTCTTTTTTTCCTGCCTTTTGCAAGCTCCTTGCCCGACTGGAAGGTAGAAGTTCCTTGAAAGAGATAGAACCACATCTGTTTGCTGATGAAGAGTCACCTGTGCATGGTAAAAACACAGTCTCAAGCCAAAATACAGTGTCATAAATTAAGTTTTATAAAACAAGTTTTTCCCCTGCATATATCCATATATGGGTTTCCCTGGTGGCTCAGATGGTAAAGAATCTGCCTAAAATGTGGGAGACCCAGGTTCGACCCCTGGGTTGGTAAGATCCCCTGGAGAAGGGAAAGGCAATCCACTGCAGTATTCCTGTCTGGGAGAATTCCATAGACAGAGGAGCCTGGTGAGCTACAGACCACGGGGTTGCAAAGAGTTGGATACGACTGAGCAACTAACACACCCACACACACACATTCATGTACATACTCATACTTCTAGCAAGAGCCTACACAGATAAGACATGAAATGAAGAACCGGGACAGAGGTTATGGCGGCGCACTGTTCGCCTTCGTTATCTGCCAGCTGAGGTGGAGCCTGCTTACCTTCAGCAAGTCTTCAGTGTGAAACCTCTCTTATCCCAGCACAGTAACTGTGGCAGTTTGTTACTTATTTTTTGTTTCCTTACAAGTTTGAGGATCACAGGAAAGTTCTTAGGTACTTGGTAGTTCCGTGAATATTTTTACAATAGGGAAAATGATAGCCGCTTATTCTGCTAACACTTCTCCACTAGGGAAAACTTAAAAAAGAAGGTGGTGTGCTTAGATGTGTGTGTGTGTGTGTGTGTTTCTTTTCCACTGTAATAGCTTTAAAGAGATATAATTCATTCAAGTGTACAGTTTGCACTTATGCGTCTACTGGCACAGTCAATTCTAGAACATTTTCTTCACCCCCAAAAGAAACCCATGCCTGTTGGTAGTCACTCCTCAATTCCTCTTGTATCCCTTAGCTCTAGGCACCTATTAATCTACTTTCTGCCTCAGTGATGTGCCTTTTCTGGACATTTCATGTCGTTGGAACCATCCAGTATATGGTCTTTTGTCACTAATGTCTACTTTGCTTCATATTTTCAAGATTTATTATACTGTAGCACGCCTCAAGTAGTCTGTTCCTTTTTATTGACTAATGTTCTGTTGAATCCATACATCAGTTGATGGCCGTTTGGGTTGTTTCTACTTTTTGATTATTAAGAATAATGCTGCCATGATCGTCCTGGGTACAAGTTTTTCTCAGGAGAAATATTTTCCGTTTTCTTGGGTAATACCTACGAGAGGAGCTGCTGGGTTATATGGTAGCTCTGTGTTTAACCTTTGGCAAAATTTCCAGGCTGTTGTCTAAAGTGCCTGCTGGGAAGCCCACATTTCACCTGTCAGCATCGGTGAAGTGTGTACTGGTTCCATTTTACCCAGGTCCTGCACACAGCTATTGTCTGTCTTTTTGATTATAGCCTTCCCAGTGAGAATGAAGTGATACCTCATTGTGGTTTTGATTTACATTTCCCTAATGGCTAATGGTGTTAAGCATCTTTGCATGTGCTTTTTGGCAATTTGTGTGTGTAATTTGGGGAAATATCAGATCTTTTGCCTATTTATAAAATTGGGCTGTCTTTTTATTATTGAGGTGTAAGAGTCCTTTATATATTTTAGCTACAGGCCTTCATTAAATATGTGATCTGCAGATATTTTCTCCTGTTTTATAGTTTCTTTTCTCCATCGAGGCACAAAGTTACTAATTTTGATGAAGTCCATCAATTTATCCAGTTTTTCTTGCTCTTGTCTTTAGTATCAAAGCTAAGAAGCCCTTGCCTAATCCAAGGTCAAAAAGATTTAGGGCTTTTGGTATTATTGTAACTGATTTCTGTTTTCATTATTTTCTGATCAGAGAACATACTTCTGTGATTTCAGTCAGTTTAAATTTATTGAGATGTGTTTTCTGGCCAAACATATGGTCCATCCTGGAGAATGTCCTACGTGTGCTTGAGAAGAATGTGCATTCTGCTGTAGCTGGGCCAGGTGTTTTATTGATGTCTCTTAGTTCTAGTTGGCTTTTAGTGTTGTTCAGGTATTCTTTTCCTTGCTGATCTTCTGTCTTGTTGTTCTGTCCGTTGTTGAAAGTTGGATATTTTAGTCTTTTAGTCTCCAACTATTGGTGAATTGTCTGCTTCTCCCTGTCAGTTTTTGTGGGTTTCATGTAGTATTGGGCACATGTATGTTTATTATCATTATAGCTTGTCAATGAGTTGACTTATTAATCATTATAAAATGTTTCTCTTCGTCATCTCACACCCTTTAAGATGGCTACTGTCATAACAAGCTCACAAGTGTTGGTGAGGCGGGGAGCAGATTAGTACCATTGTGCACTACTGATAGGATCATAAAATGTTGGGATCATAAAAATGGGATCATAATGGTGCAGCCATTACGGAAAACAGTTTGAAGGTTCCTCAAAAAGTAAAATATAGAACTACCATTGTACTTCTGGGTATACAGTCGAAAAGAATCAAAAGCAGGGTATTGAATAGGTATTTATTTGCATACCTGTGTTCATAGCAGCACTATTCACAGTAATTGCTCAAAGATGAAAGCAACCCGAGTGCTCATCAACAGATGAATGGATAAAAAAAGATGGTCTGTACATAGAATGGAATATTATTCAGCCTTCAAAAGGAAAGAAATTCTGACACATGCTACAATATGGATGAATCTTGAGGACATGCTTAGTGAAATAATCCAGTCACAAAAAGAAAAATACTTCCTGAACCCCCTGTATTATATGGGGTATCTAAAATAGTCAGATCCATAGAAACAGAAAGTGGAATGGTGGTTTCCAGGGGCTGGGGAGGAAAGAGAGAATTGTTGTTTAATGGGTACAGATTTTCAGTTTTGTGAGGTGATAAAGTTCTGGAGATATGCTTCACAGGTGTGTGAATGTACTTAACACTACTGAACTGCATGGTGAAGATGGTAAATTTTATGTTATGTCTTTTAACCACAGTGAAAAAGAGGTCCTTTGTCTCTAATAACAGTTTTTTTGTCTTAACGTATATTTTGTCTGATGACAGGCTAGCCACTTGTGGCCTCTTTTGGTTACGTTTGCATAGTATCTCTTCTTCTGTCGTTTTACTATCAACCTTGTGACTTGGAATGTAAAGTATGCCCGCTGTAGACAACTTGTAGTTGGATCATGTTTTTTTATTCCCTTTTGTCATTCTCTCCCTTTTGTTTGGACTGTTTAATCCATTTGTTATTATTAGTTGAGATAGGGTTTATGGCTGCCATTCTGCTATCTGTTTTATATGTGTCTTACATCTCTTTTGTTCCTCTATTCATCCTTTACTGTCTTCTTTTGTGTTAAATGGGCTTCAGTGGTGGCTCACATGGTAAAGAATCTGCCTGAAGTTCAGGAGACCTGGGTTCGATCCCCAAGGCAGGAAGATCACTTGAAGAACATGGCAACCCACTCCAGTATTCTTGCCTGGAGAATTCCATGGACAGAGGAGCCTGGTGGGCTTCCATCCATGGGGTTCTCAAAGAGTTGGACACAGAAAAGTAAAGAAAAAATAGTTGGACCTGACTGAGCAGGAAGTGAAGAGGAACTAAAAAGCCTCTTGATGAAGGTGAAAGTGGAGAGTGAAAAAGTTGGCTTAAAGCTCAGCATTCAGAAAACGAAGATCATGGCATCTGGTCCCATCACTTCATGGGAAATAGATGGGGAAACAGTGGAAACAGTGTCAGACTTTATTTTTTTGGGGCTCCAAAATCACTGCAGATGGTGACTGCAGCCATGAAATTAAAAGATGCTTACTCCTTGGAAGAAAAGTTATGACCAACCTAGATAGCATATTAAAAAGCAGAGACATTACTTTGCCAACAAAGGTCCGTCTAGTCGAGGCTATGGTTTTTCCAGTGGTCATGTATGGATGTGAGAGTTGGACTGTGAAGAAGGCTGAGCGCCGAAGAATTGATGCTTTTGAACTATGGTGTTGGAGAAGACTCTTGAGAGTCCCCTGGACTGCAAGGAGATCCAACCAGTCCATTCTGGAGGAGATCAGCCCTAGGATTTCTTTGGAGGGAATGATGCTAAAGCTGAAACTCCAGTATTTTGGCCACCTCATGTGAAGAGTTGACTCATTGGAAAAGACTCTGATGCTGGGAGGGATTGGGGACAGGAGGAGAAGGGGACGACAGAGGATGAGATGGCTGGATGGCATCACTGACTCTATGGACGTGAGTCTGAGTGAACTCCAGGAGTTGGTGATGGACAGGGAGGCCTGGAGTGCTGCGATTCATGGGGTCGCAAAGAGTCGGACACGACTGAGCGACTGAACTGAACTGAACTGAGCAACTAACACTTTCACTTTGTGTTAAATAGATAGTTTCTAGTGTATCATTTTAATTCCTTGTCATTATTTTTACCTTTTTTTGAGTTAGTTACCTTATGATCACCCTCAGGATTACAATCAACATCTTAATTTATAACAGTCTAGTTTGTGCTACATACCGTCTTAATTTCTGTATTTTTTGTAAAAAATCTTTGCTATCATATAGCTCCATTCTTGTCGCCTTCCTCTTGCTGTTATAAATTATGTATTTATACAGTATATGCCCTTCACACTTAAATTTTTGCTTAGTTAAAATAATTAAAATTACTTGATGCAGTTGTTTCTTAAATCAGATGAAAAAAATAATAACAAATATAAAACACACATAACTCTTATATTTACCTATATGGTTATATTTACTGTGTTCTTTATTTGCTCATTTGGAATTCAGTTACTGTCTACTGCTATCCTTTCATGCATCCTGAAGGACTCCTTCTAGTATTTCCTATAGAGCATATGTGTTAATCAGAAAAATTATAAACTGTCAATAATAAATGACAAATTTTGGTCAAACATATTAGACAAAAGATTCAACTATCTTTTTATTCTATCAGAAAGGATATTATTACGTTGAACTTTATGGAACTGACATTAAAACATGGATTCGAAGCATAGTTTATACATTTGAATGTTATGTTTATAGAAACTTTAAAAAAAAACCATTATGTTCAGTCACTAACAAAAAAGTTTACTTAAAATTATGATAGATCTTAGAGCTATAAAACTAGTTAGATGGAAAAAAATATCTGGTTAGATGAATCCTCTTTAGAGCAACAGCAGACATAAAACTAGGATTATAAGGGTTATTTATCAACAACAGCACTTGAACAGAGTGTTACAGGGAAGTTCATTTTGAAGCAGTAAGAGATTGAGGGGTTACAAGCATCTCCAATACTGTTGTGAAACGTTTTCAATGCTGTTTTGGATAGGAGTCGCTCCGCACCATATGCAGCTCGTCCTCTCTGCAGTGCTGTGGTGGCGGCTCTGCACGTCCAGCACGCCTGGTGCATGAGCGCCCAGCCGTGTCTCACCCTTTGAGACCCCGTGGACTGGAGCCCATCAGGCTCCTCCGCCCATGGGGTTCTCCAGGCAAGCACACTGAAGTGGGCTGCCATGCCCTCCTCCAGGGGATCTTCCCAACCCAGAAATCAAACCCAGGTCTCCTGCATTGCAGGTCGATTCTTTACTGACTGAGCCACCAAGGAAGTACGTTGGTACCTAGAGGATGTATTTTTTGGCTTTTCTCTCTTTTCCTTATTTTGAAGGCTCTTTAGATTCTTAAACTCACTCTGACAATCTGTTACCCAAACCCCTTACAGCATTCTATTTGTGATAGTAACTATCAAGGCCAAACCATCCAGATTTTCTGATTTAGTTTAACTTGTCAACTGTCAAACTGTAGAGGTGATTTTTTTTTTTTTGGTTTGGGTTTTTTCTTTAACTACCAGTTGTCATACTCAGTACTTTGACTGGACTGGGGCAAGATTTCTCTTAACAGCTCACAGAAACTTATGAGATGGTGTTTCAGATGCAGTTAAAAGGACCATGTTTCTCTATAGAACATTATGTTTGAATATTATTTTTGATCTTATGATTAGGTAGTAAATGTTTATAAAAATCAATGAAATTTATTTCAGTTCATCATTAAACAAACATATTTGTAGAGAATCTAGTTCGAGAAGTTAATGATCGTATTCATCTTTAATTTCCAAGTTGGCAGATTTTACTTACCCAGTTGTTAGAAATGCCCTTTCCACCCCCCCCCACTTTGCTACTAATCTGTAAAAGGGGAAGAGTGCTTCTACCTACCTAATAGTCTCTTCAGTTCAGTTCAGTCGCTCAGTCGTGTTCGACTCTTTGCAACCCCATGAATCACAGCATGCCAGGCCTCCCTGTCCAGCACCAACTCCCGGAGTTCACCCAGACTCACGTCCATCGAGTCAGTGATGCCATCCAGCCATCTCATCCTCTGTCGTCCCCTTCTCCTCCTGTCCCCAATCCCTCCCAGCATCAGAGTCTTTTCCAATGAGTCAACTCTTCACATGAGGTGGCCAAAATACTGGAGTTTCAGCTTTAGCATCATTCCTTCCAAAGAAATCCCAGGGCCGATCGCCTTCAGAATGGACTGGTTGGATCTCCTTGCAGTCCAAGGGACTCTCAAGAGTCTTCTCCAACACCATAGTTCAAAAGCATCAATTCTTCGGCGCTCAGCCTTCTTCACAGTCCAACTCTCACATCCATACATGACCACTGGAAAAACCATAGCCTTGACTAGACGGACCTTTGTTCCCAATTAGACAGCCTTAAACTTTGCCTCAGTTTCATTCATGCTGAACCAGGGCTCTGAAGAATCCATATTCACACCACACTGGCTGTTCCTCAGTTAATGAATGGGTTTAGAAAGCCTTGTTAGATCTTGTAGGAGAGTACTCTCAAAGCTTTACTCTTTTGAATTACTCTGAAAAAATGTTTATGAGCACCACCCCTCTCTATCCAAGAAAATACTTAGCAAAGTTTTCATTTTCCCTCTGTTCTGAGAACTCCAGAAAACATCCGGAGAGGTCTCACAGTTACCGTCTCACCAATATCATGGGTTTCTAGCTCCCTGCGGAGTCCCTCCTCTGTTGCTTCAGAATATGTTACATTTCTGTTACCTTATCTTCATTTGACTCTCCAGCCACATGAAATTGCTGTTGAATTTTTACTCTTTAAACGAGTCTGCTGCTGCTGCTAAGTCGCTTCAGTTGTGTCCGACTCTGTGCGACCCCACAGACGGCAGCCCACCAGGCTCCGCCGTCCCTGGGATTCTCCAGGCAAGAACACTGGAGTGGGTTGCCATTTCGTTCCCCATTAAACGAGCCTAAACCATTGTTATTTTTCTGGTTCCTCATGTATGCCTCCCTTCCTGATTTCCATCCTGCTCTTACCTAAAGACAGTGACTGCTCCCTGTGGTGCTGTTTCAGACTGAGTATCTCTGTTTTTAAAGTTTGGTTCATAAAATAATGTTTATGTTAAAGGTGCTATTGCAGACTGTACATTTCCATGACAGTTCAGTGATCTGTTCCTTACCTCTCCCCTGCCATTTTTTAATTTTTAGAACTTTTCTGCTGCATTTACTATTATTTAGTACTGTTTCTATTAAATTTTTGTCTTAACTGCCTTCACGCTGAGTTCTCTAGCTGTGGATGTGTCCTGAGACTTGAGTTTCGGCCTCTTAGTTTTAGGTTCACTCCCACTCCCCTAAAGAGTTTTCTGTTTTCCGTTTCTGTGTAGTTTATTCCTAAATTGCTCTCTTCAACCTCTTATTACTGTCACGAATCTTGAATCCTAGTGGCCTAGGATATATTTATTTTTGACACTTAAAGATACATCTTAACATACCATTTTGAAAGCTAAATTCTTGTTAGAATATTTACATGATATGTGGATTAAAAATCGCTACTCGGTTTTGGTTTTTCTTTCTTTATGGTACATCCAGGCCTGTCTTTGAGAACTTTTAGGTCACTACGCTAGGTTTCCCCTTACCTTCTGAGTAAGTGAAGGAGGCCGAAGACTTGATAGAAATGAAGCGTCAGCACACTTGGGCTCAGGGGGAGCTGGTGGGGGCTGAACCAGCCCTGAACCATTGGTTCCCATCCTGGCTTATCTCTGGTGTTGGCCCCTCATTCCACGCCTTGGTCAGTGGCCTTCACACCTGCCCACTCTGCTAACCAAAGCTGCACCCCACCTGCGCCTCCCTGCCACACCTGCTCCCTTTCAAAATGCTGTGTTCCAAAATTGACTTTGTGCATGGAATGAGAACTTACATTTTCATTTTTTAGATTTCTTTCAAGATGTTCTTAAGAAGAAAAGAATCCGATGAAGTGCATTCAAAAGATACTGTACTTTGCACTAGGGATAGAGTATTCAAGTCCTCACCTTAAAGTAGTGAACAAGAAATCTATCAAGTAAATCGTCAGAAATGACACACCATGTAAATGTAATGATGATTAGTGATAAAGTTTGCTTTTCCTACCTCTGAGTGTTGTTATTAGGATTCCCTTTTTCAGTTGGAAGGCCCTGTGGAAGTGTTGATGGCTGCTCCTCAGCCTTGTGGGCCAAGTTCCTAGGAAAAAGAGGCGCATGTGTGTGGTCTGCTTGTTTATCTCCCCACCGCGTCTCTGCGTGGCCTGCTGCGTCCTCACAGCCACTTTCCCATTAACCTTGCTCAGCTGTGTTTTCAGCTTTCCTTCCCTATCGTTAGTATTGGCTCAGTGTTAATGTTCCTTCATCTAGTGATGTAGTTTATTCTCTTTCTATAATATAGGGCGATAAAAGAGTTTTATCTGGGGGCATGGGGAGGATTTCCACTTAGTCCTTCCTTAGCTATATGGTAGGAGGGAGTAACCTGAACTTCTGGGTTGAACATAACTGAATATAATTTTAGTCACTATAAGAGCATCCATGAACAATTGTTAATGTGAAGATAATTTTACTCTCTGAGGCTGAAATCTTGGGAATGGGGGCAGGGAGAATCTTTTTAATTAAAAATTTGAATTGCAAATTGTATATAAGATTATAGTGAAAATTGGCTGAAGTTTTATACTACTTAAATATGGTATGGTGGCAGATTGCTAGATTTCTTACAGATTATTTGTGAGTGTTCCAACATACAATGGTTTGTTAGTAATAACAGGAAATAAAGTAACTGGACTCTCAGACAGACCTTGTAGTTGGTTCAGAGCCTAAGAAACTGCCTTTTTAATATGGCGTTTCCAGTTATACTGTTCAGCCATAAAGTGAATGGCAAATAGACAAGAATTGAAAAGCCCCTGTTGTGAGTGGATTTTGAAAGTCTGGCGGCAGGACAGTTTCCCCAGGTGTTTTATTTGTACTGTCCTCAATAAACGAGAGTGACTCGAACCTGCCAAGAAAGAGATTTGAGTCTTCAGAGTAGTTGACCCTGACTTATAACGCTCGGAAAATAACTCACAATGCAGGTGTCATTTGAACGAAACGGTGTCGAGCGGCGTTCATAGAGCACAGAGCAACTCAAGGCGGTGTGGAGACATGCAGGGTGTTTCCCCCGGGGATGCAGTTGCACTCAGGGCCTGAGGGCTGAGGGCCTACTGCCTGTGTGCGTGAGAATGCACCGTAAGAGCCCTTCCACCCAGAGTGCCAGCCACTTTGGGAAGCCCGTGTTAGGGGGTGTTTCAGCTGCACGTGACAGAAGCCCAGCTTCATGACTTCCGTTCTTCATGTTGGTGTGGAGGCAGGCTGTGCGTGGCTGGTGTGCAGGGTTCTGTATTGTCATCCACATCCTGGGCACCTCCAGTCTTCCTGCTCTGTCCTCCTTGGGGCCTTCCCTCCGCGATGTGTACCTGTCGTCCTTGCTGTTTCTAGATAGCTGTCACCTCCGAGAAGAGAGCAACAGAGCAGAAGTGGCGCCCATGTCAGGACAGCACAACTGGAAAACCCCAGCAGACGTCCACTGTGGCTACACTGTGGTACCTGGTGGCCTCTCTTTGCAAGGAAGACTGGGAAAATCGCTTTTAAGCTGTGCACATTGCTTTCCCCCCCAAAGTGGGGTTTTACATTTAAAGAAAAAGGAGAAACCGGATATTGGGTAATTAACGACTAGAAATGTTGTGTACCAGTAGTTGGTATCTTTTTAAGAGATGCTTGGTCTAAGGCACTTGATTCGCAGTGCTGTAAGAGCGCCTGTAATGTATGAGGACCCATCTCCAGGAGATGCCCATAGGCCCATTTCAACCATCTCATTTTGTGTGTCAGATTTTCTTGGTGCTAATTAACAGCCAACACCTTTTTCAGAGGTGAAATGTAATGATTTATGTTTAATTTCTTTATTTGTATTTGCATATACAAATTCCTTTTGGCAAATGGGTTTAGATTTTCTTTCAAAAGAGAAACATTTCCATAAATGTCTTTATAAAAAACATTTTTTGCAGACTTCATTTTGTATCCTGTCATTATTGTGCTGCTGCATGTTGACTGACATTTTAAAATTTTACACAGGTGATGTTCTTGAATTTCATGGTCCAGAAGGAACAGGAAAAACAGAAATGCTTTATCATCTGACAGCACGGTGTATACTTCCAAAAGCGGAAGGTGGACTGGAAGTAGAAGTTGTGTTTATTGATACAGATTACCACTTTGATATGCTCCGGCTTGTTACGGTCCTTGAGCGTAGACTGGCGCAGAGCTCTGAAGAGATGATAAAACACTGCCTTGGGCGACTGTTTCTGGTGTACTGCAGCAGTAGCAGCCAGTTACTCCTCACCCTGTGCTCGCTGGAAGCGATGCTCTGTAGTCATCCCTCGGTCTGCCTTTTGATTTTGGATAGCCTTTCAGCTTTTTATTGGATAGACCGCGTCAACGGAGGAGAAAGTGTTAACTTGCAGGAGTCTACTCTGAGGAAGTGTTCTCAACTCTTGGAGAAGCTTGTAAACGAGTATCGGTTGGTTCTCTTTGCAACAACACAAAGTATAATGCAGAAAGCCTCAAACCCGGAGGAAGGGCCTTCCTGTGCCCGTCATTGCCTGAGTGACGTGGATGTGGACTATAGGCCCTATCTCTGTAAGGCGTGGCAGCGGGTGGTGAAGCACAGACTACTCTTCTCCAAGCAAAATGACTCGAAAGCCGGCAACCAGTTTTCTTTAGTTTCACGTCATTTAAAAAGTAACAATGTAAAAAAACACTTTTTTACTATTGGAGAAAGTGGTGTTGAGTTTTGTTGATATGTATCATAAAACAGTCTTTTGTCAGATGTTATGCAAGTTTTAAAAAGTGTTTAATGGACTAAAATGATTTGATTCTAAAATTTTAAACTCTAAGGGAATCTAACATAACCACGTTTCTACACAGAATGGAGTTCTTAAACTGGAACCTTAGACTGTTCTGTTCCTGGGTTGTTGAAGATTATTCAGAGTGGTAACAATAACAGTTAAACTATATTAAGTTGTTTTAAAACTAAATAAATAAGATACACATTTCAGTCCCAATAAAATGGAGTTTTCTAACTTTGTGTCACATTTCTGGAACTCAGTTAAATACTTGTTTAGGAAAGTTGAAACGCCTTTCTGATTTTTCATATGTAACTCCTTTAAGAAGCTGTGAGCTTGGAAAATGTTTCTCTGGAGCTGTTATTTCTGTAAAGAGGATGAAAGCAAGGAGCCTACCCAATCTGCCATTCACATCCAAGACTACGGGAAGTCAGAGCATTCTGATCTGTTATACCGAATCCCAGGACGCAGATGCATTGTGGTTGGGTTTCTGTATAATTGTTAAATCATGGGGAAATGAGATCCCATTCAGAGAATTCTGTGAAGGTTGAAATTTTCATCTTTCTTTCTTGTTAAGTAACTTGTTGTTTGTTGTTGTTCAGTCGCTCAGTCATGTTCAACTGTTTGTGACCCCATGGACTGCAGCACACCAGGCCTCCCTGTCCTTCACCATCTCCTGGAGTTTGCTCAAACTTGTGTCCATCGAGTCCGTGATGGCATCCAGCCATCTGGTCCTGTCACCCCTTTCTCCTCCGACCTTTGTTAAGTAAGAGGCAAATGCTAAAACTATAGTATAGTTGCACGTTACTTGTGTTTTCTTACCCATTTAGAATAGGTCAGACATACCCTGAAATGAATTGAAATGTTGCCAGCTGAGAGCTGGACAAGGCTTTATATTCCTTGGTCCAGTAATGGCCAGAAAGGGGTGCATGCATCTCCAGGGGACACAAGGTAGCCTGCGGTGAAGAAGCAAGAAAAATTTAGAACCTTGATTTATAGATTCTAATCTAAGAAAAGATTGAGTCATATCAATATTTGATATTGACCCTATCACTCATTCAACCCATATATCAGATTGCCTTATGTCACTTGTATTTTTGAGGTATCCTGTAGGAAAAGTGGAAAGAACAGTGGACTCAGGTGTTCTCAAGGGTGTGATCATTTAAATATAACCTGTTTAGTTAAAATTAACTGTATGTTCACTTACCTAACAAAGCTGCTCTGTAAGGGCTTAAAAGATCATTTTCATAATGCAGGCATAGCAGATGTAGCATATGCTGTCTGTACCTGCAGCTCCTCCAGCTTTGGGGAACCTGCAGTTCCCCAAACCCAGCGACTTCTGCAAGTGTCATCTGGACACAGAGCCTGCTGGGCGGCGTGTGGGCCAGGTAGGGCAGTCCTTACCAGTGAGGGCCAGCGCTTGGTAGGTTGGTAACGCCTCTCCTCACCCCTCGGTAAGAACCAAGGTGTTTCTCAGGTGGCCCCTGTAGGAGCCATCTCCTCATTATCTCAGTGTTTCTTGCCTTCCACCCTTCCCTCTCACTTCCCCACTCTTATGCGGCCTCATGGGATTCTCTCCCTAAAAAACAAAATCCTTGTCTAGGGACTGCTTTTGTTGTGAGTTGGGGGGGAACCAAACTGTCGGCAGGCAATAAAAAGTCGTCGGGCTAACAGCCCTTCTAGGTGCGGTATTTGCTCTTCAGCCACATTATGGAATTTAAAATGATGGCATTCTAATTGTTAATCAAGTTAAATTACATTGGATCATATTACTGTCATTCACACCCACTTGTGTGCCCTCAATAAATGTTATTTTGCTATTAATATACTTATTACCATATTTTATCCACAGTTCCTTTTTCATTTTATATTCTTGTGTATTTTATTACATGTAGTACATGTTACATGTAAGTTCAGTTCAGTCAGTTCAGCTGCTCAGTCGTGTCTGACTCTTTGCGACCCCATGAATCGCAGCATGCCAGGCCTCCCTGTCCATCACCAACTCCCGGAGTTTACTCAAACTCATGTCCATTGAGTTGGTGATGCCATCCAGCCATCTCATCCTCTGTCGTCCCCTTCTCCTCCTGCCCCCAATCCCTCCCAGCATCAGAGTCTTTTCCAATGAGTCAACTCTTCGCATGAGGTGGCCAAAGTACTGGAGTTTCAGCTTTAGCATCACTCCTTCCAATGAGCACCCAGGGCTGATCTCCTTTAGAATGGACTGGTTGGATCTCCTTGCAGTCCAAGGGACTCTCAAGAGTCTTCTCCAACACCACAGTTCAAAAGCATCAATTCTTCGGCGCTCAGCTTTCTTCACAGTCCAACTCGCACATCCATACGTGACCACTGGAAAAACCATAGCCTTGACTAGATGGACCTTTGTTGGCAAAGTAATGTCTCTGCTTTTGAATATGCTGTCTAGGTTGGTCATAACTTTCCTTCCAAGGAGTAAGCGTCTTTTAATTTCATGGCTGCAGTCACCATCTGCAGTGATTTTGGAGCCCCAAAAAATAAGTCTGACACTGTTTCCCCATCTATTTCCCTTGAAGTGATGGGACCAGATGCCATGATCTTAGTTTCCTGAATACTGAGCTTTAAGCCAACTTTTTCACTCTCCTCTTTCACTTTGATCAAGAGGCTTTTTAGTTCCTCTTAATCTATAAATATTTGTATGTTGGGGGAATATGCTTATTTTTCCTCCCCATAAGAGTGTGTGATCAATAAGAGTGACAGTCTCTTGCTCTACTTGAGAGGACTTCTCCTTTTAGCTGTTGAGATGTGAAAATTCTGTTACCTTCGTTATCAAGCTCTGGATGTGTGTTACACACATTTATGAAAAACTTAGCAACTCTTAGCAGAACTCTGGCCTTGACTGTGATAGGAGCTTCCATTTCTCCTCTGTATAAATGAAGTGCTAATTTCATGGACTGTTATTCACAGATTTATAACTCTTTCTTCAGGAACATGATTAAAAAATAATGAACTTTTATTATTAACTTAAATTATCAATTATATATTAATGTGTCAGACCAAAGACTTAGTTATCTTAAAAAGATTTGTTATCTGACATGTTGGAAGGAATTAAGAATCCTGGTTAATAAAAAATTCTTTTAAACTAAAAATTATACCAGTGGGATTTCTTGAACACTAGAAAAATGAATACTTGTTTAAAAAAAAAAATTAAAGCAAAGGAAGCAGCACATCCCGAGTCCCAGATGGCAGATAACGCGATGCTGGGTAGAAGCAGGAGAGTAACGGGGGTGAGGGAGTACAAAACTTAGGGTATTTATTCCATTTCCTTGTTTAAAAGAGAAGGGGGGGTCATAAAATAGTCCATATGAAGATCACTGTGAGAATCTAGTTTTCAAAAAATGTGTTTGAAAGATAGACATTCTTCTGATAAATGCTATACAAAAATCCATGTACTGCTTACCTTACCACTTCCTTTCAGCTTTCAACTCTCAAATGCTGGATCATTAATGTCATTCCAGAAAACTTTGATGCAGACTACTCTTCTATATGGATTACCTAAGAATGAGGATGAAACAGACATTTTCAGATGAACAGAAACTAAGAATTTACCATAAAAATTGCCTCACTAAAGGAACTTCTAAAAGGTGGACTTCATGGAGGAAGAATGTTATCTCAAAGTCTGAAATGTAAGAAGTAATAGTGAGTAGAGAAAATAGTAAGTCCTTGAGCAAATCTAAAGAAATACTGATAGTGTAAAACAATGTCTAATTTATGGGAGGAAAAAACAATATAAATATTCTAGTTATCCCATTGCCTATAAGCCTAGTACATGTAAGGTAGGTAACTGAAATTACATCAGTCTAAATAGCTTGTATTCCTCTGAAGGAAAATAAAGATGAACCAACTTTAGACTTAAGTTTTAACTTGACAATTTGAAGAACTGCCTCTAAAAGTAATATATGCTCCAGTAGTATATGTTGAAACAAAGGGGAAAACAAAATACGAACAAACACAGGAGAAAAAGCGGATAGGACAAATGAGCCCAAAATACTGGGGTCGAGGTAAATCCGGTTATAGATGTGCTGCACTCTTCTGTGAGAAATCTTGGGTCGTTAGTCTAGATTTTTAATAATCTGCTCTGTCCTTTTTAAAGAAATGCTACTAGGGAGGTGGGTGGGAGGCTCAAGAGGGAGGGGATATATGTGTACATATAGCTGATTCTGGGCTTCCCTGGTGGCTCAGCTGGTAAAGAATCTGCCTGCCGTGTGGGAGACCTGGGTTTGATCCCTGGGTTGGGAAGATCCCCTGGAGGAGGGCATGGCAACCCACTCCAGTATTCTGGCCTGGAGAATTCCATGGGCAGAGGAGCCTGGCAGGCTACAGTCCATGGGGGCGCAAAGAGTCAGACATGGCTAAGCGACTAAGCACAGCACACAGCAAATAGTTGATTCACTTTGTTGTAGAGCAGAAACTAATACAACAGTGTAAAGCGGTTTTACTCCAATTAAAAAAACATCTAAAACAAAAATACAGAAATGTTGAGAGCCTAAAGATGAAAAAGACAAGAAAGATATTGAAGGGAGCTCCTGGAGCTGTGAAAGCAGACTTTATAACTATGGTAATATTTTCTTTTTTTAATGAAGATCACTTGCTAATGATAGAAGGTTAAGTTTACATGTCCTTTGTAAGATAACTTCAAAAACATAAAGCAGAAATTTCAAGAACTACAAGGAGAAATCAACAATCACCATCATAGTAGATATTTTAATGTACGTGGGAGACCAAACAGTTAAAAACATTAGTTAAAGATAGAAAATCTAAGCACAACTTCAGACTTGATCTCATGGACATACATAGAACTCTACAGACAAAATGAGAATGCATATCTTGAATACAAAAGGAACATTTATGAAAACTGATCATGTGCTATGAGAAGACATCAGATTTCAAAGAATCAATATGGAGCTAATGTTTCTTCATTATAATGCAGTCGTCAGAAGTCAACAACAAAAAGGATAACTATAAAGCTTCTAAATTTAGAAAAACATTTAAATTTCTAAATAGCAATTCACATAAGTTCTATTCACAATTAAACAATACTAACATACAAATCGGAGAAGGCGATGGCACCCTACTCCAGTACTCTTGCCTGGAAAATCCCATGGATGGAGGAGCCTGGTAGGCTGCAGTCCATGGGGCCGCTAAGAGTTGGACACGACTGAGTGACTTCACTTTCACTTTTCACTTTCATGCATTGGAGAAGGAAATGGCAGCCCACTCCAGTGTTCTTGCCTGGAGAATCCCAGGGACAGGGAATCCTGGTGGGCTGCCGTCTATGGGGTCGCACAGAGTCGGACACGACTGATGTGACTTAGCAGCAGCAGCAGGTTGCTCGTAACTTTCCTTCCAAGAGGCAAGCGTCTTTTAATGTCATGGCTGCAGTCACCATCTGCAGTGATTTTGGAGCCCAGAACAATACTGTCAGTCACTATTTCCACTGTTTCCCCATCTATTTGCCATGAAGTGATGGGACCAGATGCTGTGATCTTAGTTTTCTGAATGTTGAGCTTTAAGCCAACTTTTTCACTCTCTTTTTTTCACTTTCATCAAGAGGCTCTTTAGTTCTTCTTCACTTTCTGCCATAAGGCTGGTGTCATCTGCATATCTGAGGTTATTTATATTTCTCCTGGCAATCTTGATTCCAGCTTGTGCTTCATCCAGCCCAGCATTTCTCATGATGTACTCTGCATAGAAGTTAAATAAGCAGGGTGACAATACACAGCCTTGACGTACTCCTTTTCCTATTTGGAACCAGTCTATTGTTCCATGTCCAGTTCTAACTGTCGCTTTCTGACCTGTATACAGGTTTCTCAAGGGGCAGGTCAGGTGGTCTGGTATTCCCATCTCTTTCAGAATTTTCCACAGTTTATTGTGATCCAAACAGTCAAAGGCTTTGGCATAGTCAATAAAGCAGAAATAGATGTTTTTCTGGAACTCTCTTGCTTTTTTGATGATCCAGCGGATATGGGCAATTTGATCTCTGGTTCCTCTGCCTTTTCTAAAACCAGCTTGAACATCTGGAAGTTCACGGTTCACGTATTACTGAAGCCCAGCTTGGAGAATTTTGAGCATTACTTTACTAGCAGATGAGATGAGTGCAATTGTGCGGTAGTTTGAGCATTCTTTGGAATTACCTTTCTTTGGAATTGGAATGAAAACTGACCTTTTCCAGTCCTGTGGCCACTGCTGAGTTTTCCAAATTTGCTGGCATATTGAGTGTAGCACTTTCACAGCATCATCTTTAAGAATTTGAAATAGCTCAACTGGAATTCTATCACTTCCACTAGCTTTGTTCGTAGTGATGCTTTCTAAGGCCCACCTGACTTCACAGTCTAGTGCTTAGTTTTCTTTAATTTCATGCAAAACAACTTTGTTAGATTGTATTGTGACAGCTGTCATATGACCATGTATTAAAAAAAAAAACCAACAAAATTTGTGTAGCCATTTTAAGATTGAAGATGGAAGAAACAAAGCAACATTTTTGGCATATTATGGCTTATTATTTCAAGAGAGGTAAAAGCACAGCTGAAATGAAAAAAAATTTTTTGCCGTGTATGGAGATGGTGTGACTAATCAAATGTGCGGTTTGCAGTTTCCTGCTGGAAATTTCTTGCTGGATGATGCTCCCCAGTTGGTTGACCAGTTTGAAGTTGATAGTGGTCAAATCGAGACTTTAATTGAGAACCATCAACATTATACCACTCAAGAGAGAGCCCACATATTCAAAATATCCAAAAAAGCATTGAAAATCGTTTGCACCAGCCTGGTTGGTAATTGCTTTGATGTTTGGGTTCCACAGAAGTTAAAGGAATAAAACCTTTCTGACTTGTTTTTCCACATGGGATGCTCTACTTAAATGTAATGAAAATGTTCCGTTTTTAAAACAAATTGTGACAAGCGATAAAAAAAAAATGGATACTGTGTGATAATGTGAATGGAAGAGATAATGGAGCAGGCAAAATGACCCACCACCAACCACACCAAAGCCCAGTCTAGATCCAGAGAAGGTGATGTTGTCGGAGTGGAAGGGAGTCCTCTATCATGAGCTCCTTCTGGGAGACCAAATGACTAATTCCAACAAGTATGCCTCCCAGTTAGACCAACCGAAAGCAGCAGTCCATATAAAACGTCTGAAATTAGTCAATAGAAAACACATAATCTTCCATCAGGATAGTGCAAGACCTCATGTTTCTTTGATGACCAGGCTGAAACTGTTACAGCTTGACTGGAAAGCTTGGCTGATTGCTTCCTTCCTTCCTTTATTCATTTATTTTGGTCTTTGCAAAATTCTCTTAATGGAAAAAAATTTCAGTTCCCTGGAAGACTGTAAAAGGCACCTGGCACAATTCAAAAAGATAAAAAGCTTGGGGAAGATGGGATTATGAAGCTGCCTGAAAAATGGCAGAAGATAGTGGCACACAGTGGCGAGAGCATGTTGTTCAGTACAGTTCTTGGTGAAAATGAAAACTGTGCCTCTTATTTTTACTTAAAAACTGAGAGAACTCTTTGGCCAACCACTGTTTGGCACTAAAGACAATCAACAAACAATTCAATGAAAGGTAAATAGTATCGCAGCCAAGTTGGTTTATTCCGGAATCACAAGGGGGGTCTAGCATTTGAATGTCAGTAAAGTTTGCTATGTAAACTAGATTAAAGGGGGGAAAGTTACGATAATGCAGAAAAAGTGTTTGATAGAATTCAGTTATTCCCTGATAAACCACTGTAATTTTCTCACAAACAGATTAAGGTTTTAAAAATGTGAGTGCATAAGTAGATACAGAGAAGCTTTTAATAAAATTGAACATCTTTTCACAATATTAACTCCAGAAGATAATTTCCTTGAATAAGAAGTAGCTACAAAAATCCCACTGTAAAGATTCCTACATAGTGAAATAGTGGAAGTAGTCTCTTTAAAATCAAGAACAAGTCAAAAATGTGTACTGTCCCTTCAAATATTGTACGAAAAGGGTCAGCACAATAAGGCAAGGAAAATGAATAAAAGGCTTAAGGGAGAAATAAAATTGTCATTATTGTAAGATTGTACAGTTGTGTACATGGAAATCCAAAAGCCATCTATAAAGAGATGTTAGAATTGAGCTTAACAAAATTGCTAGTTATAAGATCAACATTTAAATATGTTCTGAATACCAGCAACGGGATTAGAAAAATGGAATTTTGAAAGTGTACAATATCAACTGTAACTAAAAATATACCTTAAAAATCTCACAAAAATACGTAAACCCCTTTGGGAGAAAATCACAAGGCTCACTTTCATGCATTGGAGAAGGAAATGGCAACCCACTCCAGTGTTCTTGCCTGGAGAATCCCAGGGACTGAGGAGCCTGGTAGGAGGCCGTCTATGGGGTTGCACAGAGTCGGACACGACTGAAGCAACTTAGCAGCAGCATGTTGAAAGAAGCTAAAGAAAACTGAAACAAGTGGAGGGAGGTGGCATGTTCGTAAGGGGAGAGACTCGGTGTTACAGACATCAGCTCTGCAACGCTTGCAATTCCTGTCAAAATCCTAACTTTTTTTTTCCTTTTCATTTTGGAACTTAAATGATTCTTAATTTCTTAAATTTAGTAGAGCAAGGAACCAAGAATAGCCAAGAGCCTTGTATTGGTTCAGGTCTTTCAGGAGACAGATGCCAAATGTGGTTAGAAGTAAACGATGTGAAGGATAAAGAGAAGGTGCAGGAAGAGGTGGCGAGGGTGTGGGGCGGGGGGTAGCCTTCAGAGTGTGCCACCGGTCTGATGCCCATGGGGGAAGGAAGGGCTGACAGGGAGAGCTTGGTACTGGCCACACAACCCTGAGAAAATCTTGGCCTGACCACAGCGAGCTCTGGTGCAGAGATGGCAGAGAGGTCCTCAATTGGGCCAGCCTTAGTCCCCTGCCCTGCTCAGGCCCTGGTTAGCTGCACAGGAGGGGCGCTACCTCGCCTCAATCGCGGCTGATCCAGAAGATGCTTTAGGTGGAGGCTGTCAACTAACCCCACCCCTTGTGGCAGATGCCAATTAAAAGAAATTGATCAGTGCGCCGGTGTTCTCAACAAACCCACCCATGTATGGAGCTTAATACAGGTCAGAAGTAGCAAATCACTGTGGGAAGGATGGACTCTTCACATGGCAGTAAGGATAGTTGACACATGGGAAAAAGTGAAACTGAATCTGTGTGTGTGTGTGTGTGTGTGTATAAAATATTTAGAAGCCCATTCCAGTGGTTAAAGACTTTCATGTAAAAACAAAACATTAAAAACTAGGGAAGACTATGAGAATATACTTGTGATCTTGGAGAAGGGAAATACTTATTCAAATAGACATAAAAAACAATCAACCATAACAGAAAATTTTGACATTAAAACTTTGACAGAAATTAACACAACATTGTAAAGCAACTATACTCCAATAAAAAACTTAAAAAAAATTGAACATTTATTCATTGAAAGATAAAGTGAAAAGCTACAAACTGAAAGTGTATTTGTAAAACCCATGTAAAGAGCATGTTTAATACCCAAACCAAATTATATACATATATGGCATATATATATATGAATATACATATTATAATTTTTCCTGTTCATTAGCTTTTCTAATTCATTATAAATCATTTATACATATGGTGTCAAAGAAGGCAATGGCACCCCACTCCAGTACTCTTGCCTGGAAAATCCCATGGAGGGAGGAACCTGGTGGGCTGCAGTCCATGGGGTTGCGAAGAGTCGGACGCGACTGAGCGACTTCACTTTCACTTTTCACTTTCATGCATTGGAGAAGGAAATGGCAACCCACTCCAGTGTTCTTGCCTGGAGAATCCCAGGGATGGGGGAGCCTGGTGGGCTGCCGTCTATGGGGTCACACAGAGTCAGACACGACTGACGTGACTTAGCAGCAGCAGCAGCAGCATACATATGGTGTACACACAAATCAATCAGGAAAAAATTAATGCATAGAAAAATAGGCAAAACATTTGGAGGCATTTCACAGAAGGGCTTCCCTGGTGGCTCAGATGGTAAAGTGTCTGCCTGCAATGTGGAAGACCTGGGTTGGATCCCTGGGTCAGGAAGATCCCCTGGAAAAGGAAATGGCAACCGTCTCCAGTATTCTTGTCTGGAAAATCCTATGGAGAGAGGAGCCTGGTAGGCTACAGTCCATGAGGTCACAGAGTTAGATACGACTGAGCGACTTCACTTTACTTCACAAAAGGAGAAACAGGAATAGTCAGAAAAAATATGAAATGAAGTTCAATCTCATTGCTAATTGGAAAAGCAGGTTAAGATCTCAGTAAAGTGTCATTTCATACACACCTGGATGACAGCCCTGAAGAAGGCAGGCAATAAAAAGTCCAGTTCAGTACTGATGGGAATGCAAACCCACATGGAACAGCACTTAGGAAAGTAATGTAGCATTGTTTTATAAAGTTAAACACAAATCTCTGTAGTCTGGTATATATCCTTGCTCATGTACAGCAGGAGAGATGTATACATCTATTAGCATTGTACCAGCAAGAGCTAGAGTCAAGTAAAACTTTCACTCACTATAGAATGGGTAAGCAAATGGTAGCGTCAATACTGTGGAGCACTCAACAGCATTAAAAATGAATGCATTACTGCATGATACATAAACATCAGATAAATCTTAGAAGCATCATGTTGAATTTTCTTAAAAGACTGCAGAAGAATACATTCAGCAAAATACCTTTTTTGATAGCTTTATTGAGGTATAATTCACATACCATAAAATTTACTCATTTAGAGTATACTCTGGTGGGTTTTAGTTTAATATTTAGAATTCTGCAGCTATTTAATTTTAGAAAATTTTCATCACCCTTACAAGAAACTCCATATCCGCTGTCAGTCACTCTCCCCAGCCCCTGGCAACCACTCGTCTACTTTCTGGCTCTAGGTTGTCCTACTCTGGACATTTCCTGTAAATGGAATCGCACAATCGGTGGCCTTCTCTGAGGCTCCTGTCACTTAGGATAACGTTTTCAATGTTGCAGTAAGTGTCAGTCCTTCATTACTTTTTATTGCCATATGATATTCTATTATAGAAGTATATACCATTTAAAAATTTCCTTCAGTTGATTGACATTTAGGTTGCTTTCAATTTGGGGCTGCTATGAATAACACTTAGGTCAGATGGTAAAGAATATGCCTGCAATGCAGGAGACCAGGGTTCAATCTCTGGGTTGGGAAGAGCTCCTGGAGAAGGGAGTGGTTACCCAGCCCAGTTTTCTTGCCGGAAAATCCCATAGACAGAAGAGCTTGGAAAGCTACAGTCCATGGGGTTGCAAAGAGTCAAACGAGACTAATACTTTTCACTTTTCATGAATAATGCTGCCATGAACACTGGTGCGTTTATATTTGGAGATTCTTTTAAAATAAGGTTCCAAGAGGGACTTCCCTGGCAGTCCAGTGGTTGGGAGTCGCACGTCCACTCTATGGGGCGTGGGTTCCATCCCTGGTAGGGGAAATAAGATCCCACATGTTGTGTGATGTGGCCAGAGCGGGGGAAAAAAAGGTTCAAAGACAAAACTAAACATGTGCTAACGTCAGAAAAACAAGGGGACGGCAAAATGAGATTTAGGGATGTTCCATATTTTTTTTGGCAGCATCTCAGGCATGTGGGATCTTAGCTCGCCGACCAGGGATCATACCCGGCCACCACCCCCCTGCCCTCACAGTGAAAGTGTGGAGTCTGAACTGCTGGAGCACCAGGGAAGTGCCCACTAAGGTTCATTTTTAATGCATCTCAGAACTCGTGTTCATAGGTTACAGTAGTTAGAACATATACACCCAAATGCATAGGAATAGGGTGCTCAGGCCTCAGCATTCTGTAAAAGTCTGATGGTTGGATGTGGGGAGATGCTGGCCTCTAAAATCTGCAATAGGTTTTGATTTCTGAGGGAGACCTGGGTTCTTCTCATTTCCCAAGTACGTTTTCCACTTTCCAGGTGTGTTCATTTCCTGAGCACTTTGAGTTCTGACGGCTAAACCAGCCTGTTTCTGGACTGCCTGCCTAGCTTGCTCTGTCACCTGTTTTACTGGTCCACAGGGCACCCCACCCACCCAGCTTTCTAGCCTCAAAAACTGTGTTGCTATTGTCTCCTCCCCTCTCCTTGTCTTTATGGATTTCTACTTCCCCCCACTTTTCTGTCACTGTATTTTGGCTTCAGGAGGAATTGGAGGTAAATGGGTATGTTCAACTGCTATGGTTACCCAGAAATTTTTGAATCTGGGTTTCTTTTTGCTTGCAGCTAATGGTATCCTGATGTTATCAATAGTATTTTCACACAGAAATATTCTATGACATGGTATTTAGTATTCCCTCTTACAGATGTACACTTACTTAATCATGCTTGAATATGTGAGTGCTTCCAATTTCCTGAATATTTAAAAATAGAATTTAGAAATATATTTACTGCAATGTTATGTTATCAAATGTCTCGAGGAGGTTTTTTCCAGTTTATACTCCTGCTCTCAGTGGAGAATACCAGTATCTTCACACTGACAACAGAGAGTACTTACTTTATTTACACTGTACACTTCATTTTCTAATTATATTCATTTGAAAAAACTCAGAAAATAATATCAAGAAATAGAGCAGTCATAATCCCACCATCCAGAGATCTCTACTATTAATATTTGGAGTATATTCTGGACTTTTCTCTGCATGTGTGCGCACATTGTGAGATAGCGTTTGACTTTTTGTTTTGCTTTGTTCTGGTTGTATTCTTGCTCTGTTTACCTGACAGTGTGCTGTGGACACCATGCCACAGCAGTATTGATTTAGTCATTGTCAAAGCTCTGTATACCATTGTTTGCTTAACTTACCCTATCGATGGATGTTTAGATTGTTTAAGGATGTAGGAAAAGATGCAGATATGTAGCTTTGAGGTAATACACATTTTTCCCTTAGATAAATAAAGAGACACTGCTTGGTTAGCAGATGTTTACTTTTTGGAGTTCTTCGTCCACTACTGTACTGCTGAAGGCTGCAGAAACAGCAGAGCCAGGAAGGCTCCGACAGTATTGTTTGATCTGCGTCGTTCAATTCCTGCACTTTTAACTTGTGTGAACTAATGAATTTACACTTGGTCTACTCTGGCAAAATGTATAATGTGTAATTTCAAACTCTTGCTAAGCTAAAGAGAGGGGCAGTTGACCCTGTCTATATTCATATTTTCATAACAAAAAGTTCAGATTTCAACCATGATGGGAACTGCAAAATGCTATAATTCATGTGAATGCTATTCAAAACACAAATTATTCAATAACAAATTATTCAATATTTAGGAAGTTTGCATCTGTTTTATGTAGTATGTCTAAATTAAGAATATGGGTTAATATTTAGAGTATTCTTAGCCTGATATATTACATCACATATGAAGTCTTAAATTGACATGAATTAGCCTATACATCTTTAAATATTTGCAAAATTATATTTTATATGAGCCTGTAATAAATGACTATATTACAATTCAGAAGCTGAAAAGTGTAGTGAGAGTTGCCATGGGAACCTTAATGTGATAACCCCTTGCTTTCATTTAAATTTCATTTTTAATATTACATTAACATTTTTGCATTTAATAGATAGATATTTGAATTAATATTGAAGTACCCTCTCTAATATAAATAAAATATAAGAAATGAAAATGTGATTTTTCTTCCAGTGGACAAATGAACATATAATCCAAGATCTCGTAGAAATAACAGCACTTGAGTTTTAAATTATTGGATTTCATTCATTTATTTTGAAGTTTCTTAAAGGATCCCTTTTAAAAGATTAAGAAATATTTATGGATAGCCACATAACTCATGTCTTTGACATTTCAAATACGGTTCAGAATTTTCTGAAGGCTATTTGGGGGCAATTTACTTCATGGTGCCTTGATTTATTCTGTATATTTCAAACTCGATGACCTCAGATGCCTCTCCCACCTCAATAAATCCATATTAGTATACCAATCATTTATAGGTGGATACACTTAATCTTACTTAAAACAAAACACAATATTACCAAATACAGATTCATCTATTTAAGTTTATTATAGATAATAAAAATCTAACTTATTCCAGAGATATAGGGTACTTTTTTATTACAAAGGAATCTTGACTGCACTAAGTAAATATTCACTCAGATTATATGTGGATTGTGTGGTTAAAGTTGAAATGAATATATAAAATTTATGGACAGCAGAATCTTTGGTTGGAAGTCTCTCAGGTGTCAGGAGTCTCTGGTTCTCTAATGTACTACCGCCAACTAAATCTTAACTCTGTGCAAATCATTTAATCTCTTGTGTATGAAACAAAAAGAGTAGTGAATTCCCTGGCAGTCCAGCAGTTAGGACTCAGCACTCTCACTGTTGCTGTGGCCCAGGGTTCAGTCCCTAGTTGGGGATCTAAGATCCCACAAACTGCACACCCAAGAGAAGAGCCATGTGAAAGGGAGGGCCGTCTGGAATAGGGCAGGAAATGACACCATCACTAGTTACAAACCCGGAGCCAGCTACAGCAGTAGGGAGTGGATCGTGCTGTGCTTCAAGGGAATGAGTGACTACTAGCGTTAAGATGATTCTTGCCTTTCTTCTGGAGAGGAAGTGAGGGCATCTGACGCAATCTGGATACCGTAAGAGGATAGGAGTAGATCCAGGTGGTGCAAGCGGTTGACTGTATCATACTCTGTTCTGTACGAACCAAACTCTGCATGGCCATGCCTGTTTCACCTCATACCCGCTACCTGTCCCCTGCACACACACACACACACACGTGCACACACACGGAGCAGCACCAGCAGTGGCTCATGGTTTCCTGTGGTCGTGGACCCAGTAAGAGCTGCTGCCACCACAGCCCTGGAAATCGGGAGCACCACCCACCATCCCGACAGTGAAGAGCATCTGCTATGCCTGCCAGTGACTGGGGACTGTGCTTCCCCAGTAACTGCCTGGAGAGGCCACCTAACACCACCTGGCACTTAAGGTGCCTTAACGTCTACTCAGGACTAACGATCAGGAGTTCAGGAAAGGAAGCGAGCTGCTCTGTAAGTTATTTTCCCTTCCTCCCCATGAATGGACTACTCCTAGACTCAGTTCTTTATATCAACATACTGAAAACACCCTGTGAGACCAGGCTGACTCTGTTAGGATGCTGTGGCAAGCTTTATTGGTGTATATACTCTATAAGATTTTCTTAAGCATTATAATAGTTTTTTTTTAAGCAGTATTTTACTGGTTTGTTCCAGAGCTTCTCATAAGGAAAAAAAAATGTATCTTCTTAGAATTAGATCATTGTTAAATCTAAGAGATGAGACCTAAAGGTATAACCTGGAGATGAACAGGAAGACAAAGATCCTTTTTTTGTTTCATTTTAAAAATCAAAACTAGGACCATATTGACTGATAGACTTTTATAACATACTTTTTTTCCCCTCACTTAATATTTTGTAATTTTTTTCCACATCATTAAATGTTATGATTATATTTTTAATGCCACATGATATTTCATGGTTCCATAATTTATCAACCAATGCTCAACTGTTGGATATTTCTTTGCTTTCTCCTTTTAAACATTGTTTTGTGTTTTGATGACATTCATGCAGATATAATCTTTGTACTACTGTGTAATTATTTTCATAGGATAACTCCTTTGCAGTGGAAATAAATTCTAAAGGGAAGGTTGTACCAGTTTAAATTCTTAATAACTGTATATGAGGGCACTGGTTTCTTTGCACACTTGCCAACTGCAAATATTGTCTCCTGCTTTAATCTTTGTATGCTGCTCTCTACAAAAGGGTATCTCATGTTCCTGTGCATTTCTCTGGTTATTAGCAAGGTCAAATACAGTTTTGGATGTTCATTGGCCAGTACCGTTTCTTTTGTGAATCGTCCACGATACGGGTCTGTCTTTTGTCATGTTTTTATCTCAGCTTGTCACTCATCTTTGTTTATAGTATCACATGTATTTTTCTACATAATTGGAGTTATTTTGAGAAAAAAAAAACATAGCAACCCTTCATTTATTCACAATCATTCCTTTTAGAGAATTTTTCAGTCAAATGTATAGTAAATCCTTCAAGGCACAACCTAAATGTTCCTTTCTCCATGAAGTCTTCCGTGACTTCATCTAATTTAGTCCTGAGTGACTCTTTCTCGCCTACATGTTTCTACACGGGCACTAATGCTTTATTCAGCCTTTCTTGTATTAAATGTGTTTGCACATCTCCCTAATCATAGCTTTTTGAAAGCAGGAACAATATTTTATTCCTATTAGCACAATTCAGGGCCCAGTAAGGTATCCTGCCCATAATGTATAGTCAGTGGTGGTGGTGGTAGTTTAGTTGCTAAGTCATGTCTGACTTGTGACCCCACGGACAGAGGAGCCTTGCAGGTTACAGTCCATGGGATTCTCCAGGCAAGAATACTAGGGTGGGTTGCCATTTCCTTCTCCAGGAGATCTTCCCAACCCAGGAATAAAACCCGGGTCTCTTGCATTGTAGGCAGATTCTTTACCAACTGAGCTACAAGGGAAGCCCATATATTCAGTAGTGGGAGTTGAATTGATTTGTTAGCTCTTTCAATACCAACACGTTTACATTTTAAACTGTTCTTTACAGAATTTGTTTTGAATTATACATTTGTACAAACATCTATTTTTGCTTTATTGACTATGCCAAAGCCTTTGACTGTGTGGATCACAATAAACTGGAAAATTCTGAAGGAGATGGGAATACCAGACCACCTGACCTGGCTCTTGAGTAACCTGTATGCTGGTCAGGAAGCAACAGTTAGAACTGGACATGGAACAACAGACTGGTTCCAAATAGGAAAAGGAGTACGTCAAGGCTGTATATTGTCACTCTGCTTATTTAACTTCTATGCAGAGTACATTGTGAGAAATGCTGGGCTGGAAGAAGCACAAGCTGGAATCAAGATTGCCAGGAGAAATATCAATAACCTCAGATATGCAGATGACACCACCCTTATGGCAGAAAGTGAAGAGGAACTCAAAAGCCTCTTGATGAAAGTGAAAGAGGAGAATGAAAAAGTTGGCTTAAAGCTCAACATTCAGAAAACTAAGATCATGGCATCTGTTCCCATCACTTCATGGCAAATAGATGGGGAAACAGTGGAAACAGTGTCAGACTTTATTTTTGGGGGCTCCAAAATCACTGCAGATGGTGACTGCAGCCATGAAATTAAAAGACGCTTACTCCTTGGAAGGAAAGTTATGACCAACCTATATAGCATATTGAAAAGCAGAGATATTACTTTGCCAACAAAGGTCCATCTAGTCAAGGCTATGATTTTTCCAGTGATCACGTATAGATGTGAGAGTTGGACTGTGAAGAAAGCTGAGCGCCGAAGAATTGATGCTTTTGAACTGTGGTGTTGGAGAAGACCCTGATGCTGGGACGGATTGGGGGCAGGAGGAGAAGGGGACGACAGAGGATGAGATGGCTGGATGGCATCATCGACTCAATGGACATGAGTTTGAGTGAACTCCGGGAGTCAGTGATGGACAGGGAGGCCTGGCGTGCTGCAGTTCATGGGGTCGCAAAGAGTCGGACATGACTGAGCAACTGAACTGACTGACTAACTGATACTTTCTTTAGGAGAGTTTATTAAAACAGTTTAGGATTTTTGCTAACTGACGCTTCTATAAAGATGATGTGTAGGACTTTACTATTAGACATCGATACCTTCAGAGGTTTAGAGAGCTGCAGCCTGTAACTAAGTGGCTCTGGGTGCTTATGGATTATGTATTCCTCTCTAAAGGCACCTCTCTGCTAATAAACCACTGTGTCCAGTACTCTCCAGATGAAAAAGGCTGTAAGAATTAACTCTAAAACTGGACTTCAGTGCCCTTTAAATTTATGTGTAGGTTGGTTCCCACCTGGGTTCCAGATCACTGAGGCTGCCATGTAGATGACCTCTGTGCTCATTAATATTCACTGGAACATATTTTTGTGAGCCGTATGTCTCTGAGTCTTGTCATTACATAAATCAAGTCATGTTACCTCAAACTGTACAGAATGAACACCGGCCCTAAGTGTGTTCTTTTCTAACTGGTACAATGTCATATGCATTAGCGAGATCTGCATGCTATTCTAGTATGATGTCGGGCCTTTGTCATTCCCTTTTGAGAGCCTCTTCTGAGTGTCAGGACAATTATTCAAAACTCAGGCTAGAGACATGAGAGGAGGTTCCTGGGTGTTCTTCCAGTGCACTGCCCAGATTGCTCCTTTAACTGTCTGTTGACAGTGTCGTTTGACAACTCCATAGCAGCAGAGGTTAACATGTATATTTCTGTCTGGTTAGAGATACAGATAATTTCTGTTCAATGGGAAAGATAACCCTATAGGCTGTGGCTTGTGGCCCTGTAGGACATTAACTAATTTTGCATCTAACTTAGTAATCTTAAGCAATACTAACATTCCTTTTTAAATTTATAAATACTTAAGCTCCTCCAATTCTAATTCAACCCCAGTCTTACTATTTCCCTTATTAACTGAGTTGAATAAAATCATTCACCACATGTTTATTTTATACAGGTATGAGATCATCTTTTTAGCCTTTTGAAAATTATTCTCCAGCATTATTTTAGGACCCCTCATTTTTACTGTAGCTGCCAAGTAGTTTAGATTGCTTGGTAAATAATAAAATACACTATTACTAACAAAAACAAAAAGCAAGTCAGCTGGTAATCAGATCCCAGTCTGTTTTTCTCCCCCTCCTTCTTCTTTCACTGTTTAATACTTTTTCTGCTTGTAACCTAGAAAAGATGGGCTAGAAAGCCGCACAGAATCATTCTTTCTGTGAATCCATCTGCCAACAACATTTATTAAGCCTCGTGTGTAAAGAGCATGGCCCTGGAGGATGCAGTGAACTTGCAGCAAAAGTGGGGATGTTGCTGCATGGTTTCATGTTATTTTCAACTGGAGTCCTGCTTGGCCGCAGCAGGAGGGAAAATATCCACCAGGATGGTGAAATGAAGATAACACGGGAACATTTTGCCAGATAAAGAAAGAAAGCTCCATTAGCTAAATTATCATCCAAACATACAAAAATGATCATTTTGTTGTTGGGCTTTTTTAATTGAATTGTTAATAACATAGTGAGAGTAACACATTTGGTCCTTAGAATAAGATATGAGAGTCCCAAGAAAATGTTTCTTTTGGGAAAATCACTATGAGAACTATGGCTGATGGAGAATATTTTATTCCAACCAACTATCAATTCTATCATTTTATTCAACTTTGATTGAGCTTCAGTGCCATGTCAAATCCTGTGTGCTCTGTGAAGCTTCCCTGATCACCCAAGACCAAAGTTAACTTCTGCACACTTGTTTGTAGTCCTCATTTGAGACTTATATACTCTCTTGACCATTATTTTTATGTACATCTAGTTTTTCCTCTCAGTCTAGGCCATAAATTCCTGGGGAACAAGTTTTGTTTCCCACACTTTTATATCTTTCACAGTGTTGGTTATATAGTGTGTGCACGCTAAGTCGCTTTAATCATGTCTAACTCTTTGAGACTGTATGGACTGTAGCCCACAATTCGCCTCTGTCCCTGGGATTCTCCAGGCGAGAATACTGGGATGGGTTGTCCAGCTTTCCTCCAAGGGATCTTCCCTACCCAGGGATCAAACTCGTGTCTCTTAATGTCTCCTGCATTGGCTTGCGAGTTCTTTACCACTAGCACCTCCTGGTTATATAGTAGCAGCTCAGTAATCAGTATCTGTTGGTGAGTTCACAGGAGAGCAGATTACTCTTGGCCAGTGTAGGCAGAAAAGTGCTATAGCCTGGCTTTTTTTTTCCTGAGATAACCAAGTTCATTGGCAAATGATACAGTTATTCCTCTGGAAGATCCTGAAGTAATGCATGCAGTCTCCTGAATGGCATTTTTAAACTCTCCACAGCCATTATTGCTGTTTTCTTTATACTGCACTATGCTTAAACAGCCAACTCATTGAAAGAGTCCCTGATGCTGGGAAAGACTGAGAGCAGAAGGAGAAGAGGGCATCAGACATTGAGATGGCTGGATGGCATCACCCATGCAATGGACATGAACTTGGGCAAACTTCGGGAGACGGTGAGGGACAGAGAGGCATGGTGTGCTGCCCCCATGGGGTCGCAAGAGTCAGACACGACTGGGCGACTGAACAACAACAACAGTGCTTAGAGTTGGAGTTGTGCTTATTGAGCAGAGAGCTTAGGAAACTACTCTAGAATTTTCGATGCAGTATTTAAATTTGACTCGTCTAATGAAGAGCAGGATGAGCACAGGGAGAACAAATCTAATTCCATATAATAACATGCGTTTTTACATTTGTTTAAGGGAAGCATTTATTAAAGCAGCATGCCTTGCTTTTCATGGAGCCAGTTAGAATCTTAAAGAAGTCTAATACGGCAGAGAACTAGAGTTGAATCTAACAGAATATGTAGACTGTTTCCTATTTTAAGGATAGCCTGTCTCCCAGTAATAAAAATTAAGGATTTTAAAGAGTGCACATCCTTCATAACACATATCTTGGCCAAAAGGTTTGCTTGGATTTTTCCTCAACATCTTACTTTTTGGCGAACTCAGTGCTTTGCTCATAGGATTCGATTAAAAATTCTTTGACCTTGAGTCATTAGAGTAAGCTGTGAGCTAACACGGGGACAGCACAAGGGACCACTTTATCTTATGTGAGCATGAACCCTCTTCCAAGTACTTCCTGAGTCCAGGTACATTTTAGGGTGACTCTAAGAGCCCTGAAATAAGGCAAGAGCATTATGGCATAAAAGGATAAAACTCTTGGTATTTTTCAACCAGTGATCCTCAAACTTTACTGTGTACACAGATTACCAGAGGATTTTGTTAAAATGCGGATTTTGATTTTGTGGGTCCTTTTAATAAGCTCCCAAGTGGTGCTCCTGGTGTTGGTCTGGGGCTGCACGGTGATCATCATTGCCTTAGAGAATCTGGGGCTTTCAGACCCCTCATTGCTGTGCTAGAATCTACCCTCTTACTGAAGCTCTCTATCCTTTTCTTCTCTTGGTGTTCTAGCCTGTAGGGCCACTGTGCCTCCTCCCTCCCAGGGATCCCTGTCATTTCACCAACACGAAATAGGACTCACTCCTTTCCTTTTTGATAATAAGCTGTTTGTGACAGGAAAATGAAACAAGATAACGAAGTGAAGTATCAGATGCTCCCAGGCAAGAATCCAAGGCATCTGAGATTATCGAGACAAAATGTTGCATGTTTTACATCGTGGGCAAGGATTTGTCTCTAACCCTTAGTAGAATTTAATAGCAGTTACTGTGATGAAACTTCAAGACGAAATTCTGTCACACAGTATAGTTTTGTTCCTGTGGAAAATGGGATCCTTGGAGAATAGTAACCAGAGGATTGTTATCTGCTGGTTTTCATTTGGACAAGAACTCCAGCCATACTATAGTAACATACAAAATGGAAAACATCCATGATGCCCTTTAAAATTCTGGCTTCAAATATAAATCTCAAATATTTTTTAAAGTTCTTTTATCTTTTAAATTTCTTGGCCACACTGTGCAGCATGTGACATCTTAGTTCCCCAGCCAGTGATTGAGACTGTGCTTCTTACATTTGGAAGTGGGAATCTTATTAACCATTGGACCACTAGGGAGTCCCCTCAAACATGTTTTAGTGTGAAATAGTGAAGAGAAGCCAACAGAATGAAAAAACAACCCTAAAGAAAAACATCTATTTCTGCTTTATTGACTATGCCAAAGCCTTTGACTGTGTGGATCACAATAAACTGTGGAAAATTCTGAAAGAGATGGGAATACCAGACCACCTGACCTGACTCTTGAGAAACCTGTATGCAGGTCAGGAAGCAACAGTTAGAACTGGACATGGAACGATGGACTGGTTCCAAATAGGGAAAGGAGTACGTCAAGGCTATATATTTTCACCCTGCTTATTTAACTTATATGCAGAGTATATCATGAGAAACACTGGGCTAGATGAAGCACAAGCTGGAATCAAGATTGCCGGGAGAAATATCAGTAACCTCAGATATGCAGATGACACCACCCTTATGGCAGAAAGTGAAGAAGAACTAAAGAGCCTCTTGATGCAAATGAAAGAGGAGAGTGAAAAGTTGGCTTAAAATTCAACATTCAGAAAACTAAGATCATGGCATCTGGTCCCATCACTTCATGGCAAATAGATGGGGAAACAATGGAAACAGTGTCAGAGTTTATTATTTGGGGTTCCAAAATCATTGCAGATGGTGACTGCAGCCATGAAATTAAAAGACGCTTTCTCTTTGGAAGAAAAGTTATGATCAACCTAGACAGCATATTGAAAAGCAGAGACATTACTTTGCCAACAAAGGTCCACCTAGTCAAAGATATGGTTTTTCCAGTAGTCATGTATGGATGTGAGAGTTGGACTATTAGGAACAGTGAGCACCAAAGAATTGATGCTTTTGAACTGTGGTATTGCACAAGACTCTTGAGAGTCCCTTGGACTGCAAGGAGATCCAACCAGTCCATCCTAAAGGAGATCAGTCCTGAGTGTTCATTGGAAGGACTGATGCTGATGCTGATGCTGAAGCTCCAATACTTTGGCCACCTGATATGAAGACTGACTCAATGGAAAAGACCCTGATGCTGGGAGGGATTGAAGGTGGGAGGAGAAGTGGCTGACAGAGGATGAGATGGTTGGATGGCATCACCAACTTGATGGGCATGAGTTTGAGTCAACTCTGGAAGTTAGTGATGGACAGGGAAGCCTGGCATGCTGCAGTCTGTGAGGTCACAAAGAGTCAGACATGACTGAGCAACTGAACTGAAGTGAACTCAACCCACCAAGCAACCTTCTGAAAACAATACCCTCTGGCAGTCTAGATTCAGAAATTATATAATTTATCCAAGAACAGCAACTAGTAAATTGAGTTAAATATGAAAAAAAAGTGAGTGTTAGTCACTCCGTCATATCTGACTCTTTTAGATCCCATGGACTGTCGCCCGCCAGCCTCTCTGTCCATGGAATTCTCCGGGCGAGAATACTGGAGTGGGTTGCCATTTCCTTCTCCAGGGGATTTTCATGATCAGTGATCAAAGCCAGTCTCCTGCATTGCCTGCAGATTCTCTACCATCTGAGCCATCAGGGAACCTCATTTATTTAAATCAAAGGCCTACCAGAAAAGTTGGCAGTCTACTTCTCATGGACTACAAAAGCCCTGGGCTAGACTTTTTCCCCAATACCGTGCCTGTGTTAGCACTCCTCAAATGCTGGTCTGAATTCTGTTACTGAAACGGTCTCCAGGACCACACACCCAAAGAAGTTCCATTTGCATTTCTGCTGATGTCAGTGCAAAGTGAGCACTGTTCTCCTGGCCTCTCTCAGACTCACCTCCCACCTGTTTCTCAAGTAAAGGAGAGGCACATTTCATTTACCTAGAGGTTTTTGAAAGACTTAAATGAGTTTGTTGAAGAGCTGAGTTCTCCAGATTCCATCTTTGAATGCTATGTTCACTGCCTCTCCTATTTTGCCCCCTGAAGTTTGAATAAATATATTTTTGAAAGGTATTAATCTAATTATGTGTCCATGTTTACTTCTCTGTTTATCCATCTGTTTAATTCCTATCCCTCTGTACTGAAAATAATAATCTCATACACTGAATTATTTGGATCACATTTAGGTTTTTGCATTTAATTTAGAGAGACATTTTTTTGAAGTGGTTATGATGTTTAGAGATTCAGACCTTCCCTCATTTAAAGAAACCGGTTAATCAATTTTAAAAAGAAACAAAGGGAGATATGATTCCTGGTCTTGAATATTTGAAGAACTGTTTAACACAAGAATAATTAGATAATTTATTTGCTATTAAAAATGTTACCGGGACTTCCCTGGAGGTCCAGTGGTTAAGAATCCATCTTCCAGTGGAGGGGACATGGGTTCGAACCCTGGTCAGGGACCTAAGATCCCACATGCTACGGGGCAACTAAGCACACACACCACAACTACTGAGCCCACACACACAGCCACTGAGCCCATGCACGCAGCTTCTGAGCCCACGCGCCACAACTAGAGAGAAACCCACATGCCGCAGCAAAGAGCCCAGCTGCTGCCTAAGCCAAAAATAAAGAAATAATTTTTTTTTAAATGTGTTATCAATTGCAGCATACTTAAGTCAAAATGACTTCTTTTGGAACTTCCTCGGTGGTCCAGTGGTTAAGACTCTGCGCTTCCACCACCCAGGGAGTGCGGATTAGATCCCTGGCCCAGGTGGCCCTAGTGGTAAAGAACCCACCTGCAAATGCAGATGACTTAAGAGATGTGAATTCGATCCCTGGTTCGGGAAGATGCCCTAGATGAGGGCACGGCAACCCACTCCAGTATTCCTGCCTGATGAATCCCATGGACAGAGGAGCCTGGTGGGCTACAGTCCCTAGGGTTGCAAAGACTCAGACACGACTGACGTGATTTCGCACACACACTGGAAACTAAGATCCCCTACGTGCATTGTGGTGCAGCCAAAAAAAAGGGGGAGCAGCAGGTCTTTCCTGGTTGGAACCATGGAGGGTTCAGAAGAGAAGAAAAAGAAGGTTTTTGCTATGCCAGAAACCCTTAGATCAAATAAAAGATTTTTGCAGAGCTTAAGATCAAGAGAGAAAGAAGTCTGCCCTTAAGATGCTTTGAAAAGCAAAGAGAAAGCTTCTCTATGAAAAAGTTCTATGAAAAAGCTAAGCATTATGACAGGAATACAGGCAGACAGTATCACAGGAATATAGGTAATCATATCCATTACCTGCAAAAGTTTCGAATGGCTAGGATGGCAAGAAAAGCCAGCAACATCTATGTGCCCTCTGAACCCAAACTGGAGCTTGTCATAAGGATCAGAAGTATCGGTGGCGTTTGCCGAAAGGTTGGAAAGTTATTGCAGCTTGTTCGCCTCTGTCAGATCTTCAGTGGCACCTGTGTGAAGCTCAGCAACACTTCAGTTACCACGCTGAGAACTGTGGAACCATACACTGCATGAGAGTCCCCAGACCTGCGGTCAGTAAATGAACTGATCTACAAGTGTGCTTATGGCAAAACCAACAAGAAGTGAATTGACCTGACAGATAACACAGTGATTGCTCGATCTCTTTGCAAAGATGGCATCATCTGCATGAAGAATTAGATTCATGAGATCTATACCGTTGGAAAATGTTTCAAAGACGCATGCAACTTCCTGCGGCACTTCAGGTTTTCTTCTCCACGAGGTGGAATGAAGGAAAAGACCACCCATTTTGTAGAAGGTAGAGATGCTGGCAATCGGGAAGACTAGATCAACAGGCTTATTAGAAGAATGAACTAAGGTATCTACTGTGATTATTTTTGTAATCTGGTCAGTTAATAAACAGAGGCTGCTTTCAAATTAAAAAATTTAAATGATAAAAATAGGCAAAGGATCTGAGTGAACGTTTCTCAAAAAAACTGGCTAATAATCTCACGAAGACCTGCTCAATGTCATTATCTATCAAGGAAACGCAAGCAAAAACCACTGTGAGATGGCACTTCTCATCCTGTCGAAAAGTAGATAATCCGGGTGTTGTAGAGGATGTGGAGAAAATGGAAACTGTCCATTGTAGGTGGTGGTGTAAAGTGCTGTGTCTGCTGTGGAGAACGCTCTGGAGTTCCTCAAAAGGTTAAGCGGGGAGTTTCTATCAGTTCAGTTCAGTTGTTCAGTCATGTCCAACTCTCTGCGACCCCATGGACTGTAGCATGCCAGGCCTCCCTGTCCATCACCAACTGCTGGAGTCCACCCAAACCCACGTCCATTGAGTCGGTGATGCCATCCAACCATTGCATCCTCTGTCGTCCCCTTCTCCTCCTGCCCTCAATCTTTCCCAGCATCAGGGGTCTTTTCAAATGAGTCAGCTCTTTGCATCAGGTGGCCAAAGTATTAGAGTTTCAGCTTCAACATCAATCCTTCCAATGAACACTTAGGACTGATCTCCTTTAGGATGGACTGGTTGGATCTCCTTGCAGTCCAAGGGATTCTCAAGAGTGTTCTCCAACACCACAGTTCAAAAGCATCAATTCTTCTGTGCTCAGCTTTCTTTATAGTCCAACCCTCACATCCATACATGACTACTGGAAAAACCATAACTTTGACTAGATGGACCTTTGTTAGCAAAGTAATGGCTCTGCTTTTTAGTATGCTGTCTGGGTTGGTCATAACTTTCCTGCCAAGGAGTAAGTGTCTTTTAATTTCATGGCTGCAGTCAGGATGCAGCAATTCTTTTTTTTTTTTTTATTACATCTTTATTGAGGTATTATTGTAAATCATTGTGCGTGCATGTGTACTCAGTCACTTTAGTCCTGTCCAACTCTTCAACTCTATGGACTGTAGCCAATCACGCTCCCGGGTCCATGGGATTATCCAGGCAAGAACACTGGAGTGGGTTGCCATGCCCTCCTTCCAGGGATCTCCCCAACCCAGGGATGGAACCTGTGTCTCCTACAGCTCCTCCACCTCCTCCATCAGCTCCTGCAGATTCTTTACTTCTGAGCCAATTAATGGATACAGTTTGGTGAATTTGGACATTTGTATAAACCCATATTATTAACACCACAATATAGGTATTAAACATATTCATCACCTACAAAAGTTCCGCTGTGTCCATCTGTTGGATAACCATGTTATTTTTCACCAATTCACATGTTTAAACATGTGAAATCTTCAAAATAGTCCTCTTCGTTCAATCCTCTGGACACAGCAATTCTAAGATTATTCTAATTCTAATCCTCAGAATATAAGAAACAAAAACATATGTCCACATAAAAACTTGTACACAGGGCTCCCCTGGTGGCTCAGTGGTAAAGAATCCACCTGCCAATGCAGGAGACACAGATTCGATCCCTGATCTGGGAAGATCCCACATGCTGCAGAGCAACTAAGCCCATTCACCACAACTACCAAGCCTACAGCCTAGAACCCGTGACCTGCAACTGCTGAAGCCCACGTGCCCTAGAGCCCGTGCCCTGCAACCGGAGGAGCCACTGCAGTGAGAAGCCTGTGCACCATAGCTTGAGAGCAGCCCCCACTCTCTGCAGCTAGAGAAGCGGCCTGGCAGTAACAAAGACCCAGCACAGCCAAACGGAAAAAATACATAACTTTTTGGGGGAAAAAAAGTGTACGCAAATGTGTGTGTGCTGTGTGTGCCGTGCTTAGTAGCTTCAGTCGTGTCCAACTCTTTGCAACCCCATGGACTGCAGCCCGCCAAGCTGCAGTCCATGGGATTCTCCAGGCAAGAATACTGGAGCGAGCTGCCATTTCCTTCTCCAGGGGATCTTCCTGACCCAGGAATCAAACCGGAGTCTGCCTCGTCTCCTGCTCTGCAGGCGGATTCTTTACCACTGAGTCACTGGGGAAGCCCACACAAATGTTTTTAGGAGCATTATTCATAATAGCCAAAAAATGGAAACAACCCATCAACTTGATGAATGGATAAATAAGCTGTGGTATATCCATGTGATTTACTATTCCTTGACAATGCAAAGGAATGACCTTTTCTTGGATAGTACCGATACACGCTATAAACTGGATGGACCTTGAAAACACAGTGCTAAGTGAAAGGAGCCTGTTGCTAAAGGCTACATGTTACATAATTTCCTTTGCATAAAATATCCAGAATGTGCAAATCTATAAGATAGGAGGACTTGGCACTTTCACTGCTGAGGGCCTGGTTTTGATCCCTGGCCCAGGAATGAAGATCCCGAAAGCTGTGTGGCACATCCAAAAAATATATATATTAGTTAGTGATTGAGCTGCGGGTGGGGTGCGGGTGGGAAATGGGAAGTTACTTGCAATGGGTGTGAACTTTCTTTTTGGGTTGGTGAAAGTGTAAAATTGATTTTTGGTGGTGGTTGCACAACTTGGTGAATACACTAAAGTCCATTGAGTTCTATACTTTATATAATTGAATGATATTTCTATAAAGCTATTGAAAAAGAAAGTAGAAGTATACCATGTGAGAATGTTTAAACAGTAGGAAGGTATTACCTAATTATTAAAGTGTTCCACTTTATACTCAAACGTGGAAGATGAGTGTTTTGCCAGGATTTCAGTTTTTTGATGTTGAAGTTGCCTTTCCAAGGATGGAGTCAGATACTCTGTCTTTATCTGAAAGCACCCAGGGCTTGGTCCCAAGTTCTCTGCTTTGTGACTTTAGTGTGATTTTTCTAATACTTTTTTTCTCATTAACTCCTGAGTCTACTGCTGTCTCTTAACTTCATACACTGGCTTGGATCTTTTTAAGTTTAGAGACCTATTCACTGGGAAATCAAACCAGGGCTGTAAGGAAGATTTTGGGATTCTTAGAATGACAAGAGTTCAAATAAGGACAATGGAACCAAAGCAGAATAACAAGTAGCCAGCAAGTCCTGCTCTACCAAGGAAGGTGAAGTACTCCTAAGAAAGAAAGTGTAGAAAGTGTTAGTCACTCAGTCATGTTTGACTCTTTGACCCCATGGACTATAGCCCACCATTCTCCTCTGTCCATAGAATTCTCCAGGGAAGAATACTGGAGTGGGTTGCCATTTCCTTCTCCAGGGGATCTTCCCCACCCTGGGATCAAACCCGGGTCTCCCACATTGCAACCAGACTCTTTACTATCTGAGCCCCCAGGGAAGCCCAGAAGTACTCCTAAGACGGGAGCAATTGAACTACCAACTGGACTTCAGAATTCTCCACTTCACACTGAGATTGCCAGAGTTCCTCAAATCTTACAGTAGGAGAACTTCCTTTAAAAGTTAGGTAAAAATAGAATATGAACGTTTAAGATCAAGACCTCTTAGGATCTAGATTTTTATTTCAGAGTTCTTCCTTGTTAACTGCACAAAACTTAAGCATAATCAAATGCATCAAGTTTGAATGATATTCTAATTACTAAAATGGGATTCTACTTACTAAACGGGAAAACTGTCCTGCAGTTTTGAGGTAGCAAAGGCTGTAACACCAGATATGTCTGCTGATTGCTTTGTCAGCGCCTTCTCATACTCAGACTTCCAGGTAGCTCAGCAATTTCTTGGGCTTCCCGAGTGTCATAGTGGTAAAGAACTCACTTGCCAATGCAGGAGACACAAGAGAACCCTGAGTTGGGAAGCTCCCTGGAGTAGGAAATGGCAACCCTCTCCAGTATTCTTGTCTGGAAAATTCCATGGACAGAGGAGCTTGGTGGGTTACAGTCCGTGGGGTCACAAAGAGTTGGGTACAACAGATCCACTGAGCCTGCACACACGCAGCAATTTCTGGATTACAGGAAATTTACATAACTGAAAAGAAAAGAGAAGAAAAAGTAGAGGGGAGAAATTAAAAGCATCCAACTGAGATAAAGGATAAATAGGGAATGGGAAACAAAGGAAATAGAGAGACAAATTTAGGGAAAAAAATAGCAAAGTCAAAAGAATAGCAAAGGATGATCAATGGATTAGAAACAGAGAATCTGATTCTGGGACCAGCTCTACTGTTAGTAAATTGTGTAGTCTTGGTCACAGCCCTTCCCTTCTCCCAGGTTTATGGGCCCATATAATCAGTGATACTGGTCTTCTTTGGGGTCAAATGAGTATGAGTTCTAAGTATTAAAAAATGAGATTTGATTTCCTTTGCAGTTTGTCTCCTTACTATATAGTTGTTATGAAAACACTCTCTGAAACAAAAATATAGTACTTAAAAAAGGTAAATTTGCCAGTCACTGACAAGCTCTATTCTCTTGATGACTCCCTGAACCCAGTCACTGAGACTTACCTGTCACTTTCAGTGTCCTGCATGACTTCATCCGGATTCAACAACACAAAGTAATGGTAAGAATCCCCTCCCATCAGAAAGTCTTCTAAACGAAAAGTGTTGATTACCTTAGAGACATAACTGAACAGCGTAACCCAGATCATTGCCCCTGGGATCTTTCTGTCCCTTTCTGTGGCACTTGTCCTTGGGGGTGGGACGGGGGTGGTGCGAAGCCCTCTAGGAAGTTTAAAGATTTCTTTATAAAATGGTCACAGCATTTGAAGTCATCTCAAGTCTAAATTAAACAGCTATACAGTACTGCTTTGGGAAAATCTGAATTATTGTTTTAACAGAAATGCAGTTAATTATTAAATATGCACAGCAACTTAAACGAGTCGCTGCTGACTTGAATAAATGGATCACTTGTAATGAATCTGATTTTAAAGCAAATGAATACTCTGAAGTGCTTTAAAAGGTTGTTCTAGATTATATTTGAGGTAAATAAGTTAAGAACATATAGTAATCTTTTTTAAAAACACTAGTTTTTCTTTAATGCTTTTCAGACTTTTGCATTCAGTCCAAGAAGATCAAGAATTTGCCTCTGCACCAAGTTGGAAAATAACAGTGTAGTTATTCTCCTGTCTGATGTTCATAAGCTTTTTAAAAGAGGCATTTTATTTCTGGAGAAACAGTCACAGCTTGAATTTAGTCTTCATGTCCAATACATGGAGGAACTTTTAGTTCCTGAATACCAGATAAGCAAGGACTTTTTGTCCTGCTTGTGAAACTTACCTAAAGTAAGCTCAGGAATGTATTTTCTCAGATAATACTATCCAGACTTCATTATAATATCCTTGAATTTATAATATCCTTGCAAATAAGTAAAAACTCAAAACTCCTTGTGCATATGTATGGTTCATTTTAACAAAAATTTCAATTAAGTGAAAAAATACAGTGCTGGGTTAAAAATCCTCCTTATTTCGTTCTCATAAGCAGTTTAAGTAGCCTTTCTGTGATGTCTGTTTTTGAATTCACATAGATCACAGGCTTCCTTGGGTGTCAGGACCAGATCTTAACAATCTTTGCACTCTCAGAGCCCAGCCGTGTGGTCAGTTGAAATTCTTCCCATGAAAACCGCCATCCTCTGGCGCCCAGTCACACAATTTCAAACTGGCAAGGATTTAAAGTGAGTTTTTTCAGTAGCTACCAGTGCGTCTGAGAGCTGAATCTACTTGATGCGGAACAGCTGTTTTGAGTAAATTTCAGAGGTCAGCTGAAACCCCGCACCGGGCGGAACCCTTCGCGGGGACTCCTGCCCGCTGCGCGCTCCCGCTGCATGCGGCATCTCCAAGAAACCTCCCGCGTGAGGCTATTCTTGGCGGACACAAGTTTCTTTCAGTGATAGACCAAAATCAAGGGATAAAGAGGCTCTCTTCGGGGGTCAAAAGGGAACCACGAGAGTGTTTTAATAGTGTAACTTCCCAGGAACACGGGCAGGGTGGGGGTTCCCTTGGCGCGCTCGGTGAACTCTAGTGAACACGCCTACAGCTCCGCGTACGCGCGCTCTCCAGAAGGCAGTGTCTTCCTGCACCGCCTTTTCCTAATGGATTTCCATTTCATCGATCGGGACCTAGATGCTGGCTAGCAATTAGTCCTAATCAGGCAGCAGGAGTGTCTTGGGGGGACTGCCAGCTAGCCTAATTGCTGGCAGCTGCGGGGACGCCCCACGCGCAGCTGCGGGGCACCGGCTGTTAACCCTCTGTGTCCCGGGCTCCACACGGAGGCTCGGCCCGGCAAAACTGCGGCACGTGTGGGGATCGGTGGGTTATCTTTATTTTGGAAAACTGCACTGAGAAGCTTGGATTACTTTATCTTCAAAGATACTTTAGGATAAGGGGTGAACTGTATAACCCTGCTCTACAGCGGAAATTCATAGAGGGACTGAAACAGGATTTTTTAAAAGCTCTATCATGAAAATCATCAAAAATTCACAGAAGTGGAATAAGCCCATACATCCATCAAATACTACTCTACATGCTGCCATTCTTTTTCATTTATTTCCCATCTCCGTTCTTGTTTTTATTGTAGTTGCTTTTTTTTTTTTACTTCTTAATACATGTTTATTTGAAATAAATGAGCTTTGTTCACAGTTCTTCTGTTCCTTTTTTCATAAAAGCTGCCACCTGTCTTTTCTTTACATTCTGTCCTGTTTTTTTTCATGATAGGTATTTTAGAGGGATGACAATTTTTCTCCCCACCCACCCGCAGAAATCCCCACAACCACCTCACACAAATGCAGATGACCAAATTCTGAACAGTGACTTCATAATGGATTTCCAACCTCTGAGCAGTAGAGACAGCACAGTCTGAAACCAGGGCGGTGCAGTGCCATGTTGCCGGAGATGAAGAAGGGCCCTTTTGGTTTCCAGAACAGAACAGACTTGCTGGAGAGGCCCCCAGACCTCGGCAGATCACCAGAATCCACTTGATCTTTCTGCTTGGGAGGACCGTCACTCTGTCCAGGACATCACTGCCCCCCACCCTGGGTCCCCTGCCCCGGTTCATCAGTGCTCCCAGGGCTCCTCAACTTACTGGAATATTTTAAAGCAGCTCTCAGACTTCTTTTCACTTCTAAGTGCTTTAGTGTATGATTCTAATATATATGGAATATAGCCACAAAATTTACTACACTCAACAGAACAGCTAATAATTAATAATTCCATTGAATGTGTCTGCTTCAAGGATCTAGTCAAAGTCAGATGTATGTAGTTGTGATTGAGGTGACCATTTGTTCTGTAGAATTCATATTCTAAATATGGTAGGTTATATCCTCAAGGTGTACTTTCATGTCTTCCCCATGTTTTCTGTAAATCCACAGTAAAATCTAGCAGCTTCATGAGAATTAGGTTTGGGTTTTTTTTCCCAAGAATACTTTATAGGTGGTGCTATGAAGTTCTATCACTTCTTCCTCAGGAGGCACAAATGTCTAACTGTCCAATCTCAGTGATGTTAGGATTGACCCAAGTCCAAATGTCGTCAATCTGATGCATCCATCACAAAGTTCTCCCATTAACTTTACCTGATAGTTTCAGCAGACATTAATAATCCTTGCCTAGAATGATTCTTTCATTTGGGGTTACTAAGTGGTGGCATTCTAATCTTTTCATTCCTTTGCCATGTATTAATATTAGCCATGATTCTTAGAAGAATTTCCCCCTCATGTTTTTTAAGGCAGGATAAATAACTCAGTTCCTTTCTCTTGTATCAGACTGATTCCCTAAGCCACCTCATAATGTAACTATGAACAAAGTTTTGGGATTTTTATATGTTTGATGTGTTTCAATCCAATGTAGTCCTAGTTTTTTAAATGCTTAATCATCTCAGATTTATTCAGTGGTGCTTTTCAAACTTATTCTGTACCCTTTTGATTTGTCTCTGTTAGCCTTTGAAACTTTTCTGCCCTTTGCCTGGACTAATAGTTTTCCAAGGAGCCCTGGTTGCTTTTAGTAAACTGGGAATGATGGGTATTCTGTCTAATGGATTGTCATTGCTTCTAGTCCAACGCACTATGTTTAAAGAGACAAAATGAAGCTGTATTGAATTCAGGTTGGTATTAGTCTCCTACGGAGCTATACACAACTGTACTCATCTTAAACTTCCTCCTTCCTGTCCCAAAGCAACAAGTGTCTATGCTTTTGGCATCTCCAGTTCCAGGACACACGGTCAGTTCCCTCCTCACTTGCCTCCTCGGTCATCCTTACCTTCTCTATCAGCGAGTCAGGGACGGCCACTCGCTCCTCTGTCCCCTAGCTTCCCTCCCAAGCTAGCTAGAATGAATGCTCTCTGAAAGCAATAATGATTTCTACTCGGGAATCTTCCATAATGCTGAGCACAGAGTAGGTTTTCAATAAACTTTTGCAGTTAATTGTCACAGATCCCAATCTGTGCTGCAAATTCTCTGCTTTACATCAATCACTCTCCCATCCAGGGACTGGATTGTTTGGTTTTTTTTTCCCAACACAAAAGAAGCATCATTCCACAACCATTTTATAGAGATGGAATAAAATAAAACTCTGTAATTGATTCTGCTCCAAAGAAGCCATGCATTAAGGGGGAGAGACCGTGCCTCGAGGAGCTGTCGGCTTCATTACAGGCTCCACAGCAGGCCACGTGGGAGGGCAGGCAGGCTCTATGGAAAGGGGCTGGTTAATGACCTCCAGCCCTCCTGAAGCACATTCCCGCCCGCACCTCCACGGGGCTGCCAGAAACCAATGGGGCTGGGGGATCTTTGCTCTGTTCCTTGATATTCCAGGAACAATGTATCATTAACGATTTCTCATATTTCCTAAGTCCATATTTAAGGAAAATTATTTCATGGAGCCAAATAAGATGATCCCAAGATAAACCAGCTATATATCCGGAGAGCCGCTGGACACCACCTATAGATGTCCTGTGTGCGTCTTAGCAGTGGCGAGACCTCGAGAGGAGCAGATAAAATAGCACCCGCTCTTCCACCGCAAAGAGGCATGGGCCCCCCAGATAGGAGTTCCAGAATTAACCTCCACTGCTGTTTCTTCATTGAGCTTCTAATCACATGCTTCACCCATTATACTATTGATTTGTCTTTTTCCTCCTTAATTAGTAGGTGGAGTCTTTATGTTCTGTGGTTATTGTATGCCAAGGGCAGACAACCCATCAAATTAGCTTAAGAAAAGAGTGAACTCATGGACTCTCCTAATTGGGAGTCCAAGAGTAGCTCTAAACTCTGGCACAGGTGAATGCAAGGACCCAGACAATTAGGCAGAACTCTTCTGCATTTACCTTTCAGGTCTACTTATCTCTGTTGCCTTGGTTTGATCCTTCTGGAGTTAGGTTTTCCGTATGTACCCAGAAACATCAATGCCAACAGGAAAACATTCTTCTGTAGCTCCAAAGCTTGTGCTGTGTGTGCGCTCAGTCACTTAGTGGTGCCTGACTCTGCAGCTCCGTAGTCTGTAGCCTGCCAAGACTCTAATTAACTAACGATTCAAATGTCTGAGGAGTGATGGGACAAAAGAAGGGGGTCCTGAACAGCTCAACCTATTACAGACGTCAGTCCTCTCAGTACATATGTGGCATGTGACCTTTCTAAGCCTCAGTTTCCCCTCCTATAAAATAGAGTGATCAAAATCGTAACCATACCCATCAATAATAATTGTAGTTAGATAATTCATATAAAATACTTAGCATAATTCCTGGCATATAGTAACCGTTGTTACTATATCTTGGCACTTATTATCTTTTAATCATTGTATATTCTTCCTAGGTGGTCATTTTTTTATACTGCATTTTTCTATTTATGTGAAGTTCTAGAACAAGAAAACTACTTTTTTCTTTATAAAATAATGGTTATAATTTCCTGAGCTATACAATGTACCTTTTTGTTTTAATTTTTTTAGTTATTTATTTTAAATGAAACATGAATATTTTTAATGATAAAAGGTACAATTCTTGAAGAAGATAGACATCATAAACCATTACACTTGTTAATAACAAAGAAACAAAGATACATAAAGCAAAAATCAGAATAAATATGAGGGAAAAGAAAAAATATATACTTATAGTGAGATATATTAACATTTCTCTGAGAATATTTTATCAAGTGCAGAAAAAAGAATAAGAGCATCTTGGATGTCATTGATAATTTAAATATAATAGATTTATATTTAGTTAATATTCATCATATCCTACACAAATACATTTAAAATTTTGTATCTCCTACATTATTAAATGTCCGTAAGACATTTAGAAAAACTGGCAAAGAGATAAGCATTACTAAATTAAAAAAAAATAGAATTCTTTTTTGTATGTGTAATTCAGTTATACATATACACATATTTTATTTTTGAAATTATCTTCCATCATCAGTTCAGTTCAGTTCAGTCAGTCATGTCCGTGTAACTGAATTACACATACAAAAAAGAATTCTCTTTTCTTAAATTTAGTAATGCTTATCTCTTTGCCATCATAGGTTATTATAAGACATTGACTGTAGTTTCCTGTGATAACAGTAAATTTTTGTTACTTGTTGCGTATCTATTTTTTAAATTAGAAACCTAGCAATCTATTCATACTAAATCAAACAAGTGGAATCAAAATGTCATTAATTTTTTAGTAGGGCAAAAATTCATGTTTTCTAAAACATATACATTATACATATTATTTATATATATGTATACAAAAGCTTTCCTACTATGCTTGATAAAGGCTTGAGAAAGAACATAAAAAAAAGATGGAGAAATTGGAAAACATAAACTAAATGAAATGGGAGCACTGAATATGAAATAGAAAAAGTGAAACAAACTAGATAAAAGTAAAAGTTCCTTATGTTGTCCAGTTGTTTTTAAACATGGCTGCTCATTAGAAATATATCTGGAGCTCTGGCAAAAAAAAAAATAAAGGAATACCTGGGTATTTGTATTTTTCAAAAACTTCCAAGATAATTCTGATATGCATCTGAATTTTAAAAAAGTTATTACAGGTTTTTCTATTAAATGGTAGTTTTGATGATACAGAATTCTATCATTTTTCTGTTGACCAATCATGATTTTTTTTTTTTAACAAGTTGCTCAGTCGTGTCCTCTTGCCTGGAAAAACCTATGGGTGGAGGAGCCTGGGAGGCTGCAGTCCATGGGGTCGCTAAGAGTCAGACACAACTGAGCGACTTCATTTCACCTTTCACTTTCATACATTTGAGAAGGAAATGGCAACCCACTCCAGTGTTCTTGCCTGGAGAATCCCAGGGACGGGGGAGCCAGGTGGGCTGCCGTCTATGGGGTCGCACTGAGTCGGACATGACTGAAGCAACTTAGCAGCAGCAGCAGCAGCAGTCGTGTCTGACTCTTTGTGACCCCATGGACTGTATAGCCTGCCAGGCTCCTCTGTCCATGGAATTCTCCAGTCCAGAATACTGGAGTGGGTAGCCTTTCCCTTCTCCAGGGGATCTTCCCAATTCAGAGATTGAACCCAGGTCTCCCGAATTGCAGGTGGATTCTTTACCATCTGAGCATACAGTGGTATTAAGGGAGTATTAATCACAATAGTAAAAGTACATAATCACAATAGTAAAAGATGTTTACCAGTCTTCACAATCAATAACCAGATGAAAAATAAATAATTACAACCGCAAGCCATGATTGGAATATGATTAACCCAACAATATAAAATAATTACGTGTAATTTAGGGGGTCAAGTAGACTGACGTGGTAAGTGGAAGTGCATGCATGCACAGGTTTCATCTGCTCAGCCAGTCTGTGTCTTTTGATTGCTGCATTTAATCCATTTACATTTAAGGTAGTTATCAATATGTATGATCCTATTAGCATTTTCTTAATTGTTCTGGGTTTATTTTCTATAGGTAGGGCTTTTCTTTCTCTGGTTTTCTGCCTAGAGAATTTCCTTTAGCATATTGTAAAGCTGGTTTGGTGGTGCTGAATTCTTTTAACTTTTGCTTGTCTGTAAAGCTTCTGATTTCTCCATCAGATCTGAAGGAGAATCTTGCTGGGTAGAGTATTCTTGGTTTTAAGTTTCTTCCCTTTCATCACTTTAAATATGTCATGCCATTCCCTTCTGGCTTGTAGAGTTTCTGTTGAGAAATCAGCTGATAACCTGATGGGAGTTCCCCGATATGTTATTTGTCATATTTCCCTTGTTGCTTTTAATATTTTATCACTATCTTTAATTTTTGTCAGTTTGATTACTATGTGTCTGGGTGTGTTCCTCTTTGGGTTTATCCTTACTGGGACTCTCTGTGCTGCCTGCCCTTCGCTGTTTATTTCCTTTCCCATGTTAGGGAAGTTTTCAGCTATTATCTCTTCAAATATTTTCTCAGGTCCTTTCTTTCTCTCTTCTCCTGGAACCCCAATGATGCAAATGTTGGTGCATTTAATGTTGTCCCAGAGGTCTCTTAGGCTGTCTTCTTTTCATTCTTTTTTCTAAATTCTGTTCTGCATCAGTGATTTCTACCATTCTGTCCTCCAGGTAATTTATCTGTGCTTCCACCTCAGTTATCCTGCTACGAATTCCTTCTAGTATATATTATTCATCTCTGTTTGTTCTTTAGTTCTTATAAAGTGAAAGTGAAGTCGTTCAGTTGTGTCCGACTCTTTGCGACCTCATGGACTGTAGCCTACCACGCTCCTCTGTCCATGGGATTTTCCAGGCAAGAATACTGGAGTGGGTTGCTATTTCCTTCTCTAGGAGATTTTTCCGACCCAGGGATTGAACCTGGGTCTCCCACATTGTAGGTAGACGCTTTACCGTCTGAGCCACCAGGGAAGTCCCAGTTCTTACAGGTCTTTGGTAAACATTTCTTGCATCTTCTCAATCTTTGCCTCCATTCGTTTCCCGAGATCCTGAATCATATTCACTATCATTTTTCTGAATTCTTGTTTGGAAGGTTGCCTACCTCCACTTCATTTAGTTGTTTTTCTGGGGTTTTATCTTGTCCCTTCATCTGATACGTAACTTTCTGCTTTTTCATGCTATTTAACTTTTTGTGATGTGGTTTTGTTTTAGTCGCTGTGGGATTGTGGTTCTTCTTGCTTCTTCTGTCTACTCTCTGATGGAGGAGGCTAACAGGCTTGTGTAAGCTTCCTGATGGGAGGGACTGGTGGTGGGAAAAAATGGGTCATGCCCTGGGCAGGGCCTTGCTCAGTAAAGCTTTAATCCAACGATCTGCTGATGGATGGGGTTGTGCTCCCTCCCTGGTAGCTTTTTGGCCTGAGGTGGCCCAGCCCTGGGGCCTACGGGCTCTCTGGTCGGGTTAATGGTGACCTCCAAGAGTGTGCCAAAGGGGACCTTCCCAGACAGCTGCTGCCATGCCCCCGCCCCTGCGGTGAGCCCCTTAGGACCCACGCCTCCACAGGACGCCATCCAACACTAGCAGGTAGTTTGGGTTCAGCCTCCTGTGGCGTCACTGCTTCCTTCCTCTGAATCTTGGTGCAGGCAAGGTTTTGTTTGTGCCCTCCAGTCCATGGGGTCGCAAAGAGTCGGACACAACTGAGTGACTACACTTTGACTTTCCAAGCCTAGAGTCTCTGTTTCCCTCAGTCCTGTGGAAGTCTTGTAGTAAAATCCTCCTGGGCTTCAGGATCAGATTCCCTGAGAATTCCCAGTCCCTTTGTCGGGTCTGCAGGCTGGAAAAGCCTGACATTGGGTTCCAAACCTTCACAACAGTGGGAGAACTTCTGTGGTATTATTGCTCTCTAGTTGGTGGGTCACCCACTGGTGGGTATGGGATTTGATTTTATCGTGATTGTGCCCCTCCTGCCATCTTGCTGTGGGCTCTTCTTTGTCTTTGGACACCAGGCATCTTTTTTGGTAGGTTCCAGCGTCCTCCTGTCCATGGCTGTTCAACAGCTAGTTGTGATTTTGTGCTCTCAGAGGAGGAGATGAGTGCACGTCCTTCTACTCCACCATCTTGAACTGGAAGTCCTCCCCAAGGTGGTCATTTTTAATGTTATTTATGGTATCTCCCATTGAACAGAGCTTAATTTTTTTTCTGTAGCAACATCTAAAAATCCTTTCTTTATGGTTTCTGAGTGGTGTCCTGCAGGAGCCGGGCCTTCCCTATACCCCCAAACAAAAAGAAAAAAAAATTTTTTTTTGGCCACTCCTCGCAGCCTGCTGGATATTATTTCCCTGACCAGGGACCCAACCTATAGACCACACAGTGAAAGCACAGAGTCCTAACCATTGGACCACCAGGAAAGTTCTTGTAGTTTTATTTTTATTTTTAGTGTTTAAGTCTTTACTTCATGAAACTAATATAATGTTATATGTCAGTTATACCTCAATTTTTTAAAAAAGAGGAGGGAAAAAAGTGCTTGAGTCCACCTTCTTTTCCCCACTAATTTGAAATTTTGTTTTTATTATTCAAATTTAATCTTTATCAAATCCTAAGTTCCTACTGTGAACTGACTTGTTTCTAATTTCTTCTGTGTGATTCTTTATTTCTTCCTATGCCAGTTTTCATTGTCATAGTTTTATACTAAATTTGATATTTAGGAGGATAAGTTTCCCCTGCCATCATTCCTGTTTTTTTTTTTAATGTATTTTTCTGTTCTTCCACTCTCTGCTGTTCCAATTAATCTTTAGAATCAACTTATAAAGACACAATTAAAAATTAATTAGAACTTTATTTAAAATGGCATTGAATTTATGGGACAATTTGGAAGTAATTAATATCTTCCTAATAATGAGTCTTCTTGTTTAGAAAACAAAATAAATCACCATTTTTTAAGGTATTCTTCATGTTCTTGAGTAAGTTTTAGAGAATTTTTACAGGTAATGCCTCCAGGGTAGTACCAGTGGTAAAGAGCCCACCTGCCAATGCAGAAGGCTCAGGTTCAAACCCTGGGTCAGGAAGATCCCCTTGAGTGGGAAATGGCAACCCACTCCAGTCGTCTTCCCTGGAGGAGGGCATGGCCACCCACTTCAGTATTCTTGCCTGGAGAATCCCCATGGACAGAGGGGCCTGGTGGGCTCCAGTCCACAGAGTCGCAAAGAGTGGGACGTGGCTGAGCACACATGTTACAGGTAAAGGAGTAACATACTCACCATTATGCTTATTCAGAGATGCTTTATTTTGTATTTTTTGTGGGTTTTTGTTTTGTTTTTGCAATTGAATAGAATTCTTCTTTTCCATTAGATTTTCTAATTTATTGTTATTATTTTCATGACTATTAATGTATTTTTACTTATAACTAGCTATCCTACTGTGATCTTTTTACCTGAAAATCTTAGTTTTTCAGTGGGTTTCCACAGATTCTGTAAGTGGCCAATCATGTCATATGTCAATAAAGATACAGAAGTCACTTCCTCCTGTAGCTGTTGTTGCCTCTTTTTGTTTTACAGTTGGAGTTGGTCCTGCAATGAAATAATGGCCGTAGTCATGACAAGCACTCCTGCCTTGTTCCTAGCAGGGTTTTTTCAGCTTTACGTATGGCATTTGTGTTGACTTTTTTTTTTAATCAATTATCTATTCCTGGGTTTGTTGCTGTTTGGTCGCTAAGTCGTGCCTGACTCTTTGCGACCCCGTAAAACTGCAGCACGCCAGGTTTCCCAGTCCTTCATTATCTCCCTGAGTTTGCTCAGTGATGCCATCCAACCATCTCATCCTCTGTTGCCCCCTTAAACTCTTGCCTTCAATCTTTCCAGCATCAGAATCTTCCAATGAGTTGGCTCTTCGCATCAGCTAGCAGACGTATTGGAGCTTCAGATTCAGCACCAGTCCGTCCAATGAATATTCAGGACTGATTTCCTTTAGGATGGACTGGTTTGATCTTGCTGTCCAAGTGACTCTCAAGAGTCTTCTCCACACCACAATTCAAAAGCATCAGTTTTTCAGTGCTTAGTATTCTTTGTGGTCCAACTCTCCCATCCATACATGACTACTGGAAAAACCATAGCTTTGACTAGAAGGACCTTTGTCGGCAAAGTACTGTCTCTGCTTTTTAATATGCTGTCTAGGTTTGTCATAGCTTCTCTTCCAAGGAGCAAAAAAACTGTCTTTTAATTTCATGGCTGCAGTCACTGTCTGCAGTGATTTAGGAGCCCAAGAAAATGAAATCTGCTACTGTCTCCACTTTTTCCCCATCTATTTGCCCTCAAGGAAAGGGATCGGATGCTATGATTTTCGTTTTTTGAATGTTGAGTTTTAAACCAGCTTTTTCACTCTCTCCTTTTTCATTTTCATCAAGAGGCTCTTTAGTTCTTCACTTTCTGCCGTAAGGGTGGTGTTATCTGCATATCTGAGGTTATTGATATTTCTTCCAGCAATCTTGATTCCAGCTTGTCCTTCATCCAGCCCAGCATGACACTTACTCCTTGGAAGAAAAGTTATGACCAACTTAGATAGCATATTAAAAAGCAAAGACATTACTTTGCCGACAAAGGTCCATCTAGCCAAGGCTATGGTTTTTCCAGTGGTCATGTATGGATGTGAGAGTTGGACTGTGAAGAAAGCTGAGTGCCGAAGAATTGATGCTTTTGAACTGTGGTGTTGGAGAAGACTCTTGAGAGTCCCTTGGACTACAAGGAGATCCAACCAGTCTATCCTAAAGGAGATCAGCCTTGGGTGTTCTTTGGAAGGAATGATGCTAAAGCTGAAACTCCAGTACTCTGGCCACCTCATGCGAAGAGTTGACTCATTGGAAAAGACTCTGATGCTGGGAGGGATTGGGGTCAGGAGGAGAAGGGGACAACAGAGGATGAGATGGCTGGATGGCATCACCAACTCGATGGACGTGAGTTTGAGCAAACTCCAGGAGATGGTAATGGACAGGGAGGCTTGGCGTGCTGCAATTCATGGGGTCACAAAGAGTTGGACACGACTGAGTGACTGAACTGAACTGAACTCTGCATATAAGTTAAATAAACAGAGTGACAATATACAGCCTTGATGTACTCCTTTCCCAATTTGGAACCAGTCCATTGTTCCATGTCCAGCTCTAACTGTTACTTCTTGAGCTACATGTAGGTTTCTCAGGAGGCAGGTAAGGTGGTCTGGTATTCCCATCTCTTTAAGAATTTTCCATAGTTTGTTCTGATCCATACAGTTAAAGGTTTTAGCAAAGTCAATGAAGCAGATGTTTTTTGGAGCTCTCTTGATTTTTTGATGACCCAGTGGATGTTGGCAATTTGATCTCTGGTTCCTCTGCCTTTTCTAAATCCAGCTTGAACATCTGGAAGTTCACGGTTCACTATGTGTTTTTCGGGAATGATTGTTGAATCTATTGAAATACTTGTGTTTTTCTGCTTTTCTTTATTAATGCAGTGAATCAATAGTAGATTTCACAATTTTACGTCACCCTACATATTAATCTTTTTATTTTTGTTTTCCATTAAAGTATAATTGACATACAGTGTTATATTAATTTCAGGTGTACAACATAGCAATTCAACATTTATATACATTACAAGGTGATCACCACAATAAGCCAGTTACCATCTGTCACCATTTAAATTTGTCACAATGTTGACAATATTTCCTATTCTGTGTATTGGATCCCCTATTCTGCCTATCCTTCCACTTCACTCCTCTCTGGTATCCAGTTTATTCTCAATATCTGTGAATCTGTTTCTGTTCTGCTTTGTTAATTTGTTTTATTTATTTATATATTTTAGATTCCTCATATAAATGAAGTCATATGGTATTTACTAATATTTTAATTGATTGGTAGATTTGATTTACTAATATTTTACTTGGCATTCTTCATCAGTTGTGTCCAACTCTTTGTGACCCCATAGACTGTAGCCTGACAGGCTCCTCCGTCCATGGGATTTCCTAGGCAAGAATACTGGAATGGGTTGCCATTACCTTTTCCAAGGGACTCTTCCCAACCCAGTGATCAAACCTGGATCTCCTGCGTTGGCGGTGGATTCTTTACCACTGAGCCACCTGGCAAGTCTCCTCTATGTTTGTAGCTCTCCTTTTTGTATCTTTGGCCGATTTTTTGATCAAGGTTTCACTAGGCTTGTAGAATGAATTGAAATTCTTTCTTTTTTCTATTATCTGAAACAGTTGAATACCCCAAAAAAATCATAGTGTCTATAACTTTGGAAGATTTAATATAATTTACCTATTATAACATGAAACCAGCTTGGAGAATTTTGGGGAGATAAATCTGTGACCACACTTTCCATTTTCTCTATACTTAATAGTTTGTTTTCCTAAAATTTTTGAAAAAATCGTATCTATGTTTTCAAGCTTATTAAATTTTTTAAAGATTTGATGTCTGTACTTGTCATTGCCTTGTCAAATTTTAGTATTCCTAGCAGTTTTTGCTTTATGATTTTTAAAGCTATGTTGCTCAGTTCATGAAGAATCATTGTTATATCTTCGTAGTGAATACCTTTTGTTAGTGTAAGTGTCTGTTTTTAGTCCCGTTAATGCTTGTACGTCCTGCTTTCTTTGTTTTTCCTTGTCTTTATCCATCCCTGGCTTTTCAACCTTCTTGTGGAATTTTGTTTTGGATGTACTTCTTATGAAATGCATATAACTTTTAAAAATGCAATATAAGATTTTTTTGTATTTTAATAGAATTTAGTCCATTTAATTTTTTACTTAGTCTATTTAAATTTTTAATGATCCTTGATATACTTGGTCTGATTTTTAATATCTTCATGTTTTCTATTTCAGTGTATGTCTTGTAAAAAGCTTATAGCTTTTTTTAATGCAATCTGAGATTCTTGGTATTTTTAGGGAATTTTAATAGAATTTAATCTATTAAAATTTTTAATGATCCTTGATATGGCTGGTCTGGTTTTTAATATCTTCATGTTTCGTGTTTATCTTGCTTTTTATAGTTTTGCTTTTCTCCCTTCTGGCTTTTACTGCATTAATGTAATTTTCTATATTCCTTTGCCCCCTCAATTTAGTAATTCTAATTCATTTTGTTTTTCTATTGGCTATATTGCTTTAGCTTGTGTTTATAGTGAAATGGAAAAACACTGTATACAAATAAGTACTTAACAGATTCTCTTAAGCAAAATGATGACAATGGCAACATCATCAATGAAACTGTCTTAAATCTTCTAAATCCACTTCACTTTGCTGACATCATCTAAAACAAAGTTCCTAACTTTAAGGTTCTCCAGTGGACTTTCTCCTTTTGATTCTCTGGCTGCCTACTTACGTGAACGCTGCTGCCTTGCTTAATGCCTCTTCACACACGTTGCCTGTGACTTTGCACATTTGGGTGTTGTTCTTTGAAGTGGAATTCTCTTATCATCTGTCTTGTCACGTAGTTCACTCCATGACTGACACAGCTTCTATCCACTCAAACTTAAAAGTGGAAATCATAAGTAGTTTCTGAAATTCATTCAACTAGCCCTGAGTTTATGGAGCACATGAGATGGCCAGATGATGTTCTACCTCGTGTAGGCACAGGAGTAAACAGATGAAGAGGGGGCGAATTGGCAGTAAACAGATAATACAAATATACAAACAAGTAGGTGTATGACACGATGTCCGAGGGTAACAAACGCTGTAGTAAAGAAGAGAGAGGTGACAGGTGGTAATAAAGTTGTTTCATAAAATAAAATAAAATTTAGTTAGTTAGTTCTCTATTTTTTAGCCAAGCTACACAACTTACGGGATCTTAGCTTCCCTACCAGGATCTAAACAGAACCTGGAGCCTCAGGTGTTAAAACACCGAGTCCCAGCCACTGAACCACCAGGGAATTCCCTGAAATTGCTGTTTTATTTTATTCTATTTATTTATTTGGCTGCACCAGGTCTTAGTTGCAGCACATGGTATCCTCACTGTGGCATGTGGAATCTGTTTCCCTGAGTAGGGATCGAACTCCGGCCCCCTGTATGGGGAGCACGAAGTCTTAGTCACTGGACCACCAGGGAACTCCTGTTTTAGATAATGTGGTTAGTGAAGAATTGATGCTTTTGAACTGTGGTGCTGGAGAAGACTCTTGAGAGTCCTTGGACTGCAAGGAGATCCAACCAGTCCACCTTAAAGGAGGTCAGTCCTGGGTGTTCATTGGAAGGACTGATGCTGAAGCTGAAACTCCAATACTTTGGCCACCTGATGCGAAGAACTGACTCATCTGAAAAGACCCTGATGCTGGGAAAGATTGAAGGCAGGAGGAGAAGGGGATGACAGAGGATGAAATGGTTGGATGGCATCACTAACTCGATGGACATGAATTTGAGTAAGCTCTGGGAGTTGGTGATGGACAGGGAAGCATGGCGTGCTGCAGTCCATGGGGTGGCAGAGGACAGGACTGAGCAACTGAACTGAACTGAAGGCATCTCTAAGGAGATGATATTTCAGCAGAACCCTAGATGCAGTGGTGGAGAATCTTGCAAATATGTGGGAAGAGAACCTTCCGGGCAGAGGAAGCAGGTAGTGCAGAGGCCAACCAGGGGGCGGTGGAGTGGGGTTTGATGGGCTCACATGCTCCAGGAGTAGCAGGCCTTCATCAGCAAAAGTGAGGGCGGTGGGAGGTTGATGGAAAGTCTGGGGGGCCATGGTAAGGTTTTGAGGATTGTACGTTAGCCATAAGCAGAAGGCACTAGAGAGTGTGGGCCTGGGCAGTCATGTTGTCTGGCTCACATTTTAGAAGGTCAGTTGGCGTGGCAGAGCGTAGATGCCCAGGAGCAGGACTGGCATGGGAGCGGCTAGGAAGCAAGCTCGATAGGAAAGACGAGCGGTAGTGACTCGGACAGCTGGTGGCAGGGCAGAAAAAGAGACATCGTGCACCCAGCCCCACAGACTGCAGCCCGCCAGGCTCCTCTGTCCGTGGGATTCTCCAGGCAAGAACTGGAGTGAGTAACCATTCCCTTCTCCAGGGGATCTTCCTGACCCAGGGGTTGAATCCTAGGTCTCCTGCATTGCAGGTGGATTTTTTACTGTCTGAGCCACCAGGGAAGCCCTTGTAATATTGTGCCAAGGATTTTATGTAGAATGTGAGAGAAAAACGAACTTCAGTCAGAAATGATGCCATAGTTTTTTGGGGTTTGTTTTTTTGTTGTTTTTGGTTTGGGTTCTTTTGTCTGTACCATGAGGCTTGCAGGATCTTAGTTCCCCAAACAGATTGAACCAACGCCCTCAGCAGTGAAAGCGCAGAGTCCTAACCACTGGCATGCCAGGAAATTCCTGATGCCGGGGTTTTTGATCTGAGTAAAATGATGATATTTACTCAGGAAGAAAAATTGACAAGGAAAAAGCTGGCTCCATGATTTTATAATCATGAAAATTTTTATTTTGGTAATCATGTGCCCAAACAGGATGATGGAAAGAAAAACCGGAAAGCAAGGTACTGAGAGCACAAAATGCTGGCCAGATAGTGGAGCTGCGGGAACTGTGGGAACGCACAATGGCACAGCCACTTTGGAAGGCGGGCAGGTTGTTCTTACAAAGCTAAACACACTCTTCGCTTATGATCCACAGCAGTCACACTCCTTGGGGTGCACACAAGTGAGATGAAAAGTTAAATCCACACAAAAACCTGCATATGAATGTGAATAGCAGCTTTATTCTTGGAGGCAACCAAAATATCCTTCAGTGGGTGAATAAACTATGGTACATCCATACAAAGGAGTATTATTTAGTGATAAAAGTAAATAAGCAATGAACCACAAAAAAGACATGGTGGAAGCCTGTGTGTGCACTCAGTCGTGTCTGACTCTTTGTGGCTCCATGGACTGTAGCCTCCTAGGCTCCTCTGGCAGGTGAGAACAGTCTGCTAGGCAAGAATACTGGAGCAGGTTGCCATTTCCTTCTCCAGCAGGTCTTCCCGACCCAGGGATCCAACCCACATCTCGTGTCTCCCGCATTGGCAGGCAGATTCTTTACCAGCAGCGCCACCTGGGAAGCCCACATATTACCAAGTAGGAAAAAACCTATCTTAAACAGCTTCCCCATGTATAATTTCAACTATGTGAGATTCTGAAAAAGGCAAAACTCTGGTGACCATGAAAAGATCAGTGGTTGCTAGGGATTTGGGAAGAGAGAGGGAATGCTAAGTGCCCAGAACAAAGGGGATTTTTAGGGCAGTGAAACCGTTCTGTATGATACTATAACAGTGGATACATGTCATTCTACACTTGGCAAAGGCATAGAATACACATCACAGAGAGTGGAGCTAATGTGAACTACAGACTTCAGTTAAAACTAAACTATGGGCTTTAGTTATTTGTTAATAATTATAAATATTGGCTCATCGAGTGTAACAAAAAAGGAAAAAAAGGGAAGCAGGAAGTATTATGAATCTTCTGTTGGGTTTACAACTAGCAAAAATGAGCTCACCCAGCAAAAGCCAGAGAACCTGCTTCAGCCAACGCTTAACTCGGGAGCTGAGCAGGAAAAGGAGGTGTCATTACTCCAGGCTCCCTGGGTGGTTTACTCTCTGGCCTTTTTTAAAGATCAGTTTCAGAGTTTTTGAATCAGTGCCTAAAGAAGTCACTTTTGTTTTTTGGTTCAGAAAGCACCTCTTGACTTCCCTGGTGGTCCAATGGTTAAGACTCCTTGCTTCGAATGGAGGGGGCACAGGTTCAATCCCTGGTTGAGGAAGTTCCTACATGCCACAGGGCCCATATATATATATATATATATATATATATATGCACAATGCAGAACTCAGCATCTTCACGGAGGCCAGCACCTTCATCTGTAATTCACGTGTGCTGTGCCAGGCCTTGAAGTGGCTCCGGAGTGTCAGATATCCTACTCTTCATGGAGAAGATAGGCAGCCCAGGCTCTTTCTTGCCCTGCTTTTTGGTGGTTCATCACACATCAACATCCCCCAAATATCCTGCTGATGTCAAATCTGACAAAATTATAGTGAGTGGCTTTGGGACTGTATCCTTTTTCAGAGACAGTAGATTACTCATAATCCCAGAGTCCAAATAAAATAAATTTGTTACATCACTGCTTAAAAAATAAATTTATGATATTGATTCTTTCAGGTTTAACATATCAAGCTATGCAAGCAGAGCACATTTTAAACAAATTGTAATTTATTATTCCCACTGTTTGAGAAACACATTCTGGTCGCTCGCGATCTTTGCTTAGGGTCTTCGTGCAAGCGCAAGCTGTCGGGTCTTTACGCTGGGACTACAACCGTGCTGGTGGGGATAAGGCAGTAGTCACTTGCTACGAGTGAACCAAATGGTTTCCAAAGACCAGTGGGCAGGCTAGGCAGCGTGCAGTAGCACAAATTGCCTCGGCAAAAAGTTTTTATAGGGCTCCCCTGTTGGCCCAGTGGTTAAGAAACCACCTTGCAATGCAGGGGACCCTGGTTCGATACCTGGTCCGGAAGATCCCATCTGCCTCGGGGCAACTTAACCTGTGTGCTACAACTACCGAGCCCGTGCTCTAGAGCCCACGAGCTGCAACTACCGAGCCCGTGTGCCCCAATACCGCAGCCCGCATGCCCTCGCCGCCCTGCCCTGCAACGAGAGAAGCCATCACAATGAGAAATCCACACACCACAGCTAGAAAGTAGCTCCTGCTTGCCAAGGCTACAGGAAGGCTCAGCATAGCAATGAAGACCCAGTGCAGCCAAAAATAGAAATAAATAATTTTTTAAAAGCTTTTATAAATTAATAGGAAAAACACTCAGAAAAATGAACCCAGTATGTAAACAGACAATTCTCAGAAAGTACATAAAAAGTCATTAAAAATAATGAGACTAACTGATAAGTCAGAAATACAAATTTAAATGCTGTGGAACAGGGACTTCCTGGCCATCCACTGGTTAAGACTCTGTGCTGCCATTGCAGGGAGTAGGGTTCAATCCCTGGTCAGGGAACTAAATTCCCGCATGCCTTGTGGCACTGCAAAAAAAAAAGAAAAGAAAATTTAAAACTAAATTAAATTTAATTTAAAAAATAATAATATGGAACATCATTTTTAGTCAATTCAAGATGATAATTTTGGGGAGAGTGGAATTAAATTTTCAAGCACTATAATAGAAGTGAAAGTCAGTGCAAATGTGAATAGCACTTTGGAAATCAATTTCTAGATCCTTAAAAATCCCTATCCTTTGATCTGGGAATTCCCCTTCTCAGACTATATACAAAATATTTTTTTAACAGTGGAAAATAATACATAAAAATGCTGAAGTTATTACTAATAATAGCAAATATAATTGAAAACAACCTTATTATTTAAAAATAAAAATCTGATAAATAAGCTAAAACATATTCATATAATGAGATATTATGCAGCCATTAAAATGATGTGTTTTAGCTATTTTGTTTTTGATGGTTCCCCAAGTTTTCTCCCACTAGTGCCAGGTGGCACTAGTGGTAAGGAACACGCCTGCCGATGCAGGAAACGTAAGAAATGAGGGTTCGACCCCTGGGTCGAGGAGATCCCCTGGAGGAGGGCATGGCAACTCACTCCAGTATTCTTGCCTGGAGAATCCCATGGACAGAGGAGCCTGGCGGGCTACCGTCATAGGGTTACAAGAGTAGGACCCAACTGAAATGACTTAGCACGCACGCACTCACAAGTCTCTGCCATCTGCCTAACACCTAGAGTCTTCTCTAAGTTGGCCATAATAAATTTAGCTTATTTTTTACTGGGGACATTTAGGTTATTTCCAATCTTTTTTTCCATTTTAGACTACACTCAAGCAATAATTTATATGAACATTCAGATGCACTCTAAAGACCAAGAAACACCTTGAAAGATGTCTTCTAAAGGAGATCTACTCTTGGGGTCCCATGCGGGGTCTCTGAGCCAGCCCCACAAGCTTGGTGAGAGCCCCAGCCTTCATCACTCCTTCCAAACCCAGAGGAAATGTTCACAATCACTGTTAAGATCACAGCTCCCAGGACCTCACGTTTGTATCAAAACACCCATGTTTATCTTCCCTGAAGTCTCCACAGGCAAATCTAGAAACTGCTCAGGGACAAGCATACTTGCTCCTGGGAAGAGAGGTAAATCCCTCTGAGGTGTTTGCGGGCAACTGGGCGGTGAGAGATAAGGAGCAAACTCTGAATCATTATCTAGGGAGGAACCAAAGGTACCCGAGTGTAGTCGAAGATGCAGAGGGAAATAGACAGCCAAACAGGGGTGACTGAGGGGGCGCCTGGGAAGGAGGCCACATTAACACTCCGGTCCCCAGTTACGTGCTCTTCAGTTGGTTTGGTTCTCGTCCTAGCCAGTTGTTTTAGTACCCTCCCCCGAAGCACCAGGAATGCTGCCCTGAACTACGAAGACCAGGGAAAGGGGGGAGGTTACAGCTGTGGGGGTCTGGTCTCCTTGTGCTTTGTTTTGACAGAAGGACCGAAGTTGCAGCAAGAGCCTGAAGTGGCAACTTCTTAGTTTAGGAAATGCAGTGTACAAAGCTGGAAGGAAATGAACCAGTTCTTTGTGAGCATCATCTTCACAGAGAATTTAGTGATGGGACATGCATGCTGAGAGGAAATACAATTTTTCCCCCAGTTAATGGAGCGTCCGGGTCTTGTTGGTGATGGAGGAACCACCTGAAGCATTGAATGAGACGCTTTCCTGGAGATGTCGCAGTTAGGGTTCCAGCTGTAGGTGTGGGACCGATATGTCAAGACAGCATTACTTCTTCTGAGAAGCATGACAGGGGTGAGGGAGACGAACGCAAGAACGTGAAGAGGCAAGGGGAAGTTAAAGGGCAAAGGCCAGTTCGGGGAATAAGTGGAGCCGCTGAGCGTCTACTAGCGGCCTTTACCTGGAAGGTATCAGAGAGCTCCGCCTCCAGGTACCAGTCATGCCAAGGACCCCACAACTACCCCAGGCTATTTCAGTGCACCTACAGATCACCAATGACATGAATGTTAATATTTTATCATTCCAACTTGCACTTCTAAAAGCCCTCATTAACTTCACCAGATTAAGCTGGCAAGCACGCTGGTGCAGATGGGAATCACAGCCTCCTTGCGGCGTCTGTGCGCCAGTTCGTCCGGGGGCCTGGGATGATCTGCCCTCCCTGTCTCGGCTCCGTAAAGGGGCTAATATTAGCGTTTGGAAGCCAAGTCACGCTTCCCCGACTGGAGGCCATTTGCCGATTGCTCATTAATTAATTAACTGACGGGTTAGCAGTTCCTCTAGCACTGGCTAGTAAAGATCTCTGAGGCACTCTCCCCCGCCCCCCCACACACCCTGGTGGGAGAAGAATTTCCATAACCTCCTTGAAAGCCTTAGACGTGTGTGTGGGGGTGTGTGTCTGTGTGTGTGTGTGTCTCGTGTTATGTAGCTTGCATAGTGCCCTGCACACCGAAAACACCTAAGCAGTGAATGGGTGGATATGTGAATAAATAGACACATGAAAATATATACTTTCTAGCTTTTTCCCATGTAGTAAATTTTTCTTTAAGCTTTCGCTTGAAAGAGAACTTGAAAAGTAAAAGTGTTAGTCACTCAGTCGTGTCTGACTCTGCGACCCCGTGGACTGTAGCCTGCCAAGCTCCTCTGTCCATGGGATTTTCCCAGGCAAGAATACTAGAACAGGTTGCCATTTCCTTCTCCAAGGGATCTCCCCAACCCAGGGATCGAATCCGAGTCTCCTGCAGGCAGGATTCTTTACTATCTGAGTCATCAGGAAAGTCCAATATCACCCAATCTAATTTCATTTTAAATCTTAGGAAACAAGAGAATACATATGTGATTTCAGCTATTAAGAGCACAGACTAATCTATATGGGAAAAGAATCCCAAAAAGAATAGATACATGTATATGTATGCTTCCCAGGTGGCGTAGTGGTTAAGAATTCGCCTGCAGGAGACCCAAGAGACTCAGCTTTGATCCCTGGGTTGAGAAGATTCCCTGGAGTAGGAAATGACATCCACTCTGGCCTGAAAAATTGCATGAACAGAGGAGTCTGGCAGGCCACAGTCCCTGGGGGTCGCAAAAAGTCAGACACCCCTGAGCAGTGAGCACGTGTCACTGAATCACTTTGCAGTATACTTGAAATGAATGCAGTAGTATAAATTAATTATACGTACAACATTATAAATTAATTATATTCCAATATAAAATAGAAAAATTAAAAAATAAAAAAGACGGGACTTTCCTGGTGGTCCAGTGGTTAAGATTCCAGTCTTCCACAGGGGGCGAGAGTTCCATCCCTGGTCAGGGAAATAAGAGTCCACGTGCTTCATGGCACAGCCAAAACCAAAACCACAGACTAGACGATAAATTCAGTCTTTTTCCACTAGAGAAAGGTGCCTGGTCTACCTGCCTTGCCCCTGCACAAATGCTGTGTATGCCTTCTGCCTCACCCAAGCTGGGCATACTGATGCTCCTCCAGGAAGTGTTTGGATGATGAACCAGAACAAAGGAGTGGCTGAGGGTATGGGCAGATCATTCTCCCTGGCTCATGGGCAGCACTGAGTGTGAAGAGAGGTGAGACTTGCCACGTATTGAAGGACTCTATAACATTCCAGGTAATTGCAGCATCGAAATGAAAGTGGTCGCCGTCTCAGGAACCCCTGCATTTCAGAGCTAAGACTTTTCAGACCACTTCAGAGCCTCTGGTGTTAGAATTCAATATCACTATAATTATTTAAAACCTCCAAAATCACTGCAGATGGTGACTGCAGCCATGAAATTAAAAGACGCTTACTCCTTGGAAGAAAAGTTATGACCAACCTAGATAGCATATTGAAAAGCAGAGGCATTACTTTGCCAACAAAGGTCCGTCTAGTCAAGGCTATGGTTTTTCCAGTAGTCATGTATGGATGCGAGAGTTGGACCATGAAGAAGGCTGAGTGCCAAAGAATTGATGCTTTTGAACTGTGGTGTTGGAGAAGACTCTTGAGAGTCCCTTGGACTGCAAGGAGATCCAACCAGTCCATCCTAAAGGAGATCAGCCCTGGCTGTTCTTTGGAAGGAATGATGCTGAAGCTGAAACTCCAGTACTTTGGCCACCTCATGCGAAGAGTTGACTCATTGGAAAAGACTCTGATGCTGGGAGGGATTGGGGGCAGGAGGAGAAGGGGATGACAGAGGATGAGATGGCTGGATGGCATCACTGACTCGATGGACGTGAGTTTGAGTGAACTCCGGGAGATAGTGAAGGACAGGGAAGCCTGGCGTGCTGCGATTCATGGGGTCATAAGGAGTCAGACACGACTGAGTGACTGAACTGAACTGAACTGAGAAGGATGGAATTAATTTTAAGGTGATGACTCTTCAATGAAAAAAAAATTTAAATTCAAATCAATTCAATCAGGTTTCCTAGAAGATTACAAGATTTAAAATTTTAAACTGTTGACCAAAATGAGGGAGTGAGGCTTGGGAACGTTTATCTTTGCTTTTCATGAGGCACAAATGGTAACTCCCTAGATTTGTATTGCACTTTCAACACTTCAGATCTGTTATCTTATTTGATTATTTGAGATGGGTACAGAAAATGTCACTATCCCATTTTAACAAGTAATGAACTCTAGAAATTGAAATAAGTTCATCATGAAATCACCAATTCAGAGTTGGATAGTTAAAATGAGAAAAGACCTTAGAAATTACCTATCTCAACACCTCATTTTTGGAGAAGGAAATGGCAACCCACTCCAATATTCTTGCCTGGAAAACCCCATGGACAGAGGAGCCTGGTGGGTTCTAGTCCATAGGATCACGAAGAGTCAGACATGACTGAGCGACTAACACTATACCTCATTTTAGAGATGAGGAAACAAATGTCCATCCTCTCTTTCATCTTAAAATAATATTTCTCTTGATATCATCATCTTCACAATTTATAGTAAGTAACTTCCTATATCAGAGAAGGCAATGGCAACCCACTCCAGTACTCTTGCCTGGAAAATCCCATGGACGGAGGAGCCTGGTAGGCTGCAGTCGGGCATGACTGAGCGACTTCACTTTCACTTTTCACTTTCAGGCACTGGAGAAGGAAATGGCAACCCACTCCAGTGTTCTTGCCTGGAGAATCCCAGGGACGGGGGAGCCTGGTGGGCTGCTGTCTATGGGGTTGCACAGAGTCAGACATGACTGAAGCGACTTAGCAGCAGCAACTTCCTATATCATTAGCAACTAACCCACCTTATATGATGCTTTGATTAAACAAAGCCTATACCATGAATTCTCATCACTCCTGTATTAAAAGATAATTTGAAAGATTATTATTTTAAAGGTATAAATTATTATTCCTGGGTGAGTCTAAAATGAACATATGTCAAAACTTTTATTTAACTAATGGGGAACCAGTAAAATGTTACAACTGACTCAAAGGATAACTCAGAGAACAGGAGATGATATAAAAATGATTTTATAGAATATGCAGAATAGATGTGTATGCAGGGCAATGATTAACTTGAGTTTCAAGTTAAGAAGAATTATTTGCATTATTATCAGTTTTCTGCAGTTTACAAAGCTGTAAAACAGCTCAACGACAAAGAAAGATAGCCTAGAAGCATGAGCTACACAGGATACACCCAGTAATCGTTTGAGCACATTTCAGTCTTTCAACATTTTTTCCTACATTTGTAAGAATTCAACTTGAGTACTACCAAATATTGAATAAGTAAATAATAGTAATTCTATACAAAATTTCCCAGAGGATCAAAAACGAAGGAATATTTCCCAACTCATTCTATGAGGCCAGCATTACTCTATTACCAAAACCAGACCAAGACATTACAGAAGAAAAGCTGTCAACCAATATTCTTCATGAACATACATGTAAATATTCTTACCCGATTAAATACACCAATATATAATAAGGAAAATACATCAGGACTAGGGCGGTTTCTCCCATGAACGCAAGGTTGGTTTAACATTGGAGAATCAGTTAATGCTGGGACTTCCCTGGTGGTCCAGTGGCTTAGACTCCCAAAGCAGGGGGCCCAGGTTCAACCCCTGGTCAGGGAACTAGATCCCATAGGGTGCAGCTGAGAAGTTCACATACTGCCACCAAAAGCTCCTGCATTCTACAACTAAAGACCCACATGCCGCCACTAAGACCAACAGAGTCAAGTAAGGAAATGTTTAAAAAAGAAGCAGTAATGTAACTCACCAAATAAACAAAGTCAAGAAAAGAAATAGCATCTCAGTACTGAGATGCAGAAAAAGCATTTGACAATATTCATCATCCATTCCCAAGAACGGTACTTGTTCAACCTGTAAAAGGGCATCTATGAAAAACATACAGTTAACATCATACTTGACTTCCCTGGTGGTTCAGATGGTAGGGAGTCTGCCTACAATGTGGGAGACCTGGGTTCGATCTCTGGGTGGGAGGATCCCCTGGAGAAGAAAATGCAACCCACTCCAGGATTCTTGCCTGGAGAATCCCATGGACGGAGGAGCCTGGCAGGCTACAGTCCACAGGGTCACAAAAGAGTTGGACACGACTGAGCGACTTCACTTTCTTTCTTTCTAATGATGAGAGGCTGAGTGCTTTCCTCTGTGATTAGGGAAAAAGCAAGTGTGTCCACTCTCATCTCTTTTTTAGCAGTGTACTAGACGTTGCAGTCAGGGCAGTAAGGCCTAAAAAATAAAAGAAAGAAAGGAAGCAGTAAAGCAAAGAGAAAATAAAGCTGTCTTGGGAGTTCCCTGGTGACCTAGTGGTTAGGACTCCAAGCTTTCACTGCCATGGCCTGGATTCAATCCCTGGTCAGGGAACTGAGATTCCATAAGCCACTCAACATGGCCAACAAAAAAAATGGGGGAATAAAGCTATCTCTATTCATAGATGACATCATAATCTCTGTAGAAAGTTTGATGGAATCTACAAAAATGCTAACAGAACTAGTAAGAATTTAGCAATATTTTTAAGATGTAATATTAATTTGCAAAAATCAATATATTTCTATATGCAAGCAATAAACAATTGGAATTTGAAATTTGAAAAATTACATTTATGATGACATCAAAACAAATGAAACAGGGATCCATCTGATGAAAGATGTGTGAGATCTGTACACTGAAAACTAATAAAACATGGCTGAAAGAAATCAGAGGAGACCTAAATAAAGGGAGAAATATATTTATTTGGAAGTTTCAATCTTGTTAGAGTCAACAATTCCAATCAGAATCGCAGGAGGCTTTTTTTAGGTATTGACAAGCTGATTTTAAAATCCACATGGAAATGCAAACGACCTAGACTAGCTGAAACAAATTCGAAGAGGAAGTTTGAGGAACCGCATTACCTGATTTAAGACGTATTATAAACTACAGTAATCAAGACAATGTGATATTGGTGTAAAAGTAGACAAACAGATAAATAGAACAGAAGTCCAGAAATAAACCCATATGCTTATACAGACATCAAATGATTTTCAACAAACATACAAAGGCAACTTAGATGAAGGATAATCTTTTCCACAAATGCTGCTAGAACAATTTGATATCCATATGCAAAAACAGTAACTTAGACCCTATACCATACACAAAAGTTAACTCTGAATGTAAAACCTAAAACTTCTAGAAGAAAATCTATTGACCTTGATTTTATCAAAGATTTCTTAGAAAACCAAAAATATAACCTACAAATGAAAAAAATATATATATCTGAAAAAGGACTTCTATCCAGAACTTTTCTTTTTAAAAATAAAAAAAGAAAAGGAAGAATATATATTCTTTTTCTTCTTTTCTTTTTTTTTTAACTCTCAAAACTCAACAATAAGAAACTGGAAATCCCCTGGCAGTCCTGTGGTGAGGACTCTGCGCTTTCACTATAAAGGGCATTGGTTCAATGAACAAAGATCCCACAAGCCATCTGGCAAGGCCAAAAAAAGAGAAAAAAAGAAAGAAGCCAGGTATGAGAGACTCCATGCCGCATGATTACATTTATGTAGATCTCTAGAGAATGCAAGCTAATCTGTAGGCACGGATCAGCTGTTACCTTGGACATGACTAGGGGCCTGGTATGGAGCGAGGCATGGGGAGAGGCAGAGAGATGGGTCAGAAGAGGGCGTGAGGAGACTTTGGGGTGAGGATGTGCTCACTATCTCGTGTTGGCAGTTCACAGTATATGTCAAAATTTATCAGATTGTACCTTCAAGTGTGTGTCGTTTATTGTACATCAATTACACCTCGGTAAAGCTATTATTAACTGAGACCTACCATTAGAAGGCTTCGTTGCTTTTTTGTGCAATTTAGGTTGCCACCATGGTTTGAGAAGCTTGCTTTGGAATGTTACGATGATGTAAGAAGATAGTCCCATCCCCAAATCCCAATGCGACACACATTTCCTTATCTTTGAGACTAGATCCATGCTGCTGCCCCCCGACAAAGCGTGGAATATTCTTGGGTCATCCCCTGGGACGGTGCCTACTTCAGCTTCTAGGTAGCAGCGACCCAGCACAGACTCACCTTCCACCTTGGTTTGCTGGATGTATTGAGCTACTCTAGCTCCTGGGCAGGACCTCTCACGCGCCCTCATCTGAAGAGAACAATCTTCCCTGATGGAGGAAGACTGTTTTTCAGCCATTTTCAGGGAGGTCTCCAGGCAGCCACCACGGAGACAGGCCTGGGTGGGGGATCAGGGTAAGATGGAGAACCCAAGCTGGGAAACTTTCTGTACTTCCTGTGCTTTGGAAGATGGGGTGTGGCCTAGAGTACCAGCTGGAAAAGCAAAAGAGTGAGCTCAACTGTTTTGTTTTTGTTTTTTAAATTTGAGCCTCTTTGACATAAAATCAACCCAGAATATTTGTCACCAAGATAAAAAAGTTGGATTAACCCTACTTCCTTTCCACATGTACCTGTCAGACTTAATTGCTCTATTTAAATTTTGTTCCCTTCCACATACATTTTAACTATGTTTTCTCATTATGAAATGGTTGGGAAACATGTGAGAGCCACACTGTCTATATCCCGTAATTTTAAGAGGATGTAAGATGACAGCCCCATCCTCAAAGCCCAGTGCCGTGTCCCTTTCCTTGTCTTTTGTCTGCAACATCTGTCTACAACATTCATGAACAGAAAAAACACACAAAACATATATCCACATGACTAAGTCTGAGGTTATAAAAAAGTCAGCAAAGATATCTTTCAATATCCAAAAGCAGTGAAAATGAAAAGGTATTGTTACTTAGGAGACTGGAAATGAGATCCCTGCAAAGAGTGTGCTTGGACAGCAGGAAAGTGCTTCCCTCTTATTAATGACTAGCTGCAGCCTAGTCCCTTAAAGTCGAGAAGCTTCTTCCCAGCAGCACAAGGATCTCCACCCAGGAACAGAGAACTCTGGGAATCAGGCAAATGGACTTCGTGTCCCAGAGATGAACACAATGGCATACCCCCAGGTCCAGCAGAGCACTGCTCTAAGGAAGTCACAGCAAAATGGCCAGGGCAGTGATGAACCTCAACAGCAGCAACTGCAATAAACGCTACCACGTACCCATCACTTACTTACAGCATGGCCCAACACCACACTGCTGCTGCTGCTGCTGCTGCTAAGTCGCTTCAGTCGTGTCTGACTCTGGGCAACCCCATAGACGGCAGCCCACCAGGCTCCCCCGTCCCTGGGATTCTCCAGGCAAGAACACTGGAGTGGGTTGCCATTTCCTTCTCCAGTGCCTGAAAGTGAAAAGTGAAAGTGAAGTCGCTCAGTCGTGTCTGACTCCTAGCGATCCCATGGACTCCAGCCTACCGGGCCCCTCCATCCATGGGATTTTCCAGGCAAGAGTACTGGAGTGGGTTGCCATTGCCTTCTCCCAACAGCACGCTAACTGCTCTAAATACTCTTCTCTCCAGTCCTAGCAATCAGCAGAGGGGGCGTTGATGAAGGACATCTCCAGCTGTCTTTACAGATGAAGAATAAGAACCGAGAAGGATTGGGATGATTTTTCTAACACTGATTCCGGAAAAGTCAAGGAGAACGACCTGGCGTGGACAAACAATAATATTACATAGGGCCTATTTTTAGAGTTGCAAGCTCTTCGGAGGCAAACGGGCATCAGCGTGACACAGGAAAGCCAGCGAGATGCAAGGAAGGTGCTGTGCTGGTTTGACTTTGGGACCCTCTTGCTGCTCTTTGAAGTCTCAGTTTCTCTGCTTCTTCTGTTTTTTTAATCTTTCATTTATTTATTTTTGGCTGTGCTGGGTCTCTGCTGCTGCACAGGCTCTTCTCTAGTTGTGGGAGTGGGGGCCACTCTCTAGTTGTGGTGCTCGGGCTTCTCATTGCTGTGGCTTCTCTTTTTGCTGAGCATGGGCCCTAGGGTGTACGGGCTTAAGTAGGTGCAGCACGTGGACTCCGTCGTTGTAGCTCCCGGGCTCCAGAGCACAGGCTCAGTAGTTAGTGACGCTTGGGCTCAGTTGCTCCGTGGCTTGTGGCATCTTCCTGGATCAGGGATCGAACCCGAGTCTCCTGCTTTGGTAGGTGGATTTTTTACCCCGAAGCCACCAGCGAAGCCCCTCTGCTTATCTTGATACAGAGATATAGGCTCCGTCTTCTCTCCAAATCGAAAGCCATGATAACCAGACATGTACTCCCACCTCCCATATTAATTCACCAGCATGTAAGGAGGACTTGCTTAAATGCTTACCGTACACTGGGCACCAAGTTACAAATATACACAAGGACAGCTCCCCAGGCTTGCCGTGACCAGAGAAGACACAAAAAGAAGCAAAGCGTCATGATGCAGTGGGATGAATAGGATGAATAAGTGGGCAGAACCTGGCATGGTGTCAGGGAAGCTTTCCGGAGGTCCAGGATCTCAGAGGAGGGGAATGCCCTAGCTGGGTCTTCTTGCTGTTTGGGGTGCTGGTGGTTTGTTCAGTTTGTGTTCAGGAGAGGTGGCTAAGGTATGGACTAAACCAAGTGATAGAGAGCAGAGACAGCACTTAGGTACTGGAGAATGGCTGATGCTTTGTTACCAGGGGACGTTTGAGGTGGGAGCAGCAGAAACAAAGCTGGTTAAGAGCTGCTCATGGAGGACCTTCTGCGCTCTGTTAAGAAGCTCTTTTTAAAAATTGTATGTGTGTGTGTGTGTTTTTCATTGACACATAGCAGTGTGTAGTTTCACATTGTATAGCAGGTGATTTAGATTTCTTTTCCTTTCTAGATTATTACAAGATATTGAGTATAGTTCCCTGTGTTATACAGTAGGTCCTGGTTTGTTATCTACATTTGACGGTGTATCTCTAGACAGTAGTGTATATATGTTAATCCCAAACTCCTAATTTATTCCTCCCCTTTCCTCTTTGGTAACCATAAGTTCGTTTTCTTTGTGAGTCAATTTCTGTTTTGTAAATAAGTTCACTTATATCACTTTTTTTAGATTTCAAATGTAAATTATCTGCTGCTAAGTCACTTCAGTCGTGTCCGACTCTGTGTGACCCCATAGACAGCAGCCCACCAAGCTCCCCCATCCCTGGGATTCTCCAGGCAAGAACACTGGAGTGGGTTGCCATTTTCTCCTCCAATGCATGAAAGTGAAAAGTGAAAGTGAAGTTGCTCAGTCGAGTCCGACTCTTTGAGACCCCATGGACTACAGCCTACCAGGCTCCTTCATCCATGGGATTTTCCAGGCAAGAGTACTAGAGTGGGGTGCCATTGCCTTCTCCAGTAAATGATCTATCATATGGTATTTGTCTTGCTCTGTCTCTCTGACTTCACTTAGTAGGATAACCTCCAGGTCCATCTATATTGCTACAGATGGCAATATGTTACAGATGGCAAGAACTTCATTCCTTATTACGGCTGAGTAATATCCCACTGGGCTTCCCTGGTGGCTCAGATGGGAAAGAATCTGCCACAGATTGTGGGAGACCAGGGTTCAATCCCTGGGTTGGGAAGATTACCTGGAGAAGGAAATGGCAAGCCACTCCAATATTCTTGTCTGGAGAATTTTATGAACAGAGGAGCCTGGCAGGCCCATAGTGTCGCAGAGTCTTGGGCACGACTGAGTGACTAACACTTTCACTAATACCCCACTGTATTTATATACCATTCATTCTTCTTTATCCATTCATTTGGCAATGGACAGTTAGATTGAAGAAGCTGTTTTTCGTTTTTAAAAAATATTTACTTACGTTTGGCCACATCTGGTCTTACTTGCAGCGTGTGGGGTCCCCAGTGCAGCACGCAGGCTCCTCTCTAATTGTGGTGTAAAGACTCAATAGGTGCCCCATGGCATGTAGATCCTAGTCCCCCAACCAGGGATGGAACCTGAGTCCCATGCACGGCAAGGTGGATTCATAACAACAGGGCCCCCAGGGATATCCCAGAAGTCCTTCTCCTTGATGAGCACAGGAAGCCTTAAGAATTTTAGGCAAGGAAAAGCATTGTTTTTCTGGCTCAGTTACTAAGTCATGTCCCACTCTGTGTGTCCCCATGGACTGCAGCCTGCCAGGCTCCATGGGATTCTCCAGGCAAGAATACGAGAGTAGGTTGCTGTTTCCTTCTCCAGGGGATCTTCCCAGACCAGAAATTAAACCCACGTCTCCTGCACTGGCAGGCGGATTCTTTACCACTGAGCCACCAGAGCTTTAGACAGATGGTTTTTGGTTTAAAATGATCACTCTGTTGACAGTGTAGAAAACTCACATAAGACCGCCCCCTATGTGACTCATGATGGAGGGAAAGAAGGTGGGTCTGAAGGTGGACATGGGACTTTGTTGTCACGGAGTGGGGACAAGAGTTTAAGGGCTCTTTGTATTTTGGGGTGTTTGAGGGGAGAGGCAGGTCCCTGGGCCAGGGTGGACATTGGTCCACGTGTCCTGCGTCTCTGTCCACTCTCCCCACTTGGCTCACTGCAGGCCTTCCCACTCCTCTGCTTTTGGATAGCTCCATGGATGGAATAATTAACTGATTAATCACTCTGCTGAGTAAATTGCAGCTGAACGTAAACACTTTTTTTCCCCTTCGTTTTTGCCAGAGTGGGTGTGGTGCAGAGAGAAGCTTAGAGTCTGTTTCACGTTATTGTAACTGAAATTAAACATTTATGGGGTTCTCTGTGGTTGCAGAAAGGGGTTTCTCATGGACAGGCAAGTAGGCGGGACAGAAATTAACACTCCCCATTGTCTGTCTGGGTGGCTCAGACAGAAAAGCGTCTGCCAACAATGCAGGAGACCTGGGTTCAATCCCTGGGTTGGGAAGATCTCCTGGAGAACGAAATGGCAACCCACTCCAGTGTTCTTGCCTGGAAAATCCCATGGACGGAGGAGCCTGGTTACAATTTACAGACTACAGTCCATGGGGTCGCAGAGTCGGACACGACTGAGCAACTTCACTTTCACTATTGTCTGTCTGAGATAAGCTTGCCTAGGGCAGCGGGATTTAAACCCTGCAGGGCAAACTTGACTGGGAAGGTTCTGGGATATCCTAGACCCTCCCAGAACCTTCCCACTCAAGAGAAGACTACAAATGGACATCCAAAGATGGTCAATACTGAAATCAGATTGATTATATCCTTTGCAGCTGAAGATGGAGAAGCTCTAGACAGTCAGCAAAAACAGGACTGGGAACTGACTGTGGCTCAGATCATGAATTCCTTATTGCAAAATTCAGACTTAAATTGAAGAGTGTAGGGAAAACCACTAGACCGTTCAGGTATGACCTAAATCAAATCCCTTACAATTGTATAGTGGAAGTGACAAACAGTTTCAAGGGATTAGATTTGATACACACAGTGCCTGAAGAGCTCTGGACGGAAGTTTGTGACATTGTACAGGAGGCAGTGATCAAAACCATCCCCAAGAGAAAGAAATGCAAAATGGCAAAATAGTTGTCTGAGGAGTTGAATAGTTGTCTCAGCTATGAATAGCTGAGAAAAGAAGAGGAGCTAAAGGCAAAGGAGAAAAGGAAAGATAGTCCCATCTAAATGCAGAGTTCCAAAGAACAGCAAGGAGAGACAAGAAAGCCTTCCTCAGTGATCAATGCAAACAAATAGAGGGAAACAGTAGAATGGAAAAGACTAGAGATCTCTTCAACATAATTGGAGATACCAAGGGAACACATCATGCAAAGATGAGCACAATAAAGGACAGAAACAGTATGGACCTAACAGAAGCAGAAGATATTAAGAAGAAGTGGCAAGAATACACAGAAGAACTATACAAAAAAGATCTTCACAACCCAGATAACCATGGTGGTGTGACCACTCACATAGAGCCAGACATCCTGGAGTGTGAAGTCAAGTGGGCCTTAGGAAGCATCACAATGAACAAAGCTAGTGGAGGTGATGGAATTCCAGTTGAGCTATTTCAAATCCTAAAAGATAATACTGTGAAAGTGCTGCACCCAAAATGCCAACAAATTTGGAAAACTCAGCAGTGGCCACAGGACTGGAAAAGGTCAGGTTTCATTCCAATCCCCAAGAAAGGCAATGCCAAAGAATGTTCAAACTACCTCACGATTGCACTCATCTCACGTGCTAGCAAAGTAATGCTCAAAATTCTCCAAGTGAGGCTCCAACAGTATGTGAGCCAAAAACTTCCAGATGTTCAAGATGGATTCAGAACAGGCAGAGGAACCAGAGATCAAATTGCCAACATCCACTGGATCATAGAAAAAGCAACAGAATTCCAGAAAAACATCTACTTCTGCTTTATTGACTATGCCAAAACCTTGACTGTGTGGATCAAAACAAACTGGAAAATTCTTGAAGAGATGGGAATACCAGACCACCTGACCTGCCTCCTGAGAAATCTGTATGCAGATCAAGAATCAACAATTAGAACTGGACATGGAACAACACATTGGTTCCAAACTGGGAAAGGAGAACATCAAGGCTGTATATTTTAACGAAGGGCTTATAAAAAAAAAAAACAAAAAAACATTTTTTTTTTCCCTCCCCCAAATATAACAGACTGGTTCCAAATTGGGAAAGCGGTACATTAAGGCTGTATACTGTCACCCTGCTTATTTAACCTACATGCTGAGTACATCATGCAAAATCCTGGGCTGGATGAAGCACAAGCTGGAATCAAGATTTCCAGGAGAAATATCAATAGCCTCAGGTATGTAGATGACACCACCCTTCTGGCAGCAAGTGAAGAGGAACTAAAGAGCCTCTTGATGAAAGTGAAAGAGGAGAGCAAAAAAGCTGGCTTAAAACTCAGCATTCAAAAAATGAAGATCATGGCATCCGGTCCCATCACTTCATGGCAAATAGATGGGGAACCAATGGAAACAGTGACAGACTTTATTTTCTTGGGCTCCAAAATCACTGCAGATGGTGATCACAGCCATGAACTTAAAAGACAATTGCTCCTTGGAAGAAAAGCTATGACCAACCTAGACAGCATATTAAAAAGCAGAGATATTACTTTGCTGACAAAAGTCCCTGTAGTCAAAGCTATGGTTTTTCCAGTGGTCATGTATGGATGTGAGAGTTGGACCATAAAGCTGAGCACCAAAGAATTGATGCTTTTGAACTTCGGGGTTGGAGAAGACTCTTCAGAGTCTCTTGAACTGCAAGGAGATCCAACCAGTCCATCCTAAAGGAAATCAGTCCTGAATATTCATTGGAAGGACTGATGCTGAAGCTGAAACTCCAATACTTTGGCCACCTGATGCAAAGAACTGACTCCTTGGAAAAGACCCTGATGCTGGGAAAGACTGAAGGCAGGAGGAGAAGGGGATGACAGAGGATGAGATGGTTGGATGGCATCACCGACTCAGTGGACATGAGTTTGAGCAAACTCTGGGAGTTGGCGATGGACAGGGAAGCCTGGCGTGCTGCAGTCCATGGAGTCAGAAAGAGTCGGATACGACTGAGCGACTAAACTGAAGAACATCCTTGGGATAAAGGTGGTGCTAAGGTGTCTGCATTGTTTTTCTGTTTGGCCTCTGGTGCATCATGGAACCATTGAATTTTAGATCCTCTGAGAGGCTGACCCTTTTTTTGAGGTTTCTGTGTTTACAGCTGAGAGAAATGAGGCCCAGAGGTTTACTTGCTCAGGTCACAAAGCTAGTTAGTGAGAAAGAAGCCTAGACTCCAGATCAGCAAAAACTTCATAGCCAAGAACAAGCTTTCTAGTATCCTGAAAGCTGCTCTGAGCTAAAACAAAAACAAAAACAGTGTTGATGTATGGCAGAAATGAACAACATTCTGTAAAGCAATTATTCAATTTAAAAATAAATTAATAAAAGAAAGATAAGACTCCTAGTGAGCTGTGCAAATCTTCCTCCACACTCCTCATATGCAGGGAAGAGACAAAGCCAGGACTGAGTGGCTCTGAAAACAACTGTGTCTGAGGTGAGTGTGTGCTCAGCCATGTCGAACTCTTTGCAACTCCATGGATTGTAGCCTGCCAGGCTCCTCTGTCTGTGGGATTCTCCAGGCAAGAACACTGGAGTGGGTTGCCATTTCTTACTCCAAGGAGTCTTGGAAGCATATCTGGAGTCAGTCAGTCAGTTCAGTTGCTCAGTTGTGTCCAACTCTTTGAGACCCCATGGACTGTAGCGCACGCCAGGCTTCCCTGTCCATCACCAACTCCCAGAGCTTACTAAAACTGATGTCCATCCAACCATCTCATCCTCTATCATCCCCTTCTCCTCCTGCCTTCAATCTTTCCCAGCATTGGGGTCTTTTCCAAGGAGTCAGTTCTTTACATCAGGTGGCCAAAGTATTGGAGTTTCAGCTTCAGCATCAGTCCTTCCAATGAATATTCAAGACTGATCTCCTTTAGGATGGACTGGTTGGATCTCCTTGCAGTCCAAGGGACTCTCAAAAGTCTTCTCCAACACCGCAGTTAAAAAGCATCAATTCTTTGGTCCTCAGCTTTCTTTATGGTCTAACTCTCACATCCATACATGACTACTGGAAAAACCATAGCTTTGACTAGACGGACCTTTGTTGGCAAAGTAATGTGTTTGCTTTTTAATATGCTGTCTAGGTTGGTCATAGCTTTTCTTCCAAGGAGCAATTGTTTTTAAGTTCATAGCTGCATTCACCATCTTCAGTGATTTTGGAGCCCAAGAAAAGAAAATCTGTCACTGTTTCCATTGGTTCCCCATCTATTTGCCATGAAGTGATGGGACTGGATGCCATGATCTTCATTTTTTGAATGCTGAGTTTTAAGCCAGCTTTTTTGCTCTCCTCTTTCACTTTCATCAAGAGGCTCTTTAGTTCTTCTTCACTTTCTGCCATAAGGGTGATGTCATCTGCATATGTGAGGTTATGGATATTTCTCCTGGAAATCTTGATTCCAGCTTGTGCTTCATCCAGCCCAGGATTTTGCATGATGTACTCAGCATGTAGGTTAAATAAGCAGGGTGGCAGTATACAGCCTTAACATACCGCTTTCCCAATTTGGAACAAGTCTGTTATATTTGGGGGAGGAAAAAAATGGCTTTTTTTTTTACAAGCCCTTCATTAAAATTTCCTTGGAAAGAGATACTAAAGTTTTTAGCAAGCAACAGATGGTAAAGAGAACTTAATTGTACATTAACCACCATTAGTAATTTAAGATGTGGAAAATGTCACTGATAATCTCTTGTTTGAAAATGCTTCCTTTAATGTTTCATTTTATTGAAAGTAAGAAATATTTACAAGGTTTTTATAGAGGTTCACTCAAAGTTTACAGCCCTCTTCTCAGCTTTGCTCCAGAGGTCTCGTGTCCTGCAGTGCAGGCTGTAGAAGCCATAGGGAGGTATTCTGCCTAAAATAAGGACAGTTGACAGAAAATCTCAAGTTATCAGAGTGAGTTTGAAAATTACTCTGCTCCTATAGGCAACTGCCAGTGTTTTGAGTAGGCAGTGAAGGGATTAAAGCAATATTTTAGGAAAATTTAATCTGCCTCAGTCTGTAGGATGAATTAGGTGGGGAGGGAGAGAAACTAGAAGGGACGTGGTCTGAAGACACAGCTACAAGTGAGGGGTGGTTTTCTGCTGTTAAGAGAGAACACGGGGGAATCCCCTGACCGTCACGTGGTTAGGACTTCACTGCCGAGGGCATGAGTTCAGTCCCTGGTCAGGGAACTAAGATCCCACATGCTGCACATTGCCACCAAAAAAAAAAAATAGACCCCGCATATCATCATGATTATGAGGACAGGCTTTTGAATTAAATACAGGCTCCTTCAGATCCAAGCTGTTTCCCTTGTGAATCACGTGACCTTGAATAAATTGCTTAACCTAATGCTTCAGTTTCCATGTATAAAACTGGGTAATAAAACCTCTCTCACAGGCTTATTATGAGAATATGAGAACGTGCTCTAAAAACCGGAGCCTCGTACTTGGAACATGGTATACCCTTAAATAAACTGGAACTTTTTCTTATTGCTGTAGAGTTATTTATGATATTATGTAAAAGCTCAGAAAATTCTGTTAATATTGACAACAATAACAACAAAAATATTCCTGCCCGACAATCTATTTTTTTCATATCTGCTCCTTCTCAGAAGGAAGCACAGATTCATATCGGTCTGGCCTAGTTACTGCTAACCACAGCTCCCTCACATTTAACATGGACCTTTCTACTACCAATAGCCCAGTCCTCCCCGACTCTGCAAGTTTGTCCTGGAAAGACTTTGGCAGGTAGAGAGCACCCCGTGAGCAGGAGTCAGGCCTGGAGCCCAGACTCCCGGGAGCTCCTGGGAGAACCTACCTGTGCAGTGGTGCTCACTAGCAAGACTCAAGCAGGGCTTCAGGGCTGGGCTGCAGAACTGGGCAAGAAGGATGTAACCTTTGCGGGTGGCACATCCATCCTCTTCCTGAATCTCAGCACAGGGGATGGCGTACCAGAGCCAGCCACAGCAGCTGCAGGTCAGCCATCCCATCAGCAAAATCTCTTCCCAAAGCTGAAGAAGATAGCCCTGTCTATTTCCAGCCACTGGTCGGTTTTCCAAGCACCAGGCAGTCAGAGAAAAGTGGGGGAATCAACTGAGAATCTACATATTATTAACTCATTGAAACCTAAAAATGCAGACCGTTAGCAACCTAAAGCAAAGTTTCCTGGGTAAATATTCACTCAAAGTGATTCAAGTTTGCATTTATTTGTTTCGTTCTGTTTTTTTTTTTAAGCTTGTTAGAAAACCCATAATGTCTTACCAGAAATGCCTGCAGAGCCAGTGGACGAGCTGTCGGGCTCCTGGACACGTAGAAAACTTACTGTTGGGGCAAGAGGAGTACCTGGGCCTGATGACCTCAGAGCTTGGTTCACACAGCTTGTCTTAATGTGGGCTCTGGGCAGTCATCCCACGCCGGCTCCCCACAGAGAATCCCCCAGACAGGATGTGGCCTCTTTTGTGGAGTAACATGCTGGCTTTCTCAAATAATGGTTGGTGGATGCCAGGCATTATCTGTGCTGTGATTACAATAGGAATCTGTAGGATGGAATCAAGCACTCATTCAGTCAACAATCACGTATTTAGTACAAACTGACTGCTGGAAAGGCCCAGAGAATGCAGGGATGCAAGTGCAATCTTTGCTCCTTCCCAGGGCTCAGTCTGTAAAGACAGAGACAAATAACTACAGTAGGCGAGTAAGCCATGAGGGCACAGGGCCAGTGGCTGTAGATACAGACCGGAAGTCTCTGTTCTCTGCCTTTTTTGTTTAAGTGAAAGTGAAAGTCGCTCAGTCGTGTCTGACTCTTTGTGACCCCATGGACTATAACAGTCCGTGGAATTCTCTAGGCCAGAATACTGGAGTGGGTAGCCATTCCCTTCTCCAGGGGATCTTCACAACCCAGGGATTGAACCCAGGTCTCCTGCACCACGGGCGGATTCTTTACCAGCTGAGCCACAAGGGAAGCCCCCCAGTAAACTCTTTGAGCCTCAGTTTCCTCATTTGTGAAACGGATGACACCACCCTTATGGCAGAAAGTGAAGAGGAACTAAAAACCCTCTTGATGAAAGTAAAAGAGGAGAGTGAAAAAGTTGGCTTAAAGCTCAACATTCAGAAAACTAAGATCATGGCATCCAGTCCCATCACTTCATGGGAAATAGATGGGGAAACAGTGGAAACAGTGTCAGACTTTATTTTGGGGAGCTCCAAAATCACCGTAGATGGTAATTGCAGCCATGAAATTAAAAGATGCTTACTCCTTGGAAGGAAAGTTATGGCCAACCTAGATAGCAAACTAAAAAGCAGAAACATTACTTTGCCAACAAAGGTCCGTCTAGTCAAGGCTATGGTTTTTCCAGTGGTCATGTATGGATGTGAGAGTTGGACTGTGAAGAAAACTGAGCACTGAAGAATTGATGCTTTTGAACTGTGGTGTTGGAGAAGACTCTTGAGAGTCCCTTGGACTGCAAGGAGATCCAACCAGTCCATCCTAAAGGAGATCAGTCCTGGGTGTTCATTGGAAGGACTGATGCTGAAGCTGAAACTCCAATACTTTGGCCACCTCATGGGAAGAGTTGACTCATTGGAAAAGACTCTGATTCTGGGAGGGATTGGGGGCAGGAGGAGAAAGGGACAACAGAGGGTGAAATAGCTGGATGGCATCACGGACTCATTGGACATGAGTTTGAGTGAGGTCTGGGTGTTGGTGATGGACAGGGAGGCCTGGCGTGCTGCGATTCATGGGGTCACAAAGAGTCAGACATGACTGAGCGACTGAACTGACCTTAACTGCACTGAACTGAATGAAATACCTAATTGGCCAAGTTACAGTGAGTTCCGAAACATGTCAAGATATGGCAGGTAACTACCATCTGTCATTTACCACGGTTCTTTTAACAAAGGAGTACAACAAGCCTATACTGTCACCCTGCTTATTTAACTTATATGCAGAGTACATCATGCTAAATGCTGGGCTGGATGAATCACAAGCTTCAGTCAAGATTGCCAGGAGAAATATCAATAACCTTAGATACACAGATGATACCACTCTTAATGGTAGAAAGCAAAGAAGAAGTAAAAGACCCTCTCTTGATGAGAATCAAACTGGAAAGGGAAAAACTGGCTTAAAACTCAACATTCAAAAAATGAAGATCATGGCATCCAATCCTATCACTTGATGACAAATAGAAGGGGGGAAAGTAGAAGCAGTGACAGATTTTCTTGGGCTCCAAAATCAATGTGGATGGTGACTGCAGCCATGAAATTAAAAGTCAATTGCTCCTTGGAAGAAAAGCTATGACCAACCTGGACAGCATATTAAAAAGCAGAGACATTACTTTGCCAACAAAGGTCCATCTAATCAAGGCTATGGTTTTTCCAGTAGTCATGTATGGAAGTGAGAGTTGGAATGAGCACCAAAGAATTGATGCTTTCAAACTGTGGTGTTGGAGAAGACTCTTGAGAGTCCCTTGGACTGCAAGGCAACCCAATCAGTCCGTCCTAAAGGAAATCAATCCTGAATATTCATTGGAAGGACTGATGCTGTGGCTGAAACTCCATTAATTTGGCCATCTGATGAGGAGAGCCAACTCCTTGGAAAAGACCATGATGCTGGGAAAGATTGAAGGCAGAAGAAGAGGGAGACAGAGGATGAGATGGCTGGATGGCACCATCGACTCAGTGGACATGTTGCTCTTCAGTCGCTCAGTGGTGTCCTATTCTTTGTCACCCCATGGACTGCAGCATGCTAGGCTTCCCTGTCCTTCACTCTCTCCTGGAGTTTGCTCAAACAATGGTGAAGTACAGGGAAGCCTGGTGTACTGTAATCCATGGGGTCACAAAGAATCGGACACAACTGAGCAACTGACAAGAATTTTAATGATAGTGGAATGGATGGAGGCCCCATAGATGGAGGAGGGCTCAGAGGAACCAGAAGGGCTTAGTAGAGAAGGTAGCATTTGAAATGATTCTCAAATGAGGTTTTAATCATCTCTGGTTCCTGGGCCTCTATGGAGTTCAGGTTATAGACCTTGGAGTTTGTCCAGAGCATCTGAAATTGTATTCTAAACTTCATGTTGTCTGCATATCCAGTGTTGGAGGGGCGGAGGACCCATAATTTGCAAATTACTCTTAAATGGGTTAATGACCATCTCAAAACATTAAGAACCACCATGCTGATCTAGAAGTGTAACTAGAAGTTCCCGAGGTAGGCAACGTCAGAAAAGCCATTTCAAGCAGAGCAAACAGTTCACAGAAAGCACAAATGTGAAGAGGAAGTAAAGTGCAGGCCCCAGACACCCACGCTCAGAAGTGTCTTGCTCTCAGTTTAATGTTTGGTTGTCACTGCCTTGAACTTCTCGGTTTTGTTTGTTTTGTTTGTGCCACGCCATATGCGAGATCTTAGTTCCCTGACCAGGGATTGAACCCGAGCCCCCTGCAGTGGAAGGGATGAGTCTTAACCATTTAACCACCAGGGAAGTCTGGACTTCCTGATTTTTTGACAAAAAGCCTAGTGTTTTCATTTTGCACTGGGCCTCGAAGATTATATAGCCAGTCCTGAGAGGAAACATGATATTTTCAAAGAATTCCTAATGGATGGCGTGAGATAAGGGTAAGAGGTAAGAATAGCCACATGAAAGAGCTACTATTCCAGCCAAGAGACTTAAAACTTGTTAGAAGTGTAGAGACACGGGGGGATTTAAAAAGGAAACTAGCGTGGCGTTTTATTGTGGAAAAGATCACTCTGGTGGCTTATAGAGGCGGAACTGGGGGCACTGAGGGCTGTAGGCTGGAATCAGGAGGCAGCTACCACAGCAGGTGAGGTAAACAAGAAGAGGGCTCGAATCAGACGATGGTCACAGGAGAGAGGAGGAGGGCTGCTAGGTCGGGAGGTGGGGCCCAGCGGGACTCCGTGGCACTCTGGATTGGATTGGGTTTAATGGAGGAGACCAGCACGGCTGCTATGAACCTCACTTGAGGAGTGGATTTTCAAAGAAAATTAATTCTGTTTGGGACCATGTCAGGACTTCCCTGATAGCTCAGTTGGTAAAGAATCCGCATGCAATGCAGGAGACCCTGGTTCAATTCCTGGGTGGGGAAGATCCGCTGGAGAAGGGAAAAGCTACCCACTCCAGTATTCTGGACTGGAGAACTCCATGGACTGTATAGTCCAGGGGGTCACAAAGAGTCAGGCATGACTAAGCGACTTTCCCTGGGGTGTCTTGGAGTGCCCCAGGTCAGGAAGTTTCCGTACAGCTGATGTCTAAAGGATGGAGAGGGAGGGAGCTCTGAGATGGAAAGTTTTTCTCTTTCTTTTTTGGCCACGCCGTGTGGTGACCAGGGATCAAACACAGAACCCCTGTATCGAGACCATGAAGTCTTAACCCTTGGACCACCAGGGAAAAGTCCCTGAGATGGAGAGTTCTGAATCATCAGCCTTGGTTGTGGAGAATGTTCGAGGGAACATCAGAGATCTGAGCCCAGAACCCTAGCAACCGCAGTGGCAGCGAAGGGAGGGCGTCCGAGAGGGAACCCGCCGTGAAGCAGACGGGCTGAAGGGCTCCAGGGACCCCGAGGGACAGAGGGGCCTGGCAGTCAGAGAGACCCCTTTTCAAAAGGGGAGAGCCTCCAGCTGGTCAGAGAGGTGACGAGGGAACAGAAAACAGTCCTGAGGGCCTGGCTGTGGGACAGTCTCTAGTGATCACTGGCAAGAAAGGCTTCTGGAAAAGCCAGCCCAGGGCGAGTGGAGGGGAAGGTGAGAGCCGTGGAGACACTGAGCAGGGTCCTGCAGGGGGATGTGACCCCGAAGGGCTGAGCAGCTGGAGGAGGGAGCAGCATTTGGGGGGTGAGGGTGGGGATGGGGGCCCTGAGTGAGGGGAAGGGGTGAGCCAGCCCAGACCTCCTGTCCTGAGCCTGAAAGTACAAAGTCAGATGTGGATACTTGCGGGGCAGGAAGTAGACTGAGACCACGTGGGGTGGGTCCACCTGTTTTTCTCTGTAGAAGCTGCAAAGTCGCTGCAGGGCAGAGGGCTGAGGTGGGACAGGGGGCTTAGGGAAGGCTGTGCCGGGTGAGCCCAAGCTCAGCCGGGACAAGAGGAAAGGTGCTGGTGTCAACTGAGGATCTGCTGCAGAGCCTTTTTACAGCCTCTTTGGTCTTCCCTCATAGCTCAGTCAGTAAAGAATCCACCTGCAATGCAGGAGACCCCGGTTCAATTCCTGGGTCGGGAAGATCTGCTGGAGAAGGGATAGGCTACCCACTCCAGTCTTCTTGGGCTTCCCTGTTGGCTCAGCTGGTAAAGAATCTGCCTGCAATGTGGGAGACGTGGGTTCCATCCCTGGGTTGGGGAGATCCCCTGGAGAAGGGAAAGGCTACCCACTCCAGGATTCTGGCCTGGAGAATTCCAGGGACTGTATAGCCCAGGGGGTCACAAAGAGTCAGACACGACTGAGCGACTTTCACTTTCACTTTGTTCTGTCTGGGCCCATCAGGTCCTCCCCACCTTCTCTAGGCTCACCAGAGCTCAGGCAGCTGTGAACTCCAGGTTCCTGCCATGGTCCACCCTCTGCCGTCCACATCTTGCACATCAGGCAGTGAGTGTCTGGTCTCATCACTTCCCTCCTCAAAACCATCCAGGGGCTTCTGCTGTCCCTGGAATAAAACGCAAAGCCTTCCTTTATGTCATTCTGAGGCCCATGAGCTCTGGTCACTCGCCCACCTCTCCAGGTGTGTCCACCACCTGTCCCCTCATCCGGCTCCAGCCACAGGGGCCTCACCCTGCAGACGCACTGCACTCTTCTCATCCCAGAGCACTGGTGACTGTCCCTCCTGCTGAGAACATTCTCCCCACTGGATCTACAACGTGGCTGCTTCCTGCTCAGCATCAAATCTCCCCCTCGTAGTCATTAATACTAAAAATTATTCTTTTTATGTATTTGCTTGCACACTTACTGTCTGTCTCCCCCCACCCCAAAGAATGTAAGCTCCTGGCAGGCAGGGACTCTCTTGCTTCGTTGCTGGGCTGACACTGTTGGGCACAGGACAGGCTGGAGGAGAATACCTGCTGGCTGGTGGCTGTGAGGAACAGAGAGGGGCAGGTGGTCCGATTGAAGCAGGAATCAGGCTTGAAAGTAGCAACGGGACTGTGTTAAGTCCTTCCTTGCAAGAGTGTATTCAGGTGTCATGTGTAGTTAAAGATGAGTAAACGAACAGGTGCCACAGTGGAAAACTAGGAAAATATTGCAGCCAAAATATGGTGACTCACACAACTTTAGAACTGGAAAGAACCTTCAAGATGGAGTCACAATGGTCCCACCAGACAGATTAGTGAAGGGAGTTTCCCCTGGAAGGGCAAGGGACACGGCCCCTTCAGGCTAGCGGTCGGCATTCCAGCCAAGGCAGGGCTCCTGTCTGTCTTGCTTTGATATTTTTTAAAATGGTTCTTTGGAAGATAACTGCTTTACAGTGTTGTGCTAGTCTCTGCCATCCAACGTGAAGCAGCCAAAGGCACACACATGTCCCCTCCCTCCTGAGCCTCCCTCCCGTCTCCCTCCCATCCCCCCAGCCCTCTAGGTTGTCACGGAGCTCTGGGCTGAGCTCCCTGTGCCGCACAGCGTGGGCCCGCTGGCTCTCTGGTTTACATATAGCAGCATGTCTGTCTCCATGCTGCTCTCTCAGCTCCCCCCGCCCACCCTCCCGCACTGTGTCCACAAGTCTGACCCCTAGGTCTGCGTCCGCACTGCTGCTCTACAAACAGGTTCATCAGAACCATCTTTGATTTTGAACTTTTGTGGAAGCCTGGTAATCGTCTTAGAAATTAGCTGGGCTATTCAAGATTTCCCTCTACTCCTTCTGAAAGACTACAGTGATCTCTTGTTCCCATGAAATAATGGGGGGAGCTTGCCCTCCCCTTGGCATCCATCCTCTCAGCATCAGGAGATGGTGTGTGGACGGCCGCTTCATCAGGGCTGGCCGTGGAGGCTTCTCCCCTCCTGAAATCCGTGGGGTTGAGGTGCAGCCTGCCTCGGCTCCCAGTGACTGTTTCTTGTGACAGCCCAGGTTGGGCGTCAGAGCCAGATGAAGCAAGGAGGCACTGCAGCAGATTTTTCATTCATTACGTTGCCTTTTCTCTTTTTTGGCCGTATCGCGCGGGATCCAGTCCCAAGCCCACAGCAGTGAAAGTGCTGAGTTCTAACCACTGGACCACCAGGGAAGTCCCTCCATGGCTTTCTCATGAAGCAGGAAGTGAGGTCTGCACAAGGAGAGATCTGCTTGTTTTGTAAAGCGTCTAGACTTGACCCGGAACACGGAGCTAGAAGGTCCCATGTGGCACCCAGCCAGCAGGAAGCCTGGGCTCTCCACACATGTGACTGTCCCCTCCTGCTGTCTCTTAGCAGCAGAGAGAGGGTTTGCTCAGAAGTTCTTGACCTCAGGCCTAAGAGGCCAAACAGAGGCATTTTCCCAGGAGCCTTGGGAAGGAGCACAATTCAGACTTGACTGTGGAGCAGTCAGGCAGCGAGACCCTCCCTGGCTGCACACACCCCAACCCACAGCTGTCATGACCTCAGTGGGGTCCTGGAGGCGGTAGCTCTCACTCTGAAAACACTAACATTCTGGAAAGGCCGCATACTGAGGGAACCACTCAGCAATCCACGCGTGCGCTTTTGCAGCCATCAATTATGAAGCATCCGTTGTGTGTCTGGCCCACTGCTAGACACTGGGGAACAAGTGGCTAGAAGCCTTGGCTAAGTGACTCTTCTTCTCCAAACCAATTCTGAAACCTCAAAACAATTCTCCAATCAAGGCTTATTGCACAAAAGCCCTTTTGCTAATTTCTTGGTACACATTGGTTTCTTGCAACCCATTCTCTTCCAAGATTCCTCTTTCTTCTTTTTGGAGATGTCGTCCATTCATTCTCTCAGAGAGGGCTTGTAGGTCATAAAACGTCTTTGTTTTGGCAGATCCAAAGATGTCCTTATTTTTCTTCTAATGTTGAACAGGAGGCTGAGAAAACGAATCTAAAATCAAAGGTAACTTCCTCAGCACTTGGCTCTACTCTTCATTATCCCCTGACAGGCCAGGTGGCTGACAAGGCATCTAGTCCTTATTCCTTTGTAGGTAATCTGTCTTCCTCTGATAGCTTTGGGATTTCCTCTTTATTCCTAACTACTACATGTCCAGATGTGGAGACTTTTGTGTTTTTATTCTTCTCAAGACTCAAAGAGTTTCTTCAATATGAATATGTGTTCTGGGACATTCTGTGGTCTTTTTCTTTCTTTTTTCTTTTTTGGTTAAGAAGTGGATTTATTCAGATACAGAGAGAAGCACACTCCACAGACAAGAGTGCGGACCATCGCAGAGGGCGAGTGCAGCCCCGAAATTTGGCGTGGTTAGCTTTTATAGGCTGGGTAATTTCATATGCTAATGAGTGGGAGGGTTATTCCAACTATTGTGGGGAAGGGGCGGAGATTTCCAGGATCTGGGCCACCGCCCACTCCTTGGTGTTCTAACAGTGCCTTGGAACTGTCGGGGCACCTCTGGGTGTGTCGTTTCACTTGCTGATTGAGGATCAAGGTCTAGTCTTGTCTGCCAGCTTGGGCCCATTTGATCCTAATCAGTTTATGTTGTGTCCTTGGGCTACGTCCTTCTTTCAGAAGCTGCGCCCTGCCCCTTTCCCTCCTGTTACACTCCCCCCTCAGAGATTTTACTCCCATATTCTTATGGGAAGCAGAAGGGTGAAGGTCCATCTTCTGTAATTGCTTCAAGGCTGAATAGGGGCATTGACCCTGCCTATCAGGGAGTAAAAATCTCTGGAAACCTGATCTAGGGGCCCCAGGGGCAGGGTGGCTCCTTGTTTTAGTCCTCTCGGGCTGAAATCCCTACATAGCCATCATGTTGATGTAGAACTGTTGTAACTGTTTCCTTCGTCTTCCTCTGTATCTTCTTGATGACGAAGCATTTTTGTACCAGCACCAGTGTACAGAAATATCTATAAATGACAAAAGACTCAAAAGGAATGGTCAAACATTTGATTACAGTGTACAATAAAGTTTGGTTACAATAACCAGAATTACAAATGATCACATTTAATATAACATACCAAATAACCCAGTTAAACATTTCGAGATACCTCAGGAGCCCTCTAAAACATCCCAAAGTTAGTTTTTAGTCAGATAATATCATAAGTCACTGGGAGACAATACATATTCCCCAACCTAAAGATTTTTTTTCCCTAAAGATTTCAAAAGCAAATATAATCCACTTACAGGCAAGGAAACTCATCTCAATCTGTTTGTTAAAAACAGCATTTCAAGAATACTTTGGAGGGAGAAACCAAATCCAGTCTCGTCTTCAGTTCAGTTCAGTCGCTCAGTCGTGTCTGACTCTTTGCCACCCCGTGGACTGCAGCACGCCAGGCCTCCCTGTCCATCACCAACTCAGAACTTGCTCAAACTCATGTCCATTGAGTCAGTGATGTAATCCAGCCATCTCATCCTGCCTTCAATCTTCCCAGTATCGGGGTCTTTTTCAATGAGTCAGTTCTTCACATCAGGTGGGCAAAGTATTGCAGTTTGAGCTTCAGTGTAGGGTAAGGGAGTTAGAGAAAGCAAAGTTCAGAAAAAGAACGAGACCGGCACTTTACAGGAACAGATCACCTTTAATGAGGCGAGACGGGGCAGCAGTCAGACAAGTGAGCTGCTGCACTTACCCAAGAAGAGTAAATATATATAGGCGTGTATGTGGAAAGCTACTGTCTTAAGGGACCTGTTCTTCTCCAAGGTTGTTCGGAGTAGTTATCTCTTAAATGGCTTGGGCAAGGAATTTTGGAGATCGGCCAGAGGCTGGACCTACTGGGAGCTGGGCGTAATCAACTTAATGTCCATTTTTTCTTTGGGTGAGAGAATTCTTTGTTTTGCATAGAATGGTGGGGACACCTGGAGGGGAGTTTTAACTCCAGGCTATTTTGAGCCATGTAACTTTGCTTCATTCAGCATCAGTCCTTCCCGTGAATATTCAGGACTGATTTCCTTTAGGATGGACTGGTTGGATCTCTTTGCAGTCCAAGGGACTCTCAAGAGTCTTCTCCAACACCACAGTTCAAAAGCATCAATTCTTCAGCGCTCAGCTTTCTTTATGGTCCAACTCTCTCATCCATACATAACTAGATTTTAGATGCTATCCCTTCCAAGGGAGTCTCCCAACTAGTGCCCAAAAGTTGTCACAAAGAAACAGCATGAAGACATCCCCAGTGGTGCTGACGACTAGTTGGAGGTGGTTTAGCTATAAGTTGGGAATAAAGGGTCAACACTTATAAGAGTTAGAGGGAGGGGAATAAAAGCAATCTTCTGAGGTTAACAGAAGAAACAGAGCGGAAATGAACAAGAACAAAAAAAATGGAGGAGGGAAACCTCAGAGCCAAAGAAAAAAGTATAATTTTGTCCTGGACCTGCTGTTGGACGTGCATAAGCATACAGGATTGACCTGCCAGTCACAAATAAGCAGACAACAGCAGAGAGTTTTCCTCAGTAAACCTGGCTCACAGGGTCCCAGGGACCTCTTCAGGACCAAGACCTGACTCCGAACCTTTTCTTACCTTATCACCAGCTCTTTGTGGTCGCCAGCTGAAACGGTTTACCACAGACTGGGACTCGAACCCATGTGGTGGGACTTGAACCCACCCAAAATCCAGTTTGGGACTCAAACCCATGTGGTTGGGACTCAGTTCAGTTCAGTTCAGTTCAGTCGCTCAGTTGTGTCCGACTCTTTGCGACCCCGTGGACTGCAGCACGCCAGGCCTCCCTGGGACTCAAACCCAGCCAAAACCCAAGGTACCTGGTCAGGACCTAATGAAGCTTGGGTTCTTGATGTCTAATTGCAGAAAGAATTCAGCGAGAGACAAAGTGATAGGTAAGAAGTGGATTTATTCAGATACAGAGGGAAGCACACTCCACAGATAGAATGTGGGCCATTGCAGAGGGTGAGTACAGCCTATGGTCTTTACTTCTTCAATTCTCACCTCTCCATTCTCTCCTTCTGGGATTCCTATTTAAGGAACGCTAGAACTTGTGTGTCCTTCCTCCATGATTCTTACCTTGCATATAATGTCTGCTCTTATTTTTGCTGTGATCTGAGAGAATACTGAATAAAATCTTCCATGTTTACTTTTCAGCCCTTATCTAATCTTTTATTTATCCTACCTACTGACTTTTAAATTTTTATTTTTTTAATTTCAAAGATATTTAATTGGTCCTCTTTTTAATAATATTTTTTATAACTTATTTTTGTTTATTGGATGTGATTCCAACTTTTCACAGACTGATGATATTAAATATACTTGTACTCAAGTCCTCTTTCTTTGGTGTTAACTGTTTCCTGGGGTTGAAAGGTCTTGTATCTGTTGTGTAATTTTTTCTCTTTATGTGTTGATGTTCCTCAAAAGTTCAGTGACTGGCGCTAGTGTTTTCAGAGTATTTAGTCACTCAGTTGTGTCCGACTCTCTGTGACCCCGTGGACTGTAGCCCTCCAGGCTCCTCTGTCCATGGAATTTTCCAGGCAAGAATACTGGAGTGGGTAGCCATTTGCTTTTCCAGGGGATCTTCCTGACCCAGGGATCAAACCTGGGTCTCCTACATTGCAGGTGGATTCTTTACCATCTGAGCCACCAGGGAAGCCTAGCAATATAGGAGGAGGGTGTTGTCTTGAGCAGCCTAAGCTTCCCTTACCCCCAGTTTGTCCTGGATGGGCAGGCACTTCTTGCTTTAATTCAGCAGCTTCCCTCTGTAGTCTTAGGGATTCCTGGCCATTGCCTCAGTGAAATATTACGGCCTCCTTTCTTCTTTCCTTATTTTAGGGATCATCATAGTTTCTGGTCGCAAATATTCACTATCTCTCCAACAGTGACCGTATACTTACTGATTTTTTACGTCTTTTTCCATCATTTCTATGGATGTGAAGCAGAAAGATTTCAGTGTGCGACAAGCCACCTTCTTGAAACGGAGTCTGTCATAGGGTTTGGGTTTTCTTCATCATTGACTTTTCAGCTTGAAGAGGGAATGATCAGATATGTGTTTTAGAAAAGTTATTCAGTCGGCGATGATGAAGGACTCGAGATAAGCATAAAGTCCTCAAGTTGGAAGTTATGTCAATAGCCTGTGCCGGCAGGACCAGAAGGAACAGACTCAACATCTATAGAAATGACAGAACCGGGAGCCTGGTTGGGAGACGAGGGTGAGGGGGGTGTTTTGTGATAAACATCAGGTTTCAGACTTGGCCTGAAAAGTAAACAGCGAAGGCATCCTCTGAGAAAGATAGAAGGAAAAAGCAATGATGAGACATGAGTTCAGTGTTTGCCATATTAGGTTTGAATTTGAGGTGTCTATGGCACCCCACTCCAGTACTCTTGCCTGGAGGATCCCATGGACGGAGGAGCCTGGAAGGCTGCAGTCCATGGTGTCGCTGAGGGTTGGACACGACTGAGCGACTTCCCTTTCACTTTTCACTTTCATGCATTGGAGAAGGAAATGGCAACCCACTCCAGTGTTCTTGCCTGGAGAATCCCAGGGACAGGGGAGCCTAGTGGGCTGCTGTCTATGGGGTCGCACAGAGTCGGACACGACTGAAGTGACTTAGCAGCAGCAGCAGCAGCATAGCTTAGCCATCTGTAAGTGTCTAATTGGCAGTTGGAAGTAAGGGTCTGAGCCCAAGATTGGAATCTGGGAATCTGTACCTAGATACTAATCGAAGTCCTCAATATGGAGTACATCAGGGAGGGAGAATGTGTAGTAGAGAATGTAGGTGAGAACCTTTGTTAAAAAAATATTGATTGATTGATTGATTTTTGGCTGTGCTGGGTCTTCCCAGATCAGGGATGGAACTCATGTCTCCTGCCCTGGCAGACAGATTCTTAACCACTGAGCCCCCAGGGGAGCCCAGGAAAGAATCTCGGGTCACACCAACATTCATTGTGTGAGTGAAAGAAGAAAAGGCATAAAGGCATAAAGAGAAGGTGTAGGGACCGGAAAGTGATACTGCAGAAGTCGAGGAAGGAGGCAGGTGAGGGAGGGGGCGATCAGTGTCAGGGATGCAGAAGAAACTAGTCCGATAAGGATTGGCAACTATGAACAAGAGCAGTTGTAGTGCATTTGGGAGAGTAAAGCTGAATTCCCGTGGACTAATTCCATAACTTTCACTAATGGAAGAGGAAAACGGAGAAGACAAGAACACGCAGGTCAACCACAACCTCCTCCTCCTCGAGGCCTTTCAGACCACACAGCACTGCCACATCACTCTTTTTATCCTTATCAGTATCTTTCATAAGGTAGAAAAGGAAAGGAGTGGGAGAAGGCTTTGGACAACTTTTTAAAGGGGCCAGGAGGGCAGTGGGCACAGAGAGTGAACAGGGGCCTGTATCACCCAGTGGCGTTGAGGGCCCTACTGGAGTTGACGCTCAGCTGGGCAATGAGTCCATGTGCTTTGCTCTTTTTGCTTCTTTTTCTCCCGCAGGGCTCAAGAGTCCTGGAATAAGAGTGTAAAATCAGGTGGCCCCTCTTTCTTCATTTGTAAGATGCAAGTGTTAGAGTAAACTACCTTTAAGGTCCTTCCAACTTTAAAAATCTGTGATAATTCAAATATACTCAGAAAGCTAGGTATTAAAAAACTCTTTTGTTAAATGAATAATCACTTATTCATTATCTATCCTCCTGAAGTTCTGAGTTTTACATATTCCGTTTCCTCAGTAGACGTTCCCTTTATACTTATTGGTATATTTCCCCCCAGCTTTACTGAGGTATAATTGACACTTTTCAGTTGTATAAATTTAAGATGTACACAGAGAAGGCAATGGCACCCCACTCCAGTACTCTTGCCTGGAAAATCCCATGGATGGAGGAGCCTGGTAGGCTGCAGTCCATGGGGTCGCTAGGAGTCGGACACGATTGAGTGACTTCCCTTTCACTTTTCACTTTCAGGCATTGGAGAAGGAAATGGCAACCCACTCCAGTGTTCTTGCCTGGAGAATCCCAGGGACGGGGGAGCCTGGTGGGCTGCCGTCTCTGGGGTCACACAGAGTCGGACACGACTGAGCGACTTAGCATCAGCAGCAAGATGTACAATGTGATGACTTGATATATACATGTGAAAAGTCACCACAATCAAGCTAATTAACATTTCCATCCCTGCACAGTTACCATCTCCTTCCTTTCTTTCTAAATTTTGCGATAATTAACTACAGCTCTATAATCTTAATTTCAAATAATATAACAATCTTGCACACACAGGGTTGTACATGGGTATACTTTTTATACGTTTTCACACGCCTTCTAAGAGTCGGTGCGCTTTCTTATAGCAACATATTTTCAGTTCGATTAGACATGTTAGTCTCTCAGTTGTGTCCGATTCTCTGCGACCCCATGGACTGTAGCCTGCCAGGCTCCTCTGTCCATAGGATTTCCCAGGCAAGGATACTGGAGTGGGTTGCCATTTCCTTCTCCATGGCATTGGCATCCATGGATTTTCTTTATCCATGGATTTGGCACGGATACACTTTATTTCTCCCCACATGGTGTAAATTCCTGAAGAGCACACTCTGGGTTTGAACAGTTTTCCTCCAGCGTCCCCAGTAAGGACAAGATCAGTGGCCACCCGGATGACTGACACTCAGTGAAAGGAGGCTCCTTATTCAGACTCCATTAGCAGAGGTTGTCCAAGGGCCAGGGGCCCAAGACACTGCTGTGCTGTATAAATGGAAGGTGCTCGCAAGCCGGAGGCCTTGGCAAGGGCAGGCTTAAGTGTGCAGACTGAGAGATGATATTTAATGGGGCTGCTGGAGAACAGCCTGAACCAGGCTCCTGGTTTAGAGGGAATGTATACTCAAAACATCAGGCAAATACGTATCATCCCGTCGTGCAGAACTCTGTTTCTCAGTGTTATTGTATACCTGTGAGTGTGTGTGTGTGTGTGTGTGTTTACATGATACAAAATGTACATAAGTCATTCTCAATGAATGTTTCATTGATTCATTCATTCTTTCATTGATTCATTCACTAAATATCTATTAGACATCTGTAATACATAAGATACTGTGGTGCATGGATCGCAAAGAGGCGTACACGACTGAGGGACTTAGCACACATGTATGCGTTCAAGGGCTAAGGAGAATACAAATGAATTTCATACACATCCTTCTTTCAAAAAGCAAAACGAATAGGAGGAAGAAAGATGCACTCCAGTGACCAGAATCCGGAGCAGGTCATGATATGCTTCAGAAGTTCAAACGAGGGGGAAATTCACCTTTGCTTCAGAGAGGACCTCAAGAAGTACTTCATAGAGGAGGGGCTGTTTGTGTTGGGCCTTGAAGGAGAGAGAAGCTTTCTAAGGGCAGCGATGGAGAGACGGGAAGGTATTATGGGCTATCAGGGAATGGAAAACTATTGCATGGAAGAGGGTTGAGACTTTTTACGAGTGTCATTGTAGAGGGTAAAACTAGGACCAATGATTAAAATCATTAAATTTCAGTTTCATGTCAAACTGTTTCAGCAAATAAATATTGAGACTCTTGTGCACCAGAAGAATTTCTGCAGTGGATGAAGTGTTGGACTGGGTCAATGTTTTTCACACTGAGAAAGGTACAGGTCCATCTTAAAGCAAAAAAATTCTCACACATCACCAGATATTACTTTATTACAGTATTATTTTAAAATAGTAAATATTAGCCTAGGTATAAACTCATGATTATAAATCTTGTGCTACACTGAAAAAAAGAAAAGGAAAGTAATCTACAAATACAGGTACAAAGCAAATAAAGTCAGGTGAGCAACTTTAATTGAATATCATAGTTGATGTTGTTTTGCTGAAACAAAATTCAAACAAGATTATACAAGATTATATTCATACAAGATTATAGTACAAATTGCCTCTGCCTGGTGTGTCCTGGCCACCTCTGTGAGAAGTCATCTTCTCCTATGCTTCTCTCTGTTCAGACCACTCAGTGTCTCTATAGAACAGGCCGAGGCACAGGGTCCATTGATGGGGGTGAATCCTTCCCAGATCCAGCCCAGCTCTCCCTGAATTAGCCTGGAAACACGAGAGCCCCCTTCCTGGGACCAATCAGGCAGGATTCCAGTAGAAGGTGGAGGACACTCCCCCTGAATCACCTGAGGAGGGTTTTCTCATGAAGCGACCACTTAAAAGTGTGTGTGTTTGGTGGGAGGACCTCGTGGTGGCATGTACCTGCCAGAAACTTAAGAGGTGCTGCAGGGCCTGTGGACCCTGCGACAGGAAGGACACAGGCAGGGCTTCCTTAGTCACTCGGCAGCATTTATTGAGCACCTACTGTGTGCCAGGCAGTTCCAGACTCTGCTGTCCAAGAAGAGCTCACATACTTGTTGAGGGAACCAGAGAATAAACTAAGAGAGAAGCAAGAAAAGAACATGGAGTGATAAGTGATTGGGAGAGAAACCAACTAGGGTGATGGGTGGAATGACTGGGCTGTTTCAGACCAAGCGGTCATGGAGGACTTCATGGAGGAGGTGGCTGCCAGGCCTAGTTCAGGGGGAGGAGCACTTCCGGAGGAGGGAACAGCCAGGGCAAGGCTGCCTTTGGAGGGATCCGATCTCTGCCACCTGTGGTCCATCACCCTGCTCTCCACCACGTGCTTTCTCCCTCTCTGCATTGAGCTTCTCCAGGTAAACCTGGCCTTGTCGTTCCAGACTGATTGTTTGTTTTCTGCCGCCCTGGGCATCTCTCTTCCCCTGAACTCTGTCAGGTACCTCGCCTCCTCCCCACGTTACCTCCATGCCGGCCAGGCCTCCTCTTGTCTTGAGCTCTGTCTGCTAACCTTGTAACCACAGAGCGTCCTGCCATACCATGGCAGGTATGTGTAACAGTTTCGAACACAGTGATTCGGTCCATTTTAAATAAAACTGTCAGATTTTATTTCTCTCTTGCTGCTGTTCACCGTTACTACCCTGTCTTCGCAATTACTCACCTGTCTGCAAGCTGCTCTCCCCATCTCCTGCTTATAATCTGGAAAATTCCTGCTGCAGGATGGGTTACTTCTGGTCCAGAGGGGAACCAGAAGCAGCTTCTTTGTTTTCTAAGGTGGTCTCTAAATGTATATCTTACGTGTGGATTAAACACAAAGAGCAAGCCTGACCCAGTGTGAATGCAGAGAAGGTAGCAGGTCCTAATGACATTGGGTGTTGGGGTTGGGCCGAACTGGGACCATGCAGGTGACGAGTCAGACCCACAGTGGAAAAGGGGAAGACGTAAGGGAAACAGGACAGGGCCACACAGGTGGGGAGAGTGGGAAGATGCCAGGTCCGTGAAGAGAGTTACAACCTGCTGGAGAAGTCCAAACTCCAGTCTCTCTCTGCTCATGCTAATTGCAAGTCCAAGAAAAAGAACCTTCAGACCATCTGCCAAGTAGACTATGTCATCTATAGATCTGACTTTCCGGCCCAGGGATAATCAATAGTATTGATAGTCCTCAGAGGCATCTAGAAAGATCATATCTATTTGAAGAATGCCATTAAATTACCATATTTGGGCTACACACACATTTTAATGGCATCTCCCATCCTCCAAGGACCCAGAGAGGAAGGGGGAGGAGGCCCCGGCAGAGAGAAGCTTTCTGCTATGCTGTCTCTCCTCCTCGCGGGTTCAGAGCCCTGGGGGGGAGCCCAGTTGTGTGGGCAACCCCGCAGGTTCTCCCCCAAACTGCTCTTTCTTCCCTGGCCGCAGGGAGGGCGCCCTTCTCCCAGTGGCTCTCAGCGCAGACCCGGGCGCACCTGCTGCCTCCAGCTGTCCTGGAAGCCGCCCTCAGGCCTCCGAGTGTGCGGGCACGGGAGCTCACCAAGCACACGCTGAACCTGACAGGGGTCACCAGGAGCCACTGACCTCCTCACCCTTCAGACAGGGCTCCTGGAGCGAGTTTCACCCCTGAGCCACCTTTAGTCCCGGAAAGACTTAACAGTTCAGTTCAGTCGCTCAGTTGTGTCGGACCCTTTGCGACCCCATGAACCGCAGCACACCAGGCCTCCCTGTCTAGGGGAAGAAAATGTCTCCTCAGAAAGTGGAATTTGTCTGGAGACCGCCGGTCCCCTCTAAGGGGTGTCTGCTAGAAGTGACAGAGGTCAACCTCACTGTAGGTGTCTTCACCTCTTCGGAAACGTTGGTTGAGACAGAAGCGTACCCTAGTGGGAGTCCACGCTTGGGTGTGAATGCTCATGGACTCATTTCAGGAAAGTGAGGAACAATTTCTACTTACGATTCCCTCACCAGCAACTGTCCCCATTACAAGAAAATCACTGCGTTCTGATGGGAGTTTTGCTTTAATGGTGAGGCGATAATATAATCACCTTGTCTCAAAGACACCCCCCCAACCCCGACAGTGACAACAGGGTGCCCTGGGGGCCCGCAGAGCCCCGGGAGGGACTTCACTTTGGAATTCTCTGCTCATGCTCGCCTTCCTATTTTTAACTGAAGGTACCTTTTATTTTTCCTATCACTACATTCTTATGTGTAGAATTTAGGAAAAAAATATAACTCCAGTAGACTCAAAACAGAGCATTAAAGTCACACGACTCTGCTCCTTCAGAGGACGCCATTATTCACAACTTGGCACAGTTCTTCACGCTCATTTCTCACTGTGTATATTGTTTTATTTACCAAAAAGGAAGAAACAGTGGTTTGTTCTGATAACAAAACCTTGGAATTTTTTCACGTATAGCATATGTATATACTGCCATATTAACATTTCTTTTGCATGTTTTTCTATTGCTTGCCTGTTATCCCAGTCCATGGAAAAGTCCTGCCTCGTTTAGTCAATCTCTCAGTGTTGAACACTTGTGATTTAAAAAAAAAAAAAAATGTATGTATCTGGCTGCTCCGGGTCTTCGTGGCAGCACTCAGGGTCTTCAGTTGCCTTGTGAGGGATCTAGTTCCCTGGAGGGCGTGATGGTTTCCTGTGTGCTCGTTGCGACCCCGTGGACTGTGGCCCGCCAGGCTCCTCTGCCCGTGGGATTCTCCAGGCAAGAGGACTGCAGTGCGTTGCCATTTTCTCCTCCAGGGGATCTGCCCGACCCAGGGGTCAAACCAGCATCTCCTGCCTTCGCAGGCAGATTCTTTACCACTGTCCTACCTAGGAAGTGCTTGTTCCCTAACCAGGGGTCAAAGCCAGTCCCTCTTGCATTGGGAGGACAGAGTCTTAGCTACTAGACTCCAGGGAAGTCCTGGACATTTTTATTTTTTCTCCTAACTGTTCCTGGGTTCTGCTTCTGTCTCATTCATCAGCTATTCAATCTCAAACAGGTAACGGCACCTCAGTTTCCATGTCTGTAAAATGGGGACAGCATGTAACTCACAGACTCACTGTAACAATCCCACGATTTTCTATTAATACATGCGAAGCACCCCAGCTCATGGCAAGCATTTCATAAGTGTTAGTTATTCTTTTCCCACTAAAAAATAGACGTGTAAGAGCACATTATTGGACTTCCCTGGAGGCTCAGTGGTAAAGAATCTGCCTGCCGATGCAGGCTATCCAGTTTCAATCCCTGGTTCGAGAAGATGCCACATGCCTTGAGACAGCTAAGCCCGCGCACCAGCAGCTACTAAGTTCTCGCGCTGAAGCCCGTGCTGCACAAGAGAATCCTGTGTACCGCCACTGGAGCACCCTTGCTCCCGCAACAGCACTTGCGGAGAAGACCCAGCGCAGCCAAAAATTTAAAAAATATATTTTTTTTCCAGAGAGCACATTACTGAGAATAACATACCTTTACCACATACTTTGCAATTATTTTTGCCTTGTCTTCCTTTTTTTTTTTTAAGAATTTTTCATGATAAAATCGTAAGGAGAGTTTTGACAAGAATAAGGAAGAAGGTTTTTAGAATGACACTATTTCCTCCAGCTGTTACTATGATCAGTGTAATATTATCTCCTGAAGGCCTTGGTCAGGACAGTGAACTCAAGTCTTAGGGGCTGGAAGGGGCACCTCGCTGGGGTCGGCGGGGTGAGGGGGTGGGTGCCCCTAACCTAAATGAACTCAGCACAGTGCGAATTTTCTTCTGTTGAATTTCACCTGAGAAGAGAGTATTTACGGGACTTAGTGACTGTCTTCAACTGCTGGAAAGGCAACAGTGTAGAAGGAAGAGGAATGGAGTTGTTTTTCCTGTTCCAAAGGGTAAAGATTGCCAGGAAATTAGCTTAGGCCTAATCTAAAAGGGACTTTTTAACCCACCCAGGCACCCTGGCATCACTGACTCGATGGACATGAGTTGAGCAAGCTCTGGGAGTTGGTGATGGACAGGGAAGCCTGGCGTGCTGCAGTCCATGGGGTCACAAAGAGTCAGACACGACTGAGCGACTGAACAACAATAGGCAACCTGGAGGCATCCTCCTCCCACCAGACTCCCGGAGCCCCCAGGCCCTGCTGCGGCAGTGGGGTCCCCAGGACAGAAGAGGGGAGCCTGGTTTTGCTTTTAGCCACTTGTACATGGCCACAGTGTCCCACATTATTTTGCCGACAAAGGTCCCACTAGTCAAAGCTGTGGTTTTTCCAGTAGTCATGTATGGATGTGAGGGTTGAACCATAAAGCTGAGTGCTGAGGAATTGATGCTTTCAAACTGTGGTGCTGGAGAAGACTCTTGAGAGTCCCTTGGACAGCAAGGAAATCAAACCAGTCCATCCTAAAAGAAATCAGTCCTGAATAGTCATTGGAAGGACTGATGCTGAAGCTGAACCTCCAATACTTTGGCTACCTGATGTGAAGAACTGACTCACTGGAAAAGACCCTGATGCTGGGAAAGATTGCAGGCGGGAGGAGAAGGGGACAACAGAGGATGAGATGGTTGGATGGCATCACCAACCTGATGGACATGAGTTTGAGCAAGTCCAAATTTAGGTGACAGCTATGAGCCTGTTATTTCTTATTCTATTCCTGAAACTGTATGCCAAATCAAAGCAGGGGTTACCTTAGATCACATCTGGGGAAGTTTTGACAGAGCTGTCCCTGCTATATGAGAAACGGGGTGATTGGATTGGAACCCACAGAGGAGGCAATTGGGTCCAGTACTGGAGAGAGGCCTGTAGGGGAGGAAATAGTGAAAACCATTTCCCACCCACCACCAAGAGACCCCTCCTTCCTTTTCATTATCAAGGCCCTTCTTAAGCTCCCTTTTCCTTCCTTTTATCTGGTGGTGGAACATTAAAACATAGTTTGGAATCGAGGAAGCAAACAACACTCCTTGGGGAGCACCCTACAAACCTAAATTGTCATCCTCTTAACCACAGTCATTGCGGTGGCCCCCCAGGGCCTCCCTTCCTCTGGTAAACAAGGGGAATCAAGCCAACCCCCAAACATTTCTTGACTAATCAGAAACACTCTCAGAAAACAGTGTCTGGGAAAAGTCCATCCTCCGCCCAGGGCCTCTAGACCTGGCCTGGGTTCTCCAGCTCCTCCCTGCTGGCCCGGCTTCCTGTCACTCACTGCCCCGCATGGCCATCTCGCCCGTGGAGAATAATTAGCCGTTGATGAGCACTGGTTGCATCTTCATCAGCTCCATTTCCAAATTCCTGTAATTTCCATCTCATCCAATTAGTATATTTTGGCCCATTCTCTTTCAGCAGCCTGGGAAGAGAGGCCTCACTCACACTGAAATAGCAGCCTCATTTTCTAAGAAACCAGAAGATGCTGCTGTTGGGGTGTTTGGGTCCACTCCATTCTTCCAAGGCCTGAAAAATTAACTTCAGTTAATCTAATATTCTAATTCTATACTGAAGTGGATGCCCTCTCAAGAAAAAAATTACCTCAACTCAAGTTTCTGGGAACAGTATTTTCATGGAACTGTAACATTCTAGTTCTAGTCCAGATGCCAAACAGCACATGCAAGAACAGCTTTTCCCATCACCCCCCACCCGCACCCCAGGCTTGTGTTTCAAGAGGGGCCCTCAGTCTTCCCAAAGTGTGAGCCGCGCGACTCTGGTCCCGTGAGCTCTTCCCCAGCTGCAGGGCAGGAGTTCCATTCCATTTCAGTGAGCGTCAGAAGCCTCAGCTCTGTTTAATCCAGTATTTCTCAAACTCACTTAGTGGTGGGCCCTTTTGTGAAGTCAATGCTCAGCCCACTTCCAAGCACTCAATAAACATCTGCCAGATGAATAAATGAACCTTCCACAGAATACACACCGGGAGAGGCTGCTCTAAACCAAAGCATGAAATAAGACGAGAATGTTTGTTCTTTTAAAAAGGCGGGAGATATTTTCTTGGCTAGGTGGCCTGTTGTTGTTCAGCCGCTCAGTCGTGTCCGACTCTGCCACCCCATGGACAGCAGCATGCCAGGCTTCCCTGTCCTTCACCATCTCCTAGAGTTTGCTGAAACTCATGTCCATTGAGTCGGTGATGCCATCCAGCCATCTCATCCTCTGTCATCCCCTTCTCCTCCAGCCCTCCATCTTTCCCAGCATCAGGGTCTCTTCAAATGAGTCAGCTCTTCGCATCAGGTGGCCAAAGTATTGGAGTTTCAGTTTCAGCATCAGTCCTTCCAATGAATATTCAGGACTGATCTCCTTTAGGATGGACTGGTTGGATCTCCTTGCAGTCCAAGGAACTCTCAAGAGTCTTCTCCAGCACCACAGTTCGAGGGCATCAATTCTTCAGTGCCCAGCCTTTCTTATTGTCCAGCTTTCACATCCATACATGACTCCGGAAAAACCATAGCTTTGACTAGATGGACCTTTGCAGGCAAAGTGATGTCTCTGCTTTTTAATATGCTGTCTAGGTTTGTTATTTCTTGTCTTCCAAGGTGGCCTGTTACCACCCCTTCAAATCACACTCTAGGCGGGTATGTGCCCCAAGTCAGGCCTGGTTAGCACAGGCTCCACTAGCATGGAAACTGCCTGACGGGTGAGACCAGCGTGTCATCCTTACTCCTCTGTTTCTAGCGTGAAACAGAGGCCTGGTGGCCAGTAGGTGCTCTTAAGAAATTACTAATTCAACTAATTACTGCTTGCTGTGTGCTGTGCTGTGCTAAATCTCTTCAGTCATGTCTGACTCTGTGTGACCCTATAGACTGTGGCCTGCCAGGCTCCTCTGTCCATGGGATTCTGCAGGCAAAAATACTGGAGTGAGTTGCCATGCCCTCCTCCAGGGGATCTTCCCAGCCCAGGGATCGAACCTGTGCCTCTGAAGTCTCCTGCAGGAAATAAATAAACTAACAAGTAAATATCACCCTTAGTACCAGAGACTCTCCCAGCTAGGAGGGAACATTCCCTCTTCTAAGGAAGCCTCAGAAGTCATCTCTTCCGGCCCTTAGTCTATACTTGAAGGAACTGAGAGCCCTAGAGAATCGAGTGGCTGGCCCAAGGTTGTGCTCAGAATTAGTCATGAGGGTGCTTTATCACTATTCTTCCCAAAGTAATACCTAGCCCTGGGGTGCTTATCCAGCCAGCATGGCTTGTTTTCAGCTATACACTAATACTATACTATATCATAAAGCAGCTCCTTCAGCCAAGCGAATACTGTATGTAGGCACTGTCATTAACCCATAATTAGAATACCAACAAGCATATTATAAACACACGTATAATGGTATTAGCTCCAAGCACAGAAATGTTCGAATGTCTGAAGGGTTTTTAATCTTGGTAGAATTGCTTTAACAACCAGGTTATGCCAGGGTTTTTCCCTTCACTATTTCTTACATTTTATGAGAGCTTCCCCGACACACAATTTTTTTTTTTGGCTCCCCATTAAGTTCTTTGAAGGCTCAGAAGAAATCACATCTATTCCCTTCTGAAATTGGCTTATTCTCCAGGGAACAGTGGGAGGTTTGTTTTGCTAGAAGAAGGATGAATGATCCTCCACAAACTTCTGGCCTTTTGCTGGTAAAAACTGAAGAGGGATAATTGGTTTGGCCACTGGAGTATTGAATTGGTCTGCAGAGAGCCTGAGGGGCCCTCTCTAACCCATCCGTTCCAATGTTCTTACTTACACAATTGCCAAATCCAGATAAATGAGAGATCAGGTGATACAACTTTAGGAGTTATAACAAATTAGCCCTTATGTCCAAAAAGATTCCCTCTCTTATTTTCCCCAGTAACTAAATTCCACAATGATGTTTTAATAATTTGCATTCAAGTTTTGGCCATACCTTCCAGTCCACAAAATATCACGATATGTGAAAGAAAGTTGGACGTTGAGGGTGGGCAAGAGCACAGCTTTAAGCCAGACACTGGAGTATGTATTCCAGTTTTGCTCTTGTTAGATATGAAGCCGTGGGCACATCACATCAGCGTTTGCTTCCTGAGCTGTGAGAATGGACATGCTGTGATGCCCCCTCACAGACATGCGGCACCTGCAATGCAGCGACGCGTGTGAAACGGCCAACACGGATTCTGGCCCAACAAGCAGTAGCTATGGGCGTGTGAAATGGCCAACACGCTTTCTGGCCCAACAAGCAGTAGCTACGGTAACCCTGTCCATTATCTCTCGCCAGCCCCCTATTTTGCCAAATTGAGAAAAGAAGCATTCAAAACTCCCAACTCCATCTGTAGATCAGAGGCTTCGATGTCCTCTCAACCTTAGAGTTGAACCCATTTGTCAGTATTTCCCAGCCTTGTGGACAAGCTGAGGACAAGACCTTCTGAGAAGCAGCTAAAACATTAAAGAGCATGTGGCGTGCCTGGATTGGTGAGAAGGCCACTGAAGGCAGGGGTGGGAAGCTTTCAAGACGTATTTCAAAAACAAAAATCGACATTACCAACCTTGCTCAACCTTACTGCTTTTGCTAAGGGTCTGCTCAGACTGCCTATGATTATTTTCTAATTTTTCAAGCCAATCAAGGATCAGTTAAACTAATCTATGATCCATTATTGAAGCAAAAAAAAAAAAAACAGTAGATGTACGACATTGAGTTTATGCCTAGAGAGACTACTTATCTTTCAGATTCTTTCGATTACTATTAATTAAACAGGACTAGGAGCAACACTAGCGGTGAAGAGCCCACCTGCCAGTGCAGGAGACACCAGAGACTCGGATTCAGTCCCCGGGTTGGGAAGATCCCCTGAAGAAGGAAATGGCAACCCACTCCAGGATCCGAGCCTGGGAAATCCCACACGATTTCCCCAGGTGGACACAGGAGCCTGGAGGGCTAAAGTCAGTGGGGTCGCAGGAGTTAGACACAACGTAGCAACTAAACTGCTACCAAACAGGACTAGGGCGCAGTTATTAAGTCCACTGCATGCCAGGCACCAGGCTACCTTCTGGGAATACCACGATGAACTTGACCTGTACCCTGCCCTCACAGATGTCACCGCAAGCGGCGGGACAGGCCGTGAACAAGTCACTGCCCTTTAACAAGGTGAGCGCTGCAAAGAGATGGAACAAAGGAAGTGCCGTGAGAATGAAAAAGCTCCCATCTCCTGAGCTCTCCCGGAGACTAGTGACTGTGGAGTGTGTCTAGGTGAATGAGAAACTCTTCACAATTAAGGAGGAGGAAAGGCACTACACATAGGAAGAGAAGGAAGAAAAACTGTCAGAACAGGCTGTGCAGCCATGGTGAAGACCCAAGCTCTGGTGTCAGAGTCCCTCTGTGTGACCCTAACTAACTGTCTGACCTGAGGAAAATCACTTAATGTCACCTCGCCTCAGTTTCTTCATCTGCAATATAGGAGCAAAAAGTATCTGCTCCATAGAGTTATTAAGAGATAGAAAGTACTCAGAGTAGAGTCTAGCCAAAGAAAACACTTACTAATGTAAGCCGTTATTATTAGCAATGTGGTGGTTTTAGTTGCTAAGTCACATCCGACTCTTTGGACCCAATGAACTGTAGCCCTCCAGGCGCCTCTGTCCATGCACGCTCCGGGCAGGAATACCGGAGTGGGTTGCCATTTCCTTCTCCAGGGGATCTTCCCGTCTCAGGGATCAGACCCACATCTCTTCTGTCTCCTGAATTGCAGGCAGATTCTTTATCACTGAGCCACCAGGGAAGACCCAGATTATTAGCAAATAAGCATGCAATATAGTCTGAATCCAGTGCATTTTACTTTGAATAAATAAGTAAAAGCAACAAGTTAAATAAGCTTTTTAAAAGTTCCATTTACTTATCTAAGTAGTCTGCATGTTTTGCTTGACTGGGCGGTACTTAATAATATTTAAATCATATGTATTTATACTAAATGGAGAAGGCAATGGCACCCCACTCCAGTACTCTTGCCTGGAAAATCCCATGGACGGAGGAGCCTGGTGGGCTGCAGTCCATGGGGTCGCTGAGAGTCAACACAACTGAGCAGCTTCACTTTCACTTTTCACTTTCATGCATTGGAGAAGGAAATGGCAACCCACTCCAGTGTTCTTGCCTAGAGAATCCCAGGGACAGGGGAGCTTGGTGGGCTGCCATCTATGGGGTCTCACAGAGTCGGACATGACTGAAGTGACTGAGCAGCAGCATTTATACTAAAAAAAACCCAAACAAACCCTAGTATCTTTTGTTGTGTTGCCCATAAATCCAATCATTCCTTGAGAAGGAGTGACGTAGGGGCTTCCCTGGTGGTCTAGTGGTTAAGACTCCCTGCTGCCAATGCAGTGTGGGCACAGGTTCAATATCTGGTCAGGGAACTAAGACCTTGCATACCACATGGCTTGGCCAAAAGAGAAAAACAAAGGAGTGAGGTGAATGGTCATTAAGCAAGCCTATTCCAGCTCTAGGTCTCAGTTTTTTCATCTGCAAAATGGAAAAGTTGTACTGTTTTGTCATGGATGCTTTTTCAGCTCTAACTTTCTGTGCTCTCTTATTGCTGGCTGTATTCATGATTGTAGGAATAAGGCAAGCCCAAAATTTATGGAAATTAAATATAAGTTCCAAGAGAAAAAACGGAAAAAGAAAGGAAAAAAACAACCCCTGAATGGTAGATTACCTTTTGATTTCTAGGGTTTTACATAAATGACTCTGTAACTACCTGTTCAGCAATTAAATATGGGATTTATTGTACTGACTTTTAACAAGTTGAAAATGGTACTGGTGAATGGATTGATTGATGTCCTCGGTCAGCAAGCAGGCGCTGTTTCGGATCACAGACTTGGGCAAAGGACCAAGGCGAGCAGCAGGAAGGCCAGTGTGCCTCCAGGAAGGAAACTGTGGGAGTGGGTCAAGCCGGGTCATGTCCAGGAGGCTGCAGTCAGAGGCAAGCCGGGGCTGCGGTTCCGGCTGCGGCAGTGGTGCCTCAGAGTCCACGAGGTCACAGAAGCGACGTGGCAGATACAGAAGGGCGTGTTACCACATGTGAGCAGAGCACACAAACCAGAGAGCACATCCCGAACAGAACACAAAGCCAGCCAGTGAACAGGAAAGTCACCCAGTCATGTCAGACTCTTTGTGACCCCATGGACTGTACAGTGGAATTCTCCAGGCCAGAAGACTGGAATGGGTAGCCTTTCCCTTCTCCAGGATTCGAACCCAGGTCTCTCACATTGCAGGCAGATTCTTTACCTGTTGAGCCACCAGGGAAGCCGGATAGAGTGGGAAACAAAAGAGAAATGGTAACTCCAAAGAAGCGCTGATTCTGAAGCACACCCCAGGCCAGACCAGATGCTTCCTCGAGTCCTCTTGCCATGTCAGAATCAATGCAAAGCCTTTGCCATCCGCAAGCCTGTAATCAAAGCCAACAACACAATGGCACCTAGACAGAGAAAGTATGTGGGTTGAAAAACAGGGACAGATCGTCAGTGTTTCACAGTCAAGGGTGAGGTGTCTGGTGAGATCATTTAGAAAGGGCAGCAAGCAGGACCTAGGGGGTGAGACGGCTACAGCCGAAAACAGAGCAGGCCCGGGGAATGCACGGAGGCCAAAGGAACAAGAGCCAGAAGTGGGCTCGAGGCTGTGTAGATTAAGGTTTAAATTGAAAAGCTACGACTTTAAGAACATTCGTTTATTTGTTCATTCATTATATGCCCTAAATATCAGCTAAGCAACTTCCATGTACAAGGCATAGTTAGTCCAACAGCAGCACAGCCCTACGCTGTCATCGCGAGACATTGAGATTCTAATTCCTTTTAACGTTGGAGGATTCAGACCAAGGTGGGGAAAAAGATAATAGGAAATTCTAACGTAATGTGATAAGTGTCTTAATTCAGGTTCACAAAGAGGGCTCGGGTAATCTAATCCAAACCTGCAACACTCAGCTGATTCTGAAGGATGAACACTAAACTGAGGTGGTCAGACAAGGAGCCTGGTGGGAGGAGCTGGAGAGGATGGACAGAGGATTGGAAGACACGTGTCCTAATGTTGCGTTCGTGCAAGCTCAGTTGCTCCGTTGTGTCTGACTCTTTTTGACCCCAAGAACTATAGCCTGCCAGGCTCCTCCACCCTTAGGATTTCCTAGGCAAGAATACTGGGGTGGGTTACCATTTCGTTCTCCAGTCCTAATGTTGCAGATGGCAGCAGATTTCAAAGAGGAGAGGCACACGTTCTAAGAACCATAAATAGAAAAGTAATAAAATTGAGTCATATTCTGTAATTAAATAATTCAACAGAAATACAAGGAGAAATAGTCAAATCTACGATTATCCTGGGAGAGTCCAACTCACCCCTCTTCAATAATTAATAGAACTTTAAAAATCAGTGAGAATATATATAATTTGAACAACAAGATTAAGAAACTGACTAAGGGACATAAACAGAACTCTCCACTCAAAAACTGAAGAATATATACTAGTTTGAAGCACACAGAGAATGTTTCAGTTCAGTTCAGTTCAGTTCAGTCGCTCAGTTGTGTCCGGCTCTTTGCAACCCCATGAATTGCAGCATGCCAGGCCTCCCTGTCCATCACCAACTCCCAGAGTTTGCTCAGACTCACGTCCATCAAGTCAGTGATGCCATCCAGCCATCTCATCTTCTGTCGTCTCCTTCTCCTCCTGCCCCAATCCCTCCCAGCATCAGAGTCTTTTCCAATGAGTCAACTCTTTGCATGAGGTGGCCAAAGTACTGGAGTTTCAGCTTCAGCATCATTCCTTCCAAAGAAATCCCAGGGCTGATCTCCTTCAGAATGGACTGGTTGGATCTCCTTGCAGTCCAAGGGACTCTCAAGAGTCTTCTACAACACCACAGTTCAAAAGCATCAATTCTTCAGTGCTCAGCCTTCTTCACAGTCCAACTCTCACATCCATACATGACCACAGGAAAAACCATAGCCTTGACTAGACGGACCTTTGTTGGCAAAGTGATGTCTCTGCTTTTGAATATGCTGTCTAGGTTGGTCATAACTTTTCTTCCAAGGAGTAAGCGCCTTTTAATTTCATGGCTGCAATCACCATCTGCAGTGATTTTGGAGCCCAAAAAAATAAAGTCTGACACTGTTTCCACTGTTTCCCCATCTATTTCCCATGAAGTGATGGGACTGGATGCCATGATACAATTGGTCATATCCTGCCTCATGAAGGAAGTGAAGTCTCAACAATTGTCAAATGATTGAAATAACAGAATACTTTCTCTGAGCACACCACAATTATGTTAGAAATCATTAATAAAAGTTTAAATCTCTATAGAGTGCAGGTTCGACCCCTAGGTTGGGAAGATCTCCTAGAGGAGGGAATGGCAACCCACTCCAGTATTCTTGCCTGGAGAATCCCATGGACAGAGGAGCCTGGTGGGCTATGGTCCATAGGGTCGCAAAGACTCAGACACAACCGAAGTGACTTAACACACACACACACAGCACACATATTGTATGGAAAGTTAAAAAAAATCTAAGTAAGTAATGGGTTAATAAAAAGAAAGCAGTGTAAATTATAAAATACTTAACAACTGAAATGATAATGGCAGTATCACATATGAGTCTAGCAGGATGCAGGGCTCCCCAGGCGGCACAGTGGTAGGGAGTCTGCCGGCCACGCAGGAGACACGAGAGAGGTGAGTCTAATCCCTGGCTGGGAAGACCCCCTGGGGTAGACAGTGGCAACCGCTCCAGTATTCTCACCTGGAATATTTGAAAAAGGTCTATAGCCTTAAATGCTATATTAACGAGGAAGAAAGACCGAAAGTTAATGAGTTAAGCACCTATTTCGAAAGTTAGAGCAGGAATAGCAGAAAACACCAATTGAGAGAAGGAGGAAAATAAAGAACATACATTTAATGAAATAGAAAACAAATGTAAAATAGAAATAAATCAGTAAAGTGCAAAATTGGTCCTTTAAAAAAGTTTGTTAAATTGATAAATCTCTAATGAGATTGCCCCCAAAACAGGGAAGCGGAACCAAAAAATGTATTTGTAATGAAAAATGAGACGTCAATACAGATCTTGTAGACATTAGAAAGATAATGAGTATAATATATCTTTATGTAAAAGATTTGAAATTTTTTGTGGAAAAACTGACACGAAAAGAAATAGAAAACCTGAATAAGTCCTATAACTATAAATGAAGATGAATGTGTAATTAAAAACCTTCCCCTGGAACTTCCCTGGCTCTCCTATGGTTGAGACTCCATGCTCCCAAAGCAGGGGGCCCGGGTTCACTCCCAGGTCAGGAACCTAGATTCCCACATGGCTCAAGTAAAAGATCTATCATGCCTCAGCTAAAGATCAAAGAACCCGCGTGCCACAGCTAAGACCTGGCACAGCCAAACAAGTAAGTATTTAAAGCAAAAAACCTTCCCCCAAAGAAAATCCCAAGCTGAACTGGCCTGCCCCGTGAGTTCTATCAACATGTAAGAAGGAAATAAAATCAGTTTTCATACAAACGCTCCCAGGTAACTGAAAAAAGAAAGGACATTCCTCAGCTTCACATATGAGGCTATCATAACTTCGTACGAAAACCTGTCAAGGATTTTACATTAAACAATATAGTTTAAAAATTGCAGGGACTTCCCTGGAGGTCTGGCAGTTAAGGATCTGCCTACCAATGCAGGGGACACAGGTTCCATCCCTGATGGTAGAACTAAGATCCCACCTGCCAAGGAGCAACTAAGCCCAAGCACCACAATCACAGAGCCCCCAAACTCTAGAGTCTGAGAGCCACAGCTAGAGAGAAACCCACACACCGCAATGAAAGATCCTGTGTGCCAGGGCCCCAGAGACAAATAAATAAGTGAAAAGTGTTAGTCGCTCAGTCGTGTCCAACTCTTATCAACCCCATGGACTATAGCCCACCTGGCTCCTCGTCCATGGAATTCTCCAGGCAAGAATACTAGAGTGGGTAGTCATTTACTTCTCTAGGGGATCTTCCCTGACCCAGGGATTGAACCCGGGTCTCCTGCTTTGCAGGCAGATTCTTTACCATCTGAGCTACCGGGAAAGCCAATTTAAATAAAAACACAAAAACATTTTTTAAATGCCAAATTAAATATTGCTAAAGTGATTCCAAAAATATAATGCATAAAATGTTAATACATTGTGACCAATTTGAGTGTTTACCATGAATGTAAAATTGGTTTGCTAGAATACAGTGTAATTTTAGCATGCTAACAAAATAAAGGAGGAAAATTGTTTTAATCAAAGCATTAAAGTGTTTGATAAAGTTAACCCATGCAAAGATACTTGTAGAAAATGTTTAGCTTTCCCTTTGAAATCAGAGGTGAAGAAAGACGCCCGCTCTTGGCACTTGTATTCAACAGTGTCCTGGAGTGGGAGATGGTCTGAGGGAGCTGGAAAGACAAGAAGTTACAGTTTGAGGGTAATCCTTCTTTTTTCTTTTTATTTCTTAATTAGTTTAATTATTTATTTTTGGCTGCGCTGGGTCTTTGTTGCTACGAGTGGGGCTACATACACTTCCTTGCAGTGCACCGGCTTCTCATTGCGAAGGCTTCTCTTGTTGCGGCCCACCCCACACACACACACCCCCACCCCACACACACACACCCCCACCCCACACACACACACCCCCACCCCCCACACACACACCCCACACACACACACACACCCCCACCCCACACACATACACCCCACACACACACACCCCCCGCCCCACACACACACACCCCCACCCCACACACACACACCCCCCCCCCCCCACACACACACCCCCACCCCACACACACACACACCCACCCCACACACACACACCCCCACCCCCCACACACACACCCCACACACACACACACCCCCACCCCACACACACACACCCCCACCCCACACACACACACCCCCACCCCCCACACACACACCCCACACACACACACACACACCCACCCCACACACACACACCCCCGCCCCACACACACACACCCCCACCCCACACACACACACCGCCACCCCACACACACACACACCCCCACCCCCCACACACACACACACCCCACACACACACACACACCCCCACCCCACACACACACCCCCACCCCACACACACACACCCACACACA